>NC_086171.1:188394276-189597776 GCF_023053635.1 Elgaria multicarinata webbii
TAGGCCCAATGGATTGAAGATACAGCACCATGTACATTGATGGTGCTATATAAATAAATAAATTAATAATAATAATAATAATAATAATAATAATAATAATAAATGGAAAACCAGGTGGAGGGTTTTCCATTTCTTGAACACTCTTCAATGCAACATGTTGCAACATGTTGCGGCACGTCCTACTTATTCAATGTAATGCTCAGGGTGCAAATGCCAGCCCTCTTTTTCCTACCAAGCTACATAGTTCCACCAAGGCTACATAGTTATCTCATCTTTGTGAATGGGAACAAAGCAGCATCCAACCAATGAAGCTGGCAAGAAACAGGACCAGCAATGATGCACAGAGTATCCTTCCTGTGACTCTCCACCAGGGGAAAAAAGACGATTCCCAGGCATTTGCTGTCAGACAGGCGGCTGACCATTCTTGAATGTGCCCCTCCACAAGCCGGTGTTCCATCTTTCTTCCCCAAGGTGGAGTGTCTTTTGTCCTTGGAGAAGGAGGGATGAGATAGCAGATGATAAATGAGCTAGGGATGTGAGCAGAATCAAGGCCTGCTCAAGCAGGACCATGCCCTCCTCCATTTTCTTTGTTACAATTTAAGGAAATAAATTTGCATAAGTGCCCACACAAACTGCCTGCAAGTTTATTTTGAAGGGGATACCACTGAATACGAGGATTTCAAATGCTTTATTTTTTAAAAAAAGGGGGAATCAGTCTACTCAGGCCCCAAAGTGAAGTTGTGTCCAAGCTTTATCCTACAAAAAGGCTTTAAGAATCATATCTGTCCAAAGCAGGTATGATCTGTTTCCCACTCTTGTCATAGGAGGAGAGGTCTGTGTTCATATGCAGATTTAATATATCAATCAAAATTAGGGATGTGTGAGAAATTCAATGTGTATTCACCAAGTTTGCACTTCCTGAACATAAACACAAACTGGAATGCATTTGGATATCGAAATCTCTACATTTGAAAAGGCTCACACAAAAAAGTACATGTTTTGAAAAAAAACATGTTCAAAAAGTCCTTATCAAAAGTGCATAAATCTGAAAACTTGTGTACAAAAATGTATATACATTTTTTAAAAAATAAATGCACCCCAAAATTACATACATTTTTTTCATGCAGACTTCAGAGTAAATTTACAATGTAACAGAGAAAGGAGAGAGAAAATGAAAAAAAGAAAAGCTGAGCGAAATAGATTCACCCTTCCCTAATGAAAACTGGTACTTATATTTAACAAAGTATATAATTCCATTTATTTGAACTCAGCCCTGACCTACAAATGGAATCCTTAAAAAAAAAAGTTGCATATAACAACCCTGCTCCAACATCATGCACAGGGAGCAGTAATCTTGTTTTGTCATTAACCATCACTAGACAATCCATTGGAGCCACCTCTTTGAGAAAGACTTTTTCCTCAGTAGAGGGAGAGGAGAATGTCAGCTGAGTTAGCTACAAGAAGCAGGTGTTGTGGTGTTGCTCCCTGCGGAGACTATTTCAATACCCAGATGTCATTAGCACTGCGAAACAGTACGCTGTAGTACAGTAAGTACGTCACATTGTGCTGCTTGCTATAGCACTCTGGAGCATCCTGCAATTGATCACTGTAGAATCCTGTCAGGAAAGGTTGTTTTGAAGGAGGGAGGGGCTAGCCAGTAATAGCAGTGAAGTAGAGTAATGGAAGGGAAAGGGGGAGGCATGAAATTGCCAGAGCTAGGACACCTGGCCTACCTTGCCTATTTAACAAACCTTCAAAGAATAAACAATTTTGGAGAATGCTTTGGTTTTGCTCTACATCCAAGCACTGTTTAAAGACACTCTCTTCTCTTAACCTCCATTCCAATGAAAATATTTGGGTCTGAAGTTTTTACATAGGAGTGAATCATTGTATTACGACTGCAAGACAGTGCCGTTCTGATTCCCCTCCTGGGCTTTGGCAAACTCTTTGCTTCCCCATGAAAGAGGCAGAGGCTTTTCTGTTTCCTTGGCAGAAATAGCGAGGATTTTGGTGAAATTTCTTAGTGTGCAAATTCTTAAGGGCATACCTTGCTGTCACAATTTGGCTGAGTTGTGCGTTCATGCGGACTTTCTTTTTCAATGTAGGTCCCATTTTCCTGTGCCTTGCAGCCCTCCCAGATGCTTTTACCTACTGAATGCCTAAAACCTGAATGAGGAGAAGAAAGAGGTGGTGGTAGCGGTGTCCTTTTAACAACAAAAACAAAAATACTTCACTCAAGGTTCAGGCCCTCAGCACTGGAAAGCCCCAAAGGAGGAAGTCCTGGCTAAGGGGCTGACTTGATGATGGCACATTGGTGCTGTAAGCCCCCCCCCCCCGCCAACCCTGCAGTTTTGCTCCTGCGGGGTTGCGCCACATTATCCCCATGCAAAGGAGGGAGCACGGGGTTTATGTGGATCATGGGCGGGGGGCTGCCACTGCTACTCATCCCTCCCTGGCTTCCCCCCTTATCTCATGGGGATTTAAGCCAAGGGACAGGAGAACTTTCCCCTCAGCACCAGGGAGACTCTTCTCCCCTCCCAGAGGCAGCGCAGGGGCATTCTGGCAGCCATTTGGCTCCTTGGCTTGCCCCCTCCCCCCTGTCCATTTTTGAATAGGAAAAATGCATATTTCTACAGGTTGCAGAAAAGGGACTAAACATATTTCTACAGGTTGCAGAAACGGGACTAAACAGACTTGTCAATGAACACTTGCAAAACTGACATGAGCAAAAACCAGACTGTTCCATGCATCCCTAAGACACACTGTGACACATCCATTCAGATTTGCCATGATGTCATGATAGAATTGATGAAAACTGAAATTAGCACTGTGCCGAATGCTGTCATTTTTCTTTCTCTTTCTGCAAAAGAGGGATTGCTCCTTCTGCCTCTTTCACAGTGAGGGGGAGAATTTTTTTGGGGGGGGGAGTTATTCCACATACCTTTTTAAGTTTAAGAGGTAGCTAAAGGGTTTTCTTTCTATTTTCTTTCATTTGTTTTTTTACTTGAAAAACTCCCCCAGCATGATACTTTTTGCAGACAGTCTTCTCCAGCTTGGCACCACTTCTTGAACTTTCATGGGACCATGGGGCTTTGCCCTCTCCTTCTGGGCTGCAGAAGCTCATTTGCAAAATGTCCTGAGCTGCTGAAAACAAGAACAAATGGGACTTTGGGGGCTTTAGAACAACTCTCATCTTGCTTGCTCTGTGTTGCTGCAAGGAAGAGCAGAGCTCTTCTAAAGCTCTGAAAGACCCGTTTGATCTTGCTTTGCAGAGAAACTTCTGCAGTGTGGGAGTGCTTCCTAATTGCCTATAAGAGAGGACATGGTCTCATGGGACTTCAAAAAGAGCTGCCAGGATGGAGAAACTTCTCTATATAGAGTCTGGGTTGCTCAAAGTGCAGGAGATGTTTGTTTGTTTGTTTTTAAAAGGTAGGAAGAAGACTCCTCAACCACCACTTACCTTTAAAAAGGTAAGTGAAAAACTTGTCCTCTCCCACAAGAAGGAGGTCATTCAAAATGTTCACCTCCCTACCCTCTTTCACAAGAGTTCCCCCCACCCATGAAATGAAGAAAATGGAAGAATTGGGATGTTTGGCACAGCACTAACTGAAATCCCTGTCTTGCTCTCAACGTGAAAGGGGAAACACATTCCATTTGCCTAAGCAACCAGGGTGGAGCTGTTTACTGTCTTGTGATACTGTAGGTAGCTGCAGGCAGCATTGGGCCTTGTCGGATGTATTCCCTTCAGCCTCTCTGTTGCTGAAAAGGGGCTTGTCAGTGAGATGGAAATACCAGTGAATGGTACCCCTTGTTTGAGGTCACCACAATGGAGAGTAAGAGAAAAGTGGCAAAGTCCTGTGGGAATGCTCTCTGGGTACCGAGGCAATGAACGTGCCCTACTGCCGTCACTAGTGATACTACAGGAGGAGATCCAACATTGCCTTAACTGATGCAGGGAACTGTTTTCAATAAAGCCAACTTAGAAAGTTTCAAACAATGTATGTTGTGTGATGGATGGCCCTGACTGCTGCTCTGCCTGATAGGTTTAACGGTTAGACTCTTTAGGCAAGGCTCCTCTGTCGTCCTTACTCAGTCGAGAAGGCTCCGAAGAAGCTAGAATGTGAAAAGAATACTAAGAGCTGAAAATTCCATCCAGTGGACAGGAGTTTTCCAAGGCCTGTTTGGCTTGGCCTGCCTCTGCCATTCCTTTCTTTCTTTCTTTGGAAGTGTGAAACTGGTTGGTTGCTGGTGTTTGTTCTGTGGTTGATGCTAACTGTTCCATCTGTATAAACTCTGTCCTGCCAGCTTGGGAGTTTAACAACACTTTCTCTTCAACTGGCTCATAAGAAAATGAAAGACCTAGTTAAGTGGCACTTTGTAGCTTTGCAAACATACAGATAACTCGGAGAAAAAGAAAAAAAATGTGCAAGTAGGTCAAATTTGATCCACTCTGCTCCGTTACTGATGTCTGCTGTTCAGTAAACAATCTCCTTAATTGGGGAAACTGTATCCTATGCAATCCTCTAGATCTTTACATAGCACTTCGTACCATAGATCATAATGCAATGCAATATCACTACATCATCTTCATGCTGACAACTGACATGGTCCAGTAAGTAGAATATTAAGGTCCTGGATAGAAATCTTTACATCTGAACTGAGTAGGATTCAGGACTCATTATTTCTTGAACTCGCTTGGGGAAATAATTTTCTTCCAGCCTCAGTTGTGCTCATGACAAATGGAAAGGATGATGCCCACTATTGTTCACTGCATCCCAAACTTTGAATTTTATGGGGTTCAACCACAGATTGTTTCCAAGTCCATGTTTGAGTTTGGAAGGTGAAAGTGGGTAAACATTCTGATCTCTTTGAAATGAAATGAATAGAATTTCTCAGACATCACTAAATGAAAACTGTAGCAAAGCACCTCTCATTGCCAACGGGTAAGTTGCAGAAGGAAAGTGAAGGAGGTGACTGGAGATAAGGAGTGCTGTTCGCCTGGCTTAATTGAAAGCTGAGCCTGAACTCTAGGGAAGTTTGGACTCAACTCATAACTAGGCTAGAAGTTCTGAACGGAGGCAGTTCAGATTCCAAGCACTCAAATTCCAAGATTGGGCTTTATGAACTTGTACTACTACCAACTGCTCATCCAGGGGCCCTAATGATTCTCAACCTTTGGCTTCCTGGGCCAGATGGCAACTATTCACATGTAAGGTTTGGGAAACCAGTTGCTCACCATATAACATAATATAACTCCAGCTCTTCATTACATCCCCATTAAGTTATTTCATTATTATCCCAAGCAGTCTAATGACAGCAATTACATTGTTTCTTTCTGTTCTGTACAAATTTTGAGATGACTTAATGTTAGTTAACTAATTAATTAATGGTGTTTATATATCTCCCAGAGTGATTTACAATTAGAATTTACAATAAAATAGAATTACACCATTAAAATATTACATAAAGCAAATTAAAAGAAAAATGCTTTCCAAATTCACCAGAACTTCAAAACCAATTCATACAGAGGAACATAAGAATATTAAAAGAACTGAATCCATCTTGCCTATAGTCTATTAAAGCAGTGTGCAACTAGCTGCCTATGGAAAACAGGTAGGCATTAGGCAGGACATGAATGCAATAGCACCCTCCTAACCAGATATTCCACCAACTGGCATATAGAGGCATATTATTAGGGCTGTGCACGGACCCCCACCCCCCGCTCCGCTCCACACCCAATCCACAAATTGCGGATTGGGCCCACTCCGCCCCACACCCAATCCGCAAATTGCAGATCGGGCCCACTCTGCCTCACACCCAATCCGCAAATTGCGGATCAGGCCTGCTCTGCCCCTCGATCTGCCTAGGGTCTGCTCCGCTCAGCTGCGGAGCTCCAGCTCCGAATCAGAGCTCCGCAGCGGCCGGGGCGGTACCAGGTAAGGCCCACTCCCTCCTCCCCCCTTACCTGCATCCGTCCCGGCCTGTCGCCAGCTTCACTAGAGCCCGCGGCTCAACCAGGAACTGTAGGCCCCAAGATGCAGGTAAGACCCCCCTCCCCTTTGCCCCCTTACCTGGCTCTGCCGCCTTTGCCGCATGGGCGGCGGTGGCAGCAGGGCCAGGAAAAAAAACCTCCCTCCTCCCTCCTCCCCCCTTACCTGCGTCCATCTGCCGCCTGGCGGCTGCTTCAACTGAGCCCGAGGACTCAAACAGGAAGACCAGGCCAGCCTTGTCTTCCTGTTTGAGTCCTCGGCCTCAGGTGAAGCAGCTGCCGGAATGCAGACGGATGCAGATAAGACCCCCCTCCCCCTTGCCGCCTTACCTGGCTCTGTCACCATCACCGCACGGGCGGTGGTGGCGGCAGGGCCAAGTAAACCCGCTCCCTCCTCCCCCCTTACCTGTGTCCATCCCGGCCCATTGCCAGCTTCACTAGAGCCCGCGGCTCAACCAGGAATTGTAGGCCCCACTTGCGGCCTACAGTTCCGGGTTGAGCCATGGGCTCTAGTGTAGGGTGACCATATTTGAAAAGCCAAAAAAGAGGACACCTAGGGCCTTCCTAGATGAGGCCTTAGCGCGCCTTCTGTCCCGGCTTCCCTGCTGTGCGTCCAGATGACGCACAGGGGAATCCGGAGGCAGGCCGCGCTGAGGCCTCCTCCAACGCGCCATAAGCGAATTCGCTTATGGTGCGCCTTTTCCCCAGCTCCGGCCTCAGGCCAGAGCTGGGGAACGTCTAGGGACTTCCGCAGCTTTTCGCAGCTCCTCGCTTACTCGCGAGGAGCCACGAAAAGCCGCGGACCTGGCACAGCGCCTATAGTAGCGCTGTGCCCATCGGCGGGGGGGGCGAAGGCTGGGAGGGTGGGTGCCAGGGTGGGTGGCACGGGGGGAGGGCGGGTGCGATCGCGCCGCGCGCCGCCCGGGCAATGCCTGGCATGGGGCGGCATTGCAATGCCGCCCCATGCCAGGCATTGCCCGGGCTTGGGCGGCGCGTGGCGCGATCGCACCCACCCTCCCCCCGTGGCACCCACCCTCCCAGCCTTCGCCCCCCCCGGTAAACACCCCCCCAAAAAAGCACTTACCTCTCCGGAGTCTTCGGGCCGCACCCGGCCCCTTTAAAATTAAAAAAAAAATGCCGGACGCCACAGGGACGCGACGTCCCTGCGCGTCGTGCGTCTAGTAGCCTGGGGGAGGCGCGCTAACTTCAGCGCGCCTCGGCCCCGCCTCCCTGCCGGCGTAAGCCGCAGGTCTAGCAAGGCCCCTAGTGTGTGTGTGGGGAAGCAGCTTTCTGAGTCTTGCAGAAAGTACGTTATTCCCCCGCCACCTTAAAGAACCCGATTGGAGTGGAGGAGGGGAAAGGATTTCATTCTGCACCACCACCATCCACTCTAATTGAGGCCTTTTCTATAATGTCCACGAATGACCCACTTTCCCCTTTAAGACCTCAATTGGAGCTCGGGGTGGGGGAATGATGTGCCTCAAGAAAGCATGTCATTCCCTCCTGCCATGCTAATGGCAGCCTTAAAGAGGAAGGTGTGTCATTCCAGGACGTTATTGAAAATTATAGAAAATCCCCCCTGACACCATGGAAAGAACAAAAACCAGGACAAATCCGGGGAAATCCTGACAGTTGGTCACCCTACTCTAGTGAAGCTGGCAATGGGCTGTGATGGACCAGGTAAGACCCCCCTCCCCCTGCCCCCTACCTGGCTCTGCCGCTGTCACCGCAAGGGCGATGGCCGCAGCGGCAGGGCCAAGTAAACCCCCCTTACCTTTTTTGTGGAGCTTCGGATCGAGGCAAAGGATCCGCCTTCATCTCGAGCCATTCCACGACGCTCGTCTGCTCCCCCGATCCTCTTCGCCTCCACCTTAAGGGGAGGCGAAGCACCCTGATCCACTTCTGTTTCTCCGATCTGAGGAGAAGCGGAGCACAGCCCTACATATTATTTCTAAATCTGGAAGTAATTCAATTTATTGCAAGCATCCGACTGGGTCTGGGAGGCTGATGGACCTCCCTGCATCCAGCCCCCTGGACCCAGTTGGACATGTTCGGCATGAGCAGTACCCACACCCATGGGCTCACAAGGCCCCCGCCCCACAAGCACTCAGGAACTGCCTGCCCTGGCTTCCAAATTGTGCCCTTCCCTCCTCCCCTGCATTAATGGTGGCCACTATTAACATAGCAGGGGGAAGTCCACAAGTTCAACAGCTAGGGTGGCTGGTAGTCAAGCGCTCACCAGGCCAAGCCAAGCCTCAGAAGTAGCTCAGAAGGCCAGGCGAGCAGGGGATAGACGGCAGCAGCAAAGGGTGTGCGTCCACTGAGGTGGATGCAGGCAATTTCACCTACCCCTAGAAGCAATACAAAGCCAGGCTGGGCATGAAATTGGCTGAAGGAGACCAGGAGTGGATTTTGCAAATTCCTCCCATTTTGGGAGGAAGGCGGATTATCATTTGTTAACCTTCTTTTTTACTTTTTTAAAGAACAAGTTAAATATAAGATACCAGCACTGTGGGCAGCTTTGGTGGTGTGGTGACAATAATAATATTTTGGCTGCCAGTGTGGTGTAGTAGCTAGAGTGCTGGACTGGGAGTCAGGATACCTGGGTTCTAGTCCCCACTTGGCCATGGAAGATCACTGGATGACTTTGGGCCAGTCACAGACTCTCAGCCCAACCTACTTCACAGGGTTGTTGTGAGAATAAAATGGAGAGGAGGAGAAGTATGTATGCCGCCTTGGGTTCCTTGGAGGAAAAAAAGAGAAGATTGAGAAGAGACATGATAGCACTCCTCAAATACTTAAAAGGTTGTCACACAAAGGAGGGACAGGATCTCTTCTTAATTATCCAAGAATGCAGGACACAGAATAACGGGCTCAAGTTACAGGAAGCCAGATTCCAGCTGGACATCAGGAAAAACTTCCTGACTGTTAGAGCAGTACGACAATGGAACCAGTTACCTAGAGAGGTTGTGGGCTCTCCCACACTAGAGGCCTTCAAGAGGCAGCTGGACAGCCATCTGTCAGGTATGTTTTTAGGTGGGTTCCTGCATTGTGCAGGGGGTTGGACGCGATGGCATTATAGGCCCCTTCCAACTCTACTATTCTATGTTTCTATGAAAGGTGGGATATATAATAGATATAAATAAAGTAAATAAAGCTAGATTTCTTTCCCAGAGTGCTCCTATTAATGATGCTAGTATTGGCATTTTTCGTCTGAGGGGCTCAGAGAAATCTGCATGTGTTTTCCAGGACTTGTCCCATTATAGTGGACTACTCAGCCAAACCTCCAGAGCTTTGGCAACCTCACTGCATCATGAAGCCATTATCTGGGATCACACACACACACACCAAAAATAAGGACACTTGACATTGTGTTGTCTAAAATACAGGTATCAATTGTATTGTACGGGGGGCAAGGGCTGTGATCATCTGAAATGTAAGCTGGGGAAATGACCCTTTAAAGCAAGGGTGTCTTGCAACTCTTCATTGATTAATAACCCATAATACACAGACTTCATCTGGTCATTTACAAAGCTCTCTAAAAGAAGAGTAAACAAAACCAAATGGCAAGATCTGTTTGCAATGGTTGTTCTCCATTGGAGAAGAGTTCCATTAAGGTTCCAGTGACAGGAGATACGGGAGTGAAAAGACCTTGGAAATGACTTCTTTCAGTCAGTGCTTAAGTTGCTTTTAGCTACAATTACAAACTCAATTAGAAAGTCATTTCAGCACTAATGAAACAACAAATGGCTAAGAGTTAATGCACTTAGCAGGCCATTAGTCCAATACTAAAAATACAACAACTAGATAGCCAAACCGACCGGTGGGGCAGTGAGTGAACTGTAGAAATCAAAAGCTACAGGTGGCCAAAATGTTGATATTAACTTTCCTTGTGTCAAACAAAAACAGTTTAAATTGGGCATGCAGCCTTTTAAAGTTTCTTGAGGCCTATAAGCAATCTGGGATCTTGTAACTTCCATGTTCTGTATAATAAGTAGTTCTCAATGAATGAAGTAAACTGTAGTCCATGGAGGTGAATGTTATGATGTGTCTGTTAGTCTTTAGAATGCCACAAGATTCTTTCCTGTTATTGTGTGTGTGTGTGTGTGTGTGTGTGTGTATATATATATATATATATATATATATATATATATATATATATATAAAGTCAAGGGGCTCATCTACACCAAGCAGGATATTCCACTATGAAAGTGGTTTGAAAGTGGTATATAAGAGGCAGGAGCCACATTACTGCTTTATAGCGGTATTGAAGTGCACTGACAACTGTTGGGGCCCATTGACACATATACCATATATCGCTTTCATAGTGGAATATCCTGCTTGGTGTAGATGAGCCCAAAGACAAACAAAGCAAAACAAAAATGCATTGAATTTAAGGCCATTGCTAGACCAGGCTATATCCTAGGCTGATACCTGGAATTGCCCTTGTGCATCCAGATGACGCATAGGGGATCCCAGGCTCAGGGAGGGATCAACCCTCCCTGGCCCCGGGATATAGCTTACTTCTTTCAGCCCGATTTTTCCCACAGTCTCGGTCTGAGCCTGAGACCGCAAGCGTGTAGCCTGTTTCGCAGCTTTTCCTGGCTCCATGAAATTACTCACGCTTAGGTGGGAGAAGCTGCACACGGGGTGCAGCACTCCCCAGGAGCGCTGCACCCATCAGGGGCAGGGTGGGGGAAGTGGGGAAATTTTTTTTTTTTTAAAAAAACAAAACCTTACCTGAGCGCACACGTGTTCGTGCGCATCGCCCCTTTAACTATGAAAAATGGCGGACCCGACAGGTCTTTCCTTAAGTTCGTTGCGTCTGACGCCTAGACTAGGGCAAACGCCCGCAATAGTTGCATCGTGGGCTCTCTCCTCCTCCATCACAGATTTTAAAGTAGGTCCACCAAAGGCCTTAGCCTAGTTATTGACAGAGGGTAGGATGTTTAACATTCCACCCTCCCTTTGACTTTAGGGGAAAAAATACAGGTGGAATCTATTGGCTGCTTGGAAGGTTTCCTTTATCATTCTCCATAGTGACTCTGTTCAGACAACACACTAAGCTATGGTTAGGCCGCTAACCCTTTTGCTGCAAATGGTTGGTGAGTGTGTTTAAACTGTGGTTGTATAGCTATCATGGTTAGGAGTAGTTCACACAGCATGCTCAATCATTGTTCACACATCACACTAAGCCATAATGTTCAGCTCAAAATGCTTAACCACCATGGCTTTGAGTGTCAACAGAACAGGGTCAATAACAATTTGGGTTGGCAGTGCCTAGAAGGATGAGGGGAAAGAAGGTTGGAGGGTGACAAAGCACATGGAGAATAAGATGGAATAATAACTCGTCACAGTATTTATTGTTTACAGCATCAATTAGGAACATTTTGGCAGGGCATAGGCCATCAGTCAGCCCAGCTGCTGGCCTGAAACCTCTACTTGACCCATGTATTGGGGGCATGGTGGGGAGCTCAGGTGTCAGCAAGGCTCATGGCAGCACAAACCTCTTGTGATGTGAGTCCTTCCCATGCCCCCCATGTAGTTTGGGGGCTTCTTTTCCCCGCTGAGACAGAGCCCTTGTCCTCCACAGGTGATGTCCTCATGGCAGTTGCCCTTGAGGGTGCAGACTTTACTGGTCTACTGGCAGATCTTGGGCATTGCTGGCAGTGGCTCCTAGTCCTCCAACTCTTCCTCCTCTGAGAGTCTGACAGTAGAGACATAACACACACAGTTCCCTTCCCACAGGGGTGGAGGGTCTTGATTTCCCTGAAAACCAGTAATGGAAGCAGAAAACCAGAGCATGGTCATGGTCACTGGCATCTTCCCAAGAATGCTTCTCAGGGTCGTACTTCTTCCAGTCAATGAGGCACTGAAGGTGCCCATAGTGGAGATGGAGTTTATAGTCCAATATCTGTGCCACTTCCTATTACTGCTTTCTTGCATGTTTAGGCCTTTATACATTAGTAACAATATCTTAAACTTGACCCAGTATATAGGGGGCTGGTGCAGTGCCCCCCACAAAGAAGTGACATGCTGAAAGGGGCCAGCTCTTGACAACAGGTGAGCTGCTGCATTCTGCTGTAGCTCCAGCTTCCACAATGGTGATGTTGCAGTGATGAGTAACCTTTGTTATCTTTCCCCTTCATCCAAGCTTTCTTCACCCTAAGAAATAAGGACACCATACCCCTCAAGACCTTGCTGATCAATTAACAGACAAATACATTGCCAAGATCATTCTCACCAAGATGGATTACAAGCAACTGAGAAATCCCCTGTTGGTTTGTCTTTTGACAACATTGACAACAGTTGACCCCACAACATTTTCTGAATCAGACCAATGGATTTTGGTCCATTGTCTGATAGCCTGCTAAGTCATCAGACCATAGGGAATTACTTCTCTCTTGATTCCTGTGTCATGGTTGCAAGAGATGCCCATACATCCAGTTCCTAATAGTTATGAATCTGCAATGGAAAAGATGAGAACGAAATAACAGCACCATTATATTTGTTCCCTAAACTTTACTGAAAGTAAATCTGTTTCCTTTCCCCTAATTCCTCCATCTCAATGGGTTTTACATGTATTTACAGTCGTGTGAAAAAGAACGTACACCCTCTTGGAATTGTATGATTTTACATATCAGGACATAATAACAATCATCTGTTCTTTAGCAGGTCTAAAAATTAGGTAAATACAACCTCTGATGAACAGCAACACATGACATATTACACCGTGTCATGATTTATTTAACAGAAATAAAGCAGTACAATTAGAAAAAGACTGAACAAGTATGGTTTGTTTGGAAGGGTTGCCAGGAGAAAGCCTCTTCTCTCTAAAAAGAACATGGCAGCACGGCTTAGGTTTGCAAAGTTGCATCTGAACAAACCACAAGACTTCTGGAACAATGTCCTTTGGACAGACGAGACCAAATTGGAGAAGTTTGGCCATAATGCACAGCGCCATACCAACTGTCAAGCACGGTGGTGGAGGGGTGATGATGGTGGTGGATGGGTGAACTGCCCAGAGAGCTCCGGCTATTGGGCGGTATAGAAATGTAATAAATAAATAAATAAAATAAATAAATGATTTGGGCTTGTTTTGCAGCCACAGGACCTGGGAACCTTGCAGTCATTGAGTCGAGCATGAACTCCTCTGTATACCAAAGTATTCTAGAGTCAAATGTGAGGCCATCTGTCCGACAGCTAAAGCTTGGCCGAAATTGGGTCATGCAACAGGGCAATGATCCCAAGCACACCAGCAAATCTACAACAGAATGGCTGAAAAAGAAAAGAATCAAGGTGCTGCAATGGCCCAGTCAAAGTCCAGACCTCAACCCGATTGAAATGTTGTGGCGGGACCTTAAGAGAGCTGTGCATAAACAAATGCCCTCAAACCTCAATGAACTGAAGCAACGTTGTAAAGAAGAATGGGCCAAAATTCCTCCACAATGATGTGAGAGACTGATAAAGTCATACAGAAAACGATTACTTCGTTATTGCTGCTAAAGGTGGTTCTACAAGCTATTGAATCATAAGGTGTACTTACTTTTTCACACATGACTTCTCCATTTTGGCTTTATTTCTGTTAAATAAATCATGACACGGTATAATATGTCATGTGTTGTTGTTCATCTGAGGTTGTATTTACCTAATTTTTAGACCTGCTAAGGAACAGATGTTTGTTATTATGTCCTGATATGTAAAATCATACAATTCCAAGAGGGTGTACTTTCTTTTTCACGCAACTTATTTTCACCTAAAGCCTCTGCCTGCTGTAATATGGCAAAAGACCAAGGCCATTGCTAGACCTAAGGTTTATCCCTGGATCGTCCAGGGGTCAAACCTGTTCATCTAGGTGACACACAGGGGATCCAGTGCTCAGGCAGGGGTGAACCCTGGATGATCCCAGGATAAACCTTAGGTCTAGCTGTGGCCCAATTTCACACCAATGGTTCATCTAGCTCAGTGCTATCTACCGATAGCATTCAAAAGAGTGCACAAATAAGACATGATAGGAAAATTCATATTCTATTGTGTGACTTTAGCAGCAGGTAAACAGAAGAAAAGCACCTTCAATATGGAGATTATTGCAATTCTGGCCATAATGGTCCTATGTTACCTCCAAACGAACTTTGAATATCTACCTCCAAGTTGCCCTGACTTCACTCTTACACCCCTGAGTGGTCTTCTGGATAAGTAGAGGGTGTGTGTGTGTGGTGTGTGTGCTTTACATGCCTCTCTCAAGGGCAGCTTTATATGCTCACTTCACACAGTGACAGCAACCTCTGTGAAACGAGGACATTTCCTGCATGGGAAATCAAGCTGACTCCCCAGAAACATGAAACTACTTCATGGTCACCTTCTTCTACCTTTTTATGCCTCCTAATCTGCTTCTCCAACATACTTAGGTTCTGTCTTGGTAATTTTAAAAGCTCTGCTATGGCATCTAATTAACCATTTGAAAGCTAAACAATGAAATGGAATGTTCAATGGAGTGTGCGTTGTCAATGCTTGTTTTCTAGTAACCTCATCTTTGGATTCCTGCAATGTGTTCTATGTGGGGCTGCTTTTAAAAACTTCCATGATCCAAAATGCAGCAGACAGATTCTTAACTGCGACCAGACCTGCTAATCATACCACACCAGTACTTTTTCTATCTGGACTGGCTACTGTGGCATTACCCCAGAACTGGTTATCTTGTATATGTCTAGTTTAGTATGTCTGGTAAGTATGGAATGTTAGAACTGAGTGGGTGTGGTTTGTGATGTAATAGGTGGGGGTGGGAAGAGGAGTTTATAAGGAGAGTGTTGGGAGTTTGTGAGGTAGTATGTGTATGAGTGTGTATGGGAGAGTTGTTTATTTGTAGAGTAAGAAGAGTTTGGATTCTAGGGACTTAGGATTGGTGTGAAGAGAGTAAGATGACTGGTCTGTGGAGTGTTTAGATCAGGCAGGATTAAAAGTATTATATTTTGATTTAAAGCTTTTAAACAACAATAAACATTTTTATTTTGTTAGCTACCAAATACATGTGTCTCCTTGGCATTATTTACCTGCCTTACAGTTCTTAAACACCCACACCAGAGTATTCCCACAGTATATTTTGAGAGATCCTATATTAAACCTGTTTCCCTGGCCTTAGCTAGACCTACCTTTTAGCTCGCAACAGAGGAGGGAAGATCCCACAATGTGTTTATCGCGAGATCCCTCCTCTGTCTACACGTGACACGTGACGACCTCAGCAGGGCATCGCATCTGCCATGTGGACGCACAGGGGTGATCCTGGGGTTTGCCCCGGGATAAAGCCCTGTCTAGCTAAGGCCATAGTCAATGGCTACTACTGAAAGGGCCTTTTTGGTGGTGGTACCAAAGTTGTGTACTACTCCCCAAAAGAGTTTTACCTGGTCTTTTCAGGACCAGGCCATGACTACTACTACTACTACTAGTAGTAGTAGTAGTAGTTATTATTATTATTATTATTATTATTATTATTATTATTATTATTAGTTTTCTTTTTATGATCATTTAAAGAGCTTTAGTATGTTTAACTCTGCTGTGTTGTTGTTGTTGTTATTGTTTTGCTATTGCTGGATACAATATATTTTAGTGCTGTGTTGAAAATTTCTCCTATGAAAATTTTGACCATTCCCATTAAATTTGATAGAAAAAAAATGCTTTTGAAAAGAAATTCAAAGGAGAAGAAATTTCGGAGAAATTCTCATGGGCTTCATTCAGGGTTCTTGTGCTTGCACCTGACTTATGTGATGACAGAGTTGTATGTGTGTGAGAGTGTCCTCTCTTTTATTGTACAATGCTTTCTCTGACAGCCTGTAGCCTCTTTAGCTTTCTGCATTTACTGCCCAGGGGAAGACTTCATGAACTTATTCCTCCCATAGGGTCTTTTCAGATCAGGAAGTTCAGGCAGCCTGGAAGACTGTAGAGCAATGGTGAGACATGTAGTAGAAAGAAAAAATGACAGTACCCTCAGTTAAGGTCAAACATACAAAAGTAAAACTGGGGTTTTTTTTACCTTCTGGAAATAAAAGGACAATTTTTAGAATTTTCTCCACATTTTCTTCACCAATATTTTTTTGTGGTGGCTGCATTCTCTTTCCTTAAAGCACTAGAGTGATGCTAGATATTAGGGGCATTGTGGAGGATGCAAAATGGGGGCCAGGCTTATAACACAGTTGATGCTGTTGCCACTTGCAGTGGAAGTGCAAAAAAACAAACAAAAAAAAAACTGCTGGGGGGAAAGAAAGAAGCTGTTCTACAACCCTTGTCAATGGTGATGCCCACCTGTGAGAAGTTGTTGGAGAATTTATCCTCTCCCTGGAGAAATTTGGTGAAATTGTCCCGTTACCACCACCACCACCACCACCCCGGCAATTTCTCTAACCAAGAGAAATAGGGTGGAGAATTTTGAGAGGCCACTTGTACATGGCTCTAATTTATTTAGTTTTATACTGTGGTTGGTTGTATTCTGTTTGATTATTAGGGTTTTGGTGTATTTTTCTTAATGGTTTTTACCTTTTATTGTTAACTGTCCCATAGATATTGTTAATGGGTGGTAATCAAATGATGAAAATAAACAAATACATGCATTCACATACAGAGAGAGAGAGAGAGTGAGAGGACTTTGCTAGACCTACCTGAAAATCCGGGGGAGACCTCACGTTGTGAATAATGCGAGCTCTCACCCTCGTTTACACATAAAGTGTGATGGCCTCAAGAAGACAGGTGTTGCACCTGCCATTTTTTTCAAAGGGCCGGTTGCGCACAAGTGCTGGAGCGGCTAAAGGTAGGGATATTTTTTTTTAAAAAAAATGATTTCCCCACTCCCCCCACCCTAGCCTAAATGGGCACAGTGCTCTTGAGGAGCGCTGTGCCCGTGCGCGGCTCCCAGCTCCATGCGAGTAATTGCACAGAGCCAGGAAAACCCGCGGAAACGGGTCACACACTCACGGTCTCAGGCTCAGCCCAAGACCATGGGAAGAAGCAGGGCCAAAGGGTAGGCCTATATCCTGGGGCCAGGGAGGGTTGATCCCCCGTGCATTACCTGGACGCACAGGGATGATCCCAGGTATAAGTCTGGGATAACAGCTGGTCTAGCTAAGGCCAGAGGGAGAGGGGGGGGAGACCACCTGCAAATGCATACCCTAAAACAGGGATGTCAAATCTCTTTCAGCCTGAAGGCCAAATTCCATTTTAGCGAAACTCTCGGGGACTGCAAAACATACAGACACAGTGATGATTTGGAGCAGCATGGATATTAAAATAATGATGGCATGTATATTGGAGGAAAATAAGTGGGAAGGCAGAAACATCCCTAGACATAAAATGGCAGGCTTTACATAGGGTGACCAACTGTCAGGATTTCCCCGGATTTGTCCTGGTTTTTGTTCTTTCCATGGTGTCAGGGGGGATTTTCTATGTCCTGGAATGACACACCTTTCTCTTTAAGGCTGCCATTAGCATGGCAGGAGGGAATGACATGCTTTCTTGAGGCACATCATTCCCCCACCCCGAGCTTTAATTGAGGTCTTAAAGGGGAAAGTGGGTCATTTGTGGACATTATAGAAAAGGCCCCAATTGGAGTGGATGGTGGTGGTGCAGAATGAAATCCTTTCCCCTCCTCCACTCCAATCGGGTTCTTTAAGGTGGCGGGGGAATAACGTACTTTCTGCAGGACTCAGAAAGCTGCTTCCACACACACACACACTAGGTGTCCTCTTTTTTGGTTTCCCAAATATGGTCACCCTACTTTACACATCCCTAATCTCGAAGTATTTCATATTCTCGAGTGGTTATGTTGCATGACATCAAACAGGAACAATTGAAAAAGTGAGCTGTAAGTTCCTCACTAGCAGACGTGAGCCAAAGAAGATCCTGTTGTAGTCTGCTGCAAGAACACTCTGAATGTGGCCTGCTTGGCTCATACCACAAGCACCTTGTTGTACACTTGTATATAATCTTCTGTTATTGTGTTAGCATTAACAGAGTCCTCCAATTACACCAATTGGTGATTGTGGATTGGATAGAGTAAAGACATTGAACATTACTACAGAAGATACCGTTTTATTTTACTATTTCGCATATTATTGACAAACAATATATCTGTTTGGAGGATCTACCTTTGTCTTCGCTACTTCTGTGAGGGCTCCTCCCTGTGTTTTTTGGCTCATACCTCAAGCACCCTATGAATGGGAACTGGAGTACCCATCACAAGCCTGATTTCCGTCCCGCCGGTACAGCTTGGACAGGTGGTGGCATTTGCAGGTGAGGAGGATAAGATATGGTGCTGCAAATGTACTGGCATGTATGCTGCACAAGGCTTAGGCAGGGCAAGCCTATAAAGACAAACCCAGCCAGCAAACCCAGCATCTTTCTCTTTCTGGCTCCCTCCCTCCCTCCCTCTCTCTACCCAGTATGGGATTATCCAGTTGTTTTCTTTTGAAGGGCTGAGTAGGAATTTTACCTGCCATGGATTTGCTTTTGTGTACAGGCTTTTTGCCTACTTCATACTGAGATTACTTCTTAGCAGAAGGTGAGCAAACAGGCTGATTGGTCGTGCAGAGTCGTGCAGGAATTTTGGTTATTAGAATAGGCCTGGTGAGCAGTAGAGCACCTTTATGGTGGTTGGCAAGTTCAGAGGCCTGCTCCTCGAGGGTTGTGCAGCTCTCGCACCAGGATGTGGCTTGCTTTTGGGGACCTTCCTGCCTCACCTATTCAGAGTTGTGCAGGTGGTGGAGACACATGGTGGTCTCCCCCCATTTATAAGAAGTGTAGCTTATGAGAGGGGCATGTTTACCCAACTTCTGACTTAACAGAGTCCTCACCCATAAGACAGGCTAGTGACCTGTAGAAAGGATTTAATTCTTTCCTGCACTTTCACATGCAGATCCAGGGCCTTGCTAGACCTACCGGGTGTTCCGTCGTTGAGGAGCGGTGAAAGCGGATTTTCCCGTTCAGCCATGACGCCTCATGATCCACACCTGCCTTCGATTTGTGGCGGAAGTTTGCGCCGGTTGTGCTGCTGCTGCCGTGAGCACGGTTGCGCAGCCACACCGGCCTGATTGCCGCGGCTTTTTTTCTCGCTCGCTGCACGGTTTGCGCACGTCCGAAAGACCGCAAACTTGCGCAGCCGTCAGCGATGCCGCCGCCGGCCCTGGCGGCAGCAGCGGCGGCAGTGCCAGTGCCAGCTGAAGTGCTGCTGGTGCTGTTGAGGGTCAACATTGATGCGCTCACTTCCTGATGGAAGTCGTGGCGGGTGTCATATGACCCGAGGTCAATCGTCTGCATGGGCACTCTGTGCCTACATCTCCCATCATGCCTCTGAGGTGTCGGCGGCGATGACCGCCTCTGTGCCCTGTGCCCCATCCCAAGGAGCCAACCCACATCTGGCCGTAGCCATGGCAGCAGCCCACAAACAGCTCTGCCCTCTGCCAGCCTGGTACCCACACTAACAGGCAGCGTACAGCACCGCCATTATGCGGCCACGGTAGCTGCCCACCGCAAGGAGTCACCAGCCACTTTTCCGGTCCTCCAGTCCTGCGCAAACTGTCACTGGGGGAATAATAAAAAAAAGCCGCTCCGCCGCACTGCCCCAGCTGGCGGACTGCGCGCAAATGGCGGAGGCGGCTTGACCGAAGCCGCTGACCACTCCCCCTTAGCACGCCTTTTCCTGCCCAGTGCGGACCGCAGTGACCTCACATCCTCCCACACGTACTCCGAATTACCGCGGGACGGCAGGAAAAGGCGCCCTAAAACTCACTTTTTTAAAGTCGGGAGAAAGAGGCTTCACCGCAGGATAACGGCGGATCCTCGTGAACGTCATCTGGAAGCCTCGACGTGACTGCGGAAGGTAACGCGCGCTAGAGCCTCGTCTAGTAACGCCCCCAGAGAAGGGTGAATTACCCACTTTAAATAAAGAGGCCCTAGTTTATCCCAAGCTCTGGTGTCCATGTCATTATTTCTTCCATTCCTTCTCCACTCACAATCCCTTTTGCCCCACTTAAGATTTGAGCCTTTGGAGGGGGTGGGTTGAATTGTGGGATGTTTGTGAATCCCTAATCTCAAGAAACTGGCAAGGGAAGCACAACAGAAGACTTATAGCAAGGTCAATAATTGATCACGTGTGTATTAAATAATGGGAGATTCCTCTTCATGATGCAACCAAACAGTGCTTTGGATGGAGGGAAGTTGGAGGGAAGCTGAAATTTCTCAGACTTTTTATTCTTTTTTTCATCTGTGTAAAAAAAAAGGTCACTTTGCAGATCTTTCTCCACTGTTTTTATGTTTATTTTTTGTGGTGGTGGCTGTCAGTTTTCCTTCACAGTCCCCTGGATCAATGCTAAATCGAGGGCATTGTGAAGGAAAATGGTGGTGTTAGCCAAAATTGCCAGGTTCTTCTCCCTAGGAGACAGCCAAACTCTCCTAAGAACGCACAGAGTCCTTGGTCAGGTATAACACGTCTTTATTCTGGATACAATCAGCTGAGTGGGTGTCTCTCTCTAGTTCTGCACCAGGAAGAGACCACACACTTTGGTTATTTTGCAGCCCCTTATATAGTGCGACACAAACAATTTACATTATGACACCATGATTTTACATTTTAGCATACATTTTGACATAAACAGAATACAGTTGCTTTTGTGGTTAGCTCACGGTGAGGATTAAATGTCAGCTTAGCATCTGCTAAAAGGTTACAGAGTAGGGGCTTTCCAACCTAAAGGTTACAGTACAAGAATAGAGTGCCTACAGGTCACAGAGCAAACAAAGATGGAGTCCCTTTGGCTAACAGCGGAGAGGCTGCCAACATAGTTGCTGCTGCTATTACTTGCAGTAGCCACAGCAGCGGCAGCAACAACAGCACAGACAGATGGATAGACAGACAGACACCCTTCAGGAAAAAAGATAGGAACATGAAAGAAGCTGGGCTACTACCATCATGAGTAACGGGGAACCCCATTCCACCCTGAGCAACGTTTGGTGAATTTCTCTGCTCCCTGAAGAGCATTAGTGAAATGGTTTCCCCAAATTTCTCTAGTTACAAATATGATGGAGAATTTCAAGAGGCCATTGCACACACCTCAAGAACCAAGGAAGAGCTCACACCTCCATTTACATCTGCCTCTTCAGGGATGCCCACCTCACTTTTTCAGAGCCATGGTTCTTGAAGCAATCTGGACCAGAAGAATCACATCTCAGTTCTGTGATTAAACTTGATGCTTTTCTAGTTTGAAATGGATTTCAGTTTGCACATGCAAGTGGCCTTGTGTCTGTGTTGGAGGCTCTCCCTGTGTGACAAGTTGACATAATGGTAATGGTAATAACATGCAAAATACCTTGTCTATGGATAGAAAAATGTGTTTGGCTTCAGTCTTACTTTCTCCTCTGTCCTTTGCTTTAAAGGCATTGGCAATATTGTGTGCTGGGAGGGAGGTTGCATTTTGCCTACAAACCTACTTTCAGAATCAATTAGAGATCTTCTCAACTGCCTAAAGAAAACTCTAGGGGGGATTCAGCCTGAATTCTGTTGACGAGACAAGGAAACAAGCATGACTGCATTCATTCAAAGTGAGAATTTCACATTTCAGCCTCATGTATAAATTGTACCATAGCATTGCCGGACTACTTCGTGGAAGGAAAGTGGTGAGGATTTGTTTCACTTTCAGTTCTTTGCCATTCTTGAAGTATAAAATTATAACTAGCATAAAACTGGAAGAAATGGCTAAATAGATCTTGTGATGCTTCAATATAATTCTCCCCTCCCAATGTACAAGAATCAAA
Source organism: Elgaria multicarinata webbii (assembly GCF_023053635.1). Taxonomy (NCBI): domain Eukaryota; kingdom Metazoa; phylum Chordata; class Lepidosauria; order Squamata; family Anguidae; genus Elgaria; species Elgaria multicarinata. Next base: position 188,416,055 of record NC_086171.1, read on the forward strand.
TAGACTTCATGTCAACCTGTTGCTAGCCTAACACATGGCAAACTGTGCATTTCACTGTCATAGAATCATAGAATCATAGAATAGCAGAGTTGGAAGGAGCCTACAAGGCCATCGAGTCCAACCCCCTGCTCAATGCAGGAATCCTGCATTGTGCCTTATATTCTGATCATGTGAGTACTGTATTCTTAGTTTTGACTACAGAAGAACCATTAGCCACAGCTAATTCTCAGTGTGCTAGGTGCTGTTCACAATACAGTAAAATATACTACCTTGTCCAGAGCATTGCAATCTATATTGGATGACTAGTCAAGACTGGAACCAGGGAAGGGCATTTCTGCCATGCCCGGCAAAGCCTGGGTGCGGGGAAGCTTTTGTGGGTGGGGGGATGAGCACGAGACGTGCCCATCGCCTATTGAATGGGCACATCCGGGCCTTGGTGGGAGGGTGTGAAGTGGCTATATACGTTAGCCTTACCCCTCCCACCTCCTCTTTTGCTGCGTGGCTCCCTCCCTCCCTCCCTGTAAACAGTGTGGGCTTGCTGGTTGCCTTGTTGGGGGCCAAGTAGGAATTTTTTACTCATATACTGAATTGTACATGAGTTTTTTCGCCTACTTCACACTGTAAGACAGCTTGGGAGTTTAAATAGGTTGATTTGCTAATTTGGTGGCATTTATTTGGCGCTAGGTACGGGCATCCATAGGTATTCTGAATTGGTGAGCATTTACGGGCGCTATTTAAAGCGATTGGTAGATCCGAGGCTCCCAGTTTGGAGCCCAGCAGCCTAACTAGGGAGATAAGACCTACCTTTGGGGCCAACCCTACTCGTCCACTCTGAACCGGGCGGTCTGAGTTGGGGGTGACAAAGGAAGGCTCCCCTACCCCGACAGGGGAGGCCCGTGGAGAGACGCATGGCGTAGCGCCTCTACACGGGTCAGGAATCACTCGCCCGATTGAAGCGGCCTGAAACAGGCTAAAATGGATGCCCGATAGGTTGCAACTCCCTCTTGCAGATCGCTAAATAAATAAGTGGCCCTGTTTAAACCCAGCTATGTTGTCTGTCTCGTTATTTATCCACCTACACTCCACAAAGTGCAGCTATTTTACTACTACTACTACTGCTACCAGTACCACTAATTTTTAATGTGATCACATTCATTTGTATCTCACCCTTTGTACAAGGAGTGCATGGCAGTTTACATGCTATTATCCACTTTTCAGCGTACAACTATCCTGTGAAGTAGGTCAGATGGAGAGGCTGGCCCAAGGTCACCCAATGAATTTATTTATTTATTTATTGCATTTTTATACTGCCCAATAACTGAAGCTCTCTGGGTGGTTTACAAAAATTAAAACCACAATAACCATTCAAAATATAAAACAACCAGTATAAAAGCATAATATAAAATACAATATAAAAACACAACCAGGATAAAATCAAGCAGCAATGGGAGAAGGTGTTCCTTCAGATAGCCTGGCCCCAAGCTGTTTAGGGCTTTAAATGTTAATATCAGCACTTTGAAAGGCCCAGACTTGGACTGGCAGCCAATGAAGCTGGAAAAGGCCAGTCCCTGTTAGTAAATGTGCTGCCATGTTTTGTACCAGCTGAAATTTCCAGATTGTTTTCAAAGGCAGTGCCACATATAACACATTGCATTAATCCAGACGAGAGGTTATCAGAGCATGGATGAACAGTGATCTGAACTCTTATCACCCTTGTCCAGTGTCCTCTATCCTCTAGACTGGCAACAAGGTATTGGGGTGTGATTTGCATGGATTAAGTGGCAATCAAGGAGCCATTGCTAATAGACTTCCTGCAAAGCTACTGAGGAAGGATGCAAAGGAGACAGAACATACCAGTCCCCAATTCACCTGGGAATCCAAAAGGAAGGCATGTTATGAATGTTCCCAGCTCAGGCTGGCCCCTGGTATACAATAAATCATTTTGTTTCTCCTAGGATGTACACAAACCTGACTTTTTTCATCACACCACTGGTTTGTCGCTGGAGAGAATGCTGTTAAATGTGATTGCTGATCCCATCTCCATCTCACCACTGCTAATTAAACACCTTCAGTTCAGCTTGCTCTCTTTTAGTTTGGCTGGTTCCACGAGGATATTATTGTTAGCTCCAAAGGGTTAAAGAGGAAAGGAACGGTGCCAGATTCAGGTTGCGTGGAGGTGGGGAGAGGAAGAAACTCTGAGGGGGATCCATCGTGATTAAAATTCCATTCCTCAATAAAGCAGCACACTGGACTGTGGGTCCAGGCTCAATTAAGCCACCAAGTGGGGAGCTCTTTCCAAAACCCACTTAATGAAGGACTTAATTAGACAATACGGTGGAGTCACATGGCTCCAGCTTGGCATTAAACAAAGACTTGAGCACTTATTTAAGCATCTGATAAAGCAACCAACATACACAGACCCCTGTACATTCTGTTCAAGACAAAACCGCCTGTTGCAAGGTTTGATGGGCTAAGCACTCAGTTAAAGTGCTTTCTTTTGAGCGGTCGGACCCCCTTCCCTCCCGCCTCACCTAAGCACAGTAATAAATGGTCTCCTAGCACAATCCCGATTAGGGGGGCAGGAGGTTAATCTCTAGGTCTCTATCTGATAAAGTCTGTATCTAGGCACTGTACTCCACCGACTATTGATAATCTTGGAGATTGCTGGTTATTTAGTGTCGGCGTTGGATTGAGGTGTACAGTCTGCAGTAGTGGCTCAAACGATGCGATCAATCTAAGTCAGCTTTGCTCTTTTCTTATTCCATTTTGCTCTGTCCTCCCCTCCTCCCCTCCCTTTCTCTGTTCCATTGATTAAAGATGTAGTATCCCCAGCCATTTACTGACAGTGCAGAACACTGTCTGAGGCAAGGCGAGTCTGTCATGTTAGACAGTCTGAAGGAGAAGGAAAGAGAGAGAAAACTCACACTTACACAAACCACTAAGCCCTTTAGTCTTAATTCATGCAAGCATCTTTGTGTCCCACAGAGGGGGGAAATGGCTGCAGAGCTGCACATCAATGGATTCGTGAAGATGCCTCAATTTTATCCATAAATCTGGCTTCATTTCAAATGGGAAAAGACTGTAGTGGTTCAGCGCTAAGCATGGCATGCGGCCTAGGTTGGGGTTCCCATCCACACCACTTCAAGCTGCAGTCTTTGGCCCAGAGGTGTTCTGTCTTCCCATGATTAATTCGTCTTCTCACTTTGCCACATTTCAGAGTTATTTTTACTTGATAAATGATCCTGAAGTAACACCTCTCAGTGCTATACTCAGGCTGGAAGTCAGACAGGCTGGGGTCCAGAAAATCAATCGCCTCCAGGTGCAGCTGCCCCTTAAGAGCCATTCAAGAAATATTGCTATACTTGACATCAGAATTGACTGGGCAGTATCCAAAGGGGCACTTACGGCCCTGTTGTGCAAGTGATGGGTTCCACTGATTCTGTTGCACAAGTGAAGCCACTGCTTCTGCAAAGGAGAGTTAGTACTTTCTAGGGAAAGCCCCCAAACAAGCAGAAATGCTCATTTCCAATCATAGAAACCCAGGAAGCTGCCTTATACTGAGTCAGACCATTTTGACCATCCAGCTCAGTATTAAGAACACTGATGGGCAGTAGGTCTCCAGGGTTTTAGGCAGGATTCTTTCCTTGCTCTATCTGGAGAAACCAGGGGTCAAACCTGGGACCTTCTGCATTCAAAGCATGTCTTCTATCAAACTGAGCTATGGCCCCTCCACAACCTCAGATTCCCATAGCACTAAATCACTGTTGCACAAGCAGTGGAAGGGGTGCATGCTTGCACTGTGCCATCAGCAGGACAGAAGAGAATCAGTGTGTGGGTGTGGGTGAAAGTGTCCTGTTGGATTCTGCCCACTGCTCACAGTCTAAAAGGTTCTAGCTATATAGCACAGAATTAAGACTGAGGAAGACATGTCAAGAAAGAAGATCTCCTATGGTAACCTAACATTTAGGGCCTTGCTAGACCTATCGCATAATCTGCTGGTGAGGAGCGGCCAGCTTGCGCTATAAGTAGTGCAGGCTGTCGCTCCTTTCCACACGTCAGATGTGACGGGCTGCATGAAAGCCCCGTCACGTCCGCCATTTTGTTTGTAGTTTTAAAGGGGATGCATGCGCAGGAGCGCACCAGTGCTTAAGGTAAGGTGGGTTTTTTATTAAAAAAAAAAAAAGGGTTCCCCACTCTCCCCCGGCTCTGATTCCCCCCTGGCTCTGATTCACCCCTTGGCTCTGATTCACCCTCTGGCTCTGATTCCCCCATGGCTCTGATCATTCCCCCATCTCCCCCGGGCTCCGATCATTCCCCCTCATCTCCCCCAGGCTCCCCCATCTTTTCCCCCAGCTCACCCCAGCTCCGATCTTTCCCCCCATCTCCCCCAGGCTCTGATCTTCCCCCCCATCTCCCCCTGGCTTAGATCTTCCCCCCATCTTTCCAAGGCTCTGATCTTTACCCCCCCCATCTCCCCCTGGCTCTGATGGGCCCAGCACTCCTGCGGAGTGCTATGCCCCATCCGCCGCTTTTCCCGGCTACTCACATGTAATTGCGGTAGCCGGGAAAAGCAGCGGAATGGGCTACACACTCACGGTCTCGGCCTCAGCCCGAGACTGCGGGAAATACCGGGCTACAACTGTTGCCAGATACCCCGGGCCTAGGCAGGGTTGACCCCTGCCTGAGCCCGGGAGCCCCTGTGCGTCATCTGGACACACAGGGGCAAGCCTGGGTGTTAGGCCGGGCTAACCTCTGGTCTAGCAAGGCCCTTAGATTACTGCAATGTACTTTATGTGGTCTGCCCTTGTGCTTGGTCTGGAAGTTGCAGCTGGTGTAGAATGAAGCAGCGGGGCGCATATTGCAGCAGTAATGAAGCAACTGTACTGGCTACATATTAGATACTGAGTCTAGTCAAAGATCTTGCTGTTGCATATAAAATCTTGAATGAAGTCAGACATGGACAGTTGCCTGGTAGATCATCTTCCCTGATATAGACCTCTTAATTGCTAAGATCATCATAGGAGACCTTTGCTAGTCAGGCCAGCGCTACCATTAGGCCAACTAGGCAGCCGCCTAGGGCACAGACCTCAGAGGGGTGCAGTACTGACCTTTAAGGGTCACAGTTTTATACAAATTAGCTAGTCATACTGTGACATGTAGATTGGAAACCTGGAAGTGGGCCTTCTCTGTGGTGGTGCCACTTATGGAAAGCCTCCTGGTATTCAGGAGATGCTGACTGTGGCACATTTTAGGTGCCTGTTGAAGACCCATCTCTTTGCTCAAGGCTTTCCACGAATAATTGTGCTGCCCAGTGTTTATTAATTGTTATGCTTTCTGCTTTGGTTTTATTTCTTTATTTTTTAAATTAACTGATGATGTATTTTAATCTCTGTTTCTGTAAACTGCTTAAAGAAATCTTTTGGTATGGTCATTGGTTGATACATCATTTAAATAAATACGTAAAAATTAAAGCAATACAGCAAATAAACACAGCACCCTCACCCACTTAACAATGATGAGTTAAGCTCAAAAAGAAATTTCAAAGGAAATGCTAAAGTGGTGTGAGAATATAGCAAGGGGGGAAATTGAAGACTCTTTAACGGGGAAATAAAACTTCCAGGAAATTAGAGGCCAGATTTTCATACAGCACTAGAATCAATGCATTTCCTATGGTGATTATATGTGTCAGTCATGCTGATTCAGGCTGCCTGAAAAAGCATTCTGTCGGTTATAGAGAAAAGAGGAAGAGCTTCCATTGTTAACATTTCCTTCATTATACACAATTTGGAAATTGATGGGGCTGCCAGCCTTTGGTTCACCGTGAGTTCTGATCCACATAGTGATATAGATCTTTTAGGAGTACATTGATAATAGAAGACAGCTGTTCATTTCTGGAGGATCAGGGCCAGCATCAAGGGTAGGCAATTGCATGGTTGGGCACCTCCCCCCCCCCCGAGGGCCTACAACCCAGCAGGGACTCACTAACATTAGCCCCCTGGACCTGTCCCTACTTTTTCACCATTACAGCCAGTTTATTCAAATGCCTCTCACTTCATATCATCCTGTATTTAATATTATTTCCCCTAATATACACATTTTTGTATACATTTTTTGATTGGAAGAATTCCACTGAACAGTTCAGAGAAGTGTGAATTTCTAAGTATAACTGAATTTTGGTTCGCATAATCGTTCAAAAGTGCAAAATGAGATGACTTTGTATTAAAGTATGAATTGAACAAATTGCTCCCCCGTTCCTAAAATGCTCCTATGGCTACATTTTCAGAGCTGCTTTTGACATGGTAAAATCAGGTGACCATTTCATTTGAAAGCCCCCTCACATGGTGAGATCGGGTATTTATCACGTTAAGGCAAACTTTAGCTTTCAGCAAGGCTTTTTGCATATGTGGAAGGGGACGCTCAAATGAAATGCTTACCATGTGAAATTGGGATTGTAAAAACACCTCACAAAAATGTTACTGCAGCATGAATGGCAAATTGTAAGACTTGGATGTAACACAGTGAGATGTTTAGAACCAAAGAATGTGTCTCTCAACAGCTCCCCCCACCCCCTAATAACTGACTAGGAGTTCATTGCTTTAGGTTTGTTTTCGCTTTTATCACTGGGGAAATGTTGCGGTCTTCTGTGTTTACACAGCTAAAACATTACAAAGTGCTATTTGGAGTAGACATTTAGCCTATGAGCCCAAGCTGGAAACCATCAGCACCGAAGCCACATTTAATACTGACTTGGTGATCCATACTGTAAACTTGCTTCTCGAAATGAAAATAAAAATTGTGCTGCTCTTGCTTCAGTATGTGTATATTCTCCATATGCATCATCCAAGACTTGGATTTCCTAGCGAGCTGCCAATCTGGAAGGCAAAATATTAGGACGTATTAAAAAACAATGAATCCTGCCCATGTATTGTTTATTTTGTTTAGCGTTTTATTATTATTATTATTACGGTTCCCGCTTAACACGACATCTTCCATCTGAGAAAACCATTACTGCTGGAAAGATGGGTAGTTCCATTTCATTGGAAAAGAGATGTGTTTGCTTTCTTTGGACAGCCATGGGCAAGAAGAAATAAAATTTGGACAGAATAAGTTGAAACTCCAAAACCCCGAGCATGTGTTGCCCTCCAACAACCCTCCTGAAAGATGTATATGTGTGTACATGTGAGCAAGATGTGTTGTGACCCCTGAGCAGCATCCAAAGAAGAGGTCTATTAAAAACAGATGTCAGAGTAATCTGTCCAGGGGGCGGCGGAGCTCACTGAAATTTCATCAATGCAGCCGCACAGACCACATCACATGATCTGGCTCAACTCAATCTGCATCAAGTTGGGCCAGTTCATGGATTTTCCTGGGTGGTTGTTGTTGTTGTTGTTTATGTAAATAGAAATCTTGGGAATTTTTGGGTGCAATTTGCATAATTGGCACTAATTGGGGCTGAATTGTGTGCAAATTACACAAATTGCAGTCGCAATTTGTGCAAATTTCTTTTCACACACAAAAAAGAGAAACCAGGCGAAGTTCCCAGATTTCTGGAAAAGCCCACATCTTGGCTCAGGAATTCATGCTGAGTCGGGGGCACCACGGAAATCTGACGAGACCCCAAAGGGCTGGATTTTCTGGTCACAGACACCCATACTATCACACAGTGCATACTTAAATTATAGAATTCATTACCACAGGATGTAGTGATGGCCACCCATTTGGATGGCTTTAAAAGGAGGGTGGATAGATTCCTGGAGGAGAAGGCTATCAATGGCTACTAGCCCTGATGGATGTGCGCTACCTCCAGTAGTGGAGGCAGTAAGCCTGTGAGCACCAGTTGCTGGGAAACATGGCAGGGAGGGTGCTGTTGCACTGTGTCCTGCTTTGTTGGTCCCTGATCAACAGCTGGTTGGCCACTGTGTGAACAGAGTGCTGGACTAGATTGACCCTCAGTCTGATCCAGCATTGCACTTCTAATGAATCACAAATGTATATAGTGTACTTGGGGACCTTCAGACATCTGGACAACCACACTGCTGCAACAATTATTGCAGGTTGTGCACAAGTTTTGGGGTCCAATACTACAAGGCATTGTGTTACTGTGAGAAACCTCATGATAGGCTACATTCCTCTCCCCGGGATTACCTCTCACATGTCCATTTCTGTGTTAATGTATAGAGATATTTTGAATGTGAATAAATGACTAGAGATGTATTCAATTTATACCCCAACATTTCCTCTGTGTTAATAAAAAAAACCCACGAATCTATATCATTCAAAGGAATCTAAAAATATCATCTGCCCATTCTATATGTGCATGCTGTTCAGTTCCACAGAATTAGAAGAATCACAAAGAGCATGGTTACACCATTCTAATATTTGGCCAGTGCCACATTCCAGCTATTATCTGAGCCTACAGAACCCAAATCTCTGTCATCTTCACTTTAATCACTTGTAACTTGTGCCTTCTCTTTCAAGACCTGACCCATAAACACTTTCCATTCTATGTGTGTGTGGTGTGTGTATTTGTGAAGCAGAAAAGCAGACAATAAGAACAAAGGGGGATGGGGTGAGACAGGGAAAAAATGTTGTGATTGGAAAGGCATTATTCTGGGACCCCTGGCCTCATCTGCTATGTGCAGGGGGCAACTGAGATCTCGCTGGAAAAACAAACAGCGTATCAACATCTGACAGAGCTGGTGCTCTCTTGACAGAGACACTGACCAGCAAACACATTAAAGAGAAGAGAGAAAGAAAGAAAGAAAGAAGAAAGAAAGAAAGAAAGAAAGAAAGAAAGAAAGAAAGAAAGAAAGAAAAGCATTTCTCAGTTCAAACTTGCTGTTCAGATGCTTTCTCCCCATATTTCTCAGTTTGCACTTGCTGGCTAGGAATAGGGAAACCGCAACTATCCCATAACATGTGGGGCTGGTTCGATTTGGTTCACCGAGCAGCTGACCCTCGGAAAGTGTGAATTATAGGCAGTTGCGCATAAACCACTTCAGGTGCCGAAGGAGGCAGTCGTGATTGATGCCAGGAACTCGCTGAGCTGAGGTGAACTGTTTGCATAAGTCAATGTGGCGTGACGTATAAGCCCTTCCAGTTACAAGGTGCTAGCTAGCACCACCGTGGCATATGGGCTGTACTTTCATTATGTTTTCCCAAGAGAAGAGGCTTGTTGCAGCCTGATTTGGAATGCGGTCAACTTCCTCAAGCCCAGCCCTTCAGTTGCAAAATGAAGTACTTGTCTCATTAAATGACATTTATACAGTCCAAGAAGACCATTAGTGGTATTGGAATGCCTTAGAATTTTTTTTCTTTTCCCCATATTATTTGTCACAGATATAGTTTCAGTGAAAGTACATTATTTCTTGCACCCTACCATAATTACAATTGGTGGCAGTGGCAAAATAATTATCTATCTATCTCTATCTATCTATCTATCTATCTATCTATCTATCTATCTATCTATCCATACTAATCTAATCTAATATCACCCTCCCTATCAGGCAGAAGCCTCTACAGAAGCAATTGTTTGCACATCTTTAAACTAAAAATGGGAGTTCAGTAGGGGAGGATGTTTGGGGGAATGGGGGTGGGGGGATGGAGGAGGTCATTTCCCAAGCTCAGATACCCCCCCTGATTTTTCAGAAAGTACTCATAGAATCATAGAGTTGGAAGGGGCCTATAAGGCCATCGAGTCCAAACCCCTGCTCAATGCAGGAATCCACCTTAAAGCATCCCTGACAGATGGTTGTCCAGCTGCATCTTGAATGCTTCTAGTGTGGGAGAGCCCACAACCTCCCTAGGTAATTGGTTCCATTGTCATACTGTTCTAACAGTTAGGAAGTTTTTCCTGATGTCCAGCTGGAATCTGGCTTCCTGTAACTTGAGCCCATTATTCTGTGCCCTGCACTCTGGGATGAATGAGAAGAGACCCTGGCCCTTCTCGGTGTGACAACTTTCAAGCATTTGAAGTGCTATCATGTCTCCCCTCTGTCTTCTCTTCTCTAGGCTAAACATGCCCAGTTCTTTCAGTTACTTGTCATAGGGCTTTGTCTCCAGCCCACTGAACATCCTCAATCAGATCATTCCTTTGTCAATCCAAGGCAAGGTGGGAGGAGCTCACCCCTCTGTAACTGTCAAATAATAAACATTGTTGCTTGCCAGCTTCAAAATACTGCAACGTACCAACGGTCAGATAACAAGGGCTGATATCAAATAGCTTTGTGAAGGTGATGGTAAATCTTTGGAAAACATGTGTTTGGAGAATGTTCAACATCAAAATCCACCAGTTTCATAAATAAGAAGTTTGAGGAGGATTTTTGGCAGCAACTTAATTCCATCTCTAGAATGTATAGAACATGATAGTGCATTGAAGGACATGGAGAATTTTAACAGCACAATCCTCAGAAGTAAGTCCTATTAAGCTGATGGAATTTACTTCCAGGTACATGTGTACATGAATGCAGCCTAAATGCAGTAAAAGCCACCTTCAGAACCTTGGTTAGTAGACAATGTATAAATAGTATACTTCAATTAAATCCTTCCTTAATGACACTGCTAGTAGCTCTAACCACATGGACTGGAAACTCTGCTCATCCAAGAACTGTGCACTACTTCCATACACATGGGTCCCTGCTGGACTGGTATGGCATCTTGTTAGTAACATTTGGCCAGCAGGGTTCACAACTGTCTGCAAAGTTCTACTCGCGTTCAACCGAACATGGGTAGAACTCCCTTTCAGATCTTGCTGATTTGACATGGAATGGTCTGCCCTGAATGGGGATGGGGCCAGTGTGTATGTCCCTGACCCTCTACCCACTTTAAGCCCTCATGTGTCCAGGCAAATGCCTGAACAGGGCTATCACCTGCTTTGTTTTGTTGTTGTTTATCACCCTGGATAATACATACATAGTGGTCCTCCACCTGGAATAACTTCTCCATTCACTTCAGCGGAGTGAGCCATTCTGAACAAATGCAACACTGAAATAAATGAGGACCCCTGTGAATCAAATGGCTCTATATATACATCTGAATATAGATACGGAAGTCTGAGGTCATGGCAATAGTCTCCATCATCTAGTCACTAGTCTACACTAGAGTCTAGTGCATCAGAGGAAGCCACAAAAACGACCCTACAAGAATGCTAAGCTAGCACCAAATTTAAAATCAGCAGAGAGAAAAGCAAAGGGCATCATATTTGTTTCATCAGCACAACTGCAAATGCTGACACTGTAACTTCAAACACCCCCAAAAGAGGGGGGGGGGCAGAAGGTATTCCGCAAACTAGGAATGGCTCAAAGGGGTAGGATTTAAATGGCACTTTGAAGCATTTCATCTTTTAAAAAAAGTTTTAGAACGAACACAGATTCATAGCTAGAAAATACAAACTGCAGTGAAGCAACAGGTTAGGAATACAAAAGGCTGTAGTTCAAAATAGGATAGGATGGTTAAGATATTAATAAGACAAATAATAATCCTTAGCATTTCTATAGGGCTTTAGTATTTAGAGGAGTTCACATGCATTGTCTCAGTAGGTTTACTTTTAAATTTATTTACTGATTTAATAACTGTATATTCTACCTATAACTTAAAAACAAAAGCAATATTTCAGCACAACTAAAATAATAATAATAATAATAATAATAATAATAATAATAATAACTAACACAGCAATCCAGCTCACAGTTTAAAAATATATAAAATCCTGAGTAGAAGAGACCATAATACATTTCTTGTTAAAGAATTCCACAGATGTGGGTTCACTACTGAAAAGGCTCTGGGAATGGGTAGATGAGGGCTTATCCTGGGGATTACCCTGGGATCATCCCTGTGCATCCACATGACATACAGAGGATCCTGGGGGCAGGGAGGGATGTACCCTCCCTTTCCCCGGGATAAGCAGGATGGCTTTAATCCTGACTTTTCCCACAGTCTGAGGATCGTCCTGAAATCGCTGGATGTGTGGGCAGGACATCTGTGCCCATTGTGAGGGGGAGGGGATTTTTTTACCTACCTTTTCGATGGAGCACTCAAGCACTAATTTTTGATTTAAAAAAATCCAAAATGGCGGGCGTGACATCCTCTTCCTACCAGGACGCCGCATACCACATGTAGACTGAGGGGGAGGACCTTGCTATCACCATATCGTGAGATCCTCCCCCTTCCGCCAGTAAGTCTAGCCATGCCCTTTGTCTCTAGTACCCATAATCTGATAATCTGATCAGAATGTTTGGCCCCCACAAGTATCCAGGAATCTGCATTTTGATTCAGTTGAAGTTCCTGAACTTTCTTTAAAAGCAACCCTATGTAAAGTATATAATTCTAGTTGTCTAGTCTAGTCTGGATGTAACCAAGGTGGTTATAATTGAAGCCAGGCCTGCTCTTGCTAGATAGCGTCACAGCTGGCAAACCAGCTGGTAAAAAACATTTCCATATTGCAGATGGTTCAGGGAAACTGAGGTTGAAAGATGGTATCTTAAGACAAGGCTTGAACTGGAGAAATTTGTGTTCATGTTGTGAAGTGTGCACTTGCAAAAATGTGCATTTCTGGAAATGCACAAATACCCCCATTGCACATTTTTGTACTTTAGCCTATGGGGGAAAATGCACATTTTGGGTTGGGGTATTTTTTTTATTTCTCATATTTTTGTATGAGTGAATTTGCATACAATTCTGGAAAACAAACAAACAAAAATAGTCTAAAAATCTACGGAATACACATGACAAAAAAAAAAAAGCACTTTTCTGTGGAAACTCAGGTCAAATTCAAAGAAACCTGAACTAATTTTCATCTGTTATGGATTTCTCTGACATCCCTAGCCCCAACCCTAACATCTATGCATTGTTACAATACCTGGAAAGAGGACCTGGAACACATATGCCTATACACATGTATGCTGCTGCTGCTGCTGCTTCTTTCTTTCTTTCTTTCTTTCTTTCTTTCTTTCTTTCTTTTTTCAACTCTCATGCTAAATGCTCACATGTTAGAATGGGTGAGGGCAGTATACTAGCTCTGTTTCATCCTTCCCTGTGTTGTACATATTCAGCCCTGGTTAGGCATGATCTAGAGTATTGCGTTCAGTTCTGGGCTCAACAATTCAAGAAGGACACAGACAAGCTGGAGCGTGTTCAGAGGAGGGCAACCAGGATGATCAGGAGTCTAGAAACAAAGCCCTATGAAGAGAGACTGAAACAGCTGGGCATGTTTAGCCTGGTGAAGAGAAGATTGAGAGGAGACATGACAGCACTCTTCAAATAATTAAAAGGTTGTCACACGGAGGAGGGCCAGGACCAATTCTCGATCATCCCAGAGTGCAGGACATGGAATAACGGGCTGAAGTTACAGGAAGCCAGATTCCGCCTGGACATCAGGAAAAACTTCCTGACTGTTAGAGCAGTCCGATAATGGAACCAGTTATCTTGGGAGGTTGTGGGCTCTCCCACGCTAGAGGCATTAAAGAGGCAGCTGGACAACTATCTGTCAGGTATGCTTTAGGGTGGATTCCTGCATTGAGCAAGGGGTTGGACTCAATGGCCTTATAGGCCCCTTCCAACTCTACTATTCTATGATTCTATGATATGTATGAAGGGGAAGTCTTCTGAACACTCCTTCTGCCACACTAGAACTCTCCTACACTTGACCCAAAGGAAGCTCAGGACAGCAGGATCTACACTACCGCTTTATAATGGTTTACAACAGTATTGACAACTGATGGGGCCCAGGACACGTTCCATACATTATTTTCAAACTGCTTTCAAAGTGTTACGTCCTGCTTGGTGTAGATCTGACTGATGTCACCAACCTTGGCTTCACTCTCCATAGAGGATGTGATTTAGTAGCATAAAGCATTAAAGCACTAGGTTAAGAGAAGGCCCAATACAATGAAATATGAAATAGCAATCCTGCTTTCAGTCGCCAGCACAGAAGTCCTAACCATGCACTATGACTGTTTCTAGACATATCGTCTGAAAATGTCACTGTCCCAAGAATACTATATTCAATAGCAATAAGTGACTCCCCCCTGCCCCCAATATGATTTCTTTACTGTTTCATGGATTCCCATGATGGCTATATACTACCTCCAGGATCAGAGCAGCATGCCTCTGTATACCAGTTGCTGGGAAACATGGGCAGGACACAAGCCACATTTTAAATGAACAGGAGTTGCTATGCTCTTGTGCCACTCTATTTCAACACAGTCAATTATGCAAATTATCCTGATAGATTGTGACGATTAGGTGCATAATCTATAGAGGTCATTTTGCAGAGAAAAAGAAGATCCCTGAAGAGGCAGGAAATGTTGGTAAGCCACAGATTTATGATCATTCTAGTATAAATGCATACAGTCTGATGGGTTTATCCTGGCAAACCAAGTGGTCCCTAGACTCTGCCAAGTTTGTTGCATTCAGATTTTGTTTACATGAATTTTTGTTCCAGTGTCTACTTTGCTACAGTATGGTAAATTAACTTGGCTTAATTATATTAATTGACTCGTATGAACTGGGACAGATACAATGTGCAATGAAAGGAACCCAGATTCTCCATGATGAGAGGCTGCCAAAGATGTCAGAGCTAGGGTTCTTTTCTTCTTCTTCTTTTTTAAAGAGAGACATTGCTGCCTTTCCATGGTTTTGCAGAACTTGAAAGGAGAAAAGTGGGGAGCAATAACTGGACCTTGAAAAAACATAACGTGACCAACATTTGAGTACACAACAATGCAATTCTAAACATGTTTACTCAGGAGTAAGCCCTATTGAATTCAATAGGACTTCTTACTGGGTTCAGGATGCTTCTGGGAGGTGGAAGACACAATTTTCAATTTGCCATCATGCAAATGGCATATGCCCAAAGAGCAACATCAAGTTACTGCCTTTATTATGGGTTGGAACTAATGCTGGCCATCCACCAGTGTTCCTTTTCCTGTGCAGCCCACTGGGTGCCCCCCAAAATCCCCAGAGGGTTGGGGGACCCTCCAGAGCAGATGTGGGGAGCATGGGGGATTCAGGAAGGAGGAGAAGAAGGGGAAGCCCCATTACACAAGTAGAAGTATATTCACATCCCTATATTTCCAGAATTTCACATTTGATTAAAAAAAAGAAAGAAATGCTAGCAAAGAAGTCTCCTGGGAAGTGATGTACCATATTTCTTTGATTGTAAGTCACCATCGATTGTAAGATGCACACTAATTTCAGTACCACCACCAACAAAAAAACCTAAGACACACCCGCGATTCTAAGACGCACTCCATTTTAGAGATGTTTATGTGGGAAAAAAGTGTGTCTTAGAATCGAAGAAATAGGGTAGCTAGATAATTTTACACTAGGTGTAGGCGATATGGCAGCCACACAGTGTGCTCTTGGATACCTTCCTTGGTACCCATCAAGGTGTCTTACCCCCACCCTTTAAATAAATTTCCAAATAAAGTTTCTTAGGACACAATCCTATGATGATGCTTGCAAGTTTGGAGGCTTATGGACATCTAATGCAGAAGGGGAAGATGTTTGCCTCCCCGCTCCACTCACCCTGTATTTTGGCTAGATGGTGGGTTTTTTTTGCCCATCTAGCTGCGAGTGAGAGGAAAGGAGGCTGAAGAGGCCTAGGGCAATCTAAGAACCAGCATATCCCATGTTACTTATATCAACCCCAAAGCCTTGAGAGGTTTCTGTTGCAAGGCTCGACTTCCTTGGACCAACAAATGGAGCCAAAAGAGCCTGACTGGGATGGACAATCACCCATTCGTGGGAACAGTTTCACCACAAGTGCCTTGAATCTTCCTGTTGATTACAAACACCCCCACTATCTCATTAGACTTGCTACTATTAATTGGTGTGGAGATGCCGCTTCCTGGCACCTCACTCTCTCCGCCCTCTTTGTAAATCACCCTTCCCTGTCACACCCAGGTCATCCTGATAAGTTCAGTAGTGCTGTGTACATTCACGACAGCACTTTGCCCTATTATTGATACTACGCCTCCAGTATATACATATATACATTTGTTAGAAAAGGTGTACACTTCATAAACAAGCATTTTAAAGAAGTTCATCTTTCTTAACTTACAGGATTGTAAGTTTTGCCTAAAAATGTGCTCCTGTTCATGCTGGGGGCTGCAAATGTGGCAAGTCCTGATGTTGAACAAAAATGGAATTCTTGTACATCCTACAGAAGACCTGCATGGTGGGAAATTTCTCAGAAATTCTCAAAATCCCTGTAAAAATGCAGAAAAACCACTGCTTCTGTCAAAGGAAAGGAAAGAGTTTGCAAAAGGGCAAGAACTTAAGAAATTGTTTGTTGATACCAAGCATATGAGCATAAAAAGAGCCATGCTGGATGAGATCAGCTGCATGTCTACACTATCCCTTTATCCCGGGGTCAGCTCAAGGTCATCCCTGTGTGTCCAAATGACACACAGGGTATCCTGAGGTCAACCAGGGATGACCACTCACTTTCCTCAGGATAAAATGGACTACTTCTATCATGATTTTTCCTGTGGTCCCAGGACAACCCTGAGGACTATGGGTGGTGTGGTGCGAGCTCCTGGGTCCTTCCTCCTCCCTGTGAGAAGGGCTTCAGCAAATGGGCATGGAACTGGGGGGGGGTTCCATGCCCATCAGGGATGGGGGATAGCACTTTCACCATCCGCAGGATAGCTGCTGGTGCTTCTAAGTGCCAAGTTTTTATTTTGTGTGTGTGTTTTGTACTGACATTTTGCGCAGGATTGGGCCATGCAATTGTGCAACTGGCTCCTGATTCAAAAAATATATATGCCACACTGGAACATCCCCCTTTACTTCCAGGACATCACGTTGGCGTGTGCGCCCTGGGGGAGGAAAGCCCAGGATCCTCCTCCCTCCCTCCCTGAAGGCTCATAAGTGTAGATGAGACACAGGTCCATCTAATCGAGCATCCTGTTCACATAGTTGCCAGGCAGCTGACAACATTCAGTTTTCAAGATCAGCAGGCCGGAGACGTCACAAAGTTCACAAGAAGAGCATAAAGATGATCACTAGGAATAACACGCACATCCACCAAGGGACCGATGTTATTGTACCTGACAGTATAATTTTAGGAGTGAGACGAGCCCAAATCCTGGCTCTTCGGTTTTAGCCTCTATTCCGTCTTGAATAGCTTAATGAAGACTTAAGTGCTCCATCTCAGCCGCAGTGATGTAAAATGGCTTATTGCCTGTTCCATCTCACTGACTTTTATTGTGATACTTAAACCAAAATGGTGAACTATTACACTTCATAGCCTGCAAATAAAAGTGGAATGTTAAAAAGCAGAGGCTGTAACCCCCAATCTAGCCCGAACAGCCCCTAATGTCTCAGGCACATAATCTTGAGACAATTTTACACAGTTACAAGTGTCCAGGAATGAACACAGTCACACGCCGAATGTGATTCCTTTTAACTGCAACTATGAAGTGCCTTTTATACTTCTCATGCTGGACAATCCTGACTCATGATCGTAAAGAGCAGAAGACATTTTTCTCTTCAAGGAAATACATGAAGTGTCCTATAAATTATGAGTCTCACCTTCCAACATGTTTGCACACCCAACTCAGTTTGTCCAAACTATTCCCCCCTCCCCGCCATTGCAAATATCTTCCAATTCCCTTTAATCTCAGCACGTTTTGTAAGTATTGCAAAGCATACAAAAGTAGGCAAAAGGGAGCCGGGGGCTGGTTTGGAGTGGTCACACTTGCACTGTTAACTTGAATTTTGATTTATACAAATGCTTTATGTAATTTGATATTTTTGATATTTTTATGTATTCATTTACAGTATGTATACCTGCTGTGAGAAAGAAACAGAGGAACAGATTCCACAGTGTGTGTATGGAACCCTGTTCCTCTGTCCAATCTTTCTTTCTCATGATAGATAGATAGATAGACTAATTTATATAGATAGATGAAAATTCATAAATAATTATCTCATATATATATATATATATATATATATATATATATTCAAAGTCATGAGTTAGATGATCATCCCTTTTTTACTGCCTTCCTGTTGACGAATTCTCATGAAACACACTTCATTGGAAAGATTCCACAAATAACAATGGGTTTCACTATAATTCAAAGTTGGGAGTTTATTTATCTCCATAAAGCTTAAAAAAAGAATCATAGTATTATAGCATAATAGAGTTGGAAGGGATCTATAAGGCCATCGAGTCCAACCCCCTGCTCAATGCAGGAATCCACCTTAAAGCATACCTGACAGATGGCTGTCCAGAGGGCTCTTGGATGCCTCTAGTGTGGGAGAGCACACAACCTCCGTAGGTAACTGGTTCCATTGTCATACTGCTCTAACAGTCAGGAAGTTTTTCCTGATGTCCAGCCAGAATCTGGCTTCCTGTAACTTGAGCCCATTATTCTGTGTTCTGCACTTCTCTGTGTGACAAGCTTTCAAGTATTTGAAGAGTGCTATCATGTCTCCCCTCAATCTTCTCTTCTCCGTGCTAATCATTCCCAGTTCTTTCAGTCTCTCTTCACAGGGCTTTGAAAGTAAGTAAGAAGGAAGAAAGAAAGAAAGAAAGAAAGAAAGAAAGAAAGAAAGAAAGAAAGGGGGTATATTCTATAAAATTCTACTATAAACGTGTTTTTTCAATATCAAAATTGTCAAGTATAATTAAACAAAACATAATTGGAAATTGGAACAAAATGAAATATGATGCTAAAAAAGTCTCTTTACACCTTTATAAACACATGTGCAGCCCAATATACAATGATATGCAAGTAACATAGGGCCTTTAAACAAAGCAGGGAAAGCTTTGAACCAAGTTGGCATCTATCTGTCTACACCTGCCTTCTGCCACAGACAAGTCTATGTTGCCATGAGCTATGTGCACTCATGGGCAAACCGCAAGTCATTGAGAACAAGGACATTACAGTGGTCGCCCTGGAGGTTACACCAAGAACACTGTATTTAGAGAAGTTTGTAACTATCTAAGATGTAACACTGGCTGTTCCTACACCTGCCTTTTTCCCCGGGATCATCCCTGGATCATTCCTGGGCATCCAAATGACACACAGGGGATCCTGGGAGCAGGCAGGGACGATCCCTCTATTTTCCTGGGATAACCTTTAAGTGTAGAAAGGTCCACTGTTGGGTCTGGAAATTCCTTCAAATATAGGACACCTTCGAAATGGAGGACAGTCCTCTAGCAGCCCTTTAAATAGAGGAATGTTCCCTTTAAAATAGGACACATGGCCAATATAGATCAGTTGCCATAGGATAAGGTGACCATATGAAAAGAAGAACCATATGAAAAGGAGGTGTCTTTGGTATATATGGAGAACCTGGTGAAATCCCCTCTTCATCACCACAGTTAAAGCTGCAGGAGCTATACTAGAGTGACCAGATTTAAAAGAGGGCAGGGCACCTGCAGCTTTAACTGTTGTGATGAAGAGGAAATTTCACCAGGTTCTCCATATATACAAATGACACCTGAAGAAATTCCCTTTTCAATTCAACTGTTAAAGATAAAGGGGCCCTGTCCTCCTTTTCATATGGTCACCCTACCATAGGATTACAATCTAACAATCCTTAAAAGCCACAAAGATATGTAAATAAAAAGGGGGCTGGAAGCTGAATTAAGAATCGCACGGGTTTGCAGAGTATCTCCAGCTTTCTGCTCTAAGCTATTCACTAACTACCATGCAACCTGCCTTGCAGTACAACCATGGCTCAAAGCCAAAGGAATTCAGCTTCCACTCTAGAAAACCACTCTTTGTCTCTTTCATAGTAATGAGCACTTTAATCTATCAAAAGAATGTAGAGCATCTTGGCACTGCATTTCTCTCTCCTGATCTCTCTCTCTCTCTCTCTTTCTGTGTGTGTGTTTCTTCTTCTCTCTCTTTTTCTCTTTTAGGTTAATTTATCTGATTACATGCAATGTTCCGCAGCCGTGTTAAGGTACCAGTCGAGTTTCTACTTGGAGACTTGGCGGAAAGATTACCATTAAAACGTGACTTCCATCCACTCCACTGAAATTACTATTGATTGCCAAAGAAAAATATTTGTGCTGTGAAGCTGGGAGCTATGATGTTGAACCGTATTAACATAATGTTAGCATAGCTATGGGTGTTTAGTGGCATGCAATCAGATTTGAAATGAACGTTGATTATAGATTGAGATTAATGTTCACATATTCATGGGAACACAATGAAAAAAAGAGCAATTTCCTTTCTACTACAGATCAATGGTTTCCCCATTCAATTATACAGCTGTAATAATTGCATTGTGCGGAAATATTTCTTAATGGCCTATTTCATTCTCTCTCTGCGTGGGTGGTGTGCATGCACGTATGTTTTTAATCTTTTGTTAGCAATACCTGATGAAGCCTGTAGACAAAATAAAATGCTTCCAATCAGTGGCACAACTGTTCATGCCTCAAATAAGTTAATAGAACTTCCTTTCCCTCCATACATATACATGTGCTCAAAGTCCCTGCACCTTATTTTGCTCTCCCACTTCATCCTATAGCAATCAACATCTAATTTCTTAAGGTCTATTCACACAATCATCTGGGCACAGGGAAACTGCTAGAAAATGCTCTGATCGATGCCTTCTGCTCCCATGATGTGCACCTGATGGGGAAAAAATGGTTTCCACTCCAACATGTTTTGGCAAGTGACGTTTTCTAGTGCTTGCCAATTCACAATGAAAGCTGAATCTATGGGCTTTTCCTATGCCCCCATGAATCTAACAACTGTATGGGAATGCTCTCTCAAACACACACACACACACACACACACACACACACACACACACACACCCATCACCAGTGTTCCAACTAGAAAGACCAGAATGGAAGCAGATTCAGAAGCAGTTAGAGCAAAATGACACTCCTACATTATATACATACCAAGAAAACATAACAAAAATAACAGAATAACACAATATAATTTTACTTTAAAAATTCCCCAACCACTCTCTGAATATCAGTGACATTAAGATCTGTTTTCTAGCAATCACCGCTGAAAGGGACAACTTCACCTTAGCTAGACCGGGCGAAATCCCTGGGTGATCCCTGGGATCGTCCCTGTGCATCTACATGACACACAGGGGATCCCAGGATCAGAGAGAGATGATCCCTCCCTTGCCCAGGGATCTCACCCTCCCCTTTGGACCTGTTTTTCCATGGTCCCGGGCTGAGCCCGAGACCACAGAACCTGTGGCTGGGTGCTGTAGGTTGACCCGGCTCCATGCGATTCCTCGTGAGGAGCTGGGAGCAGCACACGGGGCGCAGCACTCCTCAGGAGCGCTGTACCCATCGGAGGTAGGGTGGGGGGGAGCAGGGAAAATAATTTAAATTTAAAAAACAACTTACCTTTAGAGAACGAGTGTTCGTGCACTGCTTTAAGAAATTTTTTAAATGGTGGGCTGTCACTCTGAGGTCGTCACGCCTTGCGTGTAAACAAAGGAGGGATCTCAGGTTAAACACAACATGAGATCTTCCCTCCTCCGTCATGGGCTATCAGGTCGGTCTAGCTGGTATTTTCACTTCTGCATGGACAGACCATGTATTCTCTGTTGGTGGTGTAAAGACACAATGCCCCCTCCCTAGTTTTTAAAATAGTGGCACAATATATAATTGGGGGGGGGAAGGAGGGGGGAAGGAGGGAGGGGGAAAAGGAGCCAAGCTGTTTAGGGGCAGGATCTACACTACTGCTTTAAAATGGTTTATAACAGTTGTGGCAACTGTTGGGGCCCAGGACACACCCCATATGCAGTTTTCAAACTTTTTTCAAAGTGTCATATCTTGCTTGGTGTAGATGTGGCCAGGGTTACAAATTCTAGTTCTACCTCACAAAGCCGTACGCTTTGCAGCAACCAGTGTGAGGTAAAGATTGAGTGCGCACTTATGCATTGCCAAAAAAAGAAAAGGGGAAAAAAGGCAGAAATTCATCACCCAAGAAGACAAAAGAGGACACTGATTTGCATCACATTTGCATATGATAATTTAGAATAGATTTGTATAGATTAAAATTTAGAAATAATAACTATAATTTAAATAGAAATACAACAATGTGGCCAAGGGCTGCTTGTATGTTTCATTTGAACTCTTCCTTCTCCAACAGTGCTGGTTCTGAATCTACTAGGCCATACTTACCTTGCGTTATGCCCCTTCATGATTTTGCGTCTCATCCTAATCTGGGTGTGAATGTCTTTGATGCAGAGCTTGAATCTTTAAAAAGTGAAATGGCATCTCTATGCCACCAGGAAAGACCAAATATTTGCATAACACGAACAATCAACATTAGTAATCATTCTACTTACTGGGGGGGGGGGGGAGGGAGGGGAGATGCCCTCCTTCTGTGGAAAGGAAGAGTGCGCAAGAACTGCAGAGTCACCATTTCCCTTTTGATGCTTCATCATCAGTTTGATCATGAGCAATGAATAGACATAACCCACAAAATCAGCATTAAAACTGATCTTCCCCATGCCTGATATTTTCACTTCTGCATGGACAGATGTTCTGTGCCAACCAAGTTTCAGAGTTAGTCACTTAGCCAGTAATTCTCAAATCCTTTGAACTAAGCAACCACCCCTCTCAAAACCTAACATCTGCCCCACATATCAGTTGGGTTGACAAATGTATGGGAGTCATTATGCACAGCTGACTACATTTCTCCCGCTGTTGCATGCAAGGATTTCTCAACTGCGGTGACCAGGTTATTAAAGATTACTTTTGCATAAATGCTCTCACCATCCTATTATTACTGCTATCCCACTCACCTTCTATCACATTTTCTCCACCTGCCCACATTCAAGTCAAACATTGGATGGGGTGAAACAATCCAGTACCTCAGAGACTAATATGATAATTGGCATCCAGACAAATGAAA
Source organism: Elgaria multicarinata webbii (assembly GCF_023053635.1). Lineage (NCBI taxonomy): Eukaryota > Metazoa > Chordata > Lepidosauria > Squamata > Anguidae > Elgaria > Elgaria multicarinata. The sequence continues at coordinate 188,438,914 of NC_086171.1, forward strand.
ACTATGGTTGGATTTCAAAAAGTTGTCTCTGATAGGGATAGTCAGAGAGACTGGCAGGTTTTAGAGTAAGGCTCACAAGGAGGGAGTAGAGGAGGGGCCAGACTATTTGGGGTCCATTTTATGTGGGTGGCTGGAGAACAAGGAAGGGAGGGAAAGATGTGAGTTGGGACCAGGAGTAGGACACCAGGGAAGGGGTATCATGGACCCAGGCCTGGCTGGGAGAGTGGAATAAGTGAATCACTTAGGCCATAGCTAGACCTAAGGTTTATCCCTGGATCGTCCAAGGGTCAAACCTGTTCATCTGGGGGCCTTCCTAGACCGCCGGCTTACGCCGGCAGGGAGGCGGGGCCGAGGCGCGCTAACGTTAGCGCACCTCCACCACGCTTCCAGATGGCGGAGCCGCAGGGAGGACGCAAGCCCTGTGGCGTCCACCATTTTTGTTTGTTTGTTTGTTTAAAGGGGCCGCGGGTGGCCCGAAGGCTCCGGGAAGGTAAGTGGCCTTTTTATTTTTATTTTTTAAACGGGGGGGGGGGCGAAGGATGGCAGGGTGGGTGGCATGGGGGGATGGCACCCTCCCATCCTTCGCCCTCCACTCTCTTCCCCCCCCCCCGCCGATGGGCACAGCGCTCCTATGAGTGCTGTGCCAGGTCCGCGGCTTTTCGCGGCTCCTCGCGAGTAAGCGAGGAGCTGCGAAAAGCCGTGTAAGTCTCCACACTTCCCCCAGCCCCGGCCTGAGGCCGGAGCTGGGGGAAAAGCGCACCATAAGCGACTTAGCTTATGGCGCGCTAGACCAGGCCTCACTACGGCCTGCCGCCGGATTCCCCTGTGTGTCATCTGGACGCACAGCAGGGAAACCGGGTTGGAAGGCGCGCTAAGGCCTGGTCTAGCAAGGCCCTAGGTGACACACAGGGGATCCAGTGCTCAGGCAGGGGCGAACCCTGGATGATCCCAAGATAAACCTTAGGTCTAGCTGTAGCCTTAGTCCAAGAAGTTGGGCAAGCTTTGTGGATCTGTATGGATCGACAGAGTACTGAAAGACAGTAATTGGGCCTACCTTTTTGTTTTAGGCACTGATTGGAGGGCATTAACTAAGAAACTTGTTTCTCCAGCAGATGGGTTACAGAGCAGTGCATATGAATGCTGGGGTGTTGAGAGAGTCTTCAGATGTTTTCTGGCAGCTGCCAATCACCTTCGCTGCATTTGCACCCCCTGAAGATACCCTGTGTGTCAGGCTGACCCAAGTCCAGGGAGGCACTTCAAAGGAGGAGGATTGGGATTCTTCAGAAAAGCCTCACAGAAGACACAGCAATCTGAAAGTCCCATTTCTGGACTCAGTGCCCTCATTCCATTGTGCAAACGGAGCACCAGTGGTGACGGACAAGGAAGGACACTTGGAGACATCGTCAGAGTGGCTGCCTAGCTGCCAGAAGATGCTTTCACCCAGGGTTTACTCAGAAGGAAGAATCTTACTCAGGAGCACATGTTTAGTCATGAGGAGGAAGATCAATCTGAAGACACTGAAGAAGCAGACCCAACTGCAGCTAGTTGGCAACAGTATTTAAGCCCTCAGTCTTTTCCCAAACCTTTGCTAGGTTATCTGCTGTCATTGAGCTACTTTGCTTCAGTCATATGCTCAGGACACCTTGCCACTGAAAGCCTCCAGCAGGCCTTCTTTCCCACAGCTTGAAAAACTTGATATTAATCCTTGTCACTTATTTCTAAGGTCCTGGCAGTTCTTGTGAAGTAAAAGAAAATGTTGGACATGTGCTCCAGAACAGGTTTTTTTCTCCTCCTCTTCCTCCTCCTCCTCCTCCTCCTCCTGGCTTTTAAAACGAATTAATAAATAATTTGGTGAGTTGTACTGTGGCAAAATCACAGCTGACTGCAACTGCCATAGGTGAGGGAATATTTGTATTTGTATTTATTTGTATCCTTAGCAAGAAAAATGGCACTCAAGGAGGTTTACAATCATAAATAAAACATGATTAAAACAATAATAAAACAAATGCATTAAGATACAATGAAAAACAGAATAAAAATAGAATAAAAACAGCATGCAACCCAACAGGCCCATGTTTGAGAAAAAGCAAGGCCTGCTTGAATAAAACTGTCTTTGGCTGACAGTGGAAGCAAGCATAGAGAAAGAGAACCTAGCCTTCCTCAACAGGGAGTTCCATAACCTGGGAGCGGTGAACTTGCCTTATGAGTTGATTGCTTCTAAGTGGGTATCCCATTAATCCTTTTGGTGTAGCTGCTTTCCACTTGTGACTGAGTTCACACAACCAGTTTAAAAGACAGTTAAGCCTTAAATCAGTTTGAAGTAGTGTTGTGCTGAAAAAATTGAGTTCTTCCTGAATGCCTATTGGAGAGGGTACAATCACATGTTCTCCAGTAGACATTCATGAAGAACTGCCAGCCTCCTCCAAGTGGTGTGTGTGTGGGTGGGTGGGTGTGTTTAAAAAAAGAAAAAAAGAAAATGAAGACCCCCTCAGGAACCAGCTTAACTTTAAAGGGTATGTGGAAACCCTGTCCCCCTCCCCAAGAAGAAAGTTCTCTGAAATTCTCCCTTTCCCTATGAAAGAAGCAGAAAAAATGCCTCTTTCACAGGAAGAGAAAAAAAGTTTCCAAAAAGTAGGGGGCAGAATTTAGCACAGTACCAGTTTGAAGTCATTCGGGACTACTCTGAGGATTTGGAGACTCCTCTCTCTCTCTCTCTCTCTCTCTCTCTCTCTCTCTCTCTCTCTCTCTCTCTCTCTCTCTCTCTCTGGCCTTTTCTACACCAGCCTGATAGTTTGGGCTGGTCATGGCTGAGTCCCTGTGTGTCCAAGTGATGCACAGGGACTCCCAGGGGCAGGGTGGGGGGAACAGAGACGAGTTTTCCCAGGGATGAAAAAAACCTGGGAAAACCCAATTCTTCCCATGTTCTTGCTTCTTCCCTCCTCCCCCACAAGTAGTGGGGTTCAGCAGAGGGAAGGAGCCAGACTGGGGGCAGTCTAGGGACATTGGGGTGGGGAGCAGGGTTGGGGCATTTTTTTTGTTTGTTTTTTAAAAAACAACTTATGTTTTGCTGGAGCACAAGAGTGCTCTTTCTCCTATTCCTTAAAAAAAATGGTGGACATGATGGGCACAACATCCCTCCTCCCATCTGGGACGTTGCACTTCTGTTTAGAAACACAGGGACAATCCTAGAAGCAGGTAAGTCCGGAATTGCCCCCCCTCCCTCTACGCGCTTTAGGTGTAGAAAGCCCCCCCTCCCTCCCATATATCATACTCTTTAAATAACTTATATTTTGTAAAATTAGTTTATACACCTTTTCTAGAGTATGGCATTCCATCATTGGATGGGGATGTTCCAAGATTTTCTTCCTTGTTTGTAGGGTTCCGCCAAATTCATGAACAATTAGCTGCAAAAAAGCAGAGCCAGACGTCACTCAATAGGTCATTTTCTGTAGATTTACAGAGTGGTCTTTAATTTGACCCGACACTTAACCTTGGAAGTGGGGAAGCTTATGCCATGACCTTCAACTCCTAATCGTCCAGAAATGTGATCATGTGGGGTCATAGGTAACAATGGAGGAGTCAAAGGTCAAGCCAAATACCTTATTGCAAATGTAGGGGAAATTGCCTTTCCAGTAGCTTATGGCATGACCTTTACTCCTATTAGTCTATAAGGAGTTCCCATCTAACCATTCATACATTCATATATTCAGAAGTCCAACATTACATATAAGGGGAGGAAAATTTTAGCCTGAATTATGCAGGGTGTTTTTCCTATTTAGGTTAGGTAATCTAGCTGAAGAAGCAAGATATTTTCCTCTTCAAAAGAGCCAAACATAAATGGTTTACGGAAGATGCAATTTTAATCAAAACTTTACTCATCTCTACATCTGATTCATGAAACTAATTGATTTTTTGTTTTGGAAAAAAAAAAGACATTTGCATAAGTGAATCTTTAACCTGGATGCCTGCTCCTTATTCTACCCTAAAGATGGGAACTGGTGTGATATTTCTTATGTGTGTGGCACAAATAGGTATCACATTCAGTCTTTGATTAAGGATATCAATGCTCCAGCATGGCTTAGAGCACAACCCTATCAATTGCACCCTTGATGATCAGAAGCCCCCAATCTCAGAGACTTCCGATCATTCAGTGCAAGGTGGGAGGAGCGGCAGAAGGCAAACTTCACATCCTGTTTTCCCACTCCGTGTTTTTTGTTAGACAGATTTTTTTTTCCTGGTTAGCCATGGCAATTCAAAGAGGGAGGGGAGGAGACTGGCAGAGGTCCAGGATAGCTCGTACCCTGGCCTATTCAGTCTCCTCCCCTCTAGAGATGTAAAATTTCCGGAAATTTTGAAGCCATGGGGGGGGGGGGAACACGTTTTTTTTTCCATTTTGGGGGGGGGGGAACAAAATTTTTCAGAAAAATTGAAATAATGCAATAGTAGCACTTTTTACAGATTGAAAGTCATTTTGTTACTTTAGGAACGTAAAATGTAATGTCCAAGTTGGTTTCGCGTGAAATTATTACATTTGGTATATTAAAAGTAGTGTATTCAAACAATTATTACAAATTTAATGTACATTTTTTTAGTTTTTTTGGTAACAAATGGAGCTACAAGCTCCTGAATTGTTAGGAACACCTGAACTGTAAGGAACCTCTTTGGTTCTGCCAGTTTATGAGGAGCAGGCAAAAAACAATTTTAAAAAAACAACAACTGAAGAAATCACCAACATTAGTAACAAATATATATATATTTTTTAGGTCTCCGCTAGTCCTCCAGTGTCAAGACATAAAGCCCCCATTCCCATAAAAAGAACTGAGAAAAATGGGGGGGGGGGAGAACCAAGATTCAATGAATATGCATGAAATTTAATCAGACTCATTTTCTGACCTCTAGCTATCAGTATTAGTTTCAGTCTCTGCTTCCATGGCAGTGCCCCCTAGAGGCAGAAATGCATCTTCCTTTTGCATTTAAGAGTTTTAGTCTCAGTTTGCAACCTAGGACTTGCTTGTCCTTGGTGCACAAACATAATCTGATACTGTACAATTTTTAGAAATCATTTGGAGAAGTAAATATCTGAACACCTTGTCTTAAACATTTTATTCATCATGCTAAAATAAAACATCCCGTAATCCGGTTTTTTCAATTTTTTTCCATTTTTCCAATTTTTCGGAAAAAAAAACAAAAAAGGCTTCAGAAAAAAATGGAAAAAACCGGTTTGTTTTTTTTAATAGTTTTTTTCTGGGCCTTCACATATCTACATCCCTCCCTGCCCAGTGGTTTGCCCCCCTTTCCCCTCTCTAAGGTGAATTTTCTGAAAACAGAGGGTAGCTGACATGGTTCTTTCCATGCAGAGCAGGGGATTGGATCTCCGCCTTCTGGGGTTGGAGCACTGTCTCCAAACTCAGGGGAGGGAGTCCCCAGTATCCTATGGCCCCTCAAACTAGGGATCTGGAGAAATTCAAGATCCAGCATGGAACTTCTTAGGTTCTTAATCTTTATATCTGCATTCCAACAGTTTTAATAATTTAATGGGAGCCTTAAGCAGTTATAAGCTGCACTGATAGCTTGAAAGTTACTGATTGGGTAGCACCCTGTGCTATTTTTTTCCTATTTGGCATTTGTATGTGAGTATGTGGTATTATAGATCTATATTTTTAGCTTATTTTACTTTTAATAATTGGTATATTATTGGTTGTATATATATTCTTGTATATATTCACCTTTAAGGATACTGCAGTTCCTTGCCAAACTAAAAAAAAAAAAATCCTTCTTCGTGGAGCCTTTACAGTCATCTTTTTTATAAAATGTTCAGTTCTTTATGGGTACATATATTAGAGCATGGATTGGCAAGAGTCTTAAATTGGTGAGTTAATTTTTTTAAAAAAGAAAAACTCCTATTTTTAGATACATTTTATTTTGATTTTAAGTAATCAATAATATTTTTAAATATAACACTGTCTTTGTATTTACAGGATGTGACTTCATACTCTCCTCTTCTACATTAAGAAACCATTTTAGAAAATCCTGCAATACGCACGCCCTAGGCAGGTGTACAGTCTGCTTATGTGAGGACAAAAAGTGGGAAGGGGACATGAGCACACATGCAAGCTTTGCCCCTAATATATTGATCCCTGCCCTTTTAGTCACCAAAACCTTCCAGTTTTGAAGGCAAAGGTCTAAAAGGGGCTTCTTCTTGCATTTTATTGATCACAAGAAGATTCCTCTATGAAATCAGGAGCCCTGGAGGCTTTTCCTTAGCCCTGTTCAGGTATTAGCTTGAGCATTTGCACACTAACCTGCCCCTTACATCTTTGGGTGCCCTGGTTCAGAACTTCCCATGATGAACCGTATTGAACATGAGTAGAACTCGCCATGTAATCACAGACTCCACCTTATCAGGATTCCTCATCAGGCTGAGAGTCTATTGGTGTTCAAATGACCATGAGTAGAACTCCCTTTCAGACCTGGCCAGTTCCATATGGCAAAGTCTGATCTGAGGGGGTAGGGCTGGTGCAGAGGGGCTGCGGAGGTGTGCACAGCCCAACCCAGTACACACTTTAAGCCTTCAGGTGAATGCCTCTTCTGTTCAAGCAAATGTGAGTAGAACCCTTCTTCAGACCACCTTGCACGGGAAGGTCAGCCACATTGGAGATGCGACTTGCACATGTGACCTCACACCCGTCCCAGTTTTAACCCTCATGTGAGCAGGTTGAATGACTGCATATAAAATAGCATATAAATGAGCTCTTGTGTACTGCCTATGGACAGCTTTTATTATACATGCCTTTCGTCCATGGAGACATCTCTGTTCATGCCTGACTTCTGTTTTACACGATTTTAAAGCTGTTTTCCTCTGAAAGTGAAGCTATTCCCAGTGCACTTCAACAACATATTTTGCATGTCATTAATTTCCACCACCCCCTTCAAATCTCATTTCTTCTGATACCCTGGCAGCTCCAAATATCACTAGTTCTTTCTCATTACCAATCTGTTAAAAGTAGCAGGGTAAAGAAAGAGAAAGCCTTAAAAAAAACCCTACTTATCTTAACGACTTATTTGTTTTCTTTCCTCTTGGTGACTTTGAATTTCATATTTCACACACACACACAAATATCCCTTGACTATAGCACATGTAGCTTTAGGGAAAACTAAAACCCTGGTCAAACACATCACCACATAGTGGCTGCATTTGGATGCTCCTCCCTGCCTCCACTTTCTTCTACTGGATTTGGCTTGAATTATTATTATTATTATTATTATTATTATTATTATTATTATTATTTATTTATATAGCACCATCAATGTACATGGTGCTGTACAGAGTAAAACAGTAAATAGCAAGACTCTGCCGCATAGGCTTACAATCTAATAAAATCATAGTAAAACAATGAGGAGGGGAAGAGAATGCCAACAGGTACAGGGAAGGGTAAGCAGGCACAGGGTAGGGAAAAACTAACAGTAGAAAGTAACAGTAGAAGTCTGCACAACATCAAGTTTTAAAAGCTTTAGGAAAAAGAAAAGTTTTTAGTTGAGCTTTAAAAGCTGTGGTTGAACTTGTAGTTCTCAAATGTTCTGGAAGAGCGTTCCAGGCGTAAGGGGCAGCAGACGAAAATGGACGAAGCCGAGCAAGGGAAGTAGAGGCCCTTGGGCAGGCGAGAAACATGGCATCAGAGGAGCGAAGAGCACGAGCGGGGCAATAGTGTGAGATGAGAGAGGAGAGATAGGAAGGAGCTAGACCGTGAAAAGCTTTGAAGGTTAACAGGAGAAGTTTATATTGGATTCTGAAGTGAATTGGAAGCCAATGAAGAGATTTCAGAAGCGGAGTAACATGGTCGGAGCGGCGTGCTAAGAAGATGATCTTTGCGGCAGAGTGGTGAACAGAAACCAACGGGCTGATGTGAGAAGAAGGAAGGCCAGAGAGAAGAAGGTTGCAGTAGTCCAACCGTGAAATAACCAGTGCATGAACAAGCGTCTTGGCAGAAGAGACAGACAAAAATGATCGAATCCTGGCAATATTATACAGGAAAAATCGACAAGATTTAGCTACTGCCTCAATATGAGGAATAAAGGAGAGCGAGGAGTCGAAGATAAAGCCAAGGCTACGAGCTTCCTTGACCGGAGTAAGCGTAACATCATTGACAGTAAGAGAGAATGAGAGATGAGGAGAAGGTTTAGGAGGAAAAACAAGCAATTCAGTCTTTGCCATGTTAAGCTTCAAGCGACGATGAAGCAGCCAAGCTGAGATATCTGAAAGACATGCCGAGATACGATCGTGAACATCAGGAGAAAGTTCCGGAGATGACAGATATAGTTGTGTATCATCGGCGTACAGATGATATTGGAGACCATGAGATTGAATAAGCTTGCCCAAGGGCAACATGTATAAGGAAAACAACAACGGGCCAAGCACCGAGCCTTGCGGAACCCCTACTGAAAGGGGAAAGGAGGAAGACGAGCTGCCATTAGTCAACACGCTGAAAGAGCGACCCGCTAGATAGGAGGCAAACCAGTTATAGACAGAGCCACAAAATCCAAGGTCATGAAGGGACCTTGAAGATCGTAGCTTGTCTTAAACCAGCAGGGCCGGATCTACACTATTGCTTTAAAGCGCTTTATAACAGTTTTATAGTGCTTCAAAGCCATTAAAGCACTTTATAACTGTTATAAAGCGCTTTGAAGCAGTAGTGTAGATCCGGTCCCAGAGTCCTCCACTGTGACTCAACCAGGGAACTCTGGCTTAATGTCAAACCAAGCCAAGGTACATATGCCAATAGCTTTGCACTGACATTGGCTTGAGATGGGAGGAGAGAAGTGGTGAGGGAGGAGCATGGCCACTGCTAGCTGCCACAGTTTTATCAGTGGTCCATGAAGCCTTGGGTGAACATCTGAATGTGGTTATTTGACACAGAGCTGTTGCCTGCTGTCAAAATATAGTTGAAGAAAACAGGGCATGAATTGCAAGTCTTGGGGCCTTGCTAGACCATGCTGGATAAGCCGTCAGGGAGGCGGGGCGACGGCGCGCTAACTTTAGCACGCACCACCCCGCCTCCTAGACGGCCGATGCGCAGGGACTCCGGAAGCCCTGCAGCGTCGGCCATTTTTGTTGTTGTTGTTAAAGGGGCCACGTGCGCCCCAAAGACTCCGGAGAAGGTAAGTGGTGTTTTTTTAATTAAGCCCCCCCTTTTTTAATTAAGCCCCCTGCCCCCTGCCCACTCTTTCCCTGCCATCCCTCCCTGCCCCCGAGATGTGCCACCCTCCGCCATCCCTCCCCGTACCCTAGATGTGCCACCCTCCGCCATACCTCCCTGTCCCCTAGATGTGCCACCCTCTGCCATCCCTCCCCGCCCCCAAGATGTGCTACCCTCCGCCATCCCCCTCTCCTGCCGGTCTGGCCTTCCCCCCATCTCCCCCCCCGGGATCCCCCCAGCCCGATGGGCACAGCGCTCGTATGAGCGCTGTGCCCAGTCTGTGGCTTTTCCTGGGCGAGTAGCCACAAAAAGCCACGGACCCTGCTAGACGTTCCGCAGCCCCGGCCTCAGACAGGGGCTGCGGAAAAGCCGCGCCATAAGCAACTTCGCTAATGGCACATCAAATGAGGTTTCAGCGCGGCCTGACCCCGGATTCCCCTGTGCGTCATCTGGACGCACAGCAGGGAAACCGGGCCTCACAGCATGCTAAGACCTCGTCTAGCAAGGCCCTTGGTTTAGGACAGTAGTGAATTTATTCCAGTAAGAGCCAGTAAAGCATATTCAGTGACCCCAATATCCCTTATCTGGGACTAGTACATGCTTGCAATGTACTAGTCCCCCCATTGTGCTTAAGGAATTTGAGTTTTTCAAATTCCAATACAGACTGATCTGATCTGCACATCTTGGACTAAAGAACTGAGTTAAGAACATAAAAGGAGCCATGCTGGATCAGGCTATGCCTTCATCTAGTCCAGCATTCTGTTTACACAGTGGTCTTCTGACTGATAAACCCACACCTCTGGAAAAAACTTCCATCTGGGTTTTGTAAGGCCTCTTCTTTGCAGATTTTCAGGAAAGTTCTGAAGACCCACCTGTTCTCACTACCCTTCCCTTAAGTCTGGGGCATTTTTTACTGGTAAGTTTATTCCTATTGAATTTAATTGGCAATTGCCATTCTTTATGGATTTTATTGATTTTTTTAATGTTGTTGTTGTTTAGGGTGAAAAGGGGGACAGGGCTCCTGTATCTTTAACAACTGTAAAGAAAAGGGAATTTCAGAAGGTGTATGCAGCACCTGGTAAAATTCCCTCCTCATCACAAAAGTTTAATCTGCAGGAACTCTGCCCTCTTTTGTATCTGGTTACAACTCCTGCAGCTTTAACTGTTGCGATTAAGAGGGAATTTCACCAGCTGCTGCATGCATACAAATGAGCCCTGTCCTCCTTTTCAAATGGTCACCCCATTGTTGTTGCATTTAAAAATGTATCCACTTCGTGTGGTTTTTATCCTGTATGCCACCTTGAGAGGGTTCCACTCTTAGGGCCTTGCTAGACGAGGCCTTAGCACGCTTTGAGGCCCAGGGCCTTCCTAGACCTGCCGGCTTACGCCGGCAGGGAGGCGGGGCCGAGGCACGCTAACGTTAGCACACCTCCCCCACGCTTCCAGATGGCGGAGCCGCAGGGAGGACGCAAGCCCTGCGGCGTCCGCCATTTTTTGTTGTTGTTTAAAGGGGCCACAGGTGGCCCGAAGACTCCAGGAAAGTAAGGTTTTTTTTAAAAAAAAACCGGCGGGGGGGGGGGGGGAAGGATGGCAGGGTGGGTGGCATGGGGGGAGGGCGGGTGCGATCGCGCCGCTCGCCGCCCGAGCAAGCAGGTGAGTGGCGCTTGCCCGGGCATTGCCCGGGCAAGTGCCGCTCGCCTGCTTGCGAGCGCCACCGCTGGTGCACGGCACTCCCTCAGTCACCTGCTGCCCCCCTTGCCACCCACCCTGCCATTCTTCCCCCTCCCCTCTCTTTCCCCCCCGACCCCGGGCCGATGGGCACAGCACTCATACGAGCGCTGTGCCAGGCCGGTCCGCGGCTTTTCGCGGGTCCTCGTGAGGAAGCGAGGAGCCGCGAAAAGCCGCGGAAGTCTCCACACTTCCCCCAGCCCCGGCCTGAGGCCAGAGCTTGGGAAAAAGCACGCCATAAGCGACTTTGCTTATGGCGTGCTAGACCAGGCCTCACTGTGGCCTGCTGCCGGATTCCCCTGTGCGTCATCTGGACGCACAGCAGGGAAACCGGGTTGGAATGCGCACTAAGGCCTGGTCTAGCAAGGCCCCCAGTTTCCCTGCTGTGCGTCCAGATGACGCACAGGGGAATCCGGGCCCAGGCCACACCGAAGCCTCTCCTGCGGAACGTCTAGCAAGGGCTGTGGCTTTTTGCGGCTACTTGCTTACTCACGAGTATCTGGGAAAAGCGCTGTGCCCATCGGGCCGGGAGGGGATCCCGGGGGGGACATGTGGGGGGAAGGCCGGACCGGCAGGAGAGGGGGATGGCGAAGGCTGGCACGGGAGACGGCGGAGGAGGGCGAAGGCTGGCACAGGAGACGGCGGAGGAGGGCAAAGGCTGGCACGGGAGACGGCGGAGGAGGGCGAAGGCTGGCACGGGAGACCGCGGAGGAGGGTGAAGGCTGGCTCGGGAGACGGCAGAGGAGGGGGAAGGCTGGCACGGGAGATGGCGGAGGAGGGCGAAGGCTGGCATGGGAGACGGCAGAGGAGGGTGAAGGCTGGCACGGGAGACTGCGGAGGAGGGCGAAGGCTGGCACGGGAGACGGCGGAGGAGGGTGAAGGCTGGCATGGGAGACGGCGGAGGAGGGTGAAGGCTGGCACGGGAGACGGCGGAGGAGGGTGAAGGCTGGCACGGGAGACGGCGGAGGAGGGCGAAGGCTGGCTCGAGAGACGGCGGAGGAGGGTGAAGGCTGGCACGGGAGATGGCAGAGGAGGGCGAAGGCTGGCACGGGAGACGGCAGAGGAGGGCGAAGGCTGGCACGGGAGACGGGGAGGGATGGCGGAGGGTGACACAGGGGATGGGGAGGGAGGGCGGGGAAAGAGTGGGCAGGAGCCATGGGAAGGGATCAGGAGCGGATGGGGGTTTTAACTAAAAAAACCCGCTTACCTTCTCCGGAGTCTTTGGGCCGCACGTGGCCCCTTTAACAAAACAAACAAACAAAAAAAATGGCCGACGCTGCAGGGCTTCCGTAGTCCCTGCGCGTCGGCTGTCTAGGAGGCGGGGCGGTGAGCGCTAAAGTTAGCGCGCCATCGCCCCGCCTCCATGCCGGCTTATCCGGCATGGTCTAGCAAGGCCCTTAGAGGAAGCGTAGAAATAATTTTAGATTACATTGTATTAGATTTGATGAGGTTTATGAAATATGTTATGAAAAATACATTTAGAAATGTGAATTTAGAAGGGGCGGGGAAACATACTGAAATGCAAACTTTTCCATGGATTTGTAGAAGTGCAGATTGATGTGGAAGGGTGGATGGAATGGAGTGCTGTTTGAAGACATGTAAGAGTGAAAGAGACCGGAAATCCATGGATTCAACAATCCCTACCGCTCACCCACCCCCTCCCCTTTCTCTCTCCAAAGCCCAAGTTTAATTCCCCCTTCCTCAAGAAAGCAGGGCAGAGGCTGAATGAAAATGGCTGCGGAATCTTCATCTGCATGCATAGCTTTTCTTGGAGTTAATAGGAAAGGTGTACAAGGGATCAAGGGTACGATGTGGCGTTGTGTCTTAAGTGCTTCAGGCGGTGCAGGCCTCCTCCAGTTCACGAGAGCCATTATAAAGGGACAGAGGGAAAGTACTTGCATAAAACTCAGTTGCATTCCATCCATGCTCTTCCCCTCAGCTCGTACATTATGCTAACAGTATTAATAAGGATTAATGTAGGCATGAAAGAATTATAACACTGGCCAATATGTCATCCCTTCAGGAAAGCCATGTCTTACATTTGTCACATTAAAATAATAAAAAAAAACCTTCTCTGCAAAGTCAAAATTGCTCTCAGAAGATATCTCAAGTTTAAAAGAGAAGGAGGTGGAGAACTCCAAAGAGAAGAAAGAGAGGAGGGGGAGCTTCTCACCATCACTCCAGGAATTCATGCTGGGAGGGAGAGCTTACACAGACAAGCAATCTTATTTTTAAAGATTTGAGCCTCTTAAAAATAAAATGAAGTTTGGTACATTTCATCAAGGTTAAGGCTTGTTGAAAAAGTGAAGAAGAAAAAGATAACACTCCTCTTGGGGGACTCTTGTGAGATGATTTAACAAAGTCTGGTTACCTCTGAATTTGCGCTAACTTAGTAACTGCTCGAAGGGATGGAATCCTAGGCCCATGGACTGAAAAAGTCCTACAACTCCCAGCGTTCCCATGCCAGCATGTAGGACTTCTGGGTCTAGAACATTTTTCAGTCTAATTGTGCATTGGACTGCATCCTTAATTACAAAGCAGTAATTAATGACTTTTATTATGGTTTTGCCCTCATGGTGATTGATAACTGCAAAGGAACAGAACCACATCCATAATGATGATGATGATTTAGTTGGTTGTAGAATATGATGGGGTTAAATCATTTTGTGTATGTGTGCTAGTCAGTTTCAGTCAAAAGGTTAATAGTTTAGAGGTCAAACACCTAGTTAGAATGTAGGGGTGAGGAAGTTTTGCTCAGGAAGCAGGTGATTATAAAGTTGAACAGAAGGTCAGAGGAACAGAGAGAAGCCGTAACAGAGGCCTTAGCTAGACCTAGCAGTCTAGCGGAGTGGAGAGGTGAAGATCCCACGATATTTTTATTGTGAGATCTCCCCCTCAGTACACACATGGCTCGTGACGACCTCAGAGAAAGAGAGAGAGAAGTGTCGTGCCCATCATTTTTTAAAAAAATTCTTAAGGGGACAGCAGCGCACGAACTATTGTGCGCAAAAGGTAATTATTTTTAAAAAAATAATAATTACTTTCCCTGCTCCCACCCCACCCCACCCTAATAGATGCAGTGCTCCTGAGGAGTGTTGCACCCCATGTGCGGGTCCCGGCTCCTTGTGAGGAATCAGAGCCCAGCCACACATTCCACAGTCTCGGTCTCAGCCCGAGACCGCAGAAAAAGTGGGCCTAAATGGGAGGGCAAAATCCTGGGGCAGGGGAGGGATTATCCCTCCCTGATCCCAGGATCCCCTGTGCTTCATGTGGACGCACAGAGATGATCCGGGGGATCGCCCCGGGATAAAGCCCCGTCTAGCTAAGACCATAGTTTGCAGAAAGGAATAAGAAAGAACTGGTTAAGGGAGCAATTCTATGTCCCCTAGACAGCATCTGGGGGACATAGGATTTTTCAGTTTCCTGGTTCCAAGCTCAGAGACAGGGCTCAGAGCCAGGAAACCATGCTTCCCACCATGTTCTCCTCCCTGTCATAGCCAGTGCAGAGAGAACTATGCAGGGAGCATGGAGATGGGGAGAAGTTGGTGTTTCTGGGAGTCAGGAGGGGAGTAGGTCCAGTTAGCTTACCTATGATATTTCCTATGGCTGCCCCAGCCTCCATCCTTTCCCCTCCCTGGACAAGATTGCCTGTCTAGCTAAAATGCAGAAATGCAGGCATGAAGCACTTCGTAGGATCCTCATAAGCCACTGAGTTCGGGGTGCTTACAAGTACCCAAGGTGCAACTAATAGGATTAAGCCCTAAGAAATTTGGACCAATAACAGAAGATATTGCTTGGATAAAGGACCTGGATAAAATAGGGAAATAGTTTAATTAAGTTAGCTGGATGCATTTATCCCTAGTTGTTTTGTTACCCTTTTGCTCATATGGGATGTGTATCTATCCAGATTTTAAAACTTTTTCCAATTGACAGTTTTCTTCAGTAAAAATGAAATTTAGTCATTTTAAACATTGTGGACTCTTGTATGGGAGGGCTACCCACCCCTATGTCTAGGAGCCAACCCACACGCTATCTAAAGTAGACACCTGAGACTCAGAGGCCTCTTTCAGACAGCACAGTAAACCATGCTGCTTAACCACAAAATGGTTAATGGAATGCAGCATGGTTTAGTGTGTTGTCTGAACAGGGCCAGAGTGTCTTAAGGCTGATTTGGTGGAGGCAGTCAGAGAAATCATTATTTCTACCTGATGGTAACAGCAAATGCCACAGGAAGGGAAAAGCAAAAAAGGCATGTTTTCCCTTTCACCCATGCAACAGGACATTGCAGGTCTGTGGCACTAACACATGGTTAGAGCATGATAAAGGATCTTAAAGAGTTCTGAAAATTTCTGATATTATGCCTGAAAGATCACAATGGTATTACTGCACTAGTAATTTTGAGGTTAGTTGAGGTGCTATTTGGTCTCAGATGATGTGAAGAAGACACTCACCTTGTTTGCACATCACAATCAGCAAGTCCACAAACAGCATGCTGTTATGTG
Organism: Elgaria multicarinata webbii; assembly: GCF_023053635.1. Lineage (NCBI taxonomy): Eukaryota > Metazoa > Chordata > Lepidosauria > Squamata > Anguidae > Elgaria > Elgaria multicarinata. The sequence continues at coordinate 188,454,338 of NC_086171.1, forward strand.
CTGCCCAATCACTTCCACATGGCTTCCCCTACCAATGGGAACAGTTAAACAAAGCAGGAAACCTCAAACATAGGTTTGTTTAGTATTGTATCCAAACTGGGGATTCCGGAATGTCATTCTCCTAATGAAGCAGATTCAGAAGTCGTGGTTTGAAGTTGGTTTCCAAATTCTGACTTGTTTGGAGCCCAAAACCAGAATCCCCAGGTTGGATGGAGCACTAAACAAATGAGCATTGGAAATTCCCGGGGTTTTCTCTGAAGTCCTTGGTTATTGCTGCTTCTGAACACAGCCATTGGCTAACATAAAAAGATTGCTGCCCCCCAACCACCAGCTAAACACACTGTAGACATTGTCACTTGTCGTTAAACTATGGAATTCAAGATATAGTGATGCCCACTAATTCAGATGGTTTTAAAAGGGATTGGGTAAATTCCTGAAGGAGAAGGCTACCAATGGCTGCTACTCTTGATGACAATGTGCTACCTCCAGTATCAGCAGCAGTATGCCTATCCGCACCAGTTGCTGGGGGACATGGCCAGGTGGTGGTGGTACTGGTGAATTCATGTCCTGATTGTGGGTTCCTGGTCAACAGCTGGTTGGCCACTGTGTGAACAGATTGTTGGACTAGATGGACCCTTATTCTGATCTAGCAAGGCTCTTCTATGTTCTTATGCAAACACTGAGAAGCAGCACTTTATATGGTACCCATGGGCCGGAAGAACCACTTCTGAATCAATGCACATGGGAAATCAGTTCTTTGTTAAGAGGTGAAACTAAAATAATGAGTGAGTGTAAAGCTGGCTAGCTCCTTCCTTCCATCCTTCCATTTGAATATCATCTTTTTTAAGGCTCACATCAGATTAGAGAAAATATAATATAAAACCACGATTACACATTAAACAGAATAATAAACAATTAAACTCCATAACACAAGAAAATCAGCAGCCAGCCGTGAAAAACAAACTTGGATTAATTCCATCCAATTATCTTGATCTCAAAAGCCACCTGAAGCGAGAAGTTTGTAGGCCTTTCAGAAGGCCATAAGGAGAAGCTATTCCTGTCCTCTAGGAGGAACTCATCCCAGAGTGGTTGGTGATTACAGCAAGCTATTAATTGATTTCACCTTGTGAAGTGTGGGTAAATTGAACACTGCCTGATTAGAGGACCTTAATCAGCACTTAGGTTCATACAGAAGGAGGCATACTTGTTCCAAGTAGGGTGGCCATTTACACATTGCCAAAAGAAAGAGGACAAAAGGGAGGACACAGATTTGCATACAATGTGCATATGTCAATTTATATGCATTGATCGGGGTGCACAACCTTTTCAGCTTGAAGGATTACAGGTGATGCTGACTCAGGAATTGGGGATACACACACATGCATGCACATGCACATATATACACATATGCATACATCCCAGAATGATCCCACTTCCTCCCCCAAAGATCCTGATATAGACCAGTCTTTCTTCCCTGGAAAAAGAAATTGTAGCAAAAATTGAACCAGCAGGAAGGGGGGATTCAGTGCAAGGAGGTGTCAGGTCACTGGGGGCTGCAGTTATTACTGTGGAGTTGTGCACCCCTGGTATAGATGCAAATGTAGAAATAATTGCTATGGCCTGTTCAGACAATATGCTAAGTCATAGTTAGGGCCACTAATGCTTTAGCAGTAAATGATTAGTGAGCGTGGTTAAACTAAGGCTGTTGCTAGATAAGGAGTTAGCCCGGTGTGAGGCCTGGTCTCCCTCCTGTGCATCCAGATGACACACAGGGGATCCTGGGGTCAGGCCGGGCTAAGTCCTCCCTTAACCCGGGATAACCGGATGTGGTTATGGCCCGGCTTTTCCGCAGCCCCGGGCTAAGGCCAGGGCTGCGGAAAGTCTAGCAGGGTCCATGGCTTTTCCCGGCTGCTCGCTACTCGCGAGTAGCCGGGAGAAGCCATGGACTGGGCACAGCACTCCATAGGAGCGCTGTGCCCATCGGTCTGGGGGGTGGGAATCACGGGGGGGGGGGAGATGGGGGCCGGGGGAAAGACCAGACCCAGCAGGAGAGAGGGGGGATGGACTGGGACAGGCATGGCGAGCAGGAAAAGGCATCGGGGATGGGGACGGGCATGCCGATTGGGGACAGGCATCTGGGACGGGCATGCCGAGCGGGGATGGGCATGGTGGACGGAGACAGGGCCTGGCGGATGGGGGGAAGAAGGACAGGGACAGGAATGGCGAGCGGGATGGGGATGGGCATCGGAGACGGGGGGAAGAAGGATGGGGACAGGCATGGCGAGTGGGGATGGGGATGGGGACGGGGGGCAGGGCATGGTGGACGGGGGACAGGGCATGGTGAGCAGGGATGGGGGACAGGCAGGGGGAGCAGGGAACCCTTTAATTTTTTTTTAAAAAAAATACTTACTGTTCCGTTGGTGCGCTCCTGCGCACATGGCCCTTTAAGGGGGAAAGAAAATGGAGGACACGACGGGGCTTCCCTTGGCCCCGTCGCGTCTTACATGTGGACGGGGCCTACAGGCTGCGTTACTTCTAGCACGGCCTGGCCCCTCCTCCCACACGGATTATCTGGTAGGTCTAGCAAGGCCCTAAGATTATGTAGCCACTACAGTTGTTTTTTTTTAATGTGTTCACATGACACACTAAGCCATCATGGTTAGCTCAGAACACTTAACCATCATGGCTTTAGTGTGTTGCCTGAATAAAGTCTATAATTTAAATAGAAATAAGATACACCTCATCCTAGTGGGGAAGGCAGTGGCCATGTGACCAGTATGCTGTCCTGGGGCTTTATGCTGACTGCTCTCCCTTCTTATGGTTCTTCGTCTTTAAATAAGATTTGGACAGGGCACGTCTTCAAATACAGATGCCTTCAAATATAGGACTGTCTTTGTTAAAGTAGGACACATCGCCACCCTAGTTCCAAGGGAATAAGTAACCTGGAAAGTGGCTATCTTCAGATAAGTTTGCCCAATTCTCAACTACCCTATTGTTGCACTTGGGCCTTTGGCTCTCATTGTAAGTTGCTGATAGATGTGTTGCCTGTCACAGGGAGGAGGGTTTTTTTTTTTCATGACTACCCTTTCCTTTCTAATCAACATCTACTGGTGGCTACATATATTATTCCTTTCTCATTCCCAAGGGGGAGCCTTTTCATACATTCATCATTAAAGAGAACAAGCCAGTCTGTGAAATGGTGGGCATTTCTCCCCTTCATGTAGGAAGTATCCAGGCCTGCTTCTATGGATTCTAATTTTGATTTTGTAATGTTAAGAAAGATCATCTGCTATGGAACAAGGTCAATGCAATGGCAGCATCCCAGCTTGTAGAGAGTTCCCATATGCCCAGCTATTAATCATCCCATTTCTTGAAATGTACCAACCAAACTAACTCTGGAAATATCATTAACAAGTAGCAAAGTGTTAAATTGCCGGGAATGTCCAGAATAATAGTGGAAAGGAAAAGGAAGAAGAAAAATAGGAAAGAAGAAAGTTTTAAATTTTTCAAACTCTAGCCAGATGGAATTAGGGCAATTGTTCTCTTGCAAATGCTGTGGAGATTAATGAGGTCTGTGGGCACAGCCAGAAGAAAATAGAAATATAAAGGATTGCACTTTCCAAAAATACAGCTGCCACAATACCAGAGGGATAGATCAGTTTGAGTGTTTAATCTTATACCCCTATCTTGCACAGTAGCTCTTTCACATTATTAGCATTTCAGAATAACATTTTACAAACCTTACAAACCTCTTCCTGCAAACCCCACTGCTCAGCTAATGGGGGTGAGAGGTTCACTTTGGCATATGTTCAGGTTTCTCCCTATTCATCAGTGTGCTGGTGCCATACTTTGATTCAAAGAAGTTGTGTTTACACAGTTAGAATTCAAAGACTGAAATTCCAGGGCTGTAATTCCATGGTTAACCCTATATGGAAAAATGAATTCCAGGGTAGTTTTACCATAATCTTTTGCTTACTATCTCGAGTGCTTTACAAATGTCAGGTTCACAACAACGTATCACTTATCTCCTGTTCATACATTTGGATGATGGAGTGAGCTCTTCTCTCTCCTGTCCACCACAGAGTTAGGAATGGGGGGGGGGGGGAAGGGTTGGATTTATTTGATTCAAATGTGAATGAAACATACCTATTTTCACACTTTTAAATCAATACATGAATCAAAACTCAGTTGACCTTTAAAATGTGCACTTCTCTGAATCTTGCAAATAAAAAAGTATGTCAAAATGTGTACATTAGAGAAAACTGCATGCCAAAAGCATAAATCCATGACAATAGTGTTCAAAATTCACTGTGTTGGGAAAATTGCTTCCAAAACTGTGTACAAAATGCACGAATTAGGATAAATTTACAGAAAACTGTGTATTCAGTTTCATGCAAACTTTTAGAAAAATCTCAATGTTTGGGTCAAACTGAACCTAAGACTGGAAACAAGCAGAAGCTGAGAGAAAGTGAAATTTGTCCATTCCTATGTAGTTTTCTACGTAGGTACTCCATGTTGGTACTCCATCCACACACCAACTTCTCAATTCAAATGCCTTGAGTACATGGAGGACTGGTTTATGTGAATATTCTTCATCAATAAAAAAGGGGGAATCTAATATGCATGTGGACCCTCCAGTCCATACTATCTGTAATCTCCATAGTGAAATCCCATTCTTCCATCATGGTAATTGGATGTGCCCTTGTAACTGAATGAATAGGACCATAGTATCTCTTGGGATCTATACAATTTTATAGAGAACTGATAATGTCCCTGCCAAGTGGGACATGATTTCATAGCTTGTGATGAAACAAAAGTGAGTCACAAGCACCCGATCGCTTTCAACTCGCTCCAGCCTCTGACTCAGCATTTCAACTTGGAAGCAGATTCCAAACTATTGACTTTAGGGGTTACACCAGGATATGTTTAGGGGTTATATCAGGACAGTGTAAACTAGACCTTAGGGTGCTTTTAAAAAGGCATGTTTAATTTATGTTATCGGTTCAACCTTGACTATAGAATAGAACTATGGGTAAGTTAGACTTCTTCCTTAATCCCTGGAATAAACACACTGGGGGTGGTGGTTTAGGATTGGATGGAGAGCAGGTCCAGGTGAATGAGTCTACCTGTGGAGGAGGCATTCCATCAGGACTCAGGGCTGAAGCTGTACAGAACTTTATAGGTCAAAATCAGCACTTTGAATTGAATCCAGAAAAGAATCAGGAGCCAGCATATTATGATCATGATACCTGGTCCTAATTGGAATTCTCACAGCCCTATCCTACACTAGCTGAAGTTATTGGACCATCTTCAAAGGCAGCCCCATATACAATGCATTACAATAATCCAAATGAGGAGGTTACCAGTGCATGAAGCTGTGTAGGTAGGCTATCCACCTCCAGATATGGTCATAGCGGAGGTACCAGCCTATGCTCTTAAAAGGCACAGAGGCCACTTGAGCCTCTAATGACAATGATGGATCCAGTGAGAGATCCCCCAAGCTATGCATCTGATCTTTCGAGGTTGAATCCCACTCATTTAGTCTGAGGAACGACCCACTAGCAGTTCCTCCATCTTCTATGGATTGAGCTTCACTTTGTTAGCACACATCATTCAATTACTGCAGTCAGGCACTGAACCATTAGCCTCCACAGCCTCATACTGATGACAAGTCACTCCAAACCCCTCAATGAACTCAGTCCACAGTTTCATGTAGATGTTAAGATTAAGGATGGGTGAACAAGTGAAGTTTGCATTCACCCAGATTCTCTGCACATCAACTTGATACTCACCTCTCCTTTGATTCCTGTGAGCTTGAGATCACTGTTTGATTTGCGCAAACAGGAAAAGTGTGAAAATCAAATGCAACTGAATAGGAAAATTGTGCAAAAGTTTTCAAAGTTCTACAACATTCTTTCATAGAATAAAGCTTTTTTTTTTTTTACAATGGTGCAATTCTAACTGCCTTTTCTCTGAAATGTGCACAACTTTGGAATATAAGCACATGCTCTGGAATTTCTGAACTTCTTCAGAGAACATGTTCTCCTGCTCATGTTCACATCTGAGGTTGCAAACAGAACATGCTCAGCTGTTTTGTGAGCACAAATGAATTTTTTGTACATCTCTAGTTAGGAATAGGATATGGCTTTTTGCTGCAGGAGCAAAAGACAGAATGTACGATCAAACTATGCTTCAGTAACTATGCTATTTGGCACCATAAGTATCACACACCCTTCCACAGAAGCTTGGACACACACAAATTACCAAACACCATAGTTTATGTGAAATGTTTTCCTCTTCATAATATTTACTTTTACAATAATGTTTTCACTTTGTGGGTGTTTGATATTGTAGATCTCTGCTGTTTTCTCCTTTCTTAAGATTGTCATTTGATTTAATGGGCTTTTATTCAGATCACTAATTTTGGAAAGGCAAATTATATACAGTAAAGTCACACTTATTCGAATGGACAAGGGTTGGGAAAATGTATAATATTCAGTTAAGTTATTAGTGGCACATAATTTCGTCAAATATGTCACAAACTATGTCCAGTGTATGTAAAGGTGTAGTCTCTCTAATCTTCTGAGTTGTGGGGTGGGCATCAGTTCAATGCAGGAAGGCCAAGTGGCCCATCCTGTTACTGCCATAAGACATAGGAATTGTTTTAGCATACCAAGAGGTCTATCTAGTCTAGAACCTGCTCCCAGACAAAGATAGGGATGGGTCAATCTGCCAGTTTCAGTGGGGCTCCCAAATTCAGTTTAATTAATAAATAACATTCTTTCCTTCTTAAATATGAAGGAATTTGACCATTTTGGTATGTTCTTATAAAAGAACTGAACTGAACTGAACTGAAATACTCACCCATCTCTAGAGCACGACGGTGCACCAGGAGTACCAGAAACTCCTGCTGCATGTGCCACTGGCGTTTCCAAAGAATGCTGCACAATTCCCACAAATGAGTTAAGAGCAAGGGTATACAGGAAAGAGGAGAGAGTGGCCTTTGAAGACTTGGTGCCCAGATTCAGAATGTGTGGTTTTTGGAACTCACCACCAAGTTGAGAAGGAAGGGGAAGAGCTCTCAGTGCTGAAGTAAAGTCTGAGTAAGCTGATATTACTGGATACAAGAACAAGAGAAGCGTGGGAGACAATTGCCTGGATCCAGGCCTGGCCAGAGACATTTTGCTGCATGAACCTAAGGGTAAGAAGCTCCTCATTCCATATACAGACTCTGTCCAGACTGGTAGTTGAAGTTCACTTCAACAGGACAGCACCTTCCCCATCGCACCAGAAAAAACCAAGCACCGCTTCTGACAAAGATACAAAAAATAATAATAATAAAAAATACAGAACCAAAATGGGCTCTTTCAGTGATTTGGACTTTACCCAGGGTAGACCAGTGAGAATGATGAGAAGAAGTGAGGGAGACAGGAGCAGGCAGAGACCATCAGAGCCTGCTTCAGTTGGAAACCCCCCCAGGGCTAATGGTCAGCATGACCCTTTGGAGAAGAAGGAGGAGCTGTTGGTCTGCCCCTCCATTGGGAGATGAGAGGGGGGAGTAAGGCCTTCCCAGCAGCCTGAACAGTCCCCTTAATTTCTTTTTCTTTTCTCCCTCTTCCCTCCCCATCCCCCTTTCCTTGTGTTTCATGTCTTTTTTAGAATGTAAGCCTGAGGGCAGGGACTGTCTTCTTTACTGATCAATTGTAAGCTGCTCCGGGGGCCTTTTTGGCTGAGGTGTGGGATAAAAATACTCTAAATAAATAAATAAACATGGCTGCAGCATCCCACTGCTCAGCTGGTCTACATGAAATAAATGAGCAATGGGGGAAAGGCAGTCGCCAGCATGGCCAATAGTCAGGAATGCTTGAAATTGTAGTCCAAAACATCTGGAGTGCACCAAGTTGGGGAAGGTTGCCTGAATCGGACACTTCCAGCCTATACAGAAACAACGTCTTAATAATAAGGGCTTCAAGTACCTTTAGAACTTCCTGTGGTTCTGCTATCTCTCTCTCCCCCACCCCCCCAACCCTGGCAGCCTCCCAGTTGTGTTGCTCTCCAGCCCTATTCTTGTTCTTGTTCCCGAAATGGAGAAAATTGTTATTGTCCTGTGTCACATTGCATATCTTCTAGCAGTGGATACCTCTAGATACTGTAGAAGCAAATAGCAAACAAAACTAAAAACTAAAAAACTAAAAAACTACCCTGGATGGACTTTCCAACTAATTCCACAAGACTGTTTTTAATGTTCTTACAACGGTTTCAGCTGTTAGATTTTATGTATAGATTTCAAAGTGACCTTGCTTGATTCAGTGAACAACTGGAACAGACGTGAAAAGTCAGCAATAAACGAAGTCCACCTCTTAGCGTCAAGAACATTTCAACTTCAAATTAAAAGGCTCATGTTACCAGCTCACAAAACGTGTTGTTTTAAGCCTCCACTTGGTAATTCTCTGATGCTGAAGAGTTGACAGATAGATACTATACATTGGAGCAAAATGTTCTGGCAGCTGTTTCCTTTGCTACTAGTTTTAATAATTTTAGTACATTTGTCTTGCACAATTCAGACCTCATTCAGAAATATCTCAAGAACGTATAAGTGCTCTCCTCTGTGGATGGTCTATTTTTCTGTCTAAGAGCGTCATCAGATGAGCATTTCATCGCACACTCGTTACTGCCCACTCACGGATTTTCACAGGTCCTTTTCATGACACCATCCACAAAAAAGAAAAGGAAAACACCCTCTGAATGGGCCACGTGGTCGTTGCTTGCTTCTTCTTTCTTCCCTGTGTCAAGAAAGAGAAAGGTGCTTGTCCCTATTGTGGGAAAGAAGCAGGAGGCAAAGCGAAGGTAAAGAAATGTGATTCCCCACCCCCGTATGGTGATGATCTAAAACTCCTTTGCATTCAAAAATGAGCAAATCTGTTTATTTCTGGGCCTAATCTACACCAAGCAGGATATAGCACTATGAAAGTGGTATGAAAGCGAATGTATCAATGGGCCCCAACAGTTGTCGGTGCACTTCATTACCACTATAAAGCCATAGTATGGCTCCTTCCTTTGTCTGTGTCACTTTTGCTTCTTTTAACCCATAATTCTGTTCTTTTCTGCATTAACCAGTGTATGGAGGGGGGGCGGTTAAACACTTCCTCTCAAAATAGTATTTATTACTAGTTTTTAAATGTGTTATATATATTTTTTAAAAAATTACATTTCCAAACTTTGTTGACAACAGAGGCAGATAGCAAACTTCTGGTCCACATAATAAAGCTCTAGACATACAGATCTGGTCATTTCATATTAGGGATGTGCAAAGATCAAATTCCTCAAGCATTCCTTCCCAAAGTATCACTAAAACAATCAGATAAATGCACAGAGAGAGAGAGAGAGAGAGAGAGAGTTGTTCCTACATTTAATCCTTTTTAGAGACACAGGAAATCATGGGTGTGTAAGTACAAAAAGCTAAATTCCCACTGCTAAATACATTTACAACAGCATGAACAATCAGCCATTTGTTTCAATAGCCTGGGGTAACAAGCATGACTTACCACCAATTCACACAAATGCTAAATGCTTAGCAAGTTGCTTCCATCTGCCCCCAGCCAGCTAGCAGTGAGCTTGTAGCAAATGCATGTGGGAGGCTTCCACCATGGGCCTAAACCAGGGGTGGGGAAGATGGGGGTGGCATATGCCCCTGTAGCCTCTAGTGTGTGCCCCCCTACCCAAATCCAATGACATGGCAACAAGAACTTTGACAGCCGCTGCCAGATTTTGGAAGCAAACTGCAATGGAGGCTTAAAAGACATAAATTTAGCTCAAAAACAAATTAGGGTCTTAACAATCATTGGGTATGCCTTTGCAAACTTCGATATCATGTAAGTTCAATAGTGGAGTTTCTGAACCAGGCCCAGTACTGGCTGTTGGTACTGTCAGGCGAGGAATCACGAAGAGCCAGGTCAACCTGCGGCGCCCGGCCACACGTTCCGCGGTCTTGGGCTCAGCCTGAGACTGTGGAAAAACTAAGGCTAAAGGGGAGGGTGAGATCCCAGGGAAAGGGAGGGATCATCCCTCCCTGATCCCGGGATCCCCTATGCGTCATGTGGATGCACAGGGATGATCCCAGGGATCACCCCGAGATTTCGCCCCATCTAGCTATGGCCCCAGAAAACCAAATCCTTCTCTGCCATATTCAGATCCATTGCCCATCATGGGCATGTGTGCTTTAGCCCATTGAAACCAATGGGTCTATGCATACCTAATACTTCACTGAATTGTGGTGTATAAGAATAAAGTGGACACCTCCTGCAATATTCCTCATTTAGTTATTGGCAAAGAGGCAATTAATACTCACAACAGAAGAAACTAATCACGGAAGCTGCCAGATATTTTCTTGTCTTCTAGAAATGTAAGAGTAACTCAACATTTCTTCTTCTGCATTGTCATAATGGATGTGATGGTGCATTACAGTACCTCAAAATCTACCCCAGGAATCTTCAGCCAAGGGGATCCCCCCCCTGCAATGAGAATCTTACAGAAATGAGATTTATTGGGTAACTTACAAAGCTGCATTTGCATTGCCTTGTCCTCCTTACAATAGATTCCTGCCCTCTTTGACCTGTCTCCATGGGTCTGAACTTGTGTGTGCAGCAGGAGTGGCTGACATTAGTAATAATAATGTGGCACAGCAGTACAAGATATCAATCTTTCAGAGGTAATTAAATTATCCAGATTTATGCAGGCAGTCACCACATACTTTGGATTCTCAAACATGCTGCCAAGATCTTGGGGTGAATTCAAGCTGTCGTGGAAGAAGAAAATGTAGGTGGGTGTCCCAGGCTGAAGAAAGCCCAACAGATGTCTTTGCACTGTGAGTCAAAGGAATTTCAAACTCTTTTTACCAGATACTATGGGAATTGGATGACAAAGCATTCCACACCATCAGTGTTTAGGGAGGGAAGATGTGCTTTTTCACAACCTCAAGGAATCCTTTGATGTGGTGCATCCCTAACTAAAGATGTACAGAAATTGTCAATTTCCTAATTTCACTCCTGGATGTTGAAGTTCTGAATTACTTGGTCTTGTTTAATAAGTGGAACTGATGCATTAGAAATTCTCCATTTTTTTTTTTTACTCTATTTCTCATTTTGTACAGAGCAGAGAGTGCATGCAGAATTTGTTTCAGCTTGGTCACTTCCAGTTCCCTCGTTATGTTGCTGATCCACAGATGTGCATTGATAAGGCACTGCCTCCTCCCCCAAAAAGTAATCTTAAATTATGATGTGCACAAAATTCTTTTGGTGTGATATTTTATCATTGTATGGGAGTGCATTAGTAAAACACCATACAAGAATTTTTGATGCAATCATGCGTACCATCAAGGTCATTTTTGTTTGTTTCCCAATGTTTTACCATTGTATGCATATGCACTGGTAAGATAGAGGGGAAAATACAGAAGACCTGGAAGTGGCAGCAAACTATGCATTTTCCAATTGTAGAACTAATTTTTGAAATCCAATAGTTAAGTCAGAATTCAGGAGAAATGTGGAGTAGTGTGACACCACAGAGCAACAGGAGAACACAATGGGAAAAGTCTGCTGGCTACCCCTAAAACATATTTCCAAGGCAGAATTATTGGAACCCCCGCCCCTTGAAAACACCACCCTGGGTTGACATTTTCCTGTCACTAACATCTGAGTAAGAAGATAATGATTTCTTTTCACTTTTATTTATTTTATTTTACCTCCCTTTCGTCCTGGGAATTCAAGGTAGCTAACAAAAAACAAAACAAAAAACCCCGCAAAAACAAAACTATATCCATTAAAAATGCTTACAGTTAGAGTCAGATTAAAACAACAGTTTAAAAATGACATATTGCGCACCTTTCCCAAACGTCATAGATGGGGAATTGAAATGGGCCTTCCTTGGAACTGAGTTCACTTAAAATATTTTCTTCTTAGTTCAGGAGCAGAAACTTTTGGTATTCCAGACATTTTGACCTACTACACCCATCATCCCTCAATACTGACTATGCTGGCTAGGTCTAATGGGAGTTGTAGGCCCAAATCAACTGAAGGGCCATGAGTTGCCCAGCAATGCCATAGTTCCAACTAAGTACATGTCTGGGGTGGTTAGGATATACAGAAGGCCCTCTGAAGATTATCTCAATAGATGGGCATGTTTTCTCATACAGGAGAAAGTGGTCTGTCATATATCCCGGTCCTAAGCAACTTAAGGCTATAAAGGCCTTTATAAAGGTCCTAAGCAACTTAAGGCTATAAATAATCCCTGAGAAAATTCAACTCTTCCAGCGGTCTCGGGATCGTCCCAAGACCGCAGGAAGTGTGGCCACCAGTCCCAGCTTCTTCCCTCCTCCCTATGAGTAGCAGGGAGCAGTCAAGGGAAGGAGCCGGGACAGGGGGAATTGGGGGTGGGGGGGAGAGGGGTCGGGGTTTCCCCCCCACTTACCTTTCACTGGAGTGCAAGTGCGCTCCAGCTCCTGCTACCTTTCCCCGGGATCTCGTCCTCCACTCGTGTGACGTCCCTCCTCCCTTCCTGGATGTCACGCTGGCCATTTGGACACGGGGGCCGATTCCAGAAGGAGGTAAGTCTTGGATCACCCCCTCCCTCCCTCCCTCTACACCGGGCTGGTGTAGAAATGGCCTTAGATAAGACATTCCCACCTTTTAGAATATGGGGAAACTGCACCGAAGCTGAGAGACCACATAACAATCATTGGTTGGAACTGTGGAGGCCAGGACTAGTTTTGGCCTCTGGATCGGAGATTCTACACCCCTGGTCTAGAAGAAGAAGAAGAAGAAGAGGAGGAGGAAATCACATTCAAATGGTGAAATGAAGCTTTGTCCCTTGCATTGATTGAGGGCGGCCTGTGTTACCTAGTTTGGTTGCTGCTTTGCTCCTCACAACAGATAAATAGCTGAGGAAAGATAAAAAGAAAATGACTTAAATTAGTGGGAATCTGACCTGAGTGCCTGCATAATATTCTCCATAATGATTACTTCCTCATCAAAGAAATGCCGGCTGAGGCCTGGGAGGGTGTATTTTACTCGGGGGCTGCAGTGTGCGTGTGGAGCACAAAGCTTGCTTCATCAGGTAATTGAGTGCCGTCCTGCCGCTGGGATGTGTCAAGTTACACAGAGAACATGATGCTTTTTTTGTCCATAAAACAAGAGTTCAAGGGGGCCTTTTAACACAGGGATCATAGCCAGGGAAAAAAAGTGCTAAAAATGTTTTCGATGTCAAAATATGCAGAAGAGGGAGGGGGCAGTTTCCCTTTCTTAGCCTCAAATAATGATGCTTGAGATCAGAAGCAGGAGGCGAATGTTGCAAAAGACCAGACAAAGGGTAATTAACAGTGAGACATGACATAGGTGAAGTCGCTCCTTTGCTTTCTGAGGAAAACAAGATATGGAATGGTGGTGTGATTCTCTCCCCCCTCCCCACAATTTCCTCCTTGCTAGTCTCATTCTGCTGTAGAAAATGTAGCAGGAAAAAAAACACCCATTCTTATCTCATTGTGCCTTGGATCACATAACTATAATGCTGGAATAGACCAACAGCATGTCTACACCTTAAGGGTTTAGAGGGAGGGGGGAGGATCACAGACTTACCTGCTTCTGCAATCCTTCTCCAGTATCTTGATGGCTGCATGATGTCCCGGAAGGAAAGAGGGATGTCACAGCCTAGGGTGACCATATAAAAAGGAGAACAGGGCTCCTGTATCTTTAACAGTTGTATTGAAAAGGGAATTTCAGCAGGTGTCATTTGTATATATGGAGAACCTGGTGGAATTTCCTCTTCATAACAACAGTTAAAGTTGCAGGTGCCCTGCCCTCTTTTAAATCTGGTCACTCTAGTATAGCTCCTGCAGCTTTAGCTGTGGTGATGAAGAGGGAATTTCACCAGGTTGTCCATACATCTTGACCCTGTGGGGAAGAAGAAGGACCGAGGGGACAGGAGCAGGCAGAAGTAACATCGAACATCGGGGCCTGCTCCTGCTGAACTCTTCCCCCCCCCCGCACAGGGCAAACTGCCATCTTGCCCCTGTGGGAAAGAAGAAGGACCGAGGGGACAGGAGCAGGCAGAAGTAACATCGGGGCCTGCTCCTGCTGGACTCTTCCCCCCCCCACAGGGCAAACTGCCATCTTGGCCCTGTGGGGAAGAAGAAGGACCGAGGGGACAGGAGCAGGCAGAAGTAACATCGGGGCCTGCTCCTGCTGGACTCTCTCTCTCTCTCTCTCTCTCTCTCTTTCTTTCTCTCTCCTCCCTCCCTCCCTCCTTGACTCCTTTTCCTTGTGTGTCATGTCTTTATTAGATTGTAAGCCTGAGGGCAGGGACTGTCTTTTTTCCTAAGTGTAAGCCGCTCTGAGAGCCTTTTTTGGCTGAGGAGCGGGGTATAAGTATGATAAATAAATAAATAAATAAATAAATAAATAAATAATATAAACAAATGACATCTGCTGAAATTCCCTTTTCTATACAACTGTTAAAGATACGGGAGCCCTGTCCTCCTTTTCAAATGGTCACCCTATCACAGCCACCTTTTTTTTTTTTTAAGAGTAGATGTGCATGTGGCCAAAAAAAAAAAAAAAAAAGTTTATGAAAACCTGTGCCCAACCCCTCCTCCATCCCTGGGATGGCAAAATTGGCTAGCCTGTCTGCCAGCTGGCCCAATTTGACACTGGGCCAACATTATTATTATTATTATTATTATTATTATTATTTATTTATATAGCACCATCTATGTACATGGTGCTGTACAGCGTAAAACAGTAAATAGCAAGACCCTGCCGCATAGGCTTACATTCTATTAAAATCATAGTAGAGCGATAAGGAGGGGAAGAGAATGCAAACAGGCACTGGGTAGGGTAAACAGGCGCAGGGTAGGGTAAAACTAACAGTATAACAGTATAAAGTCCAAACAGCATCAAGTTGTAAAAACATTGCCATGCTGTGCAGGCGTTTCTACTTTTTCATCCCCAGGAGGAAGAATGAACACTCACTAACAGTGCCCCCACTACTATGCAAAAATAGGGATGATGCGAGTGCCCAACTGGCATTGGAAATCCACTGGACTCCCCTAACCCCCTGGATCCCATTGGCTAAGCCCATCATGCCCCTCCCTAAGACCTGCTCAGCAATGGCAGCCTACTCATCCCCAAAACGACCCACCATTTGCATAGAAATGGCAGTTCATGGAATTCCATAGAAGGAATGTCATGAAAATGACAGCCATTAAGAAGCCATTTATGCAACGTTGCAGGCAGGTGAGTTCATCCATCCCTATGCACGAATGGCAGCAACCTCTATTCTATTATTATTATTATTATTATTATTATTATTATTATTATTATTATTAATATTATTATTATTATTTTATCGCTCACAGTGATAAGACGAACATGACGGGCTTTGCCAAGTCTTGCTGTCTTTTACAGATTCAGGAATTTCCTGACAATTGAGCATGTTTTAATTATGACTGCTTTCTGGATGTTGGTGTGGATGTATTTTTGGTAGGCCCAGGTTTTCTGTATAGTTTTTTGATGTGATGCTAGTGTCTGTCTGTATAGTCCATTTCTGCCAGAATTTTACATCCTCCTGTTACAAGGTTTATTGTTTCTTGAAATTGGTGGCATTTACTGCATAGGTCTGTTGTTACATTGTTATCTTTTATGGTGTAATTTGGTTGCTATAAGTTGATCCTGTGTAGCTATTAGGAATTAGGGATGTGCTCCGCTCCGATTAGGAGCGTAGAAGCAGTAGCGGATTGGCCTGCTCCGCCTTACCCAGAGGCGGAGTAGGAGCGGACCGCGGACCCCCTAGAAGCAAGGCGAAGAGAAGCGACCATTTTTCGGAGCTCCGAGTTCAGGCGGAGCGCTCCGGTCGCCATCTTGAAAACATTTCGCCATAGGATTGCATTGCGGCAAATAATCGCGCATAACTACGTTGTTTTTGAAGCTATCGTTCTGGAAATTCTTGTGCACAGAGAGTCGTGGATGGGGGTCATTTTGAGACCACTCTCAACTTTCTGCATCGTACGGGTCGCGGGCTATATTTTTGTGAAAATCGGGTCAACCGCGCGGCTCAAACTGCGTTTTCGGCTTTTCGCCCATAGGATTGCATTGAGGGAAAGAATCGGGGATAACTGGGGGGGGGTTTAAGCTATCGTTCTGAAAATTCTTGTGCACAGAGAGTCGTGGATGGGGGTCATTTTGAGACCACTCTCAACTTTCTGCATCGTACGGGTCGCGGGCTAGACGTTTTTAAAAAATCGGCGGGAAAAATACCTTTTTCAAAGGGCTGAGGGGCAGAGTCAGCTCCCGGTCATGATGATCCCAAAGTTGGAGGAGGGCATAGGCAAAACAGGTAACTTGGGATTCTGGGAAACTTCTCTTTCTTCATCTGAACGGGCTTTTCCCCGTGTTTTTTAACACAGTAGCCCCACCAAATGCACAAACACAACCTGAAATCATATACTAAGCCAAGAATAAGAGATAGAAACACAGCACTGCTCCCCACCCTAACCTTGGTGAACAACTGAATCGATGTGGTGCAAGGGGATGAGCTCCCCTAGGGCATCTCATCGTGGACGTGCCCCCACTCTCTCCTGCACTGGAAGGCCATTAGAGCCTTCCAAAGAGAGTAAAACGGTGGAGCAATGCCTATCATGAGTTGAAGTGAATGGTCACTTTTCAGTGGTGGAGCAATGCCTGTTCTGAGTCGAAGTGAGCGTTTTACTTCTTCTCAGAGCTGTGGCTGTCAGTGTCTTGAACTGGCAGCTACTTCCCCCTCCCCCGGGCACGTCCCCCTATTGCTGGTAAAAGACAGATATAGCCTTTTAAAAAAAGTTCTTCTTGTTGTTTATTGAGCAACACTGCTGCTTTTAATTCCACCCCTCCTTTGTTTATTGATTGATTTATTCCATTTTATATGCATTACTGGCTTATCCTTGGCTCACTTCCTTATGCCCCCAGAAATGCCAGCTGCATGCCTGCCTGCCTTCCCTCCCTCCTCCCCTGCCCACCTCGCAGGGATGGTGTGTGTGGGGTGCCCGATTTTCAAAAATTCGCCAAAAATCAGGGGATGATGGGATTGCTTTGAAACTTGGCATGCGTGTGTATATCCCCATGAGGTGTCATGGTGCCAAACATGAGGTTTCTAACTTGAACAGAAAAAAAGTTGTATAATTTTTTAGCTTTCAATGCAAGCCTATGGGGGGGGGAAACGGAGCTCCGGATCCGGATCCGGAGCTCCGGGCGGAGCGGAGCGGAAGTGGGCGGAGCGGGGGCGGGGCGGAGCGGCCCGATCCGGAAAATGGCGGATCTGCAAGTGAAGCGGAGCGGGGGGTCTGTGCACACCCCTATTAGGAATCCTTCTGTTTCTGGAAATAGCTCACCCTTCCTGAGCCATTTGTATGACTGTTTTTTGTTTATTTGTGGTATGATGTTGTAGTGCGTCCCATGGAGTGTTTTTTGTGCCCATTTTTCTTTTTTCCTTGCGAGTGAGAGTGGTCGTGTTTGGTCTTCATTTTATAGTGCTAGGTTGAGTGGGGTGTAGTTTTTATCTGCTTTTACTATGGCTTTATGAATGGGGGTGTTTTTAGTGTGGAAGAATTCTCTGGGTGATTTTATCTGTTTAACATGGATTGTGTTGATGTCCAGCAGACCTCGTCCTCCTGCTGATTGTTATTCTTTCAGTGCATGAGTTGGGATGGAGCATGCGGTGTTTTGTGAGTTCGGTGCGATTGAGTCCGTTTATTTCTTTGAATTCAGTGTGAGACCAGTGTATGACTCTGAATGAGTACATGAGACTTGGTATTGTGTAGGTGTTGATGGCTTTGAAAATGTTTTTAGAGTTGAGTTTGGATTTTAGGATTTGTGATAGGTGAGTTTGCATATTGCCTTAGCTAGAACAGGCGAAATCCCGGGACGAATCCCGGGATCATCCCCATGTGTCCATATGATGCACAGGGGATCCTGGGATCAGGGAAGGATGATCCCTCCCTTGCTCCGGCATCTCACCCTCCCCTTTGGGCTCACTTTTTCTGTGGCCCCGGGCTGAGCCCGAGACCGCAGAATGTTTGACCCAGCTCCGCGCGATTCCTTGCGTGGAGCCGGAAGCTGCGCCCATCAGGGGTAGGGTGGGGGGAGCAGGAAAAGTAATTAAAATTAAAAAACCTTACCTTCAGCGCACGAGCGTTCGTGCACTCCTTCCTCTTAAAAAAAAAAAGGCAGGCGTGACGCCTCTCCTCCTGAGGTCATCGAGCCTCACGTGTAAATGGAGAAGGGATCTCATGTTAATCACAACACGAGATTTTCCCTCCTCAGTTGCGGACTATGAGGTAGGTCTAGCCAAGGCCCAAGTTGAGATTTTACTGTGGAGAAATTGATTTTTGTGTTTTGTTGGAATCCGAAAAATTTGTATGTTTCATTTTCTTCCATGTTATGTAGTATTTCATATTATTATTATTATTATTATTATTATTATTATTATTATTATTAACATTTATATACCATCCCATAGCCAAAGCTTTCTGGGCGGTTTATAAAGATTAAAATGTTTAACATTAAAAATCGATATTCAAAATTTTAAACCATAAAAGCATAAAAACAGACAACATACAAGGACAATATATATTTAAAACTTTGATTAATTTGGGTGTGAATGTATATGATCTAAAAGCAGGTGTGTATGCATGCAAATCCTGCCCCCTATGTCCCCACATAGACCAGCTCTTATTCCAACCTTTTCATGTTTGGCACAAAGGTTGGAAGTAGAGCCAGTATGCACAGGGATTTGGGGTGGTGCAGCCTCATCTACTCCTCACTTTACGTCCACATGAGTTCATCCAAATGCATTCAATAAACACCACATATTTCAATATATCTTTAAAATGACTTTTTCTGATCATAGTCAAGATAGTTTTATGCCATGAAATCTCGCACTGAGCCTTAGCTCAAATGGAACCCTGCACACCATAACCCTTTAACAAAATGCAGGTTCACACACAGTCAGCTGGAGCCTCCATGCTATTATTTCAGGATCATGTATAGCCATCTTCAAGGATGTGTATGCCTGGAGCAGTACGACAATGGAACCAGTTACCTAAGGAGGTTGTGGGCTCTCCCACACTAGAGGCATGCAAGAAGCAGCTGGACAACCATCTGTCAGGTATGCTTTAGGGTGGATTCCTGCATTGAGCAGGGGGTTGGACTCGATGGCCTTATAGGTCCCTTCCAACTCTTCTATTCTATGATTCTAAGGTTGTGTGAAAGATGCATTCTGTCTTCAAGAAGGACATTTATACAATTACACTGGCAACTGCTGAGATTTAAAGAGTCCATCGGTCTTGCTCAATGTCTCAAAGAGTTCTCTCCTCATATTATTTGCTAGTCCCTCCCTGTTCTTGATATTTTTTTATTGAACATCATTCCATGTTAGCTCATGATTCTGGCCAAAGACTTCCTATTCTCCCCCAAATCTTTTCCTTTATGCAACTGATAAACTGGCAGACTTCACTTCCTATTCTTTCTAATGATTGCATGAATATGATGAGGGTAGATGGGTGTGAACTTCATTTCAGTTTGGTTTTGATAAGAATTTAACAAAATATGCAAAGTTGAGACTTCTTTTTTAACAAATATGGGAGAAACTTTTGTTCTTAAAACTCTGGGTTTGAAACTCTGGGTATTCTGCATTATTTGTGGTCCTGAATTAGGATTTCCAGGTCTTCTTCTTTTTTCCTGACAAGCTCCTCATCTTTAACAGCTACATGGCAGCTAGGGACATTGAGGGCACCTGATTGGGTCCAGGATTCCAATGGACTCTTCCCGTGACCACTCCCCTGGACCCAGTTTGCCAGGCCACTGCATGTTGATAGGCTAGGAATTCAAGTGCCTGTGCAGCCTGACAAGTGCCCGGCAGCTGTCCCACCTCATCTGGAGCTTCCATCGTTGTGCACACTGGAGTCTCTGGAAATTGCGTATCTCCTACCTTACATAAATTGTGGCTGTAAAGGCTCCATTTTCACATGATCAAAGGTGTGAATTCTCTGTTTACACTTCTTCTCTTGCATAAATGGGACCGTTACGGCCGCCACTGGAAAAATGCAATTTCCAGAGTCTTCATTATTGCACGCAATGGAGACTCTGGAAATTGTACATCTTCTACCTTGTGTAAATGGTGACCATAAAGACCCATTTATGCAAGATTAATCTTGCATAATTGGGGCCTCCACAACCACTATTTATGCAAGGTAAGACATACACAATTTCCAGAGACTCCATTGTGCACAACAATGGAGGCTCTGAACCAGGGCGGATGGGTTCGCAGCCTTGTGCCAGCAGCTAAATGGTGCTCTTAATGCTAGGAAGAGCTGCACCTATTGGATTTGGCCAGCGTAGATGAGTGAGAATTTCATTTCAGTACATTTTTGACAAGTATTTACCAAAAATGCAAGGTTCTCCATATTTGGGGTGGGGTGGGGGACTTTGTTTTTTGTGCGTGTGTTTTTAAATGAATGGGGGAGAAAGCAAAACTGTCAGCTTCACCCATCCCTAAATAAGCTGGGGCTCTTTTGCAAAGCATCCTAGACTCCACCCCAGCTATATATCACTTCCTAACTTGTTAGATCTCAGTTGCCACATAATTTCTTTTAATGCCAATGGAGACTTCCACTATCAGTACAAGACTTTTCAGCCCTTAAGTCTTTTGAGCA
This sequence comes from Elgaria multicarinata webbii, assembly GCF_023053635.1. NCBI lineage: Eukaryota > Metazoa > Chordata > Lepidosauria > Squamata > Anguidae > Elgaria > Elgaria multicarinata. Next base: position 188,475,069 of record NC_086171.1, read on the forward strand.
ACACACACTATCATCTAGAAGTCCAAATGTATTATGTCTGCTGCATTACTCTGTCAACTTTCATTGTCACCTCTCCTCCATGACGTTAATCACATTTTTTAAGGATGACCTCCTCTTTTATGCAGTGAAAGCTTCTGACTGTTGCTAGATACACTACCTGCCCACAAGCTCTTTTACTGGCTCCATAAAAAATCTTTTTCATTAATATTTTTCTCTCCTCTTGTTAGGCTCTTCCATAAATATGAGACTGTCTCTCCAGTTGTAGCTTGGTGGAAGCTAAGATGAGATCTCAAATCCCTCTGGGCAGTTTCATTTTCAAACCATTAACAACCATTCTACACCTTCTTCACAATATGTAAACATGCATATGTAAATATAGTGTCATTTATGTGTCCATATTAGGGACGGATGGACTCATCTGGGTCTAGCTTGGGTGGATGCTCAGCTGTGGCCACTGCTGACCCCTGCTCACGGTGCTGTGTGAGCTTCCTTATGACTCAGCCCTCATCTGGAGCCTCCATTGTTTTGTACAATGGAGGCTCCAGTAATTATATATCTTCCACCTTGCATAAATAACAGAAATAAAGGAGCATTCACGGCTTTAATCTTGCATAAATGGGGCCTTTTACACAAGGTAAAAGATACATAATTTCTGGAGCCTCTATTGTGGGAAGCAAGGAGGCTTCAGATGAGGGTGGATGGCTGCTGGGCACTCAGGCTGCATAGGTGCTCAAAGTGTGGGCCCACAAACATGCCACACCTGGATGAGCTGGGTCCAGGGGGGTGGATACGGGGATGTCGGTTAGACTCCTGGACCCAGTCAGGTGCCCATGACATCCCTAATCCACATACTGCATAGCTGTGTTGCCCTTACCAGCAAGCTCTTATCACCCCCTGCCTGGTCATGGGGGAGTCAGTGTGCATGGCCCTCAACCACTTTCTGGACAACAGAATGACGTCCACATTGGTTATGGGTGTTGAACCTCTTTCAGCCTGAGGGATGATTTCTGTTTTAGAGAAGATTTCAGGAACCACAACTCAGTGGTGGGTGGGACCAAACACAAAAAGGGCATGCCCCCCAAATACCAACATATTTCAGCTTAAAGATCAGTAACTAGGAATTTATTTAATCTGTCCCATGTGGGTTCTTTTTGTAGGGATTATGGAAAATGTGTTCCAACTGTGTTTCATGGTTTGCCAAGAACTGTTTGTTTCATTGACGGAATCTGATTTTTTTTTTGTTACTGAATTTGTGCATATTTGCACATGCAAGAATGCACAAATTCCCCCAAAATGCACAAATCCGCTCTTTTTGATGGGTTTATTTCTTCTTTTTTTGCATATTTTTCTATGGAATTTGCGCAAAATTACTGAAGGTTAAAAAAGCAACAGCTGTTCAGAACTCCACTGAATCCACCTGAAAGGGGATCAGCTGGTCCACTGCAGAATCCATGGATTGGATTCATGAAAATACAACATCCTTCGTTCCAGGGATTTTACATAGTTCCCCCTTCCATTGTTCTCAAACCCATGAAATTGGATTTTTTTTCCCTTTCTCCAAAAATTATGTAAATAAATTTGCATTGTTACATGTTGCTCCTTGTAATGCTGTCTTCTGTAGAAATAGTGTTGAGGTGGGATCATATGCCAGGATGTTGGGAGCCATACCGAGGAGTGCTTGGGGACCGCTATGTTGTCTGAGTGGGCTGTCCAGAAGCAAGAACAGCCAAGCTGGAAGGGCAACCATGTAGGCAGAGTGAGGCTGGAGCTGGCCCAACACAGAAGCTGGCAGCACTGAAGCACTGCAAAGAAGGTGGTGAGCAGCTGCCCAGAGTGAGAGGGCCAGGATTACATGGGGGAGTCAACTAACAGGAACAGCCTAAGAAGCACAATGAGTAAGGCAGCCACTTACACCTCAAACCCCCCCCCCCACACACACACACACAAAAAGAGGGAAAAGAAGAGAGGTATTTGCATGAAATTTGCATATGCTAATGCATATATGTATAGACTAATGTATAGCAGCAAATAGAAAAATAACGACTATAATTTAATCAGAATTGTAATACATTTCATTCACATCTTTATCTCCTATGGAAATGTCCTGTGCAGCTACCATAGCATCCGTTAAAAACACATTCCATGTGCTGACCATTCTCAGGCAGATTTAACACACCAGCTTTACCACTGTTTATTGGGGTGAAATTTGTACATTGTTCCCCATAACTTACAGTGGAGCTTGCTAATGTCCCACTTGCTCTCCTCCTCTAGCCTAGGGGGAAATGATCCTATTGTAGGCCTGTGTTCATAGCCCTGCCAGGTAAGTGTATATATAATGCTTTGATTAAATCATTTAAGTTACCAATCCTTCTCTGAATCTGGAATTCAGCCATCAAGGTTCAAGAAGACAACACCACGTACAAATGGCCAAGTGCACACAATAAGCATATTTTCACCTTTAAATCAGTCTTCTGGCTATTACAATCCTTATAAGGATGTCAAATGCCCCATTATCCTGAAATGTTAATACTTTTTTCTTTCTTTTCTTCTTTTCTTTTTTGCTGAATACTTACTTAGATGTCCTTTTTTGAAATTGGTCATAGTTGCTGCCGGGAGTATATGAAGAGACCTAAAATGGTAAAGTTCTGCCTTCTCATCCATAATTAGAATTGCACAAGGCATAATAATGGTCTACCCTTCCATTTTATCCATCAGCTATGATGTATTGCAGTCTCTGAACTCAATCAAAGTCATTCTTGGCTTTTTAAATGTCTTTTCCCCCTTGGGGATTAGATGCAATGTGGACTATGTGCATTGATTCAGTTGGATGTCTCTGGCTAGTCCAATGGAAACAGAAACTCTGGCTAGTCCAATGGAAATTGCAGGTGACAGGAGGAGTCATATGAATAATATTTTGTATGTAACATGAAATGGAACTCAATTAAAACCACACGCACCTAGATTGGCAAAAAAGGCCTACCCCAAATTCACAACGTTGGTAGGCAAATCCCTACATCTCTTCAACATACATTAAAAACACCTTGTGATCAAATCTGCAATTTTCACACAGACTTTGGGCAGAGTAGTAATTTAGCTTCCATTAAAATAAGACCAAAGCGTCTCATAATTTTCAGGTTATACAATCCGCATTTCTTTGAAGTGTGATTATTTCAGAGAAGTGAGAGAATGCACTGAAATGTATGAGTGTTTTTGTACGGTTATGCACCCAGCACACTGATGGAAAGCATGGTGGTGGTGGTGATGATGATGCCCTTCAGCTAAGGAGATCAAGGTGGCATGCATGGTCCTCTCCACTTTTATCCATCCATCAGCTCTGAGGATAGCAATGGTGCAAGATCGCTTAAAGCACAATCCTATACATGTCTAGTCAGAGCATCTATATGTTCTGTGAGTATGGGATTGCTGCTTTAGTAACGTTCCTGGATGATTTGGCATTTGAAATTGGATCCCACCAGTCCAAATACTACATCATACTCTGTCTTATGCTTGCACATGCCAGAGAAAGGGTAGCTCTGAGTCCCTTTGCTTTAGGAACAAACTATCATCATCATCATCATCATCATCATCATCATCATCATCGTTGTCGTCATCTAAAATATGCATCAAGGAAAGAGGGTCTTAGGCCCTTTCTACACCTAAAGATTATCCCAGGAAAATGGAAGGATCGTCCCTGCCTGCTCCAGGGATCCCTTGTGTGTCATTTGCATGCACAAGGATGATCCCGGGATGATCCCTGGGAAAAAAAGCAGGTTTAGAAACAGCCAAAGTAACATGTTTCATTAAAGTAGCCTGCTTTATTAAAGTCTGGATTCTTTTCCATTTCTTTTACCATGTGGACATCTTGCAGAATTGCAATACAATTCTAAGCATATTTATTTAGGGTTAAATGATTAATGCATCCTATTAATGTATTAGTCACATACAATATTACCTATTATGCCTGGAGGCATCAGGATGAAGAGAGGGGTAGTCCGTCTCCCAGTGATCTATAACAGATCCATAACAATGAATTTGGATGGACAATTGGGTCCTGCAGCAACATGTTTCCAGGTGGAGTACTTCCTGTTCAGAATACCAGCTAGAAATGGACAAATCTATAAATTTCGGTTTCTTTCATTTTCTCATTTTTCCAGTTAAGTATGACAACTTATAAGCATCTTGTGCATATTTCTCCTAATATTTGCATATTTGTAAGCAATGTTTGCCAAATAGACACTTTTTTTTACAATGTTAAACATTATTTCCCCTTAAAATACACACATTGATGGGCACATTTTGATTAGAGAACTAAAATTTGGAGAAGTGAAAATATCAAAGGTTAATATAGTTACAGTCTGGATAGTGGTTTGAAAGTGCAAAATTAGGTAAGTTCGCATTAAAATGCAAGCCAGATGAATTCAAAATTAAATTCAAACCCTTCTATGTCTTCTCCCCCTGCCCCACTGAACATGCTTGGTCCTCATTGGGCTCTTTTGGGGTCCCACTTCATTCCTCCCTAGAGTTCTCTTATATTTATGTTGTAGTCCCCCAATCCAATCAATACTTCATACTCCTCTGGGTGCTGACATTTGGAATTATTTATTTATTACATTATATCCTGCCTTTTTTCCTCCAAGGAACCCAAGGTGGCATACACAATCCTCCTCCTCTCCATGTTATCTTCACAACAACAACCCTGTGAGGTAGGTTGGGCTGAGAGTCTGTGACTGGCCCAAAGTCACCCAGTGGGTTTCCATGGCCAAGTGGGGACTAGAACCTGGATCTCCCAACTCTCAGTCCAACACCTTAGCCACTACATGACTTTGGCTCTTGATAAGTGATGGCACTCACAACTTGAATATTAGAAATGGAGGAGATAATATTGTAACTGATACATTTGTCCTCAATTTTTTAAAAACAAAAATCCCTTTGTTATGGATGTGAGATATTTTCACTATGAGAAATTCAACATACCGTTAAAGCTTCCCCCTCCCCTGCTTCCCTTGCAACTACGGTAATGTTTAGCCTGCAAGATAATAGTTAAATGATTGGTTGTATAGAAACTGCTAGTGATATCAGCACTGTGGAGCTTTTGCTTCTGCTTCCATGCATTTTCAGCTGATTGTTATTGCAAAGGAAGCTGCTGCAAACTGGCAGGGACCATTCCATACATTAGCATCTAAGCAGGCAGTGTAAAAAATCAGATCTGATTCTGCCTGTGGAAGATAAATGAGGCAGAGTCCCCAATGCCCAAGATTTGGTCATCTCTTTATGAGTTCTGAAGTACCTATTAGCAGCTTTGATGAGTGCTGGGGGAGATGAAGTCTACCTTGAACCATGTTAGAGAGCTGAATCAAATCACTTGAAATCTCCCAGAGGGAGAAACAGCCTGAGTTGGTTATATACACTGCATCCTTTCCCTCTATTGCCTACAAGGTTTATATGAGCACTCTGTTGGAGGGGGAAAAATGTAAGCACTTTTTCAGCAAAATCTCTCAAGAATGTACACTCATATATCTAATAGCTGCTTCCCCTGCAGTTTTATGTACATCTGTAGTCAGGTTTTTTTCCCCCCTTCTCTGCACCTTTCATCTCCATCTCACTTCTTTACCTTGATTTTGTACGGATGTGACACCTGCAAGAAAAAGGCAGATGGATAAGATTTTCTCACATCTATTTATGTAGCATCAGCGATTGCAGAATGAAAAAACAGTTAACAAGACCATTCTGTGCATGACCAGTTTTCCCTCCTTCCTTCCTTCCTTTCTGGATTTCACTTTGCATTTGATGAATGAGTCATCTGAATCACTTGCCATAAGCCATTCCTAAATCCTGGTTTGTGCTATAATGAATGATTCTTTTGACCAGTGTGCCATATGCCATCTGACAAAAATGCCTATATTATCTATGCCTTAACTAAGGACGGGTGATAATTCTTTGCGTTTTGATACAAACTTTCCTAATTCACATTCCCTGGACTTATGCAGGAACACAGCTGCACTCCAAAAAAGGCAGATTTCCAAAAATAATAATAATAATCAAGATAATCATTAAAAAAAAAAGTGCACACAGGTGTTAAGAAAATGTGTGTGCACACAAAATGTGCATGTTAGGGAAAAGCACACACATACACTATGGGGACCAATGCATATAGTTGGGAAAGTGTGTGTATATGTGTACAAAATATGTACACATTTTCCCTCTGACTTTTAAAACAAAATCCAGAATTGATGTGGAAACAGGATGGAACAAACTTAATGGTAGAAATATGGCAAACTGAATGAAAGCAGCTTGGCAGGTTTGCCCATCCCTCGTTTTAACAACAAAAGGAACAGAACCTTAATTCAGCATGCAGTCCTAGTATCTATATATAGCTGAATGTATGTGTGTGGGTTTATATGTGTGGGTTTATAACGGTTTTTAATGATTTGTGTGTGTATGTTCTGTGTTTTAGGATTTTAAATTTTGTATACTCATTTTAATCTTAATTTTAGAATTTCTATAAACCGCCCAGAGAGCCCTGGCTATGGGAGCGGTATATAAGTGCATTAAATAAATAAATATGTCCAGAAATGTTTACTCACTTCTAGATGAGCTATAAACTTGAAATTTGTCTTCCTGTACAATGCAATAAAATAAAAATGAATCCAACCCCCCCTTTTTTTGCAGTTTAACTATTTTAAAACTTTTTTTTTAAAAAAAAAAAATATCCTATAACTCCCAGCAACTGTCAAGGAAGAGCTTCTCAGAGGATGGGGCCACCTGTGGACCACCAAAGGCATGCTGGGAGGTGTAGGCATTTCAGCAATCTCAGGGGATCGTGCATAGCCACGTGGGTGATTGCCCAAGATCTGCAATGGCTGTACATCCCAGCATGTCTTGCCTAGAGCTGCCCACGTCCACTGAAAGCCACTCCCTTCCATTCTTCAGCAATGCTATTCTTAGAGAGAGCAGCAAGGAACAGCGTCAGTGACGAGTGGAGATTAACGTTATTCGGTGACCAGAGCAACGCTGGGAATATCTGCTAGTTTTCTTTACATTACACCATACAGAAAGCTCCATTTCCCGTTTGCACAGAATGGGCAGCAATTGCAAATGGGAATGGGAATCGGTCACAAGACAAGCAGTGAGGTGATGTTCAGAAAAGCTTGGTGCTCCCGAACATCCTCGTTCGCCCATCCTAATTATTATCACTCTCTCAGAATGGTTTCCCCCTTTTTACTGCCTTTCTTTCCCAGGGATGTCCTCTATGTATCTCCTTTTCCCCAAAGTACAACAGATATGCTGCTACACCATGGGATAATTTACAGTAAATTAAGAAGGAGAACTAGGAGAGAATGAACACTGAACACAGGGAGAAACTTCAGGAGCAATTACTGTAATTTTCTGAACAAGAAACAGAAGTTTGTCAAGAACAAGCCCTGTGTCTTGTACTGATTTCATTAGCCTTTTGCCTCAGGGACCCCAGGAGCATAGGTCGAAGCATAAAATTAAGACCTGAAATTTTTAGCTGAGTTCTTTCAGATCTTTTCACAGAAACGTAACTCAGGGGTTTTCTCATATGACAGTAAATGAGCCATTCTAGGCATGTGTACTCTGAAGTAAGTAAGCTCCATTGAGTGCTTGGGATTGTAGCCATAATAATAATAATAATAATAATAATAATAATAATAATAATAATAATAATAATAATAATACTCTTGCAAGCAATTTCAGAGCATGTAAATACAGTTAATGCAGTGGGACAGAGTTAGGAAGATATCCATTTTTGAATGGAGGGTTCAGCCTAGCCATTTCTAGAAGCTGCCTAGTGTGTCACTGAGCTTGCCAAATTCTGGGATCTGCCCTGGGGCTCATCTACACAAGGGTGTAGCGGGAGGGAGGTGGAGGACCGTGGACTTACCTGCTTCTGCAATCCTCCACCAGCTTCTATACAGCCATGCAACGTCCCGGAAGGAAAGAGGGACATCACAGGAGCCACTTTCTTTTATTTTCTTTTTTTTTGAAGAGGAGCCCGGTCCCGATCTGGGGAAAAAGATACGTCCTTTTTTAAAAAAAAAAAAAAGAAGAAGAAAAACCCTCCATGGCCAACCCCGCACCATCCCAGTGATGGTGAAATTGCTGCCCCCCACCTGCGAAGGGCATGGAGGCCCCCCTGAACAGCTCCATGCCTGTTTTGAAAGCCAGAGGAGGCAGGAAGAAGCTGGGACAGGCATCCACCCCCCACAGAGCTCGGGATCTTCCCAAGACCGCAGGAAAAATTGGGATAAGGTGTTGGTTAGCCCAGGGAAAGTCTCTGCCCATCCTTGGTTGCCCCCGGGATCCCCTGTTCATCATATGGATGCACAGGGATGCTCCTGAGCTGATCCCAGGATAACTGCATGGTGAAGACATGCTCCTGATTTTGCTTGTGGATCCAAATTTTAGATGCACTCAAAGTTGCATTACCTCTTGTATGAGGTTTGTGTCCATCTTAATTTGGTGCTGAAGACATCAGATGCAAATATCCTTCTGAATTATGCTTCTCTAGTCTACCAGGTTGCTGGCTCCTCCAAGAGGATTATATTGCATCATGAGAAGGCTGCATCAATGGACTGTAGACTTGGTTGTGCTGCCTATCATTTAAAAAACGACGTTGTATCTCATCCTATATCAGAAGGATCTCAGAGCAGCATACAGATAAAATCATACAAACAATATAAAGCAATAAATATACACAGCTAAATACAAATTAAACCATCAATGAGCTAAAACCTGTATAGAATTTAAAAACAGTAAAACCAATTAAAATAATTAAAACTATGTACAGGCTTGTTGAATTTAACCATCAAAGTCTTTGTTAAAATGCCATGTCTTAACTTGGTGCCCAAATGAAACCAGTGCCGGCACCAGTCAGGCCTCCAACGGGAGGGCATTCCATAGTCGGGGTGCCACAATAGAGAAAGTCCCTCTCCCACGTCCCACTTTTGAACTTTATCCTACCAGAGATAGCACTTAATACCTAGATATCTAGACAGAGCACACAGAAACCTATGTCTGGTATCGCAGAGAGAACCTACATGCCACCAGATGGTTAGGTAATGTATATAGACACCTTAGAAAATGTACACCCATCTGTTCATTACTATTTTGCGATTTATTTACGAAGTACATGCTTCAACCCAATCCCAATCCTTCCCGGTCCCTATCTCCCCAGTAAGTTTTGCTTTTGTTATTATTTAATAAATAAAGTGTGTGTGTGTGTGTGTGTTTGTCGGGGGGGGGGGGTAATCAAAAGTATTTCAATCTGCTCAGTCAGTCCATTTTTAAATAACTACAGAAACAAATTAGTTACAGGTGAACAAATCTGTTTTTGTTTGTTTGTTTTCTAATTACAGGTATTCCTAACAGGGATGGACAGACCTGCCAATCTCAGTCCTGCAGAGATTGTGAGTGCTTTAAGTCAAGCTTATTTCTCAAGTGCTTGATTTTTTAAAACACAAACACACACACACATATGGAAGTTTGAAAACAGTCATATGGAAATTCATATGCATTTTTTTTGTAATGTGTCCAATAAGGTAGGCACTTTCTGGATGTGCACATTTTGGGATGCATGCACCCATTGAGCAAGGTGTGTTTCTGTGAATTTTGGAAATCGATGCATATCTCTTCATGCATTTGTCAAATGTGGCATGTTGTTAAATGCCTTTTGTTGGGAAATCTGTAAAAAAAACCAAACCAATTAATTAATTAATTAATTAATAACCTTGGCGGAGCAAATTTTTCAAACATCCCCTACTCCTGAGTGGGGGGAAAATCACATGTGCACAGAGGTGCTATGACATAATTTCCTCTTAAGATGCAATAGCACAGGGATGTGGAACGTCTTTCAGCTCAAGGGTCCAATTCCATCTTGGAGGAGCTCTGGAGTGCCACATTCCAGTGGACGGCAGGGCCTGAAGTTAAAAGAGGTGGGGCAAAATACCAAAAATGCTGGCATATTTTTGATTAAAACTCTTTCTGTGAGAAAGTACGCTTTAGGGGAGGCATTTTTATTTATTTATTTATTTATTTATTTATTTAAGGATTTTTATGCCGCCATTCAGCCAAAAAAGGCTCTCATGGCGACTTACAAAAGTATTTCTTGACAGTCCCTGCCCACAGGCTTACAATCTAAAAGACATGACACAAAAGGAAAGGGGATTGGGAGGGAAGAGGAGGAGGGGGGAAAGGAAAGGAAATTCAGGCACTACAATCTTAGTTGGAAAGTTCAGCAGTTACAGTTGGTAGCAGGAGGGAGGGGGCTCTCAGCTGGAGCTGGACCCAGGCACGGTGGAGAGGTGCTTGGCTGCTGCTTCCTCCCTCACTGGTGGCCTCTGCAGAGACAATTTTAAGTGTAAAAAATGTGGGGGGGGGACAATAGAAAACAAGAAGCTCTTCTATGCAAGGCTGTTAATCTGCTATTTCTATTTTCAGTTTCATCGCAGAACTGAGATCCAAGCACTACACCAAAAGTGTTTCCTCTCCTGCTTTTCTGCTAACCAACCCCTAGGTGGCACTGTGGTAAAGCAGAATAGTGCAATTATACAAGCAAGAAAAAAGCATTTCCTTTCATTTTCTCAAATAATACTGTATTTTCTAGGGATGTGCTCCGCTCCGATTAGGAGCGTAGAAGCAGTAGCGGATTGGCCTGCTCCGCCTTACCCAGAGGCGGAGTAGGAGCGGACCACGGACCCCCTAGAAGCAAGGCGAAGAGAAGCGCCCATTTTTCGGAGCTCCGAGTTCAGGCGGAGCGCTCCGGTCGCCATCTTGAAAACATTTCGCCATAGGATTGCATTGCGGCAAATAATCGCACATAACTACGTTGTTTTTGAAGCTATCATTCTGGAAATTTTTGTGCACAGAGAGTCGTGGATGGGGGTCATTTTGAGACCACTCTCAACTTTCTGCGTTGTCTGGGTCGCGGGCTATATTTTTGTGAAAATCGGGTCAACCGCGCGGCTCAAACTGCGTTTTCGGCTTTTCGCCCATAGGATTGCATTGAGGGAAAGAATCGGGGATAACTGGGGGGGGTTTAAGCTATCGTTCTGGAAATTCTTGTGCACAGAGAGTCGTGGATGGGGGTCATTTTGAGACCACTCTCAACTTTCTGCATCGTACGGGTCGCGGGCTATATTTTTGTGAAAATCGGGTCAACCGCGCGGCTCAAACTGCGTTTTCGGCTTTTCGCCCATAGGATTGCATTGAGGGAAAGAATCGGGGATAACTGGGGGGGGGTTTAAGCTATCGTTCTGAAAATTCTTGTGCACAGAGAGTCGTGGATGGGGGTCATTTTGAGACCACTCTCAACTTTCTGCATCGTACGGGTCGCGGGCTAGACGTTTTTAAAAAATCGGCGGGAAAAATACCTTTTTCAAAGGGCTGAGGGGCAGAGTCAGCTCCCGGTCATGATGATTCCAAAGTTGGAGGAGGGCATAGGCAAAACAGGTAACTTGGGATTCTGGGAAACTTCTCTTTCTTCATCTGAACGGGCTTTTCCCCGTGTTTTTTAACACAGTAGCCCCACCAAATGCACAAACACAACCTGAAATCATATACTAAGCCAAGAATAAGAGATAGAAACACAGCACTGCTCCCCACCCTAACCTTGGGGAACAACTGAATCGATGTGGTGCAAGGGGATGAGCTCCCCTAGGGCATCTCATCGTGGACGTGCCCCCACTCTCTCCTGCACTGGAAGGCCATTAGAGCCTTCCAAAGAGAGTAAAACGGTGGAGCAATGCCTATCATGAGTTGAAGTGAATGGTCACTTTTCAGTGGTGGAGCAATGCCTGTTCTGAGTCAAAGTGAGCGTTTTACTTCTTCTCAGAGCTGTGGCTGTCAGTGTCTTGAACTGGCAGCTACTTCCCCCTCCCCCGGGCACGTCCCCCTATTGCTGGTAAAAGACAGATATAGCCTTTTAAAAAAAGTTCTTCTTGTTGTTTATTGAGCAACACTGCTGCTTTTAATTCCACCCCTCCTTTGTTTATTGATTGATTTATTCCATTTTCTATGCATTACTGGCTTATCCTTGGCTCACTTCCTTATGCCCCCAGAAATGCCAGCTGCATGCCTGCCTGCCTTCCCTCCCTCCTCCCCTGCCCACCTCGCAGGGATGTTGTGTGTGGGGTGCCCGATTTTCAAAAATTCCCCAAAAATCAGGGGATGATGGGATTGCTTTGAAACTTGGCATGCGTGTGTATATCCCCATGAGGTGTCATGGTGCCAAACATGAGGTTTCTAACTTGAACAGAAAAAAAGTTGTATAATTTTTTAGCTTTCAATGCAAGCCTATGGGGGGGAAACGGAGCTCCGGATCCGGATCCGGAGCTCCGGGCGGAGCGGAGCGGAAGTGGGCGGAGCGGGGGTGGGGCGGAGCGGCCCGATCCAGAAAATGGCGGATCTGCAAGTGAAGCGGAGCGGGGGGTCTGTGCACACCCCTAGTATTTTCGTCATTCTGAAATAACTCTATAAAAATGCTGTTTAAAAACAGATGTGAAGATGTAAGGTTACAACACCATCTAAACAACCTGGAAAGAACTGTTAACAGGTACATGACAGGCAGGAACATCATGGTCCTTGATCCTGGGCATAGCTGTGCCTGTTGAATTTAGCTGATGCAGATTTTTTTTTTTTTTTTTATCATCAGCATTTACCAATATTTGCAAAGTTCATTTTTGGGAGAGAAAGAATTTAAGTTTTTTTAAAAAAATCAAATATGAGATGAAATGAATAGGACAGATTTACTCATCTAGAATCATAGAATAGTAGAGTTGGAAGGGACCTATAAGGCCATAGAATCCAACCCCCTGCTCAAAGCAGGAATCCACCCTAAAGCATCCCTGACAGATGGCTGTCCAGCTGCCTCTTGAAGGCGTCTAGTGTAGTAGAGCGCAAAATCTCCCTAGGTAACCGGTTCCATTGTCGTACTGCTCTAACAGTCAGGAAGTTTTTCCTGATTTCCAGCCAGAATCTGGCTTCCTGTAACTTGAGCCCATTATTCCGTGTCCTGCACTCTGGGAGGATCGAGAAGAGATCCTGGCCCTCCTCTGTGTGACAACCTTTTAAGTATTTGAAAAGTGCTATCATGTCTCCCCTCAATCTTCTCTACTTACATTTATTTATTTATTTATTTATTTATTGCATTTAAATATCGCCCTGTAGCCGAAGCTCTCTCAGCGGTTTACCAAAGTTAAAAACAGTAAACATTAAAACAAATATACAAAATTTAAAAACATAAAAAACATAAAAATACAGTATTCTTTTAAAAACAGCTATTCTGGGGTCCATTAAAAACAAACAAACTCAACATATGTTGTTAAATGCTGTTAAATGCCTGGGAGAAGAGAAAGGTCTTAACCTGGCACCAAAACGATAACAATGTTAAGGATTGTACCCACTCCATTCCATTTATCTTTTCCCAGGTCACTCCACCAAAAAGCCCAGTCAGTTACCCTTCCATAACATTATCCACAAGCAGTCTTCATTTGACTGTTTTGGAGTCCCCAGTAGAGATTTTCTTTTCTAAATGTGTGTGTGTATATTTTTGCTAATTGCAGCCTGCTGATTCCTCCCTCTTGTGAGTGGGTAGTGCCATTTTGGCTACATAACCAATGGCACTCACAACCTGAACATCAGAAACAGAACAAATGGTGTTTCATTCCTTTACTGTGCAATTGTCATGCAAATCCACACTCAAGAAGTGAAAAGCTTACACATGATAAACATATCCCTCTACTCTGAAGGTGTACAAAAAATGTTATCTCCACTTCCCTCGTCTTTTCAGTTCTTGCATTTCCACCTACTCTTCCTGCATTCATCCTAGAGTGAAGGCAATAGTCCTAGAACAGTCAGTGCATTGTCTTGGAATCCAGCGTAATCCACTGGAGTCCCTGCAGGACACTAGAGCTGTGTTAAGTGGGCTTCAAAGGCAGGAGGCAGAATGAGGTGTGACAGGAAACCAGCTCCTTCTAACTGGTTCACTTCAGGCAAGCTTTAAATAAATTGCACCTCTGAGCTGCTTGGACATTGACAAGAGAGCTCTGATATTTGCAGGTTTGCTACAGAAAAGTGTGGCCTTTTGTGGCAGAAGTGCACCAATAATATAGTTTAAAGTAGGAGTGCGATATCAAAAACTGGAACAGCAACAACAAATTGCCTACAATGTAAAACAAGAAGTCCAAGAGGAAGTAGGAATGTATGGATTTCATTCCATCTCTGTTTTGCGAATTGTTCATTCCATCATCCACTCATTGATAGAATCAGATTTTCTTTTTTAGGAATAGTTAGAATGCCCATTAGCAGAAGTGTACAAATTACACTCAAAGTTAAAAACAAAACAAATGAAAAACTGGTCAACAAGTCCACAGAACTCACGCAGCTTGGAAGAAGACTGTCTGTTTTGGAATTCACAGGTCTGAACCCATTTGGATCCAGTTCTGTGACTTCTGCTTTGATTGGAGCAGCATGTGAGTCAGTGTTCATACTTTAATGGCAAATAGTTTAAAGGTAAAACAAAGTAACTGGATTCCCAAGACAACACTCTTAATTAATTCAAAATGACATTTTAGAATTTTGATTCTTCAATTTCAAATGTTGGTAGGGATGGGTGAATTGGTCAATTTGGGTTGTGCTCAGTTTTTATTTTATTTTATTGTTTGTTTGTTTTTCCATTTGTCCGACCTTTGGTTTGTCTCAGCCTGATTCTGAATCAGTGTATGGGGTGGGGTTTTTTTTTAGGTCTGCATGACAATTTGTATGTATTGTGCAAAAATTTCACAATATATGCCTGTTTGTATGCACTTTTTTTTGCAAGCTATTTTCCCTATTATAATGAATGTGTGTGCAGTTTTCATTATTTCCCCCTTTTTTGTGTCCAATTTCTCCAAGCATATGGACTTTTGTGTCCATATTTCCCTAATGTGTGCATTTTTGGTTACATATTTTTAAAAAAGAAAGAAAGAAAAAGCAGGGAACTAAACTGAAAAAAATCAGAAATGTGAGAATTCCGTCATGTTTTGGTTTGTTTAGTGGTTCAAGAGGTGCAAACAGAGTATATTTTTCATAAAATTTCAGCAGAATGACTTGTTTTTTCACTCATCCCTATTGCAGCCATCGTTTTGTGCCAAATCAGTTATAATACAAAGGAATGCGGTGATACCTGATGAGTGAAACAGACATCTCAAAGCGTCCTCTCATGGAAAGAAAACGAAAACAAACCAAAAGTATATATGAAGAAAACATAATACAATGCATTATTTGTATAACCTGCAAAACTTACCTCCTTTGCGTTGATAAAGGGTTAGGAGTCATTTAGGATAAAGAGATAGGAGGTGTTCTAAAAGGCCTGGGTGTTGCTTTCTTTAGTCACACTAAGTGATGGATGAAACCACTTGCTTCTGCTCTGAAAGCCTCTTAGTAATTTCTGGAAGGAAGGAAGGAAGGAAGGAAGGAAGGAAGGAAGGAAGGAAGGAAGGAAGGAAGGGCTCCATTTCTCCAGTGGCCAGCAGGTGGCTGAAGCTTGGGGGTAGGAAAGATGGGAAATAGCTCAAATCAAACTGGATCAGATTAAGCCAAGAACAAAATTGGGAAATAGCTCTCCTAATTCTTAGGGCATTCCTACATGAAGCTTTTCTTCCTGGAACTGTACTGCTGTTAGGAGAGGAGAAATCACAGGAAAGAAACAGTAAAATGATGGCGTGATGTAAAGCTCCCTGTGGAATGTCAATTGCACCACAAAAATCATCAAGAACGGAAGCTCTATTGATGCGGACACTGTTATACCCTTGTCACTCTATCCTAGCCAGCCAGCTCTGAAGCCCCCTCATTGTTACCCATCCACCACGATCCTCCAAACCACTTTTCCTTCACTCTTGTGCATTTATGGGCTGTTGCTGCTAGGGATGCTGTGAGTGTCTGACTGGTTCCAGCCTCCTAGATCCAGTTAGGTGCTCCTAACATGAGCACAGATCCCACCCAAGCACTCGGAAGGCCTCAGGAGGCACTCGGCAGCCGCCCATCTAAAATCCATGGTGAAATCCATCCCAAAATCATGCACTTCCCCTTCTGGAGCCTCCAAAAATTTCACAGTCCCCCGGGCACCAATGGCGGCCTTAAAGGCCCTATTGACACAAGGATAAAGGAGCAAGGGTGGGCGGCTACTGAGCACTTGCCAGACCAAGCCCAGCTTCAGAAGAGGCTCATGTGGCCAGGCAAGAAGAGGCAAGTGGCTGTGGCAATGGGGCGAGCTGAGGTGAGTTTGCCCACCCTAGCTGCTGCTGCTGCTGCTCCAGGAAGGCAGGCAAGCAGGCAGGCAGGCAGGCAGGCAGGCAGGAAGGAAGGAAGGAAGGAAGGAAGGAAGGAAGGAAGGAAGATAGGAGTTCTCTCTCCCCCACACACACTTCTGGAACTGGCATGCTGCTCACTGTGTACCAGGTGCCAGAACGACTGTGAAAAGTAGTGTCCTCCATAACTCCTGGGAGTGATTGTGTGTTGGTGACAGTTCCCCATTTGTGAGGAGCATGAGCATGGCAAGTGGGTGATAATGCAAAGAACAATCAAACCTATTTGCCACTGCACAAATGGTGGCTCATCCCTTTTCCCAGCATGCGTTGGTTCATTGTGAGGCTCAAATGTGAGCCATCATTTAAGGTCATAAAAAAATAGTATATGAATACTGATGCTATGGAGCAGGAAGGAACAACTGTTGGACTGGGAGGAGCTTCACACCTGCAGTGTGATTTTGTTGAATTCCCAGAACATTAATGAATCTTTCTCATAGGTCTTCAGTGGCCAGCATAGGGGAAGATGACATGAGAATGGTGCCACCTTGGTTTCCTCTAATATCTTCATATTGTCCTCTGTTCCAAGCATCCGCAAGGGTTTCCATGTTCAGAGCATATGGAAGAGCACCCAGGAGTAGGCTGATCATATAAAAAGGAGGACAGGGCTCCTGTATCTTTAACAGTTGTATTGAAAAGGGAATTTCTGCAGGTGTCATTTGTATATATGGGGGACCTGGTGAAATTCCCTCTTCATCACAACAGTTAAAGCTGCAGGAGCTATACTAGAGTGATGATTTTAAAAGAGGGCAGGGCACCTGTAGCATTAACTGTTGTGATGAAGAGGAAATTTCACCAGGTGTAATTATACAAATAATTTATACAAATTATACAAATAAATTATACAAATATACAAATGACACCTCCCTTTTCTATGCAACTGTTAAAGATACAGGAGCCCTGTCCTCCTTTTCATATGGTCACCCTACCCAGGAGGTACTTCTGCTCTTGTCAAAGCTGGTCAAAGTTACATAAATAAATGAATAAGCAATTCCACCCTTAGATGACCATTCACCTGACACGCTGAACCTGGTGATGACATCACGGCCAGGGTGGGTCTAGCACCTAATTAGCTTGGATGGTGAAGACCCCAGCCTCCCAAGCTTAAATGACCTCCCACCAGCTTGAGAAGTCGGCTGTCCTTGGAGGATGAACAGACGTATCTCCAGCCAAAACCACTCTCCAATTTAACTGACCCTATATAAATACAATGAAACCCACTGCAAAACCCAAGACGGTTAAAATTAGACCCTAGCACACAAAGGCCTTGGAGTTGAGGAAAGAAATAATGCAAATAAACAAATACCATGGGGAAAAATACAAACCTCACAGTGAGGGTTCCCATCTCCTCTGTCACTGGAGATGTGGCTGCATGCAGGGCATCCGCTGTACTTCCCAGCACTCCCTGATGTCTTCTACATATAGGCCTTTGTTAGCAAGTCCATGACTCAGAAAAAACCCCAACAGTGATGTAAAGCCACAGTAGACTCCAACCCCTAAACCATCACTGTTTAAAGAAAACATGGTGGGGAGGGGTTTGGCTTACCAAAGCCTGGCATTCAGGCACAGCTTGCTTCCTGCTTGGCTAGACATGTCGTGTGAAAAGTTCAGGAGCTGTGAGAGATGGACAGAGATCTTTTTAAAGCAGACCTGACGGCCAGATTCTGTGTGATGAATGAATGAGAATTGGGTCTAGTTTCATTAATGCGCTGTATTAAATAGGGGTGTGCACGGACCCCCCGCTCCGCTTCACTTGCAGATCCGCCATTTTTCGGAGCGGGTCGCTCCGCCCCGCCCCCGCTCCGCCCACTTCCGCTCCGCTCCGCCCGGAGCTCCGGATCGGATCCGGAGCTCCGTTTTTGCCCCCCCATAGGCTTGCATTGAAAGCTAAAAAAGTAAACAACTTTTTTTCCGTTGAAGTTAGAAACCTCACGTTTGGCACCATGACACCTCATGGGCGTATACACACACACGCCAAGTTTCAAGGCAATCCCATCATCCCCTGATTTTTGGCGAATTTTTGAAAATCGGGCACCCCATTCACACCCCTTGGGATAGCTCCGTCAATTTGCATGTTACAAACCTCAAACTCGGCACCAGGGCAGCTTATCCATGTGTCCACATGCACGCCAAGTTGCAAGCAAATCCCATCATCCCCTGATTTTTGGCGCGGCTCTACCCTCTAACGCACCTCCCATAACCCTAATTCACACCCCTTTAGATAGCTCCGTCAATTTGCACGTTAGAAACCTCAAACTCAGCACCATGATAGCTTATCCACGTGTCCACATGCACGCCAAGTTTCAAGGCAATCCCATCATCCCCTGATTTTTGGGGAATTTATGAAAATCGGGCACCCCATTCACACCCCTTGGGATAGCTCCGTCAATTTGCATGTTAGAAACCTCAAACTCGGCACCAGGAGAGCTTATCCATGTGTCCACATGCACGCCAAGTTGCAAGCAAATCCCATCATCCCCTGATTTTTGGCATGGCTTAACTCACCCCAAATTGTCCCATTCTACAACTACGTCAATTTGCACGTTAGAAACCTCAAACTCAGCACCATGATAGCTTATCCACGTGTCCACATGCACGCCAAGTTTCAAGGCAATCCCATCATCCCCTGATTTTTGGGGAATTTATGAAAATCGGGCACCCCATTCACACCCCTTGGGATAGCTCCGTCAATTTGCATGTTAGAAACCTCAAACTCGGCACCAGGAGAGCTTATCCATGTGTCCACATGCACGCCAAGTTGCAAGCAAATCCCATCATCCCCTGATTTTTGGCGCGGCTTAAACTTTTTAACTCACCCCAAATCAAGTCCCATTCTACAACTACGTCAATTTGCACGTTAGAAACCTATCCTTTGGTCCCATGACAGCTTACCCATGTGTCCCCATGGACACCAAGTTTCAAGGCAATCCCATCATCCCCTGATGTTAGGGGAACTTTTGAAATTTGAACACTCCAGTATGTCAGGGATTTAAAGTTGCAATTGCAGACAGCTCAATGGGGCCAGTTCCAAGGCAATCCCAACATGCCACGAGATAACCCTAAATCTTCTGGCACATTTGAAAAAGGGATTATTGAATTTGATAAAGTCTAAGTGAGCGCAGGAAGGACTTCTCCCCTTAGTCAAAGCAAGACACATACACCATCGCTGCAAGGCGGGAAGGGGAGAATTATTATTATTATTATTATTTATTTATATAGCACCATCAATGGAAAGCAGGCAGGCAGCATGCATTGTAGTGCCGCAAGGATGGCTTGAGCACTAACGCATAGCAAACCAACCCATAAGTGGGCGCAAAGTGAGGCAAAGATGGCTGGTTGTTTCTTTCTAAGCCAGCAGTTACGCCTTGAGGGGCACAGAGGAGGACGATTGGGAGCAAACCAGGCACCAGGCGGGCAGAGAGGCAGGCAGAGTAGGCGAGGAGTCAGTCCTGGCAGATGCCCCACCACAGCAGCACCCCGGGGGAGGCGGGCAGGCAGGCAGGCAGGCTGCGGGCATTTCTGGGGGCACAAGGAAGTGATGGCTGGTTTCTAAGCCAGCATTGCAGTTAGTCACGCATTGCAAACGCAAACCATCCCAGCGAGTCGGTCACCGAGGAGGACAGGCTAGCAGAGGGGCAGGCAGAGTGACATGTCATAGATCTAGTATTGGGGAGGAGTCAGTCCCGGCAGATGCCCCAACACAGTAGCACCCTGGGTGGGCATTGGAAAACGCCATCTTGTGGGTCAATACTTCCCCCACCCCATGTCCTGCAGGGTTGCCTGCCTAACCCTTGTGGGGATGGGAGATGGAGAGCTTAGAGTGGCAGTGCCAGCAGCAGCCTTCGGCTTTCCCCTGGAACCAGTCGCCTTGCCCGCCTCTTTCCCCAGCAAGATCGCCTGGTGCTGCCTATGAAGATGCATCTTCATGCTGCTGGTTCCATAATGCCCTGTCGATGAACCCCTGCTTAGGCTGAGTTTGCAGTGGCGACAGACAGCAAAGCGGGGATCCGCTCCCAACTCAAAGTGGTCCCACACGATGCTTGTCTTTCGTTTCTGTGGTGACACCACCAATTGCCCGCCTGAGCTCTCTGGTGTTGCCACAGAAACAGGGGTGTGGGATGAGACTGGGGAGAGAGCCTCGGCCTGCTGCTGCTCCTCCTCAGCCCCCACATCCTGGAGGCCCACCGCCTCCTCCTCCTCCCCCCCCTCCACTGTGCTGAGGACCTCGTCTAGGTCCATCAGCGGGCTCGTGGGCTGAAAGGAGAATGAAGGAGTTGGGGATACTCCTCCTCCTCTAATGGCACTGCTGCCACGTGCCTCTTGCAAACGGGCACTTTTCCCATTCCCACCCTCAAAAAGAGAACGCCGGGCACAAGTTGCAGAAGAGAGTGGCTCTGCCTGCTGCTTGTCCTGCTTCTGTTTTGGAGCAGTCAGCCAAGGAGTTGCCCGTTTGAGTTTCACAGGAGGAGAGGAAGCCCTGCTGGCAGACTGAGCCTTGCTGCTTTCAGCACGCCTGCTTTCTCTTTTCATGATGACTAACAAAATATTAATACTACTAATACTATGTATAAGGTACTACTAAGAATATGTATAAGAAGAATATAATATGTTTAAATGTAGGGAAATGGGACAAGAACAATAAAATATACTACTACTAATATGTATGAGAATATACTACTAAGAATATCTACAAGAATATAATAATATGTTTTAGAATATTACTAATAAATGTAGGGAAATGGGACAAGAAATGGGACAACCACTACTATAAGAAGAACAAAATATGAATACTACTACTAATATGTATGAGAATGTATACTAATAGACTACTAAGACTATGTCAAAGAATATAATAATAATATGTTTAAGAATAGGGAAATGGTGTGCGTATGCTTTCCCCAAAATGCTCAATCTGTGGCTGCCTGTTGAACTTGACAAAAGCAGCCCACTCCGTCGAAGTTACACAGAGAAGAAAAAGAGAATCCAATTTTTTTGGTATATTTGGTATATAGAAGATAGAAGGAAACACAATCAGGATTTAAGAGAGGGGAGGGGGAAAAAGAACCAACCACTACTATAAGAAGAACAAAATATGAATACTAATATAATATGTATGAGAATATATACTAATGGACTATGTGAAAGAATATAATAAAATATGTTTAAGAATATAAATGTAGGGAAATGGGACAAAAAGTGTGTGTATGCTTTCAAAAGAAAGCTTTCACAAAAGCAGAACAGTCAGGCTTTAATACAGGGAAGGGGGGGGCAACCAACCCAACCACACACTCCAAAATTCAAAAATAAAGTTTATATTAAATCAAAGTAAGGGGAAAACACAGGGCAAACTAAGCTACAAGTCAGAAAGAAGCAAACAAACACACACACGCGCCAAACTAAACCTATATTAAATTAATCTATCTCCAAAGCAGGAGCACTAGCTAAGTAAGTGTTCCCTCCACGAACGCCAACCCACAAAGAGACACAAAACAGAAAGTTCTCAGGGTGGGTCTGCCTTAGTCCCCCCTCCAACGCTGGGATTGGAGGAGGATGCTTTCTGAGGAGATGAATTCTCATCAGGATTGGGAGTTGAATGTGCCTGTCATCGCTTCCAAAAAAATAATAATAATAAAAAAAAAAAACCCAAACCCCGATTTTTAAAAAAATATTGCACGTGAACCACAGCACGCAGAAAGTTGAGAGTGGTCTCAAAATGACCCCCATCCACGACTCTCTGTGCACAAGAATTTTCAGAACGATAGCTTAAAACCCCCCCCAGTTATCCCCGATTCTTTCCCTCAATGCAATCCTATGGGCGAAAAGCCGAAACGCCGTTTGAGCCCTGCGGTTGACCCGATTTTTAAAAAAATATTGCACGTGAACCACAGCACGCAGAAAGTTGAGAGTGGTCTCAAAATGACCCCCATCCACGACTCTCTGTGCACAAGAATTTTCAGAACGATAGCTTAAACCCCCCCCCAGTTATCCCCGATTCTTTCCCTCAATGCAATCCTATGGGCGAAAAGCCGAAACGCAGTTTGAGCCCCGCGGTTGACCCGATTTTTAAAAAAATATTGCACGTGAACCACAGCACGCAGAGAGGTGAGAGTGGTCTCAAAATGACCCCCATCCACGACTCTCTGTGCACAAGAATTTCCAGAACGATAGCTTCAAAAACAACGTAGTTATGCGCGATTATTTGCCGCAATGCAATCCTATGGCGAAATGTTTTCAAGATGGCGACCGGAGCGCTCCGACTGAACTCGGAGCTCCGAAAAATGGTCGCTTCTCTTCGCCTTGCTTCTAGGGGGTCCGCGGTCCGCTCCTACTCCGCCTCTGGGTAAGGCGGAGCAGGCCAATCCGCTACTGCTTCTACGCTCCTAATCGGAGCGGAGCACATCCCTAGTATTAAAGGATAATTGGAGACCTGGAGAAAGATACATTAACTCATCCTTGAATTCTAATGAAACTGCATTAAGAAAATAAGCCGTGGAAATGACAAGATTCATATCTAAGCTCAAGGAAGGCTTCCTTTAATGTGAAATGAGGGTTCCCTCTTACTTTTGACTGATGACATCTCTTAAAGGTGTTGTCTGGAGGAACAGCTGTGCCCTGCTACCCCACCCACAGAAATATCCTGGAAAAAGCTGGATGTAACATTCTGGGTGATGTTACTGGAGGGGATCCGCACGTCACTCCCAGAGCGCTTCTATGCGACCCCAGTGCAGCCTGAAAACGATAGTCTGACTTCCCTGTAAAAGAAACGATGAAGAGACGTCCATGCCGCCGCCACCACCGCTGAAGAGAGCTCTCCGCCGGCAAGGAGAGCTCGGCAAAAGAAGGCGGGGTAGAGAGCTTCTTCCGCTCTTCACCCCTCCTTCTTTTGCCGAGCTCCTCTCGCCGGCGGAGAGCTCTCCTCGTCGTCAGCGGCGGCGGCGGCATGGACGGCTCTTCGTCGTTTCTTTTACAGGGAAGTCAGACTATTGTTTTCGGGCTGCACTGGGGTCACATAGAAGCGCTCTGGGAGCGACGTGCGGATCCCCCCTGATTCACTTGGAGTTTTGTACTGCGGAAGCCATTAGCTGATGACTTCTTCCTCCTCAATGTGTCTTGAGGCATGCAGCGAAAAAACACATAGCACACAGCTCCTAGACCTGGCATACTCCATTCAGGACATAACTTCAGGCAAATTTCAACAGATAACCCCCGCCCCCATTTTTAGAGATAAATAAAATGAAATAAAACAATGGGAAATGGTACCTGTTGAAGTTAGCCTGGAGACCCAGCAGCATCACACCCATTTCAGTCAACAATCATGGTTTCCTCTAATCTTCAACGCATCCTGGTCTCCACTAATCTTCGATTTCCCATTTGTTTTTATGGGATCATTACATGGCCTCTAAAAACCAGACCTGAAAATGACTCTTTTCTTTCTTTGCTGATCCATCTTATATCCATCTTTATTAAAAAGAAGAAGAAGAACTTTCCAATGTGGAATTCCAATTGTTTAGTTACTAATCTAATCAGTGACAACTTATGTTCTTAGATTTACGACTTTACAAAAATTAGATCTATCCGTTCACCAAAGCCTGTTCTAGGGAGGATAATTACACCAATACAATCTGGGCTTATTATCTTATCTCTCCCCCCCTTCCTCTTTATAACACAACAACATTTCCGACATGTGTTCAGTGAAGCTGAAAATGATATTTTGATAATGGACACACAGCAAATGTTCAACAGGACTGAATGACAATGTGAGGTTTTATCCGGGGAAAGATGCTGGCAAAGCCTCCTCTTCCCCATTAATGAGAGCCATTAATGAAGGGGAGTTAGGAGTCGGGAATGAGGTGGCTACTGATTGATTCTCAGATTATGCTCTTAATATGACCTAAAACGTTAGGCATACCAATGGTCAAATTACAGCAGCCCTGCAGAATATTCTATCTACTTCATTGCCCATCTAGGGTTGAACCTCAGGGTTGTGGGCCAAATACAGCCAACCTAGGGGCCCAAGGTGGACCTCCAGAATTCCCCAGATGGCCAACCCTTTCCCTCAGCCACCAATTATTTGGTGGTTTCCCACCTTTTGTGCACCAATCAACCTTCTAAATGGCTGAAATTCCTCTCAAAAGCTTAGTTATTAGCAGCAAGAGCTTTAAGTTACAATATGCTGGGATGATGATGATGATGATGATGATGATGATGATGATTACATTTATGTACCACCTCATAGCCGAAGCAATCTGGGCAGTTTACAAAATTTTAAAAAAATAGATTAAAAGACTAAACATTAAAAAACAATATACAAAATTTAAAAATATAAAAACATAAAAACAGCTAACCTTTAAAACAAATTTTAAACACTCAGCCAGGCCAGAGCTAGTTTTGGAGTCAGTTAAAACTCAACATATGCTGTTGAATGCCTGGAAGAAAAGGAAAGTCTTAACCTGGCACTGAAAAGATAACAATGTTGGTGCCAGGCGGGCCTCATTGTGGAAATCATTCCATAATTGGGAGGCCACCACAGAAAAGGTCCTCTCCCTTGTTGCTGTCCTCCGAGCTTTGGGGGCATTTGGGGGTATTTTGTCCCCACTCCTTTTGCCTTCAAACCTTTTCATGGTTTCCCACTTCATTTTTTATATGAGCAATTTGTGATACATAGAAATTGTGATTTGGGCAAAATCACAGCCATAAATAACAATTTTACACACACCTTGATTTTTTGTAAATAGCTATATGAACAATTTTGTGCAAATTATGGCTTGTGTAGCAGAAACAATCTTGGGTTTGGAAAACTGACCTACCCCTTGACTTGCAAATTCATGCCAAGTCGAGGGCCCCACAAGGATACATCGAGCCAAAAGTGAGCAGGCTTTCCCTGTGACAGCCGTTCCTAGCCTAAAACTCTCCTCCATTCTCCTGAAAGTTTTCCTTCCCTATGAAAGCAGTTTCCACTTCTTTGCCTCATTCTCAGGGCATTTTATCATTTATTTTGAATTTAGTTGGGTAGCATTTTTGAGTTTTCCTAATCACTGTGAGATGGCTTAGCATAGTGCAAACCTTTTACCTTTCTATTATACATCTCCCCATTGTTCTACAGCCTCCCATGCTGCCTGTACATACTTAACTGAAAAAAAACCTATGGGAGGAATTGCCACATGATATCGTACCCTGGACTTTAACTTGAAGTCGAGGAAGCTGAAGAAGCTACAGTTGCTGGAGAGATGATTGTACAATGACAGATAAGATGTGTGCGCACAATCCCCAGCTAACTCATAAGTAAGGCAAACACAAAAAACCCCGAACCAAATCCATGAGCATTGCCCTGAAATGTTCTTCTTTTTTCAATTCCTTCTCAGAAGCCAGCCAGCACGGCTTGGGGGTGGGGTGTCAGCTTTTGTGAGGGGGAGGCAGTAAAAGAATAGATGTGTACATGTGCTCGGCACACATGCAGCCTCGTGCAGTGGGGCAGAGCCAAGGACATAAAAGGCTCTCCCCACGTGGCTCTTGGCCTCTTCTGTTTTCAGCTCCAACCACCCTCCCTATCAACCAGTATGGGAATAACCAGTTGTCCTCTTTGTAGGGGGCAGTGAGTAGGATTTTTCCCCTCTCATCCAGCGATGTTCATCTTTTCGCCAAGTCCATCCTGGATCTAATCTTAAGAAATGAAGGATAAATAGGTCAATTATAAATAGCTGGGTTGTGTGGGAATTTGGGGAAGTCAGGATAGGGATGGTGAGCACTCTGGCACCTTTATGGTGATTGGCAGTCCAGAGGTCCTGCTCCTCGGGGGCTTTGCAGCTTTCATGTCAGGATATGGTGTGCCTTTGGGGACCTTCTTGTCTCCTTTACTTTGCAAGCTATGCAGCCCCAAGTGGGTCTCACCAAACACTCAGGTGTAGTTGGAAAAGGGTTTTCAACTGTGTGGCTCGCCCTGATGGGAAGGCTAGTTGCCTGAAGATAAATGAGCTAGATCCCCCAATGTTCACACTCAGATCCATAGAGGGGAGGATTTTCCTTGTGTAAATAAAGAGGCCCTAATTTATCCCAAGCTCTGGTGTCTGTGTTTTATTTCTAGGACTTCCTTCTCCACTCGCAAGCAATTTCTTTTCTATCAGATTGAATGAGAATGGTAAAAGAAATGTGGAAGAAAGTTTTGGCAAAGCACTACTAGGGATGGGCAAATGTGTAAAGTTCAAAATTGAGAGGATTCAGTCTCACCACTTGTCTCACACCAGATTCCTGTTCGCCTTTGCGATCACTACTCTGCACAAATGGGGAAATTGCACAAATCAAGCAGTGATTCAACACAAAACTTCCTAATCCGCTCACCTTTCCTTAGATTAAAGCGGAGCTGGTTCAGTCTTCAAGGAAATTTTGTATAGATTAGGACTGGCAAAGTTGTGTACATGGAATGTGAGCACGTGGCTGGCAATTTGTGAATGTTTTTGGTGGACATGTACTCACACCCATGTTCAGGGCTTCAAACAGGGCATGCTAGCATGTTTTGTGAGAAAAAATGAAATCTTCAATTGCTAGATCCCTAAGCACAATTGGAAACTTCCTGGCTGAAAGAATTGGCTACCATGCAAGTTCTCTATACAGATATTAAATAGACTCTATGGTAGTTAGGCCAGGGTAGACATCATACAGTATCCCAAACGCTATGAAACTTTAGGTCAATATATCAACTTAGTGCAGCTGTTATTAACCTGGTGCCCTCCAGATGTTTTAGACTTTAGTGACCGTGAGCTCCAGCCAGCATGGCCAGTGGTCAGGAATGCTGGGAGCTGCAGTCCAAAACATCTGGAGGGCACCAAGTTGGGAAAAGCGGGTTTAGGACTTCCAAGAACACAATCTGGGAGTGTGTGAGCAGTTTTGAGGGCCATTAACTACTAGATGAACACACAAATACTGATTAGAAAAGAATAGCAGATCGCCAATAAACAGGCTATTGGTACCCTCCCCTATATGCTATGCAAATTTACCCCATATGGCTACAGATGCAGGAATGGTGAGCGGGCTTTGAAAACAGTTCTTTTACTGGCTTTTAATGGCACCAGATGTCCATGTGGTGAGGAAGAAGGGAGGAGTATGATGAAACTGTGAATTGGACCCTGTGGAGTACAAGTTTAATACACAGAAATTTGCCAAAATCTCATTCCTTTACATGGTACCACCTGTATTATTATCTCTCAGCTAAAACTGGAGGATATCAAATGTCATAATTCCTTTGCCATCTGTTAAATGTGAGACTAACATTGTATAGACTTATGCTTATTTCTCCCCTGAGTATAAAATCATTAGGCAAATGCACAACAGAACTACTTTCTGGTTTCTTTCATTGGTGGTCTTTACTTCAAAATAATTATTCTTTAAAAACAAACACACATGATTTTATTCTTCAGAATGAGATAAACTCTTGCTAATGTTCTCACCAGGAAAACCTACAGAATTTGTCTATAAGCAGGCCCATTTTTGAGATATTTATACAATAACATGTTTGTATGTCTGCGTATAAGTAAAGAAGGCTTTACAATTATTCTTTTAAAAAATATGTGTGGCGTAACTCATTTAATCCATGTGAGTGAACCTACTTATACAATATGGTGCCATCTTGTTGACATCTCTATTTGCCCCAAAGTCTATAGGCCAGATCTACGCAAAGCAGGATATGACACTTTAAAAATGGTTTGAAAACTGTATATGAAGTGTGTCCTGAACCCCAAGAGATGTCACTATTGTTATAAACTGTTTTAAAGCAGTAGTGTAGATCCTGTCTATGTCCTTCTTCAGATTGATTGCTTCTGAGGAGTTTCCAAGTGTCGACATAGGGCTTTTTACAGATGATAGCTGATAGCTGAAAGCCATTCCTCAAAGTCTTCTTTCAGGACATCTCTCAGCTCTCCTTATCAAGGGCTTCTCTCAGCTCTTCTACTTCAGGATTGAGCTCAAGTCAAGTTTCATTTCCTTCAGCCTTTCCATACCTTAAAACTGAGAGTGGGCTACTGTACGGTAGCTTCTCTGAATGTTGTTCTGCCTGTGTTTCACGGTTTATCAGGCACTGTTTGTTCTGTCATCCGGCCGTTGATGGAATCACTTTATTTTTTTGTTTCCAAATTTGTGCAAATTCACACACATGAAGATGCGCAAATTCCCCCCAAATGTGCAAATTCTCCAAAATTTGCATTGTCTCACCTCAGCCTATGGAGGGAATGCACAATTTTGGCCAGGGTATTTTTGTGTATTCTTCTATAATAAAAATTGAGCAAAATCCCTGAAGGTTTTTTTAAAAAAATGTTCCACAAGTCCAGAGCAGAATCTGTGGGTTGGATTCATAAAAATCTGCTCATTTGGCCCAGTTGCAGATTTCTCTGACACCCCTAGTAATTTTCGATGAATGCTCAAGGGTGAGTGTGGTGGTGCTCTGAGTAGGTGCACCCTGCCTGAGACCATGGAGATAGCCACTGCCAGGCTCAAGTGTATTCAGTCAATGGCTAGATCGGTCAATGGCTCAACTCAGTGTAACGCAGCTTCCTATGTTCAACTTGCCCAGCCCTCCCCACTACCACCATGGTGTTTTGGGAGTGGGGAGGAATGGCATGGATTGCATTGGCCATGCATCTGCAAGGTCTGCACCAGTTTATTTTTATATACCCCAGCTCCACTATCATAAATATTTTAAAACTCAAAATTAGAAGTGTGGCAGGGGGGAAAAAGTTCGTTCATTATTGCATTTGCATTTCTTATTAAGAAAATCCATTTGTTTCACCATTCACTTGTTTAAGGTACATTTCTTTTCATTACTCTCATTTGTTTTCCTTGGCTTTCTTTCACTTTTTTATGTGACTCATAGCAACTGCCAACATATTTCCCCAGTATACCCAAGCCATTTCATTATTCTGGGACATTCAGTGTGTGTGTGTGTGTGTGTGTGTGTGTGTGTGTGTGTGTGTAATAGTGGATGGTACCACCACAAAGAAATAGTGTCTCCCTTCTGGCAGCTGCCATTTTACCTCCAAAATACCCCAGAAAAAACATTATGCTTGGGGCATTCTGGGAAAATACATTTTCCAATCATTATGAAACAAATTCATCCCACTACTAAAAATGCCAAGGATTGAATCTGGGATCTTCTGCATGCAAAACATGACCTCTGCCACCGAGAGCATCATCAGATGAGCGTTTTATCACATGCTCGCTACTGCCCACTTATGGATGTTCACGTGTCCCTTAGATAACATTGCCCCCCTCCTGCTCCTTGTTGCCTGTTTTCCATCACAAAATGGACCCCTTTTAATCCATTTTTTTTAAAACAACAACAACAACAACCAGAATGTACTGTCATTTCCTGCAGGTAAAAATGTCCCCTGAATGGGCCACATGGTCTTTGTTTACTTCCTTTTTCTTCTTCAGGTAGAAAGAGGAAGTATTGTAGGACAGGAGTGGGGGCAGAGAAGCGACAGTAGAGAAGAGTGATTCCCCCCCCCCCACATCCCATCTGATAACGCTCAGAATCAACCCAGCTTCATTAGTATGTATTAAGTTTTGGATTGCTATGAAGTCTTTTAGGCCCTTATTTTCTGAGCTGGAATCTGATGTCAGTACCACCCCTTTGGAATTGCTTTCTACTACCGGCTCTTTTACTGTAAATGCATGAAAATCAAATAACTTTAGTAACCACATTCTGAGTTTTGTTTTGTTTTTAAGAAACCACTTCTTCATTTCCCCAGTTTACATATATTTTCTCAGCCAAGTTTGCAAATAGCAACTGAATAAACAGAAGGGAACATCATAATAAATATAACCTGGGTTGTGTCTGGAGCTTAGAGAAATGTAATTGCATTATGGTAATGGAAAATAAAGAGTGTAGGCTGCAGTACCAGTAACTTAGGAAGTTTACTTGCTTACTGTTTAACTGGAGTACATGTCTTAAACTGACAGTTCATTATTTCATAACAAAATCCATTATTTACTGTTGGTCATGCCCTGTTTCTATAAATACAAACTTTCTAAGAAACAAAGAAGGGGTGATATAGGTTAGTAAGGTGTATAATAATAGGTAGGGATCACTGAATCTAACCCATCTGCACTATGGCAGCAGAGTCCACTTATTTATTTATTTATTTATTTATTTATTTATTTATTTATTGCATTTCTATACCACCCAATAACCGGAGTGCTCTGGGCAGTTCACAAAAAAAAAAATGTATTTTGTATTTGTGTTTCTAGATTGTTGGTTGTTTTTATGCTCTTCATGGTTTTAATTTTTGTGAACCGCCCAGAGAGCTTCGGCTATTGGGCGGTATAAAAATGTAATAAACAAACAAACAAATAAATAAATTTCTTGCAATCTTTCTCCTTATTCTGTGTGCTGTCATACATGCCTAATCAGATGAAAGTACCTAATCAGTACCATTGCATTCAGTGATACTTTCCCCCAGGTGATTGTATATATGATTGCAGCCTAAATGTCTATTTCTGAAAATATTTGTTTTTAAAAAACTACATAAAATTTCCCAGATTTTGGGGAAAACCCATATCTTGGCTCAGAAATGCAAGTTGTGTTGGGTGTGCCATGGAACTCTGGCAAGCCCAAAAGGGACTGGAAATCCCAGTGATGGACATCCTTAATCCTGAAGACCATAGCTATTCAGGGTTGATGCTGGGTAAATGATCCTGGGGAGAGGGTTCCATAAGCAGTGTGTGACTACTGAAAGGGCCCTATATTATATCACTAGCTACCTCCAAAGCCAAGAGCACTGAAGGGCCTCTGGTTATTTTGAATGAGCAGGTAAAACTTCAAAACATTTGGGAAAGGGTATCTCATGAGCCACAGGATGCTTTCACTATATGCCAGCCCTGGAGCTGGTATGTAATTCTCCTCCCATTGTAACCAATGGGGGGGGGGTCATAAAAGTAAAGAAAAACAGTATGGGGGAAAACATCTCTTCTCCCTTTCTTTTGTCCTGCAAGCATCTCAGAGTTTTGGACAAGACTCTTCCTCTGCCTTGGGATATCCCCTCCATCCACCAGTACGATTGCTCTGCCTACATTTAAGGGGAAATTATTATTATTATTATTATTATTATTATTATTATTATTATTATTATTTATTTATTTATATAGCACCATCAGTGTACATGGTGCTGTACAGAGTAAAACAGTAAATAGCAAGACCCTGCCGCATAGGCTTACAATCTAATAAAATCATAGTAAAACAATAAGGAGGGGAAGAGAATGCAAACAGGGAAATAATTAAATATATCATTTAATGAATAAGCTGATTACAATTCCATAACATATACAAATATAAGACCATATAATACCTTTAATATGTGATGTTTTGTTTTATGATATTTTCTTTAAATATATACGTTGTCAAAATATAACAAAGTATAAGCTAAACAATGCATTTGATTATGATGATTAAAAACACCCAACCAATTAAATCCCCTTCCCAAGATTCAATTTAGTCAGCCAGCTTTGTTTTTGAAAAACCCCAAGATCTGAGAAATGCCTTCTTCATTTTATTATTTGCTCATTGGGATGCCTGATGACTTAATTGGTATCTATTAAATGAGTCCATAAAGTATTCTGAATTGTTGCAGTAGTAGCATCCTATCGTGAGGTGCTTTCCATTGCATTTCAATGTATTGTATACCTCTTAATTCAAAACCCTAGAAATGGCATACAGTGTAGAGGTTCTGTAATATTATTATTATTATTATTATTATTTATTTATATAGCACCATCGATGTACATGGTGCTGTACAGATAACACAGTAAATAGCAAGACCCTGCCGCATAGGCTATGGTTCATCAGCTGTGGGATGGAAGGGGAGAGGAAGAATTGTTCGCTTACCCCATTTCCCCATTTGTTTGTGCTTCTGCACACCAATCAACATTATTGCAATATGTTTTACCTATGGTAAATGCCTTTGACACATTACCTAAGGAGCCATTGGACATGGTAGCTCTGAAAGTCACTACCCAGCTGAGCAGTACAGTTTTGAATGATCTGCAATCTTCGTGGTGCCATCAATCCTTTCCCCCTTTGAAATATGCTGCCTATTCAGACTAGAAACCATGCCTATATAATATTTTGCTTCAAGCCATTCATTCTGAAGGGTCTTTGCTCCACCGTATTAAAATCCCCTTGAAATATCTGCAGCAGTCACCAGCACTAGATTAAACGATATAGAGCCCACTATTAACTGATAATCTAGAATCTCACCTCGTTGAACTATGTGTCACTCTTCCAAGCATGTCTGGATCTACAAAGAAGTAATTAGAGGTGGTCAGCCAGGTGCCATACTGAAGTTCTACATGGGGATATTTGTACAAAGTCTGATGACACCCAACTCTACTACTCCTTTCCAACCAATTCCAAGGAAGTGGTTTCTGTGCTAAACCAGTGTCTGTCGGCAGTAATGGACTGGATGTGGGTGAACAAATCAAAGTTTAATCCAGACAAAACAGAGGTGCTTCTGGTCAGTCAAAAGACAGATCAGGGAATAGGGATTCAGCTTGTGCTGGATGGGGTTACACTCCCCCTGAAGACACAGGTTTGCAGTTTGGGTGTACTTCTGGATTCAGCCCTGAGCCTGGATGCCCAGGTTTTGGCGGTGGCCAGGAGTGCATTTGCACTGTTAAAGCTAATGTGCCAGCTACTAGCGATGTCAGACCTGGCCACGGTGACACATGCCTTAGTTGCATCCCGACTGGATTACTGTAACACGCTCTATGTGGGGCTGCCTTTAAAAAAATGTTCTGAAACTTTGGCTGGTTCAAAGAGCTGCAGCAAGAGTGTTGACCAGGGCTGGTTACAGGGAGCATACAACTCCCCTGTTAAAACAGCTCTACTGGCTTCCAGTCTGTTTCCAGGCACAATTCAAATTGATCTATAAAGCCTTATATAGTTCAGGTCCAGGTTATCTGAAAGGTAATATTCTCCCTTATTAGCCTGCCTGTGCTTTGAGATTTTTTAGGGAAGCCCTTGTTCCACCACCATCACAGGTGTGTCTGGTGGGAACACGGGAGAGGGCCTTCTCAGTGGCTGCTCCAGTGCTCTGGAACTCTCTTTCCAGGGAAGCTAGACTGGCTCCCTCCTTGATGTACTTTTGGAGGCAGGCAAAAACTTTTTTGTTCCGGCAGGCCTTTGTCGATTAATCTGGGCCTCCGTCTGTGCTAATGTCTTTTAAAATTGTCATGTATTGTTAATGTTTTAATATTGGAATATATTTTAAACTTTTGTATATTTCTATTTATAGGTTTTAAAATGTATATGTTTTAAATTTTGTAAGGCTGCCTTGAGGTCCAGTATTGGGCCAAGTTCAGTTTAAAAGTAAAGATAATGGGCCTGTTCAGACAACACACTAAGCCATGGTAAGGCCGTTAACACTTCTGCAGCAAATGGTTAGTGTGTGTGTTTAAACCATGGTTATGTAGCCAACATGGTTAGGAATGGATCACATGACATGCTAAGCCATGTTTAGCTCAGAAAGTTTAACCATTGTGGCTTAGTGTGTCATTGACCAGGGTCAAAGAAAGGAGAACCTTGAACTTGCCCATCAACAGTATCTAGACAGCAGACCATGCAGGCACGCAGGTAACCTGCTCATATTCTTCCCTGCAATGCTGAGATATATCATCTTTCTGTTTAATATATAGTAAGCATTTCTACATTTGCATGCATATAAAAGATAGATAGATAGAAAGGCAGATATAGATAGAAGTGTGTGTTAGCATATAAACATTTTATACAAATCTCTGTCATTTTTGTGATGCATTTCCTCTGTTTTGATGATGCATAAGTGGCTTCCCTAACCTATGTTTTGCAATGTGGCCACAGATGGATAATTTATATGACCAGACAAGAAAACAAGGAGATGACAATTGGATGGCCTAGCTAGCTGGAATGTGCATTAAATTTGCCATGCCACAAGAGCTGCATTAGATTATGTGGATCAGCCTTAAGTGTATAGGAAACAGCTAATCACTTCCCCCCCCCCCCCATCCAAACTAGTAATTTGAAAGGCAGGCTAATGATATACGTGTGTAGTGTTGTTGCTGTCAGTTGGTCAAGAAAATGAACTCTTAGATGGGTTTTAACCATTATATATAAATACTAGAGCCTGTTTAGAGGCAGTGTTCTTCTGAGTGCCAGGTGCTGAGGATAAACAGTAAGCATATCCATCACTTTCAATACCCTGCTTTGAGCTTTCAGAGTCATCCAGCTCACTGCTGTTCTAAACAGAATGTAGTGATGGCTACCAATTTGGATGACTTTAAAAGGGGTTGGATGAATTCCTGGAGGTGAAGGCTATCAATGGCTACTAGCCCTGATGGTTGTGTGCTATCTCCAGTATTCGAGGCAGTGAGCCTGTGTGCACCAGTTGCTGGGGAACATGGGTGGGAAGGTGTTGTTGCACCATGTCCTGCTTTGTTGGTCCCCGGTCAACAGCTGGTTGGCCACTGTGTGAACAGAGTGCTGGACTAGACTAACCCTGGGCAATTCTTATGTTCTTAGGTTCTTACTTAAATGGACCTTGTTCTAATCTCATACAGCAGGGCTTGAAAACCTGTGGCCCTCCAGTCATTTTGGCCTACAACTCCCATCACCAAAGCTAGTAAGTATAGCCCCTAATAAGGGATAAAAGTTGTTGAAGTAGAAAACATCTAGAGGGCCACAGTTGTATTCCAAAACATCTGGCATATCCCAGTTGTAGGTCAAAACATCTGCAGGGCCACATCTGTATGTCAAAATATCTGGAGGGCCACAGGTTGCCCACACCTGTTATACAGCAACAGTCAGGCTATTCTTAAATTCTTTGCCATGTGACATTTTGGGGGCTTGTAATGCAAATGTAAAACCTACATTGGAAAAAGTGTACATTGCATTTTTAAAAATCTGTTCTTTGCAGTTTTCCATTCACCATGGTTTACAATTTGTTACTCTGAGAATGTTTCTTTGTTACAGAGCAGCCATGGACAACTTGTGCCCCTCCAAATGTTTTTCCAATTGCATTAACAAAGCAACACGTTTATTTACTCCTGGTGCACAGTTGACTTCTGGGACTCTATGTCATTGCAAACTAGATGTGTTAAAATGTACAAAAATAGGAATATCTGTGTTCAACATCTGTTGAATAAGATGGTCATAACAGGCATTCCTACTTGTAGAGTGCTCTGAGAAATATGCATCATTGCTGTTTTTACTTGTAGCTTTAAGACATGAGGCAGCAATCAGTTGCCTTCCTTTTTCGGTGAGCTGTTCACTGAGGGACACATAAATATATTACAAAAATAAAGGAATAAAATGAACCACGTTCACATGGACTTGCAAGCACCAATAGTTCAAAGGCTCTTTTAGCGCTGTGTGTGAAGAAGAGTTTGTTGCCAGGGGTGGGTGGGGGGAGGGTTAGGATTGTACATGGTGAAAAGTTCACTGCTTGTTGCAATGGCATCTTCTCAAAACAGTGGACTTTCTACCAGCCCTGCATGCGGAATGCTTTTGAGATGTTGGGCCCTTCGATTAATCTGATTGGCTGAACCCATTTAGTGCTCTGTAAAAACAGATGAAAGAATGCAGCAGTCGGTCAGGCTGTTTGATGTCCAATCTCCACGGAGTTTCTTTCTCATCCTTCCCAAACAAGGGAAGGGGAGGGGGAAGGGAAGCAAGATGTCAGTCCCAGAATTTCAGAGTAGCACAGAGCAGCTCTCCTCAGCCTTGCCCTTTCAGCCTTTCTAACTGAAGGGGGTGTCAACAGCGATAAGCAAGAGGGAAAACGATGGCTCGGGCTGCGAGAGTTCAGGCTGGGACAGTTTGGTCTCTCCCAGAGCTCTCTTGGCACTTGAAGATCACTGCTTTTGACACATTTCTCCAGCTGCTGAATGAGAAGATTTACTTGGGTGAAATTTAGGCCCGAGGGGGACGTGAAAATCATATTCATAATTTGAAGTGACATGTGATTCGGGATTAAAAAGCTGCCTGGCAGAGAAAAGAGCTGAGGTTATCCTTTTGAGCTGTGCTAATGCAGAAAACTGCCTTTTTAATCCTGTTTTTAAAAGGCCTAGAAGGTTTCCAGCTGGGGCAGTTGGAATCTAAAGAAGAGGTGGAGATGAGGAATCCCTTTTAATGTTTGGGGTGGGGAGGAAATCTATGGTAGTTTTCTCTCCTTTTTCTTTTTTGTAGCTTTTCTTTCTGTTTTGAAATGGCAAGCAGAAGAGCATTAATTGAACATTCTGGATCTCGCCCATCAATTCTTGCATGTGGCACTTCGATGCACTTTCAATCAACAAAGTATTGGCACCTAGGAAGGATGCTGAAATGCTAAAAGTAGAAATTGCTACGAAGAAAACATTAGTGAGGAAGCTCGCTGGCGCTTTTGCTGAATATTTCTATCGAAAATCTAATTTTGCTTTGTAAAAATATTTCAGTGTGTGTTCCCAGATATGATCTGTAATCGTGTGTGTGTGTGTGTGTGTGTGTGCTCCTTGCTGTCAAATTGTAACAAATCTTCATCTCTCTCTCTCTCTCTCATAAATAAACACACAAACACACAAACACACCTCTTGTAATTGAGAACTCTTTCTTTCTGTCTGTCTGTCTGTCTGTCTGTCTGTCTGTCTGTCTGTCTGTCTGTCTTTCTTTCTTTCTTTCTTTCTTTCTTTCTTATGTATGCTGAATTTGCAAAATCATACCCATACACTCATAAAAAGCATGTTCCACTTGTGTGTGGCGGCAGGGGGGAATCATGAAACAGGACAGTGTGATGTAGCTGGATCAAGGAATATGAAATAGCCATGTTCAGCTTCTGCTGAGGGGCATTAGGAGATTGAATTAATGTGCTGAGAAAGGAAAGGATCTCTGTTAATTAATTAGAACAATGGCCAGGAACAATGACCATGAAGAGCGATCATATGAGTCTTTTGGCAGATGAATGTCACAAAAATGGATATCTTTTTAATGAACTAGAA
The DNA here is from genome assembly GCF_023053635.1 of Elgaria multicarinata webbii. NCBI lineage: Eukaryota > Metazoa > Chordata > Lepidosauria > Squamata > Anguidae > Elgaria > Elgaria multicarinata. Next base: position 188,512,415 of record NC_086171.1, read on the forward strand.
AATGTTAAAAAAAATTTAAAAAGGGGCACAATGTAACACATCACAGATGCAGTGCAGACTGAGCACTCTACTTGAATGGATATTCTTACATTTTAATACACAAATTGAAACAAATTGTGACTGTCTCGTGCAAGGTTTCTGAGTTCTGAATACTTCAAAGTCTCCCCATTCTCTTCAATTTATTTCATGTGGGTTTTCCACCCTTAGGCCTTCCTCTTCCTTTTCCTCTCTCTAATTTCTCTTCAATCATATCAGCAGGTATGAAGAGCAAGGCAGCCAGAGGCAAGGCCTCTGTGCATGCCTTGGTATTAAGCAAAGTGTGATTCCATGGGTGCACTTGGTGTTGCACTTGGAGACACATCAGGGACACCCCTGTCTACACTTTTCCGTGTTTTGGAGGGGGAGGGGATTTGGCATTTTAACAATTTTATTGTTTTCTACAAAGGAATAGAAAAAAAGACAAGCAAGGAAAGAAAACATAATAGAACATCATACACTTAACTAACAATACAATACATCTAATAAAAACACTTATGCAAAACATATAAGGCCATATTTTATTTAAGGTAATCTTCATGTCAGACACTTAGGGCCTTGCTAGACGAGGTCTTAGCGCGCTGTGAGGCCCAGATGACGCACAGGGGAATCCGGGGTCATGCTGCGATGAGACCTCCCTTAACGCGCCATAAGCGAATTCACTTATGGTGCGCCTTTTCCACTGCCCTGGCCTGAGGCCAGGGCTGTGGATCGTCTAGCAAGGTCCGTGGCTTTTTTGTGGCTACTCGCTTACTCGCGAGTAGCCGGGAAAAGCCGCGGACTTGGCACAGTGCTCATACGAGTGCTGTGCCAATTGGGCCGGGGGGGGATCCCGGGGGGGAAGGCCGGACCCGGCGGGAGGGGGGGAGAAGGCCGGGCACCGGGATGGCATCAGGGAGAGGGAGGAAGGGGGGCACGGGCATCGGGGAGAGGGAGGATGGGCAGCACGGGCATCGGGGAGAGGGAGGATGGGTGGCACAGGCATAGGGGAGAGGGAGGATGGGCGGGGAAAGAGTGGGCAGGGAGGCATCAGGGATGGCAGGGGGGATCAGGAGCGGGGGGGCCATAATTTTTTTTAAAAAGGCACTTACCTTGTCCGGAGGCTTTGGGGCACACATGGCCCCTTTAAATTAAAAACAAAAATGGCCGACGCTACAGGGCTTCCGGAGTCCCTGCGTGTCGTGCGTGTAGGAGCCGAGGCGGCATGCGCTAAAGTTAGTACACCGTAGCCCCACCTCCCTGCCGGCTTATCCGGCATGGTCTAGCAAGGCCCTTAGGCTATCTATTACTTCACTTTAGCCAGCCCAGTGTTATGTATTAAGACCACAGATTATATGTAAAAACTGGAGACATATACATCATTCTTTTGAAACTCTTATATATATTCTATCAGAGGTTTCCAGTCCAATATGAATGAGGTTGTTGATTTTTCTTTTACTAATACCGTAAGTTTGGCCATATCCGCCAACTCCAAAACCTTAAGCAGCCATTCCTCCGTTGATGGTACTTGTGTACCAACTTGTACCAACTTGTGTACCAACTTGTGTACCAACAAGCCTAATCTGCCAACTGAAGTTACTTGGGGTTATTGAGAGGTCACTAGGGATGTGCAGGTTTTGTTTTATCTCGTCCACGAGATTAAACTCGTGGACGAGTTTAATCGTCAGGCACTTTTGTTGTGTTGTCTGTTCACTGACAAAGCCAGATTTTTTTCTTCCCCCTTTGGTAAACTCTGTAAAAAAGGTTTGCCACATTTTTTCATACATTTCATGAGCACGTGGCAGTTTGCATATTTTTTCTTACTTCAGTGTACAATTAATTAGCAGAATGCACACACACAGACACAACTGCTACACAATGGAGACTGAGGAAAGTTCAGAGATGTATAAAATGTTGGGTTGTTTTTTAGCTGGCATATATATTGGTTTATTTTCTAGCAATGTTTGTATTTTTGTATGACTAAATTTGCATAAAATTGTGGAAAGTATAATAATAATAATAATAATAATAATAATAATAATAATAATAATAATAATAATGGCTCCCATGTCAGTGAAAGCTGTACATTTGGGAAGATGCCAGTCCACTGCAGAATATTTGGGTCAAAGTCATAGAAATCGAAAGTCATTTGAATCCATTTTGCATTTTTCGGCCATTCCTAGAGGTCACTGCGGGCTATCAGAACATCAGAAGCTGACAGCATGAGGTCAATTAGGGAAGGGCTTGTGTTTAAGTAAAGAAGAAACAGTCTGAGAAATTCTTTAATCCTGCAAAGAAATGAAGTAAAATGGAAGACTTCAAAATATCTTCTTCCTTAGAACACAGAAGTTGATCACCCCTCTTCACACTTGGCAATAGTTCTTGCTCTACAATCCTATCCAATATGTCTTTTTTCTATTCAACACACTATGTTCATTCTTCTCCAGAACAACATATCCAAAAATGTCAGGTTTCCATTTTACCTATTGCCCTAGCTTCACATATAAAGCTATGTTCCATACTTACATTTTTGTAAAATTATATTTAAGCATTCAGTGTATTCCACCTGTCAACAGAAAAGAACACATGCAGATTAGGGATGTGCTCTGCTCTGCTTAGAATCGGAGAATCAGAAGCGAATTGGCCTGCTCCACCTTGCCCAGAGGTGGAGTAGAAGCGAACTGGGGTCCTGGAGAAGCATGGCGAAGAGAAGTGGCAATAGGAGAAGCGCTTCTCTTTTCGAGGAGCGATCCGCCCGCCATTTTGGATAATTTCGCCCATAGGATTGCATTGCGGAAAAGATTAGGGGATAACTGTGTTGTTTTAAAAGCTGTCTTTCTGAAATTTTGTGTGCTTAGAGAGACATGGCTGGGGGTCATTTTGAGCCTACTCTCAGCACTCTGCGTGGTGCAGTTCGCTTGCTATAATTTTTTTTAAAATAGGGTAAAAAAAGCGGGAGAGGTACCTTTTTGAAGTGCTGAGAGGCAGATTCAACTCCCAATCCTGATGAGAAGTGATGACCTCATGAAGCATCCTCCAATCCCAGCATTGGAGGGGGGACTAAGGCAGAGCCACCCTGAGAGCTTTCTGCTTTGTGTCTCTTTGTGGGTTGGCGTTCGTGGAGAGAGGAGTTAGTTATAGGTGCTGCTGCTGTGTTTGGAGTTGGAGGAGATTAGATTAGGATTTAGCTTGGGTTGTGTGTGTGTGTGTTTGCTTGTTTCTGACTGTTTGCTTAGTTTGCTCTGTGTTTTTCCCTTACTTTGATTTTATATAAACTTTATTTTTAATTTTTGGAGTTGTTGGTTGGTTGGTTCCCCCCCTTCCCCCTCTTAAAGCCTGACTGTGTTTCATCTTCCTTCTTTCTTCTATATAAAAAAAATACCAAAAAAAACCCCAAAATACTCTGTGTGTGTGTGTGTGTGTGTGTGTGTGTTACTTGGAGTGTGTGTGTGACTGTGTGTTATTGTGTGAGTGTGCTGTGTGCACTGCTTATGAAGTGCAAAAAAAGCCAATACAGTTTGAGCATTTCAAATCCAGTTTGGGCAAAGCATACACACTTGTCCCATTTCCCCAAATATGTTAGTAGCATTAGTAGTAGTATTATATTATTATCATCATGAGAAGAGGGAGCAGGCGCACGTCTGTGGCTAGGTGTGCTGAAAGCAGTGGTGGTCAACGGAAGGCTCAGGCTGGCACCAGTAAGCAGGCCGCCTCTCCTGCTGTGAAAATCAAATGGGCAAGTCCGTGGTGGGGCATCTGCCGGGACTGACTCCCCCATACTAGATCTATGGCGTATCTCTGCCTGGCTCTCTGCCCGCCTGTCCTCCTCCTCTGTGACCGCCTCGCAGGGATGGTTTGCAATGCATGACTTACTGCTGGCTTTGAAACAAACCATCCTTGCCTCACTTCCTTATGCCCCCAGAAATGCCTGCTGCCTGCCTGCCTGCGTGCCTTCCCCCCAGGGTGCTGCTGTGGTGGGGCATCTGCCGGGACTGATTTCCCCATACTAGATCTATGGCATAGCTCTGCCTGGCTCTCTGCCACCTGTCCTCCTCCCCTGCCCGCCTAGCAGGGATGGTTTGTGTGTGTCTTGCTTTGTCTCAGGAGACAAGTCCTTCCTGCGCTCACTTAGACTTTTTGAAGTTCCAAATCAATTTTTCAAGTATGGAAGAAGATTCATATTTAGGGTTATCTACTCCTCAATTCATGGCATGTTGGGATTTCCTTTGAAATGGCCCCATTGAGCTATCTGCAGCTTTAAATCCCTGAGATACTGCGGTGTCCGATTTTCAAAAATTCCCCCAAAATCAGGCGAGGCTTGGATTGGCTTGAGTCTTGGCATGCATGTGTATACGTGCATGAGCTGTCATGGTGCCAAACTTGAGGTTTCTAACATGAAAATTGACAGAGATATAGAAAGGGGTGTGTGAATTGGGGTTAGGGGTGCTGCGTTAGAGGTTAAAGCCCCCCCCAAAAAAAAATCAGGGGATGATGGAATTTGCTTGAAACTTGCCATGAATGTGGATGTGCCTGCTTCCAAGTTTTTATCTGTCAAAATGTCGGAGAACCGTCCATGTCTGAAAATGGGGTGTCCGGTTTTCAAAAATTCCCCCAAAATCAGGGGAGGCTTGGATTGGCTTGAGTCTTGGCATGCATGTGTATACGTGCATGAGGTGTCATGGTGCCAAATTTGAGGTTTCTAACCTTAACAGAAAAAAGTTGTAGGCTTTTTTGGATTTCAATGCAAGCCTATGGGGGGGGGGGGGGAAAGCGGAGCTCCGATCCGGATCCAGAGCTCCACAGTGAACCGGAGCGGACTATAGGTGGAGCGGACCCAATCTGGAAGTTGCGGATCTGGAAGAGAAGCAGATCGGTCCATGCACACCCCTATAGCAGATAATGCAATAAATATGCCAATCTAACAACATCCTTACATACTATCCCCCATCGTAATATGTGTGTGAGAGAGAATTGTATGTTGTGAGCAGTGGTGTGTGAGAGAGTGTTGTGTGAATGACCATGCATATATGTTCATGAAGAAACCCAATGTGGCCATCAGGGCCAAAACGTTTGTGCACTCCAATTTTAGACAAATTTGTAGAGCCAATAATTCTGCAACGTGGACATTTATACAACAGTGTTATCCCTCAAATTACCTTTTCATCATATCTGAATTTTCAGTTCAGTATGAAGTCAGGCTCTTTTTGGTATCATCTCCAAGAATGTCACTGGAAGGGCAATAGAAATAGCTAGAAGCCTGACATATAATACATTCCCCATGAAACTCCATACCAAGTGACATCATCTTTATTCAGGAGGTGGGGGGCATGCTGGCACATTTGTAGGACATTCATGGGCCTCAGCAGACCTTCAAAAAACAAATTTCAAAATAACTCAGTGGCTTTTGTTTCATAGTGTACAGTGCGTCTATTCTTCTGATGATGAGTGAGATGGAAAATAAATAGTCATATATCTCAGATTTAAGCTGGAAACCCAGTGTTCCTGATTGGTAAAGTAGTTATTGTTGTTGATGGTAGTGGTGATGGTGGTGGCAGTTAAAGTCAATCCTGAAATATTTTGGGTTCAAATAATTTTGGGGGGCTGCAATTAATATCTTGCACATTTGAATTGTGACTGACCTTGATCTTTTCTTTTCTCTCCCCCTTTATGCTTTCACTTCAGCAACTGACACCATCAACCAGCCAAATCATGTTTTAAACTTCTCCAAAGCTCACATTTTGGCAGGGTGCAGAGTCTGTTGAACTACAAAGGCAATCAAAACTCCAATAAGTCCTGTCTGAAACCTTGGAGAGCTGCTCTCGATTAGTGAAGATAATACTGAGCTGGTTGGATCAATGGTCTCACTCATTATAAGGCAGTGTTCTATGTTCCCATGTTCCCTATGTATCAATCACCTGTCATGTGCACAGAGGGCAGAATTCAACAAGGTGCTCCTGCCTCACAACTGATTCTCTTGCACCCTACTAATTCTATTGTGTACACAGCTCTGACAGTGTTTCTAGCGCTTCCCCCAAGGAAATGCTAAATCCCCCTTGTGGAGGCAGTGGAGCCCATTTATGCAATGAAATTGGCAGGACCCTCTGCTTGTGCAAGGGAATCAGTGGGGTGGAAAGGAACCAGCTGGGGTCATAAGCATCCCATTGGATTCTGGCCAGAGTGTATGTGTACCATGTGCCTTTCTGGGTCCTACTGTGTTGCAGGTATGTGATTCAGCCAGTCAGCCAGAAGGGCTGCAGGAGCCTCACATGACTTGATCAGCTGACCTAAAGAACATTTATTTATTTATTTAAAATATGTTTTATGCCACCTTTCATCAAAGTAAAACCTCCTCAAGGCCATTTACAAAGTAAAATATTTAAACAATAAAATATAAATGCAATTAACTAAAGCAGCAGCCTAAAATGTTTAAAGTAACAGCGATAAACATTCACAACTATGAAATAAAATGTGCATGCACTACATTCATTTAAATAAAAGAAGACTGGAAGGTGTAAGGAAGGATACACACACACACACACACACCATGGCTCTGCATTTCATAAGGATAGGACCACCACAGAAAAGCATTGTGTGTTCTTAGAACTTTGGAGCAAACTTGATAAGGAATCTTAAAAGATGGAATTTTACTGTGAAAGCTGCCTTAAACTTAAACAATCAAACACATCAAACAAATAAATAATACTGCAGATTGGGTAATCTGGTAATTTGGATGCAACTAGTTTTGGACTGACTTGCACTTACCCTGAAAGATCGAGCTCATTCTTTGGGGTTCTCCTGGACTCAGTTCTATCACCAGCTACAACTCTATCTAGTCAAAGTGGCCTTTGCATCAGTTACACATGCCTTAGTCCCATCCAGACGAGCCTACTGTAATGCATTCTATCTGGGACTGCTTTAAAGATGCTTTAGAAACTTCAGCTGGTGCAGCCACTAGAATGGCCATTCTGCCACGCCTGGCCTAGCCTGGGCGTGGGGAAGCGTTTGTGGGCAGGGGAGAAAGGAGACGTGCCTGGCCAGTATTGGCTGGGCACTGGCATGGTGCCACATGGGGGGAGGGGATAATGAGTCCATAAATTGATGGTTCTCCCTCCCTTCCCCTTCTTTGCTGCATGGCTCCCTCCCTCCCTGTAGGCAAAGTGGGTCAGAGCCGAGTAGGATTTTTTACTCCTGTACTGAATTGTGCAGGAGTTTTTCCGCCTACTCCACACTGTGAGACAGTCTGGTTGTATTAATTAGGTTAATTGGTTATCTTAGTTTGGTCACATTTGCTATTTGGCGCTAAGTACAAGCATCCAGAGTGGGAATGGTGAGCATTCACATGGCACTGTTCACAGTGAATGGTAAGATCTGAGGCTCCCAGCTTTGAGCCCTGCAGCCTGCCTGGGAGATAAGACTTACCTTTGGGGCCAACCCTACTCACACACTCTGAGCCGGGTGGCCTGAGATCAGGGCATGACAAAGGAAGGTCCCCCTACCCCACAAGGGGCAGGCCTGGGGGAAGACGAAAGGAGCAGCGCCTAACCTCGGTCCATGAATGGCTCGCCCAACTTCAGGGCCTGGCAACAGGCCAAACTGGATTTCATCCCCTTTGCAGATTGTTTAATAAAACGTGGCCCTGTTTAAATCCAGCTGTTGTTGTCTCGTCTCCTTATTTATCGACCTTCGCACCACAATGCTTGTGTGACTTCTGAGGTCCAGGCATATAACCCTAAGTCATTGGCTTGAATGGCAGATTCCTCCTAACACAACCCTTGTTATTCTGTTGTATCCAAAACAACCAAGAATCATGTGGCTACTTCGTGCATCAGACATAGTACAAAAACACATGCCATGATAAATTCGTTAGTTTTTGAGATGCTTCAGGATGATACTCTATTTTGTTGTGTTAAAGCATGCTTTCATTCTCGTCTGTCAAACAGTGCACACCATGATAAGAGAATCCTCACTGTTCATTACACAATATGAATGTTAGACTTGGCACAGAGTACCGCACTTGTCAGAAATGGTGCTAAACTCATCTCTCTCTCCCTCCCTCTCTCTGGCCTTAGCTAGACCTCAGGCTTATCCCAGGATCATCCCGGGATCATCCCTGCCTGCTCCTGGGATCCCCTGTGTGTCATTTGCATGCACAGGGATGATCCTGGGACGATCCTGGGGGGGGGGGGGAGGCAGGTATAGAAGTGGCCTTAGAGGTTAGTAATCCTCACTGATTATTCTTTTCCCCTCTTCTTTTAAAATTGTCTTATTTAATACAGCCTCAGCCTAAAATCTGTTATATCAGGCTAGGTTTCTTTGGTCTCTCTCCACCCCACCGGTCCTTAGTCTCCAGGCAGCCTCTATTCCACATGTTTGTGTTTGCTTAAGGCCTCAGGCAGACATAATTACAAAATTTAGGGAAAAAATCTGAAATGACCCCAAAGGTCTTACTCAAACAGAAATCATTTGTCATAATGAGCCTGCCTGTAACCTGCTGACCTTGGGAGCTCAATTAATTTCACACAGGAAAAGTGGTCACAGCCTCTAACCCCTCCTGGCAGAGAAATTCCCATTAACTTGCGGAGAGGGGGTTGTTGTCTCCCACTACTTGAAAATATACACGGCAGGACAGTCAAACACTGGTATGATACTGGTTCCAGAGGGCAAGGGAATAGTCAGAGCATTACATTTCCTATTCAATACTCCCAAACACTCAGGAAGCTGTCTTGAACATAATGTAATTCTTATGGTATGTTATTCATTCATTCATTCATTCATTCATTCATTCATTCATTTAAAACACTTTTATACCAGAATAACAGACAAGGTGGTTTAAGGGGTGGGTGGAATCAACCTGGAGGAAAAAACTGTGGACAACTGCACTTATGGGAAAACAACTTAAGTTATATGTAGTTCCTCGGGGAATAATGAGGGACATGAGGAAGATGCAATCTCATATCCATTTATTTCTCATGCTAATAGGAATTCTGATGAATTCAACACACCAACATCTCATGTAAACTTATGGAAAGGGTATTAACAATTATCTCCACCTATATTATATAACTCTATCATAGAAAGTTGAGAAGAATAAAGGTAAACACTTTGAGGGAGTAGAGGAAGAAATAATGTGACTAGACAAAGATATGGATTTAAACAACGGCCACATTTATTTATAACTCTGCAAGGGAGAGATGGAGGCCTAGTCAGGCATACTGTCTCTGGCCAACATCTTGGCCTTATTTGGGATCGGGCAAGACGTTCAGATCCCAATGGGTGACACGTGTCCATCGTCACCCATCAGGATTCCCCTTTTGGGGTAGGTAGGCCTTCTGATGTCACTCCCCCTCCAGTTGCAAAACTCAGAGTGAGCGAGTAAGGTTGGCCTCAGAGGTAACTCTTATCCCATCATCTGGCACCACAAGACTCCCAGGTGAGGGTCCTCAGAAGTCACCAATCACCACAATGGTGCCAAATGAATGCTCACCAACCTTATCCTTGTACCCGATGCCTGTATGCCTGCCCCAGATAAATGTGACCGAATTCAACCAATTAACCTATTTAATACTCCCTTGCTGTCTTACAGTGTGAAGTAGGCGAAAAAACTCCCAAATGAAGTTATTGAGAGCAAAAAATTCCTACTTGGCCCCCCAGGGGTGACCAGTAAACCCACACTGACTAAAGGGAGGGAGGGAAGGAACCGTGATGTGAAGAAGAGGCTGGGAGGGGCAACAGCTCTTAAATTATGCTCCATGCCCCTCCCCACCCAGTGGTCCCACAGGAGGCAGCCAACCTCTGGTCTCTGCGTGTCTGTCTCTCACCCCCACCCTCAACCGCCTCCCCACACCCAGGTGAGCAGGGTGTGGTTGTAAGGCCTTTATACAGGGAAGGTTGTCTACCTTTTCGAAGTATCTTGTGTGCACAGTTTGGTCACCTTTTCACTGTCCATCTGATGTTGTCCTTTTTGTCTGTTCTGTTGTTGTTGGTTGTATAATAAAATTTAAACAAATGAACAAAAATAAAAAGAAGGGGAAAATCACAAAGAAAGACACACAGTAAACCCTTAAAAGCAACCTTAAAACCCATCATAATAATTTAAAAAGCCAATTTTAAAATATGTATCCTGAAGGTAGAAAGAGCGAGGAACAATTGCATCTCCAAAGACTGAATTCCAGATTTTGGGAGCAATGCAGGAGGAAGCCCTTGTCCCATGTGCCCAACAAGTGGGCTTCTGTAAGCAAGTGAGTTTACAGTGCAGGTTCACAGTGAAATGGGTGGTCCTTCATATAGCCAGGCCCTGAACCATTTAGAACGCTGGGGTTAACAGATTGAACAGAGCCAACAAAGCAATTGGAAAACAGGGCATACTTTTCATTATTGCCATGCGATTGCTGCCCCTTCACTCCTGCTCTGAGTGTGAATCAGAGGACATGCAAGAAAGCCACACCTTTCAACACTACAAATATTCCCCACTTCTGATATGTGGATTAAAATGCATTAAAATAAAACACATTTTCAGCATTAAAATGCAACGCAGTCAAAAGGAGGAGGAGGGCGATCAGTCGCAGTGAACAACTGGAGGTCATTAATTTTGGCATCAAACTATTGGACCATAACACAGGCCTGAAGAACAAAAGTGGACACTTCTGGTGAATTCTGTTTCAGTATTTATACTTTGTGGAAACTTTAAACAAAGAGGTTTAGCTATGTCCCCCTTTAGTCAAGGCCTATGAATCTGCAAAGCCATGGGTAATATGCCCATTGCCAAACCATGCAATGACCTCTGTCGTCATCATCATCATCATCATCATCATCATCATCATCATATATTTATTTGTTACCTGCCTCTCCCTCTGGATCGAGGTGGGGTACAACACAAATAAAAGCACCATAAAATACATACACTAATTCAAACGTTTAAAACCAGTGCATTATTAAAAGCAGCAGCATCAATTTTATTTCTATTTTGTCCCATAACTGAAGCCCTCTGGAGAGTTTACAAAAAAAAAATTAAAAATCTTAAAAATACAAAATACTGCATAATAAAAACAGTCAAAAAAATTAACATAGAAGACTCAAAATAATGTAAACAGATAAAAACATTTTAAATAAACAATGTTTTTGTCCTAGTAGACCTGTTCTAAAACCTATGTTTCCTAGGTAAATGGACTGTCACTCCAACTGAGATTTCCTAACAAGGGTGGAGAATATACGGCCCTCCAGATGTTGCCAGATTACAACTCCCATCATTCCTTACCACTGGTGAGGTTGGGAGAGGATAATGGGAACTGGCATCCAACAACACCTGTCAGGCCACAAGTTCTTCTACCCCCTGCTTTATGTACAGCCAAAGTACATAAAGTGGGCAAAATGAAGGTTCTCTCTCTCCTTCCAGCAGCTGTTTCATACCAAAGTGAGTGTTCTGAACATGCTATAGCCTGCTCTGTGTCTTCAGGCGGGAGCAGTCTGGCAAATCTAAACAAATAAATATGTGAGTTTGTGGTTGATCTGCAGAAATAGTGTGTAAATGTCTTCATGTCTATAATAAATGTTTGTAGCTAAAGAGGTTGTGCCTCTTCCTCTGTGGGTGACTCTAGACTTCATTTATAAGATGCACAGAAAAAATGGGAGACATCTATCTTCTGACCCCTGTTGAGCCTCTCTGGTTGTGAATATGGCAAGAAAGATAGGTGAGATTGAGTATAAGTGAAATTAAGCATATTCCATGTACATATATGCACTTCAGGGGAAAACACAGTCACAAATAGCTTAGGAGATGCCACCTTTGTTTTCTGCCCGGGCTCCTATGCTTTTAATAGCTGCATTTAATTTTTTTAATTAAGTTTCTCATATCACAATACCCCAGTACCTAGAAAATCTGCAGCAGTTTGATTTCTGCCTATCACACTGGAGACTGGACAGAAAAAAAAGGGGGGGCAACCCTACTGCATACTAATTTCCAATGAGCTTGTTTGTGTAGCTCTCAGACTCTGAAACATGTCTGCATCTCATGGCTGAACGTGTCACGAGACATGACTCAGGAGATTGCGAGTGTAATTAGACATGACTCAGGAGATCTATGAACAGACTCTATGGTGGTTTCTTCCTTCCTCAGCCCCCACCACAACGAATATCAACTGCAGAATGGCCCAATTTGGATTTAACCCAATGTCCCCAAGTATTGCAGAATCAAGGAAGTGCAAACTCACAAGGACTGAGATCAATCTATACTGTGTGATGCATGACTGTCTGTGTATAGAACACTCTTCAGATGCTATCCTGTAGGGATGTGCTCCACTTCTAATTGGACCGGCGAATTAGAAGCGGAGCGGGGTGCTTCGCCTCCCCTTAAGGATTGGGGGGCCGGCAGAGCGTGGCGAAGAGGATCGAGGTGAAGGCGGATCCTTCGCCTTGATCCGGAGCTCCGCCGGAAAGGTAAGTGGGGTTTACCGGGCCCTGCCGCTTTCGCTGTCGCCCATGCGGCGACAGCGGCAGGGCCCGGTAAACCCCCCCCCCCGCCCTCCTCTCCCTTACCTGCCTCCGTCCGCGGTCCGTCGGCTTCTTCAATTTAGCCCGCAGTTCAACCAGGAAGTCTAGGCCGCACTTGCGGCCCAGACTTCCTGGCTGAACCGTGGGCTCAATTGAAGAAGCCGACGGACCGCGGACGGAGGCAGGTAAGGCCCCCCTCCCCCTTGGTCTCTGCCGCCATTGCCGCATGGGCGGCGACGGCGGCAGGGCCCGGTACCCCCCCCCCCACCCTCCTCTCCCGGCCTTACCTGGCACCACTCCCCTCCACTGCGGAGCTCCGATTCGGAGCTGGAGCTCCGCGGCGAAGAGGAGCGGAGTATGGGCAGAGCAGAGCGGGGCGGAGCGGGCTGATCCAAAATTTTCAGATCGGCCCGTGGGGCAGAGCGGGGGGTCCATGCACACCCCTACTATCCTGCCCCCCATGACTCTCTTTAAAGAAGAAGAAGACACCAACATATGTGCCTATTAGTTTTTCTTTTTCTTTTTCCTGATGGAATAACTTGTCACATTGTATATTCAAAATCTGACAGCACTCAGGTCCACCTATTCCCTGTAACCAACTAAAGAATGTCTTATTCCTGGAGAACATGGGAGATTAAAATAATATACATCATGTGTGTATATATAATACATGATTTCTGATCACTTCTGACATTAATCTTCACTCACAAAGATGGAGAGATAAGTCAGCCAGGTTCTCCCTATGCTCACTCATGAATGTAAATGACATCATGGTGATATTGTGTAATGAAATAGCATGAAATTGTATCCCCAAAGCCATGTGCACCATTCATTTGTGCTCTGAGTATGTGCATGTTTTTTAAAAGCACTACCCTTGCTGCAGTTATAATAAAGGGATAGAGAGAATAAATAACACATTTAAAAGTTTAAAACTGTATAATTTGGCATCAGCGAGATCTTGGAAGTGCAGCTTTGTGGTACATGTAATTAAAGGAATCCAGCTGCACAGTAAAAACAAGCACACAGTGAATTCAGTGAAGCCAAAGTCAGGGGTGGAAAGATGTAAACTGATTAAAATGATGTGCTTTCACTTAAACTCATTTCATTTCATAAGACTAGTGATGAAACCCTATGCATACTTAGTCAGTCATAAATCCAAACTAAATTCAGTGGGATGTTCCTGAGTATATAGCAGAGAAATCAAACCTCTTTCACCCAAGGGCCAAATTCAGTTCCAGAGAAGCTCTGGGGGACCAGATTCCAGTGGTTCAGGGCCAAAATGACAGCATATCTATCTATATATATATAAAACACTTAGGTAAGTTTCCGTACAGGCTACAGCTGATATTGCTAAGCAACAGTAACAACGTGTAGCGTCAGCTGATACAAGTTGCTAAGCCCCTCGCCCGACTCCTCCGGGCTTTCCAAGGTAATCCTACCCCCTTTCTGCCTCTTCACCCCCCCCCCCCCCCCGCATGAAGGGAGCAGCACCACGGTCTGGAGCATGAGCGAGGCACGGCCGGGGCCCTTGGTGGCCGGGTGGGAGGCCACTCACCTGTTGCGAGCCAAGGCCCCGGCCTAATCTCATGCAAGCTGGGCATGCAGCCCAAGGCTGACAGGAACCCCAGGAAGAAGGGGACACCTGCTCCCCCTCCCCCCCGACCTCCCTGCTCCCCAGGTCTGCCAGACAGCACTGTATTGGCGGCCCCCAAGCAGCCTGCGCCCCCGCAATGATATTTAATTAATAAACTTTAAGATATGCTACAATGGCATATGTTACACCAGGTACAGCTAGTTTAACAAAGCTCTTAATGACATCAATTAAGCTGCAGGAGAGAGGCTCGTTCCTTTTAGAATGGAGAAAAGCCAAGATACCTCCAAATGATTGGTGGGTGGGGTGAGGGAAAGACAGTATGGACATCTGGAGAACCCCAGAACATAAAAACATAAGAAGAGCCATGCTGGATCAGACCAAGGGTCCATCTAGTTCAGCATTCTGCTCACACAGTGGCCAACCAGGAACCCACAAGCAGGACATAGGTGCAACAGCACTCTCCCACCCATATTCCCCAGCAACTGGTGTATACAGCCTTACTGCTTCTGCAGCTGGAGGCAGCACATAGTAATCAGGGCTAGTAGCCATTGATCACCTTCTCAAGGAATTTATCTAACCCCCTTTTAAAGCCATCTAAATTGGTCGCTATCATGTCATCTTGTGGTAGCAAATTCCATAGTTTAAGTATGAATTTTGTGAGAAAGTACTTCCTCTTATCTATCCTGAATCACCCAATCAGCTTCATGGGATGACCCTAAGTGCTAGGATTTTGAGAGAGGGAGAAAAATGTCTCCCTATCCACATTCTCCACACAATGCATATTTTTGTACACCTCTATCAGGTCTCCCATTAACCTTCTTTTTTTCCAAGCTAAACAATCCCAGCTGTTGAAACCTTCCACCATTTTAGTTGCCAGACTGGCAACCCAGGAAGAATGGATTTGCCCTGTGGTCTTGAGATTCAGTACTCTTGGGCCACAGCTAGACCTAAGGTTTATCCTGGGATCATCCAGGGTTCACCCCTGCCTGAGCACTGGATCCCCTGTGTGTCACCTAGGTGAACAGGTTTGACCCCTGGATGATCCAGGGATAAACCTTAGGTCTAGCTGTGGCCTTGGTGTATGGGCATAGAATCAAACTGCATGTGAAAATTAAACAGCATTCTGGTGCAAAGTATTTGGCCAAAGAATTAGTTTTAGTTTAACCATTAAATCAATGGTTGTTGTCGGATACCAAAATCCAATGCATATTGAGAACAATGCATAGCATCAGGTCCTGCTAGACAAGACTTTTCTCATGCAATTGCCCTGCCTCATCCACTGATATTTTACCATGGGTATGTCCAGATGACTTCCACTTGTAACCCTCCTATGCTTCCCCAACACTTATGTCCTTTAGCTCTAGGAGGCCTCCTCTGGAAACAGCCCAGGCTTCATCAGACTGTCTCAGAATGTCACAACATGGATAGACAGTATTGTAAAACTATGGCTGCCTTAGAATGAATCAGTTATCAGACTCAGGCCTTAGCTAGACATACCTGTTAGCCTGCGATGGAGGAGGGAAGATCTCGTGTTGTGATTAATGTGAGATCCCTCCTCTGTTTACATGCGACGTGTGACGACCTCAAAAGGAGAGGCATCATGCCCATTTTTTTATTATTAAAGGGCCAGCAGCGCACTAACACTCATGAATATAAAGTAAGTGGGTTTTTATAAATGTAAATTACTTTCCCCGCTCCCCCACCCTACCCCCAATGGGTGCAGTGCTCCTGGGGAGCAGTGCGCCCCATATGTGGATCTTTGTTCCTTGGATGGAATCGCATGGAGCCAATGGGTCAACCCATGGCACCTGGCCACATGTTCTGTGGTCTCGGGCTCAGCCTGGGACCACAGAAAAACCGGGGCCAAAGGGGAGGGCGAGATCCCGGGGAAAGGGAGGGATCATCCCTCCCTGATCCTGGGATCCCCTGTGCATCATGTGGATGCACAGGGACAATCCCGGGGATCACCCCGGGATAAAGCCCCATCTAGCTATGGCCTTCATCTTTGCTGGGTTACCTGGGTAAAGTAGCAGAGGTGGAGCCTTGTTTAGACTACTAAGTTCAAATTTTAACTACCAAGTTCAACTTTCATGACTTCCTCCAAAGTACCTTTAGAACTTCTAGGGCTTTCTAATGCTAACTGTCAGCACCCTCATAAACTAGAATTTACTACATTCCTCAGTGCAGATGTGTTCTCAGACTCAGATCCCCATTAGTAAGCTGGGAAGAATGTAGCATCAACTGGGCTTTTGTATTATTATTATTATTATTATTATTATTATTATTATTATTATTATTATTATTTATATAGCACCATCAACGTACATGGTGCTGTACAGAGAGATCCAGTGCATGTTAATGAGATCCAGACTCAGATCCCCATTAGTAAGCTGGAAAGAATGTGGCATCAACTGGGCTTTTGTATTATTATTATTATTATTATTATTATTATTATTATTATTATTGTTAATATAGCACCATCAATGTACATGATGCTGTACAGAGAGATCCAGTGCAGATAATGAGATCCTGTGCAACCCCTACACATGTTCACTGAAAAGTAAAGGCCATTGTGTTCAATGGGGCTTACCAAGCACAAGTGTTTAGGATTGCAGCCTTAAGATTATTATTTTTTAAAGAAAAAAAGTACTTCATACATGTTGAAGAAAAAAATAACAGGGGATGGTTTAAGTCAGTCTTTGTTGGTTCAAAGTTTTCAAAATCCAGGCATAAAAGTCAATCTGAGGATGCCTGCTCTGTTTTAGAAATGTTTTGACAACATAGCTAAAATAGGTTGGCCACATGTTGCCAGGTGGTGGTTGGGAATGAAAACAATTACATTCTAACACACTGAAGACATTACCCAATGTAGGATTACCCTCACAATGAGAGGGACAATAAAACACCTGAGAGACATGTCTTGAGTTGTATTCCCCAGCTCTGTTCACCAGGTACAAACTAAGGTCATTTAGGTGTCAAGTGTGAGAAACTGAAATAGCAAGATAGTAGATAGTCAAGCCAGTATCATCATGGCTCTTGTCCTCACAGCCCCAGCTCACTTCACTTCAAAGCACTAAAGCACAGATTTTCACACAGCCAGCCCAGGTTTCCTCGAGGCATATTTTATTGTTTTCTTGCTAGCTCTGGAACACCTTCAGGAACTGCTTGTGTGGCCTCTTCAGACCCAGGATATTGCAATGGGCCTCTTCCAACTCTAACATTTGATGTGGATGGTAATGGTATTGCTACCTGGGTACTTGCAATGTGGAATGGTAGCTTCTGTTGCTTAATAGCTTCAGTTGCTTGGACTTCATGTGTCTATTTCAGTGACATATCTGGGACTTAGGTGTAGGGATGGGTGAACGAGTGATGTTTGAGATCATTAGGATTTGCTTAACATCATCTCACTGCTCATCTTGTTACCAAAATGTTTTTGATTTCCACTTGCTTCGCATGAATAGGATATTTGTGTAAATCAAGCAGCGATCAAATGACAGACTTGCACAAATCTACTAAAGTTTGCACAAATATTGTAATTGGTACAAATTTCCTCCATACAAAGTGGGACTGATTTGGTCTATCAAGGCAATTCTTTCTAATTTTTATCTTTAAAAAACAAACAAAACCACCCAGCACTTGGAGGAGCCTGGAAGTTCTTCCTGAATGTCCAATGGAGACCTCACCCTTGCCAATAGGCATTCAAGAAGAATTCCTAGGCTCCCGCAAGTGCTGGGGGTGGTTTTTTAAAAACATATTTAAAAAATAGAAAGAAGATCCCTGAACAACCACTGACACTTTAAAAGTTATGTGGAAACCCTATCCCCCCACCCCAAGGATATTTTTTTCTGAAATTCCCACCTCTCCTAGTCTCTTTTGCCAGAGTTTTTGCCCACCCTCTCTATGTAACACCGAAAATGGAATAATCTTTTTTTTTTTTTTTGGCATAGCACTAACATAAACCTGTTGCTGAGGAACAAGTGTAGGAGGGTGCTGTTGCACCCATGTGCTGCTTGTGTGTTCCTGATCGACAGCTGGACTAGATAGACCCTTGGTCTGATCTGGGATAGCTCTTCCTATGTTCTTATGTTCTTAAAATGTCTGATCCGGCATGGCTCTTCCTATGTTCTTATGTTTTAAAAATGTCTGATCCGGCATGGCTCTTCCTATGTTCTTATGTTTTAAAAATGTCTGATCCGGCATGGCTCTTCCTATGTTCTTATGTTCATTTTCCCTAAGGCTAACCTGAGTGAACAAGACTCAACAGCACATTGCAACCAGAGATTCATACAGCATGAGATGAAAATCACCTTTCTCCTTACCATGCCTAAAATATATTACCATGATACATTCATAAATAATCTGTCATGAGGGATGCATTTATTCTGAACTGGTGCAATTTATAGTGTTGTATTGTCATTTTCCTTTTATTTTCCTTTGACATTTATCCATTTCCTTCTATGTATAACCCCGATAGTGCTGATCTGGCCTAGCAATCTGAATGCAAGAGATAGATTAAATGTGCAATGTGTACATTTTCAATTCCTAAATGCAACTCAGCCAGCTTTGACATTCAGTGCAGCAACCCACTCTAATGATATAGGTACTTACTATATTGCATGAACATTATTCTGAAGCCCCCACAGTGCACTAATACACAGTCCAAAGCTTCCTGCACTCCTTAAAAAAATCCCCATGAGTATTTATTGAAGCAAGTACTGCCTCAGGCTCCTATCTCCTTCCTCCTCCCTTCTCCCACCACCCTCCTAAATACCTGGATGGAAATTACTGCAAGCATTTGTCAATGACCCCTTTATGGCTGGCAAGGAAGTGTTCCTTCCCCTAACGAACAGAGAGCAATGGATCTACCTTGTTGAGTGACCCTCAGTGAGGTCACTTTTGACACTCTAGGCAAAGATTGATTGCAAATAGCAGATGATACCCTTTCCACGTGCCTGTCTCTGGGACTTGGTCAAATATTCTACGCTTCAGGCAAGTCATGAAGCACATGGAGAGAAGAAGCTAAGTGGTGCCACCTATAAATGCAATCAAAGTGCCTACGGTAACATTGTAGATGAATTGAGCCCAGTACAAGAAATATAGGGTATTATTTTGAAATAGTGAAATAGAAGATAGATCAGGCATGGGCAAATTCTGGGGGTCAGAGGTAACATTGGCTCCCACCCACAGACTGTACTGGGGGCTGCCCCTATGCTGTACCCATGCCACATGACCCCTATCTGATATGCAGGAGAACTTCTGCCAATCATTGTCAATTAGGGATGTCCGTCACTGGGAAATCCGAACCTTTTGGGGCTTGCCAGACTTCTGCAGGGCGTCCAGCTTGGTTTGCTTTTGCGAGCTGAGCCATGCAGTTTCTCTGGGTCTCAGGGACTTGTTTTTTGTTGCATAATTTGAGCAACTGTTGGCTCTAATTTGTGCAAATTTTCACAATTTACAGCCAAAATTTGTGCATTTTTTAAAAAAACACGCACTCACAAAGGAACTCCTGCCAGCGGTTTTATCTCATGGTACACCACATCGGGCCAGTTGGTGGAAGATGGAATGGAGTTGGCAAGGCCCAGCTGATGAAAGCCCATCAAGCTCCACCCCTCAGATTTCTCCAACATCCCTAGTGCAGATAATACTAAACTAGATGAACCATGGTCTCACCCAGTAAAAAAGAGCATTATATATTCCTAACACAACCCTATGACTTGTCTTCAGATTCAGACTGAGTTCTCTCTCAAGATTTTATTGTTTATAGCCAATGACAATCACAATACAAACATGGAGCAAACAAGTATAAAAACAAGTATAGACTGAGTTCTGGAACAATGTAATTAAGAAATAAACAAGGATCTCTGAGGATGTGTGGAGTGTCATCTTCCCATTACTAAATCAGACTATAGTCTGCAGATGGCAATCATCGTAACCATTATAGAAAACCCCTCGAGCCCTGCTCAAGCTCTTTTTGGTGCATCTAGCCCTGCCCATCAAGACGTGTCCCTGGCTGGGTCTGCCTTCTCCTATCCACATCAAAATATGCACCCTATCAAGTCAGTGGAGCACAGTCCAGATGAGCACTATGATGTGGATGCCAATGTGTACATCTGGCTGCATATATGCTTCCACATGTGGATTTCCATGGCTACCTTAGAATACCTTTCTGGAAGCAGCTTAAATGTTCATAGAGAAGCAGTTTTCAATAGCTGAAGATATTTTATACAACAGCAGCAATAGTTTCTCCCAAGGAGCTTTATGCTACAATCCCTTTCTAGATGACAGGAGTTGTGATAGCAAAGCTTTGTACCTACTTCTCTTGGCACCACTCTCTGGGGTGGGTTACTCAGAAGTATTTGCATGGAAAATCTATTACCTGCACAAAAACTAGAGCATGCAGGTCAGGAAATGAACATAAATAATACCTAAAAGTTGGCAGCATGCCATATGCTAGCTTGGCTGCAATTTCCTTGATGTGAAAGACATGTTGTTGCTGTTATTGTTGTTCAGCATCTTCATCTCATTTCAGTAGCCTTATGCCTCAAAGAGCTGGAATTTGTTTTTGTCTTGTTGTTTTAAATCAAGTAATCAAAACTAAAAATTATTTACTGCCAATGATTAGAAGCGATCAAGCCAAGATGCAAATAAAAATCTCTGTCCAGGAATTGCAGCAAATGACAATATTGAACACCAAATATTCTACTGCATTCTACATTATAATTGGAAGAACCATCAAAAAGGTTTACTTTTCAAGTAAAAGTTGCTTGACTCTAAAAGAAGCCCCCAGTGGAATGAATGCATTCCCCAACCCCCTAGCTTGGGCTCAGAAATCAATTTCAGGTGCACGTAAAAGGCTCACATGTGCTGTAGCAGAAAATTTGCCCTGTTTTTTGTTTGTTTGTTTTTTAGGAAGCACAAAGCATTTTCTTTGATAAAGACTTCCCTCAAATTGTGTTGGGAACTATATCCAGTCTCCAGTTGTGTAGATTTCCATTTACACAAGAGGAGTGATAAAGGAGTGATAAAGGCGAGTTCTTTGATCAGAATTTACCTAGTTCTCACCTCCCAGAACTGAACATGAACTAAAACACATTGTACATTTCCAACGTTGTTATGCAGTTTGTAGAAGAAGACATTTATTTGAAAAATGAACATACAAATGCATACTTTTGAAAAATGCAGTTGATGCATATATTTAGGGAAATATGCATGAAAAATAATTACAATTTTTCATTAAAAAAGTCTCACAATTTGATACAGACATCAGTTTGAAGAACTTTGATAAGCTCAGGTTTTGCTTGTTTACATATCCCTAGGTCTTCATGGATTGTTTACCTGTCCATAGTCATTCTTCCCCTTAAATGCTGCTGGGTGGGCAAGAAAACCCATTTCTGAGCCAATCCTTGCATTGGCATACATGTCCAAATACATTTTCCATTGAAAGCAATGCATTTCAGAGGAATGGCATCCACATTCTATGCACATTCAAATGTGCATCCAGAGGAGAAGATATCATATGTTGCTGCATTACATATCATCATCATCATCATCATCATCATCATCATCATCACGTATTAATTTATTTGAATGCTGCTTTTCAAAACATTGTGCTCAAGGCTTTTCACAACATAACAAATGAATAGCAACACATATAAAATGGATATAGAAATATTCCAGAGTACAATGGAAACAATCTTCTCATACTTCTTCCGCATCTCTCACCTAGGGAAGTAAAGATTCCCAGTCTTTCTTCAAGCCTCACATAACCACAACGGTATTCCATACATATCCCAATTCTTATCCCATATGTATCCCAATGGAAGGGAGTATTGGCATGGTTGCATTAGCCATGCAAACTTATTCCCTCCTGCCCATCCCAGCTTCTCCCCTTCTCCCCGTGAGTAGCAGGGGTCAGCAGAGGCAAGAAGCCAGGCTGGGGTCAGTCCAGGGACATCTGGGTGGGGAGGGGGAGCAAGTTCAGGACTTTTTCTTTTTTAAAAAAAAACCACTTACATTTGGCTTGAGTGCAAGTGCACTCTGGCTCCTGTTACTTAAAAAAAATGGTGGCCACGATGGGCGCGACGTCCCTTTTCACTTCCAGGACATCGTGCATCCGCCTGGACACAGGACGACAACCCCGGAAGCTGGAAATTCTGGGATCATCTCTCCTGTGTCCCTGTACACCCTTAGGTGTAGAAAGGGTCCAAGTGTAACATTTTGCAGGGGGCTATGGATGAGTGGGGCTATGGTGGGAAGAAGGCAGTGGGGAAGGCCACTTCTGACAGCACAGATGATCCAGCTTTCATCTGGGCTCATCTCTGGGTCTTTACAAACTTCAGGAGCATCATTCGTGGAAAAGCAGCCATCCTGTTCAATTAATGCCTAATAATATAGTAGGTTAATTTGAATATAAAACCTTTGATACTTTGCAGAGGGTGAAAAAGATTGTCCCTCCATTTTACAGTTGTGTCATTTTATCTGAACATCATCAGACATGGAGGGGTGGGAAGCAGTTGGAAGAGATGTTAATGGCATTGTCAGTTTCACCTCTCTGACAGGGAAGGTTTGGGTTGGCCTTATTTCTTCCTGCAACCTCAAACAGAGATGAAAGCCAGATTCATGTCAATTGTCCCACAGCTAACCTCTACACTAATTTTTATTGCCTCAACGAGAGGGACTGTGAAAAAAAATATTTATAGGTCCTAGAAGAACAGTAAAAAGTTTGCAAGCATTTAGGGCTTTTACTCAATAAACCTTTATGTGCCCTTCACGCACCCGTTCATGATAAAAATAAAATGAAATAAAATAACACAGAGATCTTGTGCACTGACAGTAAGCTGAGCGTCCCATAAATTCCACTCTAAGCTGAAAACCACAAGATCTTTGAACTAGTGCTCTATTGAAACACAGCTTTGTGTTTCACAGACATTTCCACCCATCATGAACTGAGCCTCCCCTTTTGGAAATGTTTGATGCCCTTTTATGAAACGGTGAAAAGGGGTGTATAGCGGAATGTACATAACTTTTATCATTATGCAATGATTTGTGTAATAAGATGAGAAGAACCATGCTCTATCAGAGCAAGAGTCCAACTAGTTCTGCACTCTGTTCACACAGAGGCCAACCAGCTGTCAACCAGGGACCTACAAATAGGCCAATGCTATTTTGGGCTGCATTAATAGAAGTATAGCTTCCAAATCACGTGAGGTACTGGTTCCTCTCTATTCGGCCCTGGTTAGGCCTAATCTAGAGTATTGCATCCAGTTCTGGGCTCCACAATTCAAGAAGGACGCAGACAAGCTGGAGCGTGTTCAGAGGAGGGCAACCAGGATGATCAGGGGTCTGGAAACAAAGCCCTATGAAGAGAGACTGAAAGAACTGGGCATGTTTAGCCTGGAGAAGAGAAGATTGAGGGGAGACATGATAGCACTCTTCAAATACTTAAAAGGTTGTCACACAGAGGAGGGCCAGGATCTCTTCTTGATCCTCCCAGATTGCAGGACACGGAATAGTGGAGTCAAGTTAAAGGAAGCCAGATTCCAGCTGGACATCAGGAAAAACTTCCTGACTGTTAGAGCAGTACAACAATGGAATCAGTTACCTAGGGAGGTTGTGGGCTCTCCCACACTAGAGGCCTTCAAGAGGCAGCTGGACAACCATCTGTCAGGGATGCTTTAGGGTGGATTCCTGCATTGAGCAGGGGTTTGGACTCGATGGCCTTGTAGGCCCCTTCCAACTCTGCTATTCTATGATTCTATGTGGTGCAACCACGAGGAGCTGGGACAAACTGTGATGCCCGCCCACACGTTCCGCGGTCTCCGGATCATCTCAAGACCATGGAAAAAGCAGGCTCAACAAATAGGGCAAGATCCCAGGGAAAGGGAGGGATCATCCCTCCCTGCTCCTGGGATCCCCTGTGCATCATGTGGATGCACAGGGCCAATCCCGGGGATCACCCCGGGATATTGCTCCATCTACTATGGCCTCAGTGAAAAATGCTGGAGTGCTTTATGAGCACACCAAATTCACATTCCAAACTGGAGATTGGATCCAGGGTCTCCCTTCCTTGTTTTTAAAGAACAATATCCCTCTACAGAAATTCTGAATGATGTAGAATGAGTGCACTTGGAGGTGTGTGGCATTGGGATAACAGACATATTTGTCTGAATATCAGGAGTAGGGATAAGTATACGATTCAAACCAAGGCCACAGCTAGACCTAAGGTTTATCCTGGGATCATCCAGGGTTCGCCCCTGCCTGAGCACTGGATCCCCTGTGTGTCACCTAGATGAACAGGTTTGACCCCTGGACGATCCAGGGATAAACCTTAGGTCTAGCTATGGCCCAAGACTGACACCTGAGCAGAAGTGGGACATTTGCTTTACTTCTGTTGATTCCCAAGGATGGCTTTAAAAGGAGGTTAGCCAAATTCATGGAGGTTAGGGCTATTAATGGCTACTAATCCTGTGGGGATAGGCTACTTCCACTATCAGAGGCAATAAGCCTGTATGCACCAGTTGCTTGGGAACATGGCTGGGCAAGTGCTATTGCACTCATGTGCTGCTAGTGGGTTTTCAATCAACAGTGGGTTGGTCACTGTGTGAACAGAACGTTGGATTAGATGGACCCTTGGTCTGATCCAGCATAGCTTCTCTTATGTTCTTGTAAGCCCATTCCACTCAAAATGTAAAGACTGTTTTTGCATCAAACAACCCTGTAAGTTATTGTTTTGAAATTTGGTAGGCTTGATTCCCTCAGAAGGGTAAACTATCCCTAAAATGTTCTTCTAGTTCTGATCAGAAAAATAAGTTATCAGCAGTTCCCATTAGTATTATTTTTTGAAAAAATCAAAACATAAAGGCACATAGCACTAAAATGCCTGAAACTCTTTCTCTGACATTTGGCAGGAGTAATCCTCTCCTGAGGGGTACTATGGTTGCAAATATTATCCAATTCTTATTAATGGGGGGAGAGGTTATAGCTATTTTTGAAATTCCTATGATAGCCAATAGGAAGCCTGAAGCAACAGAGTTCTGAACCTAAGCTTGAATTTGACACTTAATTGAAGCCTAATTGCTCTGAGCAGAAGTGGGCCATTTTCTAAAGCAACAAATTGTGGTCTGAGTCAAAGCAGGAGGGTGTCCATGCACATCCTTAATGGGAAGCAAGACTGCAAACGTAAGTGTACATACATAGGCTTCTAAAGGTTAAGCCAATATGTATAGTTGTGGGGTAGAACATTTTGACACAGTTGCACTACATGTATTTGTTCTACACTACTATAATGTCTGTAAAGGGCTTGCATATTATACAAAAGGCTGATAACATTTCAAAACGATGAGGCATTGTCTGAGCATGCTGTTTCATCCAGACCTGTCTTTAATGGCCCAAGTGCTCTCTCACTGTGGCACAAAGCACCTTTCATTAGCTGAGGGTAGTGTGTCAGTGGTGTCTCCTCCTGAACAGAAAAACCTTAGCCGCAGTTAACTCTTCGTTTAGACTACTGCAAAACATTGTGCATAGAGCTGTCTTTGAGGACTGCTTGGAAGCTATGCTGAGTGCAAAATATGGCATGCCTAATCACTGGGACAAGCTTCATGGAATTTCACCAATTTCCAACAACAATTCATAGTCCTGGTTTTGACAGCTAAAGCTGAAGATACCTTTGGATGTAAGAACGTGCCTGGGTTTGGGCATCAGCCTCTGAAGCCCTGGTCCAAGGCTTCAGGTCTTCTGTGGTGAGGTGGGTTATGGGTGGAGATGGGGTCTTTTCAGTTGTGGCACCCATCTTTGGAATTAGAATAGGGATGTGCAAATCAGCAAAACTTGAGCTCACCAAAGTTCTCCAAATTCTATCTCAAAGCTTGTTCTAACATGAGTCCGTATCAGATGATGAGCTTCGGAGGCTTTTTTGGGGGGAAGGGTTGCATGAAAATCCATGTGTAATGGAAGCATTTTATTTTGTTTTTCATCAGGCCTTTTAAGCGTCTTATAGTGCAATCCTGTGTGCTGTGCATCTACCCAGTGCTCACCATGGGGCTTAATGGGGAGTTCAATGGGGCTTCCTTGGGTAAGTGTGTTTCCGCTTCAATCTATTTGTGAATGTTGCATCCTGGATTTTTCTTTTCTCTGCTGAGCTGTTTTGTATTGTTTAGTGTTACCTGAATTTTACTTGCAATTTTTCAAAAGAAACCCAATGTCTCATTTTGGAACATGAGCCGGCCTTAGCTATAAGGAAATGCAGATGTTTTTATCTGAAACAAAAGGGACATCAATTGTGGCAGTGGGGGATGGAGAAGTGGCAAGAACATGCTTTCCTATATCCCCTCCCCCAAAACACATTATCTGTACAGAGCAGGCATTTCTGGAGGGAAGCTTTTATAAAACCCACAGAGTCCATAACATCCCAGGGACATCCTATCAGGGCACGCTATGTAGTTATCTAAAAGAACGCACAAAATCTCTTCTCAGCACCTCTTCATTAAATGAAATCACCCCACCCACCCTGCAACCCCCAGTTCTATTCTGACAGACCAAGGTCCCCCAGATTACTGTTGCATTATTGCAATTGTTCATTCAACAGAGCTGCTGCTTTATCAGCAAAGCCACCCCAGAGAAACCTGAAAACAATATTTGTGGCCAGGCAAATGTTTGTATGGCTGGCTTGCTGAAAAGAAGTTTGATATGGAGTAGAAGTAAGACTGAGAGGAATAGAAGGGGGAGGAAGAGGAGAACAGGATTACACATAAAGATGTCTCATGAAGACTTTGAAAAGGAAAAGAGATTTTGGAAATAAAAAGCCAAAAAACATCACCCTACACCACAAAGGCACTCTCCCAAACACAAATGCACTGACAGCATTCAGGGAGAAAATAATACTTTTCTAAGAGTCCGACTAACATGAATTAAAATCATATAGTCCGTTCACCAACTTTAGGTCTTATGTCCCAGAAATCTAAAAAGTACCCAGGGCCAGACATGCAATGGGGTTAGTGATGACACTTCAGGAAAGACTCAAAGCAATACAAATCGGGCTACTTCAATCCTCAGATCCAACATCCAGCCCAAGGCAAGTCTAGAACTCACAGCTGCCACTACTGCTGTCACGGTGGCTTCTGAGGCTGCCATTCCTGCTCCAGTCTATTGCTACATCTTTAGACACAGCAGCCTTTATGTGACATCTGTGGAGGTGCACATACATGTGTTAACACTAAAAGCAAGATTCTGGTGAAGGCAACAAGGAGATGATGCACAGCCAAATCGAGCAGTGGGCAGGGAAATAAGGTTGTGGATTGTTCCCACAGCTAGCAGTAGGAAACCTGTAGCCCAGGGCTGGATGCAGCCTGCCAGGACTCCTCATCCAGTCCTCCAAGGCACTGCCTTCTTCCTGAGCTTCTGCTGTTGAAGAAAAGCCAAGGGAAAGGGAAGAAGGCTTGGCCAGGAGCAACCTCAAGATGCATGAAGTGCCTAGAAGCAATGGTTACCAAAGGCTTGTCTCCCATTGGCAAAGCTGAGCAGAGAAACTGCCCAGAGAGATTCAACTATTGGGCAGTAGAGAAATGGAATAAATAAATAAATGAGTCTGGTCCATTGTGAGCTATCTCAAGGCACTTAGAATGGATTGAGGGAGGCAGCAGTGCCCCATGGAGGAGGTCCTTCTTTCCCATTGCTTAGCTGATTCCCAGTCAACAGAGCAGCAGGGTGTGGGGGAGATCACAGGGCAGCAAGGTGATCTCCCTGTGATCCTGCCCTGCTCAGCTGTATGTTAGATGCACCTCTGGTGTGTGTGTGTGTAAGCTCCATCTTATGAGCGTTTTATTGCACACTCATTACTGGGCACTCATGGAGTTTGCTCAGGTCCCTCACATGACATTGTCTGCCTCCTGCGCCCCTTCCGCCCCTTCTGGGCTTCCTTTCGTGACAAACACGCCCCCCCCCATTATGTCCAATGTATTTTAAACATGGAATTGCTGCTCTCTCCTGCTGTGTGCAGGAGAGGTAGCGCCATTAGAACAGTGGACTCAATGGGCCTCCTGCTCTTCTGTACTTCCTCTTTTGAAAGAGGAAGTAACTGAGGAACGAAAACACAGGCGGAAAAGCGATGGTAGGGAGCGTGTTTCCCCCCGGTGTGATGGAGCTCTCTGTGTGCGTGCATGTGTGAAAGATAAATGGATGGATAGATATGAGGAGGATGAATGGATAGGGTTGTGTGTGTTTTGTGAGTGTGAATGAATGGATGGATGTGCATTGTATGTGATAGGTGAGAATGGATGTTTGTGGGTGTGCACTTTATGGATGCATATGAATATGGGAGAGAGGGGGTGACCCCACCCACTAGCTTTGGTCCCACCAACTTTTTGTAGGGGTAAGTAATCACTGGCATGTGGTTTCTGGATTGTTAGTGGCAAAGATTCCTGCATTGAGCAGGGGGTTGGACTCGATGGCCTTGTAGGCCCCTTCCAACTCTGCTATTCTATGATTCTATGAAAGAAATGGGCCCCTTGGGCTGACACATTTTCCCCAACCCTGCAATATGCTTCATTCTCCCAACCACAAGCCACAGCAAATGTGAAAAAAGACACAACTCTACCCTAAACTGGGAGCCACTAGATGGGTTGGACTGCAACTCCCATAATTCTCAACCAGCATGACCTTGGCTTGGAATTATGGGAGTTGCAGTCCAACACATCTAGAGGAGGCAGGTGGTGGAAGAATGGCATATATAAGTAGTTGTCCTGAAGTTTGGCCTTTATATTTAGATACCGGTATGCCGATGTAGGGGGGAAACCGCACCAATAAGCGTGGATGTTAAAAAGAGAAATCAACTCTGGTGCTTGATAAACGTGTTAAAAACTATTTTATTCTTTAAATCCAAAAACTGCTCTCCTCAACGTTTCAGACGTATCGTCCTTCGTCAGGAGCTGGAAACAGTTGCTGTGCTAGCAGGAGCTACTGTGACTCACTGGTTTTCTCACCCGCAGTTATGGCGTTGTAATTTTTGGTGTTCCGACACAGAACACCAAAACTTACAATGCCATAACTGCGGGTGAGACACAGTAGCTCCTGCTAGCACAGCAACTGTTTCCAGCTCCTGACGAAGGACGATACGTCCGAAACACTGAGCAGAGCATTTTTGGATTTATTTATTTATTTATTTATTATATTTTTATACCGCCCAATAGCCGAAGCTCTCTGGGCGGTTCACAAAAATTAAAACCATAATAAAACAACCAACGGGTTAAAAGCACAAATACAAAATACAGTATAAAAAGCACAACCAGGATAAAACCACGCAGCAAAATTGATATAATTTATCTGTATAAAATACAGAGTTAGAACAGTAAAATTTAAATTTAAGTTAAAATTAAGTGTTAAAATACTGAGAGAAGAAAAAGGTCTTCAGTTGGCGACGAAAAGAGTACAGTGTAGATGCCAGGCGGACCCCTCTATTTAAAGAAAAAAATAGTTTTTAACACTTTTATCAAGCACCAGAGTTGATTTCTCTTTTTAGCATCCACACTTTATATTTAGATGCCAGAGGAGGGAAGGAAGTTCTCATTTTAGTCTCCATCACTTTACTGTAGTATGGAATGGTCTAAATGCTAATGGTAATGGTAATCCATGTGATCTTGTGAAATTTGCAATATTAGGGCTATATCTGCAAAAGCTTGTGTAGTGTTTGTGTGTATGTGTAAATATGCTATCAAGTGTGTGTGTGCTTCAGAAGACCTAAGGAAGACTAGATAATAAGAATTTTGAACATTCAAACCTGTAATTACCCATACACATTACGGCTCCTTAAACATAGCTGCTACATGTGTTTTACTCAACAACAGTGATTTAGAACCAAAAGAGAAATTCATATTAATAACAAAATCATACTGCTGTTTCTACAGTGCAAAAATAAAATGAAATCTAAAACCTCTGTTAGAAAAATAGTCTAGTTCTAAGTTGAATCTGTGGGCTGGCTTTCAGCTATCTATGTAAAATTCTTGATGTGTGACACATCAGTATTGGCTTTATCAGTTTGAAACCCCTAGTCTCATAGAGGCAGTGAGTTATAAATAAATTGATGGAACCACCATCTTCACTTTTCCTTTTTCCTTATTTTTTTCCTTTCTTTTTTGATACACTCACAATGAGAGACCTTCAAAGCTGACAGTATTAATTACTATAACTCTTTGTTAATTTGGAGGACATTTGATATGAACTTCTAACTCCTTACCTTCCGGAGCCTCAATGGAGATATATATTTCTTTCAACATCTGCAAAACAAATCACTTTATTTGGACTCAGGGCTGGCAAGTATATATACATACACTACACACACATTTTCTGGAAATACTGTTTAGGGTCCAGAAGGGAGAGCCCGTATCAACTATGAAAATGTATTATTGGAATACAATATTCCAAATGCAGCCTTCCTCTTCTTTCTCCAAGCATAGCTGAACAACTCAGTCTAAATCCAAAGCTACTCCAGGGAACATATGTGGCAAAACAAAATCCACCACTTTCCATAAGGAAGTGCCAAAAACAACTTTTCCTTGACAAGCATGCAGTTCTTCTCAGATAGTTTGTTTCTTGAGCAACTCAAAATAGTGATCCTGTTTTATCTCTTAAAATGATCAGGGAAGTGTCCTTTCTGTATGCCTTTCCATCCCATGGCAGTTCACTTGATGGAGACGCCTTGTATCAATAGAACGGAAATACTTTGCAGGTGTGGGGAAGAAAGGGGCTGCGTATAATTATTTCCAACAGTAGAACGTCCACTTAATAGCAGTGGCCAGAAACCAAAATCACCTAAGTTACATTCATATGCAAAGAGACACCTGTATATACACATCTGGATTTAGGGAGCAACAAGATATGTTGCTTCAAGGTTATTCATGTAGAAAGGAAAGATTGTACATGGGAGAATAAAATCTAATTGAGGATGGGCATTTTTTTTAATGATTTTTTTGCACAGCACTTTAAGGAACACAGCTATGCTTCCTCAATCAAACCAAAATGACTACCATGTAGGAAGAGGTTTCAATAACAACAACAACAACAACAACAACAACAACAACAACAACAATAATATATTACCCACCTCTCCCTCACTGCACTCTACATCTAAGGTCCTCCTCCGAGTGCCTACTCCGAGGGAAGCTCAGAAGGTGGCAACAAGGGAGAGGGCCTTTTCAGTAGTGGCCCCCCAATTATGGAATGATCTCCCCAACGAGGCACCAGGTTAAGACCTTTCTCTTCTCCCAGGCATTTAAAAGCATTTAACAACATACGCTGAGTTTGTTTGTTTTTAACGGACCCCAGAATAGCTATTTTTATAAGAATACTGTTGTTTTTATGCTTTTTATGTTTTTAAACTTTGTATATTTGTTTTTAATGTTTACTGTTTTTAACTTTTGTAAACTGTCAGAGAGCTTTGGCTATGGGGCGGTATATAAATGTAATAAATAAATAAATAAATAAATAAATACTAAATAAAATATAATACATAAAATTAGTAGGGATGTGCTCCACTTCTCTTCGGTTCAGAGAAGCAGGAGCGAGGCAGCCTAATTCGCCCCCGGAAAAGGCGGAGGCAAAGAGAGTCAGGGGGGCTGCGGATCGAGGCGAAGAGGATCGCCTCAATCCGGAGCTTCGGCTGCAGGTAAGTGGGGGGGAGGGGACTCATCTGGCGGTGCCGGCGCCGCCATCCATGTGGCGGTGGTGGTGGCAGCGCCAGGTGAGGGAGCAGGGCGGAGGGACGCTTACGTGCCTCTGTCGCGGGCTTCAATTGAGGCCCTGGTTGAAGGCGGAAGTGAAGGCCGAGGCCTCTTCCGGCTTCAACCGGGGCCTCAATTGAAGCCCATGATGGATGCAGGTAAGGGGGTGGGGGCAGGGGCGAGGGCAGGGGGTGGCCTACCTGGTGGCGCCAGCGGCGCCATCCATGCAGCAGTGGTGGCAGCAGCCCCAGGTAAGGGAGCAAAGAGGAGGGACGCTTACCTGCCTCCGTCGCGGGCTTCAATTGAGGCCCCGGTTGAAGGCGGAAGTGAAGGCCGAGGCCTCTTCCGGCTTCAACCAGGGCCTCAATTGAAGCCCGTGATGGATGCAGGTAAGGGGGCAGGGGGGTTGGCTTATTTTGCGCCGCTGCCGCCATCCATGTAGCGATGGCGGCGAAGCCGGATCTCACTCTGCGGAGCGGGAGATGGACGGAGCAGCGCGAAGAGGATTGGGCCCGATCTGGATTTTCCGGATCGGGCCACGAAGCGGATAGGGGGGGCCATGCACACCCCTAAAAATTAGTTAAAAGAGCATATAAATGCAATACAATATTAAAATAACAATCACACGGATCACTCTTTGGGGTCTGGACTTAAGGGTGTGAAAAGGTGTGGTGGGAGGGGGAACTCCTATTCCAACACCTGGACATCTAAGCAGGTTTAAACACACTACCTTCTGGCTGCAGTGAAGGAAAGAAGGGAAGCAGGGCCTGTATCACAACTACAGAGAAGGCAGCTCTGTCAGTGTCCTCCTTCCATCAATGGTCACCTAGCAGCAGCCTTACAGTACTTGAATAGGGTAAACAGGCTTAGTTCAGGAACAACAAGGGTGAGGCCTTTTTGTTGGTGGTCCCCCAGTTTTGGAGTGATCTTCCTGATAAAGGCCTGCCTGTCACCAACATTATTATCTTTTCAGTGGCAGGTTAAGTCTTTCCTCTTCTCTCAGGCGTTTAGCAGCATATGATGAGGTTTTAATCAGGTCCTGGATTTTTTCCTATTCTTGATTTTTTAAACAAAATGTTTTAGATATATGTGTGTACTCTGTGTGTGTGTACTCTGTGTGTGTACTCTGTGTGTGTGTGTGTGTGTGTGTGTGTGTGTGTGTGTATATATATATATATATATATATATATATATATATATAGGGTGACCATATTTTGGAAACCAAAAAGGAGGACAACATGGTCACCCCCAAGGGGGCGTGTCCAGTACCAAGGGGGCATGCCCACCCGAACATAGCCTTGGTCACATGTCTGATTTTACAGCACACATTTAAGACAAATCTGTTCTACATAACATCTTAATGTTAAAATCACTGAAATAAAGAACAAGTGAGAGAACCAATGTATCTGAAATTAACTTCACTCACTCCTACTTTTGTAGGTTTTGCTGTACTTTGAAGCTTTTGCTATACTCTGTGTGTTACATTCTCCCCTTCCCTCAAATATCTTTTCTGACTGTATCTTCACTCATTGCAAGCTGCTGTTGTTGTTAACAGGGTTTGCTACTGGCTCCAGATCTGTTTCAAATTTGGTATGGCTAAAGCTCTACCTAAAAGCTATCATGGTGCCAACCTTCAGCTCTTTATATTTAAAAATGACTGTTTAAAAAATAATAATTTTAAAACTTCAATTTTTAAAAAATTCCTAAAAAATCAATGGATGAACGGATCTGTTTCAAATTTGGTGTGGCTAAAGCTCTACCTAAATCCTATCATGGTACAAAGTTTCATCTCTTTATATTTAAAAATGACGATTTTAAAAATAATAATTTTAAAACCTCAATTTTTAAAAAATTCCTAAAAAACCAATGGATGATCAGATCTGTTTCAAATTTGGTTTGACTAAAGCCCTTCCTAAGAGCTACCATTGTGCCAAGTTTCATGTCTTTATCTTAAAAAATGACAGAGTTATAAGCATTTTTGTTAATTCCCATTAGAGCTGCTCTTTGAAAAAAATCTGGATTTTCCCTCCCCTCCCGGACTTGCCATCAAAAACCCGGACAAATCCAAATAGATCCAGTCATATGGTCACCCTATATATATGTATATACATTTGTACGCAAATGATTTTTATGTTCTCGGTATAAGATTTTAATCTTTGTAAACTGCTCAGAGAGCTTCAGCTCTCAGGTGGTATATTAATGTAATAAAAGAAATGAGGCATTTCCCCTCTAGAGTAAAGGCCCTGATTTGAATTGGGACCACTGCACACTGGGATGGGAGGATTAAACCTGCCCTCCACTGTTTGCTAAGGATGGAAGAACCAGTTACTTTTGAGCTTGTTAAAATTTTCCAAACTGAAGTTCCAAGCTCATTTCACCACACTCCTGTTTTTGTTTTCAATCTAATTTTCAGTTCTTTCAAACATGGAAAGTATTATTATTATTATTATTATTTATTTATTTATATAGCACCATCTATGTACATGGTGCTGTACAGAGTAAAACAGTAAATAGCAAGACCCTGCCGCAGAGGCTTACATTCTAATAAAATCATAATAAAACAATAAGGAGGGGAAGAGAATGCAAACAGGCACAGGGTAGGGTAAACAGGCACTGGGTAGGGTAAAACTAACAGTATAAAGTCAGAACAAAATCAGGTTTTAAAAGCTTTAGGAAAAAGAAAAGTTTTTAGCTGAGCTTTAAAAGCTGCGGTTGAACTTGTAGTTCTCAAATGTTCTGGAAGAGCGTTCCAGGCATAAGGGGCAGCAGAAGAAAATGGACAAAGCCGAGCAAGGGAAGGAGAGACCCTTGGGCAGGCGAGAAACATGGCATCAGAGGAGCGAAGAGCACGAGCGGGGCGATAGTGTGAGATGAGAGAGGAGAGATAGGAAGGAGCTAGACAGTGAAAAGCTTTGTAGGTCAACAGGAGAAGTTTATATTGGATTCTGAAGTGAATTGGAAGCCAATGAAGAGATTTCAGAAGTGGAGTTAGATGGTCAGAGCGGCGAGCCAAGAAGATGATCTTAGCAGCAGAGTGGTGAACAGAAACCAACGGACTGATGTGAGAAGAAGGAAGGCCAGTGAGAAGAAGGTTGCAGTAGTCCAACCGAGAAATAAC
This sequence comes from Elgaria multicarinata webbii, assembly GCF_023053635.1. Taxonomy (NCBI): domain Eukaryota; kingdom Metazoa; phylum Chordata; class Lepidosauria; order Squamata; family Anguidae; genus Elgaria; species Elgaria multicarinata. The sequence continues at coordinate 188,547,336 of NC_086171.1, forward strand.
CAATGCATGAACAAGAGTCTTGGCAGAAGAGACAGACAAAAGTATCTTGGCAATATTATACAGGAAAAAACGACAGGATTTAGCTACTGCCTCAATATGAGGAATAAAGTACACATTTAAAATGAGGAAAATATGCATTTCTATGTATTCCCCCCCAAACAGTGTGAATTCCCCACCCCCATTGATTAAAGCCCTAAATTGAAGAATTCTTGAATGCGACTGCAATTTTTGTGAATTTGTGAACATTTCTCAAAAAAAGATTCTACTGCTTGTGCTTGCATTCAGGGTTGTGTGCATAAATATAATTCTCATACATCCCTACTTTTTGCTTATTGAAATTATTCTCTTACATGGGAGTTATTATTATTATTTAAAAAAATCCAACGGCATCAATGTAGGATTTTTTTTCCTAGTGCACAGTAACCCTAACCCAAACTGGGGCTACAAACACTTGCCCTAGAGTAAAAATAATAAAAAAAAGCTTCAGCTACATGCTATACAACTAACCTAACATGTAGTTTGACCATGAGATGAGGAAGAGGGAAATGATTCTGGGCCCCTCCTTCAGCTCTGCCGAGAAACCAGAAACCTTTGGCTGCTGCTCTCCTTGAACTGTTTCTGTTCCAGTTGGTCATTACAAGAACTTCCAAAATCTGACCCAAAGCTACATCTTTTTCTTTTCTTTTTTGCACTAAAGTAAGTGTGGGGCTTCTGACCCTAGCATGGGAGGTAACAGGGCTTTAACGGCTTGCCCCCACAGTGGGTCCAATTTGGATCAGGACCGCTACACCTGCCATTTGCATTTTCCCGAAGCAATCCATTTGTTTTAAAAATGGAAAGATGAGCTTCGGCTATTGGGTGGTATAGAAATGCAATATACAAATCAAATGTGATAGGGTTGTTTCTTTACTATTAGTACAACAACTCTCAGGAACAAAAAAAAGGGGGGAAATCCCTTATGTGATCAGCCAAGTCCATGCATCAGCCTTCACCAAACTGGTGCCCTTCAGCTGTATTGGAGTGAATCTCCCATGATTTCCAGCCAGCACACACTACAGTCATTGGTGTCACTGTCAAGATGGTCCATTCTGACCTTTAAAAGGTAGCAATACCAACTGCAAAACATGCCATCCCCTATATGTTCCATAGATTGCACAAGAATGACGATTCATTAATCTTCTTACTCCTCCGCCTTCCCCCCCAGTATAAATGGAAAAATAAAACAGAAAGCCCCCTCTTGCCAACTCAAGATGATGTTGTAATTAATTCCTGTACATTGCACTGTTGCTGAGATATTTTTACACAACATTAAGCTTATTACATAACATCTTGACACATAATTAATGATCCTTCCTTTATGTCAACGTCAGTGAGCATTTGGTGGCATACACTCAGCACCATCCACTAGTGATTTTAAAGACTGAAAGCTTTGACTTTCTATTTTGGTTCTGAGCTGGACTTAGGGACTGCCTGAATCAGCAAAATTTGAGCTTCCCAAAGTTCTCCAGATTCTATCTCGAATCTTGTTCCAACTCAAATCTGTATTAGATTGTGAACTTCTTCTTTTCCTTTTGCATGAAAATCCTTCTGTATTTTAGTGCACATTTTTCCAAATTCATGCATCAGTTGTGTGCATTTTTAAATGTCCTCATTCTTCTCCCAGTGATAAAAGCCTACTTGTGTGCATTTTTCAAAAGTGCACCATTTTTTGTTCACATTTTTTCAAATGTACACATGTTGTCAAATGCATTTCTTTGGGTTTGTGAATCACATTGCAAGCTCAGAAATGTACAGACTTCAACTTCAATTTGGGGTGCTGCTGAGTTCTCCCCCTGCCCGCCCACTTGGGAAAGTTGGTACAAGGACAGCCATGAGTGCAAGTGAGTCCACTCGACTCACCAGACTCACCTCCCTCTCCCTCCCCACTCTCCCCAGACATCTCCCGCTGCCATCACTACCACTGGGTAGTGTGTGTGTGTGTTCCACTCATGGAGATAGGGGACCAATTTTGTAGGAGGTTTCTAGTTTCTGAAAGTTCTGCAAGTTCTCTTGAGAGAAGATGAAGTGCATCTAAAGTGTGTGCATGTGTGTGTGTGTGTGAGAGAGAGAGAGAGAGAGAGAGAGAGAGAGAGAGACAGACAGAGACAGAGACAGAGAGACAGAGAGACAGAGAGACAGAGAGAGAGAATGGGGTGGGGAATGGTTGGAGGGGATGAAGGGATCAGCATCCAACTTGGGATCACTAAAGCTCTTCTTAAGAGCTACCAGTGTGCCAAGTGTCATCTCTTTATCTTTAAAACTGATAGAATTTTTGATAATTAATTCCCATTAATGCTAATAGAGCAGTTCTCCCAGTTCTCCGAAAATGGAGCAGTTTTCTGCTGCAGTAATCCAATGGTGCGGGGAGACAGAAATGCCTCAAAAATCAGGGTGGGGAATCACCTCATCGGAGCTCTGCCCTGAATTTCAGGGAGGAGCAGACCCGGTCTGCACACCCGTATTAGATATTGCCCCTTAGTTCTTCTTCATCACACACCATCCACAATTTCTATACCATTTCAACTTCTTGGGCCACAGCTAGACCTAAGGTTTATCCTGGGATCATCCAGGATTCGCCCCTGCCTGAGTATTGGATCCCCTGTGTGTCACCTAGATGAACAGGTTTGACCCCTGGACAATCCAGGGATAAACCTTAGGTCTAGCTATGGCCTAGCTCTTACTGAAATAATTCCCTTACCATGCTAGCGACTGTGTATGTTATACAAAAGAAAACCAAACAAGGTGGTTAATGGCTTGTTTTTTTTAAAAAAAATTAAGGTAGGCTGCTTTTGAACATAAGGGAGCACCCCACATTTCTTCAGCCCATTATCTGGAAAGGCTTTGTCAGTCACCACCCAAATTATGTGAGCTCCTGTAATTCATCAAACTCACTTGGATTTCTAATAACACTGTTTTAATCAATACTTTTAAGAAATGAACTCACAAGAATAGGTTACTCAAGTACAAGGATGACAAGCAGTAGAGTGAAAAGGGAAGAGGTCAGACGGGGAGAACAAATGAATCAGCAAAGACAGAAAAAACAGGAGATGAGATAAACAAAAGGAAAGAGCATAAAGATCCATTCATATGGCAGGAATGTGGGGGGACGGGACATCAGCACACAACATGTAACAATCACTGGGGAAACTCAGAGCAGGCTACAACTGGCAACGTACAACCGTATGATTGCTCTAACACACAACCTGCCTGGTCACTGTACAAAGTGAAATAAGGTAATTTCTCTCTGCTCATCGTATGCTCAATGACCCCATTCAGATGACATGATAAGCCACGGTGGTTAAGCATTCTGACCTAAACATTATGGCTTACTGTGTCATGAGAACCATTCCTAATCATGGTGGCTACATAACCATGGTTTAAGCATGTTCACTAAACATTTGCTGAAAAGGGGTTGGTGGCCTAAACATGGCTTACCATGTTGTCTGGACAGGCCCAATTTGTGATGGACACATTCCTCTTACTTTGGTTTGGAATTGGCAAGAAGGCTAAATTGGGACAGTGTAAGCAGGGCAGAATGTTTGTGTGGAGGGGAGGGGTTTTGTATTTTTCTGTTCCGTTGCTTCCAAAGGGAAGGAATAAATTATCACAGGTCCTGTGCTTCAGTAATTTTGTCCTCCATTCTTGGTGTGTGTCAAGGGAATGGGAGTCCTGTGGATTCAAACCCTCCCCCCACTGTTTTACTCTGTACAGCACCATGTACATTGATGGTGCTATATAAATAAATAAATAAATAAATAAATAAATAAATAAATAATAATAACATTCATCCACAGACTGCCTCCTTTTGGCTGTCTCTGTCATTGGAGTTCCAACAATTCAGGAGCAATAGCAGTCAACCTTCTTTGTCCTGCAAATGCCCCTCCCCCATGTCCTGGTACATGGCTATGGGAGGCTATTGCGGGCGTGAGGGAGAAGAGACATGCTTGCCCACCATTGGCTGGGCATTTGGTGCCAGCAGCTGGGTGCAGTCACCATATATAGGTGCAGCCACCCTGCACCTATATAAGAAGAACATTCTCAGCAATCAAGGCTCTTCATATCACAGCTCCCTCCCTCCCTCCCCACACTGTATGCAGTGTGGGGTTTCCTGGTTACCCTTTTGGGGGCTGAGTAGGAATTTTTGGCACATAGTCTGATTGGCCTGGGCTATGTGTCCTTTTGCTTACTTCACGCTGTGAGAGGAAAGAGAGTGTCTCAGGAATTAAAATATTCTGATTCTGGTTAATTTGGTCACATCTAGCTCAGGCTGGTAGGGTGGGCATGCTCAGAAGAAAGGGATGGTGATCATTCTGTGGCACTGTTGTTTGGTGACAGATGATACCTAAGGCCTTCCACTGAGGGTCATGCAGCCCCATTGGGGGAATAAGGCCATCTGTGAGGCTGACTCTCGTCACTCCATCCAGTCTCATGCGACCCGGGGGGTCAGTGGTATGGGTCGGTCTACCCTCCCAAAAAGGGTAGTCGCCTGGTTGTGGTGATTGTCTGACGCCACTCTCCAGACCTAGAATTCTTCGCCCAATATAAACGCATAGCTAGTGGCTGGCGTAGTTTAGGGCCCACCCAGTTTCCCTTTGCAGATCTTTAATAAATGTGGCCCAGATTTTATACCATGTACAGTTGTCTCTTCTTGTTATTTCCCCCTCCTTCACCTGCAATGGACCTTCTTGTAGCCATAAAGAAGAAGCTTCCATGTGTGAACCTCCTTGCTCTCCCTAGTCAATTTTCCAAGAGTTCTCTCCTGCTTTGTAATGTTGGCATATATGCACATGCTAGGGATGTTGGGAAAATCCATCATGGAACCAAATGAGTTTGGATGTTTATGAATCTGGCCCATGGATTCTGCCCCCACCAAAAAAAAACAAAAAAAACAGGCAGATTCCGCAGACTTGAAGAAAATATTTTTTAAAAAAATAAAAATAAAAAAATGTTGGCAATTTTGTGCAAATTTCATCATAGAAAAATATTCAAAAATTACATTTTAGAAAAACCTACCCAAAAATGTACATTTCTTCCATAGGCTAAAGCATGAACAAGTGCACTCAGGGAAACTTTGCACATATTTGCATATGCAAATTTGCACAAATTCAGAAACAAAACAAAATCCAATTTCGTCAAAGGGCAGATGGCGGAAGGAAAGGTGCCTGACAATCAGTGAAATACAGACAGAATGGATTTTACACAATCTGTACAGCCTTTGGCACATGCATGCACATTATAATATTGCCCCTCATGTTGGACAATACTCCATGATTCTATCAAACTTTTAATAAAGGTATGCTCAAAGCTTGCCCACTTTTTCACTCATAAGGACTGGAAGAAATATTTTCTAATTACCGAAGACGACAATATGCCACACTTTCATATTACATGTATTTTTTGGATTATATATAATTTCCCACCTAGGCCTGATTGGGTGGCAAGGATGGGGGGAGAGATTAAGCATTCTTCAAATGGTTTGTTGGTTTATTTACTTTATCGTAAACACAGTCAGTCCCCATTCATATCAGGACAATGATGCTCCACAATTGTGCATAATTTGCACAAATTGTGGGCACAATTTGAATTAATTAAGCAAATTTCAACCGCAAGTTGAATAATTTGCAGCTCAAATTTGTGCAAATTACACAAATTGTGCATGCAATTTGTGCAAATGTCTCTTGAAAAAGTTCACGGATTTCTGGGGAAACCTGTGGCTCAGCTCGCAAATGCAAGCTGAGTTGCAGAGCTCCAGGGCGCCCAAAAAGGGCCAGATTTCCTAGTGATGGCCATCCCTAGCATCAGATTGGGATGAACTTTGAAGCCCACACCAAATCAGGCCACTCCAGTACCATTCTTTTGGATACCAAGAAGTGGCCTTCCCTCTGAAGCCAACAGAACTGAAGCTACTCCAGAACAAAGATTTATTTCTGACTCATGTTTTGAATATGGTATACACCAGTAGAATGTATGGTTCTAGCCACCATCCAACCAGTTTTGTATCTCTAAACACTGCAGGGCAAGGGGGAGGGGGAGGTCCAGTTGAGTGACTGACAGGTCAGCTCCTACCCCCAAGGCATGTTTTACTAGGAACTCCAGTCACTATGCTTTGGCCAGGCTGGACTGTGGGCTGGCCATTCTTCCAATGCCACCATATTCAACTATCAAAAGCCTTAAACTGGTTTTCAAGCATCATAACTCTTAAGACCTGGATCTCTTCTGATTAAACATTACAGTTTTCTTGCCTGGGGGCATCTCTATTACAGGTGTGCATTTTCATATAAATTAACCAGAAAACCATGAGGAGGGAGGGGAACCAAATCCCCCCACCCCACCCCAAAACAAACAAAAAAACAAACAAACAAAAACCACAAATGGAGAACTATCTTTCTCCATGAATTTCACCATATATCTTTCTGAAACTTTGGAGGTTTCTTATTTAGGGGCACATCTAGGTTGTCTTTTTCAGAACAATTATCCCCAAGGAACACAAGGGCAAAATCTATAGTACTGCTTTAAAATGGTTTATAACAGTAGTGACAGCTGTTGGCACTGTAAATAAACTTTTGTAAATATTCCGTTTTGAAGATTGCCTGGTTCTACCTTTGCCTTTGGCTTCTTTTTACTCCTTTATAACAGTAGTGACAGCTGTTGGGGCCCAGGACACACACCATATACAGGTTTCAAATTGCTTTCATAGTGTCATATCCTGCTTGGTGTAGGTCTGGCCAGAGTGATAAGTGTGTTCTCCTATGAAGGCCTTCAAAATGTCAAATGTGTTCTTCCACAGTCCCCCCATTGTTTTAATTCTGAAATTTGGCAGATGTGCTCCCCTCAGAAGGGGATAATTTATCTGCGAATTTCATCCGATTCTGTCAAGAAATAAAAACTTTATGGACAGTTCCTTTTTAAAAAGAAACAAAACATCAAACTGCAAACACACGCTCACACCCATGTGCCTTTTTTCTGATTTTGAGCAAGTAAAATCCCCTCCTAAGGGGATACGATGTCTGCAACTATCATCCAATTCTGACCAAAAGAAAAATATTTATTTTTAATTTTATTTCCCATCATAGTCAATGGGAAATAGAAATCCTTGGCTTGCTAAACCTTGACTTGGTTTTGGTACCATGTCAAAGTAATTCCACCTTGAATTGGTCTAAGCAGAAGCAAGCCGTTCCCCAAAGTGCCAAACCAGGGTCTGCTCAGGGGGGCAGGTGAGTTGCAACACAAAATAGTGAGAAGTGCAGATTTCGGTGAGCTATTGCATTCTGGTTTGCATATAGATGTGCATGGTACCATTTTGGGTAAATTAGTATAAATGTCTGGACCAAAAGCATTCCTCCTCCATCCCTAGACCTTTAGTTCCTCATCCCCAAAGCAACTGACATTTGGCACAGAGCATTTTTTTTCCTGGCAAGAAGTGGGGAGGCCATGTTCCCTGCATTAGCTCCTTCTATGGTTGATAGTTCGGGCCAGGGCTATCTTCTCCTTGCTGAGTTGCTGTTCCTGCAAGGCAGGACGATACATGGAGAGGCCAGAGTATGCTTCACTTCAAATTCTCCAGCCTCATTTATTAAAATGCTGTTCTTACCTGGACCAGTGTTGATGGGGCCTGGTTTCCTTAGGTTAATTGAAATCCTATTGGCACTCTTTTGGAGGCATAAATGCTCCAGAGTGATATTGTAGATGCCGTGTCTGCCTCTCTCATGAGCATGTGGTCATCGTACACAGAAATACAGACATTTACCATGATTCACAGTGCATCCAAACTGTATGTGCTCTTCTTTACTAGTTCAAACATGTCACTAACACTCGCTCAGCCCTGTGGGATTAACCTCTGTCTGTCTCCTGTCTAGTTTAGACATCATCTCCTATTGCTAGGCAACAGGAAACAAGCTCTGATTTGGGCCTGATGGGCACTTTTAGTGATGATGCAGGGAGACAGACTGATTTTTTATGAGCTCACTTGACCCTTCAGGGTAGGAAGTGGAAACACTTGTTTTGTAGTAAATTGAGCAAAACAAGACAAGGACTTTAAGAGGCAGTGACAGTGAGACAGCGGCTGTGTTGATAACAGGAGTTGTGCATTACACCTTGCACCAGGAATGTTTGCTACATTACTACCTGTGAACCATGTCTCATCTGGAACATTTACTTTATCCACAGCATCATAGTGTGATACAAAGAAAGAACTTTAATTCAAATGGTTTCAGATGTTTGGACTAGCTGCTTAGGGTGACCATATGAAAAGAAGGACAGGGCTCCTGTAACTTTAACAGTAATGTAGAAAAGGGAATTTCAGCAGCTGTCAATTGAAGAGGGTGAAATTCCCTCTTCATCACAACAGTTAAAGCTACACTAGCTATAGTAGAGTGGCCAGATACAAAAGAGGGCAGGGCTTCTGCAGCTTTAACTGTTGTGATGAAGAGGGAATTTCACCCTCTTCAATTCACACCTGCTGAAATTCCCTTTTCTATATTACTGTTAAAGATGCAGGAGCCCTGTGCTCCTTTTCATATGGTCACCCTAGACTAGCCCTGCTATGAATTAACTCCCCCCCCACACACACACAATAAAACAAATACTGCAGTTTGAGGAAGTTTCAACAAAGATGAGATATATTTAACAATTACTCCAATTTAATATACAAATATTAAATGTCTTAACAAATAGTTTTAAACTACAAGGCTACATTTATAGAGGGGTGGTATATAGGTCTTGTATGATACCAATGACATTAAATCTTAAGACAGAGCGCTCAATGTCATGCCTCTCTCTCTCTCTCTCTCTCCAACTAACTAGCAGCCTCAAGAGTGATTTTTTTGTATACATTTCTATTAGGGGTGTGCACGGACGCCCCGCTCCGCCCCGCGGGCCGATCCGAAAATTTCGGATCGGCCCGCGCCGCTCCGCCCATACTCCGCTCCTCTTCGCCGCGGAGCTCCGGCTCCGAATCGGAGCTCCGCAGTGAAGGGGAGTGGCGCCAGGTAAGGCCAGGAGAGGAGGGTGGGAGGTTTACTGGGCCCTGCCGCCATCGCCGCCCGTGTGGCAATGGCGGCAGAGCCCGGTAAGGGACCAAGGGGGAGGGGGGCCTTACCTGCCTCCGTCCGCGGTCCATCGGCGTCTTCAATTGAGCCCGTGATTCAGCCAGGAAGTCTGGGCCGCTTGCGGTTGAACCGCGGGCTCAATTGAAGATGCTGACGGACCGCGGACGGAGGCAGGTAAGGGAGAGGAGGGCGGGGGGGTTACTGGGCCGTGCCGCTGTCGCCGCATGGGCGACAGCGGCAGGGCCCGGTAAACCCCACTTACCTTTCTGGTGGAGCTCCGGATCGAGGCGAAGGATCCGCCTTCACCTCGATCCTCTTCGCCACGCTCCACCGGCCCCCCCAATCCTCTTCGCCTCCGCCTTAAGGGCAGGCGAAGCCCCCCGCTCCACTTCTAATTCGCCGGTCCGATTAGAAGCAGAGCACATCCCTAATTTCTATGATCATACCACTGGGTTAAGCACCCAAATGTATTGAAATTGGTAAAAACACAGAGCAAATAGGGGATCAAAAGGAAGACTTAGAACACATTCATCTTTTCTACCCCATCCAATGTCAGAGAAATCACTTTTGAAGTAATGACCAGATGGTATCGTACCCTGGTAAAATGTATCATATTAAGAATATCTGAATAAATGTTGGGAAAGGTATGTCAAGTATTTGATGGTCATGCCCACAGATAATCCAAGATTTGGAATGAATCCTTAGCTATATAAAGTCCATTATAGGGTATGCAAGCCCCTTGATCCCACTGAAGGTTTTGTTGGGTCAATTGGCAGAAAACAGTATTACAAGTACATAATGTTAACTAAAAGGCCTTATGTTAACAGTAAGGCTGTGCATTCACTTCAGATGTAACATAAATCAGAGGTACAGTGGCTGACTTTGGAGATATTTATATTAAAGCCATTCAGATCCAAAGAGATCCAAAGATAAAAGGGTTGGTTATGACAAGCAGTCATTGAGGTGTGTATCTATGGCTTAGGATAGGGTGACCATATGAAAAGGAGAACAAGGCTTCTGCATTTTTAACAGTTGTATAGAAAAGGGAATTTCAGCAGGCAGCACCTAGTGACATTCCCTCTTCATCACAACAGGAGACCTGCCCTCTTTTGTATCTGGTCACTCTACAAAAGAGGGCAGTTCTCCACGGCATCTCCAAGTAGGGATAGGAAAGAATTGCGCCCAAGAGCTGCTGCCAGTCAGGGTCGACAATACTAAGCTAGGTGCTGGTCTGACTCAACATAAGACAGCTTCCTATGTTACTATCCCACAGTTAAAAATCCAAGAGTTGGTAAGCCCAGTTCTAGATTCACAGAGAAAGAACACATCTCTGGAAAAGATTACTTTATTGATAATAAAGCCCAATACATTTTGGTCCTGATATTTTTAGGGGCCTTCTTTGGGGGAAGCTTTACTATTGCCTTCAGAAATCTCTGAAAGATATGTCTCTTCAATTTAATAACTGGCAGTTATTATAAATACAAGTTTTTTCCCCAGCATCTTGAGATATGTGTTCTCTCTCTCCCTCCCTCCCTCTCTCTTTCTCTCTCTGGATCTGTGCCGGATGCTTTCCAATGTGTCTATATTCCTCTTAAGCCCAGTTCTAGCCCCAAAGAAAATGGCAATAAATACATTGGCATCCATTGAGCTTGGTTTCTCAAATGCAAAGAGCTGCTGAGTAAATCCCCTGGTGCCTCTTCTGTCAAGAAAATGGAAGAACTGGAAAGGGTAGGACAAAGAAATCCAGCCATTTTCAGCCATGCCGAATACCAATTTCCATCTTCCAGAGACAGAAGACAAGGAAAAAATATCCTAATGTAAACTGGCACAGAGACCAACGCACGGCAGTTAGCATTAATTATGTATTATGCAAAGCAATATAGATAGAAAGGGATGGGGGGGCGAAGGAGGACCTCGCAACACTATTAATAATGAAAGGGGAAATTTGTAAACTCTCTACAAGGAATAATTTGCATAGCAATATAAACATGGCCCATAATGCTGAAAAGCGGGAAATGGTGCTATGATTTTTTAAAAATAAATAAAACAGAGCTACAGCTTTAAACATTTAAAGCAATGATTAAATTATAAGTACATGCTCTCTATTATAATTTGCATGGAAAGAGCATTTATACTTTACTAGGTGACTGCAAGTTACGAGATACACTAATATATGTGGTCAGAAAGTTCTCCTTATTAGAGATGGGGAAGCAGAAGGCTGCTTAGGTGGAAAATGAATCAGGCCCCATTGAACAGCCCAATGGAATATCAAAGCCCCATATTGGAGAGGGAGGATTGAGTTTTGAAAGAATGCTTGAGATAACCTCAAAATTCCTCCCTTCAAAATCATCCCTTCTTAGGATGCATGGTCTGCAGAATCAAGGTGTGCAGGGCTTTCCTATCCCGATTCTCAGTACAAAAATAAAGCAGGGGCATTTGACCTTTGTAAACACCCCTGTTCAATTTCTCACACATTTTAGGGATGGGAGAACCAGGTATGTCGAGCTCACCAAAATATGCTGAACTTCACTTCGAATCTCATTTTGCCTCAGTCCCCTTTTCATTTGTGACCTACTTTTGGGTTTTTTCTGAACGAGAAAATTGTGCATTTCGAAGAGGAAATGTGTACACTTCTACACACATTATTCAAAAGTGCACACTTTCTACTCCATTGATTCTAATCTAAATATGAGTATTTGGGGGGAAATGCACATTTCAAAGTGTACTTTTGGTTTCGGTTTTTTAAAAAGTGGATTTTTTCAAATGCAATTGCAAGTTTGTGAATGTGCAATTTTGGGGGGATGTGTTTGGGATTGTGAACGGGGCAAGTCTGGATGATTTGTGAACTAAAATAAAATTATTGAACATCTCTACTTGTAATTCATTTCTCAGAATCCATTTGGGGCTCTCCTTGTATGAACTAGGGCTGTGCACCGTCTTGGGCTGAATCCCTGAATCTGAGGCAAGGCAGGTCAATTAAGCCCGCCTCGGCCCAGATCCAAGTTGGTACCTGAGGCACCCCAAGACTGAAGCAGTTTGGTATTGAAGCCTCGGGGTGCCTTGGGCTGATTCGGAGCAGTGCTGGTCCATTCCCCCCCCCCCCCGCCTGCCTACCCAGGAAAGCTGGTGCAAGGCCAGCTATGAGTCCAGGTGACTCAACAGACTCACCTCCCTCTCCCTTCCCACCTTCCCTGGTCACCTCCTACCACTGCCATCACTAAGACTTATCTGTAAATCGTGCCCTCCTCCCAGATAGACATTCTTCTTTATGGCCACCATAGTTTGTGGTCATAGATACAGCAGAAAGAGAGAGCAATCGTGATCTTAACTTTAAATCATGGTTCAGCTCTCTGGGAGGAGGACACTATTTACAGGTAAGTCCTGGCAGCGGTTGGTTGGGGGGAAGGGGGTGAGGGGACTGCAAATGGGGGTTATTTGGCTGCAAGAGGAGAATCAATCACATCCTCCTCCCAGAGAGCCAAGCAGCAATTTAAAGATAAGGTCACAACAGCTCTCTGTTTTTTACTATATCTATGGCCACCAACTCCAACAGTTGTAAAGGGACATTCCTCTTTATGGCTGCCATAGTTTGTGGCCAGAGATATAGTAAACACACACACACACACACAGACAGAGAGAGAGAGAGAGAGAGAGAGAGAGAGAGAGAGAGAGAGAGAGAGACTCTGTTACCTTAATTTTAAATCATGATTCAGCTGTCTGGGAGGAGGATGCAATTTACAGTCCTGGTGGCGGTGGCTCTGAGTTGGGGAGCAGGGGGTGAGGGGGCTGTGAAGGGGGAGTGAGGGGGCTGTGAGCAAAGAATGGAGAGTTGGGAGTCCCGTGGCTGTGCAGCCAACAGCCAGGAACCTGTAAGGCCAAGTCGCTTTATTTTTATTTATTTATTTATTTATTCATTACATTTTTATACCGCCCAATAGCCGAAGCTCTCTGGGCAGTTAAAACCATAATAAAACAACCAACAGGTTAAAAGCACAAATACAAAATACAGTATAAAAGTCTCGCTTCAGTGCCAAGGCAAGGCAGACCCCCCCAAAGTGCCCCAAGTCAAATTTGGGACATTTCAGAGGCTCCAAAATGGCCTCCAAGGTGAGTCGGGGGGCTGTACACAGTCCTAGAATGGACACAATTGCTCTGAGGGGCACCAACAGAAATTATTTTCTGGTCCCGGTGTCCTCGTTAAATCACTGTTCTGTTTTTTGCCCTTGGACAGACATTTAGTGATGCTTCTTAATGTGCTTTTCACCCCCACACTTGGATTTCCTGAAGTTCAAGATGTAAGTGTGGGGAGAAAATGAATCTTGCCTCTCAAAAGTATCGTAGCTACTTCAGGGATGGAGAGACAGAAGCATCCGGCCCTCAGGCAAGTTGCAGCTACTTCTCTGGTTTTGATTTTCATTTCTTAAAGACATCTCCTAGGATTTTTACTTATGACAATGAATAAGAGTGTGCAGGTTCTATTCTACGCAGTTACTCAGGAAAAAGTAAATATGTCCCTACCTTCCATTGTTTTAGCCATGTGGGACAACTGACAGACACTAGGTAGTCATTTTACAAATTAAATGTCATTCTACTACTATTTAATAATACAAATAATTCCCAGTGCTACTTTGGTTAGGATTTAACTAATATGAATTGATTCCCTTACCTACCCATATCTTTGGGGCATCCCTCACTCTTTCTGGCTACAGGTGTACCTCTAATACAAATGAATGCAAATACATGAATACTAACAATGTATTTTACTCAGTCGTAAGTCCTACTGCATTCAGTGGGGCTTTCTGATTGAGATGCTTGGTTTTTGTTTGTTTTAGCTACACTTGCAGAATATTTACAAAGGAGGAAGATTGGGAACCACCTTTCTCTGTCAGTGGTTTTAATGACTGGAAGGCGACTCTACAAAAAGAAAGAAAATTTTTCCCATGTATTGCTCATCAAAATTTCACATTATAATGACACGTGCATGGGAAAACAGAACCAAAGGTCACCAGTGAGGAAGGAGATTCACACCATATTCGTTACTGAGCAGATTCAGAAAAATAGGTATTGTTATTTCACCAAAATAGTGGGATGCATGGAGTTTACCTACTTATTTACATTTATATCTTGCCTTTCCCCACCTCTGCCAATGAACACGAAGCGGCTTACATGGTCCTTCTCTCCATTTAACCCTCACAGCAACCCTTTGAGGTAGGTTAGGCTGAGAATCAGTGACTTGCTCAAAGTCATCCAGTGAGTTCATGGTCGAGTAGGGACTAGAACCTGGATCTCCCAAGTCCCAATCCCACACTCGAACCACTACTGCACAGTGGCTCTAACAATGCATGCACTGCATTTATGCAGCTATATTCTGGTTATCACTCCCTGGCTCATCTTCAAGAAGCTGGCAGGGGTGGGGAAGGGTTTCCTTTACACAACTGAGCAAGATCCAAAACTTGCTAGCTGTTGTCAAAGGTATCCCTTTGGAAGCTATACTTCTATTAATACAGCACAGAATACCATTTGCTTTTTTTGCAGCCACATCACACTGTTGGCTCATATTCAGCTTGTGATCTTCAATAATTTCAAGATCCTTCTCGCTTGTAGTATTGCTGAGCCAAGTATCTTGTAACTGTGCATTTGGTTTCTTTTTTCCTAGGTGTAGAACTTGGCATTTATCTCTATTAAATTTCATTCTGTTGTTTTCAGTCCAGCGCTTCAACCTATCAATATCACTTTGAAGTTTGTTTCTGTCTTCCAGTGTATTCAGGTGGCTACCAGGAGGAGGGCCTTCTCTGCTGTGGCACCCCGGCTGTGGAATGAGCTCCCTAAGGAGGTTTGATTGGCACCTACATTATATTCTTTTAGACGCCAGGTGAAGACCTTTTTATTCTCCCAGTATTTTAACAGTCTATAAATTAATTTTAACTTTGCTGTTTAAAAATTCTATTTAAAATTTCTATTTTTGCATTGCTGTTTTTATCTTGGTTGTGCTTTTATACTGTATTTTATATTATGGTTTTATACTGTTGTTTTATACTTTGAATTGTCTTAATTTTGTAAACTGTCCAGAGAGCTTCGGCTATTGGGCAGTATAGAAATGTAATAAATAAATAAATATTAGCTATCCCATCCAATTTTGTGTCATCTTCAAATTTGATAAGCATTCCGTGCACCTCCTTGCCCAAATCATTAATAAAAATGTTGTAGAGCACTGGGCCCAGGACTAAGCCCTGTGGTACTCCACTTGTTACCTTCCCCCAGTTTGAGAAGGAACCATTGTTGTCTTCTATCTATGTCAAAGGAAGTGAGGCAGGTGGCTGCTAGGAGGAGGGCTTTCTCCGCTGTGGCATCCCAGCTGGGGAATGAGCTCCCAAGAGAGGTCCGCCTGGCACCTACACTGCACTCTTTTCATCGCCAGCTGAAGATCTTTTTATTCTCTCAATATTTTAACACTCAATTTTAACTTAAATTTAAACTTTACTGTCCTAACTCTGTATTTTAATCTTATATCAATTTTGCTGCGTGGTTTTATCCTGGTTGTGCTTTTGATACAGTATTTTGTATTTGTGTTTTTAACCTGTTGGTAGTTTTATTATGGTTTTAATTTCTGTGAACTGCCCAGAGAGCTTCAGCTATTGGGTGGTATAAAAATGAAATAAATAAATAAATAAATAAATAAATAAATATCTTTTCTTTCCTTGTTGGAATTGTTTGTAACTGTGCCTTTAAAATTTTCTTTTTTTAAAAAAAAAAACTTTGGCCCATCTTGGACTTCTTTTCTTCATTAGGGTCATTTGCCATAGAGCCTTACTTATCATAGTTCTGATTCTATTAAAATCAGCTTTCCTGAAATCCATAGTACATGTATGGCTACACTCAGCTTTTGCTTTCTTTAAAATCAAGAACTATGACAGGGTCGCTTTCCCCCAGAGCTCCCGTAACTGCCATTTTATCCACTAAGTCATCCCTATTGGTCAGTATCAAGTCAAGGATAGCCGATCCTGTAGTTCCATCCTCCACTTTCTGTAGGAGAAAGTTAGCAGCCACACATGTCAGGAATTTCTTGGGCCACTTTTGGCAGAATTTGTCTCCCAACAGATATCAGGGAAAGTGAAGTCCCCCTACATTGCACTTCCTTGAAATATTGGCAATTTGATTATCAAAAGTTTCATCCTCTTCTTCTTGATTGGGTGGTCTGTAATAGACTCCAAGTTTCAGTTATACCTATCAAGTCATATTTGCCTTCATGCATTAAGAGTTCAGGTCTGTTCTGTTTGTTTCCCATACTCTGGGCATTCAATAGAGCTTCAGCTATTGGGCGGTATAAAATGTCATAAATAAATTAAATAAATAAATATATAGACATTGAAAACCATGTGCTTTATGGTCTGGCTTCTTTCCTACATTATTGTGAAGACCATTTTGGGGCGCTATTAGAGCTGTTTTCTCTGTTATGCCACACAAGCCTTCATGCATTGTTGCCTCCAAGTTTACGTCTCCCTCCCCAACAGGACTCAGTTTAAAGACCTCCTGATGAAGTTCTTTATGCTGCAGCCATACACATTCTTTCCAGCCCTTGTGAGGTGCAACCTGTCCCTTGCCAGCAGTCCATCTTCCAAGGAGCATATCTCTTGTATCCATCTGCATAACTCTCTCAGGTTCTGTTGTATATGTACACTATGACTCTTTCTTTAGTTTAGGGAAGCCACTCATGAAAAACACAGGAAGCTGCCTTATACCAAGTAAATTCATTGGTCCATTTAGCTCTACACCATTTAGAATGACTGAGAGTGGCTCTCCAGGGTTTCATGCAGAGGCTTTTCCCAGGCCTACCTGGAGATACTACCTGGGATTGAATCTGGGACCTTCTGAGTACCAATACGTGGCCTCTAGCACTGAGTATCAGGCCTTACCTAAACTTTCTGCTTGGAAAATGAGGATCCCTTCCCTTTCTTTGGTTGCAGTTGGTGAGTGTAACATCTCTCTCTAGCTTCTGTGGCAACTATCAGAGTTATCCTACTATTAGGGTGACCTTAGGAAAAGGTGGACAGGGCTCCTGTATCTTTAACAGTTGAATAGAAAAGGGAATTTCAGCAGGTGTTGTTTGTATGCATGCAGCACCTGGTGGCATTCCCTCTTCATCACAACAGTTAAAGATGCTGGCGTATAGCTAGTGTGTCCAGATTCAAAAGAAGGCAGGGCTCCTGCAGCTTTAACTGTTGTGATGAAGAAGGAATTTCACCAGGTGCTCAATGCATACAAATGACACCTGCTGAAATTCCGTTTTCTATGCAACTGTTAAAGATAAAGGAGCCCTGTCCTCCTTTTCATATGGTCATCCTACCTACTATAGTTCATGTGGACTGAGCTGGTACAGTGCCACTTTTATTTTTTGCACAGGGTCAAAAAACTGATGCAGCAAAAATTTAAAAAAAGTATATTATTATTAAAACAAATAAAAATAGAGGTTTGGAATGCAGTGCTTCGCCTCTTTACTAACAGCATGCAATGGAATTCCCTTCTCTACCAATTTAAGAATTTGGCACTTGCAATATGATGCTATATATGTCTACTTAGAAGTAAGTCCCATTGTGTTCAATGGATTTACTCCAAGATAAGTGTGCACAGGTTTGCACTGCACAATAACTTTTTAATAACAGAAATTGCGTTTTTTAAGAACATATTTACTTACAAAGGCATTTGGTGGCCTAAAGGCCAGGCTTCATATATTAGAGATCCATACAGGCAGCTATGAGTGGTTTAGGATGATGCCATGCTTGCAAAACCTGAAGATGTGAACATCAAGAGGAAGAAAGCATAAAAGAAATTAATTACAATGTTAATTAAAACATTAATTAGACAATGGGATCACATAATTTTAAAAAGAGCCTGCCTCCTGCTTAGTCATCAATATAAGCGGATAGATTCTCAAAAGAGCTAATTTTTACCTCTCAAGAGTAAGAGATTTGGACTATTTTGTAATGGTTTCCTAATTGCTCTCACTGATTTATGTAACCAACAACTAGATCTAGTCTATTGAGTGGAATCCCTTATGAGATTATCCCTTTTGAAGGAAATAATCAATTAAAGCTACAATCTTGTACACACTTACCTCGAAGTAAGTATCATTGAACATTGTAGAATTTACTTCAGAGTAGAACTTCATGGTGTTGCAGTATGAGGCTGAAGTCTTAAACCCACTTACCTCAGAGTAATCCCTATTGGAATAATTGGGGCTTAGTTCTGAGTAGAAATATACAGGATTGCACTGCTTGATTGAACTACACAATGAGTGACATTTTTTGGTAGAAAAGCAAGGTGCCAATCAAATAAATGAATAAAGTGATTCAGATACAAATCTTTCTAAAGATAAAGGAAAAGGTGCTACCTCCAATATCTGAGGCAGTAAGTCTGTGTGCACCAGTTGCTAGGGAACATGGGTGGGAGGGTGCTGTTGCACTATGTCCTGCCTTGTTGGTCCCTTGTTGACAGCTGATTGGCCACTGTGTGAATAGAGTGCTGGACTGGATGGACCCTCAGTCTGATCCAGCATGGCAATTCTTATTTTCTTAAAACAGAATGTATGAATTGGAAACACATAAGTCTCATTAGCTCAGGATTCCAGTTGTAGTGGGAGTGCTGTGCAGGGTGGTGGTGGTGGTAATTAAATCCACAAATCGCACTCTCTGATTCCCAGAATTTTTAAGCAAATCGTACAAACACACACACATAAACACTTACAGAAGCTAAACAAAAAGGTTCCTTCTGGCTGCAGTGCAAACCTTATGAAATCTTGAATGTTAAAAAATGCTTTTAGAATTCTATAGATCTATGGATCAAGTTGGAGAATGCACCCATACTTTTAAAATGTCTAATTGTTAAAGTGGATCAACTCAAGTTTGCATCCTTTTAAAAAGAATTCAATACATGCAGATTGCTGGTAGTTGCATAGGATGTTTTTGTTTTGTTTCATTTTGTTTTGTTCCCCTGAAGTAGATTTAGGATCTGTTGGTAGTTTGCAGATTTTGTATTTCTTCTTCAGTACGGTTGTTTGTTTTTTCTCCCGAAGAATATCAAATTAGTATCTGGTGGGACTTTGATTTTGTTCCATTCACTTCATGGGTGTTCTCATATAACTCATGTGTCTGATGATCATACGGGGGTCCTTGCTGGCCATGCACAGGTAAATGAACAAATTGTTCTATGGGGAACTGGGAGGGTGCATTTCCCCCATGGCTCTCTGTGCAGCAAAGCCTGCTGCCGTCTGTGGCGTGTGTGGTTTTTATTTTGTTTTTTTCCACAGCTGGAAGTTGCTTTCCTGTATGCTGCTGATTCCTCTCTGTGGGTTGAGACTTGATTTTCAGTAACAGCCTCTTGGGAAAGCATGTTGAACATGGGCTGGGAGGGGGAAGTGGGGAAAGAAAGAGATGTGGTCGTAGGCATGATCAGAAAAGCAATAATGAAAAGTGGAGCGAGCAAGGGAGCAGTGGGAGTTTTCTCATCAATCCTGAGTCCTGTTGGGCTGGCGGCCTCTCTGGTATGTTTAGGGATGGTGTACACTTTAACAGCCTCCATTTACTAATGCAGTAATGACCTGCTGGAGGAGGATTTTGGCCGCTGTGCTAATTGCATTCCTTCACTGCACAATAACTTAGCACATTATTAAGATTCCATGGAATGGGCCCAGGGGAATTCATCTTTCTTCTCCAGCTCTTTCCCCCACCTCCACCTCATCTCGCTCACACACCCTCGTTCTCTCCCTTCCCAAGTCCAGTAGGGAGGCTTGAGAGGCTGAAATTCAGATCAGCGATCCATCACTCAAGAGGCTGGCGCAGTGACAATTTACCCTTCAATTAAACACTGCATGGACAGTGCTCTTCTTTGGAACTAGAGGGCCTTGAAAAATTCACCAGCAAAGGGCCCAAAGTAGCCATTTAAGGCTCATTTGCTTCATTATTGTCTTCCAGGCCATATTTTCTGTTCTCTGTGATTGTTCAAGAAGCAGACAGTTCAAGGAGCTTCAGTAGACAGAAGAACACTGGGATAGGATATCACACTTAAGCTCAAAGTGAAGTCACAAACACAGTTCTGGTTCATACAACAACCTTTCTTTCTTTCTTTCTTTAATTCAGCCTAGTTTGTCTCCTTTAAAATCCATTAAAATGGCTGATAAAGGACAGAAGAGTTGAAGTCCAAGTTGAGGAACGCATTGTATCAATGGCCTGAGACAAATACATGGGCAGCCTCTCTTTGGAGGTACAACACTGGTGCATCCTAAAGGGAAAGCAAAAGAGGACAACCCCAAGAGAGCCTCCCCTAAACTAGTGTCCTCCAAATGTGTTGGAATACAACTCCTATCATCTCCAGTCAGCATAGGAATGATGGGAGTTGTAGTCAGCATATCTACAAGGCCCCAGATTGAGAAAAGCTGACCTAGGCCATCAGCTCTGGAAGAGACCAATAAAGATCTAAGAGAAATGTGATGTGAGTGTGTGCATTTTAAAGTTTGTAACTCTTTGTGTTTTGTTCTAGAAGTTTAAGGTGTAAGCCATATGGTTACTTTGGTGGAAAGTTAATATACAGGTGCA
This sequence comes from Elgaria multicarinata webbii, assembly GCF_023053635.1. NCBI lineage: Eukaryota > Metazoa > Chordata > Lepidosauria > Squamata > Anguidae > Elgaria > Elgaria multicarinata. The sequence goes on from NC_086171.1 coordinate 188,568,010, forward strand.
AGAAATATAACAAATAAATTAATATCCTCTGCTATCTCAGTCTTGGATATTTCACTGTTAAGTCAGCTTTCTTTCTTTTTTAACCAGAGGCACTTCAAGATACCTCAATGCCTGATACAAAAAAATCCATATAGGACCTTCCTCACTCCCACAGGCTTGGCAGCAGAATTTTTACTTCAGGCAGCAAATCTGATTACCAAAATATACCATGGGAGTAGCTAAGGCAGGGGTGGGATGAAACTGACTGCATAGTGCAGTTACTGCTCCTGGGGAGTAGCTAACAGTAGTTAGTGGGGCAGCTGTCAGCAACATCATCACCCCACGCCTGCTGCACTTAGCCATTCTTCGTTCCTAGTGATGGGCAAACAAGATCAGCTTGCTGCTCATCCTGTGCCTGATTCCTTTTCACATTTGTGATCCCTGCTTGTTCTGCATGAACATAACAGTTGTGCAAATTGAGCAGCAATCAAATGCGAAAGTTGTTTTCGATTTGTGCAAATTTCCTAAATTAGGGTGACCATATTTTGGAAACCAAAAAGGAGGACAACATGGTCACCTCCAAGGGGGCGTATCCAGTACCAAGGGGGCGTGCCCACCCAAACATAGCCTTGGTCACATGTCTGATTTTACAGCACACATTTAAGACAAATCTGTTCTACATAACATCTTAATGTTAAAATCACTGAAATAAAGAACAAGTGAGAGATTAAATGTATCTGAAATTAACTTCACTCACTCCTACTTTTGTAGGTTTTGCTGTACTTTGAAGCTTTTGCTAAACTCTGTGTGTTACATTCTCCCCTTCCCTCAAATATCTTTTCTGACTGTATCTTCACTCATTCATGTCTTTATCTTAAAAAATGACAGAGGTATAAGCATCTTTGTTAATTCCCATTAGAGCTGCTCTTTGGGAAAAAATCCAGATTTCCCCTTCCACTCCAGGATTTGCCATCAAAAACCCAGGCAAATCCGGGCAAATCCAGTTATATGGTCACCCTACCTAAATTTCCTCCATAAACCAAAGCGGGGCTGATTCAGTTTATGGGTGAAATATGCATAAATTTAAGAAATTTGTGGAAATCAAATGCAAGCACATGTTCAGCAATTTGCAAACATGTGTGACAGGCATATGCTTGCACTTGGGATTGTATTTGGATTTTCAAACAGGTCATGCATGCATGTTTTGTGAGCAAAAACAGAATTCCCATACATCCCTATTGATGCATAATACGTGAACTACATAGCTTGTTTTATCCTGGTCTTCACCCCAACATGCGACACTCACAGGTAACAGTATCCCCCGTTCCCTCCACATTGATCACTACTCAGTTGTAGAATCTGAATAGCAGTCCACCCACGAGCACAATGGTGAACTACTACATAAAACAGATGTGTCATCTCTTTCAGCCTGAAGGCCAATTTAAATTTCAGAAAAGCTCTCAGGGGCTGCATTCCAGTGGCAGGCAAGATGAAAGCAAAAGGGGTGGAGCCAAAAGAAAAAAGGTGGGGCCAAAATACAGAATAATACCAGCATATTTTCACTTAAAGCTCTAACTCCCAATAACTATGCCTTAGAAGAGTTAGTTCAACCTTTCAGAATGGGAATAAAACTGTGCTAAAGCCTGGAAACAACAAAATGATTGGCAGTCAGGGGAAAGGGGTGGGGCCAACGGAAGCAGGTGGTGAATCCCACAGGGCCAGACTGGGATCCGAGGAATGCTGCATGTGGCCCATATTTATTTATTTATTTATTTATTTATTTATTACATTTATATACCGCCCAATAGCCGGAGCTCTCTGGGCGGTTCACAAAAATTAAAACATTCAAAGTATAAAACAACAGTATAAAACCATAATATAAAATACAATATAAAAGCTCAACCAGATAAAAACAGCAGCAATGCAAAATTACAAACTTAAAACACCAAGTTAAAATTTATTTATAGACTGTTAAAATGCTGGGAGAATAAAAAGGTCTTCACCTGGCATCTAAAAGCATATAATGTAGGTGCCAAGTGAACCTCCTTAGGGAGCTCATTCCACAGCCGGGGTGCCACAGCAGAGAAGGCCCTCCTCCTGGTAGCCACTTGCCTCACTTCCTTTGGCAGAGGCTCACGGAGAAGGACCCCTGAAGATGACCTTAGCGTCCGGGCAGGTACATATGGAAGGAGGCGTTCCTTCAGATAACCTGGCCCCATGCCGTTTAGGGCTTTAAATGTTAATACCAGCACTTTGAATCGGGCCTGGACCTGGACTGGCAGCCAATGAAGCTGGAAAAGGACTGGCGTAATGTGATCTCATCAGCCAGTCCCTGTTAGTAAGCGTGCTGCCCTGTTTTGTACCAGTTGAAGTTTCCGGACCGTTTTCAAAGGCAGCCCCACGTATAACGCATTGCAGTAATCCAAACGAGAGGTTATCAGAGCATGGATAACTGTAGCTAAGCTATCTCTGTCCAGATAAGGGCGCAGCTGGTATATCAGCCTGAGCTGATAAAAGGTGCTCTTTGCTACTGAGTTCACCTGCGCCTCAAGTGACAGTTCTGGATCCAAGAGCACCCCCAAACTACGGACCCGATCCTTTAGGGGGAGTGCAACCCCGTCCAGGACAAGGCAAACATCACCTCGCCGGACAGATGAACCACCCGCTAACAGTACCTCCGTCTTGTCTGGATTGAGTCTCAGTTTATTAGCCATTACCGTGCCCAGGCACTGGTTCAGAACAGCCACTGCCTCACCATAGGCCTAAGTTTCAACATCCATAGTGAAAAGTACAAAGTGGCCTCTTGTTTTCCAGGGAACATCCCTGGTTCATTTTGTGAACCGCCCAGAGAGCTTCGGCTATTGGGCGGTATAAAAATGTAATAAATAAATAAATAAATAAATAAAAAGAAAAGAACAATGATTTTCTGTGCTCCCTTCCTGCCTTTGTTTGTTTGTTTTGGTTGCCTGATGGACCCTAAGACATGATTCACAGCTTTAAACTGATGCGAACAGGAGTAGCCCAGATGTTGCAGGGGTTGAGCATGGAAAGGCCCCGACTCTGGTTTGATGGACTTTGGGGAGTAGAGAGGTCAGGAGAAAGTGTCTACATAAAATATTTCAAGCATGATACCAATACCCTTAAGTGTTTTAGAAAAGCTTTTCAATAATAATAAGTTCTTTTGACGGGCAATTACTTCCTGTCTGTAGCCAACATTACATTGGCTGCACATATAATAGATGTCACTCAGTGCCATTACTTTTCGAGCATAAAAGTTTAATGTGTTGCAATCTTTTAAAAAATAAGGATGTGGAAAGTTATCTGCTTTAAAGGCGCTCAGCTTTCTGCTGCAGCCTGGTGATGCTCAGGTGTAGGCATGAAAATGGTTTTGGATTTCCCCCAAAGAAACTTATTAATGTATTAGTCACAAACAGGTTCCAAGGGCAGTTGACCTCAGTTTCTACACTTCCTTCTGTGATCTGCTTCCAAACTCGGCATCAGCCACAGAAACTATCCACAAAGAAAGAAATGGCAGACTTGACACAAAATGTATGTTTTCTTTTGCAAACAAGACTCATGCGGCTTCTCAACTGCTTCGTCAGATGTGGAGCTCTGCCACGGAATAATCCTGCTTTCAGGGAACAGCAGTATGAGCTGTATATTCCTCATGCCAAGTGGAAGCAAACGGCTGTTAAAAACTTCCTAAAATCTATCCACCCTCTTAAAATTCACCTTTAAAAATCACATTAGGGGGACCAAACTTACTGGTCCCATCTCCCCCAGCAGCCAACCCATTCCCATCCTCCCACCACCACCCCACACACACAGACCCCATGCATTTATGGGGCACATCTCTAGCAGAGATTCTACTCTGGGCACATATGCTTTCCCAAGGATTTAGCATCCTCATGTTGCAGGGTGTCATGACTATGCCTGTTCCCCTTAGGCTGGGGGAAGGAGTTTCAGGTGATCAATTGGAATCAGATTCTGAAGCAGAAGAGATAGCACCAGAAACATACCAGCCTACACAGGGAGTGGGGGAGACAACTCTCACAGGCTCTTCACCTACTGGAATGAACCTTCGCCAGGCCTTATCTCTGAAAACGTTAACAACAAACAGTCTGTGGGAAATCAGTCTTCTTCAGAGGGGGAGGGCACTTCAGGGTTAGCTTATCCTAGAGTACACCACAGACTCAAACGGGCGGAGCTAAAGGAAGGTGAGAGAAGGTTGGCCCAGCTAGCTTCTTGCCAAAGGCTTCTTCAGAACCAGTCTCCTCGAATTTAAAGTGTTCTGGGAAAAGTCTTTCTGTTTTTCTTGAAAGGACAATTGTCTCACTTAGTTTGCATAGTTTTTGCCTAGTGGAAAGTTCCTAGAGATTACACTCTCTTCAGGTAGAAGAGATGTTTATTGCCTGAATAAAGCTTTGTTGATTACATGGCAGACCTCTTTATTGTCTCCCAATGAGGAGAAAAGTTTTGGGAAACACAACACAAAATTATTAATCATGGAGGATGGGACGCTATGCATGTAGAAAAGGCTCTATGCTATAGACATACCCTCCAATATGTGGATGGTGGTGACAGGGACATTGAGTGCAGCTTGATTCTCCCTCTTATGCAAGTATGATTAATGATTGTATGAAGGGTAATGGCCAACCAGCTGTCAGCCAGGGACCAAGAAAGCAGAACATGATGCAACAGGACCCTCCCACCCATATACCCCAGCAACTGGTGCATGTAGGCTTACTGCCTCAGATACTGGAGGTAGCACACAAACATCAGGGCTAGTAGCCATTGATAGCCTTCCCCTCTAGGATTTTTTCCAAACCCCTTTTAAAGCCATCCAAATTGGTCATACACTAGATCTGATTGATTGTATGAGGAGGTGGTTGTTACTAAGTAGAAGGGCTATTTTTCAAACAAGAACTGAAGCTTAGGAAACCTTTGAGCTCTGCTCACCTTCTTTTCATGCAAAAAATGTTTGATTGAGAATACTCAACTCAGGACTAGAAATATACACTGAACTGTGGACAGCGATTCATTTTAAGGGACAGTCCTTACCATATTTAGATTGGATGAGGGAGCCATTTCTTTTGCTGCTGCATCTAATTTTCAATCATTTAAACAAGGCCAAGCTAACAAAAATCAGACAAGCATAAGCACTATATAGCAAAACACTGCAACCAACTAACTAGCCTTATTTTTTGTTACATGATTGTAGCGTTCAGACACATTAATGCTTTGCTCAGCCGGAGACCACATGATCGGGACTGTGTTTCCCTACATGTGTCCCCTTAGGTGGTGTGCCATGTGCCGTTCCTCCCATTGTGGTCCCAGTTGAGGGGGCCAAGGTTGGAAGCACACATTGCCTTTTCTCTTCCTCATTAAGCTGGCTTTGTTGTTCACTGTTCCTCATATTTTGTATCTGCAGATAGGATCTTATACTTCTAAATTCCGTCTGTGACATTAGGCACATAAACAAATGGAATACATTAACTGATCAAAACAGAAACAAGCCAATTCAAGTGTGTGTGTGTGTGTGTGTGTGTGTGTGTGTGTGAAGTTGGTTGAAACATGCCAAAGCCGTTATATTGGTTAGACTTCAAGATAAATACTTGAAATTTTATTAAAATACAATACAGTATAGGCTGAAAAAGCCTGTGCCTTCATTGTTCTTTTGATGGCCTGTCAGGTGATGTACCGGCTGTCACCGAATGCTTAGATGTGTAAGAATCATAAAATTGCTTGCATAGGCTTGCTCGTCTTTTGGTCTTATAGTTCACTCAGAGGTCAGAAAAGGGACATTGTAACAAGGCTCCCAGACATAGTGTAATCTCAGCAAACTAGACAGTCCTGCAATATTCTCACATGACAGTGTGCACAGCTTTTCTCCCTGTATGGAAAGTCTCATAGCAAAATGAATAATTTGAATATTGCCTGTAAAGATTGACAACAATAATCCTAAACATGCATACTCAGAAGGAAGCCCCACTAATTTCAGTGGGATTTACTCGTAGGGATGGAAGAGAAATTCATTCAGTTCACATTTTGATACAAATTCACCAGATTCAAATCTCCTGATCCTGCACAATTTTTTGCCATGCAATCTGCAATTTTTAAAAAAAGTATATTAAGGAAAAGGCATACAAAAATTCATTATATAAGGTGATATCACTTGTAAACATGTATACATTAGAGAACTGTATACAAAAATGGATATTTTTGGCAAAAGATGCATGGGGGGAAAAGATTCACAACCTGATGCAGAAATGGGATGAAACAAAAATGAGAAACTGAGCAGAATTGACTAGATTCAACAATTCCAAACTTCTCTTGGCTAAGTGGGTTTAGGAATGCACCCTTGGGCTTCATTCAGACAATTCTCCATCCATTCCCTGGACTTCCACCTCCCTGCTCATGCATGGATTCATAGATTACCTCCTGGTTTAATGAAGCCATAGTTGCTGTTATGCCACAATTAGCAAATTATGATGTGAGTGAGACCTCCAAGCCAGTAGTGCAATCCAAGATAGAAAAGTATGGTTTGCAATTTGGGTGAAAGTCTCACCGGGGATGGGGGTGGTACTTTAGGAGATGTTCACCCCCACACATTGAAATAATTTGTGAGGGAGTCATGTGGCTGCATAGACTGGTCCCACCCCGGCTGATAACTCAACCAGCAACTATGTCCTACACCACTCATGTCTTTAAAGGGCCTTGGAAGGGACCCTATGGCCTTAGCTAGACCTAAGAATTGTCCCGGGGTTGTCTCTGCCTGCTCCCGGGATCCCCTGTGTGTCATTTACATGAACAGGGATGACCCCGGGACGATCCCGGGATAAACCTTAGGTCTAGCTAAGGCCTATGTGTGTATGTATAGCTTCTCCACATGTGGCAGGGGGACCTTGGCCCAGTCAGAGTCCTGTCTTTCATGAAGGAGCTCTATAGGTATAAAGGGTTCCAAAAATAAAGGTGGTGGTAGTGGGACAGTCACTAGGGTATGTCAGCAACAGGGCTAGCTTGAGCACCCCCATGGGCCCCCTCAGGTGTTCTTTCAATGCATGGAGTGGTCATCTGCACTGCCACCCATGCAAATCAGAGTTTGCCAATTCAGAAAAAAAATGGCTAATGATGATTTGATTTAACCAGGAACTATCCCATTAATCTACAGAATTGAGGGAAGTGGAGAAAAGGGGAGGAGGCAGTGTTTGAGCCTGTGTTTCATTCCCAATCCTACAAACCATGATCTTGGTGATCATTTTGAATGCACCCCAAGACTGAAATCCTATGCCCATTTATTTAAAAATAAGTCCCATAGAACTCAAGGGGACTCATGTCTGAGTAATCATGCATAATATTGAGCTGAAAGCCTGTGTTCCCACTTCCATTTAGGATTGGGACCCTAGTGTAGGGAGTAGGGGGGAGTTACAATCCAGATTGCCCCCGTGCCTATTCTAGAGTAAAAAAAGGGGTGACTTTTTAAATGCTAGACAAACATTTAAAGTAATGTATTTGGGGGGGCTTACTTACAGGGCCAGGCCTGCTATCCAGCTTCTGGTAGCACTATGAGGGCGGACAGATGAATGCAGGAACTAGAGTTTGAATAGTGCAGCAAGGCTTTTTAAAGTGTTAGCCCTAGGTAAAGAAGGAATGTGTTGTCTTAAGCATTAAAATGTCTTGGATCAGAACTTCTTAATTAAGTGTATGTTACATTGCACTGACTGGTGCTTACCCTCCTTGAGCAATCACATGTGAAAGCGTATGTTGACTAAAAGCATTCTGTTTTAACAGACCTCTTGCTCTCTTTGGCCTGATCTACACCTTGTGTCAAATCATTATGTATGTGGAATAAAAAGCACCATGTACATTGATGGTGCTATATAAATAAATAATAATAATAATAATAAAAAGCAGGATGCAACACTATAAAGTGGTATATGGAATGTGGATTGTGTCCCAACAATTATCAGTGCACTGCAATCCTGCTATAAAGCACTGGTGTAGATCTAGTCTTTCATTCTTTACACAGCAACATATCTCTGCCAATCCACTTAAGCCAATTTTTTTCCCCTGGTTCCTTTGGCTATGGCTAGACCAGGCCTACATATCCCGGGATTGTCCCGGGATCATCCCTGTGCATCCAAATGACACACAGGGGATCCCGGGAGCAGGCAAGGACGACCCCTCCATTTGCCTGGGATAATCCTTCGGTCTAGCTAAGGCCTTTGCTTTCCTTCTCTTGTATTCCAAGTTTTATTTAAACTGCATTATTCTGAACACGGGTCTAAAAGCATAATAACTTCCTAAACATGACAATAAGAGTATATTTAAAAGGATAAAGGTGTAGTTAGAGATGTCAAAGAAAACCTCAATGGATTCAAAGAGTGGGGATTTCTATAAATCCAACCTGCAGATTTTTCAGCAGAATGTTTTTTTCCAAGCCACATGAATTCTACAGACTTGAGGACTATTATTTATTTAACTTTTCACAATGATTTGCACTTGCACACTTGTGCTAATTCACATTTGCAGACGGGGATGAAATTCTCAAATAAACACAATCCTATTCTAGCAATCAGTGGGCTATGGAATGAAAGACGCCTAAAAATATGAAAAACATAGAACTGATTTAACCAAATCTGCACTTCCCTAGGTATAGTTTGCCTTCATATCTGTAACTCAACTAGGTCTACATGTGAATGACAGTCTGGTAATTGGGGCTGTGCACTGCCTCAGGCCAAATCCCTGAAACTGAGGCAAGGCAGGCCGATTTGGCCCACCGTGGTGCTGGGTCAACCCAAGACACCCCAAGGCTGAAGCACATTGGCACTGAACCCTTGGGGTGCCTCACACCAATTTGGAGTGGTGCTGGGCCCTCCCCTGCCCGCCCTGGAAAGCCAGTGCAAGGCCGGCCGTGGGTCTATTGGACCCACCTCCCTATCCCTCCCCGCCCTCCCTGCTCACCACCTGCCACCACCCCACCACTACCACACTGCCAGCACCACATTATATTCACCACCCACCGCCCTTGCCACACCCACCGGGTGAGGCAGCTGTGAATGGGGGGTAAGGGGGGTAAGGGGGCTGAGAGCAGGGAATGGGGAGTTGTGGCTGGCATCCAGGAACCTGCAAGGCCAAGTTGCTTCAGGGGTGGGGGAAAATCTGTTTTCAACTTCTGCACTGAGGCAAGGCTGGTACCCCCCAAAGCAAACCGAGTCAAATCAGGGACATTTCAGAGGCTATTAAATGGCTTCCAAGGCAAGTCGGGTGGGGTGGGGGGCTGTGCATAGCCCCAATGGTAATACAAGAAGTGAACATTAATGGTGGTAGAGCCCATCTGTGCATGGAATCACATTTCCTTGTGGGTATCTCTATTAGATGGGGAATTGCACATGGAAATAACAGAGGCACCAACCCAGGCCTCCCCAACCTGGCATTCTCCAGATATTTTGGACTTCATGCCCCACCAGTCTCAACCATCATGGCCAATGGTCAGGAATACTCAGAACTGTAGTCCCAAACATCTGGAGCACACCAGGTTGGGGAAAGCTGAAACACTCCATCTACCATTATGGGCTGTGTGCTTGTAGATCCACTTTGAAAAGCACCAATCAACTCTTTGTGATGAGGACTAGCATATGGTCTGCCTTTTCTGCTCTCTCCTCCATGCCATAAGGATGCTCAGCAATATTCAGAGTATACTGTTGTCAAGTTAAATGCATCCTGGCCTGCCTGCTGTCCATGCATAGAGTTCAATTGTGCCCATTAAAGCTGCAATCCTCAACATTTCTTCCTGGCAGCAAGACCCATTGAATTCAGTTGGACTTATTTCTGGGTACACACACATAGGATGGGACCCTGCATCTACTTTCCAGGGATCTGTGACACAATTATGCAAGCAAAAGTTTTGAACCTTAAATTACTCTCAAATTATTTGGGAACATCTTTTTAGTAGAGGTCTTAGAGGCCTTGGTGTTTTACTAAGATACATGCAATTATATTTTGATTATCATTGCTTAATGAGTTTAATGAATTAATAATGATGCTCGCAAAGGTCTGAGCAGTAGAAATGGAAAGAAAAGAAGATAGGTTATTGTTTAAAAGGAACATCTATCTGGATAATAGAGCAGCTAATAGCAAGGTAGTCGAGCTGACCTAGACATACACTGCCTTTCTGGACTAGTAAATTTCCCCTCCTACCCCTCTGTAGCCCCCTGTATTCTTTCCCCATCTAAAGAGAGCTGGCAAGTCTAATAATATTTGCAAATTAAATACCCTGGCCGAAGAACAGGAACTGCAGCTCTCTCTCTTTTTTTCTGTTCTACTGGAATGTTTCTAATTTAATTTTATTTTTTTGCCTACTGTTTCTGGTAACTCCAGCTGGTGGCAGGACCTGGCTTGTAACATTAACCACATGTGGGACATTCATGGGCGGAGATGCCAAATCTAAAATTAGCCCCCCAAACTAGCCTTCTGAAGGGTGGAGGAACTTAGAAATTTGTATTTGTTCTTCTTTATGAAAAGGGAATTGTAAGAGATTCAGATGCAAGATATATAAAATGTGACTTTAGGACTTTGTCGCATTTGCTAACACAAAGAATATAGGCTTAGAGTTCCCATGAGCAGGACTTTGCTCTTGGGAAAGTCCCACTGGCAGAAAGAAGGATGGAGCCCATTTCCCCTTCTCCTTGCACCCCTTCCCAAAAATCTTTTCAAACAGGTTGAGGGTCCCTCCAGAATTGTGATGGCTGCAAGGAAGGCAGAAATTATCAAAAATCCCCTCCCCACTTTCTGTTAACGGAAGCCTGGGCTGGATCAAAAGCCCTCATGAGTATGAACGTGCCCTTTCTATTTCCAGAAATGACAGACTCAGAGCCAAAGCCATTATCACAGATTAGTCTGAGCTTTTCTGTGATCAAAGATACTCAGGCCTCAGGTAGATCTACAGGTCTAGCACAACAGAGGGGTGAGGATCTCGCAATATTGTTATCGTGAGATCTCCCCCTCTGTTTACATGTGGTGTGTGACAGCCTCGGAAGAACAGGATGTCACACCCGCCATTTTGTGGTGTGTGTTTTTTGTTGTTAAAGGAGAAGAGTGCATGAGCGCTCGTGCGCAAAAGGTCAGGTTTTTATTTTAAATATTTTTCCTGCTTCTCCCCACCCCTGATGGGCATAGAGCTCTGTGCACGGTTCCCGGCTACTTGCAAGTAACTGCGAGGAGCTGGGACAAACCGCGATGCTCGTCCACACGTTCTGTGGTTCTAGGATCAGCCCAAGACCATGGAAAAAGCAGGCAGAAAGGGTAGGCCGATATCCCAGGTAAAGGAAAGGATTATCCCTCCCTGCTCCAAGGATCCCCTGTGTGTCATGTGGACGCACAGGGACAATCCTGGGGATCGCCCTGGGATATCGCCCTGTCTAGCTATGGCTAGAGCCCTTGCAGGTTGGATCCAGGATCTGCCTTCCATTGCTGGAAAGGCCCAACCTCCAGATGCTGCCACTTCCCAATTTTCAGGAATCCCTATCCCTATCCCATAGCACAGCTCACCCCATACAGCGATATCCCCTGACCCTCTATGTAGCATCTTCAAGGGGCTGGAGAGCCTGCCATAGGGAAGAGGAGGTGTGCTTTCACCAGCCCAGTTGCATGCATCTAAATCTAGATCAACGCTGAGACAAACCAGGAGCTGCAGCCACTCACATTTCCCCCAAATGTCCATCTGTACAATATGTATGTATGTTAACAAATGTGCTTGTCTCATTTACCCTTTACAATTTTAGGAGTATACAGAAGACATCTTTAGTATGTATATCAGGAGCAGGCAACCACTTTCAGCCCAAGGGCCAAATTCAATTTTGAAGAGGCTCATTGGAGCTGCATTCCAGTGGTGAGTGGGGCTAAAGAAAAAGGGGTGGGATCAAAGATACGCCAAATATCAGCATGTGGTTAGCTTAAAGCTCTTACTGATGGTAACTAGGCAGTATGGGGGTGGGTGGGGGGACTGCACAGATGCCAGGAAACCACCAAACAATGAGTAGTTTGGGGAAAGTGGTCGGGCCTGGAAAAAGGCTTTTGCCATCTAGGGAACCATGGAAGGCCAGATTGGCCCGGATTTGGTCCCTGGACTTGAGGTTCCCCGACCCTGGCTTATACGAACAATGAAATGTGTAAAGAGTAGTGATGGGGAAATTAGGGCACAATCCTCTGTCTATGTAGACTGAAAACAAACATGACTGGCTGGGGAATGCTGGGAGTGGTAGGAGGGGTTTTTTTCCATACAAATATGCATAGCATTGCAATTTATGGCCCTGTTCAGATGACACACTAAACCATGGTGGTTAAGCATTTTAAGCAAAATAATGGGCAATCTTCAGAGAACACACTAAGCCATGTTTAGGCCACTAACCCTTTTGCAGCAAATGGTGAGCATACTTAAACCATGGTTATGTAGCCACCACGGTTAGAACCAGTTCATACAACACACTATGTCATGGTTCACGTGATATGCTAAGCCATAATGTCTAGCTCAAAATGCTTAACCTCTGGGCTTTAGCGTATCATCAGAACAGGGGTATTATGGCTTAGCATGTTGTGTAAACCATGACTTAGGCCAGATCTACACCAAGCAGGATACGACACTTTGAAAATGGTTTGAAAACTGTATATGGAGTGTGTCCTGAGCCCCAATGGTTGTCACTACTGTTATAAATAATTTTAAAGCAGTAGTGTAGATCCTACCTTAGTGTGTCATGTGATCCATTACTAATCATGGTTGCTAAATAATAAAAATAATAAATAAATAAATAAATAAATAACTATGGCTTAAACACATTCACTAACCATTTGCAGCAAAAGGGTTAGCAGACTAACCATGGCTTAGTGTGTTGTTGGAACAGACCTATTCCGACAAACAGTCTATTTTCAGTCCATGTTTTCCCATAAGTCTGTTCTGTCTCATTGCTGCATTAAACTGAAAATTATTTTTAATCCATGTGAATATTTTCATCTACTTTTAAAATATGCATTTCTAAACATATCTTCTCAGAATACACACTTCATCTTAAGGAGAATACAGTGTTTGGAGATCTCTCTAGGACATACACCCCAAACCTTTCATATCCTTAAATATTACAGCTTAGTGGTTGATGATTAGCATGCTGCATAGCTAAATAATGATGGATGAGTTTGCAGCTCTGGAATTTATATTACTGAAGTTACACTAACCATGCTACAGTTAGAGGATAAATTGTGTATCATGTTCTCCAAAGACACAGAAATTTAGCAGAACCCCCACCCCACCCCCAGCTACATACATGTACACTACATGGACCCAAAGTGGTGGCAAAAGCTTTTCCTGCTAAATTTCTGTATGTCGGGCTGTTGTTAAAACAGAGCAACTGGGCCCATAAAAACAACAGCAGTCCTGATCCCCATAAACTTTACAGCGCTGTAGAAAAATGGTGTAAACACATCTAAGAACGTCTCGGGTCAAGTTGGTGGGCTGTCAGTAAATTGCATAATACATTGGGGGTCTGCCTGGGTTCATCAGTTTATGGAAAAGGGAAGTGGGTGGGCATTTTGATGCTAATTCCATAATGCTTTTCAGATTTCAAGCAGCAGCTGCTGTAGGCTCATCTCTTTTTCCTCCCAGTCCCAGATGTTTTGTGGATGGAGTTTCATTTGTGTTTAGGGACTGAACACTCCCCCAAGCTCCCTCTCTTCATTTTATGAATAGCTATTCATTATCTAATGGAAACTGGCTCTAACATCTGTCCTTTTGATGTTACTCTGGTGTGTGTCTATGTGTGTGTTTTCTTTTAAAATAGTGGGGCTAAGAAATTGCATATTTGCACTCTGGTTGCAAGTGTGCTTTACCCTTCTTTGCTCTTTGACTCCAGTTGACTGTATTGCACACACTGGAATTCTTCTATGAAGATGTGCCACATTTGTTGTTAGCCTCACCTTGTAAAATGTGTTTATCTTCTACCCATGCGTTGCAGCCAACTGCTGAAACTACGTAAATTAGGACCTGGTCAATGCTTGGATAGGGGACCACCTGGGAACCTCATGGACTGCTTTGTTTGCCATTATGGAAGAAAGATGGGGTATGAATGAACTTAAATGAATGAATCATTGCCACCTAGAGCTCATACAGACAACTAAACTGCACCAGCATATGATCTCTCATCTGTAGCATCCTCCCAAGTAGTAAGAAGATTTTGACCCCACGTCAAGCTGACAACATGTGATCAAAACTGTAATTTACTGACTATTGGTATGGGCCCTCCTCTCCTATTGCCTATGACAGCATATGCTACAATAAATTAGCTAGCATTTCAGAATACAGGGTGATATTTAACATTATTTCTCGATCAAAGGAAGGAGGAAGAAATGTTTGATTTAGGGGGAATCCGCACGTAGTTCTCAGGGCGCTTCCATCCGCCCCCAGTGCACCCCGAAAACGAGCATGTAACTTGCCTGTAAAAGAGCTGGGGAAGAAGCATCCTTGCCGGTGACGGCGCCGCCACCCAACTCCCTCCTTGCCGGCTGGGACAGAGAGCTCGGCGGAAGAAGGCAGGGTGGAGAGTGGAAGAAGCTCTCCACCCCGCCTTCTTCCCCCGAGCTCTCGGTCCCAGCCGGCGAGGAGGGAGTTGGGTGCCGGCGCCGGTGCCGGCAAGGACGCTTCTTCCCCAGCTCTTTTACAAGCAAGTTACACGCTCGTTTTCGGGGTGCACTGGGGGCGGATGGAAGCGCCCTGAGAACTATGTGCGGATTCCCCCTTAGCCTCACAATTTGTAATAGAGAGATACAGTGGGGTGCAAATACTGTGCTATCTTTTTAAATGTCTCAGAAACGGGTAAATGTGTTTTTAGGCAACAAGTCTGCATGGTACAACTCAAACATTAGCCAGGGCATGAAATAATAATAATAATAATAATAATAATAATAATAATAATAATAACAACAACAACAACAACAACAACAATAATTCAAGGAACCAAGACATGTACATATAAAGCTATCTTAAAAACTTTAAGATAAAAGAAAGAGAGGAATTTTGACTTTTGTAATTATAGAGCAAGATAAAATATTGTTAGATATTTTTGCTATGGAGAAAATTAGAAGCCCGTATGTTTTGTCATGTTTTTTTTTATCTGTCTTACTTTGTGTATTTTGTGTTTGTTAGTTATGTTTTGAAACAATAATAAAAATATTATTTAAAAAAGCTATCTTAAAAGAAATCCACAATCTGTATGAATGATGGAACTGAGCACATTTGCATAATTTATGATTCAGTTCTTGATGCTTTGCATAATTTATTCTGGTTTTGCTAGTCATGACAGGGGCAAGCCCTGACAATCTTATTCAGCCACCTCTGGCTTCAGCAAGCACTGCCTATACACCTTCAAGCATAACTTTACAACCATAAGAACTAGAAACTTACTATTTTTTTAAAAAAGTGAAGACAGACATTCTTAGTAAGCTAAATTCCGTGTCCTCTATCACATGCTGGGCTCAAGAAAGATCATGGGAGACACACAGCTCTGCTTATAACTCTTTTGACTCACTCTCTACTACAAGAGATGTGCTCATTGCGTCCTGGGCGTTCCCCTGAAGCTCCAAATTTAAAAACGTTGGGGACTTACCCCCAACTTTTTTCTGTGGAGCAAGACAACAATGGTGCAGAATTGCAGCGGAGGTGTGTCCCAGCCAATAGCAACTCCTGATTGATCTCTATCAGCCATACAAGGAGGAGGGGGTGAGCCAGTGGGCCAAATGGCTGCTGGAGTGCCTCTGTACATCCTGGGGAGAAGGAGGAATGCACGAGGTAAGGGGGAATCAAGAGGGGCACATCGAGGTGTAGCGGGGCTCCTGCAGTGGCACGACAGAAGGGCTCCTCCCTCCCCTCCCATGATTGCAAACTCTACACTCGCTCCTGGCATGGGGACAAGCATGTTTTTTTTTTGTGGGTGGGGGGGCATCGTCAAGGCAGCTCTGTGCATAGGATAATCCCTTGCCAGACTCATGTCCAAAAGGAGAGGCGGGTAATAAATAAATTATTATTATTATTATTATTATTGTTGTTGTTGTTGTTGTTGTTGTTGTTATTGTTGTTATTTCCCACTAATGAGAGATGGGCATTTCAGTCTATTTCTGGCTCCTGTCAGTGCTGAATGTGATTGTTCATCAATCACTTGAATTCCACTTCCACATTCATCTGTGATTTTTTTTAAAAAAAAAAAGTCTGCACACTTCCACATTTAAATGTGCATTTTTAAATGTATTTCTTCATGAAATATGCATTTCTAAATCTATATTCTCTCATTTCTAAATGTATTTCATCCTAAAATAAGCATTTTGTTATATGGCACATGGAATTTTGATACTTTTTTTTTTTTTTGAGCTTAGAAGTACATCACAAAATTCAGTACACTGAAAACTTTGAAGGATATCTTGATCATGCTCCTCTGTACATTAGTCTAGGAGGGGTGGATCAAGTAGTTTTATATTGGGATTCACCAAAACAAAACACAAAAAATCCTTAGCCATCCTTAGCTGCTACCCATTATGGACACTGTAATGAAAACAAAGATTCACCTCATGAATACTTACGGTGGAAAGTCTATTGAAACCAGACATCATTCCATCTGCTTATCAAAGTCATCGTATGTTCTCAGTTCAGGGCAGATGAAAGAGTAAACATTGCATAAAGCTTACTGATCTATATCTGGAGCCTTTTAATGAACACGCAAAATTAACAACAGTGAAACTGCTTATTATAAACTCTTTTTTGTTTATAATGATCATCAGTTCCCATACAGGTGATAAAAGCAAAGAGAAAGATAGCATGCGATTTAGTGGACAGGAGGAGTCAAGATTAAATGTCCCTTTGAACTTTAGAAAAACAATGTCATCACTGGGAAGCCATCAAAAACATAAACAGAATGTAAGGAATTATCATTATGTCCCTTTATAAATCACTAGTGTATCTAAACCTTGAGTATCATGTTCACTTCTGGTCACCTCATCTTTTACAAACAATCCCCCATAAAGAGTGTGTGTGGGGGGGGGGGAGTAGAATTGGAGAAAGTACAGAGGAAAACTCTACAATATATCCCTAGGCATTGAAAGTGTTCCATATTAGAAGACGCCTGCCTCTCCCCAAAGTCTCACAATGGCCTAAACAAGTGGAAAACTTAGGATGGACCATGAAATATATAAAATTATTCCAAGGTTGGCAAATGTATCCAATTGCATTAACAAAGCAAAAAGTTTATTTTCTCACAGTGCAGAGTTGTGTTCCGGAATGCACTAACACAACAAACTATGTGTGTTAAAATGTACAAAAATATAAATATTTTTGTACAATTTTTGTACATTATTTTGTACTTATGCAACAGTTCAATGGCTGTTGGGTAAGATGGTCAGAACAGCCATTCATACTTCCAGAGTGCTCTAAGGCCTAATCTGCACCAAGCAAAATATTTCTCTATGAAAGCGGTATATAAAAGGCAGGAGCCACACTACTGCTTTATAGCATGGACAAGTGTTGGGGCCCATTGACAAATACCATATATCGTGTTCATACCACTTTCGTAGTGCAATATCCTGCTTCGTGTAGACTAGGGCCGTTGCTAGATGGGGCTGTTACATACCAGCGGCGTCCTTACAGGTCCACATGACGTTCACCAGGATCCGTGTTCATCCTGTGGTGAAACCTCTGTTGTGCCGTGTTTTATGAAACAGCTTTAAGCCTGCTTTTTCCTGTCGCCGTGCACTAATTTGGATACGGGCAGTGGAGGTGTGGGACAAAATGAGGTCAGCGCGGTTTCCGGCGAGGTCAGCACTGGTCAGGAAGAAGGCACGCTAAGGGCAGTGGCCAGCGGTTTCAGCCAAACCTCATTCTCCATTTGCGCCCCGTGTGCAGCTGTGGCAGTGGTGCGGCGCCTTTTTTTTTTTACTAAACGGGTCTGCTTTGCGCACGAACGGACAACCAAAAAACTGCCTGGTGAGTTGTTGGGGGTGTGTGTTGTGGATGTGTGGGATATGTGGAGCTTGCTACCTCTGTATGGGTAACTTTTCGGGAAGGCGGGCATCCAACTGTAATGGGAAGTTGGTGGCCTGTTGCGGTGGGCAGCCACAGGTACCGTGGTTTAGGCTGCGCGGATGATATAAAGGTGAGTGGGGAATGATGGGCACGGTAGAGGCAGGCAGGACTGTGTGCCTATTGGTGTGGGTATGCGGCAGCTGAGTGTAAGGGGGCAACAGGCGAGGGTGGGCGGCCATCTTTAATTGGCCACGCGGCGGCAGGCATAAGGTCAGGGAAGCATCAGCCGAGGGGGTGGGCACGTGCCCTGGGGCCCCTTTGCACTGTGTCAATACACTCCCCTATCCTTCCTACTGCATTTGCTGGGGTTGGGGGCGTAGTGACGGTGGGAGGCTGCTGACCCCGGTTTCGCACCTCCGCTGGTGCGGAAACTGACGAGCCCCCCTTCTTTCTGCTTGGCTCGTGTGTTGGTATTAGGAATGGCACCGAAGGGGAGGAGGTCACTTGGTGGCACCAGGAGATTCTAGATCAGTTGGACATTTGGGGAGAACAGGGGATACAAGAGCAGCTGAGGGCTAGGCACCGCAACTTTAATGTGTTCCAAGAAGTGGCACAGGAGATGGGCAAGAGAGGCCATAAATGAACCGCAGAAGAGTGTCGAACTAAAACCAAGGACATGCAGACAGAGTACCCGCGTGTGAGGAACCATAATGTGGGTTGGCTCCGTGGGATGGGGGGGAAGGGCGCAGGGCCGGTCATCACCGGAAATACTCAGAGGCCAGATGGGAGATGTAGGCGCAGAGTGCACATGCAGACGACTGTCCTCAGATCACAGTACATCTGTCATCACCCCCGAAAGCAAATGACAGCATCTCTGCCTTCTCAATGTTGCCGCTCAACAAAGCCACTCTTCCCCATCCTCCTGCCACCACTGGCCACGCCCCCTGTGGGTCATCCCCCAATGCCAACTGGCTCCCCTGTGCCCAGCCCGGGGGGGGGAATGCAACAAAAGCAGCAGCGGCACTTCAGCCGCCACCGCCGCTGCTGCCAACCACCGCGGATTGAGCTCCTTTGCACTTGCGTAAATTGTGCTGCGGACGGGGAAAAAAAACTGAAAATCAGGCCGGTGTGGCTGTACATCCCGTGCTCAACCCGACAGCACCACAACCGGAGCAAACTCCCGCAACCACCCCCCTCCAACACTGGAATAACCCACACAATGTGTGGACCATGAGGTGTCACACCTATACAGGAAAACCCGCTTTCACCCCATCTCAACCACGGAACACCTGGTAGGTCTAGCAAGGCCCTACGCCTAAGAAATTGATGCCTTGTTGCTGTTTTCACATGTATCTCTAAAGCCAGATCTACACCAAGTAGGATATTGCACTATGAAAGCGGTATGAAAGCAGTATATGGAACGTGTCATGGCCTCCAACAGTTGTCAATACCATTAGAAACCATTATAAAGCAGTAGTGTAGATCCTTCTTAAGACATGAGCCAGCAACCACAACACTGCATTAGGAATCAGTTGGCTGCTTTTTCAGAGGACTGTTCACACTAGATATCCAAGAGCATGGATATGGCTCATCCTAAATCAGGGCAGCAACGTATGGCCCTCTAGATGTTTTGGCCTACAAGTACCATCAGCTCTAGCCAGCATAACCAATGGTGAGAGAGTTGTAAGTCAGAACATCTGGAGGCCTACAAGTTGTCCATCCCTGTCCTAGAGCAATGAAACTTGAAAGGGGTTAACCCCTGTTCAGGCTTCAGGAGCACGATGCCTGGTACCACAAGAATGATGTCTTATCTGCCATAGATATTCAAAACTGCAGTAACACGGCTGGGGCAAGGACCAGTTCTAAGCAGCGTTATGTGTTAAACCCCATGCCAATGATGCCATGCATGAGCAGGGCAAAATGTAGTTCCTCCAACCTGTGTGATTCTTCTGCCCCTTTGGGAAGAGCAGAAGGATAATGCATATTGGACATCAATTCACCTAGGCCAGATCTACACCTTGTATCAAATCATTATGAATGTGGAATAAAAAGCAGAAAATAACACCATGAAAGCAGTATGTGGAATATGGATTTTGCCCCAACAGTTATCAGTGCACTTCAATACCACTATAAAGCAGTAGTGTAGATCTAGCCCTAATCAGCACATGATATTCAAGTGAGGCGAGATGTGCACATTTCTGAAACCCCATGTTGACTTGCATCATGCAAAAAGGCATAATTCTAAGGCCTGAAGTGGGCAATATTATTATTTGAGTCAAAACTGACTGTCTACTCTTTTATTGGATCTGGGAATTTAAAGGCACAGTGCAGCTTTCTAAGGGGTTAGCTAGACTGGGCAAAATCCCAGGGCAAACCCCGGGATCGTCCCTGTGCATCCACATGATGCACAGGGGATCCCGGGATGAAGGAGGGATCATCTCTCCCTTGTTCTGGGATCTCGCCCTCCACTTTGGCCCCAGTTCTTCCATGGGCTGAACCCGAGACCGCGGAACATGTGGCCTGTTGCCACAGCTTGACCCAGCTCCGTGCGATTACTCACGTGGAGCTGAGAGCTGCACCCATTGGGGGTAGGGTGGGGGGAGCGGGGAAACTAAGTTAAAATTTTAAAAAAAACCTTCGTGCACTCTGCCTCCTTTAAAAATTAAAAAATGGCGGGCGCAAGGCCTCTCTTCCTGAGGCCGTCGTGCCTCACGTGTAAACGGAGGAGGGATCTTGCATTAATCGCAACGTGAGATCTTCCCTCCTCCATCCTGGATTATCAGGTAGGTCTAGCTAAGGCCTATGTGTGCTTCTCTGGAAAAAAAAATCCATTGATAAATCTGCTTCTCGAGGGAAAAACCCATCAGTAAGAGTAATATCAAGTTCCACACCATGGGGCACCTTCAGTTGAAGCACATAACCAGAATAGTTTGGAACTGTAGTGAGGCCTGAGTTGCATGTAGTAAGAAGAACTTCCTCCGGGATTCTTTTCTTAATGCCTTCAATAGCCCTGATACCGATCAGTATTCACAATGAGAGGTCTTGACACTAATGATTGATCAGAAATGAGAGAGCCAGTTGACTGGAGTGGATCCATGATTAATTGTCAGGTTGTGAAATGGCATTAAAAAGCTGCAAATGGCATGGAAATTTGTGGTGAATTTTAAACCAGTGTACATTTCTTGATCCAAAGGCACTTTAGACCTCTTTCACCGAAGCCGAGAAACATTTCTCTGGCTTCTCTCCTTCAATCGATACCATTAAAGTCCTTAAAGAAAACTGTTCTCTGTATAGTTATAAAATATCAATTACATACATTTTCATTAGCTGAATGTACTGATCTGGGCAGATTCATTGGTTGTTTGTTTCTCAAGTAAGAAATTATTGGCATCAGACCAGCTGGAGGAAATTCACAAAGGAAGGATACTTCGAGCATTCTGAGATAGTCCTTTGCCCTTAAGATTAGCTCTTGAGTGTGTGTGTGTGTGTGTGTGTGTGTGTGTGTGTGTGTGTGTGTGACTCAACTAGCATTCCTCATATGAATCAGCAGTATTAGAATAACAATGAATCAGCACTTTTCAGTGAGTTCTATTGAATCAGGTCATTAACACAAGAAAAACAAAGACTGAGGACCACATTAATTTTCACATGAAGAATGATGCATGTAACATGACCCAAATGCTCCTTTTGAAACTGGCAAAGCCACACTGCACTCCTTCCTTTCCATCCACCCAGAAGTACCTGCATCCCTAAATAGAAAAAAAATGTTGCTGAGGGTGTTTGAATCACATCTAAACACAGTCACAGTCTTTATTTTTATTTATTTATTAATGATGGGAAGTTATTTGCTAAAGAAATCATTAACCCTCTTAAAACAACAACAACAACAAAATAAAGAATATTAGAAACAGGAAAGGATTAAAACATTAAAATTACCTAATTTTTAAAAAAACTAAATTAATAAGATGTGTCTTCTCACCCCCTTCTAGAAGCCAGGACAGGGTGGGCAGTTGTAGTTCTTGTGGGGAGCATATTCTAAAATTTGGGAGGGACACAGGGACACCTTTTCATGATTGCTTCTAAGTTATTCAGTCACAAGGGCACAGTTGTACTGGAAAAAACTAACACAGACATGTGAGGACCATTGGCAAGCACTCCAAGGCACTTTTAAAGTAATTGAGGACTCCCAGGACTTGCCACTCAGGGTCACTCAGGTTTGTGGAATAAGGGATGGTTCCAGGGGGTATAGAAACCCTATTTTACACCCAGAGGGGGAGTGGTTATTATACGTCCTCCAACTCATGGCTGGGTATGGCTCACCCTAAGTCATGGCAGGCAATTTGTAGCCCTCCAGATGGTTTGGCCTTCAACTCTCATCAGTCCTAGCCAGTATAGCCAATGCTGAGGGATGATGGGAATTTTAGGCCAGAACATCTGGATGGCCACAAGTTAAGAACATAAGAAGAGCCATGCTGGATCAGACCAAGGGTACATCTTGTCCAGCTGCCTTATGTCAAGGCAGGGATAACTGCTATGTGACTTCTGCTTTGGTAATATCCTGCACAGACTAATTGCATTCCCTACTATATTAATGTTGAATACACATGTGGCCCTGATTAACCTAGTTAACATGTGTCCCATCTGGTTATTTCTGGTGTGGTTGCAAACTTTCTCCACTACTCCAGGCAGCTCCTTACATTGTGTGATCTGTCTGCTAGGTGAGAGGTGATGGCAGTGACTCACTTTCAATTTTTTGGCTTCCCTTTTGACACTGCCAGGAATCCATGGCACATCTCTTCATTCCTTCCACATGTAGATATTGCATTACACAGCCTCCATTCTGAAGCCAATGCATAGCATCATAAAGGAAACTGAGTCAGCTTTGTTCTTAGGATCTGTCAAGTCCTTCCAAGCCCAAATTTTAGCTAAACTTTTTAGCTACCCTGAAGTATACATCCTGAAGTATTCTGAGATTTTGCAAGTTTAAAAATGACTCAGTGTCATACATTCAAACAGGGCATAAGATTTTGCTTATCTTGCACAGCAGAAATGTGTGAAACACGACACTTTATTAATCTTATCCAGTTCATTTAAATTTGAGTTTCCTCAAAATGCCTGCAGATATAATAAAACTGAATTTAAAGGGAGAGCTCCAAATTTTCCATGAAAAGATCATATGCATTATTGCCATTCTTTGCTTTTAGGAGGGGTCATAGCTCAGTATGATAGAGCACATGCTTTGCATGCAGAAGGCCCCCAGTTCAATCCCACCTTCTTCAGGTAAGGTGAGGAAAGAATCCTGCCTGAAACCCTGGAAAGCTGCTATCCTTGGTCCCAAATACTTCACAGAATTTCTCATTATGGTGTTTTACCCAACCCCCATAAGTCATCACTAGGGTGGCCACTCACACATCACCAAAAAAGAGGACAGTAGAGGACAACGATTTGTATGTATATGCATTAAAAGGTATAGCTCCAAGTTTAGAACTAATGTCTATAATTGATTTAAATAGAAATAGAGACACAAGAACATGAGAAGTGCCATGCTGGATCACACCAAGGGTCCATCTAGTACAACACCCTTCCACCCATGTTCCCCAGCAACTGGTGCACATGGGCTTACTGCCTCAGATACTGGAGGTAGCACACAACTATCAGGGCTAGTAGCCATTGATAGCCTTCTCCTTCAGGAATTTATCCAATCCCCTTTTAAAGCCATCCAAATTGGTGGCCAACACTACATCTCACCATAGCAGGGAAGATGGTGACCAGGTGAACTATGTGCCTGCTTAGTCTCTTATCCATGCTAACTGTTGATGACCAAATTCAGGGGCCTTGGATGCTCCCTTCTTAGAGCTCTTTATCTTTAAACGGGTCTTGGACCGATCCTTCAAATACAAGATTGCCTTCTGTAAAGTAGGGCACATGGCCACACTAGTCTCATCACTTTTATGACTCAGTAGCCCCTGCACTGAAGCAATAGTGGGCATCCTATAGCCCATTGCTCTCATAAGGCCCACCAAACCTTTGCTTCTAGCAACCCACGAGCTCATGAAAACCTCTTGAGAAGGCCCACCATAAAAGTTTATGAGAAGTAGAGTAGACAAAATATTGGGTCCAAACCTGTTTGCTTTTGCCTGAATTAACTTGCTGACCTGAGAAATGTGGACAAAGCAGCCCACTTTCCAATGAGTACTTTATGCCTCCCCACTTCCATACAGAATAGCACAAATCAAGCAAGAATCCAATTTTACTTGCACATGGACTAATCTCCCAAATTTCTTGGGACCATTCATTTAGAAACTACAGTGGAAATGACAAAGAAACACACTGTGTATTTGAAACAATGCAAGGCATTTTCTATAGCTCTCTTAGGGCCTTGCTAGACCTACCTTTAAATCCGGGAATGTGGAGGGTCCAGCCCGCACTGGCTACACATAACACATGATGGGGTAAAGGAAAGCCCCATCGCTTCAGCAATTTTTTTTTTTCAATTTAAAGGGGCCATGTGCGCAGGAGCACACCAACGATAAAGGTAGGCTCTTTTTTTTAAAGAGGGTTCCCTGCTCCCCCCTGCCCCCAATTTCCCCCCTCCACGTGATGTCTGATGCCTACCCACCCACCCCCGCAATCTCCGATGCCCCCCATCACCCCTGGGCTGCAATTCCCCCAATGTCCCCTGGCCTCCATTTCCCACCCCCCGATCTCCCCATGGCCTCCGTTTCCCACCCCCCGATCTCCCCATGGCCTCCGTTTCCCACCCCCATGTCCCATAGGCCACGATTCCCACCTCCCATGTCCCCACCATAGCCCTGGTGGCCGCAGCGCTCCTGTGCCACCCGCCGCTTTTCCCGGCTACTCGGGAGCAAATGCGGTAGCCGGGAACACGCCTGTGGTCTTGGGTTCTGCAGGAGAAACTGGGCCAGAAGCGGTGCCAGTTACCCAGGGCCCAGGGAGGGTTCACTCCTGCCTGAGCCCAGTTTACCCTGTGGGTCATCTGGACACACAGGGGTGAGCCCGGGGCTTGCACCGGGCTAAAGCCTCATCTAGCAAGGCCCTTAGAAAACTCAGACATTTCCCAGTTTCCAATTTTCCCCTTCATAATTTTATCATCTTTAATGTGTTTATTATATAATCAAGAAAAAATGCTCTAACACCAAATTTCATTGCAACAGACGTTTAACCACAGAATTTATGAGATGACTGTTTAATGAATGCATTCATTTTACATATAAGAAAATATCTGCAAATTTAACCCAGACATGTTTGGAAGATGAGTAATAATCACCTTGAGATATATATCACACATATGCAGATACACAGGCAGAAACAGGCCTTAGCTAGACCTAAGGATTATCCCAAGCAAACGGAGGGGTCGTCCCTGCCTGCTTGCGGGATGCCCATTGTGTCATTTGGATGCACAGGGATGATCCCGGGATGATCCCAGGATATAGGCCTGGTCTAGCCATGTCCACAGACTTCTTCTTCTTCTTCTTCTTCTTCTTCTTCTTCTTCTTCTTCTTCTTCTTCTTCTTCTTCTTCTTCTTCTTTTAAAGTGTGTTTTTTCTCTAAAGCACTTTCTGGCAATTCCAACGAACAATATATGCTGGAGTGTGGCTGAAAACCAACATGGTTCTCAAATAACATGACTGTAAGGTTAAAAGAAACCTAAAGCCTTTCCCATGTGGGAAATAATCCCACTTCCTTCAGATGTGTTATTTTCACATGCATTTTATTTATAATGTAGCTGACATTTACAAAGCTGTCTCAATTAGGATCCCAAAGGGTCATTGTGAGGGAAATTTCTCCTCTCTCTCTCTCTTTCAGAAGTGCCTAAATGATTTAATACTAAAAAAATCATGTTCAAAAGCAATGTGAGCCTATAGTTTTGAGTGATCACATGGAGAACTCTTTTATTTATTTAAGTCATGATCCAGCTAAACCTAACTACTTGGATAAATTCCTGGAGGCGAAGGCTATCAATGGCTACTAGCCCTGATGGTTGTGTGCTATCTCCAGTATTCGAGGCAGTAAGCCTGTGTGCACCAGTTGCTGGGGAACATGGGTGGGGTGGTGCTATTGCACCATGTCCTGCTTGTTGGTCCCTGGCCGATGGCTGGTTGGCCACTGTGCGAACAGAGTGCTGGACTAGATGGACCCTTGGTGTGATCCAGCATGGCACTTCCTATGTTCTTATGTTCTAAGGCTGCAGTGTAATCCTTACTCAAAAGTAAGTCTCACTCAGTTCATCCAAGACTGACTCACAGCAAACTGTGCTAGGATTGCAACCTTAAGCACTTAAATTGACAGGCTTAACTTTGGTTGGATTATACCCTTTTTTCCTTTTCTTTTTTAGATGTCTGCTGCAGGTTTTGGCACAAACAGCTGACACAAAAACATTTTTAAAAAAAGAAGAAAAGAAATATAACATTAATACAAAAACAACCAGTCAACTTAAAACAATACAGTCAAGGAGCCAGCAGGTAAGATTCACAAACAAGAGCTAATCAAACTAAAGCCTTAGAGGTAAGAAGAAGTTTGAATTGCTCTTGGAATTAAACTAGCAGCCAGTGCCGCTGATTTAATAAAGGGGACACAATATACCAACACATCAGCTCAGTCAAAATTCTGGCAGCAGCTTTCTGCACTAGCTGAAGTTTCCAAATGCAATTCAGAGGCAGCCCTGTGTAGTTTGTGCTACAGTGGTCTAATTGAGAAGTAACTAATGCAATTAGGATATAGGGATGTACAGATTGTGTAAAATCCGTTCCGTCTGTGTTTCGTGGATTATCAGGCACTTTTCATTTCATTGTCCGCCCATTGATGGAATCAGATATTTTTTTCAGTTTCTGAATTTGCACAATTGTACACACACACACACACACACACACACCAAATACATATTTTTGTGCTTTAGCCTACAGGGGAAATGCACATTTTGTCATGGATTTTTCTAAAATGAAATGTGCGCAAAATACTCAAAAGTTAGGAGAAAGGACAGTAAGTCCGTGGACTCCACCTAATGGGGGAAAACTGGTCCTCTGAGGATTAATACAAATCTGAACTCCTTTGGTTCCATTGCAGGTTTCTCCAACATCTCTATGTAGGACCATGGCGAGGTCTGACCATGCCAAAAACGGATGTAATAACAGGGCCAGAGCCAGGAGAAATCCCAAGTTCTGTGACCTGTTTTTGCTTGTTTGTTTCATTTTGGAGAGTGCAACTTCATCCAGAACACGCTTCTGTTATCTTATTCCTTGACTGGTAGGCTTCTTAACCAATAACACCTCTGTCTTGACTGGATTTAATTTCAGTTTGTTTACTGTCATCTAGTTCATCACTGACTCCTAATAATGATTTAGAACCTCCATAGCTCCCTCAGAATATGTTGAAAGAGTTTAGTATTATCAGCTCTCCCTAGATTATGGCCTTAGCTAGACCTAAGGTTTATCCTGGGATTGTCCCGGGGTCATCCCTGCCTGCTCCCAGGATATCCTGTGTGTCATTTACATGAACAGGGATGACCCCAGGACGATCCCGGGATAAACCTTAGGTTTAGCTAAGGCCTATATCTCCCAGTGGTTTCACATAAATGTTGTTGAATATCAGGGACAAAATCAAACCCTATGGAATTAGATAGGCCAAAGGGTCAAGTACTGGTCCCCCACCATCACTTTCTGGAACCTACTCATGAGGAATGAGTGGAGCCACCACAAAACAGTTCCCCACATCCCCATTCCAGAAATCGTTGATGGCATCAAAAGTTGCTGAAAAGTCTAGCAGGAAAAACAGGGACAAAGTATTCCTGTTTAGTTCCCAGCAAAAAGCATTTACCAAACCCATTTCCACCTTGGCATGAAGCCAAATTGAAATAGATCCAGATGGCCATTTTTAACCAGGAATTCTTAGAACAGGAATGCCTTTACACACCTTACCTTTAAACTGATGTATTTGAGACTGGTTTGCAATTAATTATAAAAACAATGGAAATGGGGGGGGGGATATTTATAACAGTCTTTAACAGAGGGGTGAATTATTGCAATTTTTAGGCTATAACCCTTATTTCTGCCACCCAATCAGCAGAGCTACCCCTGGGTTGCACAATTTGGGGGGGAACACCCACAGAAGGTAAATCATCTGACTGTATTAATATGGAATCTGTTAGTCAGAATGGATACAAATAATTCTATGCACAAAGTGCCTTGCACATCGGTCACAACGGGCAAGTAGGATATCCTCCAACTCCCGGGGTCCTTGATGTAAAGACCATAGAACACCTGACAAACTTGATAGCATAAAAGTTTTTTTTTTCCTTCAACACCATCACTGGCCTTGTGTGGTTCCAAAAATGAGTCCTACGCTGTGTTGATCAAATCTTCCTCTCTCATTGTTCTAGTTGTCCCCCCACCAGTTTTATTACTTTAGCTCTGTGGATGCTATGGAGAGAAGACGCTGAGGAGCAATCATGTTAATTGCCTGGGTTATAGTCAAGATCATAATCTCATGTTCTCATAGAATTATCTTCTTCAGGATGACATCCACCAAATAGCTAAATGTGATTTTGGTATGGATTTTTTGACTGAGAGTTTCACTTTGCATGGTAGTCTGAAAGTGCAAACTTCAAACTGAATGAACTTATCCCTTATCACTACTCCTTTCTTTGCATTTCTCTTCAGGCATGTCTACACCATGCATATATCCTGGGGTCAAGCAGGGACAACCAGCGGCTTTCCCCAGGATAACTTGGACTGCAGATTTCCCAGTTTTTCCGCAGTCCCAGGACCCCCCCGAATACCACAGGCAGTGTGGCGCCTGCTCCCAGGGTCATCCCTTCTTTCCCATAAGTAGCAGGGATCCTCAAATGGGCATGCTGTGCGGGGGGGCTCCATGCCCATCGGGGACAGCATTTTCGCCATCCCCGAGATGGCTCTCAGCGACTTTTGGAAAGTTTTTTTTTTTTACATTACTTTTGGTGCAGGATCATGTCCCCACCATTGTGCAATTGTGCAAATGTCCCTGTGTTGTGCAAATGTCCCTGGCGTTCTTTCCCTAAACCTTCTATTACCATCATAGCTGCTCTGCCAATGGCAGTGCACAATCCTCCTCCCACCTTTTTTCTTTCTTTCAAAGTAGTGATTACCATATTGGTGTGACTATTGTAGGGATGGCCTGGGTATGTGCTCCAGTGTGGAGAACACATTGCCTGGATCGAAATAAACACAAGGGATGGATTTGCACTTGACTCAGACTCTTAAAGAGGTCAGGTTTTGATGATTCTTGAAGACAAATCACTGTTGGAAAAATCACTTAGGATGGTGTAAAGTTGTGCCTGCTCCACTGAATTTATTCCCCGTTTGCTTCCAAGGAGGGATTTGAAAGCTGGATGCCTTGATGAGAAGGGGACCCCTGCCAAGTGTGACTCAGGAAAAGGATTTAAGTCTGATGACCTCAGCATAGTCCTTAGTGGAATATTTGTCCACACTATAAAACCACCGGACACGATATGGAAAGGCAATTGACATTAAACCAAATGATATAATCCTGCCTAATGAGATTATAATGAATCCCAAGTGAGCTGAATACCACTGGGCAAGGCTTTCAAAGTGTTACTGAAATAGGGTTGTTGTTTTCTCTTTAATAGAGTAAAGGCTGCTGTTTGCCAACTGGTGGCAAGACGCTCAGAACACACTTAATCAGTCAGCTGATCCTGCTGCTTAAACCTGTGGCTCTCTATTTTTATAAAACATCTTACTTTAATTAGTCCTTTTTTCTTCCTTTTTAAGAACTCACTCACTTTGATAAAGTATTTCCCTTTTTATTTTTTTAACACAAATTCCCCTTTTACTCTTGCCACTTCAGCGAATGGTTTTCTGAATAGAAGTCTCCCACACACCCCACCCCACCCCAGGGAGTTAAGGTATGCTGTAAATTTACAGTTTATGAACTTCCTGGTTGCAAAATGCAATTGCCCTTTGACCTTGTGCCTCATTGCAACCAAGGTGTTTGTAGATCTCCCCCTGCCTGTTCACCTAATCATGTGATATATTTATTTTATTTTAAAAAAAAACATTCATAAGGTAGGTTTTTGGAAGCATCACGCAAGTATGATCTCACTGGCATAGGACTGTTGCTGACCCTCAGTTTGTTTGAATACTTTCCAAGTGCAACTTTCACCACGTCCTTTGTTCTGGAGAAATCATAAAACATGCATTTCCTCAAGCCTAGGACAGCAATTTTGTCTCTTACAAGAAAAAGAAAATCAGCTTCAAGTCTTCCACTGACGCTAGTCCACAACTTTCAATTCCCTCCTTGTTTTGCAACCACTCTGAAGCTCCTGATTTTGTCAGCCATCTCATGCCACACAAACTTAGGACCTTGCTAGATGACGGAGTAGCCCGGTGTGAGCCCCGGGGTGGCCTCTGTGCATCCAGATGATGCACAGGGGATCCTGGGCTCAGGCAGGGGTAACCCTCCCTTGGCCTGGGATAACCAGCACCGGTTGTGGCCCGGTATGTAGCCTGTTCCACCGCTTTTCCCGGCTACCGCATTTACTCGCGAGTAGCCGGCAAAAGCGGTGAGCAGTGCAGGAGCACTGCGGCCATCAGCGTAGGGTGGGGAGAAGGGGGGAAAACTGGAGCCAGGGGGTTGGGGGGGATTGGATATCGCGGGCAGGTGGGCAGGGGGATCGTGGCCAGGGGGGGAAATTGGGGGCAGGGGGAGCGGGGAACCCTTTATTTTTTTTAAAAAACAACCCACCTACCTTTATCATTGGTGCGCTCCTGCACACATGGCCCCTTTAAGGAAGAAACAAAATCGCTGACGCGACGGGGCTTTCCTTTACCCCGTCGCATTGATGTGTGGATAGGAGCGACAGCCCGTGCTACTTCTAGCATGGGCTGGCACCTCCACACACCTGGATTTTAAGGTAGGTCTAGCAAGGCCCTTAGCTTCCTCTTCTCCATTTTTCCTGATATCTTTTTGGGAATTGTGTCTGGAAGGAACAGACTAAATTCCCACAAAATTCAAGAATATATTCTACCCTTCCCCAACCCAGAACCCTCTAGAAGTTTTGGACTTCACCTCCCATCAGCCCCAGCCAGAATGGCCAATGGCCAGGTATGCTGACAGCTGCAGTCAAAAACATCGGGACTAGGTTGGGGAATGCTGATTAACTTTAACACCAGAGCTTTGTCCTTTGGTGAGTAGACAATGAAATGAGAGATTTCACTTTGCTTCCAGCTGGCAGGCACGTCTCCATCTTGCCTGGATCCAGCTCCAGCTGAGAGTCCTTCTCCCTCCTGCTACCAACTGTCACTGCTGAGGCCATCAAAGGGAAAAAGAAGCAGCAGGCAGGCACCTCTCCGTCATGCCTGGATCTGTATGACACTATTAGAGGGAGAGGGAGAGGAAGAGGCAGCCTTTCCACTGTCTCCAGGACCTGCTGAACTTTGCAACAAAGCATCTAGTGCCGATCCGAACCTCTTAAACCTGGTTCCAGAGGGGAGCGGGGGAGGTCCGGATCAACTCGAAGCGGTTCGGAACAGTCCAAATCAATTTGGACCGTTCCAAAGCTTCGGAGCCAGGTAAGTGGGGAGGGGGCTTACCTGGCTCCATCATCTACCGCCGCCACAGTCCGTGCAGCGACTTTGACTGCTGCCCACGCCTAAGGCCGGAAATAAGCCTATTTCTGGCCTTAGGCATGGGCGGCAGTTGAAGCTGCCACACGGACCATCCTTTGTTCTGGAGAAATCATAAAACATGCACTTCCTCAAGCCTAGGACAGCAATTTTGTCTCTTACAAGAAAAAGAAAGCTTGGTAATGGTGAGTGAAACTATCAGTTCATCCCTTCTGCTTCCAGTGAATACTGTTACAGTGACAAGGCAGTCTTCTCTTCATTGGGGAGATTGCTTGTTAATGGTTCATAATGTTTTGTAGATATTTTCTTTTATTGGAAGCTGATGTTTGGGAGATATAAAAAGACATCTCTGGACTGTTTGGGCCTATTAAAGTGTGCAATGTAACAAAGGGAAGCAGTTTTGGTTTAAGGGGCAGAGTGGCAGCAGAGACCTGGCAACTGCACTGGGGTGCAGAGTGCCTCTCTTTAGAGATCATGTGAGCTAGAAGACCTGCTGCCTGGTCAGAGTGTGTCTGCTGTTTGCCACCCTATGCTATACAAACCCAGGTAGTGCTTTGAACCACTTAGGGAAGGGAAGTGTGGAGACCTTAACAATAGCTATGTATAAAACAAATAGCATCACACTGGTTAAACTGCTTGAGACCTAGATTGCAACAGTGGATGCAGAACCAGTTTAATTCCTAGCAAGCAAATGCTAAATCATTTACCAATGCTACTGGAACTCATTTGACTGATGATGCTATTTTTGAAAGAGTCAGGATTTCCTCAGAACAGAGAACGTTCAACATTGTGCAGCTCTAAGAATCTAATTTTCAAATAAGGCTGTGCAGAGACCCCCTCCCAATTTGACTCAGGGGGCTGATTCTGAATTGGACCCAATTTGACTAGGGGCACATTGGTCCTGGGCCACCTCGCTTTGGTTCCAAAGCCAAAGCGGGGGGGGGGGGGCTGCTGCGGTTTCCCAGGTGTGAGACCAATCAGGAGTCCATTGGACTCCCCCCTTCCAGCCACTACCCCTGCTCACTCCCAGCCCTGCTCATTTGCCAACCTGTGGGACTTACCTGATGCCTCCACGTATGCTGCTGGATTGCTGTAGATTTAGTGCCATAGTGCCAATTTATTTGTATAAGAAGCAAAGAAAAACACACACCTCATAATCTGATATTGACACGTCAGAACCAGGTTCAAGATGGGATCTGAAGAATCTCGATGACCTCATTTTTTTAAAAAAAAAATATATTATTTGCACATCCCTAATCTTCACTTGCTGGGAAGAGGTAAGTAAACCATCTTGTCTCCCAACTGAAAGCTCTGATGCAGAGGGAGAGGCAAATAATAATAATAATAATAATAATAATAATAATAATAATAATAATGATGTAGGGAGACATTTTATAGGAATCTCTGCACTCTCATTACGAGAATATTGCTCAACTCCCCTCCAGGTCAATACCAGCCAACTAGATCTCAAGGCAAACAGAAACTGCAATTGGCATCCCAATGTTCAGAATAAGGCTTGCTTTTCGAGCAAGGGGATCAGGGACTGCTGGATCAAACTCAAATTATACATCCTGAGGGATTCCAAACAGTGTAATTTATTTCCCCCTCCCACCTTGAACTCTGAGGGCATTCAGTCCTATCGAGGCACTTCAAACCTCTCTCTGTAACTCAGGGCAGATTCAAACAACAGGGTCCACACAATACCTGCTTAAACGATTACAGCATGATGTCTGGATAGTGTCTATATACTATGGTGGAGGGTGGGTGGAAGTAACACCTGTAGGCACCGAGGTTAATCCAGTGTATGTGACCCTTCCAAGACCACTAAGAAATACAGCCAAGAATTCTAGTCTAAGAAATGTATTCTAAGAAATGCAAAGACTGAGATCTTGGCTCGCCTTCTTATTGCTTACCACGTGATTCGGCGAAATGGAAAATAAACAAAAGCCATCTCTCTGAAGCTTTTTAACTTAAAAGCTCAGATCAACTTGGAATGGTTGAAAGCAATAACACTCACATATTCCTTTTGATCCTGTGGTCTTGGATATCCATTATAAAACCGTCAATACAGTTCGAAGGTTATTAGGAAGGTGCATATTATCTGGGGAACATCCAAATGATACCTTTGCTGTCTTTTTTGCTCTAGGATCTCTCCCTCTACCCTTCATTTCTTAGGCCATGACTTTGATTCCATAAATGGGCACAATTTGCATCAACTTCAGTGAATTTAAAACTGACTAAATTATAACATTAAAAGAACTCCAAAAATCAGTATAATACTTTGAGTCCATATTTGATGAGCTGGTCATCCACTTACAATAATATAGCACTAAGTATATATTTGCATTGGTCTGTTTACTTCCTTATAATGTTAAAGAGAAACAAGACATTTATAAACACAGACTTATAATTTAATAAATATAAATGTTATTCCATCTCTACAGGAATGAAGAATCAGGAGGCCTCAATCTCCCCGGCAACCATGAAAAAATATATGAAATCTTAACTGGAAAAGACTCCCATAAGACAACCATCCACCATTCCATTGATACAACTGGAAGTACCACGTAGAGGATTTGCATTTCAAGTTCTATCATCCTGGGGTTGAAAAACAGCAAACAATCCCGGTTGGGTGTGATCAACAGAGTTGGATGAACTGATCCTGTTCTTATGCTTACTTTTTTCACTGATTTTCCAGTCCACCTGTATAACTCTCAGAAAGACTTAGGGCCTTACTAGACGAGGCCTTAGCGCGCCTTCTAACCCGGTTTCCCTGCTGTGCGTCCAGATGACGCACAGGGGAATCCGGAGGCAGGCCGCGCTGAGGCCTCCTTCAACGCGTCATAAGCTAAGTCGCTTATGGTGCGCTTTTTCCCCAGCTCTGGCCTCAGGCCGGAGCTGGGGAATGTCTAGCAACTTCCACGGCTTTTCGCGGCTCCTCACTTACTCGCGAGGAGCCGCGAAAAGCCGCAGACCTGGCACAGCGCTCATAGGAGCGCTGTGCCCATCGGCGGGGGGGAAGAGAGGGGAGGGCGAAGGATGGGAGGGTGGGTGACACGGGGGGAGGGCGGGTGCAATCGCGCCGCTTGCCGCCCGAGCAAGCAGCCGAGCGGCGCTTGCCCGGACAATGCCGCCCCATCCCGGGCATTGCCCGGGCAAGCACCGCTTGGCTGCTTGCTCGGGCGGCGGCAGCACGATCGCACCCGCCCTCCCCCCGTGCCACCCACCGTCCCATCCTTCGCCCCCCCCTTTTTTAAAAAAACAAAAAAAACCCACTTACCTTCACGGAGTCTTCGGGCCACCCGCGGCCCCTTTAAACAACAACAACAACAAAAATGGCGGACGCTGCAGGGCTCGTGTCCTCCCTGCGGCTCCGCCGTCTGGAAGCGTGGGGGAGGCGCGCTAACGTTAGCGCGCCTCAGCCCTGCCTCCCTGCCGGTGTAAGCCGGCAGGTCTAGGAAGGCCCTTAGGCTGGATCTACACTACTGCTTTAAAGCACTTTATAACAGTTTTATAGCGCTTTAAAGCAGTAGTGTAGATCCGGCCTTAATTTGCCAGTAAGACTTCAGCTTTATCAACATTTTTATCAACCAGGCCAAACTTGGTCTTCTAGAGATAAACTGTGGATTCCTTTTTTAAAAAAAGAATCATTATAATAAAATATTGAAAATATTGACAAATAAAAGGGGGCAGCTAAAAACAAGGGATTAACACACACAGAGAGAGAGAGAGAGAGAGAGAGAGAGAGAGAGAGAGAGAGAGTCCGTAGCTAGACCTAAAGTTTAACCCAGGATCATCCTGGGTTCATCCCTGCCTGAGTGCTGGATGCCCTGTGTGGCACTTAGATGAACAAGTTTGACTCCAGGACAATCCTGGGTTAAACCTATGGCCACACACTGTATGAAGTTTGTTGAATCCATTCTGTCTGTGGTCATAGCTAGACCTAAGGTTTATCCCTGGATCGTCCAGGGATCAAACTTGTTCATCTAGGTGACACACAGGGGATCCAGTGTTCAGGCAGGGGCGAACCCTGGATGATCCCAGTATAAACCTTAGGTCTAGCTGTGGCTTAAAAGTTTCACAGATTGTCAGGTGTCTTTCATTCCATCGTCTTGTCATTTTAAGGATGTATAAGAATTTCATTCCTGTTTGCAAATGCCTATTTCCTCATCCCGGCCCCCACAAAAGGTAAAAACATGGTTCGCAAGTCTGCAGAAAACATGTAACTCGGAAAAAGCTGGTCAACTTCAGAATTTGCAGGTCATATTCATAGAAATCTGAACTCATTTCAATGTGTTACAGATTTCTGTGACATCCCTAACCACCCCCACTATAATGAAAATATCCAATTGATTTCCTTCCTTATTTGCTCTTTATTATAAAGGAAATATTTTGGGTAGTCTGGGTATGGTTTGATCTGAAGGAGTGGTTTATGGAACAAACCCTCAACTCCCATAGTGCAAACTTTACATGAGAGGAAGCATCTTTTCTTGACTGTTTTTTATGTTGAATTGTCGCTCCTGGCCTGCCTGCAGCAACACTTGTATCCCCAGAGCTCTGTAGCCTGTTTAGTTTCCATCCACTGCCTGCCCTCTGGCACTGTTGCTAATGTGCCCCAGAAGGATTTGCTCCTGTCATTCCTAGCATGTAGAGTTGTGCAAGCAGAGCTGCAGGATAGCAAAATATGGGAAGCAGATGACATTGGGAGGTTTATAGGCAGAATACTAAAGGGAATGAATGGAAGGGACAACATTACTAGGCCCAGCCAGTGCCCTGACTCTCAATAGGTAGGGGTAAAGGGCCAGAGAGGGGGCGATCCCAGACTTAACTATTTCCAGGATCATCGCCCTCTGTCTTCACGCGATGCGCGACATCCCGGGAGGATGGAGGATGTCACACCCGCCATTTTGTTTTTTTGTTTTTATCGAAAAAGACCACAGGAGTGCTCCTGCACAAAGGTAAGTTTTTTTGTTAATAAATTAATAGTCCCGCTACCCCTACCCCACCCACAATGGGCGTGGAGTTCTTGAGGAGCTCCGTGCCCAGTTCCTGGCTCCTAGCGGTTACTTGCAAGGAGCCAGGATGAAAACGGGATGCCCGGCGACACATCCCGTGGTCTCAGGATCATCCTGGAACCACGGGAAAATTTGGGATAGAAGGGTAGGGTGATATCCCAGGGAAAGGGAGGGATCATCCCTCCCTGCTCCCAGGTTCCCCTGTGCGTCATATGGATGCACAAGGATGATCCCTGGGCGATCCCTGGGATATTGCCCCAGCTAGCCATGTGTGGTGTAGTGGTTCGAGTGTTGGACTGGGACTCAGGAGATCCAGGTTCTAGTCCCCACTGAGTGATTTTGGGTCAGTCACTGACTCTCAGCCTAACCTACCTCAAAGGGATGTTGAGAGGAGGAGGAAAAGGAGGAGGAGGATAATGAAAATATTGTGTTCGACAGCATGTGTGCATTTGCAAAATGTGCATGAAAAATGTGAACTACTGAAAAAAATTGGGTGCAAATATATTTTACACATCAGGAGAAGAATGTGCAAATGTCAAAGATGCACACAATTGATGCATACATTTTGGGGGGAAATATGCATAGTTTTTCATGTAAAGAGTGGGGGGAACTGATCTGAGTTGGAACAAGCTCCAAGATGAAATTTAGTGAGCTACAGTTTTGATCACACAACCCAGATAAGGGACATATAAGTCATAATTTTGGGGGTCAGGGAAGTTTAGTGTGAGTTGGACTGTATCTGTGGTGAGCCAGCAGCCATCACTTCAGTTACACTACTGGCTTAACATGGACATTGCTCATTCATCTGTCCCTAGTCAAAACAAACATAGAGCTAGGAAACAAAGGAACTGAATGAAACTGAAATGGACAGATTTGCCCACCCCTACCTCCTGATCAATTACAGAAAAGGCCTTCAACAACATGTTGAACAGACTGTAGCTTTCCACAACTGCAGACAGGGCTTTCTTAAAGTCATGAGAATTTGCTTCCTGGATGCTATGAGAGTGAGACCATTCTGTTTCCAGCCCAGTGAAAATGATGGCCTTCCCATGCTGTTGGCTTCAAGGCTGAGCTCCATATTTTAGGGCATCAGAGCAGTCTGTCCTCCTCAGTGGCCCCCAGTGGCTACCAGGGCCTGCTGTCTTTTGAGCCATCTACTAGTGACAGTGCCCACACAGCTGTCAACTTTGTCCTTCCCCTCCTTCTCATGTGGGATTACTGAGTACTGCAGCCAGGTAAGCCTGTTTGGTCATGGAAGGGGGAGGGGCAGCCACCAGCCTCTTCCTTACAAGTGGGTTTACCCTACGGTGGCAGTGATGTAATGAATCAGGTATACCCACCCATAAACAAGCAAGGGATAGGCTGGTGGCTGCAGTCATGCTACCACCACTCAGGCCCCCACTATACCAGTTGCTGATACCAAATCTACTTGTCCCCCTTGGGTATGCAGAGTACTTGTAGCTACTTTGGCATTCGTGCTATAGATTTGTTCTCTCGCCATCTGAAAGCTGTTCACTTTATATGGTTTTTAATCTCCTGTGCGCCTTGAGAGGGATCCATTCTAAAAGGTCGCCTAAAATAATTTTAAATGAATTGAAATGAAATAAGAAAGCCTGATTGCACCATGGCCTGGCTTACAGTGCATAGTGTTGTCAATAAGTCATCATTTACTGGCCTTTCTACCATCCGCTAAAACACTTTATTGACGTATGCATGCCCAGCCTCTATGTGTTTATTACCCAAGGCCAATCCCCATCGTCTTTCGTGCCTTCTGTTTTTGTTCCTGAAAGTAAGGGGAATGCTTTCAAAGGTACGTGTGAGTTGAAATGGAAACAGCTAGATTCCACCTCAATTAACTGATAATAAATTTACGTTAGAAACGATGAGTTTCAAATTTATAGCAGGAGCATCCAATAAAAAAAGGGCATGCCAACCTCTGATGTTCCACTTTTCCTTGAAATACCTGGGTCTCCCATTCAAGCGAAGGTCAATCTTTTGCTTCTTAAAAATGAAAGTATGGATGTATCCTTCACAATCCACTCCCCTTAGTAAATCTTCCTCTTGCTAAACCCTATGGTAAGCAGTTTCTTCCGATTAATCAAAGACTATTCTCTTTTATTAACCAATCCTTATGCTACTGAATGCTGTGAAGAAGCAGTGGAAACCTTCTGAGGTAAGTAGGCCCCAATAAGGAGAATGGCAAGACTACCAAAGACCTCACGCTCTTTGCAATATTGATTGCCTAGCTTTGCAGAGGGAACGTTTCCAATTCCGCCACCCCCCACCAAATAATTAAAGTATGATATTTTACAGCCTGATAAAATTTACAGGGACCCTTGGCATGTAATTATAGTGCTTCTTTAAAAGAGACACCATAAAAGATACATGATTAGAAAGTTAAGGATCTGGATAGAATTACAACAATGTGACAAATAATTTACAAGTGATAAACCATCTATGGGTGCAGAGAGAAAGCAGGACCACTTAAAATAACTGGTGACAGTCCTTTAATTAAATGAATTATCTCTCCTCCTTCCTGGTATTGGTATAAGACACAGTGTTTTCCCAACTTTCTACCTTCGAAGGATCCATTGTAGTGTTGGGCCAAAACCTGCACCCCTATTTTCAGGAACTTTCTCTCTCCCTGGGAAAGAGGCATTTTTTTCTGCCTCTTTCACAGGGGGGGGGTTCAGAAAATTTTCTCCTTGGGGAGGGGGACCGGGTTTCCACATACCGTTTTTTTAAGTGTAGCCAATTGCTGAGGGGCTTTCTTCCCATGTTTTAGTTTTTCAAAACAACAACAACAACAACAACAACCTCCCTCCAGCATTTGGAAGAGCCCTGCAGTTCTTAGTGGATGCCTATTGGAGACCATGTGACCTCTCTGTCTCCAATAGGCATCCAGTAAGCACTCCTGGGCTCCTAAAATTGCTGGGAGTGTTTTTTAAATGAAAGAAAGACAGCCCCTCAACAACTGGCTACATTTAAAGAGGTATGTGGAAAACCTGTTCCTCTCCCCAAGGAGAAAATTCGCTGAAATTCTCACCTCTCCCAACCTCTTTAACACAAGTTTTCACCACCACCACCCCCCCCCAAAAAAAAAAAATGCTGAAAATGGAATGGTTGACATTTTCGGCACAGCACTAATCCATTGCACAGGATGGCTGGCTATTGCAGAAGATTCTGGGCATCTTCTAAAACCAACAGTTAATTTGAGTACTGGCGAGATGAGAAATGAGAGAGCAGTTTCTCATGACTGCATAAATTCTTGCAGATGAAGCCTAGTAGTTGTGGACGAGCTGCCTTTCAGGGAATTTTAACTGCCCTTCTGAACTTCTCATTGAGGAGAAGGTTCCAAGAATCTCCAGGATTCCCCTGGAACACATTTTTTTAAAAATGCCACTGTAAGCTGTTATTGCTAAATGTCCCTCCGAATGATTATGAAGGAACTACTTTTTCCTAAGAAAACCTTTTGATTTGTACAGCTTGGTTTTTTAAATAAATAAATAAATAAATAAATAAAACAGGCCCTCCTGGAAATTTTCTTTTTCTTTTAATGCATGCCAAGGCAAGATGTTTGATATCAATGTTTTGTAGTACTAATGACATCTGAGCTTAAAACAATTTTATATGTCCAAAATATTACCAAGCCCTTAATTTATTGAATGCATTGGGTGGGACATCAGACTTGGAAAATTAGACATCCACCATCTAGACCATTTAAAAATCTAGGGAAAGTTCAGATTTGTACTCCCTGTCCAGACAAAGTCTATTTGACAAAGTTACATAACCATTTCACTGTGGAGTAAGTCACCCCTGGTTGTTGATACTGAGGGTCAAACTACATATTGTGTTAATTGTGTACTATAGCTGAACCTTATGGTTTCTTTCGTTTTTCAACTTTAGAGTAACTGCATACAGCCCAGATTCAGATCAGAATCAGCATGTACCATTATAGGAGAACTAAAATTTCCCCCTACTTGTTTGCTTACTAAAATTCCACACACAGAAATATAAAATAGGAGCATTTTTTAAAAAAATAAAAGGTCTCAGTTGGAGTCAGAAGGCAACAAGCCATTCACTATGTTCTTAATAGGGGTGTGCACGGACCCCCCGCTCCGCTTCACTTGCAGATCCGCCATTTTCCGGATCGGGCCGCTCCGCCCCGCCCCCGCTCCGCCCACTTCCGCTCCGCTCCGCTCGGAGCTCCGGATCCGGATCCGGAGCTCCGTTTCCCCCCCCATAGGCTTGCATTGAAAGCTAAAAAATTATACAACTTTTTTTCTGTTCAAGTCAGAAACCTCATGTTTGGCACCATGACACCTCATGGGGATATACACACGCACGCCAAGTTTCAAAGCAATCCCATCATCCCCTGATTTTTGGGGAATTTTTGAAAATCGGGCACCCCACACACAACATCCCTGCGAGGTGGGCAGGGGAGGAGGGAGGGAAGGCAGGCAGGCATGCAGCTGGCATTTCTGGGGGCATAAGGAAGTGAGCCAAGGATAAGCCAGTAATGCATATAAAATGGAATAAATCAATAAATAAACAAAGGAGGGGTGGAATTAAAAGCAGCAGTGTTGCTCAATAAACAGCAAGAAGAATTTTTTAAAAAAGGCTATATCTGTCTTTTACCAGCAATAGGGGGACGTGCCCGGGGGAGGGGGAAGTAGCTGCCAGTTCAAGACAGCCACCAACAGCTCTGAGAAGAAGTAAAACGCTCACTTCAACTCATAACAGGCATTGCTCCACCACTGAAAAGTGACCATTCACTTCAACTCATGATAGGCATTGCTCCACCGTTTTACTCTCTTTGGAAGGCTCTAATGGCCTTCCAGTGCAGGAGATAGTGGGGGCACGTCCACGATGAGATGCCCTAGGGGAGCTCATCCCCTTGCACCACATCGATTCAGTTGTTCACCAAGGTTAGGGTGGGGAGCAGTGCTGTGTTTCTATCTCTTATTCTTGGCTTAGTATATGATTTCAGGTTGTGTTTGTGCATTTGGTGGGGCTACTGTGTTAGAAAACACGGGGAAAAGCCCGTTCAGATGAAGAAAGAGAAGTTTCCCAGAATCCCAAGTTACCTGTTTTGCCTATGCCCTCCTCCAACTTTGGGATCATCATGACCGGGAGCTGACTCTGCCCCTCAGCCCTTTCCCGCCGATTTTTTAAAAACTTCTAGCGCGCGACCCGTACGATGCAGAAAGTTGAGAGTAGTCTCAAAATGACCCCCATTCACGACTCTCTGTGCACAAGAATTTTCAGAATGATAGCTTAAACCCCCCCCCAGTTATCCCCGATTCTTTCCCTCAATGCAATCCTATGGGCGAAAAGCCGAAAACGCCGTTTGAGCCGCACGGTTGACCCGATTTTCACAAAAATATAGCACACGACCCAGACAACGCAGAGAGGTGAGAGTGGTCTCAAAATGACCCCCATCCACGACTCTCTGTGCACAAGAATTTTCAGAATGATAGCTTAAACCCCCCCCAGTTATCCCCGATTCTTTCCCTCAATGCAATCCTATGGGCGAAAAGCCGAAAACGCCGTTTGAGCCGCGCGGTTGACCCGATTTTAAAAAAAAATAGCACGCGACCCAGACAACGCAGAGAGGTGAGAGTGGTCTCAAAATGACCCCCATCCACGACTCTCTGAGCACAAGAATTTCTAGAACGATAGCTTCAAAAACAACCTAGTTATGCGCGATTATTTGCCGCAATGCAATCCTATGGCGAAATGTTTTCAAGATGGCGACCGGAGCGCTCCGCCTGAACTAGGAGCTCTGAAAAATGGGCGCTTCTCTTCGCCTTGCTTCTAGGGGGTCCGCGGTCCGCTCCTACTCCGCCTCTGGGTAAGGCGGAGCAGGCCAATCCGCTACTGCTTCTACGCTCCTAATCGGAGCGGATCACACCCCTAGTTCTTAATAAACCTTCTTCTACAACTTTCTTGAGGTTGTGTTTAGTAGACATTTTGTAATAACTGCATGATGTTCCATGGCCAAAAAACAAACAAACAAACCCTGAGAATCGTATCAGTCAGTCTTGGTGAGGATTTTTAATAAGGGACAGATGTCAAGTGGTTCATGTATCTTAGTACAGCCTACTTTGGTAGAGCTTCTTAGGAAACATGTCTGTCACTATTCCAGTAAGAGGAGATGTGGGCCCGATCTACACCAAGCAGGATATAACACTTTTAAAACCGTATGAAAACGGTATATGTAATGTGTCCTGGGCCTGAACAGTTGTCATAACCATTATAAACCATTATAAACAGTAGCGTAGATCCTGCCCTGGTCTTTAGGGCTCAAAGCATGCACTACCATCAAAAGAAAGATGACAACACACACACACACACACACACACACACACACACACACACCACCATGACCACCTTCTTCTGTGTGTACTCCATGTAAGCAATTATTATTATTTATTTATTTAGCACCAATAATGTACTTGGTGCTGTACAGAATACACAAATAAAACAGCAATACCCTGCCTAAAGGCTTACAGTCTAAAATCACATTAAAACATACGAAGGAGGGAAGGGGTTACACAAAACAGAAATAGGGGAATAATCATAGCAATGAGAACAGTAAATAAGACAAACTGCTTGCAGTAGATTGAACAGATCATGTTGTTAGTTCCTCCACCAGCCTGACACTTCCATCTGGAACTGTCAACCCTGACAGAAAACAAGCCCACAAGCCACACAATTGCTGTTCACATAGGTTGCCATTGCAACATAAACCCTCAGTTATATTTTGGTGGCAGCCACCTTGCAATGGCAATATCAGGATCAGCCTAAACTCATAAGAAGAGCCATGCTGGACCAGACCCAGGATTCATCTACTCCAGCATTCTATTCCTGCAACTAGGACATGAGTACAACAACACCTTTCTGCTTATGTTTTCCTCTGCAAATGGTGTGCAAAGTCAGACTGTCTCTGATATTGTAGCTGGTATATAGCCATAAGGATTGCTAGCCGTTATCTTTCATGAATTTATCTAATCTGTTTTTAAAGCCATCCTAATTGGTAGCTATCACTACATCTTATGGTAGGGAATTCCAAAGTTTAATTATGTGTCATGTGGAGAAGAACTTCCTTTTATCAGTCTTGAATCTCCCACAAGTCAGCTTCATGGGATGACCTTGGGCTTGGGTATTATGAGAGGGGGGGAAAATGCCTCCCTATCCACTTTCTCTACACTAC
Organism: Elgaria multicarinata webbii; assembly: GCF_023053635.1. Classification (NCBI taxonomy): domain Eukaryota; kingdom Metazoa; phylum Chordata; class Lepidosauria; order Squamata; family Anguidae; genus Elgaria; species Elgaria multicarinata. The sequence continues at coordinate 188,611,909 of NC_086171.1, forward strand.
ACATAAGTCTGTTCACCTGTCATGTCTCCCCTTACACAACTTGTTTCTAAGCTAAACAGTCCCAGATGTTGCAATCTTTCTTCATAAGGGAGTTGCTCCAGCCCCTTGATATATGTGTATTTTCCAGATCTGATGACCAATGAGAGGGGGGCAAACAAAGGAAACTTATTCTTCTTCACTTGTATTTTAATACAGGAGTAATTGTGCAATTGTTTATAAAATTATCATAAGAAAGAAAAGGAGCAAAGGCTAAAGTTTATAGTCGCTCAACATTTTACCATTAAATCTGAGCCTACTGGTGCTGTATCATTTTCTGCTTATCAATCAGTTGAATACTTTTCATCTTCAGTTCATTAACACTTCCTCCATGTGTACTTAACAACAACAACAATAACAACAACAGACTGGAGTTATCCTTCTTGACTTTCTTCCAGGTTTATCTCAATAGTTCAAAATAAGACTATTGTGGGCATAGTACCTTGTGAAGGATTTACTTGTCACTTATAATATCAATCAGAACTGTCTTCACAGTTGCCTATGTGTAATGGGGAATACCATCCGGAGGATCTAGACAGAGCCTACTGGAAAGAACAAAGATGTCCCAAAGAAACAATTCTCCTGCTAACCACATTGTAGCCGTAGGATTCTGATGTTGTAACCTTCTGCTGCATTCTTATGGTTTGTTAAGTGGAAAATGCACATGTGTTGAAACAGCTGTATTGTTCAGGGCTCAGTCCTAAGTACACAGTGCAGCATCTGTAGGGCATAACACACAGGTGTCAACTGAAGTGCATAAACTTATGACAATGATATGGTGTTGTGTGCTGCCAAGACGTCTGTTAGAATAAAAGTGACTTGCGGCAGATCTGTGGTGTACACAGTTTGACATTCTCCAGCTGCATACTCAGATATGTTTTCAATCTCATTTTCATTCAAATCCCTCAGCTGACAAAAAATGCATTGCCACAGTCAAGAACGCTCTGTTTTTTGTTGATTATTTTTTTGGCCTTTGTATATGAGAAGCTGAGGCATAAAACAACTTTTTACAGACATGATTTTGAGGTGTTTAACGATCGACCCCTGATCTACTCTGAGGACATCATAGGTGAGAGAGATCAGCTAGAGATTGACCACTTAGGCCATGACTAGATCAGGCCTATATCCCTGTGCATCAACCCTGTGCATCCACATGATGCACAGGGGATCCCAGGAGCAGGGAGGGATGATCTCTCCCTTGGCCCAGGATTTCACCCTACCCTTTAATCCCACTTTTTCCATGGGATGATCCCGAGCAACATGTGGGCAGGCATCGTGAGTTGTTCCAGCTCCTCATGAGTAACCGGGGTGGGGAGGGTGAGGGTTTTTTAAAAAACACACAAAATCACCAGTTTTCGGATGAGCGCTCATGCACTCCTTCTTTAAAAAACAAAAAATGGTTGCCGCAATGTCGCACGCCACGTGTAAACAAGGGCGACAATCTCGCGATCATAAAATTGTGACATCATCGCCCTCTAACCCCCTCATCTAGCTACGGACTTAGTTTCTTCAAGCAACATCATTTTAGGCATAACTAAAGGGGAACTGAGTTTGTGGAGAGCCCACAACCTGATAGAAGGATTGCAAGATAACACATGCTTCTGCTCTGCCTTTCAAAGGTTGCACGGTTGGATTAGGGATATATGAGTTTGCACATCTTCAGAACTTCCCTCGTTCACAACCCCAAATAAGAGCATTTTTAAAAAAGAAAAGAAATCTCACATGTCTCAAGATATGGTGTTCTATGAGTACTTGGTTCCAAAAGCAATTTTCATACTGTTCACCAGATATAACAGGCATAAGTTGAGACTTGCATTTTACCATTTCTGCAAAAGTTAAGTTCCAGGATTTTCCTTAATTCCATCTCTAATTCAAATTAAACCCTTATTTAGGCTTCAAAGGCAAGTTAATCCAAAGGTATTGTCCTGGGATCTGGTGAGATAATATTCCCAATCGTAGAACCATTACATTCTAGAGGTGTGCATCAAGCTTGTTTCAAATCAGACCATGAGTTGGCACTTTGGACAAAAGCCCACTTCTGTTTGGAATAATTCAGTCTGCTTCGACTTTGTATGCAATTTGAGATAGGGTTGGAAAAACTGAGGCTTTGTGCTTCCCAACGACTATCATGGGTATTATTTGGAAACATAAAATCTGTGGCCACCTATTGCATCTGAAACACAAGTCAGGAACAATGCCTCATTCTGGAACAGCTTCAGTTCTGTTGACTTTGGAGGGAAGCCCACTTTGCCTTATGACCCAACAAGGTCTCGGGACAAGTATTTGTCCAAATCTTATGCAAATCCCTATTACATACATACACATTTTTAGCATAGGACAAATATCTTCATTGAAGACCTGGGCTTGCTAAGACATTACTCTGGGGCAAGGAAAGAGAGTATTGTTGTGGTGTCATACAGTTTGATTTCAGCATAGTCCAGCCTTTGCCAACTTGATGCTCTCCAGATGCGTTTGAGTACAACTCCCATTATTCCAAACAGTACGGCTGTAATTCCTGCTGCTGATGGGCTATGATGACTTGAGGGTGATGGAAGTTGTAGTCTAACACATCTGAAGATCACTGGATTGGGGAAGGGTGGCATAGCAAAGAGTTTCGTTTTATGTTCTGATGGAATGGGGAAAAGCTGACACCCATAAAAAGGCTGGAAGGTTTTATCATGCCATCTCTTGCTCAGACTCTGCCCTGATCAAAATTAAATGTAAGGTGAATCGTCCTAGATCAGAGCAAATCCATTTTGTCATTGTGGTCAACCAGATGCTCATGGGAAGCTGACCAGCAGGGCATCAAAACAACAACCCTCTTCTAGTAGAAGGTCCTGGAAGCTAGTACCATTTGACCAGTATCACCTCCACAAGGTGGCTTTTTCAGACAGCTTTCAGTAGAAATCCACATTTTTGCTGGTTTTGTTGATGGCTACTTTTACCTGGCTCTCTTGTTTTTATTTATTATGTTCTTCATGGTTTTAATTTTTGTGAACCACCCAGAGAGCTTCGGCTATTGGGCAGTATAAAAATGTAATAAATAATAAATAAATAAAAAAAAATAGATAGATATGTAGATAGATAGGAACTGACTCATATTGGGAGGTGTCCAGAATTTACTGGGCATGTGAGACAGGAAAAAATCATCCAAATTTGCTTGAAGATTTCTATCTTTGCACGTTCTGATATGAACTGACCTGATCCTCACCTCCTGAACTAATGTGCAGACCAGAACTTGGTTTTTTGCCACACTTCCCAAACACTCCAGCATAGTTCTCAGCACAAGACACTTCACAAAATGTATTCAGAAATGTGTATTTTAAGAGAATGTGCATTTTAAAAAGTTTAAATGTTTAAATAAATGCTATTTAAATGCAAATTTTGTTTTAAAAAAAGAATTTGCAGATTATTGTGGAAATGGGATGGGATAAAACTATATGTGGTGTGTGCCAAAACTTAACTGAGTCGCCCTTCACAAAAGTTTGGTAATAAAAGAGATTTATTGTATTTGTTCTAGTCTGTGATCCCAGTTCATGCCAAGTATTTCCCTTGACCTATTCCATGTGGATCTCATTGTGATAGGAAAACGAAAGGCAGTTAGAAGTTTTACTAAATCCCTTAGCTGAACATATTTAGCTGAAAGTCAGTCTATAATTAATTTTAGATAAATAGACTATTATTAATGTAGCATCATCCATAGGGATGGACGGACTCACCTGTGCCCGGCTTTGTGGGTCCACAAAGATGAACTTACAACATGCTTAGAAACCCCTTTTCAAATCGGCCATACCCACTGCACTTTGACATGCTACTACATGTCAGTTCAATCCAGGATGCAGCTGCCTAGATACTTGAATGATGAAGTGAAATTTGTAAAAGTCATCTGTGGTGAATAACTATGATTGATCTAGGGATGTATGAGAATAATCATTTCAGTTTACAAATCACTCAGAAATGCCTTATTTGCATTCCCGAACATGAATGCAAATGGGAGCACATTTTCTTTGAAAATGTTTGCAACTTGCCTTCATGTTCATGAAATGCGTACTTGATAAAGGCCCAACTTTCTCAAACTTCACTTTTTAAAAAATGGACACATTTTTAAATCACCTATACTTTATAGGAGAAAGTTGCCAAGTTTGGAAATTTGCACAGATTTGGGTACTGCACGTGTAATTTTCACATTTGAGAGCTGTTCTTTTTGTGCATTTTTCCCATTCATGCAAAACAAACAGTGAGCACAAACATGAGGACTAATTGAGGAGAGACCAAGGCTAGCCATCGTGGGGGAATCTGGCCCTTTTCAGACTTGCTGGAGTTCCCTGGAGCCCCCAGCTTGGCTTGCATTTGACAGCTGAGCCATGGGCTTTTCCCAAAAATCTGAGAACTTTTTTGAGTATTTTCCCCCTCAAATTGCCATTTAGGAAACTGCAGCTAAAATTTGCATAGTCTATGCTAATTTGCATAATTTATGCAAATTGAAGTTATAATATACTTACTTTTGTGCAAATTTGGGTCACAATTTTTGCAAATTAAGCCAATTGCAGAAATTGGAAATTTGTAAAAGTTGGACACAAATTAGAAGCTACTGTGCATAATGTGCAATTTAAGAAAAAAATAATCCATGGGCTGGAATGACTTGATACAGATATTTATTTTATTCATTTACATTATTTATATACTGCTCCCCATTCAAGAATTTTGGAGAGGTGAACAAATAGAATGAAAACAGAATAAGAACATATTAAAAACACATTTTTAAAAGAAACAAGGTGCAAATAAAACCACAGCTGGTCATTGAGGGAAAGCTTCCTAGAACATTTTCAGGAGGTGCCAGAAGGAATACAACAATGGCACCTGCCTGACCTCCAAAGGCAGGAAGTTCCATACGAAAGGGGGCACTATACTGAAGGCTTTTCTCCTGGTGGACTTCAATTGGACCATAGGCCCATGTGGAACCACCAGGAGCATGCCCTCAGTTGACCTCAGTGACCAGGCAGGTTGAGAGTGGAGAAGGTGCTCTCTCAGATATCCCGGTATTCAGACTGAGTCAGTCCAGCTCATGGATAAGCGAGCCAAAGTCTGGGAGGGGGTGAACTGCTGAAAGCTCAGTTTTCTTCACTCCCCAAGAGGATTTCTCTTCTATGCTGTCTGAGCACATTTTGATCAATGTAGGGATGGGAAAATGAGTCCAAGGTCACCAATGTTCTATGAATATCAACTCATTCCTCACAACCCCTAAGGTTGTTGGGCAATCTCAGGGCTAATCTGAACCTACAGGCCTACTGTGATTTTGCTGGGAAGGGGGGGAGGATCTTGGTCTTTTCAGCTTCTAAACTAAAGAGGGAGGTTCCTGCACAGCATTTTTTTTAAAAAAAAGAAAGCGAGGAGATACTGCACAATTGCTTGGGCATGATCCTGCACCAAAAGTTAGGTTGTTTGTTTGTTTTTTAAACCCTGCAAACTCTGTGCTGGAAACTGCTGAGAGCCATCCCAGTGATGGTGAAAATGCTCACCCCTCACCCCTGATGGACATAGACCCCCCCCGTAGAGTTCCACCACTTGTGGACCATGGGGTTGTCCTGGGACCATGGGAAAAACTGGGGAAATCCAGTCCCAGTTATCCTGGGACAGCTGAGAGCTCATTCCTGGTTGACCCCAGGATCACCTGTGCATCATTTGGATGCACAGGGATGGTCTCAAGCGAACCCAGGATAACTGGCTGGTGTAGACATGGCCTCAGTATCTCAGGTAGAGGCAGGAACCTTTTCTTCGGAACTAGCTTCTTCTTGCTACAGGAAGACACAACTTCACAACTTATACTGATCCTGCACTCTTCCCAGTCAGCTGTGTAGATTAGACAGGGATGAGCTCAACTCACATATTTTATGCAATATGGAAAAGAAATTAAGTTTTCAGTTTCATTCACAGGGAAGAGAAGGGAAGTGAAGGGAGAAAGAACAGCCTCACTCTTTCCATTTGAAAGTATTAATTTTCCTGGGAGAATTAATGAAGATCTAAGGTGGTGTAGCATCTCATGCTAGTTCTAAAAAAGAAGCTGAGGTCATCCAACCACAAATATTTGATGCAACAGGTAGAGGGATGTTCTCATTCATGTGAATGTCAGGAAAGCTCCACTGGTCTTGATAACATCCAAGGAAAGTTAAAAGAGAAGATGCTGCTCTTTGATGAAGAATCTTTTCCTTGCACACTTTCCAGTCTTGCAAATATTCCTGTCTGCTGTGGTTTTTGCTTCACATGACTCCTTCAAGAGGAAACCGAGGGCATTACTTAGAAGAGACAAAACAGCCATGTCCCCTCTGGGTGAATCATGTAACTTGGAAATGACCTTGTTCACAAGATTTTCCATTCATTGCAGATGATGTGAGCATAAAGACAAGAAAAGAAACAGAATAGTGAGAGGGAAGAAAGAAAATTGGTGAGGTTTCATCTTGAGATTTAATCTTCAGGTTGGGTGAACTTGGGTAAAGTTTTCAACTTTTAAGACAATTTGGATATGCTTCCAGGACACCATCTCTGCAAAAAGTTAATCTGTGTCCCATCAGATAGTAAAGCCCTGAGCATTTCAGTGGGGTGGAACTAGACATTACAACTAGACATTCAGAGGAGGGCAACCAGGATGATCAGGGGTCTGGAAACAAAGCCCTATGAAGAGAGACTGAAAGAACTGGGCATGTTTAACCTGAAGAAGAGAAGATTGAGGGGAGACATGATAGCACTCTTCAAAGACTTAAAAGGTTGTCACACAGAGGAGGGCCAGGATCTCTTCTCGATCCTCCCAGAGTGCAGGACACGGAATAACGGGCTCAAGTTAAAGGTAGCCAGATTCCAGCTGGACATCAGGAAAAACTCCCTGACTGTTAGAGCAGTACGACAATAGAATCAGTTACCTAGGGAGATTGTGGGCTCTCCCACACTAGAGGCATTCAAGAGGCAGCTGGACAAGCATCTGTCAGGGATGCTTTAGGGTGGATTCCTGCATTGAGCAGGGGGTTGGACTCGATGGCCTTGTAGGCCCCTTCCAACTCTGCTATTCTATGATTCTATGATTCTAAAAGCCATGTGAAAATAGGGATGGATGAACTTTTCCTTTCCTTTTGGTTTTGATAAGAATTTGCCCAAATTTGAGAAGATACAGACTTTCTGAACAGAAGGAAATATATATATATATATATATATATATATATATATATATATATGAAAAAGAAATGAATGTTAGACGAACCAAGACTGACAGATTTATCCATTGAGGCCCAGGGAATCAATGCTTAGCTCTTAAAAGCCTCGTTTTGAATCCCTCTTCTCCCCACCCACCCCAAAAGACTAAGTATGCAGTTTGGGAGTCCTCCTGAACTCTGGAGAAGCCCAGATGGTTGCAGTGTCCAGCAGGGCATTCTGTCAGCTTAGGCTGGTATGGCAGCTGTAGCCCTATCTGCAGCCTCAGTTATCCATGCACTAGGCATGTCCAGGCTAGACTACTGTAATGCATTGTACATGGGGCTGCCTTTGAAGACAGTTCAGGAACTTCAACTGGTGCAGAATATGGATGCCCGAGTACTGGTAGGGGCAAGATGATGTGATCGTATAATGCCTATATTGCGCCAGCTGCACTGGTTACCAGTGTGTTCCGAGCCAATTCAAAGTGCTGGTTTTGACCTCTAAAGCCCTAAACGGTTTGAAACTAGTTACTTGAAGGACTGCCTTCACCCATATCAACCTGCCCACACTTTAAGATCTGAAAGAGAGCCCCTTCTCATTTGCCCACCTGTGAGAACAATTAGGTGGGTATCCACATGGGAGATGGCCTTCTCTGCGGTGTCCCCAAACCTCTGGAACAAACTTCCATCAGAAGTCCACCATGCTCCATCCTTGCAGGCTTTCAAGAAGGCCTAAAAAACATTTTATTTTACCATGGCCTTTCCATGATGTATACTGTTATTGCTGATATTGTTATTCCTGCTGGTTTTTATGGTTTTATTGTTTTAATTGGTATTTTATTGTGAACATGTTTTTATTGTTTTTAATATTTAATATTTTATTGCTTTTAATATTTTATGTGTTTTATTGCTGTAAGCCACCTTGTGATGGCCTCTGCCCTGAAAGGTGGCCAAGAAATGTTTTAAATAAATAAATCTAGTGCTGTGGCATATCCTGTCCCCTATTTTGAGGGACTTTGTCTCTCCCTATGAAAGGGTTTTTGTATTTTCTGCCTCTTTTGCAGGTAGGGGAAGAATTTTGGAGAGTTTTCTCCTTGGGGAGGGAGACCCAGTCAGGCACCTGCAGTGCATTCGCAGGCTCAGGGGCCAAGCACCTGCACGCTCCAACAAGCACTCTTCTGCCATGCGGACACAAAATGGCTTCAGCACTTTGGATAGCTCCTTTAGAGTTCTGTCTGGCTCTAACTATAACCCAGAACAGATTCACAGCTCTAGTGATACTGGAGCCCTACTGATACTGGAGCTACAAAGTCCCTCTGGAAGTTTCTGGAGAAAAAGAGGTGTCAGGAAAGCCAGGCTTCATCCAATCAGCAAAGCCCAGCTGTACCTGCCACTCATCTCCCAGGAGTACAGCCTTTTATGTCTACAGGGCTGTTGAGGCTCAGACCAACACAAGCAATATGAACATTCTACAAGTGCTTTTAGTAGTGCTTAAAATCCAGTTGCTAAAGAACAAACCTCATACATTCCAGTTCCTGCCTTTGTTTAGCTTGGTTTCAGTGGTTCACTCAACTGCTCTGACTTAATTTATATATGAAAAAGTTTTTAAAAATCCAGCAATTTCCAAGAACAGTGGGAGTCCCAGAGCTGGCATCAAATCAGGCCTAAAGTGCCAGCCACTGCCAAGTCACTCTCTTTATGGCTTATTACATTCACTTAAACATGGGTGGGCCAGACAGGGGCAGAGATTGTTTTCCCCTGTCTTTAATTCATTTGATATTTGTTATTATTATATAACTTTGTTTTGGGTTTCCAACATTGTTGGCATTCACCTAACTAGCAGGAGTCCACGGATAGGCAAAAGAGCAAATTATTGGCTTGTGTGTGTGTAATTTTTATTTTATTTTATTACTTCTCAGAAGAACTGTACTGTGTGCTTTAAAGCAGAGGAGTTAAAGATGGGACTGAAGCAAATATCCAGCAGCCTTACTTCTGGAGGAACAAGACGTTCTGGTCCCAAATCCACATAATCTAGGTGAGCTTCTTATGCTTAACTGACTCTGAAGAAAGGTGAGTTCTACAAAGAGAAGAAAACACACGAGAGGTAGGTGCAGTAATATGGGACCAGGACTAGAGTGTAGTATTCTAATAGCAGACATCTCGAGGTTACTCTGTGCCCTCTGCCACATCCACACATGGCTGGCATCAAGGGTAGGCATGATTAAGCCACTGCTAAGGGCACACTCACCTCTGCAGGGGACCACTGAGAAGAGCCGCCTGGAGTTGCTCCTCTTCTTCACCATGGCAATCTGCATGTTCATCTGCTTCTCACTATGGCTCAGACAAGGATGGTGGGGAGAAGGAAGAGCAGTAGATGCCACCACCTAGATGTTTGCTAGCATTCTGCCTATCAAGAAAGAAACCAGCAGCAATGATGAGGAAGAGAATGAAGGGCATCAGCCAACTGGTGGTGATGGCAGTGAGAAAGTAGACTCACTGAGAGGGAGCCTGTTGAAGGAGACTTGCCCAATGGCCCTCCAAAACCTTTATGTGTGCATCATTGCACACATAAAAAGAGCCCTACAGTATGTTATTATCTTGATATCTTGCTTCCCAGGTAGAGTTCAATGATACGGAGGCAGTGATTGAGCTTCTTATTTTCCTCCTACCATCAGTTCATGTCAGCGGAACTTCAGCTACTTCAATTTAACACCACTCGGATGATTTGAAACTCGTCTATATGTCCAGCCCTGAAATGTTGTGGGCTCTGAGTGATGAACTTTTGTGTGTCCCCATAATCATCAGCCTTATTATTATTATATTATTATTATTATTATTATTATTATTATTATTATTATTATTATATTATTATTATTTCTTACCTGCCTCTCCCTCTGGATCGAGGTGGGGAACAACATTAAATACAATAATACAATATAAATCAAATGCATAAAACTGATTTAAAAAGCATAGAAAACCAATACAATACTAAAATAACAATCAGAACATCTTAAAATTCTTAGGTTTAAAATTCGTCTGGGTAGGCCTGCTGGAAGAGATTAGTCTTTGTGGCTGTCTTAAACTCAGAGAGAGTGTTAGGTTGATGAATCTCTCCTGGTAGGCCATTCCACAGTCTGGGGGCATCAGAAGAAAATGTCCTCTGGGTAACAGTTATGAGCCTAGTTTTGGCTGACTAGAGTAAATTCTCCCCAGAGGTCCTGAGTATGCAAGGCATATTGTATGGGGGAAGGTGATTGTGCAGATAACCTGAACCCAAACCATGTAGGGCTTTAAAGGTAACAACCAACACATTGTACTTCACCCGGAAACTAATTGGCAGCCAGTGGAGTGATATTAATGTTGGTGTAATTAGGGGGCAAACTCTGGCTATGATAGTGTAAGACCAAAACTCATGGGCCTGTGGTGAAACGACAGGGCCCTGTTCACGAAGTTGACCCCTGAGGATTGTGTTTTTCACTGTTGCAGAGACTTGAACTTACATCCTGCCCCCAGCTGCTTACTAGACAGAGCCATAGGGCTTTCTCATTAATAACTGCTACTAATGGTTTGCAGGGAATCAAAGCTTTCAGATAGACAGACCCAAACTGATCAAATTAAACTTAGCATTTGGTGCTCGGGCATTCCTCCTGGACCATCTCCAGGACCATCTCCTTGCTCTCTGATTCCTGTCTTCAGCTTCCTGGATGGTCCATCAAAATTGTGAACATGGCTATTCTGGCTCCTTGTTCTGGTTCACCTTTTGCGTCAGCAGCTGTGTCCAAGCTGTCTGCTTTGATGAGGCTGCAGTCTAGATACTTCTGCATTCAGCTCTCAGTATCCCTTCTGTTTGTTGCCATGATTGCACTGCTCCCATGGTTCCTCACGCTGACTCCCACTGGGCACGCTCTTGCCTACTTCCACTGGTTCAGCAGAATTGTCTAGTTTGCACACCCTGCTTCCTTTTGTGGAATTATATTCCTGCAAGAAAAAAGGAAGGACTTCTTCAAACAGCACATAGTTAAACTATGGAATTCACTACCACAAGATGTAGTAATGGTTATCAATTTGAATGTCTGTAAAATGGGGTTGGAAAAATTCCTGGAGGAGAAGCCTACTAGTCTTGATGGCTTGATCCTACCTCTAGCATCAGAGGAAGTAAGCCTTTGTATACCAGTTGCTGAGAAACATGACAGGAGGGTGCTATTGCACCTTTGTCCTGCTTGTGGATTCCTGGTTGACCACTGATTGGCCACTGTGTTCTGGACTAGATGGAATGCTGGACTAGATGGACTCTTTCTCTGCTCCAGCATGGCTCTTCTTATGTTCTTAAGGACTTTTGCAGGGCTTGCTCATAACACTAGTGCACATGGCATAGGCGAAACATGGGGTCAACAGTGGGCAGCAGCAGTTTATTTGCATGCCACTTTTCCATGGCAAAACCATAGCTTCAGCTATGGCACGGTATACAAATGCAATAAATATTATTATTATTATTAATAATAATAATAATAATAATAATAATAATAATAATAATATCAAATGGGACTTGTAGCAACATCAGAGAGATTTAAATAAAACACCAAAGCATTTCTAGATACTTCTTTTACAATTTATAATGACATTGAATAGCCAAACACATAGGCTAATCAAAACATATCATATTAATAAATATATGCCAAGATCAAACAATCTAATAATTCATACTAAATGCAATTTAAGCATTGAAACAGCAGGAGAAAACATAATAGCAGGAGCAGCAGCCTTTATAGCTGGATTCAGACAAGGTCCTAACCTTCCAGGCCAGATGGAAATGAGCCAGAGAACGAGGGACCACGTCCTGCAGGATTTACAGCTGGTTGATCTCTAGGTAAAGAATGTTAAGTGTCTTGCTGGGAAATATGGGTGTCTACAAGAATAATAAAGATAATCCTTACCAACATCCATTTTTTTAAAAAAATAAATAAATCATAAAAACAGAAGAAGGAGATATCTAAAATTATTGTTAATCATGAACAGAATCTGGTTTGACTTCTGTTATGGGCTTTGATGATTTACACTGTGTAACAATTGCAAATCTTTACTTTTGTATGTTAGCTATTTTCATGTTCATATGGTTCAGTATATTAAGAAGGGCAGGTGTATAGTTCCTTCGAGCTATACTGATGATAGTTCTGTATTTGTGTGGTAGGCATCTACAGACCATTTCATGCATGGTGAATGCCCTACGAAGTTATTATTTCCATGTAGGAAACTGGATGTTCACTGGCCATGGGTCTATTTCATATTATGCACACTTGATAACCCCACCCCACCCCAATTAGTATCAGATTTCCAAGTTATGTACATGTACACACAGGGGTTGGGTTCATTTCTCAGGATGGGTATAGTTATCACGTATGCACAGATTCCTATATAGAAGTGATATCCATGTAAATAAATAATAATCGTCCTATCACCAGTTTCAGGTACATGCTTTCAGTCATTCAAAGCTCTTGAAGTATTGTGTATGAGAGAGGTTATGCAAAAGTCTTCACACCTATGACTTATGGATAGCTGTTGCACACGACAATCTGAGCTATACGTGCATGATATCAGGAGGTCACTGCGGTCAAAAACACAGCCATAACCGCACCCTGCTACCATGTTCCTCCTTCTCTTTTGCTGACAGCCAAAGCTGACTCCCTGCACATGACTCTCTTCCCCCCACCATTGGTTTCTGCTATTGCACAATCGAAACTCTTTGCATGGCCCAAACCTGTCTCTTTGTGGTCACGGAGAGCAGAAACAAGCATGTATTTCCCCTTTTCCTCTTATCTCTTCCCTTTCTTCCTTCATCGCTACTGTAAAGACTGCAGAGACAAGCTGGCCTCATGCGCAGTGTTTTCGTCCCACAAGCTGCACACTAAACAATGTACATTTTAAGACCATTTGTTAAAATTAGAAGGTTCTGAGTAGGGTTGGGGTGGAGTTGTTTTTGTATCCTGAATGTAATCAGCAGTGCAAAATGCTGCGCTAAATATTTTTGTGAGTAAAGGCAACGTCTTTTGAGGGGGATCTTCATATTGGGGAAGAAAACCGCACCAACAGCCTCATTTCTGGGGAAGAAGAAGAGCCAGCCCACATCTCTCCGTGCTAACTCCGAGTGGGTTCATTAACTACTACTAAATAATGATGTAAAACATATGGGTGCACAGGTGGCCGTTCAATAAATACCAAATGAATTCAACATGATCACCATTAACACAATTAATACCCAGCCAGTCTACAATGATGGAACTATTAAAATTAAGCGCCACTTTAGTTCCGTCAGTCCCACGGCAATTTTACAATGGAAACTAACAAAAGGCTAGAATTAACTTTTTTTATTACAGTTATTTTATTTACTTACAGGCAGTTATTTCGCCTTTCATATGGTTCTCTCCCCCACATGCAGCCTTGATGCGTAGTAGAAGGAGGAGGAACTGAAACAATCCCCATCAAAGAAATTGAGGAAGAGCAATAAACAATAATTAAAAAAACACACAAACAAATGTGTTTGGAGTTGATGTTCATTTTCACAGAAAAATTACATTTCTGGCAAATTCAGGCATTGATTTGGAGGGCCTCCCAACTCCCACATATGGCTATAAAGAGCAATGAATATATATGATTGTCACAGCTGCTCATTTTATCATCTTCTCCATGAGTTGATCAGACATTCTAGATAGTGCCGTAAGGATAACAGGGGGGTTATGCTTTATCAGGATTGTGTTCCAACTTACTCATGGCATTCTTCAATGGACAAATAACTTTTAAAGCATACCTTCTGTTTTGGGCATAGAATCTTGGAGACAGTTGGTAGAGTCAGGACCCTGGGTGCAGCTAACATTAGGTGTGATGAAAGTTGCACCAAATTCTCAGAGGCAAACTTATTAGGAAGAAAGGAGGGTTAGAAGGGTCAAGATGTTTCCAGACAAACTCCCCCACACCCACACCCACACATTAATCACTCACTGCATGCTACACTTTTGGGCATCAGCTTCAGCATCAATTTTTGGTCCACCATTCTCACAACATAATCCAAGCCAAACAGGGATCACATTCTGAATGAGATGATATCATGTGTCTAATCAGATTTTGCTACACCTCACTCTAATTGAATATTGTTGGAAAGCCTGGATACCCACTGCGGAGACAACCATGCTGATGCTTCCTGTCTTGCTGCACTGGGTTGCTGGTATCGCTGTCCACCAGTACAGTTGGGTAAGTGGAAAGTGACAGTTCTATTAAATAGCAATGGGAATTTGTTCCCATTTTCCCACAAGACTAGCTCTCCTACAGTTAGAGTTGTCAGAAAAATCCACAATGGAACCAAATGAGTTTATGAACTTTTATGAATCTGACCCGTGGATTCCACAGCAGACTGGCATTTTTCCTGTTGGGCGGACTTGCAGACCATTTTCCTATTTCATGGTAGAAAAAGATGTGCAAATAATAATTTAAAAATCCAATTCAAAAACATGCATTTCCCTATAGGCTAAAAAGTGAAAATAGACATGGGGCGATTCGTGCATTTGCGCACATGTGAATTTGCACAAATTTAGACACTTTTTTAAAAAATACAATTCTTTTGTTGAGCAGATGATAGAATGAGAGGTGCCTGACAATGCAAAGGAAGAAGGAATTTTCCATAATCCATACATCCCTACCTACAGTAGGCAAACTTTTTCACTGCCATTTGCAGCAGCCTGCCAAGGATTGTTACAATGGGGAGGCACATTGCATGAGGCAGTTTTGGCTCTGAAATAATTGGGGCTATACCACAATAGAAGAAGTTAGTCACATCATCATCATCATCATCATCATCATCATCAATATTCCACCTTCTGCATAAAAAAAGATCTTCGATAGCTCACACATTTAGAACCAAAATACCTATTTAAACAAAATCATCACCAGCAACTCATAAGCAAGGCTTCATTGGTCATTTGGTAAGCAGCAGAAAGAAACAAGTAGAGCAGAGGCAGGGTATTTACTCAAAAGGTTTCCAAGAGATGTCTGGAAAAATCACACTCTTTGCTTCTCATCTCAATGCCTTCCGAAAGAGAGCTGAGTGAACTTTTAAAGGGAGGGACTGACAGAATTCAGTCATTCACTTCAGTCCCTTTGCTTAATGCCTATCGGCTGCAATCCTATACACATTTATTTGTTTATTTATTTATTGCATTTCTATACCACCCAATAGCTGAAGCTCTCAAAAATTAAAACCATTCAAAGTATAAAACAACAGTATAAAACCATAATATAAAATACAATAAAAAAGCTCAACCAGGATAAAATCAGCAGCAGTGCAGAAATACAAATTTAAAATACAGATTTAAAACAGCAAAGTTAAAATTAATTTATAGACTGTTAAAATACTGAGAGAATAAAAAGGTCTTCACCTGGCATTTAAAAGAATATAGTGTAGGTGGCAGGTGAACCTCCTTAGGGAGCTCATTCCACAGCTGGGGTGCCACAGCAGAGAAGGCCCTCCTCCTGGTAGCCATCTGCCTCACTTCCTTTGGCAGGGGCTCACAGAGAAGGGCCCCTGAGGATGACCTTAAGGTCCAGGCAGGTACATATGGGAGGAGGCATTCCTTCAGATAGCCCAAGCTGTTTAGGGCTTTCAATGTTAATACCAGCACTTTGAATCAGGCCCGGACCTGGACTTATCTGGGAGTAAGCTGCATTCAGCTCATTAAGGGATGCTTCTTAGTAGAAGGCATAGGGCTTTGGAGCTCTCCACCTAAATAGCAGCAATCCTGTTGAATTGAAGTCTTAAACAACATTAAAACACACTAACTTCCATTGAAACAGGACCAATGAATGGATCAGTGCTTAAAAGCTCATGGCATGGGATAGTCATCTGTAGACTCAGACCAGATTTCTATCAGTAGAAAAATAAAAACAAAAAAATAAAAAATAACACTAATAGGTAAAAAGAAAACATAGTAAGAACGCAAATGGAAAGGTATTGGTGACATGAAAACGCATCTATTCACCTGCCCAATTTCCCCAATATGTCATATTATAAATGAAATCTCATGGAATTGGACATCATTTCCCAGGTGTCAGTATCCTTTCTTCTTGTTGCCTTGATTGACCTTGACACCCGCTGAGAACACTCTTGCCTACGTCCCCACCCCCCAGTTCTTAGCCCATGGCTCAGCATCCTGCTTACTCTTGTGGAATTATAATCCTGCAAGATAAAAGGAAGGACTTCTTCACACACCATGTAGTTAAACTATGGAATTTGCTATCACAAGATGTAGTGAATGCTACCAATTCAGATGGCTTTAAAAGGGGGTTGGACAAATTCCTGGAGGAGAAAACTGCTAGTTCTGATGGCTCTATGCTACCTCCAGTATCAGAGACAGTAAGGCTATGTACACCAGTTGCTGGAAAACATTATGTTATGAATGAAATTTTGTTTTATTACAAGTATTTCTATCCAATCCTGCATTCATGTTCCCAGGGCAATTTACAAAAAGAATAAAGAATCTTCTTCTTCTTCTTCTTCTTCTTCTTCTTCTTCTTCTTCTTCTTCTTCTTCTTCTTCTTCTCCTTCTCCTCCTCCTCCTCCTCCTCCTCCTCCTCCTCATCTTAAAAAAGCCACTTCTCAATCACTTCTACTCACTTCTTCCATTTCTCAATCTCTAACCATAAATCTGTGTTACTTATAGTTAACTCATAAATTACTTCCTTCCTTCCTTCATAGATTGTGCAAGGGGGAACCTTGGAGGCATTGGCACACAGGAAGATCTCAAACAATTCCCCATCTGTACAAAACTTTCATCATGTTTTTCATACCCTTGGATAGAAGTAGCAGTCTTTCTCTCCAGGCTCCACCCTTTGTGAAGCTCCTCCCAAGTAAATTGTGTGTGCTGTAATCATGTGGCAAAGCAATGCAAATGATTGCAATGAAAGTAGCCATTTATCGACATTTATCTGTAGGTGTTTAATTCAGGCAGGCATGTGCGGGCACTAAAATATGTAAAAATTAAATGTAAGAATGAAAGTATCATAGAACTGAGCAGAAACTTTATCTCCCAAGAAGGCAGGACTCAGTTTCGTAATGTCAGGAATGAGACAAGAGTTGGAATGTTAGGAAAGGATACAGAAAGAATATACAGAAGGAGAATACAAGGCGGGAACTACCCTACGCTTTAAAACAGTTTGTAATAGTTTTGACAACTGTTGGGGCCCAGGAAACACTCCGTATACAATTTTCAAACTCTTTTCAAAGTGTTATATACTGCTTGGTGTAGATCTGGCCCAAGACTGACACCAGCTGAGTGCAGATAGCAGTGGTATAATCGGAAATAGTTTATGAATCAAGACTGTGCTAAGAGCCAGAATGGCATTCAGAAATCAGGCAAAGAACACAAATAGGAAATAGAAATATTCAACATTTTAACTGTGGACATTTTGTAATTTAACATTTTATGTTTTAAACTACTTACATTGTATTTTTTAGATATAGGTAAGCTGTCTATAAATTGATTAAATAAATACATAAATATGAAGCAACCACTTTCCAGGCACCATGTTGTACTTTCTGGCTTCTGGACTGTATCATTTCATCTGTATTTGAATGTCCCCACCCCCCATATACAGTATAAGTAGCTAATTAACCAGCACATCAGAACTAGGTGTTTTTAATCTAGCTTTTTCTGTGGTGTGTGTGTGTGTGTGTGTGTGTGTGTGTGTGGGTGGGTGGGTGTTGCATGTACATGTCTGTCTCTGTGACCATGTGCATGCAGAATAATTTTCAAGTCTGATGGGCCATGGGTGATGTGATGCCAAGTGCAGGGTTAGATGCACGAATAACACATCCATATGGTCTAGGATGATCATGGGAATTTCTCCTACCCAATTGGCATCCTCCTTTCCAGAGGAGTGCCAATTTGCATGAGAAAAATTCACACAATTATTCCCATTCATGTAACTGTTTTATATAAATGCATGCCTTTGCAGCAAGATATTGCACTATGCAAAACCTGCACTCATGCTCTTGTCTGTGAATGTGAATGTGGTTTGCGTGGTACACTTTGCCTGTAGTGAAGCAATTATATGAGCACTCCACCAGCAGGAATGGACAAATCTACCGGTTTCACTTTCTCCCACATTCAAATTGCATAAATCTCAGGTTTGTTCCACCCACTTTGTGATTAAAGTTTGCAAATCTTGGTAAATACTTACCAAGCTGAACCAAACAAAACCCTCAATGAGCTGTACAAATTACCCATATTCAACAGATACAGCTATTCCTACCACAGAGAAGTTCATGTTGTACCTGTAGGTGTTAAAGATGAGGAACCTGATTAAAAAAATAGCAACCTAACTCAGCACTAACATAGTTGAATATACAGGGATTCAAGCCCAGACTTTTAAGACCTAAGCTCTCAAAGCCTTGGGCCTGGATGGCTGAATATGTTTGTTTTACTTTCTCCCACGTTGAATTAAAAAAAAATGCTTCAAGTTCTTTCCTTTCCATTTATGAAGAAATTTGCAAATTTTGGTAAATTCATTTCGGAGAAAAAATGAACCAAACAAAATGCTCATCCATTTGCTGGTTCCAAAGCCTGCCCAACCACCTCTGTTCTCAGTGCGATCATGTCAATCCCCCCTCCCCCTGACATATTGACTCTAATGTGGCTAAGGCTACAATCCTACGAGCATGTACTTGGGGCTGGTCGCTTCTGAAATGTCTGGTTCAGAGGGTGAATCAATTTTGCAAGAACCTCTGATGCAACAAGGGTCTTTAAGAGAATCATCACTTTGCTGAGAAGAGGGAAGTGGGGCTATTCGATACTGGATAAAAATAATGGGCTTGAGCAAGCGCATGGCACCATCCTGTTGCGGTTTGCTCACGTGTCAGCTTGAAGGGGGAACAAAGGATATTACTTAGAAGAGGTAAAGAATTGCAGTAGCCATGTAGAGTGAATCATGTAACTTCAGAATGACCTGTTGTGTGTGCCGGTGCGGGTGGGGTGGGGGGGGCAGAGAGAACAAAAAAGACACCCATCCATTCAGTGAAATGGATAATAGAAACGAGGCTCAGATGAGTGCTGGCTCCAGGTTTTTGAGGCCACTTAGGCAAGACACCCCCAATTTGCCCCCTTCCTCCATTATTATTGCCATCAGTTGCTATTCCCCCGTCATCATCTTTCATAGCTACCAATTACTTGCTTTGTCTCTGTGGGCATTACTAGACGAGGCTCTAGCGCGCGTTACCTTCCGCAGTCACATCGAGGCTTCCAGATGACGTTCACGAGGATCCGCCGTTATCCTGCGGTGAAGCCTCTTTCTCCCGACTTTAAAAAAGTGAGTTTTAGGGCGCCTTTTCCTGCCGTCCCGCGGTAATTTGGAGTACGTGTGGGAGGATGTGAGGTCACTGCGGTCCGCACTGGGCAGGAAAAGGCGTGCTAAGGGGGAGTGGTCAGCGGCTTCGGTCAAGCCGCCTCCGCCATTTGCGCGCAGTCCGCCAGCTGGGGCAGCGCGGCGGAGCGGCTTTTTTTTTTTATTCCCCCAGTGACAGTTTGTGCAGGAACGGAGGAACGGAAAAGTGGCTAGTGTGCTGCTGGGGTGTGTGTGGGATGGGTGGGGGATGTGCGCCTGTTCTAGTGGTTTTTTTTTATTTCCCCAGTGACAGTTTGCGCAGGACCGGAGGACCGGAAAAGTGGCTGGTGACTCCTTGCGGTGGGCAGCTACCGTGGCCGCATAATGGCGGTGCTGTACGCTGCCTGTTAGTGTGGGTACCAGGCTGGCAGAGGGCAGAGCTGTTTGTGGGCTGCTGCCATGGCTACGGCCAGATGTGGGTTGGCTCCTTGGGATGGGGCAGAGGGCACAGAGGCGATCATCGCCGCCGACACCTCAGAGGCATGATGGGAGATGTAGGCACAGAGTGGCCATGCAGACGATTGACCTCGGGTCATATGACACCCGCCACGACCCCCATCAGGAAGTGAGCGCATCAATGTTGACCCTCAACAGCACCAGCAGCACTTCAGCTGGCACTGGCACTGCCGCCGCTGCCGCCGCCAGGGCCAGCGGCGGCATCGCTGACGGCTGCGCAAGTTTGCGGTCTTTCGGACGTGCGCAAACCGTGCAGCGAGCGAAAAAAAAAAGCCGCGGCAATCAGGCCGGTGTGGCTGCGCAACCGTGCTCGCGGCGGCAGCAGCACAACCGGCGCAAACTTCCGCCACAAATCGAAGGCAGGTGTGGATCATGAGGCGTCACGGCTGAACGGGAAAAGCCGCTTTCACCGCTCCTCAACGACGGAACACCCGGTAGGTCTAGCAACGCCCTGTATGTATCTAATCTGCCATCTTCATTGATGATGACGAATGGTGAGAAATGTCCTTTTGGATGATGCCGGGCTGTCAAATAGTCCAAGTAGCTATACCTTTAGGAGCATTTTGATCTCCAGGACTTAGCAGATGCTAACACGTATCTTCATTTTGTATAAACCTCCACCTGCTAATTCCTGCAGATCAAGCTGCTTTTAAAGGCACAATTCTGTGGACCAGACGAAAATTTGGCAGCCTTGCATATGAGTTTTAAGATTCTGAACCACTATTCATCATTGCGTCCCCATGTCCTTTCATCTTGTTCTCATCGAGGTCTTATCAATCACAGGTGTGTGTGTGTGTGTGTGTGTGTGTGTGTGTGTGTGTGTGTGAAGCTCCTTTTTGTTATATGCATTGTAAAGGCATTTCCTCTTAAGGGAGATGAATCTCTTCACCCTTTTTCCTCTTTTTTTCTGAAGTTCTCCCCACAAAGAAAACTTGCGAGGTCTGCATCTTTCCCCTACCCCCAAACAACTTCCTTTTTAGAATGCAAACACACACACACACACACACACACACACACAAAACACCATATGTTAGACAGCTTTGTTTCATGCCAAGATGTTAAGTTAACTCTCCCCCCCCCTTTATGGTTTCTAGGCAGATATCTTAAGTGATGGTGGCCAGAAAGAATGAAGCGTGGCATGCCTCTGGATGGGGCTTCTTTTGTTCCCAGGGAAATGGCAGGCACCTACTTAAGAGGTAAATGCCGGTGTGGCTCGTATCCCTGCATAGCCTGATGTAAACCCAGCCATGGGTGGGGGAACTATAGGGCCTCATGCTTTCATTCATTCTCCTTTCACTAAGGCAGTTTAGTCTATAGCAAATGTTTCCATTCTGAAAAGATGATTTGGTGGATTTGCAACTACTGCCTTGGCAACTACATTTTATTTATTTATTTGAAATGGAACAACATGTTCCTCTGGTTAAAAAAAAGAAGACAGAAAAGCTATTTATTGAAGTGGACAAAACAAGACTGTAGATTAGAAGGATGTTGCTGTTTTCAGGGCTAACCTAACCCAATGAACAGTACAAGAAGTATGAAGGGAGTTATGAAACTCAAGAACATTTACCACTAGCAAGATGTCCACTAAACTGCAAAAAAAAAATAAAAAAAAATAGATGTGTATTCAGAAACACGCCATCATGGGGGGGCTGTAGTTGTGGTCCAGAACACAGCCAAATGAGGTGTTTGTGTCAGTTGGCTTTGCCATAATAATAATAATAATAATAATAATAATAATAATAATAATAATAATAATAATTTATTTATTTCTTACCCACCTCTCCCTCTGGATTGAGGCAGGGAACAACATCAAATATAAAAATACTATAAAATATAAAACTGATTAAAAACATATAAAACTAATACATTATTAAAATAACAGCCAGACATTTTAAAATTTGACTAGGTAGGCCTGCCAGAAGAGATCAGTCATTATAGCTTTTTAAAAAATTCAGAAAGACTGTTAAGTTGGCGAATCTCTCCCAGCAGGCCGTTCCACAGTCTGGATGTGGCAGAAAAGAAGGACATCTGGGTAATGGTTGTCAGTCTAGTTTTCACTGACTGAAGTAAATTCCACCCAGAGGACGTGAGTGTGTGGGGTGGATTGTATGGGAGAAGGAGATCCTGCTGGTAAACTGGACCCAAACCATGTAGGGCTTTAAACGTAATAAACAACACTTTATACTTCACCCAGAAACTAATTGGCAGCCAGTGAAGTGTTTTTAAAAAGTGTGTAATATGGTCATCCCTAGGTGTACTGGTAACCAACCTGTCTGCCATATTTTGAACGAGTTGAAGTTTCCAGACTAGGGGTTCAGCTGGCATATCAACCAAAGCTGATAGTAGGCACTCCTGGCTAATGCATCTATCTGGGCTGTCATTTGGAGCAACGGATCCAGGAGCACCCCCAGGCTGCAAACACAGTCTTTCAGGGGGGTGTAACCCCCATCCAGAACTGGTTGGCACACCTCCAAACCCAGGTTGGGGCCTTTGAGAGTAAGCACGTCCGCCTTGTCTGGATTCAGTTTCAGTTTGTTTTTCCTCATCCAGCCCATTACCACCTCCAAGCATTCATTCAGAGGAGACACACTATCCTTAGCTGGTGCTGTTGTCGAAGGCCTTGATCCTGCATCCTTTTCTCTTTAGGCCAGATTTGTGAAGGGACAGACTTACCTAGAGTGCCAGAGATCAAAGCTGGTTCTACTGCAGTCAAAGCTGAGCTCTAAGTTGAGCTACAGCTATCCCCCTTAAGCCTCTCATCTACATCTGTTGGATGCAGCAAATATCGATATCTATCACAATTGCTTTCAGGTTAACTTTCAAAGTGCCTTTTCATAGCAGTTAAGCATTTGCAGGCAGTGAGCCTTGCTTGAAACAATACCCAAAGCTTATGTAGTTTATGCCACCATAGAACTAGATGGTCTTGGCACAATTAAAAGGAAGATGAGCAGAAAGCTTTTCAAGACATGCAACAAAATCCTTCCAGAACCAGAGACACTGACAGAGGAAGTACAGAAACATCTGATCACATTTCCAGCTTTCTCAAGTATGGAAGTAGCAGAAACAGGTTGAACTTTATTCATATCCTCCCATTGTTCATCATCTTGAAGTGCTTTTCGAACCTACGTGAATTAAAGAATGCAATAATTGTCGGTGGTTTGTTATTCTGATGTCACAGGTAGGTAAATGGAGGAAGATGGACTTTCCCATCTTTGAACAGCCCGTGGAGTGTATCTACAGAAGGGAGTGGGACAGAAGAAGGAGCATCAGGGGGATAAGGTTGTTAGGTTGAGTTCTGGAGTACTGCACCTTTAATTGCTGTGCAGTTCCATACTATTAAAGATACAGAAGCCCAGACAACTGTCTAGTAACCTTAAGTAGCTGTCGCTCCATCTTCTGTCACACTTCCTTCAGTCATGTGCTAGTGAATCATAGAAATGCCTTCAGAGCATATAGTTCCAGATAGTTCCAGATAGCATATGCAAGTTTTATGCAAATATGTGTTCTCTTTTTTTGGTGATGGGTTTCCTCTTTTTAGGGTGATCCAAAGGGGGTCACTCTACATATGGCTCTCCCATCATAGACTGTGCAGCGCCATGAAATCTGCAAAGGAATAAAGAAGTAATGGTAAATTAGTTTAAACTGAGAAATCCACACCAGAAAACAAATAGGGCGGTCAGTTTCCAAAGAGCTGAGAGACTCCCGCAATCCTTGAAGCCAATCCTGTTTAAAAAGTCAAATGACAAATCTCCGTTCCTCTAACATGATGCATTTTAACTTGGTGTTATTTTCTGTTCTTGTAACACACAGAGAGAGAGGGAGAACACCCTAATATTGGGCAAGAAAAGTAGATGCTGTTGTGCCACAAGCTTGATGAGCTAATGGTGATTCTCGCTTTGCATCATTGTGGCTTCAGTCAACTCATAGTGGCTGCAAGCAGATCTAAGGCCGTGGAAATCAGGCCTGTAATTTGCATGTGCTCTTGCTGTGATTACTCTCTCAATCACAGTGCTTGTATATGAAAATAAGGAGAAAGATTACAGGTCTTTTGCATCAAGATTATCCCAGGGTATGGCTGAAAGGCATCCCTCATCAGCTGTTAGCAGAGATGAGGTAACTGCACCAGCAATTTTTTTTTAAAAAAAATCAATAAACAAACAAGTTTCAAATAACGTCAAAATCACATAAATTTATGTGCAGTTCCCTGTATTTCATGGCTTCAAATGTTGCGGCATTTAAACAACCGGGCTCCAGGAACTCAAAAAAATAAATAAATAATAATAATTGTGGCATGAAGCCCTTCTATATAGATTGTCTGGGTTTGGAGTTGGAGGCATTGGTTCCACTCCTACTTAGATGGCCTATTCCAGAAGGTGATGCTGGGAGATTATTGCTCTCTGCCATGTTGCCCAGGCAATGTGGTTCCGCAGGGCTCTATTTTATCCCCTATGCTGTTCAACCTCTACATGTAACTGCTGGGAGAGTTTATCCGGATATGTGGTCTGAGGTGTCATCAATATGTGAATGACACCCAGCTCTACCACTCCTTCTCATCAAACCCAGGTGAGGCAATGGTGGTTCTGAACCAGTGCCTGGGCCATAATGGACTTGATAAAGACCAACGAACTGAGATTCAATCCAGACAAGTTCTGGAGGGGATTGCACTACCCCTAAAGGATTGGGTTCATAGTTTGGGAGTACTCTTGGGTCCAGAACTGTCACTTGAGGCTCAGGTGGACTCAGTGGCAAGAAACAACTTTTATCAGCTTAGGCTGCTATACCAACTGTGCCCTTAGCTGGCCAAAGTTAGCCTAGCTATAGTAATCCATGCTCTGGTAACCTCTTGCATGGATTACTGCATTGCATTATACATGGAGGTGACTTGGAGAATGGTCCAGAAACTTCAGCTGGTACAAATAGGCAGCAAGATTGTTAACAGGGACTGGCCAAGGAGACCACATAATGCCAGTCCTTTTCCAGCTTCACTGGCTGCCAGTCGAGGTCTGGGCCCGATTCAAAGTTCTAGTATTAACATTTAAAGCTTTAAACATCTTGGAGCCACATTATCTGAAGGAATGCCTCCTGCCATATGTATCTGCCTGCAGCCTAAGATCACCTTCATGGGTCGTTCTCCCTGAGCCCCTGCCAAAGGAAGTGAGGCAGGTGGTTTCCAGGAGGAGGACCTTCTCTGCTGTGGCACCCTGGCTGTAGAGAGGCTTGCCAGGCACCTACGTTATACTCTTTTCCACACCAGGTGAAGACCTTTTTATTTTCCTAGTATTTTAACATCTTAATCTTTTAACTTTCCTGTTTTAAATCTGTATTTAAAATTTGTATAAATTTCTGTATTGCTGCTCAGTTTTATCCTGGTTGTATTTTTGTATTGTACTTTTATATTGTGTTTTTACATTGTGGTTTAAGCTTTATGCTTTAAATTGTGCTTCTGTTTTTGATTTTTGTGAACTGCCCAGAGAGCTTTGGCTACTGGGTTGTATAGAAACGCAATACATAAATAAATAAACAAAATGCAAGACTCCCTCACCCTCCAAGAGGAAATACTGGCATCAAGGTCATTCATCACTAAGGAAAACATACAAATACTGAGAGGCAGCATAACTGTTGGTGATCACACCTTCAAAATGAAGAGGCAAGTTCTAAGGAAAGTTTCTTCCATAAAACAACACAACATCTTGTTTGATGGTTAGCAAACAGCATTTTCTGGTTAACAAACTAACAAACCTGTAGAAAGAAATTTTCCTCTTAGCAGAATTAAACTTGACTGTCAGGTCGAATTTGTATGTCCATGGTGATGGATTCAAAGAGAAGGTTGAGGTTTGTAATGTGGACCAGACAGACCATTCAAGCAATTATTCGTCTGCATGGGAAGTCCAAAATATACTTCTTCTCTTCTACGTCATTGATGAGCATCTGTAGGAAGGATGATGGTTAATATCTCCCACACCATCCCAGAATACATTGTATAATGAATGCCACAGAATGTCAGTGTGGCAAGTTAAGCATGCCAAAAATTGAGCAAAGGTTCACTGTTCCGATGTGGTTTGGTAGTCACTTCCTGTTTACAGATGAATACAGACACATGGGTAGAGACCAGTGTCATCAGATAGGGCATAGAAATGTTGTGGAGTGGGAAATATCACCTTATCTGTTTTATTTATTAATTAAATATATTTTTCTCCCACCTTGCTGGCATAAGAGATCCTAACATCGTGAAATATACTGGGATTCAAACACAGATTTTTAAGAGTCCAGCACTCAAAGCCCTGGGCCTTGTTGGCCTCGTTTCTTCCACATTTGATTTATTTTAAAGAGCCTTATCATCTTTATATATAAAACATAATGAATTTTGGTAAATTCAAAACTGAACTAAAATCCTTAGAGTCCTCTTCCGAGTGCCTACTCCGAGAGAAGCTCGGAAGATGGCAACAAGAGAGAGGGCCTTTTCAGTGGTGGCCCCCAATTATAGAATGATCTCCCCGATGAGGCTCACCTGGTACCAACATTGTTATCTCTTTGACGCCAGGTCAAGACTTTTCTTTTCTCCCAGGAATTTAACAGCATTTAACAACACTGAGTTTGTTTGTTTTTTAATGGCCCGCAGAACTGTTGTTTTTAAATGGATACCATTATTTTTATACTGTTGGTTTTTTGTTTTTTATAGTTTAAATTTTATACTTTATACTTTTATACTTTTTAATGTTCACTGGTTTTAACTTTTGTAAACCGCTCAGAGAGCTTCGGCCATGGGGCGGTATCTAAATTTAATATATAAATAAGTAAATAAATGCACATGTTTTGGACACAGAAGGTTCTAAATTCACTCCCTTGAATTTCCAGTTAAAATGGTGAGGAAACAAGTGATGTTAACACTTAGAGAGTTGCTGCCTGTCAGAGTAAACAATACTGGGCTAGTTGGATATATAGTAGGGCTGCGCACAGCCCCCAGCCAGATTCAATTAGAGGTTCATTTGGAGCTTCCAAATCGAGCCTGATTTTGCTTAGGGCACATTGGTCTTGGGCTGCTTCACTTTGGCTTTGGGTGGGCGAGCAGGTGGGAGGCAACAGCTGGCCATTGGCCCAAATCAGCCTAAATAACTTTGGCTGCTTCAGGCAGAAGCAGGCCAATCCAGCCCCGAACCAGATTTGGGCTGAATCAACCCATATGGAATCGGTTTCGAGGCAAAGCACAGCCCTAATATATAGTCTGACCTAGTATAAGAGTTCTTTTGGAAAACATGGAATTGTCTGTTACAGTTACCCCACAAGTAAAGAATGTTTGCACTGGCCAACATGCAGGGTTTTGATGCCCTATCCTCTAAGCTTCCCAGAATTAGACATACAATAAGTCCTACCTGGTTAGCTTTTCAGCTGAAGTACTAAGAATTACTAACAGTAATTAAACTGCTAGAAGCTCGAATAATAATATTTTTTCCGATATAGATGGTTGTCTTTTGCTATTAATGAATGGGTGAATGGGCACCAAGGAAACCTTGGCTAAGACAGATTTAACGAGACCGTGCTGAATGTTCACCCATGAAAATGTTCATAATATACATTGAAGGAGGGTTGCAAAAGGTTTCATGAACCACCTTCTGCCCTCGCTTAGCTTTTTCGCATCATGTTTTGCTGCCTGTTCACCTATTTCATAAATTTGTTCCCCACCCCACCCCTTTTTTTAATTAAAAGGTTTTTTTCACTAGATGATCCTAGCTAACCATAGTTGTGTAAGGAATGTGTTGCAGTCCAGTATGCAGCCTATCAGATGTATCTATGAGATAGTCATGAAGCCAAATGAGAGTGAAGGCAAAAAAGACTTACCATCACTCTGTACAGGCTTCCTGGCAATGTCATCTTGCCAATCAAATTAGGCTATGTGATATCAGAAAGGCAAATCAGGCTGAAGGAAATACTTCCTGTCCATACTCTGAATATGTGTATGTTCTCTTGTACACTGCCTGTAGAACTACAATTCTTGAGACATTTAAGAATGTCAGGATAGATAGATGGGATTATGAGAGAGAGAGAGAGAGAGAGAGAGAGAGAGAGAGATGAACATTTCTGCCTTGTTTTGAAAGCTACAAAATTTCTCAGAGGGTGAAGACTTATAATCGTAGGGTCCCTGGCCCAGTTTCGATCAGTGCTAGAGTGAAATGAGTTGTTCATGTTTTCTTCCCATAATTCTGTGCTCTGGTGCTCAAAAGAATGAGTTTTGTGGAAAACTTAGAAGAGGTGTTCATGGGAAAGTTAGATCTGTCTCCCACCCCATCCCCAGTATATTTGTGTTTACACTGAATGGAAACCCAGGCCAAAGGACTTCTCTGTCACTCCTTTATTGTTTATAGAATCTTGATGCCAGTGCTTATGTTGCCTGCTTTCAATTATTGGTTCTAAACATTGCCTTTGGAAGGCAGACTTTGGTGATGACTACATTTGGGTTTTGTTGCTGAGTCACCCCACTGGTTTGTATTTTCCTAAGCATCTGTTTCTTTGGTGACATTGCCAGCAGTTGTTGTTATTAAGCAGTTCTATTGCTAAAAGAACCCAACAACACACAGCTATTGGTAATATTTCACTCAACATCTACCACCATGGCAAGTTTTGCAACCAGAACTCCAGACAGATTATGAAATAAATGAAAAGCAATGGATCGTTTCTTTTTGAACTGTTTCTGGAAGCACGGGGGTGGAGTTTAACAGATGATGGGATGTTTTTGCACAAGGAGAATCCAGAATTTATTTATTTATTACATTTATATACCACCCCATAGCTGAAGCTCTCTGGGCGGTTTACAAAGGTTAAAAACAGTGAACATTAAAAACAATATACAAAAATTTAAAACCATCAAAAGCATACGAACAACAATATCCATTTAAAACAATTATTCTGGGGTCAGTTAAAAACTCAGCATATGTTGTTAACAGCCTGGGAGAAGAGAAAAATCTTGACCTGGCACTGAAAAGATAACAATGTTGGCCCCAGGCGAGCCTCATTGGGGACATCATTCCAAATTTGGGGGTCCACCACTGAAAAGGCCCTCTCCCTTGTTGCCATCCTCTGAGCTTCCCTCAGAGTAGGCACTCGGAGGAGGACCTTAGATGTTCAGCATGGTGTATGGGTAAGTTCATGTCAGGAGAGGCGTTCCATCAGGTATTGTGGTCTCAAGCCATGTAGGGCTTTATAGGTTAAAACCAGCACCTTGAATTGGTCTCGGAAACGTACAGGCAGCCTATGCAAGCGAGCCAGAATCGGTCTTATATGTTTGAACCTTCTGGTTCCAGTTATCAATCTGGCAGCTACATTTTGCACAAGCTGCAGCTTCCAAACCGAAGATGAGATTCCGCCAGCGATTTCAGTGTTCCTTTGTAATTCCATTTTCCCTGCCATTGAAGTTACTGGTAAAATGCAATTTCATCTCTGTGCAATTACAACTATCATCATGACATGTGCATTTTACATCAGCTGCATGGGTGGGAGAAGCACCTATTAGATAGTGCTTATGGCACCGTAATTGCAATAAATGACAGAAATCTTTCCTCTTCTACCTTCTCATGGCATGCCAGTAATATCTTCTCCATTGGAATTTTTACCCCCTTTCCCATCAGATCTGCATTGCTCCAACAAAACTACTCAAGTAGGGATGTGTGAAACAGCAAAAGCTTAGTTTGCTGAAGTTCTCCAAATTCCATCTCAAAACAAGTTCAGAATCGAGGCTGTATCAGTCAGGATCTACACTACTGCTTTATAATGGTATTGAAGCGCACTGTGGGGGCCCACTGACACATGCCATATACCATTTTTGAATTGCTTTCCTAGAGCTCATCTACACCTAAGGGTGTAGAGGGAGGGAGGGAGGGAGGGGACTTACCTGCTTCCACAATCCTCCCCCAGCATCTAGATGGCAGTGTGACATCCTGGAAGGAAAGAGGGATGTCGTGGACGCCATTTTTATTTTTATTTTTATTTTTTTACAGAAGAGGAGCCATGTGCGGCACTGATCCACCACAAGAAAAAGTTTTTAAAAGAAAATGCACCCCACCCCCAACTCCCGCCATCCTGGGATGGCAAAATCCTTGTCATCCCCACCCCCTTTGGCACAGAGCCACCTTGTGCAGATTTTTTCCCCCCAATTCTACATCTCAGTTGTGTACATCTTTGAAAAGTATGCATTCTTCTACCATTGATTAAAGCGTATTTGCATGCATTTTCAAAAGCATGCATTTTTTTATGCACGTTTTACAAATACATGAAAATACGTTTTCATGCTGTCAAATACGTTCTCTCTCCCCCCCCCCCCCCCGAAATCACATTGCAAGCTTGGAAATGTATGGACTTCAACTACAGATTACGTCTGAGTGTGTGTTTGGTACAGAAGGTGCAAATTGTGTAATAAAATAAAAAATGAACAAAAATGAATTTGTCATACATGCCTATATACAACTGGAGCAAAATAGTGGAATAAGCTGTCTACTTCCATGGTTTTCGTCTTTGGAAGTTATCAAGTAAAGGCCGGAGAGACATTTGTCTGTGACAGATTTTCTTGATGTTATGGCTGGAGTTATATTGAGATGTTTGTTTGGCCTCTTCTAACTCACATTTACAGTTCTGTGATTCCAGGCTCATTGGTCTTCCAGCAGTAACAAAATTAAATTTAGCACCAAACTTCAACTGATGTTGGAATGATCATAAATTTCTGGGCCTTCACAGGTCCTAATCTATAAACTATGGTAGCAAGTCTTCAGGTGGTAACCCGCTGTAAACTGGGGGTAAAGTAAAAAAAAATATCTCTCACGGCTGAGACAAGAGCTAATGAAGGATAGTGGCTAAGGTTGCAATCCTATATATACAGTACCTAACCATGAGTAATTTCCATTCAATTCAATTGGTCAAGTACAGCAGGGGTGAGGAACATGAGGCTTGTGGACAGTACATGCCTCCCACAGGGGGAGTTTTTCAGCTCCCACCAGATCCCTGAATCTATGGTATGGAACACCCCATGGCTATGCTGCCAGGTTCCAGTGAATCTGTTCAGAAACAGGGCATTTGATTGCACACCCAGGGCATGGCTAGATGGGGTGATAGTCCAGGGATCACCCCTGGATCATCCCTGTGTGTCCACATGACACACAGGGGATCCTGGAAGCAGGGAGGGATGATCACTCTCTTGCCCTGGGATATCACCAGTTTTATTCCGATTTTTCCGTGGTCTTGGGATGAACATGTGGCCTGGCATCGTGGTTTTGTCCCAGCTCCTCATGGGGAATCGTGAGGAGCCGGAACTCAGGCGTGGAGCTCCTCGGGTGCTCTGTGCCCATCAGGGGTGGAGTAGGAGCAGCGGGAGTTTTTTTTTTAAAGAATACCTTTTTCATAGGAGCGCTTCTGCCATCTTTTCCAATTAAAAACAAAAACAAAATAGCAGCTGCGACATCCTCTTCTTCCTGGGACGTCGCGGGCCACGTGTAGATGAGGGCAATGATCTCGTGATCATAAAATCACAAGATCATCACCCTCCACCCCGTCATCTAGCCATGCCCCCTGTTTCTCTGCAGAATTGCACCTTGCCCCCGCCCAGCTAGCTGTTTGTCAGGCTAGGGAGGTGCAATTCTGCTGGGAATGCAGCCATGTGGCCACTTTCAGTGGTGACAGCAGCTGTAGCAGGGGAGTGGTGCAGCCCTCAGATGATTCCGAGAGTCCAATGCAGCTCCCAAGTGTCTGCAGTTGCCCACCCCTGAGGAGTAGGGTTGAACTGTAAGACCACACACTCTGGTCAACATTTTCACCGTGTAAGTAGCAGCTCACCTATGAGCTGAATGGATAGCCATAGTTTCACCAAAATCTCTCAGCCCCTAATCTATAATATAGGGTGATGGGGAGGGGGCACCTTGCCTCCATCATGATAGAGAAAAAATGTATGAGAATGCTTAGGGAAAGTTCCATATGAAGATGTAGTTATAGCAAGAGTTGTCGCTCTCTGACTACCCATAGTATAATGATGCAATGATGCAAGGTTGCAATCAGGACTGCCACAAAGGGTAGGCATAGTTGGGCCCCTGACATGGGCCTACACTGATAAAAGACACCATCACCCCGGAGTTGCTCTTCCCACTCACCATTGCAACCTGCTGCTTCATCTGCCTTTCACTCTAGCCCAAACAATGGTGTTCGTGAGAACAAGGAGCAGTAGATGCTACTGCAGACTGATTCACTGGCTCTTTGCCTATCAAGAAAACAAGTGATGAGAAAAGAAGAAGAGGAAGAGGAGCAATAGCAGGCAGCTTGCTACAATGATGGTGAGAAGCGAGGGGGTCTATTGTGTCTGTCCTGCCAAAGGAGCCTCCAAAATCTGGCACTGGCATTGCTTGTAATAATTATACCAAGGATGACAATTATTGTACTAGTCGATGAGCGGTCCACAATCCATTGCTAGGGGAGATGTTTCACGTCTCAATTCTTTCTAGCACTATCTTAAAAGGCTCTTGGGGTAGCAGGGCAGAAGAAGTCCTCAAAGGAAACAGTAGAGAAGCTACTCTGCCAGTCAGAATAGAACAATGATCTAATTTGGTGTGGCTTGTTTCATATGTTCGTAAAGCAGGCCATTAAGCTGAAGCAGCATTTATAGACCTTTTCCCCCTCCAAAAATGCATCAGGATCCTTGTTACCAGCTTCTGATTTATGTCTCTCTTTTGCTTTATTGCATGGGCCAAGAGGATTTTCCACCTTTTTGGCACAGATACAAATGCTTGCTTTATTTTTCATGTGGTTCAGTGGTAGGAATGGTTTTGATCATTATACGAAAAGCAACATTAAAACATTCAAAATCAAACAAAACTTCAGAGCCTGCTCTACATTTATCTTTTTCCTGGTTCCTTAAAGAACTGCCTGCTTATTTGCCAGGAGTTGCATGCTGTGCTTCTTTATGTGTACAGAAGCAGTAACAAAACATTTGGGGCCCAACGCTTACTTTGGAGGCACACAGCCTGTCTATGTGAAAGGGAGGATGGAGTTGCTGATATACCGCAGAAGTTACAATTGGGCATATTGACATTGGAGTTGCATCCTAAGCAAGGGAGAGTAAGGAGGTGATGCCTAATGGCTTCTACTGGCCATTGCCATTGTTTTTATGAAAGGTCATCTAACTTGTAATGGTGTTGCCGATAGAAATAAGGTCTAGGCCAGGGACGGGGTATCTGTGGCCCTTCGAGAGCTTGGAGAAATCTGCAATGGAATCAAATGAGTTTGGATTTCTATGAATCCAGGCCATGGATTTTACAGTGGACAGGCTTTTTCTGAGTCTCATGGATTCCGTGGACTTGTGCAGCTGGAATTTTATGCATATTTAGTTGTAGAAAAATAGAAATAATAATAACAATAACAAAAACAATAATAATAATACCAGCAAAACATATTATTTCCTTCATAGGCTAAATCTTGAAAATGCACAACAGAGAAGCATTTGGAGAGGATTTGCACATTTTAACACATGTGTGCAAATGTGAATTTGCACAAATTTGGGAAATTCAAAAAAACAAAACCCTATTCCACCAAGGAGTGGATGATGGGAAAAAAGGCACCTTACTATCTGCAAAGTGCAGACAGAACAGATTTTGTTTACCAAATATGTGTATCCCTAATAGTGGCTGTAATCCAGTTCCCATTGGCCATGCTGACTTAGGCCATAGCTAGACCTAAGGTTTATCCCTGGATCATCCAGGGGTCAAACCTGTTCACCTAGGTGACACACAGGGGATCCAGTGCTCAGGCAGGGACGAACACTGGATGATCCCAGGATAAACCTTAGGTCTAGCCGTGGCCTAAGGCTGGTAGGAGCTCCGTTCCCAGCTTCAGCTATTGGGCGGTATAAAAATGTAATAAATAAATAAATAAACAGCTACACATTCTCCAGCCCTGGTCTACTTCAATTTAAATAATACAGCCTGCTGTCTTGGGCCTCATCTATACCAAGCAGGATATTGCACTATGAAAGTGATATGAAAGCAGTATTTAAAAGGCAAGAGCCACACACAGTAGGATATAGTAGTATGAAAGTGGTACATGGTATGTGTCAATGGGCCCCAACAGTTGTCAGTGCACGTCAGTACTGCTATAAAGCAGTTGTGTGGCTCCTGGCTTTTATATACCGCTTTCATACCACGTTCATAGTGCAATATCCTGCTTGGTGTAGATGAGGCCCTGTCTTGACTGTGTGACTCTATAACATTGTTAGCAAGAAATGTATAACCCTATCTTAGGAAGGACAAGTCCTTCTCTGTACTATGCTACACACACACACACACACACAAACAAACACACACACACACATCTTGCTAATGAGATAGGAATGTAGACTTTTTGGAAATTGCTGTTCCATATCCTTCCCAGATTGTTTAAATTTCAGTGCACAAAACACACAAAAATGTCTTTGGGCCCAGGCTCAGAGAGATGCAGTGCTGGCATTTTTTTTATTAGAAGGGATGCTGACATTATCCGCCACCCTCTGCCCCACCTCAAAATTCTCCGTTCCCACTGAGCTTGCTGCAATTTGCACAGTAGTTGTGGGTGGGGGTGGGGGTGGGTTAATTTTACCAGCAACAATTGCCCAGTTTGCACGATTGGCAGGCAGTTAACAAGCTACTCTAGCCGGGTCTATATGTTGTTTCCTGTTGCAATGCAAAGTATTTCAGGGTGGCTTGAGCCTGAATGGAAATTAATCCCCATTAGCTTTACAAATCTCCTGTTCCTGGTGGAGATAAAGCTTCTAGAACTGGTTTGTTGATACCGATCTACACAGCTGCTTGAATATTGGGACTTTCCTTTGGGACATGGTGATAGGCATTGCCATGAAGAGAACCTGGAGTTCAGAATTTACCAAATACACCTCTTCCTAGAGCACTTAAAGATGTAAAGACAACATGGTTATTTCAGAAAGGCACAATTGGCCAAATACTTAGGACAGAACTAGGTCTGACAGAAAATATGTTCGCCAATCCAAAACAAATAACAACCTTCCACTGTGTCTCCCTACCTTTGTCCCTAACATATAGCTGTGGGAATAATGGAACATGATGTTACCATCAAACCATTTCCCACTGCCTCATTAAAGCCCTCCTTTAATATGCACGTCGTTAACAAATGCTGCTATCACAAATGATGCTAAAAGTACCTCTGGGCCTGGCTCTCTGAATTGACTGGAATGCTGTTGGAAAAGCACTGCTCCACAAGATGAAATGGGGGGAAACTGAGAGCATGGCAGCAAAGACAGAACAAGGAAGGAAAGGCTAGGGATCCATTGGGGCAGGGTGAAACTAATTGAGGCCTAATCTACACCAAGCAGTATATTGCACTATGAACACAGTATATAAAAGGCATGAGCCACACCAAACAGGATATAGCAGCATGAAAGCAATATGAAAGTGGTATATGGTAAGTGTCAATGGCCCCCAACAGTTGTCAGTGCACCTCAATTTCACTATAAAGCAGCACTGTGGCTCCTGCCTTTTATATACAGCTTTCATAGTACAATATCCTGCTTGGTGTAGATTAGACCTGCGTTTTCCTAGGTTCTGTGCACTGGACTTTGTTTCAGTTTCCACTTCTTCAGTGAGTTGAGCCAGTTCATGGATTTTCTGGGAATTTTGCAGGGGGAACAATTAAGTTCTGCAATTGACACAAATTTCTAAGCAATCTCTGCAAATTATGGCCAAATTTGTGTAATTTGTGCAAATTTGGCTGTAATTTCTGCAAATTGCTCAGAGTTTTGCACAAATTGCAGGGGGGGGAAACCCTCCCCAAATGTGCAAAACACTTCCCAGTGATCTGGGAACAGCTCACAGCTCAGGTTGCAGACACAAACTGAGCAAAAAAGAACTGAATTTCCCAAGGGACAGTTTGCAGTTTCCCAACAATGTCTTCCTCATTTTTAGGGTGGATTTCACCTTCCCTCTCCCCACAACAATGCCTTGGAACAATGCTAGGTAGGAGGTATTGAGGAGAACTCAAAAGGGTGCCCAGGATGAGAAATGGGGCACAATTGCTGTTGTTGTGAAGTGGCAGGGGGGAAGATGATGTGTTATAATCATTGCCAATGATGTGCCCTACCTGTGAGTAGCTGTTGGACAATTTCTCATCCAAATGGAGAAATCCAATGAAATTGCCCTCCTCTCCACCCCGTTTCTCTGTCCATTAATAGGGTGGAGAATTCCACGTGGTCATTTTCTATTTGTGACAAAAAGGTACCAGTGTTGAAAAAATTAATTGGCTATGCAGATGCACTGATGAACCCTCCCCACAATGTTACTTCTTGCATACAGACGGAGGGGCTTTTTTTAACTAAGGCCATAGCTAGATGGGGCGAAATCCCAGGGCAATCCCCAGGATTGTCCCTGTGTGTTCACATGATGATCCCTCCCTTGCCCCAGGATCTCGCCCTACCCTTTGAACCTGTTTTTTCTATTGTCCTGGGCCAAGGCCAAAATTGCGGAATGTTTGGCTGGGCGTTGCGGTTTGTCCTGGTTACTCATGAGGAGCCGGGACCCGTGCATGGGGCGCAGAGCTCCTCAGGAGCACCGTGCCCATTGGGGGTGAGGTGGCGTGAGCGTGGAAAATACTTCTTTTTTTAAAAAAACCAAAAAAAACTTACCTTTAAGGGGAAAAATGGCAGGTGTGACGCCTCTCCCTCTGAGGTCATTGCATGCCGCGTGTACACCGAGGGGGGATCTCATGAGAAAAACATAGCGAGATCTTCATTCCTCTGTTGCGTAATAACAGGTAGGTCTAGCTAAGGCCAAAGTTTATGGCTGGGGAGGGGTTAAACCTCCCTTTCTCATGCACTGTTGTTAATGACTAGCCTCCTCCATGCCCAGTATCTACTAATTTACTTAAACTCACAGCGTAATTGTTAATTACATCATTAGTGCCACATGTAGATTAGTCCTAAAAGGCTTAATGTGGGCAAGGGAGAGACAGACGAGGATTGTTGAACAAGCTATTCAAGTGTCTGCATTTGCAGTCCAACAGAATACATCACACTCAGCCACTGAATATTACCGAGGGATGCAGAGACAATCAGAGACCTGTGACATTAGACAACAGACAGCGGTTATTTGCACAACAACCGCTGAGCTTCTTCTGAGCTGGAGAAGAGCAATATATCTTAGAACTTTGGTGCCAGTACCCTTCAAGGTCCACAATCATTCTTAGCTCACATTGATGCTTTTTTGTACAGGAATGAGGAGCTCACCCCGGGCATAGAAATGGCTGGTTCCACTAGTAATGAGAGGACATTTAAAAAAAAGACAAGGAAAAGGATTTGAGTTTTACTCAAATCTAAAACCACTGTTTCTGCTAAACTGAAGGCTAATCTACACAATATGTAAAATCTACATAGCTGATCCAAACTTCTTTTGTTTTTTACTTTATCATAAGTGCATGGATAGGGGAGGTTAAACCTTCTCATCCATCTGCTCTCCCCTAAATTTCCCTTACCATGTAGGGGCTAAAGAAAGAAAGAAAATACCATTCGTGCCAACTGGGTTTTGTTTTGTTTTTTCCTTTGATCCCTGCATTGGGGGGAATTGGGCTAGAGAAGCAGGTAGGCGAAAAGATTTAAACTCCCCTACTAATGCACAGTGGCCCCAATCCAGATCAAGCCACCATGTGCTTAAACTAAAGTAAAAACAAAAAGTTTAGGGTCAGCTGCATGCCGCACATTTAATGTTGTGTGTAGTTTAGCCCCAAGTAACATTCTTTTGTGAGATCACATCTGGAAGTGCAGAACGACCAACATTGTTTCATGAGTTCACATCTCAATAATAATAATAATAATAATAATGAAGGCACTGGTCATGTCCTTGAAAACTACTGCATTTTTAATAAGATATAAGGTAACTTCATGCCGGTTACCAGCTGTGTGATACATTCCCCTGGTATAACACATGCCTTTTCCATAACATGTTAACATTCCTAGCAGCAATAAACAGTCTTCTAGAGAAAGAACCATGAGGTTTAGATGTAAAAAGGCATATGGATATCACTTAGTTTATTTAATATACAGCCTTTTTATAAGAGCGCTTTCAAGTTTGCCTTGTTCTTTGATCTCTGCTTCGGGAGAAAGAAAGAGGGGAAAAAAACACATTTATTTTCATTGAGTTTGTTTTAAAGTGCAGTAATTGCTTACCACAAATAGGGACCAGCAAATGGGTCTGGAAAAGAAAGAAAACCAAGAGGAGGAGAGATGGGCAATGCAAGACCTTTGCAGACATTTTAACAAGGATATAAGGACAGCTCCTGTGTGGGTCAAAACAATGGTCCCTCTGTCTCATGAATCCATCTGCAACACTGCCAGGACCCATCACTTCACTGAATGTGTTTCCAAAAAAGAGGAAGAACGTTATCGAGCAAAACTTCTTTTGGGTGCTCAGATTGCACTCCGTTGAGCAAGGCCAAACCAAAAGGCACAAGACTGGGAGAAGGTGGCTCTATATGTTGATCCACATCTCTCACTCTTCTGCTTTGCAAGCATCACTTTCTTGTTGGGATATGAACTGTTCTCCATTACAGGTTCCTGCCAAAAATTATCTGTTTAAAAGTGCATTTGCCACAGACTCCATGGGCCTTGCTAGACGAGGCCTTAGCGCACTTTGAGGCCCGGTTTCCCTGCTGTGCATCCACATGGCGCACAGGGGAATCCGGGGTCAAGGCGCACTGAAGCCTCCCTTAGCGTGCCATAAGCGAAGTCGCTTATGGCGCACCTTTTCCGCAGCCCCGGCCTGAGGCCGGGGCTGCAGAATGTCTAGCAACTTCCGTGGCTTTTTGCGGCTACTCGCTTACCGCGAGTAGCCACAAAAAGCCACGGACTGGGCACAGCGCTCTTACGAGCGCTGTGCCCATCAGGCCAGGGGCATCCCGTGGGGGAGATGGGGGGGAAGGCCGGACCGGCAGGAGAGGGGGATGGCCGAGGGTGAAAGATGCGACACACGCAAGGGCGAGGGCGGGCGAAGGGCGAAAGACACGACACACGGGAGGGCGAAAGACGTGACACACGGGAGGGCGAAAGATGCGACACACACGAGGGCGAAAGACATGACACACGGGAGGGCGGAGGGCGACACACGGGATGGGGACGGGGAGGGAGGGCGGATGGGGGGCTTAAGTAAAAAAAAAACCTTACCTTGTCCGGAGTCTTCGGGGCGCACGTGGCCTCTTTAACAACAACAAAAATGGCCGACGCTGCAGGGCTTCCACAGTCCCTGCACGTCGGCCGTCTAGGAGGCGGGGCGGCGCACACTAATGTTAGCGCGCCATTGCCTCGCCTCCCTGCCGGCTTATCCCAGCAGGTCTAGCAAGGCCCCATGTCACTCTCCAGTAGGGATAGTGCAGTTCTGGCTGGGGCTCGAGGCTTGGTTAAAAATCATGGCTGGGGCTCCTGGATGCAGTACATGGATGCTCGCATTTGCCCGATCCCTCACCGAGCTGACATTTTATGTGAAAATGGTGGCTTGGGCGTTTTTATAAAGGCTCATTTGCACAAATGGCAGCCATTTATGCCTGCAATCTGGCATAAATGGTGGCAGGTGGGGGGTTCTGGTGAGCAACTAAGGTGAGTTCATCTCCAGGCAGTCACTTGGGCCCTCCTGAGCTATGGGGTCTTGAAGTCAGGCCTGAGCAGCCGCACTGGCTTCTTCTGCCAGTACAAGCTGGTGTGATTGGTCAAAGCTCTCCAAGGCCTCAGATAGGGATGTCAGAGGAATCCACCCATGGGCTGTTTGCTGAACTTTCAACACCAACCCCCCTCCAATTCTGGCTCACTAACATGCAAGGTGGCCCAATTTGATCTGTATGAGTTAGGCTACCTTGTGGATTTTCAAGTCCCCACCCCTAATATCACCATTTACACAGATTTTTGCTGAAATTTGTACAAATTGCAGCTGTAAATTGCTTACATTGTACAAAATTAAGCAATTTATTACTGCACTTTGCTCCAATTTTGCAAATTACCCAAATTATGGCTGAGAATAGACAAATTTCACAAATTGCAACAGCAATTTGTATAAATGTCAATGTGGTGGAGAAATTTCCTGGATTCTGGAAAGAAGTCTGTGGCACGGCTTGCAAATGCAGTCTGAGCCAGGGGCTCTGGAAAAACATCCGTGAAGCCACAAAAAGGCTGGATTTCTCCTAGTTTCAGGCATCTGCATGAGACCTTTTAACTGGAGACTGAATCTGTGAACATCTACATTTAAACATGTGCTCTGCCCCAAAGTTAGTGATGTTTGGGGCTGTATTCAGCTGAATACAGCCGTGGATGCAATCTACAGTTGAATACTGTACATTTCCTAGCTAGCAAAATGATTTTGACAGCAAGCATAGATTTTAAAAATGCACAAAACTGCACTTTAATCAATGGGGGAAGAATGCGTACATTTCAAAGATGTGTACATTGGGGAAAATGCAAACAGATTTCTACACAGAAAGAAAAAACAAAAATAAAGCTTGCATCCTGATATGGGCTCAAGTCAGAATAAGCTTTGAGATGGAATTTGGAGATCTTTGGTGATCTTGTTCTGCTGAATTGCACATCCCTACCCAAAGCTAAGCCTGACAGTACATTGTACACATTTGAATCCTGGTATCTGCAATCTGAGTCAAAATTGAGTGGGTATTAGCAGAAAGCTGAAGTCCATTCTGAGTTTCTGATAAAATGAAATTCAGCAGCATCTACCCAGCATATGTATGACATCTTCAATTCAAAGCTCCAGATTAGTCCCATTCAAGCAATCAAAAATCACACATGGTGAAGGCTACGGAGCTGCGAATGCCTTGCCCCAATGTCCCTATCCCTGTGGTAGGAGCTTCAGATCTTACCATATTCAGTACAAACATCTGAAGGAGGCTTCAAAGCACATTCAGCTGCACCCACTAAGAAGGTTCCATATATTCTGGAACCCTGCATGATTGAATTCCCATGGGAAGGTCTCTAAACCTGTTCAGGTGAACAGGCTTAGAAGCCTATTTCAGACCTTGGCACCCTTGAGGATCTTCAAGGAAACTTTTTCTGTCCCCTTGAAGCTCCCTGTGGGGACATAAATAGCGGCAGTGGGGCTAATGTGCATGATCCCAGTCCTCAGGGGCAACAATATGTGGCTGTTGTTTGCCTTGGTGCATGACAATTTGTGCATATGTGCTTTGGAGAGATTCTTACTTCTTAGAGTAATGTAGGCACCAGATGCCAAAAAGCTGGCAGTGTGTGTGCCAGTGGGCCTCATTGGGTAGCTCATTCCATAGTAGGAGGACCACCACTGAGCTATCTACAGGAATTTGCACTGCACTTCTCAGAGTGTTGGGATGCAGTTCTCCATAATTCCAATGTATCAAAATACACATTTCAAAACATAAATTTAAATGATAATGTATGTAAATGATAATTGTGTGAATTTATATTTTAAAAAATTAAGACAGTATCAAACTATGTTATTTTGTTAGCGCCAAGGATGTTGATATAGCTAAAACTAGGTTCTGGACAATGTGCAAGAGAAGAATATAACTAAATTAGCATATGTGCAAGCAACGATTTCATAAGTGGTCATGCACTATGGTTGTTCAACCCATTCTGCATTATGCTGTGCAACCAGTTGTTGCCTCTGATAGTGGGAGTAATACATAGCCATCATGGCTAGAAGTCATTGATAGTCGTATCCTCCATGAATTTCTCTAATCCCACTTTAAAGCCGTCTAAATTGGTGGCCATCACTAAACCTTCTGGAAGCAAATTTCATAGTTTAACAATGCACTAGGGGTGTGCACAGACCCCCCGCTCTGCCCCACGGGCCGATCTGAAAATTTTGGATCGGCCCGCTCCGCGCCGCTCCGCCCACAGTCCGCTCCTCTTCGTTGCGGAGCTCCGGCTCCGAATCGGAGCTCTGCA
This sequence comes from Elgaria multicarinata webbii, assembly GCF_023053635.1. NCBI lineage: Eukaryota > Metazoa > Chordata > Lepidosauria > Squamata > Anguidae > Elgaria > Elgaria multicarinata. The sequence continues at coordinate 188,653,939 of NC_086171.1, forward strand.
GTGGAGGGGAGTGGTGCCAGGCAAGGCCCCCTCCCTCCTCTCCCTTACCTGCAGAGACCAAGGGGGAGGGGGGCCTTACCTGCGTCCGTCTGCGGTCCCTCAGCTTCTTCAATTGAGCCCGCGGCTCAACCAGGAAGTCTAGGCCGCATTTGCGGCCCAGACTTCCTGGTTGAGCCACGGGCTCAATTGAAGAAGCCAAGGGACCACGGACGGACGCAGGTAAGGGAGAGGAGGGAGGGGGAGTTTACCGTGCCGTGCCGCTGTCACCGCATGGGCGACAGCGACAGCGGCAGGGCCCAGTAAACCCCACTTACCTTTCTTGCGGAGCTCCAGATCGAGGCGAAGGATCCACCTTCACCTCGATCCGCTCCGCAATGCTCCGCCGGCCCCCCAATCCCCTTCGCCTCTGCCTTTAGGGTAGGCGAAGCCCCCCGCTCCGCTTCTGCTTGTCCGGTTCGAGGAGAAGCGGAGCACATCCCTACAATGCACTGTTCAAAAAGTACTTCCTTTTGTCTGTCCTGAATCCCCACACCATTTACTGGATGTCCCCAGTTTCTAGTATTATCAGAAAGTGAGGAAAATGTATTCCTATCCAGTTTCTCCACACCACGCATAATTTTATATGCTTCTATTATGTCTCCCTCCCCTTACTTACATTTTCTTTGAAGCTAAAACAATTCCCAACTATTGTAACCTTTCTTCATAGTGAAGTAGCCACAGGTCCTTGATCATTTTAGTTGGGTTGGGTCGTTGTTGTTTGCTTGCTCTACAATATCCTTTTTGACGTGCAGTGACTAAGACTGTTCACAATATTTCAATTGTAGCTACACCCCAGATTTGTATAAAACCACTATGTATGTATATACATGTATGTTGTTTGTTGTTGTATGTATATACAGCAGCAGCCCTAGTAGAAGTAGCATAATCCCTTTGCAATCCCTTTTTCATTTCTACTGTTTTAATGCAGATTAATGCGGATAACATGGATATCCAGGTAAACAACACAAGTGAGAAAAACACACAAACACAACAACCCTGAATAACACAGCCTTCATAACTACGTGCTGTGACACATTAAAAACACACAAAGTGCCAGGGGGTTCAAGAACGTATCCAAGATTTGTTGTGTTTAAAAAAAAATTGCAACCACCAACAACAACACCAGAAGATATTCTCAGCATACTGTCTTTCAGCCTCAATGTCATCCTGCTAAAGGGATACAGAAATTGAGAACATTTTCAGAACGTTAAATGTCCATTTTTTTCCTGTCACTAACATTAAACTATCACAGTGTGGAGTGGTTAATGACAGTGCTTCATGAGATAAGACATTAATCTCCACTTGTAATGCAAGAGCCATGCAACCTGCTTCAACCTTAATCTCTTTTGAGTTATGGGCTCTTCTCTGATTCATAAAACAAATAAAACACACCTCCAAAAGTATCAGCTATTTATTATTGGGGTTTTTTTTAATGCTGAGAATAATATGAAAGGGTTCCTTCCTCCTGCTTTTCCTTGTTTTTTTAAAAAAATAAAAAGGTGAAAAAAGAAAGAAAATATGGCTCTGTTCAAAGGAAGACTTAATTTAAGTCAGGACTCAGCAAGTGATCAAACCCACAACCCATTTTAAAGGCCAGGACATGTGAAATAATCCATTGAATCCCAAATGGCTTCACTTTAGAAGTTCGCTTGTCAAAGCCTATCATGATTTAACTAACTGCTCTGTATCACCAATGGTTTTGGTAACATGAATGCAACTGTTCACATAAGTCAAAATATTCCTTCATCTCAGATATATTTATTTATTTTATTTACAACATTTCTATACACATCTAAACAAATTCCGGTGCAGTTTAACAATAAAAGATAAAAAGAATAAAAAGAATAGAAGTATCATATTAAAATAGGGTGACCATATGACTGGATTTGCCCGGATTTGCCCGGGTTTTTGATGACAAATCCGGGAGGGGGAGGGGAAATCCGGATTTTCTCCAAAGATCAGCTCTAATGGGAATTAACAAAAATGCTTATAACTCCATCATTTTTTAAGATAAAGACATGAAACTTGGCACTATGGTAGCTCTTAGGAAGGGCTTTAGTCATATCAAATTTGAAACAGATCCGTTCATCCGTTGAATTTTTTAGGGATTTTTTAAAAATTGAGGTTTTAAAATTATTTTTAAAATCATCATTTTTAAAGATAAAGAGATGAAAGTTGGCACCATGATAGCTTTTAGGTAGAGCTTTAGCCATACCAAATTTGAAACAGATCTGTTCATCCATTGATTTTTAGGAATTTTTAAAAATGTGAGGATTTAATTTTTTTAAAAAAATGTTATTTTTAAAGATAAAGAGATGAAACTTGGCCAAATGATTGCTCTTAACAAGGACTTTAGCTATGCCAAGTTTGAAACAGATCTGTCCATCCATTGAGTTTTAGGATTTTTTTTTAAAGTTTAAGGTTTTAAAATTATTTTTTAAAAATTATTTTAACATGGCGACCATGTTGTCCTCCTTTTTGGTTTCCAAAATATGGTCACCCTAATTAAAAGGTTTAAAAACAGAATGCCAATAAAACCCATGCTGTTCAATGAAGGAACGATTCTTGAAATAAAGATGTTGGTGTCTATGTAACCTCCAGAGGCAGTGAGTTCCACAGAATGGGAGCCACCACACTGAAGGCTCTTCTCCAGGAGGATTCCAATTGGGCCATAGGTCCATGTGGAACTGCCAGCCTCAATTGTATGTACTAAATATGTGGGAAGGTTCCACCATGTCACTTCCCCAAATAATAGCATCTGTACCTTTAAGACAAAAGGCAAAGGTTTTCCTGTTGTTGTTTTTTAAATTTCCCTAATTAGTTCAATCATTTGTTTGTATAAAAATAAATTAATAGGGTTCATAGAAAATTGGGGGGAGATTCTCCTGGCCCACCTTGCTGTTGCTGCTGCTGCTGCTGCCTAACTGTTAAACTGCTAGATACAGGTTTAAATAACATTTGTTTCAGCCCAGACAGTAGGTCAGTTTATGGGTCATACAGTACATCCTAACCCCCAGAACTGCTGGCTGGTGAGAATTAGCATAGTGGAGAAGCACCATTCCACCAGTGGGATCACATCTACCTCACACTTGCCAAAAACATCACAGGAATATACCTACTGCCAGTGGTGTTCCTGCCAGTGGTAGGCCCCAAAATGGGACATTATGAGGATTGGGCAGGGGCAGGTTGGTGCCAGCTTTGGAGTCCCTTGATGCTCTGGGCATGACTGCATTTATTTGTTTTGTTTACATGCTCAGTAGTCGCAGAATACTGGTTGACCTTTGGAAAGTGGGATAGAAAACTTGGAGGTGGAATATAATGGAATATCCTAGAAAAGGGAATGTCTGGATGGTTAGAAAGCTGAACAGGAACACTCCGCACTGGTTATATTTTAATATCTAATGTCTCTTTTTAAATGTGTATATTAGTATGACATATGAGACTATTATATTTCTTGATATGTTTCAATATTGTAAAGTTGAAGTCCTTTTCATATTTAATGGGCCATTGGCACAAGTCTTCTTTGTATGTACTAATGTAACAAGTACCTACATATTCCTTGTCATGTTTTAATGTTCTAAGGTAATTAAGTATTATAAAGTAGTAAAGTATTAATTTTTCCAAAGACTTTGTTAATTTCTTGTTCATATTTAATAAATGTGAATTTAAGATGTGTGTGTCTTACGTATTCTAAGCATACTCTAAGCTGATGCATTTCACTTTGGTAGGTGTTGTGTAATATTGCTCCTGAGTCAGTGCATAGGAAAGTCAAAGGTCCATTGGAGGTCATCAGGCATCTGCTTAGTTAAAGGTAGAGCTGTGCATGAATGACCTCTTGGAATTCTCCACCCTACTTGTGGGCAGAGAAATTGGATGGTCAATTTCTCCCAATTTCTCCAGTGGGAGGACAATTTTTTCCAACGATGCCTCATAGGTAGGGCTCACCATTGGCAAGGATGGTAGAACAGCATCTTTCTTTTTTCCTAAAGTGTTTGTTCACTCGTTTGCAAACTCTGTTTGCAGTCTGGGCCCTATTTTGCATTCTCTGCTATACGTCGAACCTGGTATTGTTCCAAGGTTTTGTATGTGTGTGGTGGAGTGGGAGAAGAATGTAGGGAAATTCAGCACAGTGACCATTTGGGCATGTCTAGACAGGGCGATATCCCGGTGATCGCCCTGGGATCATCCCTGTGCATTCACATGATGCACAGGGCATCATGGGAGCAGGGAGGGATGATCTCTCCTTTGCGCTAGGATATCGCCCTACCAATCAATTCTGTTTTTTCTGCGGTCTCGGGATGATCCCAAGACCGCGGAACATGTTGCCTGCCATCACCACAAGGAGCCGGGAACAGGGCACAGAGCTCATCAGGAGCTCTGTGCCCATCGGCGGTGAGGGGGGGGGAAGGTGAGGGTTTTTTTAAAAAAAAACACCCCATACCCGTTGTCCAAGCACTCGTGCACTCCCTTTCCTTTAAAAAAAAATTCCAAAATGGTGGTTGTGATGTCGCACACTGCGTGTAGACAAGGATGATGATCTTGCAATCATAAAATCATGAGATCGTCACCCTCCACCCCCATCATCTAGACATGCCCTTTATTTCTAGTGAGGAAAGAAAAGAAAAGCCTCAGGACTTTTCTGAGAAAAAAATGTTTTCTGGAAAAAATAATATCTTAGCTTTAGTTGTCATTCTTTATGATTCAGGATCTTCCAAATGAATATAATTTCTGATTGAAGATACTCTGATACAAGTGTAGAGAGATGTTCTGTGATGCCTCTCACACATGTTTTCAGTGCGTGAAGATGGTCATGTGAATTCCTTTTAAATGGCATTGTGGAGAGGCTATTGTTTGAGAAGCAAAAGTCCAAGTCCCCTTGGGCATCTTTATATATTTATCTTTTTTCCCCCACTGTCAAACAATGAAAGAATTTCAGTCTATTAGTCATATGCCTTTTAACTTACCAGTTATTTAAACTGATTTGCATATTTCCTAAACTCCAGTATTTAGTTAGTTAGTTCCGATCAAAAAATCAGAAACTACAGCACAAAATACAACATAAAATTTAAAAGTTTAAAACTGCAGTTTAAAAGTAAAACCAAAATGACACCTAGCAGCAATGCAGAGATTTAAAATACAATAACTGTTTTAAAACAAGATAACTTAAAAACTAAAATGCCTGAGAGGGGTTGGGGAGACCTTCACCTGGCAGCAGAAAGAGCACAGTGTAGGCACCAGGCAAATATCTCTGGGAAGATCTTTCCTTAATTGAGTTACCACAGCAGAAAAAGGCCCTCTTCTTGATATCTACTTGTCTCACTTCCTTTGACAGAAACTCCCAGAAAAGATAAAAATGTAATACAACATCCAGCATGCCCCAGCCACCATGGCTGGCTGGTGTCTTAGCCATGTGCTGGTGCAGACGGCTGAGATGCTCTATTAAAACTGCAGCTTCTCAGCCATCTGCCACAGATTCTGGGTGGAAGGACAGAGGTGGGTAGCAAGCAAGCAACAGCATCAATAGGACGCATTGGGGCACTGGCCCCAGTAGATGTCCAACAATGCCAGGAGGCCTGGAATCCGGGGTCCTATGCATGCAAAGTATTTGATCTACTCTTCTCCAAATTTCTAATGTACAAGCCCAAGCTCACAGCTGGAGATCTGTGGAATTCAAACCTACTCCACAAGCACAAATTAGGGCCTTAGCTAGACCTAAGGTTTATCCCGGGATCGTCCCGGGGTCATCCCTGTTCATGTAAATGACACACAGGGGGTCCCGGGAGCAGGCAGGAACAACCCCGGGACAACCCCGGGATAAACCTTAGGTCTAGCTAAGGCCTAGGAATGCTGAAGAAACCCAAGATGGATTAAAATGAATTCAGATTTCTAAGAATCTAACCTGCAGAATACACATGGAGTCCATAGACTTAAGATTTTATTTATTTATGTATTTATTTATGTATTTATTTATTTCCCTGACATTTTTGCAATTTTATTCAGAGGAAAATACAAAAGTTTCTGGTGGGATATATACCATTCTGGAAAATATATCTGGGGTATTGTTGTTGTTGTTATTATTATTATTATTATTATTATTATTATTATTATTATCATTATTATTATTATTATTATTATTATTTCTATACCAACCCATAGCCAAGGCTCTCTGAGGAGTTAAAAAAGATTACACTGTTGAAAGGAACAGTGGACAATACACTAAATGTTACATACTAACATAAATTATACAAATTGTTGTAAACCCACTTATGGAATTATCTGTGTATTTTTCGACATACTGCGGGGAAAAAAATCAGTCTGTGAATGGATGCTAGAATGGATGACACCTCACAATCCACAAAACACACACAGGATGGAGCTCACAGAATGACCGGGGTACGGGGAGTGTTGTTTTTTAAAAAAATAAATAAAAGAGAGGAAGAAGGCCCCTCAGCAATCAGCTACACTTAAAAATGTAAGTGGAAACCCTGTTCCCCTCCCCAAGGAGAAAATTCTCTGAATTTCCCTGCTCCCTGTGAATGATGCAGGGGGCGGGGGGGGGGGAAACTATGCCTGTTTTGCAGGGAGAGAGAAAGTTTCCAAAAAAATAGGGGGCATTAAAAACTAAAGTAATAAGTAATATGTATTTCAAAAAGTGACTTGAGCAACCTTTTCAGCTGTGTTATGTCAGATTCATCCGAATCATTGCAGAACATAACCTGGTTGAATAAATAGTTCAAGGAGCACTTTCTCTCCAAGCTTTACTTTTCCCTCCTCTCTCCCTCCCCATCCCAAAACACCCCCATCAATCCATCCTTGATGACCAAGATGGTTCCATTTATCCTGCAAATATTAATTCAAAATGCAAACAGAATGAGGCAGCTACAGGAGGATATAAATGGAAAATTAATTGAGAGGAGATGTGTAGACATGTATTATATGGTTTTGATCTATGCATATTCAAGGAGAAATTGAACAGCTAATCACTGACTTGATGCCACCCAAGTTTTAAAAAAGAAGAAGTACTGCACACAGAGGCAGCAGGGCCAGTGCCCAGCAGCTGGAAGGGAGAAGGAGCATGTACCGTGCATTTCCGGGCCCATGATTTTGAAAAGGAGAGGCTAATATAGAACATGCAGGCTAAGGCTTGTTATCACAGCAGCACTTTTAGAAGGAATCTTTTCCCCCCCAAGTAATCTTGAAAGTTGCCTTCAGATATTGCCCAACTCATATTTTAGTTTGGTCTTTTAGCATCTGACACTGAAAAACCAAATGGTGACCTCCTTCATGGGGTAAAAAAAAAGTGATAAAAATAATTTTAATTTTGCTGCTCTTTAACTCAGTGGGTGAAAGGGAGATGGTGGTAGCTAAGTTATTGGTTTTTTAATAACTATTTCTATACTGAATCATCATCATCATCTAAGACAGTGAACAAATGGATAATCCCAAAAAATCACAATGGTAAAAACAAGGTGAAACCCCTGGAGAATGTTTTACAGAAGAAATGATAGCCATCTTCAAATATTGAAAGGGTTGTAACATGGAGCAAATTAGCTTTCTGTTGTTCCAATGAAACAACAGGTTCAAATTACAAGAAAGTGACATTGTGATTTTATGAGCTGTTTGACAGTGGAACAGACTGTCTCAGCAGGTGGTAGACTCTCCTTAATTCGAAGTTTTTAAACTGTAGCTGAATGGCCACCTATTAAGGATGCTGTAGCATTACAACAGCAGGTTTGTTGCATTGGCAGGAGGTTGGAGTAGATGTTCGTGTGGATCCTTCCAAATCTATGCTTTTCTCTAGATAGACAGCATTGGGGATGGAGTGGCTTCATGTTTTGTTCGGTCATGATCTTTTCTTTTCTCCTGTTTAAACAGAACTCAGTCTTTGTCCTTCTCTCAGATGTTTTCTTGCCATCATGTTTTAACATCATAAAAGAGTCATACTGGTTATCGAACCTCGGAAGTCTCCATTCCTTCCACCTGTCCTCCTGAAACATTGCAAGTTTTTTGCCTGAGGACCGAGAACCCATGACTTTGGCCAAAGAGAAACATGAGGCTGGTGACGGCTCTGTGAGCATCATGAAGGAATTTAGCTGTTGACTGGTCAGCAGTGCTTGGTGCAAACTTAGGCCCTGGCACTAGTGGGTTGTGCAGGGTATAGATGCCCAGTCAGCAGTGGCACATGGTCTTGACAGAGCTGCTATTGCTTTGTCAGCCATTTTGAATCTCTCTCAGGTAAAGATAAGAGGCCTTCTTTGCCTCAATTTCTTTTCAGTGTTGGCAGGCAAGTAGTACCTTGGGATCAATGTGTTCGCATCTTTTAAGTGAAAAATGGGTTTAAATCCAAGGTGCTCACTGGAACGGACTCCCATAAGGAAAGGTGTCGGTGGGTGGGTGTCTCTGTGTGTGATATCATCCAAGAATAGGCATTGAGCATTTGTCTAAATTGTACAGGTTTGTTGCTTTTTACCTAAGTTAAATCCCAATGCATAGAATAATGTAAAAATTTTCTGGGGTGGCATTTGTGAAAGGTGTGAAGGGGCTGATTAGAATTAGCCTTTTTTGGTAATAAGGGTCCTCTACTTGATTGAGCTGCTTTAGACACAGGGGAACGGGTGCTGTTCGAGCTCACCAAGATTCACCAAACATCAGCTCTCTTCTCGTCTCTCTTTGATTTGCACTCACATTTGTGATCACTCTTAATTTTGTGCAAATGGGAAAATTGTGCAAAATGAACAGCTACCCAATGGGAAAGTTGCACAAGCAATTCCCAAATTTGCAGAAATATCCAAAATTGCACATATTTCCCCCAGAGACTAAAACATGAGTGAATTTTAAAAAAATGTGTGTGTTTTGAGAAGGCTGTACATATTGACAAAGATGTGCATTTTTTTCAAGTACTTATTTTGCAGACATGAAGGCAATTTCAGGAAGTTCTTAATATTTTTGGAGAAAATGTGCTCCTATTCGCAGTCATGTTCAGGATTGCGAATAGGGCATTTCCAAATAATTTCTGGACAAAAATGAAATTTTCATACATCCCTAAACTGTTTAGGATTTTTTTACCTAGAAATCATATGACTGGAAAGTTTTCTCATGAACAGCGGCATGGTATTCCATGTCCCAACCCCCACCCACTCACCCACCCCCACAGGCTTCTACATCATTAAAGAGTAAGGCTTCCTAAGTCTACATCCTTCTTTTTTCTAATCTCTTGCATCTCTCCCTTCCTTGACGTCTCTGCACTTAGTAACCTACTAGCATTACTGCAAAGCCTTCCAGTAAATGTCTAGTTTAGTGTACGAAGAAGCCTGAATTAAAGAGAACAGAGGATCTTACTGCTCTGAGCTAATGGAGATGTCTTTTAGCTAAATGTCAGCTCTGGACAGTTGCAGCCTTTGCCAGAGACATGACACAAGCCTCCCAGACAACTACTTAACCGTGCAGGACCAATTATGGAGGTATGTGATGGCCTTTTGTATTGGCCTGTTTGTGGTTCACTGTAACACATTATCTTTCACTGCTCTAGTTCAACTCCTGAGACAGCAGGAGATGGGAGACAGCAAGAAAATAGAAACTCTATGAGAGGGGGGGAAATCAAGGCAGAAAAAGTAATGTGCTCAATAATGTTCAGTTAAAGTATGGGTGAGCCACCACAACTCAAGCCTGCTGTCATATACAAAATAAAATAATTCAAATTAGAGGTATCGGTAACAGAAACACTGTTAAGTTTACATTATTCACCTTCAAATCATAATTGATATTACTCCCAACTTAAAGTTATAAATCATGTTTAAATTATCATCATATCAGAAAGACTACAGCTTCAGAAAGAGAGGGGATGCACAGGTTCTGTTTAATCCATTCCACATGTGTCTTGCGGATTGTCAGGCACCTTTCATCCCATCTCTGTTCATTGATGGAATTGGATCTTTCTCCCTTTGGAAAAGTACACAAAAGCATTAGCTGCAATTTATGTGACTTTCACTGGTATACAATATTTTGCCTATTTTTCATAATGCTGCACAGCAGACTCTAAAGAGAGATCGAGGATGTATCTGAAGAGAGATCGGAGATTTACAAAACATCAGATTTTTTTTTAAAGGCATATATATCATATTTTCACTAACTTTCATACTTTTGTACTACAAAATCTGAATACAATTCTGGAAAGTTAAAGAAAAAATGGTCCTCAGGTCTGCGGTACCTGTGTGACTTGGAAGATGCCAGTCCGTTGCAGAATCCGCAAGGCGAATTAATAGAAATCCAAAGTATGTGAATCCCTTTCAGATTTCTCTGATATGCCTCATTAGGAGTTCCATCCTGAGGGATCACTGCTCAGTAGACAGGGGAATGAAACTGTCTATTCTATGCTCTGGTGGTAGGAGCCAAGCAAAGTAGGAAATGTTTCCTGTTCCTCCTTTTCTTTCCATTTTCCTACCTTGTTGTGGGCAGGACAGGTGATGGAGAGGCGTTAGGATCCTTTGGATCCTGCCCTCTCCTCCAATGCCTTCCTGTACACCACCTCAACCCATTTTTCCTCTTCCCAACCTCTTCTATTGTGACCTTGGAAGAACAGCTGTCAGGGTGTTTCTGTCGCAGCTGCAAAAAGGAGGTGTTAGGGAAGGGAGAACAATCAAATTCCCCCTCACAAGGAGCCTCAGGTGTCTGTGGGGGTGGGGAATCCACTAAATCCTATGGGCCCTCTCCCAGGCACCATAGGATTTCCATGTAAATTATCATTCCATCTCCCCTTACTATATAACTTATAACACAAATGTACATTCTAAAATATAACTTTTTAAACATTCTGGTAATTCCCCCCCCCGAATATTGTATACGCTTACCCCCATGGTTCTAATTAACCCCTCTGTCTTTGTATCATAACCTCTGCTATTTCTTATAATGCTGTTTGTTTGTTTTTGCCCTAGTATTCTGTGCTGAATGTTACCTTCCCATTCTTTTATAGACACTAATTCTTATTTTCCCTAGTTTTAGTTTTTTTAAAAAAATGTGTAAATAGCAATTTGTGCAAATTGTATCTGCAATTGGCATAATTTGCACAAATTTCAACTATCATTTGAGTAACTTGAGCAAATTGTGGCTGTAATGTGCAAAGTTTATAATTATGGATAAAATTTGCACAAATTATGCAAATTGTTATTGACACAATTTTTTTTTTTTTTTTTAAAAAAAAAGTTCCTGGATATCAGGAACTTACCTGCAGCTCAACCCACAAATGCAAGTGAGTCGGTAACTGGATTCCCCAGTGATGGACATCTCTAGCAAGAAACACTTTGATAAGGACTAAAGTACCAGTATGCTTTATTTCAGTATATCAGGTATGCTTTAATGTAGACTCCTGCAATGAGTAGCAGGTTGGACTTGATGACCTTATAGGTCCCTTCGAACTCTACTATTCTATGATTCTATTATTCTATATTACAAGCAGCAATGAAACATACAATGGCATTGATAACAGAAAAGACACAGATACCTTGGGCCACATATAGAGGTCTGGCAAACCTGAGAAATGGTTTGGGTGTAGGTGGGTGGGTGGGTGTTTTCATAATATATTTTAAAAGTGTAGAGCTAGATGTTAATGTTGCTGATAAGTTGACATAGTATCATCTGGTTTTTAAGAATAGAAAGTGAAGCTACTGAGAACCATAAGGAATAGAGAAGTCTGGGCTATTGCAAACTATGATAAGTTAATTTAGTTTCTATAGATTGCCTAATTCATTCTCAAAACAGAATGAATTTAATTCTGTTTAATTACACGAAATCATGAAAGACTTGGCACCTTGAATTTTTATATTCTGCTGCCCCTTTCTCCATTTGTATCATGTCCCTAAGCCATTCTTTTAAATTGTAAGCTGCCCTGAATGTTTTAGCAGGAAGATGTTGCAGCAATAAATAAAATTAAATTGTGTTTTCACTTTGCACATGTTTAACAGTACTGTGATTTTGATGTAATATATTCCAGAGGAAAGCCTTGGCATTGAAAATATATTCAAGCCCTGATGCACCCTCACTCAAAATAACCCTCAAACGCAGCTAAGTCAGCAGAATGTCTTCAAAACATGCTGGTGGTTCATAAGTAGACCTTTTGTATTTATCAAAGAACATGCATGTTGAAACATGATGGAATCAATGCAGGAAAAAATGACTTGCAAAGTTAGAGAGTAGCTAACCTGAGATTAAAATATTCAGGGACCAAATTAAATTACTTGTATTTAATTCTTCTGAAGACAGGGGTGAAACTTTTCCCCTGAGATACATAACTACAGAAACCTCAGGTATTTGGACATATTGTTACCCAACTGAAGAAAAACACTCCCAAATACCCAGAGAACAGAGAAGTACAGCCAAGAGATGTTTCTAGAGATGTATAGATTTGGTTAAATCTGTTCCATCTATCTTTTGCAGATTGTCAGGCATCTTTCATTTCATTGTCCGCTTATTGATGGAACTGGATTTTTCTCAATCTCCTAAAATGATGTACACATTGGAAAGTAATATGCATTTCTGAAAATGCATGAATCCCCCTCCCCGCCGGCATAAATGTGCAATTTCATACTTTAGTTATAGGGGAAATGTACATTTTGAATCAATGTATTTGGGGGGTAGGTATGTTTCATTTTTTTTTGTATTGCTAAATTTGCATACAATTCCACCAAGTAAAAAAGCCAGTCTGCAAGTCCGTGGAATCTTCACAATTTGAAAAAAGTCACTCCACTGTGGAATTGACAGGTTGGATTCAGAGAAATCTCAACACATTTGAATCTGTTGCAGTTTTTTTCCCCCCAGCATCTCATGACTGTCTCATTCTGATTTGTTCTCTCTGCTCCATGTTTGATTGACATGAAGGACAAATTGAGATCTGGTTTGAGTTCAGTGTATTCAGAAGCCTAGTCACAAAAGCATTAAAATGGCTTTAACGGAGATTTTGTTAACCTATCGAAGACAAATCAGGAATGATTTCCCCAATGCCTCTGCTGAATTGGGTAGATTTCATTTATTGACTTTAAGAGCTGTGAGCCAGTAATGTTTCTCTCTATCTTTCCCTCCAAAGGAACATGACATGGTACTTCATAATCATATCCCTTCACCCATGTGCATGTACACCTGTTTCCCATTTCTTAAACATGCAGAGTACTTACTACTTGGAATTTGCCAGTGGCTATGATGTATGGTTACATAAAATAAAGTGTGGTGCATGTAAGTGACTCTTCCAAAGAGATCTAAACTTAACTCCAAAGCAACCAAAACCATTTCCATCCTTAACGCTGCTCCGAAAGACTGGAATTGTCCCAACACTGCCTACTTGATTATCTTACCCTCAAATGCAGATTTGAAACAGGATAGCAATCTTTCAGATCAGCCATCTCCAAAAAGGTTCCCACCTCAGCCAAGGAACTACCTCCTATACAGTACTACGAAGCAGAGTCCACATAATTTGATTCAAAAATCCTGCAACATGATTTGTTGCATTTTCCATGCTGCATTAATGTAAAACCCTACAAGGAGTGCACCACCACGATCAATCTGCCAATCTGTTTAGAGAATGGAATGGCACCCATAAAATGCAGAAAATATGTGTCAATGCACACGATTTGTTCCTGTTTGGCCTTGCATCAAAACTGGAAGGAACTTGGGCATTTCACAACATTTTGTTGTGAAAACCAAGTGAAACTACGTGCTATCCAGAAAGCACTGTGGTTGGTGTCAGGCAGAAACTCAAAGTGAAACTTATGGTTGAATTTAAAAGAAAGCAAAAGTTCCCACAGACTGAGATTCCCATAAAAGAAAGTCTCCAGTAGGAAAAGAAACACAAAAAGACAATGGTAATGATAATGGTTCATACTTTGCATTAAAAGCAGAATTATTATCCCTATCCATGTCATATAGGAGGCAACACAAGTTCTTTCTGCATTATAACTTTCACTGACAATGGTCATCTCAATTGGTGGATATTTTGTGGGTGCTCCACTGTTGACCAGTTCCGTGGAAGCTTGCAAGCTGAAAGCATGAAAGCTACAGGCTTAGCAGTCAGTTAAAAACAATTTGGCTTAAATTAGGGCTATGCACAGACCCCCCCTTCCTGATCTGCTTCAGAGCCAATCTGGACCTTCCAAATCAGGTCCAATCCACCTCAGACTGATCCGGACCTCCCCCGAGCCACCTACCACCACCACTACCACCACCACCAGGACTTACTTTTAAATTGCATCCTCCTCCCTGATAGCTAAGCCATGATTTAAAGTTACCATGGGGCTCTCTGTTTTTAATATAGCTATAAACAGTGTATTTTACAGCCATAGATATATTAAAAACAGAGAACCACTGTGATAACTTTAAATTGTGGCTCAGCTCTCAGGAGGAGGATGTAATTTAAAGGTAAGTCCCAGCAGTGACTCTGGGTTGGGGGATGAGGGGGAAGGGGGCTGTGGGCAGTCAAAACTCCAATGGACTCCCAGGAGGCCTTGTTTCTGGCTTTCCTGGGTGTCAGCCACACAGCTAGCACCCAGGAACCCACAAGGCCAACCCACTTCTGGGGGAGGGGGGGTCTAATCTTGCTTTACCTTCAGTGCTGAGGTGAGGCAGGCACACACACACCCAAAGTCCCCCTAGTCAAATTGGAGGTGATTCATTGTTTCCAAAATGGCCTCTGAGGCAAGTTGAAGGGATTTGCACAGCCCTATTATAAACACAGTCACACTCTTCCTCTGGATGATGCATCCCAACAATCTCCTGTGGTGTATTTGCATGGAGAACATAATGTGCCCTCCATGTATACAGAGAAATTTCTTCTACTATTTCAGTGCTTGTAGAAGTGTATTTTTCAACCTCTTAAAACATAAGGACAATTCACATTACCATTTCCTTTATTGTTACTGCAAGCTGAAATTTTTGGCAATTTGACATACTAAACAAGTCTTGTGAATGCTACACTTTTTAAAAATAAATAAATGATCCTTTAAAAAACTGCGGCAAATGGTTTAAACTAAGACATGGTGTGAGTCACAATCTATATACATGTTGCAGTGTTTGAATAACTCATTCAGCATATTATAATCATTGAAAACTTCAAATTACAATTTCATCATGTCAAATAAAGTTTTGTGGATCAACTCTGAACTTTCAATAGAAATATATTTCCTGACTGCAATATCAGCAGCAGCAGCAGTAGCAGCATGCTTTTTGGCTTGATATAACTTCTAATACCACTCTGGGCTCATCTACACCAAGCAGATATTCCACTATGAAAGCAGTACGAAAGCGCTATATCAAAGGCAGGAGCCACACGACTGCTTTATAGCAGTATAGAAGTGCTCTGCAGGATCTACACGACTGCTTTATAGCGGTATTGAAGTGCACTGACAACTGTTGTGGCCCAGGACACAGACCATATACTGCTTTCATACCACTTTCATAGCGTTATATCCTGCTTGGTGTAGATGTGTCCTGGGCCCCAACAGTTGACAGTGCACTTCAGTACCACTATAAAGCAGTAGTGTAGATCCTGCAGAGCACTTCTATACTGCTATAAATCAGTCGTGTGGCTCCTGCCTTTTATATACCGCTTTCGTACTGCTTTCATAGTGGAATATCCTGCTTGGTGTAGATGAGGCCTAAATCTCAAACAACGGTAGAATTACAGGATAGAAAGAAAAGAGCCAGAACAAGGGAAAGGAACAATAATGTACAAAACTCTAAACATTCAACTGATCTTTCTCTTACTCCCATTTTTTTGCTCATGCTGTTTAAAACATTATCCCTGATCTGAGCTGAAAAGGCAGCCTACAGAGATCACCACAATGTAAAATGTAACACATTGGCCTGGAGCAACTCTTCAATTTTTCACATTTATGTGACATAAAGAGAGTAAGTAAGAGCCATGATTTTATCTTGTGGCCTAGCAGCTGGAATTTACATAAGCTTATAGGAGGCTTGAAATCACAAAATGCAAAGTGAGGCACTGCATATCTTTAAAATAAATCACAGTATGTCACAAGAGCCTACAACTTAAATAAAGACAGGAGAATTTTGAGGGATAATGTGTTGGCCATGCAAGTCAGCTAGTGAATAGCTGTCCCTTAAATATACTATAGATCATATGAATTATAGCAATTTCAATTTTTATGCTATCATATAATACATAATATTGCACAGTTACCTCCAAGAACTATTTAACTTGTCTTTCTATTAATTACTTCTCACGTTTATCTCTCTACGGTGCATTGCATGAATATAACTGTAAACAAGTTTCAAATTGTGCATCATCCAGAAGGTTGCTGTGAGCAAGAAGCTCTCATTCTTTGACCAAAGTATATTGTGAAAATGACGGGAAATATGTGGACATTTCGGCTCAACCATGGATTCACTTTGACCTTGGCGGGTCACTGTTTCTCAGGCTCAGTTTGTACATCTGAAAAATAGGCACAATGGCAATCAACCACATATACTTACTTACTTCCCCTGAGCCTGAGGGGCAGTTGCAGATCAGCACTGCAACTGTGCTAGGGCCTCCACATGACAACATAGGATAGCAGAGAAGAGCAATGCAGTTGGTGTCATGGCATTTCTATTTATTCCACAGAGGGAAAAGAGTATTGGTGCAGATCCATGTCATTTTCAATGTTTCATTTTGATTTCATCCCCAAACTGCCATCCATTTTCCAATAGTCTTTGGTGCCTTTTATAGTAATTTTGACTCAAAACATGTCACACCAACCTTCATATAATGAAGTCACCACGATCGGTGTTCTGTGCCATGATATATTGCGACATCACATGTAATGTGTTGGACATTTATATGACTGCCAGCACGTCTGATGTTGTATGCCTATGAAATTAACATTAATAAAAAATTATTTATTTATTTATTTATTTATTTATTTCCTTTTTTTACCACCCAATAGCCAAAGCTCTCTGGGTGGTTTTGACAGCTGCTGTATACAAATGGAATTGACAGCTGCTGTATACAAACACCAGTGATGGAAGAAGCAATACAATAAATAGCTCATGCAAAGAAATGAGGAAGAACTTGCAGCTAGGGAGAAAATGGGTGAGAATATTCTTCCATCTGAATACTTAAGCAAATTTACCAGATTTGTACTTGCTGAACCAATGACTGAACTAGAACCGAATTGTGCACCAAAAGTTGTGATTTACAGAATTTAACACTATAGTTCTCCACTAAAAAAAATCAAATAAAAAAAATCCATAGCCTATAAGAAAGTGTGCACAAAAATAATGAAAAGAATATGCAGAAATGCATTATTATAAGGAAAACAGTTGGCAAACGTGAACATTAACAAAAAAGTGCACACAAAAATGTGAAATTTGGGAAAGGTGTGTACAAAACTGTACAAATATTAGATGTGCACACAAAAATGCATACAAATTTCCAGGCGGGCTTAAAAATAAAATTGAGAAGCTGAACAAAACTGAAACTGACAGATTCACCCATCCCTATTTGCAGCTAAAGTTGTAGTAATTATACTTTTGATCTGGAGCAGTGAATGCAATAAATAGTGGGATATCACAGGTGTTCTTAGGCCTATGTAAATTCCAGTAAGAATTCCATTTGGAAACAGGAAGGAACATAAGAAGCTGTTTATACTGAATCCGACCATTGGTCCATCTAACTCAATACCTCTCCATGCCTTCTGACAGGGTTCTTACCCATCCCTACCTGGAAATGCTAGTGACTGAATCATCCTCCAACATTCTAAATACCAACACAAACAGGCTTCCAATAGACAAATGTCAAAGTGCATAGTTAAACATCAACCTAGATGGCCTTAAAAGGAGATCAAACAAATTCATGGAGGATTAGGCTATCAATGTCTTCTAGTCATGGTAGCTATATCCTATCTCCAGGATGTGAGGCAGTTCCTACGGGAAAAGCAGCAGCAGAGGGCTATTACCCTCATGTTCTTCTTCTGGGTTTTCCAAAGTCATCTGGTTGGCCACTGTGGAAAACAAGTTGGTAGGTCAGATAGACAGTTGTTCTGATCCAGCTGAGCTCTGGTTATGCTCTTATAACAAGATTCCAATACACCACAACTATAAGCTTTAGCCCCAGTTTGTCATTAAAGACATGGGTTAAATTTCAAGGACTGAAACATTGTCACAATGGCTTCCTCATTTCTTTGGGACTTATGATTGCCATGTTCACCATACTGCATAATTCATTATGATGTCTCTAGGTAACCTCATTTGGCATTTGGGCTATGGATCAGAGAAGTCAGTCTGTTTTGATCTTCCTCTTACTATGTCATAGGAAAATCTTGAAATAGCCCAGTAGTGGCTGAAATGTCAGAGGTTTTGCTCTGCACAGATAATGGAATCAGCTTACATTTCTACTAAATGCTATAGTAATGTCTTCCCTATTAGAGTCGGCTCTCATTACATTTTATGCTGTCCAAGTCCACTTTAAATGAGTTCCCACGATAGGAGCAGAGCTGTTAAAATAATTCAATTTTGGTATGATTGGTTTTTCCATTAATAAAGGGCCTTTTCCCTCTTCTGTATTTTTTAGTAGTATAGCAGGTGTCTGCCATCCATTTCATGATGCGTTAATGATTTTAGAGGGCATTCGGGTATATTGAGTAACATAGTTTTGCATTGATATTTCAATAAAGGGGGAAAACAGCAGTGGATAATTAAAAGCAATTAAAATGGCAGGCAAATGGGGAATCCTTTTGTCTCTTGATTACATGATTACATTGCATGGCCAGCCAAGGATAAATGTGCTGTGCTCTCATCGTTCCAAGTTTCAACCTCTCTCTATTCCTCTCTTTCATGCATGCACACACACAAACCAACCACAGTTGTATGTGTGCTCTTCTGTGTGTATGATTCATTTTTTGCTTCTTGAGCTCCACCTCATCGTTTGATGAACTGCAACCCTCTTTTAAAACATTGGCTGACTTAAAATGCAGTTTGATGCTGTAATTTTTTTTAAAAAAAACCTTCCCCTTTGCATTTGATGCCCTTTTTTCAATGTCCCTCAGCATTTTCCTGTCTTTCACTTGCATGCTCCTCACCTGATCTTTCCCAAAGGAGGCACTCTATATTAATTCTCCCTTATTCTCTGTGTTTTCCAGGGTGTGGGCATGAGGCAATCTTCTCAGGCTGCATATGTATGCTCCTTCCCCCACAGTTGTTTATATGTGTCTGAGACGGTGACCTCTACAGCTTCTTCACAGGTGCATCCTTGAACTAACCTAAGGATCAAGCAACGTTGTGGCAATCATACTCTGTAACCCGACAAGAGCGTTTGTAATTGCAGTCCTATCTTTCAATCTATACAGGGAGTGCATGAGCTGGTGCCAGGCTTGAATTCACTGTGTTGCCCAACGGCTCAATGTAGCCTCAATATCTGGCTACCAACGCTGTCTATTCCTGTTGTTTGGGATTCCAGTTTGCTTTTTCTGACTAGAGACACTACACTATTCCGCAACAGCCTAAAGATGAGCCTAGATGAGCCATGGTCTATTCAGAATCCATTGAGGTGGCTGTGTGTAGATTGAAGGCTGTGGCTGTGCATATTGGGTTTGTTGATGTTTTACGAAAGAGGAGAGTTGATAGAGGTTGTTGACTCTATGGGATGATGGTTTGGCTTGGTCTTTGGGGCAGGATCTACACTACTGCTTTAAAGCACTTTAAAGCACTTTATAACACTTTTGACAACTGATGGGTCCCAGGATACACTCCATATACAGTTGTCAAAACTGTTATAAAGCACTTTAAAGCAGTAGTGTAGATCTGGCCAACAATTGACCATCTCTTATCCATTTATATCTGTAATGTTGCATAAATGGCTGCTTTACTGCCACCATTGGTGCAATGTTTGATTTATGGAAAAACATGAGTCTCCATGCAAATGTGAATGGCGACTTGCTGAAGGGCTAGACTGGCGCTTGCAGACAGGTCTGGTAAAAGCTGGGGTGGGAGTGAGTGGGGGAGTGACTTGCCGACCACCTGGAGAAACCGGATGGAGGTGAATTCATCTATCCCTACCTACAATGACCTGGAAAAACTATGGTAACACACATTTTGCATGAGATATTGGCTGTCCTGATTTCTGTGAATGAAGACTGATTCCAGGGAAAGTTCTCAACATCTCTAGTTACTATATCATTAAGGCATATCATAGGATGTCTTGCAGATAGTTTGCATTTTGAAATAAGGGACATCCTATAGATAATAGGATGCCCCTTATTTCATATAATGTATAGCATGAAAAAAGCTTTGCAGTATATTCTCGTCTTGAGGATGCTTTTGAGCCAGGCATACCAAAGGAGAAGAGGAATAGTTCCCCAGGTGAAATTGGCTAATGGCCCTATTGGTTTGGTTTGATTTATTGCATTTTACTGTAACCAGAATGTGTCTCGACTCATTTGTTTGACTCATCTGCAGTCACCTTCCTTCTCAGAGAATGTACCTTCATGCAGTGTGTATGGTACAGTGTGTTCTAGACAGCATAGATTCTTTGCTGGTTTAAAAGAAGCACAGGCATATCCCTCCTGTCCCGTCCCCATCCACCAGTGTTCAAAAATGAGAAGATGCCCATGATCACAGAGCCTTCGAAGGGTTCTGCTTGCATCGCACAGTATGCCTGCCAGGTTGAAAGGAGCACCACAAATAGCATGCAAAACACTACTTCTGACTTTGTAGAGGGATTGCACAAAAAGAAAATGCCCTCTGGCCCTCTTCTCATTTAGCTCTGCGAGAAGGTGCTGCTGACAGGGTCATAGTAGATGTGGCATTAATTGCACAAATTCAATTAGGCTAGTGTGGTGTAGTGGCTAAAGTGTTGGAGATCAGGTTCTAGTTGGGAGATTTGGGTTCTAGTCCTCACTCAGCCATGGAAACCCACTGGGTGACTTTAGGCCAGTCACAGACTCTCAGCCCAACCTACCTCACAAGGTCATTGTTGTGAGGATAAAATAGAGAGTACAAAGAGGATTATGTACACCGCCTTGGGTTCCTTGGAGGAAAAAAGGTGGGATATAAATGTAATAAATAAATAAGTAGCAAGATTAGGGTTAAATAAAATAATATCTAAGGAGACGTGCCAGGGCTGGCACCACAGTGTGCTTGGTGTGTGCATGTGCGTGTGTGGGTAACCCTTATCTCCATGCTCCCAATAACCCCACTACCAGCTGCTATTTGCCCCACATGGGAAGATCCCATTGGTATGTGATGCCCCTTGAGGAGGGACCGTGGCCAAGCTAGCCACTTCCAAGCAAGCTAGGCAGGGGAGGAGAGAAATGATGCATCCCATGGGCAGCCAGTTGTTTCATGTTGGCATAGATTGAGCTTTGTGGAGCTGGTGGTTGGATGGTTCTGACATCCAGAAAGTTATTGGGCTTGGATGGCCTTTGAAACTCTGCAGTGTTATGCTCTCCTGAACTGTGGCATTTCATTAATATCAGGCAAACCGAAACACACTGTTTAACATTACATTGCACTCCAGGTTAGTCCTGAATAGACCTACTTAATTCTGGCTATACAGGAAATGTCAGAACAACCTACTAGATGAATCCTGTGTACACAGCCCACTTTTACTGCCACCGACCCTGTTGGATCATAGCCTGTGTCAATTTTATTTGAGCTCTAGCCACCTTCTAATGTGGTACATAATAATACTTAATTGCATTTAATGTATTTTCCATCAGTAAAGATTAGAGGTATAACCAAGCTGTGCATGGCTTTAAATTTGATACTTCATATACTTCGTATACACGTTTTTATCTTAATTTTAGAATTTCTGTAAACCGCCCAGAGAGCCCTGGCTATTGGAGCGGTATATAAGTGCAATAAATAAATAAATAAATCTGTTTTAAATATATTGCATACTTTCTTGAGCCACTATTCATTTATTCACTTATTTATTGTTTAAATTTCTATTATTCCAGGCTAACAAAAATAAAACATAAAATTATAAGATAATTAAAAAATCTCAAGGACATATAAAAACAGCAGAGTAAAATATTGGGCAATTAAAACAAAACCCATCAGCCAATAACAGGTAAATAATCACAAGTCAATGGTATGACTTGACTTGGGATAGTGACAGTGGCAACAGTTCTGGTTGCCACTTCTGAAAATGGCTATTGTAGACTTGACAAAAAGGAGCAGAAAGGGGCAACAAAAATGATCCAGGAGCTGGAGAACCTTTCCAGAAAGGAGAGGCTACATTGTTTAGGGCAGAGTAGGAAACCTTTTGCAGCCCATGAGCCAAATTCCAATGTGAGAAAAATCTTGGGGGGATATTCCATCTGTGGGCATGGTCAAAAGTAGGTGGGGGGAAATGTGATTATTAGCAATTTTAAGTCTGCTCAGAAGTATGCATGACAAGGTTTCTGCATATCTACTCACAAATAAGCAGGATAAGCTTCTGCATATCTACTCACTAGTAAGCAGGATTGAAACACTCAGGGCATGGCTAGACAAGGGGGGGTGGAGGTGAATGATCTCGCGATTTTATGATCGCGAGATCATCCCCTTAAGTCAAAACAGGACGTCGCGCCCACCATTTTTTTAAAAAAAGAAACAGGAGTGCTCCAGCACAAAGGTTAGTGTGTGTGTTGTTGTTTTTTTAAAAAGCCCCAACTCTGCTTTCCCCTCACCCCAAATGGGCATGGAGTGCTTGCAGAGCTCTGTGCCCTGTGCCTGGTTCCTGGATCCTCATGTTTACTTGCGAGGAGCCAGGACTATACCGGGATGGCTGCCCACACATCCTGCAGTCTCAGGATCATCCTTGGACTATGGAAAAACCACAAAAAATGTATAGGGCCATAACCCAGGGAAATGCAGGGATCATCCCTCCCTGCTCCTGGGTTCCCCTGTGCATCATATGGATGCACAGGGACGATCTCAGGATGATTCCCAGGATATTGCCCTGTCTAGACATGCCCTCAGCATCACTTCCAAATAGCATTCAAATGCCAAGCATCTACATGTCTACTCACAATTATCATGATAACATGTCTACTCACAAGTAAGGAGGGCAAAACTCTGCACGTCTATTCACAAGTATGGATACTGCTGAAACTCAAAGACAGGCAGTCCGTTGGTACAAGCTATTTTGTTTGTAATATGTGTACTTTAGTATTTTTCTCATTCAACCTGATCTTGAGCACCTGCACATTCTGCATGACTGAAGCATCTAAAATCCACCATTTCTGTGCATGTCCTGATGATAGGGGGTTTAACCCTTTACTTTCTGAAGGCAATGTAAACATCCTGTTTGCAAAGCTCCTGCTCATGAAATGATGTCATTTAACTATTCACTTGCTGTTTTCCAAAAGAGTCAATGTAAATGTATGAATTTGAAATTGTTCATCAAACCAGGCCCAGGGCTTTGAGTGCTTAGCTCTTAAAAGACTCATTTGGAATCCATGTATGTTCAACTGTGTTTGCAGTGCTAAATTAGGGTCGCCACATTTTTTTTTCTATTTTCTTTTTAACAGGACTCCTTATCTTTAGCTGCTACATGACATGCAGGTACAACATGATCCTGGGAATAGCTGTACTCTTGAATTTAGACAATGCAGATTTCTGGTGTTGGGCAAGAATTTACCAAAATTTGCAAATTTCTTCATATATGGAATGGAACGAACTTCAGATTTTTTTGGGGGGGGGGGGAGAAATGACTGTGGAAGAAAGTAAAACTGTCAAATTCATCCAAGACCAAAGACAGGGATGAGTGAACAAGCATTTTTGATGATCGCCCAGATTCTCCGAACACCATCTTGAAACCTGGATTGCCGCATTTCCCACATTTGTTTCTGCTCTTTTTTCATTTTGTTCAACTGGGGAAACTGCACATTTTGAATGTGGAAAATGTGTATTTTTAAAAAAGTGCACTGAAATAATAAAGTGTGAAAATGCGAAGATGTTCAGAGAACATGCTCTGCTTGCATTTGGGATTGTGAATGGGACATATTTGTATGATTTTAAACATAAACATTTTTTTTTTTTGTAGATTGCCCTCATATCCTGCTAGTGGGCTTCCCACAGCCAGCTGGTTGGGCACTCTGGGTAACAGGATGCTGGAATAGATAGGCTTTGGTCTGATCCAGCAAGACTTTTGTTACATTCTTATTAGTGCATCAGGCCAAATGTCTTCCTAAACAGGAAGCTCTTACCAAGCCAGTGAAAGTAGGGTGACCATATGAAAAGGAGGACAAGGCAGTAGTATAGTATCTTTAACAGTATCTTTAACAGTAGTATAGAAAAGGGAATTTCAGCAGGTGTCATTTGTATATATCGAGAACCTGGTGAAATTTCCTCTTCATCACCTGTTAAAGCTGCAGGAGCTATACTACAGTGACCAGATTTAAAAGAGGGCAGGGCACCTGCAGCTTTAACTGTTGTGATGAAGAGGACATTTCACCAGGTTCTCCATATATACAAATGACACCTGCTGAAACTTCCTTTTCAATACAACTGTTAAAGATACAGGAGCCCTGTCCTTCTTTTCATATGATCACCCTAAGTGAAAGGCCACCAGACAGAAGTGAGATAACCTTCCCTTGGAAGGGTGTTTCAGGAACCAGAGATTGTAGCCTACCCTGCAGTTTCTGCAGATTTCAACAGCCTATTTTTATGCTGGCATAGGTCCTAGTGAAATGAATTGTCTGTTCATGGAAACACTTTCACCTTCACCTGAAAAAGTAAACCAAATATTTGCTATCTATTCGTGAATATTGACACACAAAGATGATTTAACCAATGAAACTGAGCTTTGGAAACAACACCAGATCGAAAGAAGGCAAAGCTAGTATGAAAACATTGCAGAAAACCACTGTGGAAAAATTAACTTTGTGGGGAGAAAAACATTTTTTCTCTCCTGATCAGGTTGTTTTCAATAAAATTAAATAGAAATCTGTTGAAAAAACAGTTGTGCTTTGACTGACAAAAAACATTTTATTTTGGTCGTCCCTTCCTCCCCTCTTTTTCTTCTTCTTTTGGTAGTGCAGGCATGTTACTGGATTTTTGCACTCCTTTCTGAAAAACATACTCACACTTCATGGCACTTGAGGATATTGTGGTGCTTAAATATCACAGATAGAATGTTCATTTCTAGGTATGGGTTGATTGTGTTTAATATGGTCGACCTGTGTTTTGTGAATTGTCAGGTGTTTTCCACTCTGTCATCTGCTTATTGACAGATTTGGATTGCCCCCTCCCCTGCACACACACCTTGGAAAAATACTCAGAATGATTCATCACAATTTATGGAACTTTTGTTTGTAAGTAGCATTTTAGATATTTTTCTTAACTCACCATAAAATCAATGAGCAGAGCATGTACAAAAATGTTTGCCACATCGCAGAGGCTAAAGATGAATCAGAAATATATCAAATGTAGGTTTTTATTTAAGAAATGTTGCATATATTAGTGTATATTTTACAACAACTTTCATAATTTTATACAACCCAACTTGTGTACAATTCCAGAAAAAGAAGCCCAGAAGTCTGCACAATTTAAGTCTCATTCATTTCAATGGCTCTGCTTTAAGTAGAACTAACACTGAATTCAACTCTTGGTGGGTCAAATTCATAAAAATCTGTCATCATTTTATCTACTGCAGATTTTTCCAGTATCCGTATTGGTTTCATCTCACTTCACCATCTGTAAATGTGATCCTGATCTTTACATTGGGGAACCTATAGGCTAGCCTTTCCCAACCTGGTGCACTTTAGATGTGTTGGACTCCAACTCCCAGCATGCCCCAGCCAGCCAGACCAACACATTTGAAAGACACCAGGTGGGGAAAGGCTGGCCTATGAGCACCAGATTGGGGAACACTGTCATAGAATCATATAATAGTAGAGTTGGAAGGGGCCTACAAGGTCATCGAGTCCAACCCCCTACTCATTGCAGGAATCTGCCTTAAAGCATACCTGACAGATGGTTGTCCAGCTGCATCTTGAATGCCTCTAGTGTGGGAGAGCACACAACCTCCCTAGGTCATTGGTTCCATTGTCGTACTGCTCTAACAATCAGGAAGTTTTTTCTGATCTCCAGCCGGAATCTGGCTTTCTGTAACTTGAGCCCATTATTCCGTATTCTGCACTCTGGGAGGATCAGGAAGAGATCCTGGCCCTCCTCTGTGTGATAACCTTTCAAATATTTGAAGAGTGCTATCATGTCTCCCCTCAATCTTCTCTTCTCCAGATTAAACTTGCCCAGTTCTTTCAGTAACTCCTCATAGGGCTTTGTTTCCAGACCCCTGATCATCCTCATTGCCCTCCTCTGAATACGCTCCAGCTTGTCTGCGTCTTTCTTGAAATGTGGAGCCCAGAACTGGATGAAATACTCAAGATGAGTCCTAACCAGTGCTGAACAGAGGGGAACCAGTACCTCACATACTTTGGAAGCTATACTTCTATTAATGCAGCCCAAAATAGCATTTGCTTTTTTGCAGCTACATCACACTGTTGGCTCATATTCAGCTTGTAATTTACAACAATTCCAAGATCCTTCTCATTTGTAGTATTGCTGAGCCAAGTATCCCCCATCTTGTAACTGTGCATTAGGTTTCTTTTCCTAGTGTTGTTAAAGTTCAGCCATCTGGCAAACCCATTTAGGCACCAAGTGACAATTTTAGGGTGACCATATGAAAAGGAGGACAGGGCTCCTGTATCTTTAACAGTTGTATTGAAAAAGAAATTTCAGCAGATGTCATTTGTATATATGGATAACCTGAAATTTCCTCTTCATCACAACAGTTAAAGCTGCAGGTGCCCTGCCCTCTTTTAAATCTGGTCACGCTAGTATAGCTCCTGCACCTTTAACTGTTGTGATGAAGAGGGAATTTCACCAGGTGCTGCATACATACAAATGACACCTGCTGAAATTCCTTTTTCTATGCAACTGTAAAAGATACAGGAGCCCGGTCCTCCTTTCCATATGGTCGCCCTAGACAATATGGTCGCCCAGCTACTGGGAACCCAACATTCTTGTATTGCCTATTAGTGACATGGCTCCCCTTTAAAAATGTCTGGCACAATGCTGAGTGACTGGGCCTGGCTGGGAGTCACTACCATTATAATTTCCCACAATGCCCCTAAAAGAGCATCACTTTGGGGCATGATGTGGAATTAACATGGTGGAATATGGTAACTGCTGGCATTGTCTGCTGCTGAACATGGGTGAACATACCAGAGGGGACCACAGGCATAAGAAGGCACTTTTCCAAGAGTCCCATTGTCCCCGTACATATAGTGGGTCATAACATTTCACGTATAGTACAGGATCGACTTAACCTAGCACAAAGTCACTATATCGACCATTATGCGTTGTAGCAGACTAGCAGTGCCTCAGTATGAATCTGTGCAAAATGGGAGATTATCTTAACATTTATCCATCTTTCAAAAGAAAAATGCTGGTTAGGACTGATTAAAGATGAAAAAGAGAAATACTGGTCTTCCTGATAGAATATACATTTGCTACTGCTACTGCTACCATTCCTACTTATTATTTTGGACAGATGTGACATAATCCCTTTATAAGGGTCTTACGACATTATTTAGAGCTGGTGGTTAGTGCATGAAAGATCACTCAATGACTGCAGCATCAAGTAGTGACTTTCAAAGTGGAGCCCATTCAGACATTCAGTGACGTGTCGAATAATCAGGTGGTGAGAAACCAAGTGAAGTGCATGTGTGTGTGAACCAGACCTCTAGATACTTAGGAGGGAGGAAAAACTCATGGATTTTTAGAGATGAACAATGGAGCACTGAGTGTCATTTAGCACTGGCAGTGGAGGTGCAGGTAAGAGTGCTAAAGGTGATTTAGGAACAGTTTCAGGAAAATCAATCTTGAAAACAGACTAACAGTGCAACCTTATGCATGTTTACTCATCATGTTCAGTGTGACTTGCTTCCAGGTAAATACATATAGGACAGTAGGTATTGCTTTCTCCAAGGCCAGATGCAATGTTTATTCTATTGAATTACTTCGGGGCACATATGCTGGTGTCCCTTATCAGGAACGATGGTGCCCCTATAGGAATATGGAAGTGGAGACGATGGAGCATATCCTTCTGTCCTGTAGCTTTTATAATCAGGCCCGTCATCTTATGATCACCCCATTGTTGAGTAAACTATCCAGAAGTTCAGACAAATTTTATGTTAAGTTTCTGTTGGAAGATAAGTCCTCAAAAGTAACTTTGGCTGTTGCTAAATTTCTTACAGTGGCGGTCAGGATTAGAGCTCTCTGTGTATTAGACGAAAGTTGACAATAGCTCTAACTGTCTGATGTTTCATGTTTGATTCTTGTTTTTTCATGGATCTATGGATTGCAATAAAGATGTATGGTATGGTATATAGGACAGTAGTATTAAAGGAAGGAAGAACAGAGACATGATTAATTGAAAGGGGGACAATGTGAGAAGAGCATTAGTACTTCTGATCAAATGTTGTTGTTGTTAAAGAAATTCTGTTATTTTGAGCTTTTTAATCAGAATAGTCAATTATTCTGATTAAGTGGGTAAATATAGAATGGCAGTTCCAGATGGCATCAGCAACAAAGGGTGGGGGGAGACCCTCTTTTGCATTGCATCAACTGTTGTGAACAAATGTGTTGTGGATGCTAAAGCAAATCAGAAAGAGAAGCGCATTGGGAGACAAGATTTAAACAACCCCTCAATTAGCCTCAAAGGCTACTGAGCTTGTCCTCTCCAGCTGAAAATCTGGCAAAGCCAAGAGTTTCTCTTCCAAAGCTCATAAATTGCTACAACAAAAAGAGAGTGGAAGAGCTCTGTAAATCAATGAAAAACATTAGCTGAGAAATATGTTTAGCAAGTGAGAACTGGCACGGAGAATATTTTCTGCTTCACTTTAATCGCTGCTCTGGAAGACTTTTCACATGTTTGCCAGGAATTCCCCAGGAAGCTAGAATTTTGTTTTGTTTTGGGCTTAAAAAGAGTCGGGGGGGGGGAGAGAGAGAGAGAGAGAGAGAGAGAGAGAGAGAGAGAGAGAGAGAGAGAGAGTGTCTTTTCTGATATATTTAGCTTTGCTGCTCTCTGAAACAGCTGACACTGCTCTGTTTACTCTGTAGGTTCTCTTGCATATTGACAAAGTTAAGCAATTTTCTGTGGTTTCTGCCATGGAACAGTCTCTAGTGTCTCTTTCGTTAAGGGAATAAGATGTGAATAGCCACGGAGGGTGCCAGTTACATACTCAGCATGGATGGTGTCTTTGCATGAAAGCAGATGTCGTGGATACTACCCAAATCAAATAAGCAAAGCAAGTTTGTATCTGCAACGAGAAGCAAAACTATGATGTGTTCTACACTAAATAGGTTACAAAGGCACTTGCACTGCCTAAGTAAGGGAAAGCCCTAGCCGTGCAAAATGATTCATCATCACCCTGATTGGCAGGTGTCAATATTGTTTTAGTCAATGTCTCTTATATAAATACTGTTAGGGGGTACATTCAGGAGCAAAGCTAAGTGAATCATTCTAAAATGACATAAGTTATGCCTCTTTCCAGCACATCAATCACACTGATATAACGATCAGCAGTGTTTTAAACAGATAGTTACCTCTCTAGAATAGGCACATACAATATGACTCCTAAAAGAAGAGATACCAGTGGGATTTCTACTGTAGTATTTCGACATGGGGTGGGTGAAAATTTCATCCAGTTCATATCTTACCAAAATGTGCAAATGTCCTCTTAATGGGACAAAATGAACTTGAGTGTCTTGTTTTTATTTTATTTTTTTAAAAAAGGAAAAACCAAATTCAGGACAAGCTGAAACTACAGAGGCAAAGGGCATTGACTGTTAAGCTCTTAAAAGTCTGGGTTTGAATCCTATGTAGAGCCTGTTAGGCCACTAACCTTTTTGCAACAAATGGTTAGTGAGCACGTTTAAATCATGGTTATGCAGCCACCATGGTTACATATGGTTTACATGACACGCAAAGTCATGGTTCACACAACACACTAAGCCATAATGTTTAGTTCAAAATGCTTAACCACCATGGCTTAGTGTGTCATCTGAACAAGCCATATTCATCCATGTTTGAGGGACTGATTATAATAGCCACCTCTTTTTGTCAACATGCATTTTGTCAATATGGCAGGCAGGTTCAACATGTTCCTCTCCATTCTGGGAATAGCTGTATCTATTGACTTTTGTCAGTGCAAATGGGTGAAAATTTCATTTCACTTGATCTTTTTTTTATTATCAGAATATATCAACATTGAAAAATTTCTTCATATACAGGACAGAAACAAAAGCTGAGATTTTTTTAAAAAAAAACTGAATGCAAGAGATGTTTTCAAAATGATTTAGGATGTTTTTTAGGATGTTTTTAACAATGTATATTATTTTTTAATTGAGTATTTTGTATTTTATCATTTATTGTTGTTCCCCACCTCGATCGAGATGGAGAGGCGGGTAAGAAATTATTATTATTATTATTATTATTATTATTATTATTATTATTATTATTATCATCATCATCATCATAATCATCATAAAAAAAACACATACATCCCTAATTTTAAATAGGTGTCTTGTGGATTTTGCAATTGCTAGGAAGTGTCTATTGAATTCAGTTAGGTGTGAGAGTGTCAACAATGTCGTTGTTAAAACAATGTCTAGAGGAGAACCTTTTATTAGCATCTTCTTATGCCACTGTGACCATGGAAAGAAGCTATTTCATTGCCCCATACACCTAGCAGTCCATAGTTATGCATGTGGTGCAAGCCACTCTCTTCTCCCTCTCTCCAGTGGGAAAACTGCCCTAGAACAAAGCAACTGCTAAAGGTAGTACTACTGGTTTCACCCCAATAACAAATTGACAATGGTCGTGCATTTGATGTCCTTTGGATAAAAGAGCATTGAACACTTTCAACATCTCTGTAATGTTTGCATTATTTACAAATATGCAAGGAGAGCTAGAGAGCCAGCATCTGTAAGTGCTTCTTCATCTCCATCCTGGCCTATACTTGAGCATCTGGTCAATGGAGCTTTCCTATTCCAGCATCACACTACTTTCCCTGACACTACGGTATGATGAAAAGGGATAAAGCAAAATTAAGCAGAGCATACAGTGAAATGTCACTCTACAAAACGCCAAATAAACGCCAAAACGCCAAATAAAAGAGATTTAGAAAATAATTGTGGGGGGGGGGGTTGTGTGTGTTTTAAATACATATGTAGATCTAAAGACATTTATATGAAGCCTACTTCATATAAAAAAAGGAGTTTTTTTATATGGAGTGACAGAATCCTCTATGTATTTGGAATGATTATTCACTATAACCCTTGTACTAGCATTGTCTCATCTGACTGCACTGTAAGCAGGCACTGAAATCACTCTCTAGGTAGTACCTTTAAATGATTTAGAACACTGTGGCAATAACAGTAGAACATGTGCAGCCTTTTGAAAATCGTAAATCAATTCTTTTTCACATCAAAAAATTCACAAACCATTGATCTGTCATTGAAAAAAACAACTGGGAAAACTTTAGAATGTTCAGATATGTCAGATACATAAGCATTCTGGGACCCAGAGCCAAAATGACTTTAGTTAAAAACACTAGGATAAATTTATCAGTCAAAATAATGGAATTACTTCAGGGATGTACTTCCCTCCCTGTGCCTGAAAAGAACGCCACTCCATTTTCCTTTAACAAAATGTTCCAAGTGACAGTTCAGTAACTGTGCCTCTGAAATGCACAGTCTGCTGATAATGCTTGAAAAGTCCTGCCTTGGTGGAGGAAAATTGGGAATCGTACATAAAAATGAGCAACCACCATCTTGCAGGTCATCCAGTTCAGTGAATTGTATATGCTGGAGTAACTTCAAAACATACACAAGCTTGATTGTTCATAGCAACGTTCCTGTTTCAGTCAACAGAGGAAGTTAATTCTTTATTTTCATGTTCCAAATGTGGAACTAAAGCTGAAAGATACTGGCTTGCTGAAGACTATCTTATGACCATTGGGGGCTTCTTTGTCAAAACATTTTTGTGCTCATCATGGATCCATTTTTATAAGCAACCCCATGCACATAAACATGGCGATGATGATCACTGGGTATAGATTATGATCCACATACCTTTCTCTGGATGGATTGATGAGATGCCTAGATTTTTTGCCAAATCCTGTGAAGACAGATGGAGAAGCATTTCTTATATAACTTGTAAGTGAACCCATGACTTCCAAACATTGCAACAGAGAGTCAGTATGCTGAAGTTTGAACTCGAACCAGAGAGACCTCAATTTAAATTCCTACTCAATCATGAATCTTGCAGGGTCACTTTGGAACAGTCACTGTATCACAACCTAACTACTTTACAGTTTTCCATCAAATGAGAACAAAAAACCTACAGCCACCAGAGTAATCCCAACCAGGTTGCCCTATGTTTATTGGAAGTAAGGCAGGAAACAAAGAGAAAGGGAAGGCAACAATTAAAGGGGGAATATGGCTCAGGTTTCATTAAGTAAAGTCCAGGACTGGTGCATATACTAGTTGTTCCTAGATTAATGTTAAGAATATCATCATGGCATGGGGAAACCCCTGACCTTGCTGCCCTAATGAAATGGGACCATTTAAGAAAAGTTGCAGACATGTGCTCCAATCTTACAAAGGAAACACTTTCCCTGTTCTGAAAAGTCAGATGTGTTGCATCAGACTATCAATAGTAGTATCAAATCATCTTCTCATGGACAGGAGCAGGTGGCTTGATTCAGAACACAATATCTGATCTTCCATTGCCATGGCTCGATCCAAAACTCGGCCATGAAAAACATTCATCTCTCCTGTTGCTCTGATCATATGATTCCCTTCCATAATTCTTTCCTACAGTAGCTCCCCTGTTTACTCCTGGATCCAATGCAAGCACTTTGTTATTTCCCTCAATGCCATCTATGGCTTTGCCCCCATGTCCCATTGCTCTCGTATTCTACCACATCTATGATTTTCCATCCTCTAGGGCGGCCACATATGAATCCCTGCAAAAGAAGAAATACATCGCCCCCAAAAAGGACCAAAAAGGACACTGATTTGCATAACATCTAGTGATGTTGATAGATGCAAATTTAGAAATTTATCCTCTGTAAAAGATTATCCTCTGTAAAAGAGGAGACGTAGATACCCTAGATAGACAACTAGACTGTGATTAACCCAGAGCATTCTAAAATTTTGGCCTGGATCTGCCACAAATATTATAAGTGAAAGAGGGCATATAGCCATCCCAGCTGGACAGCAAGACTGCAATTAACCCAAAGCATTCTGAGTATCTGGCCTGGATCCAAGAATGGATCTGCCACAATCATTACACTCCCTGCTCTTTCAAATCTTTTCTCAAAACCCACCTTTTCTGAGAAGTCTTTGACACAAGCCATGGCACATTTTCCTAATTGCATTGTTCTGCACAGTTCTAAGCTTGCTTTATGATAAAAATTGTGCATGCACTTGTGCATCTGTGCAGTACTGTGGCCATATCATTTGGGTTTCCTTTTTTCACAACTGGTTTTGTATTGATATAGTTTGTGACTGAAATGCATGGTTGATTTTGCCAGGAAACACTCATTTTGCTTTGTTACAATATATGGGGCATTATGATGGTGAATGGATATGATTAGCACTTATGTCCTTCCTTTGAAATACCTGGGTTTTGCAAAGGATCTGAGAAAAGCCTCATTGTTACTTTAGGAAGTCCTTAATAATTTTTCAGCAAAATTGTCTCCAATGGAACAAAGTTGGTGTCATCATGGAAGTGGTCTCCACTTGACCCATATCTTGAACTGACTCTCCTGATATACAAGTTTATGCATGTATAGGGTGACCATACAGAACCTGGTGAAATTCCTTCTTCATAGCAACAGTTAAAGCTGCAAGAGCTATACTAGAGCGACCAGATACAAAAGAGGGCTGGGCTTAACTGTTGTGCTGAAGAGGGCATTTCACCAGGTGCTGCATGCATACAAATGACTCCTGCTGAAATTCCCTTTTCTATGCAACTGTTAAAGATACAGGAGCCCTGTCCTCCTTTCCATACGGTCACCTCTTTGTAGGAACCTCTTTGGACTATCAGGAATCCTGCTCTCACAGGCTGTACAGATATCCCTATGCATGTACAAGGATACATGGTGGGGTTGGGTTTACAAATGGAATTGATATGGATGAACAAAGTTTGGGACAGAGCCCACCTCCTGCCCCTGATTATGCAGACTCTTCCTCTGCATAGTTAAGAACTGAAAAGGGCTGATAACTTACCAAGAAGAACCAGGGACCAAGAGGTCATTTGAGAATGCCCTATTGGTACTACCTGATATTTTGGTTTGGGAAAGTGGAGTTTCAGGCACACAAAAAATCTATTATTCAGTCATGCAACATGTTTTTTTTAAGGAGACTGTGCAATTTCTGCTTCTTCAGGCAAGCTGAACAGTTCTGACCTGCCCACCAGGACATTTATTATTCCTCTGTAGGTCCCTCAACTCAGATCAAGGGCTTCCGCCATGTTTTATCTTTCTGCTCTTCAAACTGGTGGAGTATTATAAGCAAGCATTATGTTTAAATAGAAGTGGGTTATCTATGCCCAAAAGTTTTTTTGCTGGCGGGGGGAGTTCTTTCCCTGCTTTTCTCTCTCATTCCCAACCCCAACTACATCCAGTTTGTCTGGGTTTTATTTATTTTTCTGCCATTTTTACAGATTGTCCATAAATTATTTTTATTTGTAGAACCTCTCTCTCACACACAAAACCCCTGCATTTCACACAATCACCCCTTCTTAAAATTTGGGGCATGGGGGGTGTCACAAGAACCAAGTAGAAGATATGATTATCTGTAAAGAACAACTTCCATGGGCCAGATTCAAAGGAGTACAAAACAAGAAGTTATGTCAAGCAGGACCATCTTGTCTAGGCAAAACACAGTGGTGTATTGGTAAATTTGGAAGTATAGACACTCATCTTGACTGCCCCCATAGCCACCCAAGGGGAGTCCAAACATTCAAGCAGCTGTGTTGATCCATATCCATGTAATGCTAATGGATCTTAATTGCCCATTCAAGGACAAGCCGCTCCAAAATAGTTTTCATTGCAACAGGGAACAATATATTGTTGCTGTAATGTAATTACACGTAAATGTAATTTCCCCCCAGCTACTGTGAAGATTGCAGCTAAAGCTGAGAGTAAACGTGGGAGCCTGAGTGGGGTTGTTGCTGCTGCTGCTGTTGTTGTTATTCCCAGTGCTGGGTCCTGGGAGCCCTGGGTCGACTACACCACTGGCAATACATGAGCAAAGTCAGCCTCAGCTCAGCAGGGCCTCCATGTCCACTTGAAACACAGAGAAGCTCATAAGCACAGCTGCCCCTCCATGTTAAAGAAGCATGGTTAGGATTCACATGTGCCTGGTGGAGTTCATGAACCCAACACACATCCATGGATTAGGACATTAGTGTTTTAGGGATCAGCTCTTAAAGTGTGGGAAGCAAGATTTGTGAGAAGAGGCTCCACACTTTGCAAGAGTCCTACACATAAGCAGCTTATCACTTGCATTGTGGAACAACTAAGGCCAGATCTACACCAAGCAGGATATTGCCCTATGAAAACGGTATGAAAGCAGTATATAAAAGGCAGGAGCCACACTACTGCTTTATAGCAGTATTGAAGTGCACTGACATTGTGGAAGTGAAGCGTGGAAATAACGAGGCGACACAAGTATTTGGATTTAAAACTGGGCCACATTTTATTAACAAATAACTGCAGAAGGGTAACCTAAGGCGGCATCTCCTCTAAATGGCTTCCATCCGTACTTATCTTGGGTGAAACATTCCTGTCCAGAGGGTGGCATGACTCGTTCCATCACCCCCTGGCCCCACTTTTGGGGTGGGAGACCTTCCGGTGTCACCCATCCCCGTGATGTAAGTCTACGGGTGGGTGAGAAAGGTTGGTCTCAAGGGTAACCCTTATCTCCCCAGCTGGACCGTAAGGTTCACAGCTGTTGAGCCTCAGGCATTTACCCTTCACCACTAGGTGCCTTGGAATGCTCACCAGCCCTAACCATGTGGAGATGTCCGCCTCCCTGCCAACGAATGTGACCAAAACAAAGAACTCCAATCAACCTATTTAATACACCCTAGGCTGTCTTGCAGTGTGAAGTAGGTGAAAAAACTCACGACCTTAAAATCAGGTAATGAGTAAAAAATTCCTACTTGGCCTCTGAAAGACGACCAGCGAACCCACACTACCTACAGGGAAGGGCGGGAGGAAGCCGCTTTGAAGAAGAGGAGGGGGTAAGAACAGATCTCTTTTAATATCCTCGGTCCCCCTCCTCTCTCCAGTGGCACGATGCGAGGTGCCCAATAGGCAGCCTCGACGCCTCGTCTCGCCACCCCCACCTGCAACGGCCTCACCACGCCTAGGCTGCGCTGGGCATGTGTGTAGGGCTTACTGTTGGGGCCCAGGACATATTCCATATACTGTTTTCATACTGCTTTCATAAGCTTCAATTCCTTGCTCAGGTGTGAAAAGGAGTAGTTCTTTGGGACCATTCTTTGCCTCTCAGGGCCAAATTCAACAACAGTCAGTTGCATTTCTAATCCCCCCATCACCACCCCACACTCCCGTCCTCCACTTCTGTATTGTCCAGTACAACCTAGCCACTCCTGGTGTCATAATATCCTAAACTTCTTTCCCCTTGCCGGCAGCAGTGGGCTAGGGAAATGCAGTGTGCCAGAACATCAGGACAGAGCTCAATTGTATCAAGTGATTCAAAGGAGAAGAGGGGGAGCTGGGCAAGGGCCTGCCATGTTAGACAGGCTAAAATAACCCACAGAGCCTTTATGAGATTAAAAAAGCCAGATCAGAGCTTTTATGACAAGGGAACAGAAACCTTTTCAGCCCAAGGGTTGTGTTCTCTGCCAGTGAACCATCTCAGAGGTGCCACCCCCCCCCCCCCAACAGAGTGGATGGGGTCAAAGCTAAAACGTGGGGCCACACACACGCATTCATACACAACCGCAGATAAAACACATCCATTCTCACACATAACACATTTACACACACATACCACACATGAAGATTCTATACATATGCTGCAGCTAGACTTGAAAAAAGCAGAGGCTGGTAGTTCAGTGTGAGTGTGCGTGAATCCGTTCTGGGTTTCAGCCAGAATTCTAATAGTAATCATATCCAATAATGTTGTGCCAAAAATTTATCCCATGAAAATTTCGACCATTCTCATTCAATTTGATAGAAAAGAAATTGCTTTCAAAAAGAAATGTGAAGGAGAAGAGATTTTTTGAGAAATTCTCATAGGTTCAGTTCAGGGTTCTTGTGCTTACTTTCTTATGAGATGGCTGAGTAATGTGTATGACTATCCTGTATTTCATTGTACAGTCATCTCTCTAACAGCCTGTACACTCCTTCACTTCCTGCACAAGGGAACATAACATAAAATTATTCTTCCCATAGGGCATTTTCAAATCAGGAAGTGTAGGCAGTCTGTAAGACTGTAGAGCAATGGTGAGATGTGTAATAGAAAGAAAAATATATAGACAGTACCCTCAGATACCTCACAGTGATTAGGTAAGGTTAAAAACACCACCAATACATATTCAAAATAAATTATAAAATGCCCTGAGAATGAGGCAGAAAAATGGAGGCCCATTTCATGGGGAAAGAAAAATTTTAGGAAATTCCTGAGATTTTTCTTTTCTTACCCCTAGGAATAACAATTTTCTCACATTTCCTTCACTGCATTCCCTCCCCTCAATGCCCTGGGGCGATCCTAGGTCTATGGAGGATGAAAAATACTCAAAAACCTTTAAGAAAAAGAAGAAAGAAGCTGTTCCACAACCCTTGACAATAGTGATTCCTACCTATGAGATATGGTTGGAGAATTTCTCCTCCCACTGGAGAAATATGGTGAAATTGTTCCCCAATTTCTCTACCTACAAAGAGGGCAGAGTATTTGCGAGGCTCTACTGTGCTGAATCTGTTTTGGGGATGAGGTTAAGCACATTGGATAGCTCCTGGCTGGTTTTGACTGAACCCCATATTGGATTCACAGCCCCACTGAAATCAGAGCCACTAGCCTCCAATGGGGGTAGGGAATCCTTCCAACAGTGCTCAGGGAGGGGAGGCTTAATCCTTCATTCTCCAGCTGCAACACCCCTCAAATTCTACCCACCTTGGCACTGCTTCAATGGTGGGCTTTTTCCAAGACTAATTGCAGTACAGGATGCAATTTTGTTCAGTGGGGAGGGATCACAGAGTGTGAGGAAGGGAGGTTCAATCCTTCCCTCACAGCCCCCAAATAACCCTTCCTCCCACATGGCAATTTATGCCTGAAAAAGCCTCCCACTGGTGTCATTGAAAGGAGTTATTTCCTCAAGTCTAAGTAAGGCAGCTGGATAGGCCGAGAAGGGCAGGCCACAGGCCCAGTAGTTTGGTCCACAAGATGGAGATTTCCTATACATGTCCTAAGAGGAAAGGCAAAAACACTGGTTAATTCCCAGACCCCAATGAATGTTGACATTTACCACTTGTTCTTGAGGCTTTATTATAGATGTTAGGATTTACTGATAATCCCAACCTGCCTGATAAATGTCTACAATTTACTGTTTTCTGTCAACATTTTGCGAATTTCTGACATTTACCACAAAATACTGAAGCTCCCAGACTTCGTTTCTTTACGGCACTTTCTACTGTCTTGCCTTTATCTTATTAATACAATCTGATCTGTTCATTCTAATAGGCCACTATCTTGCACAGAGTTAGAGGTGCTAAAACCTATTTTATTTCAGTGGATTTAAGCATACCTACACCTGTGCTGGAAAGTGTCCTTCCCCTAACTTGAACTGTTGTTGTTGTTGTTGTTGTTGTTGTTATAGATGCCAATTTCATTATTTTCATTTCATTTTTGCTTAAATATTTATAGATTGTATCTATAATTAAAGTTATCTCTTAACACTTTTTTTTTGTATTTTTAAACCCTTAAAAATCATTTTTAAAAAACCACATTTATTTTATTCTGCCCTGTGGTGCATGGAAAATCTCATCCTTTAAAATAAAGCAAAATAGCTGTTAGATAGCATTTCAAGCACTGTGTTCCAATACAGAACTCTGCTCATATCTTAGCACTCCAATTGATTTTCTTTTGTAATTTCCATAATTATCTGACTCTTCAGGTGCAGTGCGTGAGATCACACCCTGTAATCATGCCGGTGATCCTTAAACAATTATTCATCCTGCTCCTTCTTAAGCTTTCTGGGGCTATATTTGCCAGGGTGACAGACTTGTATCAATTTAATCCTTCTGTCTTTTACTTTCATGCCTTGGTGCATTCAGTACGTTTGTCAGGTGTAATTATATCCGGTTAATGAGGAGATGAATTCTGAGCCCCGGCTAAACAGTTAAGAGGTGTGCGTGCATATCCCACACACAAAGACAGAACTTTCTCACCAGCCGATGAATAAAATACTCTCATGTCTTGTGTCAGCCACGATGTGTCAACAAGATAAATAGCTGACAAAAATAAAACACTGTAGGGCCTGATGCTACAAGTTTCTCTTGTGGAAAGGGCTCAGAGGATCACAGCCTTAATTCTTGTTTAAAGAGATTACTTAGAATAAGATGGGATGGCCATGAATGGAGAAGTGAGATGCATTTGAGCAAATATGGATTTAAAGTTGATTACGAATGTTCCTGAAAGCACCATGGTAACTAGGATCTGGTTGAGTTGAAATCCCAACCTAACACTACCCTAAATAGGTTGCAACCTAGAGAGGTTCGCCTGGCGCCTACACTGCATTCCTTCTGTCGCCAGCTGAAGACCTTTCTATTTTCTCAGTTTTTTAAGACCTAATTTAACTTAAATTTAAACTTTGCTGTTTTAATTCCGTATTTTAATCTACATCAATTTTTGCTGTGTGGTTTTATCCTGGTTGTGCTTTTTATATTGTATTTTGTATTTGTGTTTTTTAGACTGTTGGTTGCTTTATTATGCTTTTCGTGGTTTTAATTTTTGTGAACCGCCCAGAGAGCTTCGGCTATTGGGCAGTATAAAAATGTAATAAATAAACAGTTGCTAGTAGATGGCAACTTTGTCATCTTTATCATCATTGCCATCTTCGGGCTCATCTACACCAACGAGGATATTCCACTGTGAAAGTGGTATAAAAGCAGTATATAAAAGGCAGGAGCCACACAACTGCTTTATAGCGGTACTGAACTGCACTTACAACTGTTGGGGCCCATTGACACACACACACATACATACATACATACATATATATCACTTTCATACAGCTTTCATAGGCCATGTCTAGACGACGGGGGTGGAGGGCGACGATCTCACGATTTTATGATCGTGAGATAATTGCCTTTGTCTACACGCAGCGTGCAACATCCCAGGAGGAAGAGGATGTTGCACCCGCCATTTTGTTGTTGTTGTTTTTAATCAGAAAAGAGAGCAGGAGCACTCCTGCGCAAAATGTAAGGGTTTTTAAAAACAAAAACAAAAAACCTCCCCCTCCCCCCACCCCACCCCTGAGGAGCTCTGTGCCAGACTTCAGAATCATCCCGAGACCGTGGAAAAATCGGAATTAAGCTGTAGGGCGATAACCCAGGCCAAGGGAGGGATCATCCCTCCCTGCTCCTGGGATGCCCTGTGTTTCATGTGGAAGCACAGGGACGATCCTGGGATGATCACCAGAATATTGCCCCATCTAGCCATGCCCCTAGTGTTATATCCTGCTTGGTGTAGAGGTGTCATGGGCCCCAACAGTTGTCAGGGCACTTCAGTACCACTATAAAGCAGTAGTGTGGCTCCTGCCTTTTATATACCGCTTTCATACTGCTTTCATAGTGGAACATCTGCTTGGTGTAGATGAGTCCTTCATCTTCATCACCACCATCAGCATATTTTCCCAATATACACTGGACACTAATCAAACATTTTTCAAACCGTGATGTAGCCTTTGTTGTTTTCTATTTTTCAATATGACCATCAGACAAATATTTAGCTGAATTTAGCCATCCAGTGGCAATAAAATAACCTTCTACCAAGTAAGGATAGGATTTTACTATGGAGGGAGGCAGGGATTAGCATGCCCACTAACTGCTAGGCGATATTATTCAATGTGGCTTCTGTTGCATTTTCACCTGTGCCTCGGCTAACATTCATCTTCACCTTTACTTACATAATGACTTTAATATAATGCCTTATAGGCCATAGCTAGACCTAAGGTTTATCCCTGGATCGTCCAGGGGTCAAACCTGTTCACCTAGGTGACACACAGGGGATCCAGTGCTCAGGCAGGGGCGAACCCTGGATGATCCCAGGATAAACCTGAGGTCTAGCTGTGGCCATAGTGAGTCAGGCCATTGGTCCGTCTAACCCAGTACTGTCGACATTGACTGGCAGTGGCTTTCCAAGGCAGAATTCTTTCCTAGCCCTACCTGGAGATGCTGGGGATATTCTATGTGCAAAACACATGCACCAGCACTGAGCTCTGGTACGCTGCCTTACAAGGGACCCATATTTTCCAATTAGTGCTAAAAGTAGAACTTCTTTATGACTTCTACTTAGAATATTAGAGTTGGAAGGGTCTATAAGGCCATTGAGTCCAATAAAATAATTGGACTAATAATTGGACATCGAGTCCTAATAAAATAATTGTGCTACTGTTACTTTGAGGTTTGGTCAACAGAGGTATTGAAGGTATCAAAGGTATTGAAGTAACTTCCAATGCCTGAAAAAATGATGATAATTATATTTTGCATTGGTGGGTGAGTGGGAGTTAGATAGGAATACAGGAAACTAGATTCATTAAATGGTATTTATTTTTTTAAAAGAACTTCTTAGCCACCTTTCAGGGCAGGTATGTACACCAAGGTGGTGTACGACAGGAAAACTCACATGATAAAAACTGATGCAGTAATAAAAACAATAAAAACAGTGACAGCAGCAAACATTGTAAAAAAGCAACAAACACCAACATAAAACAACGATAACAAAGAACACAATGAATTAGAACAGGGGGTCGGTTACCCGACACCTGTGCGTGCTAAGGTGCCCTTCAGGACCCCAGGTTCCCCAGCCAGGACCAACATGCCTCCCCCCACCATTCACTGCTGCTGCTGCTTCTGTTGCTGTTTCTGCTTCTTCCTGCCATCATGAGGAAGAAGCAGGAAATTGGCAGACTTCCTGTTTCTTTGGTCCTAAGGTGGGCATAGCACATGAAGCAGCAGCATGAATCAGTGGAATCAGTGGCAGTGGACAAGTGGGTTTGGGGATGGAAGAATGTGCGGGGGAGGGTGGGAGGATCTGAAGCAGTGGCTCTGGTGGTCAGATTGGGGGTTGGGATAGGGTGACCATATGGAAAGGAGGACAGGGCTCCTGTATCTTTAACAGATGTGTAAAAAAGGGAATTTCAGCAGGTATTTGAATTTCACAGCAGTTAAAGCTACATCAGCTATACTAGAGTGACCAGATACAAAAGAGGGCAGGGCTCCTGCAGCTTCAACTGTAGTGATGAAGAGGGAATTTCACCAGGGGTTGCATGCGTACAAATGACACCTGCTGGAATTCCCTTTTCTATGCAACTGTTAAAGATACAGGAGCCCAGTCCTCCGTTCCATAAGGTCACCCTAGGTTGGGAGAACTGGAGGGCAGGAAAGGGCAATCCCGAGCAGTGGTGGTGGGGTTAGTATGGTCATATGAGGCAGCTAGAGCATTAGCCGGGAGGGCAAGGAAATTCCAAGCAGGGAGGAAAATGAGGGAATCCTGGTAAGGGGGCAAGAAAACAGAAAATAATTGAACAAATGACAAATGCACTTGCAGGCCTGATAAAAAAATGACAAATGGGACAACAGAAAGGTTACCAACCTTTGCTTTAGAACAGCAGGACAAATGCTACTTTTTATCCCATGCTAATTTGCATCAGTTACAACATAAAAAATAAATTAGAATATAAAACAATCCCCTCCAAACATAGTGAGCAATAGTCTAACAACGCTTCAACAATTTCACCTATATGCCCATAAAAGCACAATGGGTGCTTAAAATGTTTTACACCCAATTTTAAAAATACCAAATCATTAGCAAGTCAAAATTCCCACCTTTAAAATCCCCAGAGTGGTAACTTCCTCACATTGAAAGCTTCAGCACCCCAGGCCAGGGAACAAACCCAGTCCCCACCTATGTAGTCACACCCATGTCTTTTCAAGGGAACCCTTCCCTCCCTCCCATTGACTCATCCGCTACACCCTATGTGTCTTTTCCCAAAGGTGGTAGTGCAGCTTTTCCCATCCTGGGGCCCTCCAGATGTTTTAGATGGCAACCCCCAGCATTCCTGACCATTGCCCTTGCTGGCTGGTGCTGATGGGAGCTGAAGTCCAAAATATCTGGAGGGTGTTAGGTTGGAGAAGGCCGGCGTAGCATTTAACAGCTGTTCAGGAAATCTGAACTGTTTCTGCAAACAACGTCAGGAGGGGAAGGAGAGAGAGAGAGAGAGAGAATGGAAGTACAACAACGGCTGGCTTCTGATTGTGGCCCAAGGTGTTTCCTTTCACCCTTCAGCTCCAGGTGAGGAACAAAAAAGGAAAAGTTCAGGAAAGAGACTTTCAAAAGGCAAATAATCCAAACATGTCAGGGAGAAGCTAAAGACAACAGAAAGTGTTGCTCTGGATGACAGGGAGATTTAACCCCTAATCCAAACAGAGACTCAGGCTTTAGCTAGACCAGTGTTTATCCCAGGGCAAACCCTGGGATTGTCCCTGTGCGTCCAGACGATGCACAGGGAATCC
Organism: Elgaria multicarinata webbii; assembly: GCF_023053635.1. Lineage (NCBI taxonomy): Eukaryota > Metazoa > Chordata > Lepidosauria > Squamata > Anguidae > Elgaria > Elgaria multicarinata. The sequence continues at coordinate 188,697,786 of NC_086171.1, forward strand.
CGGGGTCAGGGAGGGATCATCCCTCCCTGGCCCCAGGATATAGCCCTACACTTTGGGCCCACTTTTTCCGCAGTCCCGGACTGAGCCCAGGACCACAGAAGGTGTGGCCCATTGCCGCAGCTCGAGCCGGCTCTGTGTGATTACTCGCGCAGACCTGGGAGCTGCACCCATTAGGGGGTAGTGTTGGGGCAGCAGGGTAATGACTTTATTTATTTATTTTTTAAAAAAGTGCCTTTCCTTTGTGCACGAGTGTTTGTGCATTCCATCTTCTTTAAAAATAAAAATGGCGGACACGACACCTCTCTTAAGTGTAAATGAGGGTGAGATCTCGCGTTAATCGCAAAGTGAGATCACCCCTCCTCCATCCAGGATTATACGGTAGGTCTAGCTAAGGCCTCACTAAAGTTGGCAGAAAGGGGGGGGGTAGTAACCTTACGGTTGTTCCTATAAATATTTTACTGAAATTGTCAGAGCAAGTTTTTAAATTGAAAAAGAAAAGTAAGTGTGGCTTCCTTCTTTGATAGTCACTTGTGTACATTCCTACCAACATGAGACATTTTTAGGACTGGATTAATTATTGTGCTTAAGTAGACCTCAGCGCAGCTGGGCCGCATACTACAGTAATGATTAGTGGTGACTGCATGTATTCTTCAGTTACATGTCCCAGGCTCTTTTAGTGCTTCAAAGAGGGAGGTGTATGTGTGTGTGTACACATTGTTGTGCCTACAGAATGCAGGGAGGGGTATCATGCCCACTGGCTCTCCTCCTGACCTCCATAGATACAATGGAAGGTGTGGCTTTACACCTCCACCCCTTATAACTGTACAGATATAGGTGCTTAGTCACAACCAGGAACCCTGCACAATTGTGCATATGGAAAACCTATGCCAGTACAGTTTCTTAGGTTTATTTCTAAGTATACATGTGTGAAAACATCCAGAGTTTGGCTTATAATTGAAGTAAGGTAGCACTAATGAGAAAGTGTTAGGTCCAAAAGACTACTGTACTTATTTTTCCTGGAAATGCATCTGCCAAAGACAGAAAAATGGAATCCGCAGCAGAATTTCATTTATGCTGCACTCCATGATTATAGGAGCAGAGAACACCCACCACAGAGCCATGGATGGCCATCACTGGGAGATGGCTGCAGCAGAAGCCAACGATGCTAATGCTATTAGCAGTCCCTGCTGCCCACAACACAATTTGTCTTCATTGCCTCCCAGCAACAGCCACCAGTTTGGATGTGAGGCCCCCTCCCTTTGGTTATTGTTCAGCAGAGGGGACTGCTTATAAGAACATCCCTGCTGGATTAGACCAAAGGTCCATCTAGTCCAGGATCCTGTTTCCCACAGTGGCCAACTGGATGCGTCAAGGAAGGCCTCAAACAAGGCCTTTCGTTGGCTCAGTCCCACAAACTCTGTTCCAACGTCTGCTAGCTAGCTAGGTCAAATCAGCTCACAGCTAGTCAGGTCGGCTGGTGGATTTTCAGTCCTTTTTTACTCATGTAAATAGACATTTGTGCAAATTATGGGTGCAATATGTGTAATTCAAGCAAATTTGGGCCGTAATTTACACAACTTTCAACTGCAAGTTGTGAAAATTTCATAAATTGTGGCCAAATTTTTGCAAATTACTGCTCAGATATCTGTTTGCGCAAATGTCAGTTTATGCAAATAAAACTCCCCAAAATGTTTCCAGATTTCCGGGAAAACCTATGACTCTGCTCACAAATATGATCTGAGTCAGGGATGCCACGGAAATCTGGTGAGCCCCAAAAGGACCTGATTTCTTGGAGACAGACATGACTACTTATGGGTAGATTATATCACCTGTTGCAACTTCCCTTCTCTCAGTTCTCCAGAATGGGGATGTTATCAGTGGCCTTTCCCCAACAGACTGCTGTGACAGCTAGTTAAGAATGTAAATGAAAGATAAGCGATGTATGTATGGAAACTTCACTGCTTGACAGGACTCTGCCTTGAGCCAGGGAAGGAGTTATCCCATCTTCCCCATGCTGGTGCCCTGCAGAGATGCTGGACTGCAACTCCCAGGCAGCTTGGCGAGTTGCAACCCCACCCCACTGCAGGGCACCAGGCTGGTGACGGCTGGGTTATACCATTCAGCAGTAGATTCATCCAGACTACAACACTGGAAGTAGCCCGTGAGCAGCTGGGAAAAGGTATTGCTTGTTTGTGGCCAGAGAAAAGAGACCTTGGAATGTATTCATTAAATTTGGGTCCCCTTCATGACTGAAAGTTCCAGAGAAACTGTTTGTTTATTTGTTTAGCTATAAAGCCATAAACCTATACCCACATTGTACAATTGCAAAGATTTAGAGCAACCAAGTCTAGTTTAATGAAGTTTTAATGGAAGTGTGTGAGGGGGTTTCTTCTTTCATTTTATCCTTCAACATTTTCAGTGTTTATGGGTCAGGATAATTTATTTATCCCTCCCCCCATACACACACACACACACACACACACACACACACTTATTTTTCTTTCTTTCTTTTTTCTACCAAGGAATGAAAAGCCTCTGAGATTTCATTTCCAGATACTTGAAGGACAACCACCAAATTAAGATCTCTGTGTGTCCACTCATACTGAAATGGGGATGGCCACAAAGAGCATGGGCTTTTTAGTGGTGGTGCCCAATTTCCTTCCCTGCATGCATTTCCTATCCAGGTTACTGAGGATAATTAAGTGGATTGAAATCCCAACTCTTTATGATGATCATTTCAAAAACGTACATGCAGAGGCCTTTTGTTTTCACTGCCCTTGAGTATATGTGCATTCAGGGAACTATGGGATGCTGATTGTTGCTATGACTGTTGCCCCCTTTCTTGCCTGACTGGACATCCAAAGGCAAAAATGAGATAACAACCAAGGATTGCTTTTCCCTGTCCTCTCAGAGTTTGCAGCCATAGTGTGCAGGATCTGTAATTGGAGCTCTTCCACTTCCTCAGCCAGCTTTTTCATCCAGTGCCAGAGCCCCAAGATGTCAGGAGTTTGTTCAAGCTCCTGGGTCCTAGTTTCCTTCTGCCATTCTGTTACTTTCCATACAGTAGATGTTGGATGCTGGGTAAATACACAGTTGCTGGCTGCCCCACACTAAACAGCAAGCGATGGAAGCAATGAGGAGAAATGGGAAGGAAAGCTAAAGGTATAGATGGGAATTTGTTCAGTCAAGATTCCATTAAGCTATCAGTACTACTTGTCATTCCACTGACACTTAGGGATGTACAAGATTTTCTTTGAAAATCATCCCAACAGGTCCTGTTTGCAATCCTGAACATGAACAGGTGCAGGTGGGACTGTGTCAGAAAGGCAGACTCACACTCACTCATCAATGAACCACTCCATCACACAAATACCATCTTTGTCCCTCATGCTCCACCTTCTCTGCCCTGTAACAATAGCACCCTCCCACTCCTGTTTTGGAGGGCTGTAGCTTAAGGGTAGAGCACATGATTTGCAGACAGAAGGTGGATTCCTGGATTGAGCGGGGGGTTGGACTCGATGGCCTTATAGGCCCCTTCCAACTCTACTGTTCTATGATTCTAGGTTATATTCCTGGCATATCCAAGTAGGGCTGGAAACTTTCTTACCTGAAACACTGGAGAGCAGCTGCCAGTTATTGTCGATAATTCTGGGCTAGATGGACCCATGGTCTGATTCAGTATAAGGCAGCTTCCTATGTTCCCAGCAACTGGCATGCAGAGGCATGCTGTCCCTGATACTGGAAGCCATGCGAAGCTGCCTTGGGTGCTGTTTAGTTTTCTTGAGCACCATTGTCTTGGTGGAAAGGTGTGGTACAAATTGAATGAATGAATGACTAACTAGAGCCATCTTGACTAGGAGCCATTGATAGACTTATCCTCTATAAATATTCCATCTCTAACGTTCCTTTAAAGCAATTGTTTCTGACCAAGTCTTTGTGCAACTCAGCCAACCAAGCCATGCTAGAATCCCTGTTCTACAGAAGGTCATTCCAATCTATGGCCCATGTGTTGCAGTAGATAATTGGCTCCACTGCCTTAACTAGTATTTTACATTTAGCTCTTCCCCTTTCCCCAGCCCCTCTTTTGCACCAGTTTCTGGTTGATGGGCCTTCGGGTTCTAGCAAAAAACAAATAAATAGATCCCAGAAGCTGGAAGTCTGACCACCCCCTGGTATGTAAAGAACAGAGTGTTGCCTTTTGACTAAAGAAATCTGGTATGAAATCTCACCCAGCTTTAAAGTTCATTGGTAAACCACTGTTTCACCATGTAACCTATCTTACAGAAGGCCACTCCATGCAGAGGGTGCGGGAAGGATGTCTCTGTCTCTGGCCATGGCTAGAAGAGGGCGTAAAAGGGTGATGATCTCGTGATGGTTTACACATGGCGCACGACATTGCGGCTGCCATTTTTGTTTTTTACAGGAGATGGAGTGCATGAGTGCTAGTGCGCAAAAGGTTAGTGTTATTTTTTTTAAAAAAAATTCTCTGCTCCCCCCCACCCCACCCCCAATGAGCACAGAGCTCCTGTGCCTGGCTCCCTGCTCCTCTCAGTTACTCGCAAGGTTCTGGGACAAGCTGTGACGCATGCCCACACATTCCACGGTCTCAGGATCATCCCGAGACTGCAAAAAAAAAAAAAAAATAGGATTAAAGGCTATATCGATATCTCGGTGCAAGGGAGGGATCATCCCTCCCTGCTCCCGTGATGCCCTGTGTGTCTTGTGGATGCACGGGGATGATTCCGGGGTGATCCCCGGTATATCAAGTGGTCTAGCTATGCCCCCCCTCTCTCTCTCTCACACACACACACCACACACACACACACAAATATACACATACTTTCCCCAGGTCAAGAGTGAAGGAGGATAAGGATAACTCCATACTTGGTACACTGTGCTTCTTGGATGAAGTGTGGAATAGAAATGAGATAGATAGATAGATAGATAGATAGATAGATAGATAGATATGGAAGGAGGGACAGACCAACAGAAACTTTTATTCCAGAGGAGCCTAAATTAGGACATTTTGGACTAATAAATATAGTTTAAATCTAGGCAGAATTCAGGCAACTAGATACAAGGCTACTGTGAATGAAAGAAGCCAAACAAAGGAAAAATAATGTTGCTCCATGTGAATGCTTCCATTATGGTTTCTCTTTTAATGAGAAAATAGGAATTTGTTTGAAGAGTCACCAACATATCTCCCTTCTGTCACACAAACACACACACACACACACACCAGAAATCAATTTATCTACCATAGTGCAAAGAAGAGCTCAGTCACCTTGTCAGGAATCGAACCTGTGGTTCCAGGAAGTCTAGATATTTCCACCCTAATGCATGGCTCTCTGAAAGGCTTAGCTTCAGCACCCACTAATGTCAATCAGATCCTTCCAGTGACATTGCTAAGAGGTTACTTAGGCTTGAAGCCATTTCTGCCACCACTCATAAGTTTAATAGCTATCTTGTTCTTTTTCTTTAACTAAAACAAACCATCCGCAACATTGCTGAGCTTCATTCTGGGGCCTGGAAAGGCGAACACCAACCTCGTTATATTAGTTTCTCAGAACGTTTATGAGAATTTTTGAGGGGAGGGAGACTGCAGCCATCCAATTACTGCAAACGGCTGAATGTCACACAAACACTAGGCCTGAAATTACTTCCAAATTGGGAAAATGGAGGAAGAAAAACAACACTTGGGGGGAAATGTTGAGGCTATGAACTGTAGAACCCCTCAAACACACACACAGAGTGTTCCACTCACATTGAGTTAAACCATTCTCTCAGAGTCTCAGAAACTGACATAGAAACTGACACCCCTGCCCTATGGATTCACTGAAATTACGAACTGCCTTGGGGCTGTGGGACAACCTCCCTGATGAGGTCTGAAGCTGCCCTGTGCTTGCAGCTTTTTAAAGAGGATGTAACTCTTCTAATCAAAGGTCTTTTTGTGACTGCTGAGTGGTCATTGCCACCTTGCATTACTGCTGCTGTTGATTCTATTATATTCACTGATTATTGTTTGCAGTTGGTTTTTATTACTACTTCTATTGTTTTCTTGTTTATGATCTGTTGGAAGCTGCCTCAAGCCTTGGAAAATTGTCGCTGAGTTGGAATTTGAACCTGGTTTCTTATTGTTCAAGGCCAATAGCCTAGCAGCTAACTGCACCCCACTACCTCTCTAACAGATTGTAAGACCTCTGGGCAGGAGGCCAACTCATTCTCTTCTTTACAGAAGCAATCACATTGCTGGTGCAAAATAATGATTAAATGGTAGTTACAGCAATGGTTATAAAAGGCAAAAGTTCTCCAAGGGCGTTGCTAGACGTACCGGGTGTTCCGTCGTTGAGGAGCGGTGAAAGCGGCTTTTCCCGTTCAGCCGTGACGCCTCATCATCCACACCTGCCTTCGATTTGTGGCGGAAGTTTGCGCCGGTTGTGCTGCTGCCGCCGCGAGAACGGTTGCGCAGCCACACCGGCCTGATTGCCGCGGCTTTTTTTTTCGCTCGCTGCACGGTTTGCGCACGTCCGAAAGACCGCAAACTTGCGCAGCCGTCAGCGATGCCGCCGCCGGCCCTGGCGGCGGCAGCGGCGGCAGTGCCAGTGCCAGCCGAAGTGCTGCTGGTGCTGTTGAGGGTCAACATTGATGCGCTCACTTCCTGATGGGGGTCGTGGCGGGTGTCATATGACCCGAGGTCAATCGTCTGCATGGCCACTCTGTGCCTACATCTCCCATCATGCCTCTGAGGTGTCGGCGGCGATGACCGCCTCTGTGCCCTGTGCCCCATCCCAAGGAGCCAACCCACATCTGGCCGTAGCCATGGCAGCAGCCCACAAACAGCTCTGCCCTGTGCCAGCCTGGTACCCACACTAACAGGCAGCGTACAGCACCGCCATTATGCGGGCACGGTAGCTGCCCACCGCAAGGAGTCACCAGCCACTTTTCCGGTCCTCCGTTCCTGCGCAAACTGTCACTGGGGAAATAAAAAAAAAAAGCCGCTCCGCCGCGCTGCCCCAGCTGCCGGACTGCGCGCAAATGGCGGACGCGGCTTGACCGAAGCCGCTGACCACTCCCCCTTAGCACGCCTTTTCCTGCCCAGTGCGGACCGCAGTGACCTCACATCCTCCCACACGTACTCCGAATTACCGCGGGACAGCAGGAAAAGGCGTCCTAAAACTCACTTTTTTAAAGTCGGGAGAAAGAGGCTTCACCGCGGGATAACGGCGGATCCTCGTGAACGTCATCTGGAAGCCTCGACGTGACTGCGGAAGGTAACGCGCGCTAGAGCCTCGTCTAGTAACGCCCCAAGTCTCCAAAAGTTTGCCTATCTTCCAGGGCTGTGATCATTGCTAATTGCTCTGTGATTTCAACATCATCCCTCTGAAGGGTATGCAAATGTTTATCCCTCTCCAGCATGGTAAAGGGATGGGTGAAACGGAAACGTTTGCACACTTTCACCAATAGAAGACTTGGTTGTGCTAAAAACCCTGAAGTTCAATGCAAGCCTTCCAAAAGGTCACTAAGAGCTGTCAAAGTGTCTAGAGAGATATTTTCAGCGTGATTTGGGAGAAAACCTTGCATGGATTCCATTTATGTACTGCTTTCACATCAAAGGCTCTTGCCCAACCCAGTTCATGGAAAGGAGGATACGAGAAAAGGAAATGGCATGTTCAGCAAAAGTGGGTGTGATCCAGCCTTCTGGCACCCTTCATTGGTAAGGAAATAAGTCAGTTCCACCAACTCCTACGTACTCTAAAGTGAGTGCCCTTTTGGAGGCCATTCTCTTGCACAGTATGAAAATGGTGACATGTAGTTTAAAATGCAGGACTGTGTGTTATGCACTTTTTCAGATATTGGTTAGCTCCAAGTTGTTGCAAAGTGGTTCCAAAAAACTAGAACTGTGCATAAGTGGCCTCGCAAAAGTCTCCACGCTATTTGTGGTGGAGAAATTGGGGGTGAGGGGAATTTCACCAAATTTCTCCAGGGGGAGGAGAAATTCTCCAACAATTTCTTACAGGTAGGCATCACCATCGGCAAGAGTTGTAGAACAGCTTTCTTTCTTTTTTCTCCTAAGTGTTTTTGGGTGTTGTTATTTTTACTGCACTGCCACTGCAAAATGCCCCATTTTGCATTTTCCACAATGCCCCACAGATCTAGCATCACTCCAGGGCATTGAGGGGAGGGAATGCAGGCAACACACAAAAAGAAAATGGTGGAAAAAATGTGAAGGAAATGATTAAAAGTGTCCTTTTATTTCTAGGAGGTAAGGGAGGGGGGGAATCTCAAGAATGTCCTGCATGTTTTCTTCCTCAATGAAAGGGGCTTCCATTTTTTCCTGCCTCATTCTCAGGGTAGTTTATAATGTATTTTGAATGTGTGTTGGTGGTGTTTTTGACCTTAACTAATCACTGTGAGGTGGCTGAAGGTATTGTCTACATTTTTCTTTCTATTACACATCTCACCATTTCTCTACAGTCTCCTAGGCTGCCTGTACTTCATGAACTTAAAAGGCCTGATGGGAGGAATAAATTTATTATCTCTCCACTGAGCAGGAAGTGAGGGAAGCCAAGGAGGTTACAGGCTATCAGAGAGATGACTGGACAATGAAAGGCAGGACACTCAGACACACTCATCAGCCATTTCATAAGTAAGGTAAGCACAAGAAACCTGAACCAAACCCATGAGAATTTCTCCAAAATTTCTACTCCTTTGAATTTCCTTTTGAAAGCAATTTCTTTTCTATTAAATTGAATGAGAATGGTCAAAATTTTCATGGGAGAAATTTTTGGCACAGCACTACAAAAAAACTAAGGGCCTTGCTAGACCAGGCCTTAGCGTGCCTTCCAACCCGGTTTCCCTGCTGTGCGTCCAGATGACGCACAGGGGAATCCAGCGGCAGGCCGCAGTGAGGCCTGGTCTAGCGCGCCATAAGCTAAGTCACTTATGGCGCGCTTTTTCCCCAGCTCTGGCCTCAGGCCGGGGCTGGGGGAAGTGTGGAGACTTCCGTGGCTTTTCGCGGCTCCTCGCTTACTCGCGAGGAGCCGCGAAAAGCTGCGGACCTGGCACAGCGCTCATAGGAGCGCTGTGCCCATCGGCGGGGGGGGAAGAGAGGGGAGGGCGAAGGATGGGAGGGTGGGTAGCACGGGGGGAGAGCGGGTGCGATTGCGCCGCTCGCCGCCCGAGCAAGCAGCCGAGCGGCGCTTGCCCGGACAATGCCGCCCTATCCTGGGCATGCCCGGGCAAGCACCGCTCGGCTGCTTGCTCAGGCGGCGGCAGCGCAATCGCACCCGCCCTCCCCCCGTGCCACCCACCCTCCCATCCTTCGCCCCCCCCCCCCGGTTTTTAAAAAATAAATAAATAAATAAGCCACTTACCTTCCCGGAGCCTTCGGGCCACCCGCGGCCCCTTTAAAAAAAAAAAAAAATGGCGGACGCCGCAGGGCTTGCGTCCTCCCTGCGGCTCCGCCGTCTGGAAACGTGGGGGAGGCGCGCTAACGTTAGCGCGCCTTGGCCCTGCTTCCCTGCCGGCGTAAGCCGGCAGGTCTAGGAAGGCCCTAAGTTCAAAAAATACTGGGAGGTTGGCCCGTTCAATAGCAAGATAGGGGACTTAGGCCACAGCTAGACCTAAGGTTTATCCTGGGATCATCCAGGGTTCTCCCCTGCCTGAGCACTGGATTCCCTGTGTGTCACCTAGATGAACAGGTTTGACCCCTGGACGATCCAGGGATAAACCTTAGGTCTAGCTATGGCCTTAGAAATAATGCAGGGTTAGCTATGAGAAAGAACATTTAACAAAGATTGTTGAGGAATACAGCCTACCCAGGAGATGTTGGTAGGTAATTTATGCAGCAAAAACTATGATGTTGCTCTCAAAAGACCCTTGCTTATTATTATTATTATTATTATTATTATTATTATTATTATTATTAAACCCCTTGCTATATGCATCCAATGATAGTGAACAGCATCATGCTTCAAAAGCTCATGCTCTCTCCATTTTATTACAAGGAAGTCCACTGTTCTGGGAGAAGAGCCCAGATATTTTCCCTTCTCCACTTTGTCCTGTCATGGTTTTATAAACTTGGTTTAGGGATACAGGGCCATTGAGCCCCTTCCAGATAAAGAGAGACAAAGATGCAACATATCCATCCAAAGAAATGCAAGCTATACATTTCCCTCTGTTGTAATGATGAGGATTAGCAGGCTGGAACTGCACCTAGTAAAAAACCATGTGTGTTCGCAGCCATACTTAAAGAGATCAGACCCACACTTAAAGACACTATCATTTGAATTTAAAAAAGGTGTATGCTGCACGTTCTATGCTGCATCAGCGATGAACACAAATTCAGACAAAGCATGTCTCTTTTTCTTTCTTTTTTTTCTCGTTATGAAAGAGATGTAAGTGATTTGATGTGAGAATCTGGGAAATGAGAGTAGGGGACTTAACCTGCTTCTATGACATGCTGCCAGCAGGACTTGCCATAATAAATTGTTCTTAAAATTATTCAGCAGGGAAAAGGTCTTCTCTCCAAACTGCTGCTGATCGGAGATAAGACCTTAGCTTGGGGAGAAGGGAAAGGCCTGGGAAAGAGGCCGGGCTTGGGAAAGAAGCTGGCATGCTGGATGGGCTGAATACAGGCTGAATACAGCCAATGGGCCAGGCATTTCCACATGCATGGCCTAAAACCTCCTGACAGCATATCAGTGCTTTTATTGAGTCCAACATTGTCTACCAGATTGGCAGTGGCTCTGAACAGTCTCCGGTAAGGAGTCTTTCCCACCTCTACTACTTTATATCCTTTGAACAGAGGAAGTACAGATTTTGTTAAATCCATTCCATTTGTGTTTCACAGTTTGTCAGAATCTTTCATTCTGTTGTCCACTCATTCATGGAATTTCGTTCCATTGGTATGAGTGCACATTAATACCGGTGAACATTAGTGTTAATGTGCCTTAGCATTAACGTGCATTCACGCAAGTGCAAATTTGCGCAAATCCCTACCCCTCATAAATTAAAAAAGTGGTCTGCAAGTCCACAGAATCTGCAGAAATGGGGGGCATGAAAGATTATTCTCTTCTTCCTCAAAGGCTCAGAGCATCTTAACACCATTTGTCTTAAGGGGGTTACTAAGCACAAAAGGCAATTTACCTCCACACTAGCTAGCCAAAAAGCACTTTTGTTTGTTTCTATAATCAGGGTTGGGTAGAGCGGGGACCAGTGGGCCAGTTGACATGGGCCTACAATTTTGAGGGGGCTTACTCCGACTCCCCCGGTAGAGGCAAAGGGGGACCCTTTGGTAAAGATTTGTTACAAAGTAGCAATTTTTCTGTCATTGCCAGCAACAGTGGCCTCTAATGAGAGGAGCTTCGGTGTCCTAAAATAAATCAAGTCATACTTTCAGTCCACAATGGTGCAAGAACATTTGAATGGATTAGCAGTTTTGAACATTAACATTGACAAGGCAAAGTTGCTTGATTTTTCTGTTGATGAATTTGCCCACCAAAAAAGCATGTAAAGCATTTCTGAATGCGAAGAAGTGATGTCTTATATACATCTTGAATAACAGTACTTGCCATTACCTTTTTTATAAATCGTTCTAGTTCATATGTATTTAGAACTGATTAAAAAATACTTAATGAGCAGTTTGAAATGGGGCCTACATTTCCCATCTGGCCTGGGCCTATTATTAGCTTTGCCCGGCCCTGTCTACAATTGTGCATGTCTGCAGCGCAGGGCATGGTGCTGCGCCGCCATGTTGGCGCTCCTTCCAACCATCTACAGCAGAAGCACAGTTGTGGGCTTTCCTGAAGGCCCCGCCGCCATGGCGCCCGCCCACCCAAGCACACACACCACAGTTCCAAGGTTAGGGAATATACGGCCTAAGTTCAGTACTTTTTTTCGTTTTTCTTTTCTTTTTTTTAAAGCTGTAAATGTGAAGGGTCGCATTTACAGCTAAATGGGGGGAAACAAGCGGGGAGGAATGGGGTGCTTCCTCCCGCACAGAATATCCACCCCCCCCCTTTAATTTTTGTTGGGTTTTGGGTTTTTTTAAAAACAAGGGTCCACAGAGGCGCAGAGGTGGACCAGCTACCTTTCGGCTTGCTGGTCTACCCCCTTCCCTGCCCAGCTGATGGTGACCATGGCAGCAGCTCCGTAGCAAGAGCAACAGACGGAAGATACTGTGGTCACCTCGCTCCAAGCTAAAAGAGTCAGGGTAAGTGCCCAACTTTTTTAGAGCGGAGCTTTGTGGCTTTGCCCCTGGATCGCTTTGGAGCGGTGGCTGCATCATATAGATCACCTGCCGCCACTCTGAAGCTACCATGAGGAAAAGCGCCTGTCTAGACAAGCCCACAGCCTTCTATTGGATGATGCTCATGATATCATTAGTGATGAATGATACATCCTCCACACCCATGCTAGGACTCCTTCGTGAAACTTTTATTTTTTAAAAAAAATGCTGTAAAGGTTGAGCACTAGTGTGGGAACTCTTTGGTACCCTTTCAATTTTGGGGGCAGAGCCTGAGCAAAACCTCTTAGGAAGTTGCTGCTTGTTTAAGAAACCTTGATCACACCTGTACTCATGTCTCACACTCGCAGGGAATAAATAGCCTTGTTGCAATGCAGCAGATTTGTTAAACCCTTGCTCTTCATAGCAATGACCCTTTACTTTGGGAACTCCTTTCAGTTAGTTAGTTAGTTAGTTAGTTCCTCAGTGCCTCTGCTCTCCATCCCTTTACCCTATTTGCAACCTCACTTGAGGTCAGAGGTCTGTCCTCAGGTAAGGGAGCCACCAGGTGCTCTCTGCAATGGCTGCAAGAAGTGGGTGGAAATAATCCCCATTCAGATTGCTCATCCCAAGGTTGTAGCAGTGTCTACAACCTGGGATGGGGAATTTCAAAATATCCTGTTAACTATAGGACTTCTCCCTTAATTTGTTAGCTTTTTGAATTCTGAGTTCTTCCCCTATCCAGAGATCCCCAGGCCTGCGATATATCTAGATCTATTGAGCTCAGATGCTCATGAAAAGCTATATTATACAAAATTACTAAAACAAAATAAATTCAAATTGATATGGGGAAATATTCTTGAATTATATGCGGAGTAATGTGATCCACTGCAAAACCAGTATAGACCCACAAAGAGCCATGCAGGACACTAAAACTTTTTATTTATTTTTAAAACTTTTTTATTTCTATATAGCTATTTATTTATCCAATTTTTTAATGGTTTTACTTAGACACATGAAACATTTTCTTTTTAATTACAGCATGATATGAATAGAGGGCAACCTAGAGACAAGGGAATTGGGCCAAAGGAAGGTCAGGATGGGATAAGTATTACTGCTTCTTTTGTATTGGAAAATGAACAACAACAACAACAACAACAACAACAACAACAACAACAACAACAACATAATAATAATAATAATAATAATAATAATAATAATAGTATACTGTTTATGCATTTATTTATTTAGAATATTTCTATATTGGGCATCTCTTTATCAGCAGCTGTGAGTAAAGCGGCCTTGAAGAGCCCATTATCAGTCATTAATACTCCTTTTGGCAGGGCTCCCAGCCTAATTAAGTGGACTGTGTTTGGAAAGGTTTGCCAAGACAGGACAGCACTGTACTCAAGAATGGGCTGTTTGTGACCAGACATAAATTAGCATAGATCTCTGGATCAAGAAAGGGTTGGGGTTTTTTCCAGAAGTGGTCACAACACTGCCTCCTTCAAGGTAGTAGGGACCACTCCATCATGCACTGATGTGTTCCCCACTCCTCTGATCCATCCAGCCAATCGCCACGAGGAGCTCAAGTAAGCCATGATGGTCAAGGATCAAGAGCCAAGGCTCTCTGGCCAGTTCACAACAAAACTATAAAATGCAACTTGATAAAACTTAAGTAAGCATGACGGTGAGAGATTTTATTCTCAAAGTGTCTTCCAAACCCATCGCTGCATGCCTCCAAAGGTTCCAGCACTGGATTCACTGGGTCCACAAATGGTGTAAAATGCACCATTGACAGCTGCAATTTTCTCGTGATAGGCTAATGGAAACTGTCATTAGCCTATTGTGTCTTTTAGAAAGCTGGAGAGCTGCTCTGGTGGACTAAGCTGGGCTCCAGAAAAATCCACGGAAGCCCACACAGCTTGGATTTCCCTGTGACACACACACACACACAGACTAGACATTAGGAGTTTGCCCATCCCTACTGAAGGGACCCTGAAGAAAAGAACAGCGTGCTCACCACAAAATGGTGTTGCCTGGCCTCAGTGTCTAGATTTAAGAATTGCTGTCTACAGTCTTGGCCTAAATGGAAAATCTTGGAGGATGGCAACAAGGGAGAGGGCCTTCTCTGTGGTGCCCCCCTAATTATGAAACGATCTCCCCAATGAGGCCTGCCTGGCGCCAATATTGTTATCTTTTCAGTGACAGGTCAAGACTTTTCTTTGCTCCAAGGCATTTAACAGCATATGTTGAGTTTTTAACTGACTCCAGAACTGTCTTTGGCCTGGCTGAGAGTTTAAAAATTGTTTTAAATGTTAGCTGTTTTTATATTTTTCTGGTTTTAAATTTTGTATATTGATTTTTAATGTTCAGTCTGTTAATCTTTGTAAACCACCCAGAGAGCTTTGGCTACGGGGCAGTATATAAATGAAATAAATAAATAAAAATAAAAATGAAAGGTTGGCTTAAATCCTGACAGTTCACCCCCTCCAGCAGATGATTTGAGCTGCCAAAGATAACAATACCTACGTTGTCTGGAGTTTGAAGCGTATGCTTACTTCAGGATCAGGCACCCACCACCACCAATTGGCTGTTTAGATACTGAACCAAGTAATAGTATATCACATTTAAAGGAAATGTCAGAGATGCATCAGATTTTCATCCCATACCTGTGTAATTATTTTAAACATCTCACACTACCACTTTCAATCACCAGTTTGCTTTCAAAATGCCATTTAACTGACAAACAGTAAGATGCAAGCTGTGAATATGCTAGCATATATACATTTGTAAAATGTTATCAATTTCCAGAAGGGTAGATGTGTCAGGCGGTTGCAGTGAAGACAATCCAGAGTCTTGCAGCACCTGAAACAGATTAACAAATTTATTATGGCGTAATCTTCTATGGATTAGAGTCTACTTCACCAGAGGCCATGAGGATAGTAGATATAACACTGACAAATGCTTTACATGGATCTGATTCAGTGAAGTGTCTTTTGTGGGCACATGCCACGTTGTTCCCATGCAACGTATTTCTCAATCAAACAGTGCATGCAAAATGCCTGTATTGGGTAAAGTCCACCGAAAGTACATTACTGAAAACAGCCTTCAAAATGTATTATATTAGCAAATGGGTATTCAAAAAAAATGTGCATGTTAAGAAAATTGGGTGCAAAAATGTGTGTATTTGGAGAGATGTTCACAAAAATGGATATGAATGTGCACACGTTGCTTTTGATGAATTGAAATTAAGATGAGAAAAAGGAGAGGCACTGAAATTTGCAAATTAGTCCATCACTACTCTTCAGTTCTACTAGCTTTCCATAAGGATGAAAGTTAATATGTATCTGTTGTTAGCCTGTATGTGTGTATGTGTACGTGTGTGTGTGTGTGTGTGTGTGTGTGTGTGTGTGTGTGTGTGTGTGTATAATCCTGTCCTTCACTGCTGAGAAAGGATAAGAATGCTACTAAGGCCATAGCTAGACCTCAGGTTTATCCCTGGATCGTCCAGGGGTCAAACCTGTTCCTCTAGGTGACACACAGGGGATCCAGTGCTCAGGCAGGGACGAACCCTGGATGATCCCAGGATAAACCTTAGGTCTAGCTGTGGCCTAAGTCTCTTTGTGCTGGCAAAGCCCAAATATATGTTGACATAATAAATCTATTGGATACTGATACTGCAATGGGGGGGGGAATGGGCAGGGCTGCAGGCATGTCAGGAGGAAGAACAGAGTATGATCTGTAAATCCTATGCTCTGTTACCATGTGATCCCAAATATACTGAACAATAGTGGTGTGCGCTCCACACCGAAAATCCAAGGGTCCAACAGTGCTCCGGCAGAGCTCCAAATTTCAATGCTGTTAGGGGATGTTGTTAAAACTGTTGGATACCTGGTGCAGGGTAAAAATTGTTCAGAGCTCCATCCCGTTTTTTGGATAACTGCTTCGTTATAGCCTATGGCAATTAACCAAAATGCTTTTAGCTCTGTCATTTCTAAAGATAAAGAGATGAAACTTGGCACCGTGATAGCTCTTAAGGGGGGATACTGGCCCTTTCTACACCTAAGGGTTATCCCAAGAAAATGGAGGGATCGCCCCTGCTTGCTCCCAGGATCCTCTCTGTGGCATATGGATGCACAGGAATGATCCCGGGATATAGGGCTGGTGTAGACATGCCCATAGACTTGACAAGTTTGAAGCATCCCTTGATTTTTAGAGGGGATTAAAAATCCTACTCAAACCATTCCCCCCCCATACATGCACATGTGTGCACGCACACACACACATATATCCGAAACTGTGCAGGACCTTTTATCCTTTACTTTGCTGATGCACAGTTCAGCATCTCCAGTTTATAAAAATAGAGATCTGCTGTGTTCCCTTTTTGCTCTAATGGGGTGAAATTGGGGTGGGGTGCTTTCATAGTGAGAGCACCCACCCATTTCACCCCATTAATGCAAACTGTTCAGTACAGCTGACTGTCAAACCTTTGACAGATGAGCTGTCAAACTTTTAAAAATTCCTTAAAAATCAAAGGACAAAGTGATCTGTTTCAAACTTGGCCTGTCTATATCACTCCTTAAGAGCTATCACAGTACCATGTTTCATCTCTTTATCTTTAACAATGACAGAGCTGTAAGCATTTTGGTTAATTGTCATAGGCTATAATGAAAAAGTTGTCCAAAAACAGATAATCCGACGGAACTGAGAACAATTAGCCACTCCAAAATCAGAGTGGAGAACATGGTCAGTGGAGCTCTGCTCCAAATTTCAGAGCAGAGCAGAGTTGCTCTGCACAACCCTACTGAACAACATCTGCTGTGGTCTTTCACCCAAAGTCACAGCATACCACCTTGGCAGGTATTAAGCCATCCAAGTGGGGGAAAGGTGTAAAAAGACCACAAGCCAGAGGTTAAAATACTCAAAAATGTCATTTATTATAAAAGCAAACAGAAAAGGTATGTGAGTACCATTCAGATGAAGCCAGCAATTATTTAGTTAAATCTGTCAAGGAGGTAGGAGATGAGGAAGGACAGGATGAGATGGATCAGCATACAAGTGACAGAGAGAGGTGGAAGATGAAGAGCTCCAATCAAATAAGGAGATAGGGTGATAGAAACCAGGTAGATACAAGGATCCTAATCAGGTTGGAGAAAGAGTTCAAAATGTGTACAATACCTTTGCCCGAGGCAACACATATAGCTGTTTGGAGAGTCACAGAGGCTTGAGAGGAAACAGAATTAAAGAGCGAATCGAGACAAAAACATGAATATTACTTCTCCCACAGCAGGAGATAGGAAGGGACATTTTCAGGCCTCTCCTGTAAACCAGGAGTTGGTCCTTTTCACTGGATCACTGAGGATTCATGCCTCATTCCTTTCAAATTACAAGGGATTAGGACACTTTTAGATAACAAGCTTCAGACAGTGTCCAGAAACATTCAATACAAAAGGCTGGGATAGAGGAATACAGGCACTAGCAAGCCAACAATTCCCCTTGAGACCTACTGTATATATAATGAAACCTATTCAGAACAAAACTGTGGGTTCTGCTTGAACCCTTAGGATGGTATCAAAACAGAATGCAGCATCAAAAATAGGGTGGGAAAAGGCTTGCTTTCTGAAGAAGGGACAAACTCTCCAATTCAGGTAGTGACAAGCTCTCCTTTTCTTTCTTTCATTTTGCAGGAGGGTTTTCCTTATGGAAAAGGAAGATTATGAGGTGTCAGATTGCTACATGCAAAAATGTGTAGTGTGCAAAAGGGGGGCATGCATATGTTGGCTGAAGGTTCATATACTTGATGGGTGCTGATGTATATTTAGTATATAGCTTTTGCAGTGAGTTTCCCGCTAATGTTTGCATGGTGTATTTCTTCTTTAGGGCTCTGGAGAGCCAAGCAATAGATGGACCATGAGGACTAATTGTATTAGGAATGGGTAGGAAGTCTTGGTGTAGATTGGCCTAATCCACACAAAGCAGGATATTGCACTATGAATGCGGTATATAAAAGGCAGGAGCCACACCAAGCAGGATAAAGCACTATGAAAGCAGTATGAAAGTGGTATATGGTATGTGTCAATGAGCCCCAACAGTTGTCAGTGCACTTGAATACCGCTATAAAGCAGTAGTGTGGCTCCTGCCTCTCATATACCATTTTCATACCACTTTCATTGTGTAATATCCTGCTTGGTGTAGATTAGGCCATTGACTCATTCTGGAAATTCCACATGTATGGAATAGAGGGTGGGAACCACACCACTTGTTCATATCATGCAGTACGGCAATAAATCAATCTACAAAAAAAAAGGAAGAATTTGGTGATGGGAAATTTTGTTGAAAGAGCAGTTTGCACACAAAAGAAACCATAGACAGACAATGAACAGCCAAGATCAATAGTGACAGAAGGGCAGATTGCTAACACTTGTTTTGTCAGAACCACAGCTACTTTGCTTCAGACTCCAGAAACAAACACTCACAAGGAACCTCAACTCCATTCCTGAAATAGGAGCTGCAGGGTCAAAACACTCCACCAGAGAGGGGCACACTATCCATCCAAGTAGGAATCCTAAACATTCTCCATCCCTTCCTCAATAAGCATCCCAAGGTGTCCTGTGCTCCAAACATGCCTGGCCATGGAGCATCTCCCCACCTTTCTTTGGAATATCACAAATAATCTTTACACAACAGGTAGGAGTCATGTTTCCCACACATGGAACACAAGTTGTATCCTTTTTGCAGAAAGCAGAGCCTGGGAAACCAATGGGGAGCTGAACCACCTGTACTGATCAGTACTGATGGAATGGTTCTGTTCTGCAATTGTTCCAGGATCCCAGCATTTGTTTGGTGCTGCAACAGTTGAATACTGATCAGAAATCTGGATTTTGGAATGATGGAGCGAAACTGATTCTGTGTGGTTGTGCAGTTTTGGATATTCTAGCAGACACATGTTTTGGGGGATAGAAACACTCGTCTGTTTGTGCTCTGGAGCTGTCTGGAGAAACATAACCTGAAATTATCTGGCCCAAGTTAGTGCAAGCAGAAAATGGGATGAGGGTGAAGGAGACAGATGGACTGGAAGAAAGAGCACCTGTTCTGTCCTTGTGTTGC
This sequence comes from Elgaria multicarinata webbii, assembly GCF_023053635.1. Lineage (NCBI taxonomy): Eukaryota > Metazoa > Chordata > Lepidosauria > Squamata > Anguidae > Elgaria > Elgaria multicarinata. Next base: position 188,717,122 of record NC_086171.1, read on the forward strand.
TTCTTCAGACAAAGAGGAGCAAGGACCTAGAATCCCAGCTTAAGGGAAAGGTGAGAAAGTGGGTGCCTCCCTTTTGTCTCCCCAAGTTCAATGCCTCATGGGATTTGTTCCCTTAATTATCTGCCTGGTCTTCCTCCCTAGTGCACCTAGAAGTAGACATTGCTGGGAGGAAGGAGGTGTCCCTTATATTAATAACAGGCCTTTTTTAATTATTAAATGTTGCTGTCTGTAGAAATGGTTAAATTAAGACCTTGTGCCATTCATAAATTGCTCTATTGCACTATTTTGCTAATTGTAAGGAAACAAAACAATGAAACACACACACACACACACACACACACACACACACCATTGCTTTAAAATTCTACCAGTTCTGTTTTCTCTTCAACAATTCTAAAAACTTTCTACTGGGATCTGACATGAGAACAGATTTCATCCCATTAAGTTTGGATTCAGAAACCATGCTGGAAATACAGGAGCACAAAATCCAGGGTGGGATCCAGTTGAGGCCAATTCAGTGTCCTCCTAACAAACCTCAAACACAGCATTTCACCTATCAGTCGTACTACTGGCCCAATACTTCTGACTCATCTCGCATTGCACAATCAGAGCCAGATCACTTGGAGACAAAGTGCCAGGGTAATCTCCATGTGGGATGAGTGAATATTGTCCTAATCACATTATCTCCAATAACAGACACATCAGGTAGACAATCTGCTGAGAGGGTGGAGGTGGGATGCAACATGCACAATAGAAAAGCACCTGGCTGATGGCACCCTTTCTCCATTACTCATTCCAATCACAGCTACTATCTGCTCCAAATGCTATCAATATCCCCATGTTCTTCTGGTCTCTGTGTGTTCCCTCAATCAAGGTCTGCAGTAACAGCAGTGACCAATGCTAAGCCAGTTCATAGAATCATAGAATCATAGAATCATAGAATAGCAGAGTTGGAAGGGGCCTACAAGGCCATCGAGTCCAACCCCCTGCTCAATGCAGGAATCCACCCTAAAGCATCCCTGACAGATGGTTGTCCAGCTGCCTCTTGAATGCCTCTAGTGTGGGAGAGCCCACAACCTCCCTAGGTAGCTGATTCCACCGTCGCACTGCTCTAACAGTCAGGAAGTTTTTCCTGATGTCCAGCCGGAATCTGGCTTCCTTTAACTTGAGCCCGTTATTCCGTGTCCTGCACTCTGGGAGGATCGAGAAGAGATCCTGGCCCTCCTCTGTGTGACAACCTTTTAAGTATTTGAAGAGTGCTATCATGTCTCCCCTCAATCTTCTCTTCTCCAGGCTAAACATGCCCAGTTCTTTCAGTCTCTCTTCATAGGGCTTTGTTTCTAGACCTCTGATCATCCTCGTTGCCCTCTTCTGAACACGCTCCAGCTTGTCTGCGTCCTTCTTGAATTGTGGAGCCCAGAACTGGACGCAATACTCTAGATGAGGCCTAACCAGGGCCGAATAGAGAGGAACCAGTACCTCACGTGATTTGGAAGCTATACTTCTATTAATGCAGCCCAAAATAGCATTTGCCTTTCTTGCAGCCATATCGCACTGTTGGCTCATATTCAGCTTGTGATCTACAACAATTCCAAGATCTTTCTCATTTGTAGTATTGCTGAGCCAAGTGCCCCCCATCTTGTAACTGTGCATTTGGTTTCTATTCCCTAAATGTAGAACTTGGCATTTATCCCTATTAAATTTCATTCTGTTGTTTTCAGCCCAGCACTCCAGCCTATCAAGATCACTTTGAAGTTTGTTTCTGTCTTCCAGGGTATTAGCTATCCCACCCAATTTGGTGTCATCTGCAAATTTGATCAGCGTTCCCTGCACCTCCTCGTCCAAATCATTAATAAAAATGTTGAAGAGCACTGGGCCCAGGACTGAGCCCTGCGGCACCCCACTCGTTGCCTCTCCCCAGTTTGAGAAGGTTCCATTGATAAGTACTCTTTGAGTCCGATTCTGTAGCCAACTGTGGATCCACCTAATAGTTGTTCCATCTAGCCCACTTTTAGCTAGTTTGTTAATCAGAATGTCATGTGGTACTTTGTCAAAAGCTTTGCTGAAGTCAAGATATATGACATCCACAGCATTCCCACAGTCCACAAGGGAGGTTATCCTATCAAAAAATGAGATCAAATTAGTCTGACAGGATTTGTTCCTGACAAATCCATGTTGGCTTCTAGTAATCACTGCATTGATTTCAAGGTGTTTACAGATTGACTTCTTTATAATCTGCTCCAGAATTTTCCCAGGGATGGATGTCAGGCTGACTGGTCTGTAGTTCCCAGGTTCCTCCTTTTTGCCCTTTTTGAAGATAGGGACAACGTTAGCCCTCCTCCAGTCGTCTGGCACCTCACCCGTCTTCCATGATTTTGCAAAGATAATAGACAAAGGTTCTGAGAGTTCTTCCGCTAGCTCCTTCATTACTCTAGGATGCAGTTCATCGGGCCCTGGGGATTTGAACTCATTCAAGGAAATTAGGTGTTCTTTGACCATTTGTTTATCAATCTCAAACTGCAATCCTGCCCCCTCAACTTCTGCTTCACTTTTTCCAGGGGGGTCATAGATCCGCTTTTGGGAGAAGACCGAGGCAAAGTAGGAATTGAGCACTTCAGCCTTTTGTTTGTCGTCTGTTATCAATTTGCCATCCTCATTAAGCAGTTGAACCACCATTTCTTTCCTCTGTCTTTTACTACTCACGTATCTGAAGAAAGCCTTTTTATTGCTTTTAGCATCCCTCGCTAATCTCAGCTCATTCACAGCTTTAGCCTTCCTGACGCCATTTCGGCACTTCTGCGCCACTTGTCTGTACTCTTCTTTTGTAGCCTGGCCTTCCTTCCACTTCCTATATGTATCCCTTTTTGTTTTCAGTTCATCAATAAGCTTTTTGTGGAGCCACATTGGTTTCCTCTGTTGTCTTCTATCTTTTCTCCTTGTTGGAATTGTTTGTAACTGTGCCTTTAAAATTTCATTTTTTAGATACTCCCACCCATCCTGCACTCCTTTTCTTTTTAGGCTCCCTTGCCACGGGACCTTACTTATTATAGTTCTGAGTTTATTAAAATCAGCTTTCCTAAAATCCAGAGTACGTGTATGGCTACGCTCGACTTTTGTCTCCTTCATAATCAAGAATTCAAGTATGACGTGGTCACTTTCCCCCAGAGTTCCCGTAACTGCCACTTTATCCACTAAGTCATCCCTATTGGTCAATAACAAGTCAAGGATTGCCGACCCTCTAGTTCCTTCCACCACTTTCTGTAGGAGAAAGTTATCACCCATACATGTCAGGAATTTCTTGGAAGGGCCGCTTTTGGCAGTAATGGTCTCCCAACAGATATCAGGGTAATTGAAGTCCCCCATCACTACTACATCACACTTCCTTGAAACACTGGCAATTTGTTTCTCAAAAGTTTCGTCCTCGTCTTCTCCTTGATTGGGTGGTCGGTAGTAGACTCCGATTATCATATTCTTTTTATTCCTAGCCCCATTTATTTTAATCCAGACGCTCTCGACGGGGCTCCCAATCTCATCCGCCTGTATTTCTGTGCAGGGATAGGTATTTTTAACATATAGTGCAACTCCACCTCCCTTTCTATTTCTTCTGTTCTTTTTGAACAAGTTATATCCTTCAATTGCTATATTCCAGTCATGGGAGTCATCCCACCAAGTTTCAGTTATACCTATCAAGTCGTATTTGCCTTCATGTAATAAGAGTTCAAGTTCATTCTGTTTGTTTCCCATGCTCTGGGCATTAGTATATAGACATCGAAGACCATGTGTTTTATAGTCTGGCTTTGTTCCTACCTTGTTGCAGACACTATTTTGGGACTCTGTTGGAGCTGTTCTCTGTACTGTGGTGCATTGGCCTTCATCCATTGTTGCCTCAAAATTTGCGTCTCCCACCCCTGTAAGATTCAGTTTAAAGCCCTCCTGATGAAGTTCTTCATGCTGTGGCTGAACTCATTCTTTCCAGCCCTTGTGAGGTGCAACCCATCCCTTGCCAGCAGTCCATGTTCCAAGTAGCGTAGCCCGTGGTCCCAGAATCCAAAACTCTCACGACGGCACCACCTTCGAAGCCAGTCGTTCATCCGGAGTATTTTTCTTTCCCTTTCTAATCCTCTTCCAAGAACCGGGAGGATGGATGAGAAAACTACCTGGGCCCCAAAGTTCTTCAGTTTCCTTCCCAGAACTTCAAAGTCTGAAATGATTTCTTCGTAGCTCTGCTTGGCGACATCATTTGTTCCCACATGGATGAGAAGAAAGGGGTATGTGTCCGTGGGCTTTATGAGCTTCGGTAACCCTTCAGTCACATCTCTAATCTGTGCTCCAGGGAGACAGCACACCTAGCGAGTCCATGGGTCTTCACGACATACTTGGGTTTCAATCCCACGCAGCAGGGAGTCTCCCACAACGACTACTCTTCGCTTCTTCTTGGTTGACCTACCTTCTGTCTCTTGGTCACTGTTGCATGGTGCCTCTTGTACTTCTTCCTCTGCAAACTGTCCTTCAGTCTCATTCTCCAGAAGTTGAAAGCGGTTGCTTAACTGCAGTGGCTCCACCGGTGCAGAACGCCCTCTAATTCCTCTCCTAACTGTCACTCTTTTCCAGGGAGTTTCCTCTTCATTGGCTTTCCTCCCCTCAGCATACTCCACTTCTGCTTCAGCTGGCTGTTGTTCTTCAATCTCATGTGCTTCTTGTTGCTGTTGCAGTTCCACCGTTCGGTCTAAGAACTCCTCGACTTCTCTTATTCCTTGGAGGGTGGACACTCGCTGCTCAAGTCCTCTCACTTTTTCTTCCAAAAGTGCCACCAGCTTGCACTTGTTGCAGGTATACGCCATGTTGAGCTCAGGCAGAAACATGAACATTGCACACCCTTTGCAGGTCACTACCTCTAGGGACTCCTTTCCATCCATAATGTCGATTTCTGCTTTTGTTTTTTTTTTTCCTTTTTGATTATAGTAGAATTGCCTTTGCTTTGTTGTGTCCTCTCTAAAGGTACACAACTATATGAGGATGTCTTAAGGGAAAGTAATCTTTTGGGGTTTTTTTTGCTTTTGTTTGGTGGTGGTTTTGTGGGGGGTTTTTTTTTCTCTTTATGCTTTTCTTTTTTCCCCCACCTCTTTTTTATTTTTATTTTATTTATTTATTTATTTTATTATTATTATTATTATTTAGAGGCCTCCCCCTTGGCCTCCCCTGCCGAACTCCCCCTGCCAAACTCCTGTTTGCTCTTCCTGTTAGCTCGCTCCCTGTTCGCTCGCTCCCTGGGAATCTGGCTTACTTTTCTAGCTTCCCATAACCTGCCACAATTCCTGTAGCTTTTCAGACTGCATGGTAAATAGTAATGCCACAGTTTCATTTCCAGTATGGATATGTAGTGATGGGCTTGGGGTGGGGGGAGCACCTTTTTCTCTATGCATCAAGTAGTGTTCAATCAATGGCACATGGATGAAATTACCAATCCTCGTTCTCTGTGAAACGCATGTACACTATCAGATCTGACAATATGCCTCTGAATATCACTTGCACAAGTAGGAGGGTGCTATTACATTAATGTACTACTTTTTGGCTTCCTATTGGAGCATCTGCTTGGCATTGTGGGAGCACATAAGCCGCTGGTCTGACCCAGTAGGATTCTTATTTATTTATTTATTTATTTATTTATTTATTTATTTATTTATACCACCCAATAGCTGAAGCTCTCTGGGCGGTTCACAGATATTAAAATCTTGAAGAACATAAAAACAACCAACAATCTAAAAACACAAATACAAAATACAATAAAAAAGGATAAAATCACACAGCAAAAATTGATATAGGTTAAAATATAGAATTAAAACAGCAAAGTTTAAATTTAAGTTAACAGGTGTTAAGATACTGAGAAAATAAAAAGCTCTTCTTGTGTGTTTATGACAACATATGCCTTTTACCCACACCTGGCAAGTCTGGGCGGGTGAGGGCTAATTGAGGGTGAGGGTGGCATGACATTCGCTATAGGTGGTGCCATGTGGTGCCACTGGAGCTGGAAGTGGACAGAAGATATATCAGCTTGCATACCCCTACTGGCTACCTCTTCTGCTGCACGCCTCCCTCCGTCCCTCCCTCCCCTCTAGGCAGTGTGGGCTTGCTGGTCGTCTTTTCGGAGACCAAGTAGGATTTTTTTTGCTCATAATGTAACTTGATTATGAGTTTTTTCACCTACTTCACACTGTAAGACAGGCAGGGTGTTATAATTAGTAGGGGTGTGCACGGACCCCCCGCTCCGCTTCACTTGCAGATCCGCCATTTTCCGGATCGGGCCGCTCCGCCCCGCCCCCGCTCCGCCCACTTCCGCTCCGCTCCGCTCGGAGCTCCGGATCCGGATCCGGAGCTCCGTTTTCCCCCCCATAGGCTTGCATGGAAAGCTAAAAAATTATACAACTTTTTTTCTGTTCAAGTTAGAAACCTCATGTTTGGCACCATGACACCTCATGGGGGTATACACACGCACGCCAAGTTTCAAAGCAATCCCATCATCCCCTGATTTTTGGGGAATTTTTGAAAATCGGGCACCCCATTCACACCCCTTTCCATAGCTCCGTCAATTTGCATGTTAGAAACCTCAAACTCGCCACCATGAAAGCTTATCCAGGGATACATACGCACGCCGAGACTCAAGGCAGTCCCATCATCCCCTGATTTTTGGGGAATTTATAAAAATTCAACACCCCTTTCCATAGCTCCGTCAATTTTGCACGTTAAAAAAACCCCTCAAACTCACCACCATGACAGCTTATCCAGGGATACATACGCATGCCGAGACTCAAGGCAGTCCCATCATCCCCTGTTTTTTGGCGGGGCTTAAACCTGCAAAATTTGGAACTTCCAAAACTCCAAGTGAGCGCAGGAAGGACTTCTCCCCTGAGTCAAAGCCACACACACACAACATCCCTGCGAGGTGGGCAGGGGAGGAGGGAGGGAAGGCAGGCAGGCATGCAGCTGGCATTTCTGGGGGCATAAGGAAGTGAGCCAAGGATAAGCCAGTAATGCATATAAAATGGAATAAATCAATAAATAAACAAAGGAGGGGTGGAATTAAAAGCAGCAGTGTTGCTCAATAAACAGCAAGAAGAATTTTTTTAAAAAGGCTATATCTGTCTTTTACCAGCAATAGGGGGACGTGCCCGGGGGAGGGGGAAGCAGCTGCCAGTTCAACTCAAGACAGCCACCAACAGCTCTGAGATTAAGAAGTAAACGCTCACTTCAACTCATAACAGGCATCGCTCCACCACTAAGAAGTAAACGCTCACTTCGACTCATAATAGGCATTGCTCCACTGTTTTACTCTCTTTTACTCTCTCATTATTTCCCGCAATGCAATCCTATGGCGAAATGTTTTCAAGATGGCGACCGGAGCGCTCTGCCTGAACTAGGAGCTCCGAAAAATGGTCGCTTCTCTTCGCCTTGCTTCTAGGGGGTCCGCGGTCCGCTTCTACTCCGCCTCTGGGTAAGGCGGAGCAGGCCAATCCGCTATGGCTTCTACGCTCCTAATCGGAGCGGATCACACCCCTAATAATTAGGTTGATTTGGTTCTTCAATTTGGTCACATTTGTTGTAGGTGGGTAGGAGCAAGCTTCTAGAGCGAGGTTGAAATTGGTGTGCATTTATAGGCACCGTTGTGGTGATAGGTAATGCCTGAGGCCCACCACTGGGAGCCTTGCAGCACCAGCAGGCAGGATAAGGGTTACCTTTGAGGCCAACCCTCTTCAACCACTCAGAGCCCTGTAGCCTGGGAGGTTGGGTTTTGACACCAGAAGGCCTCCCTACCCCAGGAAGGGGAAGCCCGTGAGGTGGTGAATTACCAGGCGCCACTTGGCGGGCAGTGAATAGTTCACCTGATCCCAACAATGGCCAGTGAAATGGCCAATAGATGATGCCCGCTTAGGCCTTCCCTTTTTCTGCAAATCTTTAAATAAATGTGGCCCATATTTAATCTCATTTCTGTGTCTCATTTTGTTATTTCTCACCCTTCATATCCACAAATACTGCCCCTTTAAAATATGACTGCTTTAGCTGTGTCTGAGCCCTTATGACAGTGAGTAGTTGGAGTTAACTTGTTCAATCTCTCTCTCCTGTGGTATCTCACCTTTGATGTCTTCATGAGGCTCATAGAATGGGAGGAAGGGAGGGGACTCCCCACAACCACCAACACTGTTTATGAGCTCTCTTGCCCATAACCTTTCCACTAAAACTTCCTTGCTACTAGAGCAGTGATGGAAGGACCTCAGCAGTTCAATGCCCTCCTGCTTTGCCCTTGTTGATACTTATGTGATAAAAACAATCACCATCAGTCATGAAACTTAAAGTGGAGTGTAAGGAGTGTGGAGCTTGCTCAGAAACTCTACTGGGAATATTATCACCAATGTGCAATCAGGTGAATGTGAGGGAGATGTGGCCGGATTGAATTACATCCTGGGGATGATTGAGACCTTTGTTGTTATGTGATGCCCCCCACCCCAATTGTGAAATAATCTCCCTGATGAGGCCCGCCTGGCGCCGACATTGTTATCTTTTCAACACCAGGTTAAGACTTTTCTCTTCTCCCAGGCATTTAGCAATATGTAATTAGGTTGGGTTTGTTTTTCTGGTTTTAAATCGTATGTTTTCGTGATTTAAAATTGTTGTTTGTTGTTTATAAGTGTTTTTATCCTATATAAACCACCCAGAGAGCCTCGGCTATGGGGCAGTATTCTACTACTACTCATCATCATAGGTGTCAGTTTCTATTATGTCCCCATAGTTTAGATGTTCATACTGTTTGTGGTTAGGATTGCAACTATTTTATGCTGGCATTAGTCCTGATATAGGGTCCTCCACCATAGAGTTGTTCTCTAAATGCAGCTTGGAGAATGCACTTGCAAATCCCACTTGAGCCATGATTCAGTGAAGGACCGGGGAAAGTTAGTATGTATCATCATATAGAAAATGGAATAAGAAATAAGTAGAACCACCATAAAATGTCATGAAAGTTTGAAGGAAGGGCAGCCTTCCTCTCAGCTTTTGAAAGATTCAGAGAGAAGAGGAGCCTGGTGCACCGCACCCTTAATTGCATTTAGAGCTGCCACTGATAAATTCAGGTCAAACATTGCAACTCCAGAAATATGGACCCTTGCAAAAAAATCAAAAAAATCTGTTGGCCATATTGAAATCTGCCATGCCTTCATCCAATGCAATGTGTGTTTAGTCTGGAAGAGCCTAGGATGTTTTCAAGCTTACAGAAGTCATTACATTTTCTCATAATGGTGGAGTTGCCTCCATAGAAACTAGATCTGTTTGGGTGCCTCTGAATAAGTCTTTCCAAAGGAAGGCTGTAATGGCCAGCAGAGTCAGACCTGGCTTCCATGGGACTGAGGGCAAGTTGCAAAAGGCAGTCTGTTGCTAGCAAAACACTTTAAAGAATGAGTCTCCTAGTTTATTGATTGAGGTGTGCATGCTTCACCTTTATGCCCCATTTAAAGGGCCTTTTTGTGTAGTTTATGACAGAGGTGGGCAGAAGGCAGATCTTCAAATGCTTTGGATGTCAACTACCAGCATTTCAGACCATTGGCCTTCCATTATGGGAGTCTGAAACATCTGGAGATCTATCTTCTGTCCACCACTGGCTACTAGGGGTGTGCACGGACCCCCGCTCCGCTCCGCGCCGCTCCGCCCATACGCCGCTCCTCTTCGCCGCGGAGCTCTGGCTCCGAATCGTAGCTCCGCAGTGGAGGGGAGTGGTGCCAGGTAAGGCCGGGAGAGGAGGGCGGGGGGGTTACCGGGCCCTGCCGCCGTCACCGCCCGTGTGGCGACAGCGGCAGAGCCTGGTAAGGGACCAAGGGGCAGGTAAGGGAGAAGAGGGGGGGTTACTGGGCCCTGCCGCTGTCGCCGCATGGGCGACAGCGACAGCAGCAGGGCCCAGTAAACCCCACTTACCTTTCCGGCGGAGCTCCGGATCGAGGCGAAGGATCCGCCTTCACCTCGATCCTCTTCGCCACGCTCCGCCGGCCCCCCAATCCTCTTCACCTCCGCCTTAAGGGGAGGCGAAGCACCCCGCTCCGCTTCTAATTCGCCGGTCCAATTAGAAGCGGAGCATATCCCTACTGGCTACATATAAGGCTGCAAGCTTAGGTGCTCTTACTGGAAAGAAAAACAGCTCTGAACAATTGGTGCAAGGAGATCTCCTTGGCTGATATAGCTAGCCTTCATAAATCTCTGGGGTGGAGAACATCTTTCAGCCCAAGGGCCGAATGCAATTTTGGAGAAAATCTTGAGGGGCACATTCCACTGATGGGTGGGGGCAAAACCAAAGGGATGGGGCCAAAACACAAAAATACCAGCACATTGTAGCTTATTGCAAGTAACTAAACTCTTCGGAAGGCATTTCAACCTTTTAGAATGGGGGGGGGGGGTAGACTACACAAATGACAGGAAACCACTCGAGTGTTTGTGATGTATGATAGTCTAAGGCAGCACCATGGTGGGTTACTGCTGGGTATTTGTAAAGGAGGAAGTCTGGTATGAATTCACTGGGAGGATGTTCTGAGCATTCCAGATGACATCAAAGAAGACACACATTTGGAAGTGGGTGAAGGGAGTGGCTGGAACAGAAGCCTGGGTGGAGTCCAAAATGCAGGAGGGGTATAGGATCAAATGAGGGCATGGATGTTAGCAAGGCTGGCATTACAGTGTCCTTTGAGGCTTGCATAAGAAAATCTGTGGGGCAGAGGAGAGGTTGGTGTGTGTGTGTGTGGGGGGGATAATATATTAAACATCCAAGACAGGGCATATTGAAGCCAGTTACTCTACAGATGAATAAGCCCCCTAACCCTGTTCCCCTATAAACTCAAGTACTTCAGATAAAAGAGAATCCACATCAAACCAGTTTTCCCAGGTCTATTTCTAAAGTTGTGGTATCAGCCCCTGTTTGATCTCTGGTTTGTGTTCATGATCAGAAGAAAGTTCATGAATTAATTGAACATTGTCCACTCTGCAAAACCACGCTTACTTAATAAATGCAATTGACCTGAGGCTCTGCGTTTTCTATTGCAGGATTGTACAATTGGTGACCCCACAAAGCAGAACACTGACATCTCTAGCCAACATGTTTTATATCATGTTTTTATACTGTTTGTTTGTTTTATACTTTGAATGGTTTTAGTTTTTGTGAACCGCCCAGGGAGCTTCGGCTGTTGGGCGGTATAAAAATGCAATAAATCATCATCATCATCATCATCTGTGCCTCTCATGTGCTTGTTTTTGCAGTTCCAGCCAGATGGCAGAAGGAAAAAGTTTATTATGCCACTAATGGGCCACTGTACATTGTTGGAGAATGGCAGCTCACAAGTCTTGAAGACCTGAAGGCTTCAGGATCTTAAGAATATACAGTTGGATCCAACCCTTACATGAGTGGACATCCACTAATGTGATGGGTCTTCCCTGTCTTCTCCTCCTACCTGCAGCCTTCCATGTGCCTCTACATCAGCAGATTGCTGGGGGGGCACACAGGGGGCTGCACAAGAAGGACAAAATCAGTTCCACCAGCAGTTCCCTTCCTCTGGCAAAAGTCCAAAGTAGATACAACCCATTAGAAGAGCCCTGCTGGTATTCTCCTGCAGTGACCTACCAGACGCCCCAGGGAAGTCCACAAACAGGAAGTCCTGTCTCTTTTTTGACTTCCAGAATAATGCCTCTGAACCTGCACATAGCCATCATGATGGCCTTGATAGACTTAATCTCCATGAAGTTGTCTAATTTGCTTCCTGACTTGGAGCTGAGCAGAAGCAGGGAAGAGCAGCTGGCCCAGCTGAAGTAGAAGCTAGAAAAATAAGCCAGCTCCCAGAGAGCGAGCTAACAGGAAGAGCAAACAGGAGTTTGACAGGGGGAGTGTAGGGGAAGAGGAGACCAAGGCAAGGGGGAGAAGAGAAGCCTCAAGGAAATCTAGGAGCCTGCCAATTCAAAGAGGCTGTGTGCTTGCCATGTGCTCCTGAGAGCTGAGTGAAGAAGGAAAGGGGTGTGTGGACAGTTGCTGCAGGGCCTGAAGGGGGTGTGGCCTGATTGCTGATTGTTCTCAGCAATCAGTGGCCTGATTGCTGTTGATTGTTGTTGGCCTCCCAGCGACCTCATTCTGCTTCCTGACTTGGAGCTGAGCAGAAGCAGGGAAGAGCAGCTGGCCCAGCTGAAGTAGAAGCTAGAAAAGTAAGCCAGCTCCCAGAGAGAGAACGAACTAACAGGAAGAGCAAACAGGAGTTTGACAGGGGGAGTTCAGCAGGGGAGGTCAAGGGGGAGGCCTCTAAGAAAAAAAAGAGGGAAAAAACAAAGAACATAAAAAGAAAAAACACCAAAAAAGAAAAAAAAAACACCCCCCCCCCCCCAAAATCTTATTTTTTCTTAAGACCTACTCATATAGTTGTGCACCTTCAGAGAGGGCAGGAGAAAGCAAAGGCAATTCCACTATAATCAGGTTTTAATCTATAAAGCCTTACACGGCTTGGGACCACAATACCTGATGGAATGCCTCTCCCGACGTGAATATACCCAGTCACTACGTTCAACATCTAAGGTCCTCCTCTGGGTGCCTACTCCGAGAGAGTCTCGGAGTGTGGCAACGAGGGACAGGGCCTTTTCGGTGGTGGCCCCCAGACTTTGGAACGATCTCCCTGACGAGGCTCACCTGGTGCCAACACTGCTATCTTTCCGGCGCCAGGTTAAGACTTTCCTCTTTGCCCAGGCATATGGTGGCACATCTTAAACACCCACATGTTTAGTTTTTTTAAAAGGTTTTTAATGCTTTATGTGTATATGTTCTGTGTTTTAAAATGTTAAATTTTGTATACTTGTTTTTATCTCAATTTTAGAATTTCTGTAAACCGCCCAGATAGTCTGGCTATGGGGGCAGTATATAAGTGTAATAAATAAATAAATAAACAGTGCAATATGGCTGCAAGAAAGGCAAATGCTATTTTGGGCTGCATTATTAGAAGTATAGCTTCCAAATCACATGAGGTACTGGTTCCTCTCTATTTGGCCCTGGTTAGGCCTCATTTAGAGTATTGCGTCCAGTTCTGGGCTCCACAATTCAAGAAGGATGCAGACAAGCTGGAGTGTCTTCAGAGGAGGGCGACTAGGATGATCAGGGGTCTGGAAACAAAGCCCTATGAAGAGAGACTGAAAGAACTGGGCATGTTTAGCCTGGAGAAGAGAAGATTGAGGGGAGACATGATAGCACTCTTCAAATACTTAAAAGGTTGTCACACAGAGGAGGGCCAGGATCTCTTCTCGATCCTCCCAGAGTGCAGGACACGGAATAACGGGCTCAAGTTAAAGGAAGCCAGATTCTGGCTGGACATCAGGAAAAACTTCCTGACTGTTAGAGCAGTGCGACAATGGAATCCGCTACCTAGGGAGGTTGTGGGCTCTCCCACACTAGAGGCCTTCAAGAGGCAGCTGGACAACCACCTGTTAGGGATGCTTTAGGGTGGATTCCTGCATTGAGCAGGGGGTTGGACTCGATGGCCTTGTAGGCCCCTTCCAACTCTGCTATTCTATGATTCTATGACTCTACGATTTATAATAAAGGTCTGCGCCATATATATTTTCTCCACAGTGATACAATCCTTCCTGGCTGGTGTAGGCAGGCATTTGTTCAAGATGTCACAAGATCCTTTGTATCTCTAATTGTTACATGTGCCTTTGGGTAGGAGGCAGTTTTCTCCCAATGAGGGCAACAAAATGGGCATGTGGGAAGCCATGAGTGACTCATTCATCATACTATCACACCCCTGTAATAATTCAGTGGTAATTGTAATATTGCTGGAGACAAGGAAAAGCTTCTACCACATATTCCAGGTTTAAGGCAAAGGGGCTCCTGATAGTCCCCAGATGGAAATGGTTGGGATCCTTCTTGATGTGGATAATGGAGAATACGTGTGAGGGGAAATCAAAGTAGTATTTTGCCATTTTCTCTTCATACTATTTCCTGTGAAATCCGTACCTGGTGGAGGTAAAGTGGACTATGAATAACTTTGTGATATAAGTGGGATTCATGCTGGAGGTTATGCATGCATTTAATGATCTTACACATTTACAGCCTCTGATCTTCCTAATGCTTATACTTCTCTGATCTTCAAGCCAGTTTAAAGCAGAGCAAAGGGGTTCAACTATTATCTGACTTATGCCTTTTGTGTTCCCTCATTATCAGTTGGTAGACCTGGCTGCCCCACATTGTCCAGAAAGAAAGGTTATTAAAAGAAATCAGAAATCAAAATGAAAAATCTAAATAACTTATACAATTCAATTAATTATGACAAAAAATAGACATCAAATGTAGAAGCCAACTGCTCCTTCATATTCAGTTTATGCAATATCCTGAACAAACGGAGTTGTCCATTTACAAATGAAGAGTCGTGGTGTACAGCCATTAATTAAACTCTACTAAGATCAGGTCCAGGATGTGTGTATTCAAATCAAGCCCTCAGCAGCAGCACCTTTCCCAACAGTGGAGGCCACAGTTCAACATAATTAACTGTGACTTACATGCTGGTTACTCTGCTGTGATGTCAGCTTCTTCACACTGTTTATTTTAATTAAAACAGAAATTGCAGGTCTTGAGTGCTGGTAATTACAGTCCATGGATTCAATTTACCAAGCCCCTAATTAACCTGCTATGTCTACCTGACTCGAGGTGTTCGTTGGGACATGAATGGTGCAGCAGCATTATGTCGTTGGCAGTGATGGAAATAAAGTAGTGAAGTATGACAAGCTGTCTGAAGAGAGATCCATATATTCAACTTTCATTCATTCATGCACGCACGCACACATTCATTTTGCTTTATCCGATTATCATTTGCTTTAACATGCCCCCCCTGAAATGATAGACTGGTGGAGGATGGTGATGTAATGGAAAATCCCCCTTTGAAGTAATAACTACATTGGGTCATACTATAGCTTGAATCCCATTCATTTTGATGGGTCTACTCTAAGTAGAGCTAACATTGGATACAGACCCTTAGCAGCATAGTCCTATACATGTTTACTCAGAAATAAGCATCACTGATCTCTGTGGAATTTATACCCATGCAAATGTCTGTAGGGTTGCAGCCTCTGTATATTAACTCCACCTTCATGACTGAAGTGTCAATATAGCCAGGATGCTTTGCATTTATTTATGTAGTAGATTTTTTTTACTCCACCCATTAACTAATGTTCTCTGGGGAGATGGCAATAAAAATACTCCATTTCACCTTTGTTAGTAAAATCTGCTTGCATTTGGCTTCCAGGCTTCCTAACTCCTTTCTTCTCTATCATTGCAGTCCAGTCTGGCCATTGCTTACAGCGATGGAAGCACTTACCCAAGCTTGCTCCATTACAGCACCTCCTGTGCTAACCTAACTCAGCCATGCAGTTTCTCTGTCTGGATTAAAGCTCCATCACACCGGGGGTTAACACGCTCCCTACCTCGCCCGGTTTTCCTCCCTCAAGTTACTTCCGCTTTCAAGAAGAGGAAGTACACAGCGAGCACGAGGCCCATTGAGCCTGCTATTCTGATGGCGCTGCTTCTCCTGCACACAGCAGGAGAGAGCAGCAATTCCGTGTTTAAAAAACATCGGACTTAATGAGGTGGGGTTTTTTGTCATGCGAGGAAGGCCTGGGGCAGAAGGTGCACGGGAGGCAGACAACATCATGTGAGGAAC
Organism: Elgaria multicarinata webbii; assembly: GCF_023053635.1. Lineage (NCBI taxonomy): Eukaryota > Metazoa > Chordata > Lepidosauria > Squamata > Anguidae > Elgaria > Elgaria multicarinata. The sequence goes on from NC_086171.1 coordinate 188,732,832, forward strand.
CTGAGCAAACTCCGTGAGTTCCCAGTAATGAGCGTGCAATAAAACACTCATTGAATGGAGCTTTGAATCAGGTCATCCCTCTTCCATTCAGCTCCTGCATTATGCATCATGCAACCCAGTCCTATGGCTGTCCATTCTAAAAGTCCTGCGGTATCCAATGTGGTTATCACCTAGATAAGTGTGCATGGGATTGCAGCTCTGACTCAACGTGTATACTTTACTTTATAAAAAAAAAACACAGGAGGTATAGTTTCTATTCCCACCCATACATATATCCCTTCTCTTCTTCACTGTCCTCTTGACTACCTGCTTCCTGTGATTCTTTTTCATGACTCATTCTGTTCCACTACAGCTAGTTAGTTTTAAGTTCACTAAAGAAAAAGAAAAAGAAAAAAAGAAAAAAAGACAAGACAACTGCGTGAGGAAAAAAGGTGGCAGACCACATGTACTACAACATACAGTTCTGTTAGTAGAGCATAGTAGCAAGAGGTTTGGACAAGGAATATCCATTGTGGGTAAATCCAGGTCTCTTTAGGCCCAACAGATTCCCGCAGTCTCCCTGACTCAGCTTGCATTTGTGAGCCAAGCAGGGGGGTTGCTCCTGAAATTCCAAAAATGATATTTTTTTCCAGAGAGAGTAGGGTCCATAAAAAGCAATTTGTGGAAATTACAGGTGCAATTTCCCAGCTCGTGGGAAAGTGAGCCAAAGTCTGCTGGAGGGGGAGAGCTGACTAAAACTTGTTGAACTTTGCCCCTCAAATGGATTCCTCCAACTTCCCTAGATTGGACTTTGGCCAAGGGGACCTGAGTTCAAATCCCCACTCCAACACATCCACTTGGATCACTGAATGACCTTGGCCCAGTCACTCTCTTAATCAGCCTAATCTATTTTACATGGCTGTCGACAGGGGGGAAAGTGGCAGAAAGATGCATGCAAATCTTGGAGGAAGAACAAATATAGTAACAACCATTAGTGATGCCACCACATCTCATAATTAGTTGGCTTATTGGTCAAAACTCATCCATTCGTAATGTTCACCTTTGTAGCAAGCCTGGATCGATGTATTACAATTTCACTATTAGGTTTGGGCTTGATTGTGAGCTTTGAATCATGTGCAGGAAAGTAGTACACAAATTCCCCAACTATATTTTCAGTCATTCTACTACCTAGAACCCCCAAAACGTACTGGCAGTTTCCCTTAACTGTTTCCTTCATCATCATTGCCACTGACACTGCAGCTCTGTGGAGGAGGAGGAGGAGGAGGAGGAGGAGGAGGAGGAGGAGGAGGAGGAGGAGGAGGAAGAAGAGGAGGGGGACGATGACGATGATGACTCTGCTGGTCTATCTTCTTACTGGCAGTTGGTTACAGCAAGTAACCTCACATTACATCATCATGCAGGCAAACCATGTGAAAACAACCAACCAGAAAGGGGGCACGTAATGTGGTGATGCATGATATCACGCTGTACAATCTGATTCTAAACTATAGCTCCCAAGATGCACCATAATATTATGTATGTGCAAAACCAATATACACAGAATGAGATTTCATACTAAAGGAGAGCCTTCCTCTGAACGAACATGGATGAATCTGTTACTTTCCAAGCAAATAATGAATTCACTAAGTTCGTCCATCACTAATAACATTTCACATTTCACCTGGTGACATTTGAGGCAACCCCCTTGCTTGCTCAGCAAAATCAGAAAGCTCATTATTCAAACTTTGCATAGGGAGACACTGTTCTGTGAGCTTTTTGTGAAAGGGAATTGGGGAGAAGGAGAGTAGTATGGCCTGACATGATTATCTTTGGGCATGATATATGCAGGGAGTGCAAGGCAAGCACTTGTATGGGAAAGGCTGTGGCTGAGTGGCAGAGCAATTGCTTAGCATTCAGAAGGTCCCAGGTTCAATTTCCGACATTTCCAGGTAAGGCTGGAAAAACTCCTGCCTGAAAACCTGGAAACAGTCTGACTCAGTATATGACAGCTATGTTCCTATGAAGGAATGCTGCATCTCAGAGAGAAGATACAGCTCAGTGTAAGTGTCCAAGCCTTGCATGTATAAGAGGCAGAATGCATAGCTATTTATCTACATCCTGCTTCATGAGCCACATACATGTCTTCCAAATAAATCTAGCTAACACAGCTACACATTGATACATTTGCACTCCAGTTTGCTTTCCCTGTGGACTGTGTTGTTCTGCTTCTTCCTCTTTTCCTGTCAATCATAATTTGTTTGGGTCTGCTCCCACTTCCTGTCTGTCAGCATATCTTGACATCCCTCAGTCTTATTTGTTTCATGGCATCCTCTTGAGACTTTGCCAGCAGAATGGTGGCATTGCCGTACACAGCTGCAATTCCGCAAGCTGACCGCTTCTGCTCTGATCACTTGACGGTAAAGCCACTTCCATATTTTTTTTTTGTTGTTGTTGTTATGCAATAGGATCATTTTTACCCACCAAACTTTTTTTTTTTAGTTTGTTCTCATTTTAAAGTCCTCAGTTCGCCCTGTTTCCTCAGAGATGGGTGGTCCTTTTCTCATGATCCCAGAAGGAAACAATGTCGAGAAGGTAGCTGAGAAGGAAAATAATTAGCCATAGTTGGAAGCACAACATGTGCAGAAAAATTGGGAAAGACGAAGAGGAAAAGAGTGTGGATGGGTCTTAAACTGACAAGGCTTAGCAGAGGCTAAGCGGTGTGTGATGACATTTATTTATACATTTATTAAACACATTGGTTTCCTACCTTTCCATCCCTAAGAGATATATGCAATAACCTTCAGTGAAGAGGCTTCTCCAGACTCAGCGTGCGCGTGCACACGCGCGCACACACACACTGCTCTTTCCAGGCTTGGCATACACTTTGGGATGGTCATTGGGCATCTTAAAGGCTGGTGGGTGGGTGTGTGAACATTAATGTGATTTTCCTCCTACTTCTCTAGTGAGTCTAGAGAAGCCCCTTCACTTGTAGAGGTGAAATTAATATCCACTACTCAATTTCACCTCTACCATGAAGTGACTTCAAAGTACCCACTGCACAGGTGTGGGAGAAACACCTTGCTGATGCTTTTTGCAGGTTTGTGAAGAATTCTTGGTAGTTAAGTGAGAGATGCAAGAAATCAAACAACTGGTCTTCCAACAACAGTAGAGAGCATCAGTGAGACACTATCCTGAGGACTTATTAGACTGGAAGACTAACATGAAAACATGAGGCAACAAATGCCCTTAGAACAAATATAACATATTGGAAGAAATTTCAGGCACTTTATATGAGAACAATTACAGCATGGACATGCTTTGACTGGATACCATGGTCATGAAAGGATACCTTAGGGCATGAGTGTGCAACTTTGGAGGATTCAACAGCCATTTTTGCCCCCAGATCCACCACCACAGGCCACACCCTGTGGGGCAACATGCATTCCATAGGGTGATGGCAATTTTAAAAAATGGTGGTTTGCCAAATTTTGCAAGACTGCTAAAAACTGGTACTGAGCACTGCAAGGAATAAATTTTGCTTATTCTCAAGCTGAATTTGGTGCTTTTAGCACTCCATAGTACTAAAATCAATGAATTTTCCCCTGCCACCGCTACCCAATTCAGTGGCATGGGTGGCTACATCTCACCTACCCCTGCCTCAGAGTTTCAGACAGAAATCTGCAGTTAACCACAGTAACACAAATCACGTGAGAAAGCATCTATCCAAAGGATATTACCACATGAAAAGAGTAGATCCATGTGAGGCTCATAATATGTAAACTTATTCTAAGGGCATGTCTATGCCATACTTTTATCCCAGGATCATCCCTGTGTGTCCAAATGGTGCACAGGGGATCCCAGGGACAAGCAGCGATGACCCCTCCATTTTCCCAGGATAACCAAGACCTCAGTTTTCCTGATTTTGCCCGTGGTCCCGGGACCATGCCGAGGACCACGGGCAGTGTGGCACCTGCTCCTGGCTTTTCCCTTCCTCCCTGCAAGTAGTAGGGCTCTTAAAACGGGCTTGGAGCTTCATGGGGGCAGTCTGTGCCCATCGGGGGGGGGCTCAAAGGGTTGTTGTTTTAAAACCTACAGGTGCTGGAGCAGAATTGCGCAACCAGCTCCTCTTCATTACAAAAAAATATGGTGGCCGCAACATCCCTCCTTCCTTCCAGGACGTTGCGCAGCTGTCAAAATGCTGGGGAAGGATTGCAGAAGTTCTTGATCCTCCCCACTCCGTCCCTCTACACCATTAGGTATAGTCATGCCCTAAGGCCCTAGTTAATTTTTTGGCTTCTTCCATTAAAGGGACTCAGGACATGTTGCATGCAAACACAAGTATCAGAGCCCTGGTGACTTTTTTCTCCCTGGAAAAGCAGCTTTGGAGGAGGGAACCAAGAATGAAGACACGTATTTCAACATGTATTCAAAACCTCTGGAGGGGCGACATCCCTTCGGGTGGGTGAGATTTGGACAGGGAAAAGATTTGAGCACTGCCCCCCCCCCATCACTTCTCTGGTCTCAATTGCCCCATCCAAAAATTGCTTTTCAAAACAAAGAAGGGAGTGTAATCTCTAATACTGTCATTTATAGATAACACATAGTTCACCTCTGTTGTACTTCAGTTTTTAAAAGTGTAATTATGAAAGTCTGATTTACTTCTCACCTTTGCAGCAAGGTTGCTACACCCTTGTGGTCAGAGGCCATGTCTCACTGGCAATAACTAAATAGGAAACTTAAATCATGCAGGTATTTCCCATAACTAGTCCTCCCACACTGCCTCAGGGCCACTGATGCTGGTAAGGAAAACAATCATGTGGTGCATGATAAGCAATCATGTGATGCATTACCAACGTGATATGGGAGCCACAAGTCAGAGACAGCATGCAATTTAGATATTTGGGCAGCTAGCCACATTATATGACAAATACTACAGCTCTATGTACCAGTGGGTATCACTCCTGTCCCCCCCCCCCAGAGTGATCTAAACAACATGCATATATTACATACACATGTAATTTTTAACAACTGTGCATATGTACACAGGAACCCAGAAGCTGAAAAATAATTGTCAATGTCCATGTATGCCATCCACATATCGTTGCCGGAAACACTTTTGAAACAATGGATCATATAGTTACTCTTAGTTCATAAAATTTAGACCAAGTGAATGCTGTTCCTCTAAAATGCATCTCAAAGAAAGAACAAAGATGGGTGACACGTTTTGATTATTAGAAAGTCAGTACTTTTTCAAATTTAAAAATCTAACATGCACACATAATTAGATCCAATTATAGGTTACTTTCTCATGGGCACTACAGCAATCTCCCCTTTTGTGAGAAAGCTGATGTGATGTTCTTCTGATCAAGTTGGACTGATCTAACATAGCCATGGAGGGATTAATGCTCAGCTAGATTCCTCCTGTCACCAAGTATCAGCAGCAGCATAAGTTAAAACAGAGGCATAAAAGGATAAATGAAAGGGAGTGATTGAGAAGATGTGGGCGATGTGACAGACAAGCAGGCTCCTTGCATGTTGATGAGAAGAGCTTTATCCCGAAGATAGGTGTGTGTGTGTGTGTGCGTAGTTTAAAGGGGCAACATCAATGAATAGTGAAAGCCCCAGACACCAAATTAATTTGTATATTTTAAAAACCTAATCCAGACAGAGCAAAAGGGAATAGGATATCTCAAAGGACAATTATGAATCTTATAGGCAAGGTTTCCTGAGACATATAAGCAAAGTCAAATAATCACAGCATATTATAAGACCAGGTAGAATTATTATTTTTGGATGCCTTGAGGAACGACTGAAGTCAAACTTTTCATGGGATGAATTAAAAAAGTCTGCATCCTTTTCTCCCTTCCCTAAATTTTATTTGAAACTATATCATTTTACAGCTTCTACAGGGCAATCCTCTAGTTCGTAGGACAGCATCCGAGGAACCATAGGATCGATTGGGAATCCCCCTCTGATGCTAGAAACAGAGCTCCCATCTCACAGGAGGAGAGCCACTCTCAGATCATCCCTCACTGTCCCCATGGAAAGATCTGCACCCTCATCTCTCCCATGGAGGAAACAGGAGAGAAGCAGGGGCATGGTGATGTCAGAGCAGGGGAGACTCTGGGTTCTGAAAGAGTCAAAGCTTCCTAGCCTGCAAGCATGCTCACAAGACTGAGAAACATTAACAGCATCATCACACCGGTGGGGGGGGGGGGGGAGAATCATGTTGGCTTACCATCAATTCCCCGCCTGTGTCTTTGTCCCTCATTACTTCCTCTTTTAAAAGAGGAAGTAAACAACATGTACGTGGCCCATTCAGTGGGCTGTTTTGATCCCACTGCTTCTCCTGCACACAGCAGGAGATAGCGGCAACTTCCATCTTTAAAAATAAGTCAGACTTACTGGGGTGTTTTGTTGTTGCACAAAGAAGGCTAGAAGGAGTGGGAGGCCCACAGGAGGCAGACAACGTCATGAGAGGGACCTGCAAAATCCGTGAGTGCCCAATAATAACCGTGCAATAAAACACTTGTCTGACGGAGCTCTTAGACCAACCCTGCTCCCAAATGGGAGGGAAATTAGTTTTTAAAAAAACACAGAGGAAGAGAAGCAACACTGTTCCTCTCTCATTTCCATCCTGCCAGCAGGAGCAAAGCAGGGCCTTGGAAACAGCAGAATGTTGCAACCTCAGAGCACTCCAACCCAAAGGGATAATGTGCCTTTAAGAAATCAAAGTAACATTTTGAGACAGGAAGATCTCTAGGTACATTACAGAGAATGTCCAGATTGTCTGGGATGGTCTATAAGGTGGACTATAAATCCAGAGTAGCATAAATACAAGAAATGGCAGATTCGTTATGATAATAGGAACATAGGAAGCTGCCTCTATACTAAGTAGGGCTGTGCACGGACACCCCCCCCCAAACTGCTTTGTGGCCCGATCCAGAACTTCCGGATAAGGCCCAAACCAGTTCAGGCCGATCCGCCCATCCCCCGTTCTGCTCTGCTCAGTTTCAGATAAATCACAAGCATGCTTCCCCCTTCCTTTCCCCTGCACCACTGTGATTTCTCTGTATTTAGTATTAGGGCTGTACTTCGCTTCAGAGAAGTGATAGCGGAGTGGCCTGATTCGCCTCAGACAAAGGCGGAGACGAATCAGGTCGGGGGGGCTGCAGATCGAGGCGAAGCGGTTCACCTTGATCTGGAGCTCTGGACCCAGGTAAGTGGGCGGGAGAGGGGGACTCACCTGGCACCGCCACTGCAGTCTGTGTGGCAATGGCGATGGAGCCAGGTAAGGGGGGAGGGGGCTTCCCTGCCTCTGTTGCGGGCTTCAACTGAGGCCCTTAGTTGAAGTCTGCAACGGAGGCAGGTAAGGGGGTGGGAGGAGTTTCGCTTAACTGGCTGCGCCGCTGCAGTCCGTGCGGTGGCGGTGGTGGAGCCAAGTAAGGGGGCAGGGGGAGGGGGGCTTACCTGTGTCCATTGCGGGCTTCAATTGAGGTCCCGGTTGAAGCTGGAAGAGAAGGCTGCGGCCTCTTCTGGCTTCAAGCCGGGACCTCAGTTGAAGCCTGCGACGGAGGCAGATAAGCCCCCCTCCCCCTGCCCCCTTACCTGGCTCCGCTGCCATCGCCATATGGACAGCGGCGGCGGTGCCAGGTAAGCTAATCCCTCCGCCTTCTTAACTGTGTCCATCATGGTCCGTCGTGGGCTTCAATTGAGGCCTTCAATTGAGGCCTTGGCCGCGGCCTCTTCCAGCTTCAAGCCAGGGCCTCAATTGAAGCCCGCAATGGACACAGGTAAGCCCCCCTCCCCCTGCCCCCTTACTTGGCTCCACCACCGCCACCGCACGGACTGCAGCGGCGCAGCCAGTTAAGCGAAACTCCTCCCACCCCCTTACCTGCCTCCATTGCGGACTTCAACTAAGGGCCTCAGTTGAAGCCCGCAACAGAGGCAGGGAAGCCCCCTCCTCCCTTACCTGGCTCCATCGCCGTCGCCACACAGACTGCAGTGGCGGTGCCAGGTGAGTCCCCCTCTCCCCCCCCACTTACCTGGGTCCAGAGCTCCAGATCAAGGTGAACCGCTTCGCCTCGATCTGCAGCCCCCCCGACCTGATTCGTCTCCGCCTTTGTTTGAGGCGAATCAGGCCACTCCGCTATCACTTCTCTGAAGCGAAGTACAGCCCTAATACTAAATACAGAGAAATCACAGTGGTGCAGGTGAAAGGAAGGGGGAAGCATGCTTGTGATTTATCTGAAACTGACATAAGTTAAAACCTTCAAACCATTTACTTCAGAGTAGCTCCCCTTATTTTAGCAAGAGAGCATGAAGCAATAGGGCATATCTACTTTACAAACATATTTTGATTTTATACTGCTCTGTATTGGCTTTCCCCAAAGAAATGACAGTTCCTAGGGAACTTAAAAAGAGAGTAACAATTCAGACTGTAATCAAAAGGCAGATCTACATCTAAGGGTGTAGAGGGAGGGAGGGAGGGGGAAGGACCGCAGACTTAACTGCTTTCGAGATTGTCCCCTAGCATCTAGATGTTCGTGTGATGTCCCGGAAGGGAAGAGGGACATCACAGCCATCTTTTCTTTTCTTCAGAAGAGGAAGAAACACGTTGCGACAAAAAAAGTTTTAAAAAACATGCACCCCACCCCACCCCACCCCACCCCCACCATCCCTGGGATGGTGAAATTGCTGCCCCACCCCGAAGGGCATGGAGCCCCCCCCCCAAAAAAAACCAGCTCTATGCCCTGCCTGCTACTTGCGGGAAGGAAGGGAGAAGCTGGGACAGGTGCCCACACCACCTGTGGTCCTCAGGATGAACCCAGGTTCGTGGCAAAAGGCACTACTCTCAGTGTTTCTCTATTACATAGTACTTACACATAGAGAAACTCCAAACTGGTTGTACTACAAATTGTAAAGAAGAGACTTCAAAAAAATCAGCCAGAACCAGACAGGGTTTGGCAGTTCTTTTGGCAGCACCCAGATGACTGCCAACACACTTACACAGTTGAGACTTGCCCTGTGGACTTGCCTGGACTACTGCCTTCCTTGGCCAACCTCCCCTCTGCATCATCATCATCATTATTATTATTATTATTATTATTATTATTATTATTATTATTTGAGCAGTATCTCCATTCTATATTCATTGAGTTTCCATTAAAGGTTTACAAAGGAGCGCTTCGCAACAGGAACCTGTCTAACACATTCACGGCTGGGTGAAAGAGCTGCCCAATTCAGATTTCCACAGTCCCGGGATGGGGGTGGGGATCCTTCACACCTCAGTGAAAGTATGTGTGCTATTGGCAGGAAGAAAGAAAGGAGAGATGAACTGGGGATTGACCAATCAGAAGAAAACTTTTTGAACATTTTTGAAAGCTGTCATGTAACTATCTACATGGGCCAAATCTGCATTGTGCTGCAGCTGTGTGGAGGGGCTGCTTTGCAAAGGAGGAAGGGGACGGAAAGGGAATGCATCACACTCCTCCGCCACCTGCTTTCCCACTGAAACTCTGCCTCCATTTGTCTTCCCCTGTCTGCACCAGTGTTTCTGGCCCATGTCTACAGACTTAGGCCATAGCTAGATGGGGCAGAATCCCGGGGCGAACCCCGGGATCGTCCCTATGCATCTACATGATGCACAGGAGATCCTGGGATCAGGGAGGGATGATCCCTCCCTTGCCCCGGGATCTCGCCCTCCCCTTTAGGCCTGGTGTGGCCAGACGCCGCGGTTTGTCCCAGCTCCTTGTGGTTCCTCGCGAGGAGCCTGGACCCAGGCACGGGGCTCAGAGCTCCTCAGGAGCACTGCACCCATCGGGGGTGGGGTGAGGGGAGCGGGGGAAATTATTATTTTAAAAAAAACACTTACCCTTTGTCACGAGCGCTCGTGCATATCTTCCCCTTTAAGAAAATTTGTAAAAATGGTGGCGCACAACACCTCTTCCTCTGAAGTCGTCACGTACCACATGTAAACAGAGGGGGGATCTCGTGATAAAACCATCACAAGATCTTCAACCCTCCGTTGCACACTAACAGGTAGGTCTAGCTAAGGCCTTAGATAGGGAACTCCACATAAAGAAAAAAAATGGCGTGTGAGTGTGTGTGTGCGTGTGTGAAATGAAAAGCAGCTGACCAGGAAAAAAAGTTACACCTAAAACTAAATGCCAAAAAAGCATACAACAGTATAAAAACTGGGAAAGACAATAATTGTAATCAGTAGCAGCAAAGGGGAATAACAAACAAGTACAATAGCAAAAATAATGTAATACAACCTGAGAAATTACATGCTAAGAAAAACTGAGCAGGTGTAAAACGTTGGTGATTACAAAAGTACAGAAAAACACACATTGGTGGAAATGTATATAAACACGAGCTAATTTTAAACAAAGATAGAATTACAGGAAAGAATCCGGTTTCAATCCAGTTTCGCCATGAACAGCTTCTTCAAATCAGTACTTCATGTGTACAGCTTTATTGACACCACTAATGAGCACACGCTGTGTGAATAAAGATAAGGCACACAATTAGGAAAAAATGTTAGACATAGATAGACAAGATCTACACTACTGCTTTAAAATGATTTATAACAGTAGTGACAACTGTTGAGGCCCAGCACACACTCCATATACAGTTTTTGAACTGTTTTCAAAGTGTCATATCCTACTTGGTGTAGATCTGGCCTATAGTTTCCCTCCATTTGTCTTTTCTTCACTGCAGACCATTGTCTCAATGCATTTTGCAATGTATACTTTTAAGCACAGTTTAAGGGCACAATCCTATACATGTTTAGAAAGAGAGAGAAAAAGTCCTACAAATCCCAGCATGCTCCAGGCAGCAGGGCTGGCAGAAGAATGCTAGGAATTATGGGGCATTTTTCTGCCTGAACATGCATAGGGTTGCTCCCTAAGTGTAACATGTGGTTTTGCTCTTTTATTGAACTATAAGGTTATGTGTATACATGAAGTGGAGTCACAGGTTAGGGATCAAAAGTATAGCTAGGGCTGGATCTTGGAGCCAAAGTCCAGGGCCAAAGAGGTCATCCCCTCCCCCTGCACACACACCATGAATTATCACTCAGAAATTAGCAGGTGATGATGACATTAGGGCAGCAGAAACAAACTCCATTTTATTCCTGCAGCCATGATGGTGCTATGATTTAAGTGAGTTCAAAATGTGAAACTGTGTGCGCTCAGAGAGTGTGTGTTTTGTTTTGTTTAGATCAGACTTGGCAAGGAATTTTGTTGTTATTGTTGTTGTAACATATCAGGAATGCAGACTGAGGGGGAGTAGAAATGTCAGTTGTGTGTTTCATAACTGAAATAATACACATTGCCATAATACACAGGGGGTCCACAAGACCATTCAGTCTAGGGTCCAGAATTATCTCACTGTACAACTGCTAGACACAGGGCTAAAATGAAGCTGTGCATGCTGCAGTTTAAATTGGGGGTAGTCTGTCAACCACAATCCCCCCCCAAAAAAGAGAGAGAGAAGCCGAAGTTGCATAATTCTAGCAAATAGCTACCACAACTCTTCCTTCTTTTGCACGTTCTAGAAACGTGCAAAAGAAGGCAAAGCTGGATTGTGCCATAATTAATGAAGAGGGCTATGTGAAACAGAATGCCAAGTCCTGGGAGGGACAATTGTGTGTAGGGGAAGAACGATAAGGATATTGAAGCTGGCTACAGACAGGATCTGCTTGCAAGAAAAGCTCCAAAGGACGCTTCAAAACACCTACCGCAGAAAAGCACTCTGTGTTCACCCAGAGTGAACAGATAGGTGAACAGATAGAAAAGGAAGAGACAAGCCATTCAGCAGAAGATCACCCAATTGGTTTATGGGAGGAATATGGAAGACTGCAGAGAAAGGGAAACGCCAGCAACTTAAAAACTGGATGGTGTACCCTATCCATTACGTCATGGTTAGGAGCAGCCTGTCCCTTTTAACTGCCAGTCATCTGCCTATATTCCTCAGGGATGTGAACAGAAAGTTTCTTTAGAAATTTGTGTGTTGGTATGCTTGATATTTGGCTGCCTATGTTTGATTTATTTACAGAATAGTATCTCATGTTGGTGGCTTCTAACAAATAAGGGAGGGTGGACCACCACACACACCCCATTTCATCCCTGCACAGTTCTGGCCAATTCAATTCAGGCTATGGTGGCCGACTGAAACTGTGCACCCGCTTCTTGTATCCCATCCCTGAAAAGTATAGGCCTTACCATCTTCTGTTTGGTTAATGTATTCTGGGCCTCTAACACCAAAAAAAAACCAGAATGTGCATTTTATTAGTCAAGCAATGAGTGTCTTTGGTAGATCAAAGAGTCTTTACAGATGGCTGCCTGCTCACTTGATCCAGGACTAATTCTTCACAGAATACATGTCTGAAACCACTTCAGCAATGCTATCGCACATGAGTCACCCTGTCAGTCCCAGGGATGCATGAGAGGTCAAAGGATTAAGGCTCCTCCCAAATTAACTCACTAATGACTGATGTTTTATTCACCTCTCCAACCTTGCTTTAAGCAATGGCATGATATCAAACTCCCCAGTTGCCTTCTTCTCACCATGGCCACAGCTAGACCTAAGGTTTATCCCGGGATCATCCAGGGGTCAAACCTGTTCATCTAGGTGACACACAGGGGATCCAGTGCTCAGGCAGTGGCGAACCCTGGATGATCCCGGGATAAACCTTAGGTCTAGCTGTGGCCCATATCTACCTACAAAGAGGTTTCTGGTGTAGCTAGGAATGGATGAGAACTTCTTTTCAGGTCAGGTTTGATAGGAATTCACCAAAATTTGTAAAATTCTCCATATTCATAGCAAAAGCACATGTAATTTTTTTTAAAAAAAAACTGCTAATGTGGGTAGGGTGCCCATATGACCAGATTTGCCCAGATTTGTCCAGTTTTTTATGGCAAATCCGGGAGGGGGAGGGGAAATCCGGATTTTCTTTCAAAGAGCAGCTCTAATGGGAATTAACAAAAATGCTTATAACGCCATCATTTTTTAAGATAAAGACATGAAACGGCACAGTAGTAGCTCTTAGGAAGGGCTTTAGTCATACCAAATTTGAAACAGATCCATTCATCCATTGATTTTGTAGGATTTTTTTAAAAAAATCAGGTTTTAACATTATTATTTTTAAAATTGTCATTTTTAAAGATAAAGAGATGAAACTTTGCACCATGATAGGATTTAAGTAGAGCTTTAGCCACACCAAATTTGAAACAGATCCGTTTATCCATTGATTTTTTAGGATTTTTTTTAAAAAATGAGGGTTTAAAATTATTATTATTTAAACTGTCATTTTGAAGGATAAAGAGCTGAAAGTTGGCACCATGATAGCTTTTAGGTAGAGCTTTAGCCATACCAAATTTGAAACAGATTTGGGGCCAGTAGCAAACCCTGTTAACAACAACAGCAGCAAGCAATGAGTGAAGATACAGTCAGAAAAGATATTTGAGGGAAGGGGAGAATGTAACACACAGAGTATAGCAAAAGCTTCAAAGTACAGCAAAACCTACAAAAGTAGGAGTGAGTGAAGTTAATTTCAGATACATTGAATCTCTCACTTGTTCTTTATTTCAGTGATTTTAACATTAAGATGTTATGTAGAACAGGTTTGTCTTAAATGTATGCTGTAAAATCAGACATGTGACCAAGACTATGTTCGGGTGGGCATGCCCCCTTGGTACTGGACACGCCCCCTTGGTACTGGACACCTCCCCCGATCCGATCCAGATCGATGTTCAGCCCACATTTTGCCCCCCGCTTCCGTACTTACTTGCCTCCATGGTGGATGGCGGAGGCAGGTAAGTGGGGAAGGGGGGACAAAATGGGGGGCGAATAAGCCCCCCTCCCCTTACCTGGCTGCACTGTTTGCCGCCGCACAGAGTACGGCAGCGGACGGCAGAGCCAGGTAAGCCCCCCTCCTCCACTCTCACTTTCCTGGCTCCGCCACCGTCGCCACACAAACTGTGGCAGCGGCAGTGGCACCAGGTAAGCCCCCCCTCCCCCCCACTTACCTGGCTCCATCACGGTCTGGGCGGTGGCTTCAACTGTGGCCCAGGCCTAAGGCCAGAAACAGGCCGTGGCCTGTTTCCAGCCTGAAGCCTGGGCCACAGTTGAAGCTGCCACCCAGATCACAATGGAGCCAAGTGCCCCCTTTCCCCACTTACCTGGCTCTGCCACCATCGCTGCACAGACTGCAGCATTGGTGGAGTCAGGTAAGCTCCCCTCCCCACTTACCATGCTCCAAAGCTTCGGAATGGTCCGAATACCTTTATATTTTAATATAAAATAATTTTACCAGATATTTCTGTATATTTTCTGTCTTCATCAGTTTGCCTATCCCAATTGTTTTATCACTATTTAGATCAGGGTTGGGATACATTTCATGTTTTGAACCTGTTTGGTTTGATATACTCATTACCAGTGTCTGAACACCAAGTGCTCCCATTGGAAGCATGATCCTCCAGGAGCATGGACATGTTTTATTTATTTATTTATTTATTTATTTATTACATTTTTATACCGCCCAATAGCCGAAGCTCTCTGGGCGGTTCACAAAAATTAAAACCATAATAAAACAACCAACAGGTTAAAAGCACAAACACAAAATACAGTATAAAAAGCACAACAAGGATAAAACCACGCAGCAAAATTGATATAAGATTTAAATACAGAGTTAAAACAGTAAAATTTAAATTTACGTTAAAATTAAGTGTTAAAATACTGAGAGAATAAAAAGGTCTGCCGCTGGCGACGAAAGCAGTACAGTGTGGGCACCAGCTGGACCTCTCTGGGTTTTCTCAGTTATTGGTTGCTTTTTTTATTCCACCCTTTTCCCGAGGAGCTCAGGGTGGCTGTACTTCTCCCAGCCCCGTTACATCCTTGTGACACCCCTGGGATGCATTATTTGGGAGCTCCTTCCAACCACAAACCCTTGTCAATGGCAGATGGGGCCAAACTGCCTGGCATGACAGCAGAACTGGCTGCAGCCATTGCCTCTGAAAACCTGACACAGGGTGAGTTGTCAGGGAGGTGCGGCTCCCATGCAAAGATTGTGTCTCCTTGACAGAAGGGGCCTGGATGTCTCATGAGAGGCTGGGAGGACCTCCTCGCATGCCAACAGGAGTTCAGCAAGGCAGGCTCCCTGGTGGCTTCTAATGCAGCAAGTGTGAGAACAGCCAGGAGGAAGCATTGTAAACCACCCCCCTTCTGGAGCTGAGCCTATGAGTGTGGAGGGGGTGGGGAACCAAGACCTCAGCTGCGAGCCTGGGGGTTGTGCCCCTGTCAGGTTAGTCAATTTAATCTGAAACTAAGGAAACATTGTGAGAACTTTCTGATTTCCATTATTCTTCCTCCAGGCACACACCCCTGCATCACATCCCACACCAATTCTGGGGGTGGGGTGGGGAGCTTATTCCTCAAGTGTAGCTTGGAATGACCCCCAAAGACTGAATCTGGGAGGAGACAGAAAACCCCAGCTGTGCGATGGAATTATGCCTGCAATTCTCTAGATCCCACATAGGAAGAAAAGAAAAGCTCCATAAGCCCCAACCAGCATAGTCATGGTCAGGGATTATGGGAGTTGTAGTCCAAAACATCTGGAGGACACCAGGTTGCCTGCCATTACTTTAAATAAACACATTGCTTGCCCCCAAAAACATGATTGGCAGAAGTTCAAAAAGGGGTGTGTGAAGACATGAATAGAAGATTTTCTCAAATCAGTGGTAAAGTTCCCAAGGGTACTGATTGCACATGAATCAGATCAAAACATTGGTGGCTAAGGTAAACAAGATACCTTACCAAAAGTCTGGATAAAGATCAGAATGTCTAGAATATACATGTTCAGCCAAGACATGACTACACAGTGAACTTTTTGATATTAACATATGGGACATGATTTTATGACCCAATTTCTCATTTTACTTCCAGAAGCATTGTAGCTGTACGATTGTAGAAATGACTTGTGAGCCTAGCTTAATAGTTAGACAGGATTTAAGCATATACATTTTGGCAATGCGGAACAGATATGCACGAAAAGACTAGCAACAGTTGTTACAGAGAATTGATGGTGCTGTAAAAGACCCATCACCTATGGTGCATGCACAAATCCTACTTTCATTTTGGGTAAGCAGGTTCTGTATGGTTTGTTTAATACTTCAAATACTTTGGTTGGTTATTTCCAGTCCTTGCAGATATGGAGATATTTCTCACGCTGCCTAGGCTCATGTAAAACCTGTTCTGTCTGAGGCCTTAGCTAGACCTACCTGATATTCCGTGACAGAGGAAAGAAGATCTCACATTGCAATTAACGCGAGATCCCTCCTCCGTTTACACGTGAGGCCCGACAACCTCTGGAAGAGAGGCGACGTGCCCACAATTTTTATTTTGTTTTTAAAGAAAGAGGAGCACACAAACGCTCCTCTTTAATTTCCCCAGTCCCCCGCCCCTACCCCTGATGGGTGCAGCACTCCTGAGGAGCGCTGCTCCCCGTGAGGGGCTCCTGGCTCCGCGAAAGAAATCGCGCACAGCCAGGTCAAACTGCAGCAATGGCCACATGTCCCACGGTCTTGGGCTCAGCAGTCTCGGGCGAGATCCCAGGACAAGGGAGGGATATCCTTCCCTGCCCCCGGGATCCCCTGTGTGTCATGTGGACGCACAGGGACGATCCTGGGGTTCGCCCTGGGATTTTGCCCGGTCTAGCTAAGGCCTGCATTTCTCAAATTGTCAGGTGCCTTCTGTTGTCTGGTCATTGATGGAAGGGGATTTCCCCCCAAATTTCCAGAATTTGCACAACCTTGCAATTTGTGCAAATTTGCAAACCCCACAACCTCACACATTTACACGGTTTAGCCTACAGAAGAAATGAACATTTACAGCCAGTTTTTTTTAAAATGCATTTTTCTATGACTAAATTTACATAAAATTCTGGAATGTATTTTTTTTTAAAAAAAAAATGGTCCACAACTATGCAGAACCCATGTGATTCCAGAAAAGCCAGTCCACTGCAGAATCCATAAGTCAGATTCATAGAAATTCAAAGTTAGTTGATTCCATTCTTGAGTTCTACTCATAGCATCCTGATATGTATAACAACTTCATTTGAATTTACACAGACTCTTTAAAATGACATTGGGAGGACCAACAAAACCATCTCAAAAACATTTTGCACCAGGTATTAATTTATGGTTATTACTTGTTCTCCTAATCTGAAAACCCGTATTTATCAGACCAAGTTTGTTATGTCTTTGATTTGGACATAGGCCTTCATGGTCATTCATGACTGACAAACAAGACAGCAACTATGGTTACTAAAGGTTTAATATCATGAAAGTGAGGGGGGAATCTTTATTTAATTTATTAATCTGTCCTGGATTTTTAGGAAATAGCATTTGCTTTATTGGACTTGCAGGGAAGACTATTGAAAAATTGTTCTCTCTTTTAAAACAAAGAAGTTGTCTCATTATGAAATGCAAATGCTAAATGTTTAACAATAAATAATTAAGAGTTTAAAATGTAACAAAGTAAAAAGTAGACAGGCTGGTTCATAATGAATTCTGGTTAACTGGCATAAAAAATAATTCTCATGATGACCTGGATGGTATCCAAAGACACAATCACTTGGGCCAAAAAATTATTTGAGTACTGAACAGGTGTGAGATTGTATTATTCCAAATCAAAAGTATATTAAAAGTTTTCAGTCTTCAATTAAGGATCAAAATATTGCATAAGGTATACACATCAGAAAGCTTAATGTATGGATGTCTAGAAAAATTTATAGGTTTAATTAGGAAATGTTAATTAAGGCATTCTCTTCTCAATTATATGATTCAGAATTGATCATATCTAACCTAAAAGGTATTTATGTAAGCTTTTTTTCTTTTTTGGGGGGGGTATGTTTTAATTTGGTGGAAAAGTTTAGTAACAGTAATTAATACTGTGAGGCCTAATTTATGGGACAGTAGATATTAGCTATGAGGTAATTTCTATATGTGTTTGTTTTTAAAGAACCATGAAGCTTCGTATTATAAGCTCACCAGGCCTCTGTATTTTTTATACTTTGAATGTTTTTAATTTTTGTGAACCGCCCAGAGAGCTCCGGCTATTGGGCGGTATAGAAATGTAATAAATACATATATATGTCAGCTGAATGGGCTATCCAGAATTGATGGGAACTTGATACTTAGAATATGATCTCACCTTTTTAAGCTATTAGGACTAAATGACTAAGATTAGAATGTGCAGATTTTGTAAAAAATGTTCCATCTCCCTTTTACATATTTGAAGGTGCCTTTTCGATCCAGCGTCCACTCAGTGATGGAATGGGATTTTTTTCCCAATTTCTCAAATTTGTGCAAATCTGCATTTGCAAAAATGTGCAAATACCCCCAAAATGAGCATTTTTGATGCCTTAGCCTGTGATAGATGTGCACATCCATGTAACTCAAGAAAAGCCATCTGCTGTGGAAACTGCAGGTCGAATTCTTACAAATCCAAAATCATTTAATTCTATTGCAGATTTCTCTAACATCCCTAGTCGAAGAACAATAAATGTTTAGGAAAGACGATATCTTGCTAAGCTATTCACATGTTTAGCAATAATCTGTTCTACTAGAAAAATGTTTTTATATGCACGTTATATGTTGATGTTCTGCAGAAGAAGAAGAAGAAGAAGAAGAAGAAGAAGAAGAAGAAGAAGAAGAAGAGTTTCCTTTACTAATATTTGTTAGTTCAACCCTGAACTGAATCCACCTACAACAATTTATGGCGCATGATTTGTTTGAAGTGCATTGATCAGCTATAGATAGTTAATTGGCAGCCAAAGGCTTCTTAAATGCTAAACTATTGTTTTGTGGAGACGAGACAGCAAAGGCCAAATCTGTAACAAAACATATCATAAGAAAAATTATCTTAGTACTGTACAATTTAAAACATTAAATAAGACTGAAACCCCAATGAAAAAAATATAAAACTAATAAATACACCAGCACAGCATACAATATAATATAAATGCAAAACCTAAAATAATCACCAGGCATTAAAAGAAAAAAGAACTAAGAGTGTCTTTAAACAAGCACACTCATTACTGGCCACTCGTGGGTGTTTGCAGGTCATTCTGATGACGTCTTCAGCTCCTGTGTACCTCTCGCTCCATTTTCTGGTTTTAGCACTAAAAATAAAATCAAAGAAAACCTGACTCTTCTGGGATATATTGATATTTGTTGGGTTTTCCTGCCATTTGCAGGCAAAGTTGTGCTATAAAATTCCCAGTAGAGGGTGCTGTCCCATTCAACTGCATTGAGACTGTACAAGCCACGTGGTCACTGTTCTCTTCCTCATGTAATTACAGCTCATTGCAAAAGTAGAAGAGAAGCAGGAAGTAGAGCCACAGTATGGGGACATGATTTCCCCGTCTGAAGGAGCTATGAAATAGGGGGACTTAAATAACACTAAGGACACAATCCTATGCCTGTTTAGACAGAAAGCAAAGCCCAATAGGCTTTGATAGAAGGAAATTAAGGCACATCATAATCAAGTAGGGGAATCAAGTTTTCAAATGCATCAGTGTCCTGCTTCTAAAACCTGGCCCTTATTTCTGGTGATTTATTTTAAGTTAAGTTTGCAGAACAAAAATAAATGTTAAATTCTACACCTATTATTCCTTAATATACACAGTATCCATAAAAACTTGCTTCATAAGAATAAGTTGAAGTATATTCACATTATTTCAGGAAATTCATAATAAATCTTTAACAAGTGTGTGAAATGGGTATAGTGTGGCATTTGCATTGGGCAGACTTGTACTCCACCCCTGCGAATTCCACAAGTGTGACCCACCTCTTGTGCAAAACAGATTTAGTGCTTCTGGGAACAACCAGAAATGAGTGGAAACACATGTAAGGAAGCTCCACTGACCTGCATTTATTTGAACAGAAATACAGGTCAGTGGAGGCTTCTAATAGGAAGTGTTAAATCTCTGTTGTGCAAGGAATGGGTCCCACTTATGCAACAGAATTGGTGGGAGGGGCCACTAGCACAATGGCCCCATGGGATACTGCCCTTTAATGCCACAGGAGAATAGAAAAGGTGCAACATATAGTTGGACAGAGAATTCAGTGTCCTGAGAATCTCAGCTTTTATTTTTAAATAGGCAGATTTCTATCCCTGCCCTAAGAGGCCCTTGAAAGTGTGTGGGCTGAAATTTCATAAGTCAGAGAAGTCTAAGTAATGATGTGGCTCACAAGGCTAGAGCCAAATAAAGACATCCTTGATTATCATTTTGAGACTAATAATTCAAAATCTTTTAGGCCTGCCTCGTTGGGCCAATATATATTCAATTCAATATCTCTGCCTCACAATCTTTACTGATATTGCAGGGAGATATATGATAGGTTTAGCCATAAACTGTGTACCCTACACACCTCCACAACACCACATATAGGTATAATGTAGGCAGAGAGCATCAACCCCATTGAAGACTATCGTATACGTTGGTCTGGTGATGGATGGCCTGTGGAGATGCACACCCATGCTGCAAAATGACAAGCAAATTCCAGTTTGGGCTGTAGCAACAACATGAATCCTATGCCAAAGATCTAACCACTAATAATTCTACTTGATCATTCTCTTTGATTCTGGCTCTATATCAATCATAATTCTGTTGGGGCTTAGAGATAGGACACTATTTGCTCATAAAGATGGTTGCTACACCATTGCTATGCTGTCCACCGTGACATTCTTAATTACCCATGACTGAGCTAAAATACTTAGGTACTTAACTCTCTCAGTCAATCAATCAATCTCTCCCTCCCTCTCTCTCTCACTGGCCATGGCTAGACCTGGTGATATCCCAGGGATCGCCCCAGAATCATCCCTGTGCATCCACATGACGCACAGGGGATCCCAGGGGCAGGAAGAAATTATCCCTCCCTTTACCCAGGATAGTCAGGACGGCTTTAATCCTAGCTTTTCCTGTGGTCTCGGGATCATCCCAAGACTGCGGGATGTGTGGGCAGCCATCCTGGTTTCTTCCTGGTTCCTCATGAGTAAACACGAGGAGCCGGGAACTGGGCATGGGGCATGGAGCTCTTCAAGAGTTCCATGCTCATCGGGGTGGGAGGGAGTGCAAGGTTTTGTTTTGTTTTAAATTACCTTTTCGAAGAAGCGCTCCTGCACTAGTCTTCAATTTTTAAAAAAATGCCGGCCGCGATGTCCTCCATCCTCCCGGGACGTCGTGTGTCACGTGTAGACTGAGGGGGAGGATCTCGTGATCACCATATCGTGATATCCTCTCCCTCCACTGCCCTGTTGTAGACATGCTCTCTCTCGCGCACTCTCTCGCTCTCTCTGTGTATATATATAGATATATATGTATGTGTGTATTACTGAGCCATGTATTTCAGTGAAAAGTACTGAATTTGTTGGCAAGAAGGACAAACAAAGCCAGCTCTCTAGAGAGGCTAACTAAGCACATATTTTTTAAAAAAAATCCAGATGTTTCCAGCAGTGGGATTTCTTTTCTTTAGTCCTGCTCTTTCCTGCTAGACCTACAGAAATAACAGACCTCCCTCCCCCTCCATAGACACCCATGAAATGAAGCGGTTCTCAGACTGGTATCTTCACAGAAGGGACGTCACAACAAATAAGAAAAAACAAACACTGCACAAACCCAGCATTTTCCTTTTCTGCCATTTGCAGCACTAGTACTGTGCCAAGATCCACACTTCAACCAATATGCATGTATTTCCTGTTTAAGCCTGGGCCATGTTTACATGAACTTTGAACTCATAGAAAAAGTGGACGAGGGGGGGACACTTACAACTCTTTCCTGCAAGATGTCAGAGTGTTGAGTGCTTATTGATTCTGGGACTCCATGTGGTGATGGGAGATAACGTTGTGTTTGTTGTATGTATTGCCATGGTCAAGGCATCAATATTATCTCCACTTCACGTCTGGGGGTTTCCTCAACTTCTCTGTAGATTTGGAAGAGGAGCCTCGGGAGGAGGACTGAAGGCCTAAGAACTACGGAATTTCCTTTATTATCTGATGGATCTGTAGGACTTCCCTGCCTTCCTTCCCTTTGTCTTATATCTATATTGTGCATAGGCCTGGAGAACTCCAGGGATTTTGCCGGACGTGCTGATTTATTCTTTGTTGTATTATTACACTAATTAGGGGCACCAGCCTTTCTAACACAGCCGGTTCTGTGTACTTGATAAAATATACAAAGGAAAACTGGAAGAAGTAATATCTCACTTGGTTCTTTCTGGTCACCAAAATGGCCATGATCTTCTGTGCTGAACAGTTTCAAAGCAATATTACTTGGTATGGGAGCGGTGTATATTAGTGCTGTGCCAAAATTTTCTTCCAAAAGTCCTTTGAACATTCCCATTCAATTTAAAAGGGGAAACATGCTTCCAAAAAGAAATTGAAAGGAGAAGAAAATTTTGGAGAAATTCTAAGGATTGTGCATGATTGTCCTGCCTTTCATTTTACAACCGTTACTCCAGAAACCTGGGCACTCCTTGGCTTCCTACACTTCAATTAAGCCCAAGAGTAATAAACTCCCTTTACAGGACCTTTTCAGATCAGAAAAATCTGAGGACAAGTGCTTCAAAGGGAGGTGAGGAGATTTGCATGCATTGGACATGTTTGCTCAGAATTATGGGAGTTCCAGTCCAATGTATCTGGAGGACACCAGATAAATAATAGGGGTGTGCAAAGTGGGCCTTCTCTGCCTCAAAATTCGATCTGGAGCTCCATAGAGATTATTCTCTGTCTCAATTTTGGAGCACCTCCACTCCCCTCATTCCACCTCGTCAGATCACCCATCAAAGAACCATACCCGCCAGCCCAGCAGCACTTCCACACTATGGAAATGTGGATGATTAACTTCTATAAGTCCAAGCAGAAATCTGCTCGCTCTCTCCCTCCCTACCCCAACTACCAGAATCAGCAGCCAGTTAGTGTTTCCCACTCCCCCAAACACTGCAATTGGAGGAGAACATGGTCAGGGACAGCACTGTGGCTATT
The DNA here is from genome assembly GCF_023053635.1 of Elgaria multicarinata webbii. Lineage (NCBI taxonomy): Eukaryota > Metazoa > Chordata > Lepidosauria > Squamata > Anguidae > Elgaria > Elgaria multicarinata. The sequence continues at coordinate 188,755,860 of NC_086171.1, forward strand.
CCTAATTGGTTAGCCACTGAAGTCAATATCAAAGCTTCACCTCACCCCACTTAGCATCTTCCAAACATGGAGATATTCAATTTACACACACACCAGGATAATTCTGGAGTTTAGAAGCTCTGCTTGGGCACATCTCCACTCTGATATTAATTGATGGGTTTGGAAGCGGCCAATCTCTGCTCTGCAAGATGCTCCCTGGATGTGTATGGTTACCAGTTAATTCCTAGGTTGAGTGCATGCCCCTACTATATACTATGATTAGGGATGCTCCCATATGATTAGTCTGTGCTGGGAACTTGCAAAAAGTATAACAAATGCCATGACAGACCCACCATTGTATTCTCTACTCCATTGTCTCCATCTTTCTACCTCCTCAAGCATTCAATCTGAGTTTATGTATAAATGGATTAATAAGCCATGCTCCCTGGCCTAGAGGAATGAAAATTGCTTCCTCTGCTTCATCCAAAGCATCACATTATTAGGGCACAATCTAATGCCTATTGAAGTCAAGGATATGAAACATCATTATCACCTGACTTGCATCTACAATTGGCCACTCTGGCATATTTTAGAGTGGGACTGTGACACATGCTCAGTAGGGGTGTGCACGGACAGCCCACTCCGCTTCACTTTCAGATCCGCCATTTTCGGATCGGGCCACTCCGCCCCGCCCCCACTCCGCCTATGCCCATTCCGCTCCGCTCGGAGCTCCTGATCCGGATCGGAGCTCCGTCCCCCCCCATAGGGGGGGTTACCGGGCCCTGCCGCCATCGCTGCCCATGCGGCGACGGCGGCAGAACCCGGTAAGGGACCAAGGGAAAGGGGAACCTTACCTGCCTCCGTCCGTGGTCCATCGCCGTCTTCAATTGAGCCCGCGGTTCCACCAGGAAGTCTGGGCCGCAAGCGGCCCAGACTTCCTGCTGGAACCACGGGCTCAATTGAAGACGCTGACGGACCGCGGACGAAGGCAGGTAAGGGAGAGGAGGGCAGGGGGGATTACCGGGCCCTGCCGCATGGGCGACAGCGGCAGGGCCCGGTAAACCCCACTTACCTTTCCGTCGCAGCTCCGGATCGAGGCGAAGGATCCGCCTTCACCTCGATCCTCTTCGCCACGCTCCGCCAGCCCCCCAATCCTCTTCACCTCCTCCTTAAGGGCAGGCAAAGCCCCCCGCTCCGCTCCTGCTTCTACGGTCCGATTAGAAGCGGAGCACATCCCTAATGCTCAGCACTGAATCGAAGGCTTTAGCTAGACCTACCTGTTGTCCTGCAATGGAGGAGGGAAGATCTTGCATTGTGTTTAACGTGAGATCCCTCCTCTGTCTACACATGACATACGACAACCTCAGAAGGAGAGGCATGGCGCCCACCATTTTTATTTTTAAAGGGACAGCAGTGCACCAACGCTTGTGCGCAAAAGGTAAGTGTTTTTAAAAATTAAAAATATTTTCCCTCCTCCCCCCACCCTACCCCCTAATGGGCGCAGCTCCTGGCTCCTCGCGAGGAATCACATTGTGCTGGGTCAACCCGCAGCACCTGGCCACACTTTCTGCAGTCTCGGGCTGAGCCCGGGACCATGGAAAAACCGAGGCCAAAGGGGAGTGCTATATCCCAGGGAAAGGGAGGGATCATTCCTCCCTTATCCCAGGATCCCCTGTGCATCATGTGGACGCACAGGGACGATCCTGGGGTTCGCCCTGGGATAAAGCCCTGTCTAGCTATGGCCTAAGTGCCAAATGAAACCAAGTCTCTCTTTTTTTCATGGTAGTTTGGGATTAGATTAGGAATCTGTTTTTCATTTCCTGTTGAAAGGGCTAGAAGCTAAAAATTTGCAACAGTTGCATGTGTACAAATCAGTTGCATGCTCTTGACGTACACAATCTTATGCTGAATTGTTTTGTTTATTTTGGAAAGCATCAAAACCTGTTCCGCATGTATTTTAATGAATTTCCATAAATTTCATGTCACCTCTTTGTTTATGTACAATGGCATACTGTAAAACATCTAAGTGGAATCGTGCCAGTGCCTAATACACCAAATTAATACTCGGCAGTTGAAGGACAAAGAAAGTACTCCTATGCTAAAGTTACTGGAAGGAGTAGAGAGTCAAGAGACTGGTGAAGAGCACTGGGTTGAGCCAAATACTTCACAGAAGAAGTGGTTGTGAGGAGGCATTTGAAGGGAGTGGGGATACCATATGGGCTGGGCCCACATTAAGGGTAGGCATGGTTGGGACTTGCTGAAGGCCCACACCACTCTTGTTCTGGGCCAGACAATAGTGGTAGTGAAAAGAAGGAGCAGTTGATGCCATTGCATATTTATTCAATGTCTGTCTGTCTCTGTCTGGTCAGATTTACACCAAGCACGATATAGCAGTATGAAAGCGATATATGGTATGTGTCAATGGGCCCCAACAGTGCACTTCAATACCGCTATAAAGCAGTAGTGTAGCTCCTGCCTCTTATATACCGCTTTCATAGTGCTATATCCTGCTTTGGTGTAGATCTGGCCCCTCTCTGCCTGTCAAGCAAGCATTAGCAATGATGAAAAAGGGGATGAGGAGCCATAGCAGGTGGTAATAATGTTGAGAACATGGACTCACTGAGAGACAGGGCCCATTGAGAATGTACTGACCAAGGGCCCTCAAATATCTGGAGCTAGTTCTGCATATGAGTGTTTTGGAGGGGTCAGGGTAAGAGGGTTAATGAAAATACATAGAATATCCTGCTTCTTTTTAATGTTCAGTAAATTTCTAGCAGGGGGCAACTTTTGTGGGGGAAATTTTTTTATATCAATATAAGCCTCAGAATCTATGCAAGTAGATCTCAGCATCTGTGATGATCAAAACCTGAACTTGTGGCTGATATTAAAGCTAGTTGCAATCTGATAACAGTGGCCTTTGCAGCCAAAAACCTAATCACAGTTTGATACACATTATTTTCATAGCAACAACACAACATTCAAACATTTGTGACCAGAATCTCTTGCTTTAGGTCTCTTTGCCTCAGTAGATGCTTTCAGAAGTCACAGATAAGTTTGTATTATGAACATTTAAATATGATAGCATAGGTCTTTGGTTCTCCCTGTACCCCGTCCCCCCAAAAAAACATTCAGTGAGCTACACCCACTGACTTGCACCCTCTGACCTGGCCATAACGCTCTCCTCACATTGAAGCATGATGAACCATTAAGGGGCATATCCCACATCAAGGAATTACAAACTAAGGCAACGTCAGTAAATTTAACCACCTCTGCTAACTTTCTCCAGGATTATCCTATTTCCTTTTACAATGCCCCACTTCCCTCCACAGTCGTGGGTTAATAGATCAATGTGCTGTGTTATTAACTCTGAGTTCTCTTAAAGGTATATCACCACACCAAACTATTAAGATAATTAATTACAGGGAAAATGACTGCATGCATCATTTTCCCCGTTGCAACGTAGGTTTATTTCAATCATCTCGAGCTAATTTGGATTCTAGATGCTGCACAGAATATAGGTTTCTTACTCAACAGCACAATTCTGCCTTCTCACAGGAAATATGGACAAACTCTGCCCTTATTACATTGCCTACTTATTATAAACAGGTCTCCTGAGCAATTCATTAAAATTATGAAGGGTTGACAACTAGGGTTGCAACATTTAATCAGTTTAATCAGTAGATCAATCAGCTAAAGTTCTGAGTTGATTAATTGGATTGGAGTTATTAGAATTAGAGGAGCTGAGTCTTAAAGGCACTCTTTGCTTTTTTAGGCTCCCTTGGTCCTGGTGTGCAATGGTAAGAACATAAAAAACCTATTCAGGTATTCACCTGAATTCACGAGGGCTAAATGTGTGTAAAGGGTGTGGGTGTGCACACAACCTCCACTCCCAACATTCCTGTGTTCATGAGCTCCACAGAATTCTGCCTTCTCAGGGTTATGAATCACATGGAGGCTTCTAAGTGTGTTCATCTGAATACCCTTAGAACCCTCCTCAAACCTTCACACTCACCATGCAAAGATCTAAAGAGGAGCTTCCACAGCTGAGATGTTGCGGGGTCAGGTGGGAGTGTTTGTATGCATGTCCTCACCTTGTACATTTAATCCTCACATATTCAATCAAACACTTGAAGAGGCCTAAAAAGAACCCAGAAGAAGTTAGTAGATAGCTGTTAGTATACCCCATTAAAAGTTTTTTAATCAGTTGACTGACCTAGTACTAATACTGGTACTAATCCAGGAAGCCTTTCCTTTATGACCAGCCATGGTTCACTGTATAGTTTGCTTCTTTTAAAATCTATTTTAAAGTGTTTTATTCTGCTTTTATTTTATTTTATCTTGTACACCGCTCTGAAACTTTGAATGGGGAGCAGTATATAAAGTTAAATAAATAAATAAATAAAATAATCAGCAGATAAAAACAGCCAGATGGCCATGAACTGGAATCTACACACAAGTTTGTTCTGAGGCTTCCATGTAGCCAAGTGGTAGTGTGAGTAGACCCAAAATATATTATTGAGCTCAGTCGCAAGTTGGGTGCCTCTGTGAACACCTGAAGGCACCAAGAGTCTCATTGGGGGAAGAAATGAACACTGTGTCATACCCATGATAATGAGACCATGAGATCTTCTATACATTTGTTTATTCCTTTCTTATGCTTATGCCCTGCTGTTATCTGAGGAGACTAGATCAGCAAATGCATGCTTAGGCAGTCTTACTCCAAGGCAGTTTACAAGCCTAATTGGTTTAGCCAACAGTAGAATGGCATCATGTGAAGCTTGAAATAGGGTGACCATATGAAAAGGAGGACAGGGCTCCTGTATCGTTAACAGTTGCATAGAAAAGGGAATTTCAGCAGGTGTCATTTGTATGCATGTCGCACCTGGTGAAATTTCTTCTTCATCACAACAGTTAAAGCTGCAGGAGCTATACTGCAGCTATACTGTGACCAGATTTAAAAGAGGGCAGGGCACCTGCAGCTTTAACTGTTGTGATGAAGAGGAAATTTCCCCAGGTTCTCCATATATACAAATGACACCTGCTGAAATGCCCTTTTCAATACAACTGTTAACGATACAGGAGCCCCGTCCTCCTTTTCATATGGTCACCCTAGCTTGAAATATAAAACCATCTTGCCCAAAGGGCACTAGTTTAATAAAATTATTATTAGTATAGGATTAATATACATGGTAGAAGATGAACAGCTGTCCAGGGTGTTCCTAAAGCAAAAAAATCAGAACAAGGCTCCTTCCTTGCACATACTTTGTTAGAGAGGAAAGGCAGCAGAATGTTGGTGGCTCTCACATCAAGTACGGCTTCCTTTTGATTTGTTGTAAGGCTAGCCCTGGGAACACTAAAAAGCCAGCCATCATTTAGATTGCTGTGAGAAATAGGTTGGCCATGTGTCCTATTTTACAGAGGGCAGTCCTTTAATTGAAGGGCTGACCAGTCCCAATCTGGTTGAAAGAAAAAGAAACCTAAGAAGGGAGTTCTTCACACTTGGACAGCACACTTGGACAGCAGACTGAGCAGTCACACAGATTACCTGGTCACAATTGTCCACACAAGGATGAGATTATTGTATTTTCATTTAAATTATAGTATGCTGATTTTATGCTAATCCATGTCCACTTTTGTAGTCTCTCTCTCTTTTTCTTTTCTTTTTTTTTTTTTTTTTTTTGGTTTTGCATAACCTCTTTTTTGGTGATGTATAAATGGCCACTCTACATCTCTCTCGCCTTTGGGGAACTGTTTCCACTGAGGTAGCACTGTAGCCATTTTGAGCTCCATCACACCAGCAATTTTTCACACACTCGCCATGCCTGGTATGTGGATTTGCAGCGCGGTACTCCCACGACATAGTCCCTGTCCTGCACTCATCTCTCCCCTTCCCCCCTTGTAGCATTTTATTTTGCTGTGGGGAAAGTCTGGATTATTTTTCCCTCTCACTTTTTTCTTTGTTGGGGGGATGTGCTAATGGAGTCTTGCTGATGAAAGGGGAGGGTGGGGTGGTTCTCCTTCTCCAGCATGTTGTCGTAGGGACTTGTTAGGCAGTTGAATGGAGTTTTAGTGCTCCAACCTCCCCTCCTTCATTGCCCACAGAAATGGAGCCCAGATGAAATCTTCAATCAGTAATCGCTAGAGAACAAAGCCAGATTGAGGGTGGGGGGATAACCCATGCCCATCAGAGTACCACAACCAATGAATTGGAGGAGGAAGAAGAAGGGGTGGGTGGAGTGGAAGAGCAAACAAGTGAAAACCCGTGTAAAAGGGACCATGTGTGATGGATCTTAAGCCTTGACACGCTTAAGGTAAAAAAAAACACCTCTGAGGTAAACCAGAAAAAAGAAATAGGTGCGATGGTGCCATTTGAAGGAGGCATGGTCTGTGCAGTTGCCTAGCAGCCACAAACCTTGGTCTCCATAGGACATCCCACCCTCTGTGTAGGGCTCTCCAGTCATAGAACAAGGTTCTTTTCTTTCAGCTTTTCATCACTAAGAAGAATGCATGTTTATCAAACTTTAGATTGCATTCTTGTACTGTTGGTTGTGTCGTGTTGCGAGCGAAATCAAATTTTCTTGCTTGGTGAGAAAAGAAGAGGAGTGGGTAACATAATGGGTGAAATGTTACCAAATAATTAAAATGCGGTTGTATTGTAACCTCTGATGGAAACAACAATGTCTCTTTGTGTACAATTAACTCTGGGCTCTAGTTCATGATACAAACTCAAGCTTGTAAAAGCCCTGACCTCAATTCTGAATGCACAACAGAGGTTTACAGATTTGGCTTTAAGGGGAGAAAGAAGTATTTACAGAAGAAGAAACAAACACATTTCCCCCCCCCCAAAAAAAATAGATATAAAATATTCTCAGTCTCAATGCCTGAGAACAATTTATAGGGAAAGTAGGAAGTTTCCTGAAATGTGCAGAAATCTTATCTAGTGAAAAATGGTTGACTATATATTCCCCTCCTGTCGTCCCTCCCCCCTCCAATGGGCTAACATAGTTGCCTGCATTTTTTCCCCTCCTCCTCTCCTTGTTATCCAAATAATGGATTCCACAGGACACTTTGTGTAGTGTGTATTAGAGTAAAGATCACTCCTATTATTATTATTTTAATATTTTTGGTTGCTACCCAAGCAGACAAAACCAGCTGATTGTTACAGTGAACAACTGACAGGGAAATATGGATGGCTATTCATGCAATAATTACTACTTTTAAGCAGGGGGGGGGAGTTACAGCTCTTGAAGGAGAAGGAGAAGAAAAAAGTCCTGGTACAAAATCAAATCATCTCTTGTGTGGGGCTGATTCCTGGAAACGACAGTTCTACAGAACATCAATCAGTTTGACAAGCAATTATCTGCTTAGTTTAAGATGAAGCCTCTGCTTTGTGAGAAGAGCACCCCAGAAAAGATTCATTTGGCTTCTGTGGAATGGAAATAGTGCATCCCCCAGTACACAGTTCTTGCTTGACTAAGAATGTGTAGGGATAGTTGACACTCATCATCACTTTCTACCTAAAAAAAGAGCTTTTTCTTCCTTCCCAGTTCCACTAACATGCTAGGGTGGCCAGGTTTACTTTACAGAGGAGAGCCCTCTATTTGAAGTGCTGTTAGAGGACAATCCTCTATTTTAAGGTGTTTTCTGTTTGATGGGCTGTCCAGTCTGAGTCTAATTTAAAGATAAAGAACCATCAGAAGGAAGAGCAGGGGCCTTCAAGTTGCCCATCAACAACTCCAACAACTGAGCAGTCACCTGGTCAGTTTTCCCCACTACGATGAGACATATAGGCCATTTCTATACTGGCCTTTTTTCTAGGGATCGACCTGAGATCATCCCTGCACGTCCAAATGACACACACGGGATCCAGGGAGCAGGCAGGGATGATCCCTCAATTTTCCTGGGATAATCCTTAGGTGTAGAAAGGGCCACAGTATTACTATAAAAATTATAGTTATTATTTCTAAATGTGCATATATCCATATAAATGTTATGCAAATTGGAATCCCTTTTTAACTCTTTGGGTGATGTCTAAGTGGCCACCATATACCATGGCATTGCACATCGAAACACAATCAGGTTGTGAGGTGTGCCTAAGAATCAGGCAGTGTAGATGAATCTAGTGTGAAGTGTAGCTAATTCACGTAGTATAGAGTTCCTCAGACTGTGCCACTGCAGCATGCAAGTGAAAGGTGATGTGTTTGAATGTTCCCTATGGGGTGGGTGTGGGTGTGTTTCAAAAAACAAGGAAACAAAACTCCCCACACATACAGACCTAATATACCAGGGAGAATAATAATAATAATAATAATAATAATAATAATAATAATAATAATTTCTTTACCGCCTCTCCCTTTGGATCGAGGCGGGGAACAACATTAGTACAGGAATCAACACATCATAAAAATTCTTGATTTTACATTAATCTGGGTAGGCCTACTGGAAAAGGCTAGTCTTCAAAGCTGCCTTAAAATCACAGAGAGAGTTAATATTACGACTCTCCTCCAGCAGGCTGTTCCATAATCCAGGGGCGACAGAAGAAAAGGTCACTGGGAAACTGATGTAGGCTTCAGACTGCATCCTAACATGCTGGCTTCCTAAGGGTAGTGAGAATATGATGTGGTGAAAACATGAACTTGCAGTCTCCCTATTTACAGCCTGAATGGTACCAACTTTGGAATTCAGTGCCATGAAATGCATCTACATGTGAACTGTAGGCCCTGTTGTTTTCTAGACTGTGGCTAGATCTACACTATTGCTTTATAGCATTACTGATAACTGTTGGGGCACAACCCACATTCCATGTACCACTTTCATAATGTTATTTCCCTTTTTTTGTTCCATATTTGTAATGATTTGACACAAGGTGTAGATCTGGCATGTGTTACTTAAAGTATTGTGTGTGTGTGTGTGTGTTTTTAAAAAATCCATCTTGGGTGGGAGAAATATACTTTTTCTTTCCAAAACTGATTTGTCTACTACAGTTTCAGGCTTGCCTTCAATGCATATTGTGACATGGCAGTAGTATACAGTATTTATTTATTTATTTATTTATTTATTACATTTTTATACCGCCCAATAGCCGAAGCTCTCTGGGCGGTTCACAAAAATTAAAATCATCATAAAACAACCAACAAGTTAAAAATACAAATACAAAATACAATATAAAAAGCACAACCAGGATAAAACCACGCAGCAAAATTGATATAAGGTTAAAATACAGAGTTAAAACAGTATAATTTAAATTTAAGTTAAAATTAAGTGTTAAAATACTGAGTGAATAAAAAGGTCTTCAGCTGGCGACGAAAGGAGTACAGTGTAGGCGCCAGGCGGACCTCTCTGGGGAGCTCATTCCACAACCGGGGTGCCACAGCGGAGAAAGCCCTCCTCCTAGTAGCCACCTGCCTCACTTCCTTTGGCAGGGGCTCACGGAGAAGGGCCCCTGTAGATGATCTTAAGGTCCGGGTAGGTACATATGGGAGGAGGCGTTCCTTCAAATAACCTGGCCCCAAACCGTTTAGGGCTTTAAATGTCAATACCAGCACTTTGAATCGGGCCCGGACCTGGACTGGCAGCCAATGAAGTTGTAAAAGGACTGGCGTAATGTGATCTCGCCAGCCAGTCCCTGTTAGTAAACGGGCTGCCCTGTTTTGTACCAGCTGAAGCTTCCGGACCGTTTTCAAAGGCAGCCCCACGTATAACGCATTGCAGTAATCCAAGCGAGAGGTTATCAGAGCATGGATAACTGTAGCTAGGCTATCACTGTCCAGATAAGGGCGCAGTTGGTATATCAGCCTAAGCTGATAAAAGGTGCTCTTTGCCACTGAGTTCACCTGTGGCTCAAGTGACAGTTCTGGATCGAAGAGCACCCCCAAACTACGGACCCGATCCTTTAGGGAGAGTGCAACCCCGTCCAGGACAGGGCAAACATCACCTCGCCGGACAAATGAACCACCCGCTAACAGTACCTCCGTCTTGTCTGGATTGAGTCTCAGTTTGTTAGCCCTCATCCAGTCCATTACCGTGCCCAGGCACTGGTTCAGAACAGTCACTGCCTCACCTGGGTTTGATGAAAAGGAAAGGTAGAGCTGGGTGTCATCCGCATATTGATGACACCTCAGTCCACATCTCCGGATAACCTCCCCCAGCGGCTTCATGTATATGTTAAACAGCATAGGGGATAAAATAGAGCCCTGCGGAACCCCATGGCTTAGGAGCCACGGCACAGAGCAATAATCCCCCAGCACCACCTTCTGGAATCGGCCATCCAAGTAGGAGCGGAACCACTGCAACGCAGTACCTCCAACTCCCAGCTCAGACAGCCTATCCAGAAGGATACCATGGTCGATGGTATCGAAGGCCGCTGAGAGGTCCAGGAGAACCAACAGGGTCGCACTCCCCCTGTCTCTCTCCCGACAGAGGTCATCCCACAGGGCGACCAAGGCAGTTTCCGTTCCAAAACCAGGCCTGAAGCCCGATTGAAATGGATCTAGATAATCCGTTTCATTCAAGAGTGCCTGGAGTTGTCCTGCAACCACCCGCTCAAGCACCTTGCCCAGGAAAGGGATATTAGCCACCGGCCTGTAGTTGTTAACATCTTCCGGGTCCAGATTAGGCTTCTTCAGGAGTGGTCTAATTACCGCCTCTTTTAAAGAGGCCGGCACCACTCCCTCTCTCAAGGAGGCATTTACAACCTCCTGGACCCAGCCGGCGATCCCCTCCTTATTTGATGTAATGAGCCACGAGGGGCAAGGGTCAAGCACACAGGTGGTCGACCGGACTTGGCCAAGCACCTTGTCCACATCCTCGGGCCTCAATAACTGAAACTCATCCAATAAAACTGAGCAGGACGGCGCTCTGAACGCCTCTACTAGTGGTGCTGCATTAAGTGTGGTGTCCAATTCATGACGAATCTGAGCGACTTTATCTTCAAAGTGCCGTGCAAACTCGTCACAGCGTGCTACCGAGGGTTCAACTATCTCACGCCCTGGCCCAGAGTGTAACAGGCCACGAACCACTCGGAAAAGCTCCGCCGGACGACACCGAGAAGACGCAATGCTGGTGGAAAAGAACTGCCTCTTTGCCACCCTCACCGCCACAGAGTAGGCTCGATAGTGAGCTCTAGCCCGTGTTCGATCAGACCCAGCACGAGTTTTCCTCCACCTGCGTTCTAGCCGTCTCCCCTCTTGCTTCATCGCCCTCAGCTCAGATGTATACCAAGGAGCTGACCGGGCTCTGCTCAGAGGGAGAGGACGCTTGGGCGCGATCGTGTCAACCGCCCGAGTCATCTCTGCATTCCACAGAGCGACCTGGGCTTCGACAGGAGCACCGGCCATATCAGCAGGAAAATCCCCCAGAGCCCTCTGGAATCCATCGGAGTCCATTAGCCTCCGGGGGCGGACCATTTTAATAGGCCCCCCACCCTTGCAGAGGGGAAAGGCCGCCGAGAGTCTAAACCTCAGTAGGAAGTGATCCGACCATGACAAGGGGGTAGATGTTAGTTCCCCCACTTCCAGATCACCATCCTCCTGTCCAGTCGAGAAAACCAGATCAAGTGTGTGTCCCTTTGCATGTGTTGGGCCGATGACATGTTGAGACAGCCCCATGGTTGTCATGGCAGCCATGAAGTCCTGAGCCGCTCCGGATACAGCAGCCTCGGCATGGAAGTTGAGATCCCCCAGAACCACCATCCTGGGGGTCCTCAACACCAGGTCCGAGACAACCTCCGTCAGCTCAGGCAGGGAGACTGTTGGGCAGCGGGGTGGACGGTACACCAGCAGAATCCCTAATCTGTCTCGAGTACCCAACACACAGTACAAACACTCCAGACCAGCACTCGACTGAACAGGAAGCCTAGAGAGGGAGATTGTATTCCTATAGACCACGGCAACCCCCCCTCCCCGGCCCTCGAGTCTGTGCTGGTGCTGCACCGAGTACCCAGGAGGGCAGAGCTGGGTGAGAGCAACCCCACCCAGCTCACCCACCCAGGTCTCAGTGATGCATACCAGGTCAGCCCCCTCATCCACAATCAAATCATGGATGAGGGAGATTTTATTCTGGACTGACCTGGCGTTCAGCAGCAGCACCACCAGACCCGAGAGCAAGCTGATATGGCCACCAGGAACTATCCGGTTGGGGTAGGAACCAGAAGAGGGAATAGCTGTAAGGAATCTATCCCCTCTTCTCCTCATCTGGCCTGTTCCTCCCCTAGCACCATACCTCCCCCTACCCGTGACCACAGTTATGTGGGCATCCCCGTATCCCCCAGAGCTCCCCAGGCACATATTAAAAAGTAATTAAAATGTATTTTACAATTTGCTGCTAGTTGGCTGGTTGGAGATCTTGCAGGTACAGTAGTATGGTATCTCCTATGTGCGCCACAAAGTGCGGCGCCAAGTGCGCACTCGGCGCCGCACTCTGCGCGTCGCCGAGGCGCGCGCCGAGGCGCAGCCTCTGGCAGGCTTCAGATGTACCTGTTAGGGAGAGGTGGAGCACTCAGTCAGCTGACGCCCAGCAGGTGAGGGGAGAGACTGCAGAGGGAAGCCCCAGCAGTCCCTGTTCTTCTTTCCCCCCCACCAGCCAAACACACCCCACCTTCCCAGCCTATGGCAGGCTGCAGATGTACCTGTTAGGGAGAGGTGGAGCACTCAGTCAGCTGACGCCCAGCAGGTGAGGGGAGAGACTGCAGAGGGAAGCCCCAGCAGTCCCTGTTCTTCTTTCCCCCCCACCAGCCAAACACACCCCACCTTCCCAGCCTATGGCAGGCTGCAGATGTACCTGTTAGGGAGAGGTGGAGCACTCAGTCAGCTGACGCCCAGCAGGTGAGGGGAGAGACTGCAGAGGGAAGCCCCAGCAGTCCCTGTTCTTCTTTCCCCCCCACCAGCCAAATACACATAGATGTATTTACAGTCATCTATGATTTATGGGAATACTTCTTCCATCATAATCACTTCCATTATGTGTTTTCGTAGATAGGAATTATTAACATGATGAGGGACTAATGTGGTTAGAAAAGACCTTAAGGATTTTAGGACTCTTCTACTCAAACTTTAGCATCTGTACAATGTCCCTTTTCTTTACCTGACAGCAAACATTTCTTTCCTATCCTGATCTGAGCATTTAGGATAATATTTCTGGATTTTAAGCAGTGAGTGGGAAGGAACGAGAGGAGGCTGTTAAATTTCTTTATGTTAGAAAGCCGGAGGATTGTACATGAAATGTACAGAATTGAAATTTAGAGGCTGTATATTTTAACTGCTATATCAACATGCATAAATGTTCATGGGGAGGGAGAGATAGGGAGGGAGAGATATATCCTAGGATTGTCCTGGATCATCCCTGTGCATCCAAATGACACACAGGGGATCCCGGGAGCAGGCAAGGATGACCCCTCCATTTGCCTGGGATAATTCTTAGGTCTAGCTAAGGCCATAGAGAGATCACATTTTAACAAAGATAATAGAGAACAGGGGGAAACTGTTCTCTATTGTGGTTCAAGAGACATTCCACTGAAGTCTCCCATATGAACCTTTTTGGAAGTCCTGCTCTCTGTCCCATCCACACATGTGATCATTTGGGCAGGCAGAGAAGGCAGGGCCTCCTTCGGGATGGTGCCAAGTTTGTGGATGTCCTTCCTGATGGAGATTGCTCAGTCTCCTTTTGATGGTTGCTAAAGATGAGGGGGAGGAAGATTCCACTGACATTGACATTTAATGCGCTGTTTAAAATTTTAATTATGCTCTGTGTTGGTAATTTTAGATTTTCTTTAAAAAGAAATATTTTTCTTTCTTTTTTTCTTTCTGTTTTTACTTCTCCTATGTTTATTTTTTATATAATGGATATGGTGTGTGTTTTTCCTTGGGGGGGGAGTTTTACTCTGACATATATTTTTGAAAGCCACTTTGTTTTAACAGAAAAGTGGGAAATAAATAATAAACTGGACTAAACTTATTTATTTATTTACTACATTTTTATACCGCCCAATAGCCGAAGCTCTCTGGGCGGTTCACTAAACTGGCAAACCAATCCTACCATACACTTCTAGCACAGAGGAGGAGAGATCTTCTGGTGGAGCAACTGCCCTGTCCATTCCTCGGCCATCTCACCGTGGGCAGGACAGCAGGCAGGGTGGTGTTTTTAATACTTCTCCTCTGTTGGCTGTGGGGAAGAATTAACTGTACCAGTTGCAGAGTTGGTGAGCATCACTCCATTTCTGGGGGGTGGGGGGTGGGGGGGAGGGGATTTGAATGTGATGTATTCATACCTCTCCCCACCATACTCTGTTTTCACCAGCTCCACAACAGAACATTGTTGGCAGAACAGCAATGGTAGCAGCCCTTTTCATTAGTGTGTTGTGTAGACTTTTGGCAATGATAAGTGTTGTCCCCCAGGGAAAATACCATCTCTACCACCAGAGTGGCACTTATAGCTTTCCAGTAGGTCTTGGATTGCACCTTAAATGGACCATAGATCAAGCCTTCCTTATACTGCAGCACATCATTTTTTAAAAAAATGAAATACAAATAACAAGACTATGAGCATGGGTTCTCTTCTGCATCCACCTCCTCACTCTACTCACCCCCTCCCCCTATGGGAGGTCAGGACCTAATACTGCTGAAATGGAGTCTGCATTCAATTTTTCCATTGCAAAGCTTGCTGGATACGTTGTGTTTATGGGGGCAGGGGAAATATCAAAGGCATGATCAGAGCCCTTTCCCTGGATGTGCTAGTTTTCCATTTGCAGTGAATTTACCATGCATTCACTGCAATGGGCCATGGTTCCATTGATGACAGAATTATTAACGTTTCGGGGAGGGGATGCTGCAACCTGCTTTGAGCCCAAGGGATAGTGCAGGATATATAACAAACAAACTGCCAGCGATAATGCAGGATATACTTGAAATCAGTATCTCATATCAAGCCATCAGAGACAAAGCTTTTTGATCACATAAGCACAGTGCCTGTCAATGGGAAGCCAATTTGTCATGTGGATGAGCTTATTGCTTAATTATTACTCCCTCAGCTCCTTTACTGAAGCATGAAGTTAAAAAGATCAGACAGTTCCATAAAGGTCAAATATCTCCCTAGATTTGGTCTTCTGGCACTCCGTAAGGATCGTGATACAGTCAAAGGTTGCTCTTTGTCCTCTTCCCTTTCTCCTTTTCCTCTTCTATGTTCTCTTCCTGGGTTGCAAGCCTTCAGCAGTGATTTATTTTCATTTATGGTACAGATGCTAGCATCCTCTTAAGTGCTGTATAAATAAATTAACAGCAGAGTGCTTTCACCAGAACCACAGCTGCCCTGGCCACTCTGAGACCAGAAGCTCAGTGGCCGAGTGTAGGTTTTGTCCACAGGGGCCACCAGATTTAATCCCTGGCATCTCCAGGTAAAAGTATCAGGTGGAGCAAGGGGGGGCAACATCTGGGATGGCCATAACTGATCCTCGGAGGGTTATCATCCCCCACAGGCCCACCTGTCCCCAAGTACCACTCCCTATCTTGGGGAGAAGAATTCCCATATCTCTAACCTCTGATCAGAGGGAACAAAGAGATTCCCACACACTGAGCCAGTCCTGCAAGCTCCATTCAAGTCCTTATGCCTGCAAGCCCACCCAAATCGACTTCTCCATGCCAATCTCTGCCTTAAGACAGAATAAATGGGTAGGGTGGTACCAATGGAGGGGGGCTTCAGGAGAGGGCTTTGGGGAAGAGGCCACACACCCTGTACATCATCCAACCCATCAGGCTTGGTCCATAGTAATCTGTCCTCCAGAGCAAAGGAGGTCCCCTCCCACAAGATAGAAGGTGATGGGAATGATGGAAAAGCAGGTGATGGGGATGATCAGTGAGAGACACTACCTTGCAGATTAGACCAGCCATCCCCTTCTTAGTGCCTTTCAGATGTTTTGGATTACAACTCCTACTATTACTGACCATTGGCCATGCTGGCTGAGGCCAATGGGAGATGGCATCCACAACATCTGGAAACACCAGCTTGGGGGAGGCTGGAATACACTACATTAAGCTGCATAGACAAATAGTTTGACCTGCTAGAAGACAACTCCATATGTTTCTATGAGAATAGAAACCATCCAGGGCTGGCCAAAGATCTTTTGCTACTTGAAGAAAAGATGGCAGCAACTCTACCCCCTTATTTCACATATAGAATCTAATGGGACTGGCACCTGTATCTTTCTTCAACAGTTGTAATAGGACAACTTACTCTACCATACCTGGGGGCAGCAGGTTGCCTGAGACAGTTACTTCACTCTGCCTATCGGTTGAGTTGGCCCTTAGCCCCCAACCAGCCAACAAACAGGAGATTTTAGCAGCACTGATAAGAATCCCAGGGAGACACATCTCAACTTCTGTATCGTCTTTCCATTTTTCTTTCTTTTTCTCTTTTTATCCCTTACCTTCTTACTTACTTAGATGGACAGAAGACTAGACTGTGAATTTGCCAAGATCACACTGCTGACAAATAAGAACATAATTTAATTATTATTAGTTCTTTTCTGCTGGATAATTTTGTACTATACAAAGCAATAATATATTTGCTATTCCAAATTTCATTTTTTATTCCTTATCATTATTCTTTCTTCTGTCATTCAAAAACATAATGTAAAACATAAATAAACCATGAAAGTGGGTTTTTTTAAAAAAAAATATGACTGAGATTGTGTTTGAAGCATGCTTAATGGGTGAAAAAGCTGCAATAGCTCATTGGGACACAGGAAAACTGACAATCCACAACACACAGATGGAACTGATTTCACAAAATCTGTACATCCTAATCCAAACCAGCCCAATGTCCCAGCTGTGTATCAAGATGGTCTACTGGTATACATTCTGGGAATAATTTTACCTCTTATATCCGTGTTTCTTTAACATTTTGAAGTGGGAACCACTTGTAAAAATAGCCTGATTTTGCAACCTGCTGACAAACATGTTGGGACACCATGTGAGTCATGATGACCCACAATTTGAAAGGCACTTTATTTGATTTGTTACTGTATAAATCTGTACTAATTTTTGTCCTTGCATGACTTTTCTTTTCATTGAAGTCACTGTGACTCTGAAGGTTTTGGAATGGACCCGTTTTCCTGAGGTACATTCCTAATCCTCCTGTTTGATACTAAAATCATTATGTTCTCAAAACAGGGAAAGCACCAGACAAATTGCCAAGTTTATGTCAGATTTTATTAGGTGATCTTGTCATAATCCGGCAAATAACATATCATGAACATCAAATATGAGACTTAAATCCTATTGAGATATGGGTTGGGAACACACAAAAGCCAGTAGCAAATGTTAAAACCTGCCATGTTAGAGCATGATTTAATCCTTTTGTGCAAATTCATATTCTGAAATCTGTAAGATGTCTAGTCAATTTGTTATCCTTCCTTTTCTTCTTTTTGCTCCACGGTGTTTTGCTTCACAACTATCACAAAATTAAGCATTTTGCAATTGGAGGCAAGTTATCTGTGTTGCAGCAGAATACACCAAAAATCTTATCAATGTTTCTGTTTCCTTGGGTTAGAAAATATGGGCTGGGGTGGGTATTGAACTGACACAAATTTCAGGGTTTTGTTTTCATATTTACATCTGTTTCTGCTATGCATTAGGTGTGCTAAAGCAAAAGGAAAGGAACCAGCTACAAACTTCCCAGTTCACTGGTTAAACAGAAAGTTGGAACTGAAGAATTAGGTTTTACTTTTAATATCTACCCAGTCTGACATGAGCAGTCCGTGGACCTGTTATCTGTGAAATGTGGGTTGTAGTGAAACAGCTCATGAAGCGATCTGCCACAAGAAGGGGAAGGGTCACTATTTTACAACATATGGACTTTTTTTCCTAGAGCAGCTCTTCAGCTTCTGGGAGAAAAAATGTTTTATACCTGAAAGTGTACGTTTTTGCTGCACCCTCCCTCATGAAAAGTTGTCTCATTCCTTTAAATATTAACCACATCCTTGTGGGAGGGGATGTTGCTGTGATGCTGCCATAAAGGAAAGCTTATAGCATAAAGAGGAAAAGCTACCTTCCAAAAGAAGTTAGAAACTGGACCCAGAAGCCTGCAATTGAAATCTGAACAGCTATTCAAAACTTTAATAATGCTGACATTAAAACCAGAATGGGCTGGATTCTGCGGGAAGGAAGCATCTAATTCTGTTTGAGGCACCTAATTGAGGCTGTTTCTCTTCCGACCCCTCTCCAAGTACTGAAGGCCAGCACCTGGCCGGATGTGTGAGCGTTTGGTGCAAGTCCAAGGCCAGGGGTCAAAGAACCTTTGGCTCTTCACCTGTGGTTTATAGCTGGTGACATTGTTGAACACAGCAGATTGAACAGAATGAACATCATTGGCTGAAAGACCCTGTCCCTGTTCAGATGACATGCTGAGCCATGGTGGTTAAGCATTTTGAGCTAAATATTATGGCTTAGCATGCCATGTGAACCATGACTTAGCATGTCATTAGAACCATCCCAACCACGGTGGCTACATAACCATGGTTTACACAGGCTCACTACCCATTTGTTGCAAAAGTGTTAGTGGCCTAATCATAGCTTAGCATGTTGTCTGAACATTTTCTTCCTTCCCAACCATGGCTGCCAGCTAGAGTGAGAAAGGTAGAGACCTTCTTTTCTTCCGAATGCAATGCAGCAACCAGCAGCAGCAGTGTGTGGCAGCCAGGACAGCAGAAAAGGAGGTAGGGACATTTACAATCATCTAGCACATGCTCTTCATTAGCTCCTCATTATCCAGTCAAAAATAGGCCAGCAAGATCGTTACCAGGGAATGGCTGACTGGATCATATTACTTTGTGATTTGTACTGGCTTCCAGCCTATTTCTGGGCCAAATTAAAAATGCTGGTATTAAATTCAAAATGCAGGCAGGATCTACACTACTGGTTTATAATGGTATTGACACCTTTTTGGGCCCATGACATGTACTGTTTTCAAACCATTTTCAAAGTGGGTATGTCTACACCATAGGGTATAGAGGGAGGGGGGGATGATCCCAGATTTACCTACTTCTGTCTAAATGGAAGTGTGATGTCCCCGAAGGGGGAAGGGCCATTGTGCCATCACACCCACCATTTTCCAATCCAGCGAAAATGTAAGTAAAAAAAAAAAAAAGCCCCATCCATGCTCCCCTCACACCCAATGTCCCTGGACTTCCCCGGCCTCGCTCCTTCCCTCTGCTAACCCCCTCTACTCATGGGGAGGAGGGAAGAAGCCAGGATGCATGCCCACACCACCTGCGGTCCTCGGGATCATCCTGGGATCGCAGGAAAAACTCAGGAAAAAAAGTGGTCCCAGAAATCCCGGGGTAATGGAGGGAACATCCCTGCCTGCTCCCGGGATTCCCGGTGCATCATGTGGATGCACAGGCACAATCCAGGAATGATCCTGGGGGGAAAGGCAGGTGTAGACCCGCCCAGTGTTATACCCTGCTTGGTGAGCATCTGGCTTGGTATAGACCTGCTCACAAAAGCAACTCCCGAGGAAGACCATACTGGATTTATTTGTAGAGAGTTAATGACAAGACTAAGTGCCAAATACTCCTAAAGTGGTGGTGAAGGGGGATTAAATTAACTAGATAATATAAAGAAGGGGGTACATAACACTTCCTATTCTGTTCCTGATGGAACACTGCTACATTCAGTTCACACAACCTAAAATATGTTCTATGCATTCTGATGCAAGCTCAATTGGAAAAGAACTGCCATAACATCAGTCCCTTCACATCTAAGGCTGACTGACAACTAACAATGCTGGTGACTTAGAGGGAATGGGCTTGATATATGAACCCTTATAGCTTCATGACAGCAGACCCACCTTCATTCCAAAATCCTGGATTAGCATTGGTATCTTTTTTGATATGTTAACACACTACACACTACATGGCTACACACTAAGGTGGCCATGTGTCCTCTTTTACAGAAGGGAGTCCTCTGTTTGAAGGTCTGCCAGAGGACTGCCCTCTATTTGAAGGTGTCCCGTATTTGAAGGGCTTTCCAGTCCAAGTTTCATTTAAAGATAAAGAACCATCAAAACAAAGGCCTTGCAATTGTGCATCAACAGCAGCTACATGGTAGACTGTGTAAGGCACACAAGTTACACAATCATAGAATCATAGAATAGTAGAGTTGGAAGGGGCCTATAAGGCCATCAAGTCCAACCCCCTGCTCAATACAGGAATCTACCTTAAAGCATCCCTGACAGATGGTTGTCCAGCTGCCTCTTGAATGCCTCTAATGTGGAAGAGCCCACAACCTCCCTAGGTAACTGGTTCCATTGTCGTTTTGCTCTAACAGTCAGGAAGTTTTTCCTGATGATCACACTCTTCCACAGTATGGTGATACGTACTGTATTTCTATTTAAATAATTATTTCTGCATTTACATCTATACATATAAATTAGCATATACATTTATTTATTTTTGCAAATTAGTGTCCTCTTTTTTGTGAGGCATTTCCTCTTTTTGGGTGTGTCATAAACATACACCCTACTACTATTACTACTACAGACAGACAGAGAGAACCATTCAATAAAATGCAAACAAATATCTTAAAACACAAGAATATAAGACAAGAAAGCTAACATGATAAAAACAAATAATATAGCACGAAGCCAACCCAATAAAATACACTAAAAATGAGGAACAAAAACTAGCCAAGAAATAAGGTAGGAGTTAAAACCACAAAACATGTTTCCCTATATGGTTTACCCCATATCCTAATTACTCTTATGGTTAACTGTTTTTTTAAAAAAGGAACGTGTTTAAAAATCTCTTCTTTTCCTCAAGAAATATAGTCAGAGCAACTATTTAATTGCTGTTTTTCAAAACATTCTGTGATATCTAAATTTTGTGTCAGTTTAACCTAAATCTGATCTCTTGTTTTTCACCACAGGCCTAAAGGCCTTACCTCACTATGCAGTACATTGTGTTGCTTGGGTCATTAAGCAAGTTACATTATTATTATTATTATTATTATTATTATTATTATTATTATTATTTATTTATATAGCACCATCAATGTACATGGACTAGCAAGCACTACTTTTCCAAACATTTCCGTCTAGTGCAACATGGTTAGAGCTGGCAGGTCACTAGCATTGACTACTGCCCTAGAATGTTCCCCATTCAAATGAATTCCTAGGGTATTGTCCCTTGAGTGGCATCTACCACAGCTCTAAAGTCTCATGGATATTGTTTCCAAGTGGACCCCCGATTAGCTTCGGAGGCTGATTTGGGGGTTGCTTCAGGCCTGGGACAACCTACTTCAGATCCAGATCCGAAGCGAGATCCAGACACCCAAATTGGACTGTCCCTTAAAGCTGTTCACTGGGCACCTGGAAGAGCTGGGCATGAGGCCAACCAGGAGTCCATTGGACTCCCCCCTCCCAGCTCACCACCCAACCCACAGCAGCTGCCCTCACATACCCACGTGACTTATCTGAGCCACCCGGCATCTGCCCAACCTTAATGAGAGCCATTTTCAACAAAGATGGCAGCTCTGGCATTTCCTAAGTTAAAGGCCTCAAACTACAGTGACCATAAAGAGCCTTTTCTGGACCACCTCAGCCTGATTCGGTCCCAATCAGCCTGCCTCGGCTTGGATTCAGGCCCAAAGTGGGAACTGATAGCAAAAAAAAGGAAGAAAAAAACCTGCATTTACATAGGCAGCTCATGCCTTGGTGCTATGGTAAGTAGTTCCTTGCATCCCTTCTAGGCCCCCGTCTATACGACAATGGGGTTGCTCCTCATTAAATATAAACCCAAATTTTCATTGATTCAAATCTAGGTAAAGAGCAACACACTGCAGCTGCAATAGTGATTTATTTCCTACAATTTTTTATAGTGCAGTTATAAATGCACACATGTGCATATATGCATATACGGTGGTATGCTATAGAGGAGAGATGATGGAAGCTATAAATTTTATATGTGGAGCTCCACAGATTCATATAACAGACAAACCGGGAGTGAGGGGGGGAAGGAACGAGGCAGCAGAATCAGAGAATTCAAACTAAAAACGGTGCATGAATGAACGAGGCAGCCGATAGGTGGGAAATCGACAAATCAACCAATCACGTTGTCCTACCCTCAAAGCTCTGCCTACATGTCAAAATGCTATTTAAGTCCTGCAAAGACACTTAACCATAATGCGGTGCAGACTCGGACGTGATCTAAAAGTCGCAGTAAATCGCAAATGCAAATATGCGCATTATCATGTTAAAAACCCAGCGCTATGGGAAATGGACGGCTGCATCTTGTGTCCTGAAATGTGAATATGTGCAGTTAGGTCGGGGTAAACAAGCCATATAGACAAGGTGAGGTGAAAAAGACAAATCTGTCAAATATGAAATGCTAAATAACATGGCATGTTAATCGATTAAGTGCTAAATGCCAGTATCTGTCAGCTATCAAGTACTGTCAAATGTTAACAGTCAGATATAAGAAGATAGGAAGCCATCTTATACCAAGTCAGACCATTGGTCCATCTAGCTCAGTATTGCCGACACTGACTGGAAGCAATAGATCTCCAGGTTTTCAAGCAGGAGTTTTTCCAGCCTTACCTGGAGATGCCAGGGATCAAACCTGGGACCTTCTGCATGCAGTGCAGGTGCTCTAGGTCATATTACACAAATATGAACAGTAAGTCACCCTGGGAGCACTATCTGGGCCAAAGGGCAACTCAGAAATGCTTAAATAAATAAAATAATAAAATATTGACACAATATCAAAGTCAAGTATTGAACTCAAATATCTGTGAATATCAACTATCCAAGGAAGAGTACCACTGCCGCCCTCAGAATATTAAAAAAATAATAATTTTGTGTTGTTGATTTTTTTGTTTTTTGAAAAGCCGCAGCACCGACCACCACACTGAGAAACCCTCAACTAAGGCTGGATGAACCAGTTCGCCCCCCCCCCCCTCCACTCCATTCACCACCTCTCTGAAACAACTGCCCCAGTTCAAACTGGGGTGGTGAGTTGGGGTGGCCGTGCCCCCCACCCCCAGACTGCATGAAAATTCTTTGTAATGCAGTCTTACATCAATACCCAACCGTGTGCAAAGATCAACAACACAAAAGAAGTGATTTTGATGTGACTGTTAAGTTTTGCCTATCCGCCACGCCCTGGCACATGGGCGTGCGGGGGCCGTTGCGAGTGGGGGCGGAGAGACGCGGCGCTGGGGGCAAGCTATTGGCGCGCCCTCAGTGGTGCCACTCGGGGGAGGAGGCAGCGCAGGATTTAAAGCGCTTTGCCCCTCCCAGCGCCCTCTTCGGCGCTTCGCAACGGCCCCCGCACGCCCATGTGCCAGGGCGTGGCGGATAGGCAAAACTGAACAGTCACATCAAAATCACTTCTTTTGTGTTGTTGATCTTTGCACACGGTTGGGTATTGATGTAAGACTGCATTACAAAGAATTTTCATGCAGTCTGGGGGTGGGGGGCACGGCCACCCCAACTCACCACCCCAGTTTGAACTGGGGCAGTTGTTTCAGAGAGGTGGTGAATGGAGTGGAGGGGGGGGGCGAACTGGTTCATCCAGCCTTAGTTGAGGGTTTCTCAGTGTGGTGGTCGGTGCTGCGGCTTTTCAAAAAACAAAAAAATCAACAACACAAAATTATTATTTTTTTAATATTCTGAGGGCAGCAGTGGTACTCTTCCTTGGATAGTTGATATTCACAGATATTTGAGTTCAATACTTGACTTTGATATTGTGTCAATATTTTATTATTTTATTTATTTAAGCATTTCTGAGTTGCCCTTTGGCCCAGATAGTGCTCCCAGGGTGACTTACTGTTCATATTTGTGGCAAGAGTACAGCCTGCCCCCCCTCAAAGGAGTGGGGCAGGGCAAGGGGTTCAACCCCGCTTGCCGTGCTGGGATTTTAACTCCCGTGGCACCTGTTCAAGGCCACAATGTCGCTTTCGGCATGACTGCCCTATCTGCAACGGACCTCATCCAGCATCCAACTGTTTTAAGAACAGGGCTTGGAGGGGTCAAAACAGGGATGGACAAGGAGGAAAGAAACAGGGTGGACAACAACCCCCTCCTAAAGGGTCCCAGCCCAGTTAAACTTTCAGTTTTAAAACAATTTCTTATGAAGTATCCAAGTTACAGCGATGCTTCCTATCTGGAGTTAGGTTTCACCGAAGGTTTTCGGATTCCTTTTCAAGGCCCACGGGTGCCTTCCTTTGCAAGAAATCAGAAATCTGTTATTTTTATGGAGAACCTAGTTCGGGAAAAAATTGACAAAGAAGTAGCAGCAGGCCGGGTAGTTGGACCTTTTGATACTCCGCCCTTGGCAAACCTGCGAATTTCACCTTTAGGCATAGTACCCAAAAAGACACCTGGGGAATACAGGTTGATTCACAACCTGTCATACCCTAAGGGAGAGTCTGTAAATGATTATATTCCAGAACATCTGTCTTCTGTGCGTTATACTTCATTTGACGCAGCTGTAACAATGGTGCGCAGGAATGGGAAGGGAGCATTAATGGGGAAGTGTGACATTAAGTCCGCTTTTCGCATTTTGCCCATACATCCAGAAGATTTTGATCTTCTGGGCTTTAGTTTCCAAGGAAAGATATTCTTCGACAGAGCGTTACCAATAAGTTGCGCAATGTTTGAACGTTTCAGCTCCTTTTTGGAATGGCTTTTAAGAACCAGGACTGGAATACAGGACACCATTCATTATTTGGATGACTTCCTTTTTTCCGGACCGGCCAATTCAGATCAATGCATCTTTTTGATGGAAGAATTTCAAACAATGGCCAGGGAGCTGGGAGTTCCATTAGCTCATGAGAAAACAGAAGGCCCCACTACCAACATCACGTTTCTAGGCATAGAAATCGATTCGATACAGCAGTGCTGCAGATTGCCTCGTGATAAACTGGATATTTTACAGTTTAAACTACAGGCAATGGCGGAAGCAAAGAAGGTTACATTGCTGCAACTTCAAGAAATAGTGGGGCATCTTAACTTTGCCTGCAGGGTAATCGCACCAGGTCGGGCCTTTATCCGACGTTTGTGTGAGGCAATGAGGGGCCTTGTGCAACCTCATCACCGCGTTAGGGTATCACGCACTATGAGGGAGGATTTAAGAGTGTGGTTAGATTTCCTGAAGGAATACAACGGGGTTTCCTTTTGGAGGCAGGAGCTGCTTTTAAAAGCCGAGATGCAAATACATTCAGATGCATCTGGTGCCAATGGCTTTGGCGTGATATGGGGCACTCGTTGGTTCATGGCACAGTGGCCTAGGGAATGGCTAGAGTCTGACGTTTGCAAAGACCTCACATTTCTAGAATTTTTCCCGATTGTCGTGGCAGTATATGTTTGGGTTAAAGAGATGTCCAACTCAGTTGTACACTTCTGGTGTGACAATCTAGCCACTGTACATGTTATTAACTCCCTTTCTTCACATAATACTCGGGTTATGTCTCTGGTTCGAGTTTTTACAATGCACTGCCTGCATTATAATATTTTATTCCGGGCAAAGCACATTCCGGGATTGGAGAATCCCATAGCTGATGCTTTGTCACGTAATCAGATCGACAGGTTCCGGAGTCCGGCTCCTTGGGCCCAGCAGTTCCCAGAAGCCATGCCAACGAATCTGTGGGAGATTGGCAGGCAGAGGTAGAAAGAGCGGTGTGGCAGTCCATAGCCCCTAGCACCAGGGCGGCATACAGTAAGACTGGTGGCGAGTTCAATTTCTTCAGAGATAGCGTGGGATTACAGCAGGTATGGCCAATTCCCGTGGACCATATTTTACAGTTTTGCGTGACTGCACGGAATAAAGGTTTGTCTGCAAGGACAATAAGTGGGAAGTTGGCTGCCTTAGCGTTTCTGGCCAAGCTGCGTGGCGTGTGCGATAACACGTCTGACTTCCGGGTAAGACGTGCAATACGAGGTTGGGCTAGGATTAGCCCAGCCAGCCAGGATCACAGGCAGCCCTTTTCGCCTGAAGTATTATTGGGTTTGAAGGATGTATGGCCTTCTCTCTGTCATTCTTCATACGAAGTCACTTTATTTCATGCTGCTGCTTTAACAGCATTTTTTGGAGCTTTCAGAATTTCTGAACTCTTGGTGGCTTCCAAAACTGATTCTTCTGGCTGGGCGTTACAATTTGCAGATGTGCAGTTATCTGACCAAGCTATAAATATTCATTTAAGGCGTTCCAAAACAGATCAGGGCGGCAAGGGAACGTTAGTGCCATTGTTAGCAGCCCCATTAGCTGAGCTATGTCCAGTTAAGGCTTTGAGAGAATTCCTCTTAATCAGGGGTCAAAGTGAGGGAATACTATTCCGTCACCAAGACAGGCTTCCACTGACGAAATACCAGTTTTGGACTATTACTAAGAGAGCTCTGTCGGCACTAGGCCTGGACAAAAGGAACTTTGGCACCCATTCATTCAGGATTGGGGCTGCCTCCACAGCTGCAGCTATTGGTTTTTCTCCAGCCCAAATTCAATCTGTGGGCAGGTGGAAATCCAAGGCATTTCATTCTTATGTTAGACAATTCCCAAAATAGGTTCATACAGTTCTCCGTTTGAAATGTTGTTGTTATGTTTTTTTTAGATGGCCAGGGGGAGCGTTCCCCATTGCGAGTGATCATCTGTGGCAACAGTTTGATCTACTGGGCCGGACGGAGGGCATCCGCATCGGGTATCGGATCGCACCTCGGTTTGGACCGCTTTGCCAGCATCCAGTGGGTTGGCAGGCGGGGCTTGCGTTGGGAGCGTCTCCTGCCCACTTTGTTTCAGCAGCGTTGGTTTCTTGCCCCCCCTCAAGTTTTACTTATCCATTTGGGGGGTAACGATATTGGCGTAATCAAGGGAAAAGCCCTTGTATTGCAAGCGTTAGCGGATTTCCAAACAATCCAAAGACAATGGCCCGAGGTCTTGATTGTCTGGTCTTGCATATTGCCCAGAATCACTTGGCGTGTTAACAGCGATTACAGGCCAATGGAGCGTGCCCGGCGTAGAATTAACAGTGAGGTTTATAAACAACTGGTTGCAGACGGGGGATTTAGCATAAAACATCCTGCGATATCTAGATCCCGGAGGGAGCTCTATAGGCGTGATGGGGTCCATTTATCGGACCAGGGCAATGACTTATTTCTGCAAGAGCTTCACAAGGGTTTGTTGGAGGCCATTAGGCTTAGGTGGGGAGGGTTGGATTAAGCTCCGCTTATCCTTCCCTTGTGGCGGTTATTTGCGGGCATTGTGGGCGAGCATAGGAATGGTGAGCATTCTTTGGCACCGTTAGTGGTGAGGGGTAATGTCTGAGGCTCACAGCTGGGAGCCCTGTGGCAACAGCTGGTGAGATAGGGCTTACCTCTGAGGCCAACCTTTCTCACTCACCCGGAGTTTTGTAACACGGGGGGAGCGACACCGGAAGGCCTACCAACCCCATCCTGGGGAAGCCAGAGGGGGGGTGGAATACAGGCCACACCTCTCTGGCTACGAATGTCTCGCCCGATCCCTTTAAGGCCAGATGGATGGCCAAGATAGGATGCCCGCTTAGGCCTCCACCTCTTGCTGAATTTTCAATAAAAGTGGCCCTTATTTTAAATCCATTTTCTGTTTGTCGTCTCTTTATTTACGCACTCCACTCACGCAATGATCAAGCTGCTGCTGCTGCTTCTTGCAGTGTATTATCACTACTCAGGAGGAACTTTTGTCTCTTCGTTGTTTGCAGTAAACAATCTACCATGCAAAAAACTAGCTTTGAAACAATGTTTTTGTGATCGCATCATGATGGGGGCGGGGAAAGAAGGTTTGATCAATGTGCACATGTGTGTGTTGGTAACATAAACGGGAAAATGTATGCAAATAAACCGAGAGCTGTTGCAAACTATATGTGCTGTAATCCCAGATTTAATTTTAGTATATGGGTGGTGCAACAAGACTTATTCTTCCTACCTGCATGGGTGGGACTGGATTTGAGTTCTACTTCTGGCAGCAAAACATATCAGGCAGTCACTGTACTTTCCCTTCTGCCTACTTAATTTGAATCCATGATCCTGGACTCATTAATTTGGAATTCAGAAACGCCGGATTGAGGATTTACAGGCATTTATCTATAATGGGCCTCTGGCTTAGCTCTTCATTTTAAAATGAAGTGTTCCCACATCTTCAGGCTGCATTAGGGTTACAGGCTTTGGACCTGGAAATCCTTCTCCATAATCCCAAATGGAAAGGGGGTGTTTGTCATTATCCTTTGGTAGTGAAATGCACTCTTCACATGCTCAGAGATACCCCACTATTATTATTTATTTAGAGTGCAATTCTATCACGGTGATCGTAAGCCTTCAAACTCTGAGGCTTAAGGTCATCCTATGCAGGGCCAGCAGAGCGGCATAGGTGATCTTTGCCTCTCTGACTTCTCGCCCTGCATTTTCGCTTGATGGGCATTTTTTCTCAACTAGCATTAGCATTTGGAAGTGGGAAGGAAGGAGGTTGGAGAGGCCTCAGGATAGCTCATGTCCTGGCTTCTCCCCTCTTTTCCCCCTCCCCATGGTTATAACCTCTTCCCACGCTAGCTGCAAGGGGAAGAGGGAGAGGACATCGGAGCACCAATTCCCAGCTCTGAGGTCGGAGTGCTATTTCTGAACCCACTTCTGTGAATCCAAACTATCCAATGGCCCCTCAGATGCTGTCTAGAGAACACAGAATAGTGTCCTTATTATTTCTTTATTTAATGTATTATTATTTTTATCCCACAACTTGGCCAAAAGTGCTGCTAGAGTGGCTTACATATAATCAGGCAGTTCCAGATCACAGGCTTACAATTTAAAAAGACACAGCACGCAAGGAAAAAGGAACGTGGAGGGTAGAGGGAAAGAATGAGGCTTTCAGCCTCTATTACTGTGCCAGGGTTCAAGACTCTTATTGAAATAGGCTTCAGGACAGAGCCCTGGCTCAAGTTAAGCATGCACTTGGTAACATTTAGTGCCCTGAAAGGTCGATCTCTCTCTCTCTCTCCCCCTCTCCCCCTCTCTCCTTACCTTCATTGGAAAGAGCCCTTTGTTCTCATAAGGGTGTGTGGCAGATCTGTCAATGAAGCTTACAACGGATGCTCCACCCTTAAGAATAATCAGTGAGCTTTTATCTTTCCATGCCAGGATAAATGAAGGACAAAATATCAGACAACCCTCGTGTAACTCTCAACTTCTGCTAGTGTCATTCAAACTTTCAATGTTACATACAAATGCAGGTGTATGGTGGAAACTTTTTTTTTTTACCGTTCATTATTTAATTTTTAAAACCTGTGCATCTTTAACCTTCAAGACAACCTTGTCTTAATCTGCCTCTTGTCGTTGGTCTGTTCCTTGATGAGCCTTTTGTGCTTGATTAATTAGCAAGCTGGAGTGGGAGCTACTCTCTTAAACAATGCCTTCCTCGCTCGGACTAATTTGTGATCCAGCATTAAATCTCAGTGGGGTGTACTTATCTGCCTTGCCCTGCACACCCTGGATTTTGCTAATTCTTTATGTGAGCAACATTTTGAAAATTCTTTTTTTCCTCCACCTTTGCTTTTTCTTTTCTTTTTTTTAAAAAAAACCTCTTTACTTATTTATTGAAAGGATGGAGACGACTTGCTTTTCATACAAAATGAAACTACTTATTGAATATTCTCTGTTCTTGTGAATTCTACTGATACAATCCAACACTCCCATAGTTAGGGGAGAGAATTATAGCAGACGAAAATGTCCAATCCTTTAGCATAATGAAGTTGTTGTACCACTTTTTTCAGCATTCCTCCCCCTCTCTCTTTTCTTCTTTGCAACATTTCCATTTATGTATGGTGATGGGATTCGGAGTATTGGTACAAACAAGCTGCAAACATATTGAATATGGCAAGCTAATGTGTTACTGTATTGCCAAACAATTCTTTAACAAGGATGAGAGTTGATTTTAAACAGGGATTAAGGATGACACAGGCATCCGGTTGGGGCTCAAAGCTCATCAATTTCTCACCAGCCTCGGTCCCCTGGACACCAGTCTGCAAACCCCCACGTTTGCCTGACTCAGTGTGCATTGCATATGCTGTACATATTTCCAAAATAGTACACTTCAGTCAATAGGTGCAATGTGTACATTTGAAAAATCCATACAAAAACACATATGAATTTCTGGGTGAATAAAAGTTTGTTTGGCACCAAGAGAGAATGAGCTTGGTGGTGGAAAAATGAGAAGCTGGACGAAATCATGTGTGAGAGATTCAGCCATCCATCGTATTAGGCTATACCTCGGAAGTGATAAATTCTCTTTTATACCTGGTTTGACCCAAATTTTCAAACCGGGAGGAGAGAAATTGAGCTTTAAGAGGTTCTTCCCATGACATTCCCATGTTTAGCTTGAACTCCAACATTAATTGGCACCCTGGCAAGCTATCATGTGAGTATACCCTGAAATTTCCTCCTTTGGACAGTTCTTCAGTGACTGTGATTACACTGTTATTGGCTGCATTTTAGGATAAATGGTAATGATTATGAAACACAGCCCTCTTTTTTTTCTTAGTTTGATGCATCAGTCCAAGCAAAAATGATTGTCTGGAAATTTGGTCCCTGAGAAAGTGCATGCACCTGTGTTGATGTCGTATAAAATGCTAGCATTGAAATTTGAATGCCTTGGAGTTTCACAATGCTGAAACCCACCCTGAGCTTATCTCAATAAACCAGAGATGGGCAACTTGTGCCCCTCCCAATGTTTTGGCCTACAAGTCCCATCAACCCTAGCTAGCAAAGCCAATGGTCAGGGATGATGGGAGCTGCAAGCGAAAATCATCAGGAAGTTGACAAGTTGCCCTCCGGTGTAATAAACATTTGCAATTTTGATTCAACCCATGCTTTGCGACAGCTCACTAATAGCATTCCATCTGTTTCCCAAATTCAGAGGTGAATGTGGAATCTTAAATAGCCAAAGTGGCCCCACCCTCTCTCAAGAGGGAGATTTCAGAAGGCTTGGGGGAAACCCAAAAGTTTGTATCTATATATATTTTTAAAGAATCCCAAAAGCATGGTAAGGAGGCTTGAGCATGCTCAGTTCTATGGAATGCTATTTACCTGTTGGAAAATTGCCTGTTAGCAGGAGGATGAAAACAAAGTAGGGGGCTGTATCCTGAAGAGAGGGCATGGCTGACTGACTGAGACAGGAAACAGGACTTCACCTTTTTATTACAGGTCCTACCTGTAATATTTTTAAACTCCTTTTGCCTGTAGCAAGTGACAGTGCATGATGTTCTAATGTAAAGAATCAGAGAGTTTGTGCTGAATCACAGAAATCTCCCCTCCCCACTTCTATCAGACCCCCTGATTCTATTGAGATCTTCTGCCTTTGCTCCTGAATGGTACAGCCATTAATTCTAGGACAGCTACAGCTCAACATGTAACCTCTTCAGAAGAAGTGAGAGGCGTTTTGTGGTCTTGGGCTAATGGTGTGGGAAGTCTCTAGATTCTGGTTCACACAGCATTCGAAGAACTTGACTGCCAGATTGGTTTATGTGCAAGATGAAGAGTGAATTGTGAATTCATCAATCATTCATTTTAATGATCTGGCCTTAGGGAAGCAGGAACACCGAGAGCCATATCCGCGGGCAGGCCAAGCCCTTCCCACTATGGAGCAAAGGAAAGAGAAAGTCAAACAACGTCACTGCTGGGAGCTCATTTGTTCCCTGGGGTTTCAAAGCAGCCCCAGAACTACTCGGAGCCCTGCCTGCCTGCTCTTTAGAGGTAACCAGCTCATTCAGAAAGCTGCAAGAAGGGACTAGAGATAAAAATATCTGCATGTGTGATCCATCTTTGGGGTGTGAAAATATAAACATAGGCTTTGATTAGGGATGGCAAAGAAATTCAGTTGTGGGGTGGAGCTTGGTGAGTTTTCATCAGCTCAGCACCCCCAGACTCCATTCCAGCTTTTGCCAGCTGGCCTGATTCAGCCCGCAGAAAGTTAGGCCAGCTGGTGGATTTTCTGACTTCTTTTAAAATAAAAATAAAAATTGGTTAATTAGACATTTGCACAAATTGCAAATTCTGTTTGGGTAATTTGTGGGAAATTGGGTCATAATTTGTGAAAATTTCATCCATATTGTGCATAAATGTCTATTTAAGCACACAAATTAAAATCTGCAAAAAAAATTCCCAGATTTCTGGAGAAACATACAACTTGGCTTGTAAATGCAAGCCGAGTCAGGAGCACTGCATAAATCTGGCGAGCCTGAAAAGCGCCGGATCTCCCTGCAGCAGACATCCCTGCCTGCAACTATTCATCATTGTGCTTTTTATATTGTATTTTGTATTTGGGTTTTTAGATTGTTGTTTTATTATGGTTTTAATCATGGTTTTAATTTTTGTGAACCGCCCAGAGAGCTTCGGCTATTGGGCGGTATAAAAATGTAATAAATCAAATCAATAAATAAATGTAGAACTTTTGAATTTGTTTTCCAAGTCTGTAAAACATGCATTGTTGAATCAGTCTAACAACGTCATCTCTTGCTCGTCACTTTTTTAAAAAACAATAGCAGCCAGCCCGATGCCAGTGTGACACAATAAATCAAATAAATAAATAAATGTAGAACTTTTGAATTTGTTTTCCAAGTCTGTAAAACATGCATTGCTGCATCAGTCTAACAATGTCATCTCTTGCCCGTCACTTTTTTAAAAACCAGCCCGATGCCAGTGTGACACAATAAGGGTAAGATGTCCCCTATGATGGCCACCTATGAATCACCGAGGGCAGTGATTTGCATAAAATTGGCATATTCTAAGCCATATGTATAGATACAAATTCAGAAAGTACAGAAACAGCTATACCTGTTCAGGTACCAGCTAGCACTGTTGTCTGGAGGCCTTTGCACCACAATTGCAGAAGGGCTTGTGGTGACCAGCAAAAAGATTAGCATCATTCCCATAGAGTTTGGAGGTGATGGGGGCAGGGATTCCACATGCCTGGCACTCACAAAAGCCTGCTCTAGAATTATTGTGGCACCCCGATCAGTTTAATAGAGTAGGAAGCTCTGAGTTCACAACCTCCACTCACCATGGATGGGCAAGCTGCATGGGCGTATCAGTGCTTCTGCACTTAAAAGTGGCTAATGGACCAGGTTGTTAGCATGCAGAGAGTTATACTAAATGAGTGACTGGTCTCATACATGCCTATTAGTTTCACTTGAAATTCACATGATAAAAGAAGTAGGACACAATCAATACTAGGCTTCTAGAATAAAGAAAATCTTCACATGCAGAAAAGTGTAACATTTTGTGACTCAGGCCTGACACAGTGTTCAATTTACATTTTCTCTAGTTCTGGTTTAACAGATGGCACCAGATTAATTATGATGTTTGTTCACGAACTACAATGCAAGTTAGCTGCATTGTCCCCTGCGCTGCTCAGAAGAGACCTAGAATATCAAAAGGTGGGGGAGGGCGGGGACTTGTACTAGATGATCCTGCGAGAATGAATTTAGGAGCAAACCTGGTCTTTGGCTTCTGAACAGATATGTCTGTTTTGCCTTAAGATGATATGACATTCATTTATATATGCTCTTTTAAGTACTTGATTCTTAAAGATGACCCCCATTTTTGTAAAATTGGTCATCAAGGGCTGCTATGTAGGAGGATGCTTGAGGATTTTGTTCAGTCTCCCTTTGGAAGTGAACCAACTTGATTTCTGATTACCTTTCTGATTCTGCTCTTTTCCAAATTTTGCACTGCAGTTTCTGGCTTTGAAAACATATTGAATGTGTATTAAATGTTTTAAAATGTGTTTTATAATATAAAGTGTTTAAAGTGGTGTGTGTGTGAGTGTGTCTATAATCTTTGTAAACCTCCCAGAGAGCTTCAGCTATGGGGTGGTATAGAAATGCCATTATTATTATTATTATTATTATTATTATTATTATTTAATAATAATATAAAATCTTATGATAAAAAAGTATAAAACGTGCATTTTAAGATAATGCACATGTGCAACAATTTTCATTTGGATTTTCATTTTTAAAAATCTATTCATTTATTTTTAAATCACAGATTGATGCGGAAATGGGATAGAACAGACTTATGAGTGAGAAACTGACATGGACCAAAACTATGCTGATCCATTTATCCTTAGTTATATATGAATGCCATGGTCTACCATGCTGCTGTTCTTAGAGCAATCCATGAAAAATGTGTTTTGCACTGAAAAGCAAGCTAATTTTATTTGAATATGACACAAGTCCTGGAGCTAAATGGTCTGGATTAAAATTGAAAATTACATTTATAATACTTGTATCAAACAATAAAATGAATTGCCATAGCCGTAAAGTTCAATAAACAAGGCCACAAATTACACATTGGGAAAAACACAGGAACTTGTCATACTCAGTAATGAAAAACTCGATAGACTCTACCATGAGAAATGAGGATTTTTATTTTGCTACCAGGAACTATGTAAAGCCCTGGTTGGCAACTAGTTTGGGCCATCCATTTGTTTGTTTCTGTTTCATAATTGTCCATTTAAAATAAATACATAAACAGTACAGATTCAGTTTAAAGCAAAATAAAATAGTGATATCAATTATATATTTAATAAAAGCAAATCCCATAGAAAGAGCACGACAGTGCCAACATAATCAGTAGTCAAGGTTCAATCCAGATTGAGCCTGTGGCCAATCCAAAGGAAAAACTGTTTGCCATACAATGGAAGGGCATTAGAGAGTGCATGAGATGAACCTCCCTCAACAGGGAGTTCCAGAGCCTAGATGCGTCTGCTGAGAAGGCCCATTCCCTTGTCTCATCAAAGCAGACTAACAGGATTGATGGAACCCTGAAGAAGGCCCCCACTGATGACATTAACAAGCAACCAACATAATATGGGGAACTAGGGCCTTTCAGATAACCTGGTCCCAAAACATAAAGGACTGTAAAGCAGTGGAGGCTGACAGCTCCGATTTTGGTAGGGCTTTGAATCCATTCTGAGTTTCAGTCAGAACCAGCCAGAACTCTATAGAAGCTCTCTGAAGTGCTGAACCCTGTCCCCAAACTAACTTCAGCACCTCCAACAGCTCCTTTAGAGTTCTGGCTCATTCTAGCTGAAATCCAAGCTAGACTTAGAGCCCCACCTGAATCAGACCCCCCAGCCTCCACTGCTGTAAAGGTCACTGGTTCTTAGATTTCAGTCTGGAAACAAAGTTTTTGGATCACTTTTAAATTGTGATAGAAAGTAGAGGGATTGGCCCTACCTTCTCTCCTTTTAAGGTGGTTGTGATGTAGCAAACCATTACACTAGGCCCGTTGTATATAAACCCTTCTCAGACCAAACACCACCACTTGAAAACCTGAGGGGGGATTAATTAAAACCTTTCCCCTAGCTAGGTTAACAGGTTTAATACAGGATCTGCTCTAAATATATTGTGGTTATAATATGGGGTGGGTGTTTAATAACTTTAAGGCAGGTAAATAATGCCAAGCTGACACGTGGTATTTGGTAGTTAACAAAGTAATAAAAAGTTTATTGTTATTTAAAAACTTTAAAAATATATATAATACTTTCAGTCTTGCCTAATCTAAATTCTCCACACACCAACCACCTCACTGTCTTCACACCAACCCTAAATCCCTAGAATCCAAACTCTTCTTACTCTAGGGTGACCATATTTGGGAAACCAAAAAAGGGGACACCGTGTGTGTGGGGGGGGAAGCAGCTTTCTGAGTCCTGCAGAAAGTACGTTATTCCCCCGCCACCTTAAAGAACCCGATTGGAGTGGAGGAGGGGAAAGGATTTCATTCTGCACCACCACCATCCACTCCAATTGGGGCCTTTTCTATAATGTCCACGAATGACCCCCTTTCCCCTTTAAGACCTCAATTGGAGCTCGGGGTGGGGGAATGATGTGCCTCAAGAAAGCATGTCATTCCCTCCTGCCATGCTAATGGCAGCCCTAAAGGGGAAGGTGTGTCATTCCAGGACATTATTGAAAATTATAGAAAATCCCCCCTGACACCATGGAAAGAACAAAAACCAGGACAAATCCGGGGAAATCCTGACAGTTGGTCACCCTATCTTACTCTACAATTAAATACTCTCTTCACAGGCACTCAAACTCACAGACCTTACAAACTTTACTTTCAGTCTTGCCTAATCTAAACTCGCCACACACCAACCACCTCTCTCTCTTTTCACCCATCCTAAGTCCCTAGAATCTAAACTCTTCTTACTTTACAAATAAAAAAAGAAAAGAAAAAACCTAAAAACACACTCCCCACAAACTCCCAAAACATTTGTTATATACTCTTCTTCCCCCCCACCAATTACATCACAAACCACACCCACTCAGTTCTAACATTCCCTACTTACCAGACATACTAATTCAGACATATACAATATAATCAATTGTGAGGTAACACCACTTATGATCTTATGAATCATCAAAAAAAGAAAAAAAGAAATAAAGAAGAGGAAATACATTGCCCAAAATGAGAGGACAAAAGAGAACAGTTATTTGCATAACATTTGATATACTTATTTATACATATAGATTCAAAATTTAATATAATTATTATAATTTAAACAGAAATACAGTCCATCTCACCACACTGTAGAAGACGGTGACCAGGGTAATTGTGTGCCTTCTTTTTTTAATTATCTCTTACATCTCTCTCTCTCTCTCTCTCTCAAAACAATTGGCCAGTTCAGATAAGGTCGCTAACCCTTCTGCAGCATGTCTAAACCATGGTTAGGAATGGTTCACATGACGTGCTAAAAAAGCTTAACCACCTTGGCTTAGCGTGTCATCTG
The DNA here is from genome assembly GCF_023053635.1 of Elgaria multicarinata webbii. NCBI lineage: Eukaryota > Metazoa > Chordata > Lepidosauria > Squamata > Anguidae > Elgaria > Elgaria multicarinata. Next base: position 188,792,632 of record NC_086171.1, read on the forward strand.
AACCAGGTCAATGTCTTAAATCGTGAACAAAAGGAGGGACGACAGGGCTGGCCATGTCATGAAGGAAGCTGAGGCAGCTGCCTCAGGCAGCAAATGCTGGGGTAAGTGGGAAACGTTGGTGAGTTGTTGGCAGAGAAAGCTGTGTGAACATTGAATGTGGGGTGGAAGCAGCAGCATCTGGTTGTTCTTGTCTTGGCCTGGCTGGATGGGGAGAGAGAATTTCCTGGAGTCTGTTTGCTTGTAGTGTTGAGTTTTGTTTGTTTGTTTGTTTATTAGTCATATGTATAAACTGCCTTATTTGCTTAAAAGCCATTAAGTTAGTGTACAACCATTTGAAACGCTAACACCTTAACACAGTAAAACACAGCCATTAAAGCTACATGATTTAAAAGGCTAATTAAAAAGATGTGGGCCTGTTGCACAGCTGAGACAATAAGCAGAGCGAAAAAGCCTCCTGGTGAAGGTAGGACTGACACGGGGCTGTCTATAGTCAGCTGTGAATAGACACGCTGTCTGCCAACGGAATTGAACAAAGTGAAAGCCAGACAGTGAATCATCGTCAGGGATGCATACAAAAACCAACTTAGGGAGTTCAAGCAGATTGCTTTCTTTTTTCTTTCGTCCAGTCCTTGTTGTTTTCTTAAGCTTTACAAGGCACCTCATGAATCAGATTCTTTTAGGTAGCCCTTGCCTTTAATGCGTAACCAACTCTTGCTTGATGGAACAACCCTTGCTGCCATGTTTCATTGGCTTGCGTGGTTAAGGGTGCAATCCTATGCATGTTTAGACAGAAAAATGGCTATATAACCAAGCCCACCATGTTGGCTAGAGCATGCTGGGATTTGTAGGCCTTTTGTTTCTGTCAAACATGCATAGGAATGAACCTTAAAAGAACACAGACGAGGCATTAAAGAGGTAACACACAGAGGCCTAAATGTCGATCAAAGTCTTTCTTACAATTGATTTCCTTTTTCTTGGGATCAAGCCTCTAAGATCCAAAGAGCCCCAATGGCAACCTCAAACACAGACATGAAAGCGGTTGCATTTTTCCCTTAACTTGCAATTGCATGTAAAAAAAAGTGTATTTGCTCTTTAAAATCCACATGCTTTAGCCAATGGGGAAAGTGCACATGTTTGGAAGTCATGCATGGAAATGCAGACTTTCCCCATTCGAAAAGCACACTTTTCCTATTCAAACAAAAAGAAAACCAGATCACAAACAAAAATGGGAGTGAGGCAAACCAAGTTCCATAGTGGAGTTCAAGGAATCTTGGCTAGTTCAAGCATGTCTAGTTCTCCCATCCCTACAGGTAAGGGAGTAAAATAAAAACAAACTTGAAGCCTTCCTCTGCAATCCTGTACATACTTACCCAGCAGTAAAGCTCATTTCTACTCAGAAATGAGTAGATATCTACTCAGAAGTAAGACCCATTGAGTTCAGTTCAGTGAGATTTCCTGCCAATAATTAATATAGGATTTATTATTATTATTATTATTATTATTATTATTATTATTATTATTATTATTATTTCTTACCCACCTCTTTCTCTGGACTGAGGTGGGGAACAACATCAAATATAAAAATACTATAAAATATATAAAATTGATTAAAAACATATAAAACTAATACATAAAAATAGCAGCCAGACATTTTAAAATTCAACAGGGTAGGCCTGCTGGAAGAGATCAGTCTTTATAGCTTTTTTTAAATTCAAAAAGACTGTTATGTTGGCGAATCTCTCCCAGCAGGCCATTACACAGTCTGGGAGCAGCAGAAGAGAAGGTCCTCTGGGTAATGGTTGCCAGCCTAGTTTTTGCTGACTGAAGTAAATTCTTCCCAGAGGACCTGAGTGTGCGGGGCGGATTGTATGGGAAAAGGTGATCCCGCAGGTAACTTGGACCCAAACCATGTAGGGCTTTAAAAGTAATAACCAACACTTTATACTTTGCCCAGAAACTAATTGGCAACCAGTGAAATGATTTTAAAGTTGGTGTAATATGGACACCCCTAGGTGTACCAGTGGCCAACCTGGCTACCACATTTTGAATTAGTTGAACTTTCTGGACTAGGCACAAAGGTAGCCCTATGTAGAACACATTGCAGAAGTCGAGCTGAATGCTTCTTGCTCTTCCAAAACATTTTACGGTGCACCAAACTGCACCTTTTCTAAAAAATTATTATTGTATTTCTTATTGTTAACTTGTTTTATTACATGAGCCACCTGGAGAATGTTTTTGATAGGACGGTACGTAAATTAAATGAGTTAATAAACATGATAAAAGTAGGATCACGTAGGATCTATTCATTTCAGTAGACATGGGCTATGTGATCATTAGGTTTTCTCTGCTATGAACTGACAGCATATCAGTTACTTTAACCTGCCTACATTTCAGGGAAAGAAAGAAAAAAACCCTGTCTCTTAATATATTTACCTGCCTGCACTGTTCTTGTAGAAACCAGGGGAGGAAGCATGAGAGGGCCAAACTCGATGTAACAAGGCAATCATGTGCGTCTTAGGCACATGTTTGCCCTGTTCTCATATAAAGTGTGTGTGTGTGTGTGTGCGTGCGTGCATGTAAAACCTACTTTTTATAGGGTGACCATATGGAAAGGAGGACAGGGCTCCTGTATCTTTAACAATTGTATTGAAAAGGGAATTTCAGCAGGTGTCATTGTATGCATGCAGCACCTGGTGAAATTCCTTCTTTATCACAACATTTAAAGCTGAAGGAATTATATTAGAACTACCAGATACAAAAGAGGGCAGGGCTCCTGCAGCTGTAACGGTTGTGATGAAGAGGGAATATCACCAGGTGCTGCATGCGTACAAATGACACCTGCTGAAATTTCCTTTTCTATACAGCCCTGTCCTCCTTTCCATATGGTCATCCTACTTTTTACCCAATAAGGATCATAAAGGGGAATGAAACTCACCCTCTCACCTACCTTACCTCACTTTGCTCAACAGCATTGATCATTGTTATCAACTCCCAGCAAATTTCTGGTATTGTATCCCAGCTTAAAAGCAGGAGAGCACAGAAAGCTAAGGTGGGAGAAGTAGGGGTGCATTTTGCTCCATTCCCACCATTTGTTCCTTTTTCTGCAAGAAGTAACCCCAACTCCACCCGCTCTATACACCCAGGGCAAGTGCATGCTTTACATCCACAGGATTGCTCTGCACATCTACCTTGGCAGAATTTCTCCATCACAGCCATTATTCCGACTGTTCATAAATAATACGCTGCATCTTATACTCTAAATATCTCTGTGCTTTAACCTACCGGTAACTGATAAAGAATAACCCATGCAACCATGGAATTCTGTCCGGTACAATGGAAGAACAATGGTAGGAAACCAATTTAGGCCCCACAGGCACAGTTGTTATTTTTTATTCAGGCTGAGGGTGCTTTTGTCCTGTGGACATCTATATTTGAAGTCTTCTTCTCTCTCTCTCCCCCACCCCAGCCTGAGATTTCCTCCTTGTTCTCCCTACCGCTGATGTCAATTTCCTCCCCCTGCCACCCGAAGGAGGAAAGAGGAAGAAGGGAGGAGCAGGAGGTGAGCACTGTGGCAGCAGAGGAGGGAGGAGGAGGAGGAAATCTCAGACAGGGAGAAGGAAGAGGAAGATGGGCATGGCAGCAAGGAGGAAATCACAGGTGGAGGAAGGGGATGAAGGTGATCGTGGAAGGGAAAGGAGGAGAACTTGGGGTTGAGGGAAGGAGGAAACTGGTGGTGGTCATGAACACACCCAGGGGTCTGGCAAGTGCACCCAGGGGCTGGGGGGATGCCAGTGTGACCCCAAGCATGGGGTTGCCAGCCCCTGATATATTGGGCACCAAAATATAATTATTTGTCGCACCGAATACACACATCCTTGACTGACCCTTTTCAAAGAACAACCTTCCCCAACTTGGTGCCTTCCCAAAGTTCTTGATCATTGGCCATGCTTGCTGGGCTGGATGGGTGTTGAAGTTCAAAATATCTGAAGTGCACCAGATATTTATTTATTTATTTATTATTTATTTATTTATTACATTTTTATACCGCCCAATAGCCGAAGCTCTCTGGGCGGTTCACAAAAATTAAAACCATCATAAAACAACCAACAAGTTAAAAATACAAATACAAAATACAATATAAAAAGCACAACCAGGATAAAACCACGCAGCAAAATTGATATAAGGTTAAAATACAGAGTTAAAACAGTATAATTTAAATTTAAGTTAAAATTAAATGTTAAAATACTGAGTGAATAAAAAGGTCTTCAGCTGGCGACGAAAGGAGTACAGTGTAGGCACCAGGCAGACCTCTCTGGGGAGCTCATTCCACAACCGGGGTACCACAGCGGATATAGCGGGAGGGTGGCATAGAAGGCCTAAGCTCTGGTTCAATTTTAACCCAAGGTAGACCTTCAATGAAACTGCTGTTTCTCCTTCTGCTAGCAGCTGCTGAAAAAGACAATCCTGATCTTCAAGAACACAATCATGGTGAGCAGCTTGACACAGAAGCTACCGAAGGTTGCAAGGAAACCATAACCCATTGGCCAAAGACAACTGAAAGGGAAAACTGAAGCTTATCTTATGCTGTTCACTGAGAAGGGAGTAGAAGACATAACATTTGGGTTTTGATAATTTTGGGGCATGTGAGTCACATTAGGTACACTTAGAAGCCTGAAGTAATTAGTCTCTTCCTCACAGTGGTAACTCTCAATTAACATGGGTATAAGGGGCGATACAGATCAGGCTTTCGGAGACTGCATGGAAAATGCACTGAAGCAATTACTCTTGTACCACTTGTACAGCCTTTGAACAAGCCTCAGCCTACCAGCCATCCAGTTATATCATCGCAGCCCCAGCTCATGTAACCAAACCTGCCTGACAAGTTTTGGGGGTGACCCAATCCTACAAATTATAGCGTCAGCCGACAGGCTCTGCAGACAAGTTCGAAGAGGAGTCACTGCAGCCACAAAAGAACCTGGGGGGATAGAAAATGCCAATTATCTCTCACCCTGCCTTTCAGCCTGGCCTTCTTAAACAGCTGTAATTTGCTGAAAACTCAGACGGGCTATTGGGCCAGTGCTTATGGAGAGAGAGAGAGAGAGAGAGAGAGAGAGAGAGAGAGAGAGAGAGAGAGAGAGAGAGAGAGAGAGAGAGAGAGAGAGAGAGAGAAGGCACATGAAGCATCTTTGTATCTGTTCCAAAATTTGGTCTTTTAAGTGTTCCAAAGTCCCTTCGAATGTGCAGTACACAATCTAAGTGTTTTCAATAAATATTACAGGTGAGATTTCACCTAAGTGCTATCCATAGAGGTGGTATCCCATAGAGGTGACAGTCCCAACTTTCCATCTGCCACCTCTAAGAGTTGGAGCTTGGAGCCATCAACAAAGCACTGGCCTTAGACAAGGCAACTTTTTGCTTGGCTAGAAAGGTGATCTGCAATCGCCCGACTATCAAGAAGCGCACTTCTCCATCATGCACATTGGTAGAGCCGCCAGATGCCAGCAAAACTTGAAATCTGGTGGCTCTTTTCCAGATCTGTTAGATTCATAATGTTAGATCTGTTAGATTCATAATACCTGTATGTGTACTGAGCTTGGATGATTATACAAAGAACTTAGTTATTCAATTCAAGATTAATTGCAAATGCTTGCATAATCTATAGGACTTTTGTCTGAGTACTTTCAACGAGGCAGTGCTTTTGGGAATGACCATGTATAATGCACCCTCCCATGGTCACATACTCCTTCCAGGAAGGCCCTCTTCGCAGGTAGTATTTCAGCCTTGCAGGCAGGCACTTCCTGGAATTCTCATGTGACAATCCCACGTGACACACCCTGGCATGGTCACATGGCCATTCCCGGAAGTGCTTGCCAGGCTGAAAGATGACCTGTGAAGACAGCTGCAGTGCTTTAAACCACAAAAGGGACTTTTCTAAAACTCTTACTACTTTAGAAAAGCTCTTTCTGTGCTTGTAGCAGTGCAGATGTCTTCATAGATATAATTTCAGTCTGCCAGGCACTTCCAGGGTGTGTCACATGGGGTGATTACATAGGAATTCCAGGAAGTTCCTGCTGGGCTAAAAAAACTGGCCATTTCTACACCGGTGTAGAGGGAAGGAGGGGTGAGGATCTCATGATATACTGATTGCGAGATCCTCCCCTTAGTACACATGCGGGTGTGACATCCTGGGAGGAAGGGGGGTGTCGTGCCTGCCATTTTTTTTTCAAAAAAAACTTTTTAAAGGTGCTGAGCACATGTGCACTTTAATGAAAAGTGAGGAGGGAACAAGCCAGGATGGCGGCCACAAATCCCGTCATCTCGGAATGATCCCGAGACCGCAGGAAGAATCGGATTTTCCCAGGGATTATTTATCCCTGGGGAAACTCACGCTCGTCCCCCCGCCCTGCCCCCGGGAGTCCCTGTATCTCTGAAGACAGTGGTGTTTGATAGGAGTGCATGCACGTGGTGTTTCAAGGAAGTGGCAGTGATGAGGGGAGTGATGTATTCTGGGCTGGCTGGCTGGGGGACAAGCAAGAGATCTCTGCTTCAGTAGCAGTTTGCATACACAAATGGATATCTTGGAATAATGAATCATAGAATAGCAGAGTTGGAAGGGGCCTACAAGGCCATCGAGTCCAACCCCTTGCTCAATGCAGGAATCCACCCTAAAGCATCCCTGACAGATGGTTGTCCATGGAGAACTTTCATCTGAGATTAGAAAGAGGAATTCAGAACCAGGCAAGGAATGGACAAGTTCTGATGGAGCATGTTTGCCCATCTCTACTGATAAGAACATTTATCGACTTATTAATTTTATTTATTTATTTATTACATTTATATACCGCCCCACAGCCGAAGCTCTCTGGGCGGTTCGCAAAAGCTAAAAACAGTAAACATTAAAAAAAAGTGTAGAAAATTTAAAAACCATCAGAGACATAAAAACAACAGTATAAAAACAGCAGCATCCATTTACTTCTGAGCATTTGCAACCATGCTCTGATATTGCATGGCTGAGCCATCTTTTCTACCCACTGAGCAGCACCAGGGCTAGATCTACACTAGTATTTTATAGCAGCATTGAAGTGCACTGAAAACTGTTGGGGCACAATCCACATCCCATATACCACTTGCACAGTGTTATTTCCTGCTTTTAATTCCACATTCGTAATAATTTGACACAGGGGCAGGATCTACACTACTGTTTTAAAACGGTTTATAACAGTAGTGACAACTGTTGAGGCCCAGGACACACTCCACATACAGCTTTCAAACCACTTTCAAAGTGTCATATCCTGCTTGGTGTAGATGTAGATCTGGCCCAGCTGTCAGTCACAGCAAGGAGAAGAAAGAGCAATTTGCCCACAGCAAGTCTGAGAGGGATCAGAACAAGGGCACGTCATGAGATCTAGCATCCTGTCTTCTATACTGACCAGCCAGATTCATCCAGGAATCCTAGAAACAGGGCAGTCCAGGGAGGCAACAGTCCTCCTCTGTTGTATATCCCCAGCAACCAGTATTTCAGAGGTATACCATCTCTGAATGTGGAGGTTCTATTTAGTTAGGGTGACCATATGAAAAGGAGGACAGGGCTCCTGTATCTTTAACAGTTTCATAGAAAATTGAATTTCAGCAGGTGTTATTTGTATGCATATCGCACCTGGTGAAATTTCCTCTTCATCACAACAGTTAAAACTGCAGGAGCTATACTAGAGTGACCAGATTTAAAAGAGGGCAGGGCACCTGCAGCTTTAACTGTTGTGATGAAGAGGAAATTTCCCCAGGTTCTCCATATATACAAATGACACCTGCTGAAATTCCCTTTTCAATACAACTGTTAAAGATACAGGAGCCCTGTCCTTCTTTTATATGGTCACCCTAATTTAGTTACAATAGCTAATAGACATTAAGGGTGCAATCCTATGCATATTTAGACAGGAAAAAAAGTCCTACAACTCAAGTATTCCCCAGCCAGCACAGGACTTTTTTCTGTCTAAACATACATAACATCCTAATGGAGTTATGACCTATTGATATGTCTAATGGTTGTTTTAAGGTATCTAAACCAGTAGCCTCTACTGGATTCTATCAGTTAATTTTGTGTTATGTGAAACAGTTCTTCCTTTGACCCCAAAGTTTTAGGGAGGGGTGGGAATTCTCTAATTACTCTTCTTCACATGATTCATCATTTTAAAATTGACTGCTGTGAGGGAAGAGGAATCCCCACTGTTATCTCCCATCACTAATCAGAGATAACATGGGAGATTCCCCTTTTTGTGCTGCTTGCCATCCCAGTGGTGCATGAAGCAGTCACCCAACTTGGTCAGTGCTCAAACAGCACCCTTCATCATCTCTATGGCAGGATCTACACTATTGCTTTTTAATGGTTTTGAAGTGCACTGACAACTCTTGGGGCCCATGACACATTCCATGTACCATTTTCAAATTGCTTTCTTAGTGTTATGTCCTGCTTGGTGTAGCTGTGGCCTATTTGACTTGATTTCTCAGATGCCCTCTCTAAAACAATAGTTCAGAGGTAAATGTCACTCCACTACATATTGCACAGTGAAGATCAAATGCAAAGAGTCTGTTTAGTTTTTCTGCAAACTGGGCCTTTCTCAGCTGAACAAGGAGCAATTAAAAAGTCTTGGCATGGGGGATAGCAATGCGGAAAGCAGCATCTACCTAACCTACAAATGTTGAGCGCATTAGGAATAGGGGTGTGCACTCCACCCCAAAATTATATGGTAACTGCAAATATCCATGGAGCACTTGATTTTCCAGAACAGAGATTGGCCGCTTCCAAACCCATCGATTAATATCAGAGCAGAGACATGCCCAATCAGAGCTTCTAAAGTCTCTGGAATTATCCTGCTGTGTTTGTGTCTGTGTCTAAATTGAATATCTCCATATTTGGAAGATGCTGAGTGGGGTGAGGGATAGCTTTGATATTGACATCTGTGGCTAACCAGTTAGAAATAGCCACAGCGCTGTCCCTGACTGTGTTCTCCTCCAACTGCAGTGTTTGGGGGAGTGGGAAACACTAACTGGCTGCTGATTCTGGCTGCGTGGGGGTGGAGGGTAGAGAGGGAGCATGTTTCTGCTCGGACTCATAGAAGTCAAGCATCTACATTTCAACAGTGTGAAAGTGTTGCTGGGCGGGCTGGCTAGCATGGTGAGTGAGAAAACTTCTACACCTGAAAGCACAGGAAGGCTCTATTTCAGTGGCTGGGTCGGGGGGGGGGGGGGAGGGGCAGAGCATCCAATAGATCTGGAGGGCGCCTCGTTGAAGAAGGCTGGGGTGGGGAAATTTAAAAAACACTTCCTAAAAAATCAAGGCATGAATGGATCTGATTCAAACTTGCCATGACTAAAGCCCTCTTTAAGAGCTATCACCTTGCCATATTTCATCTCTTTAGCTATAAAAATTATGCAGATGTAAGCATTTTTGTTAATTTCCATTCAAAAATTCCTTAAACAAAGCATGAACCAATTTAATTCAAACTTGGTGATCCTAAAACACTCCTTAAGAGCTATCACCATGCCAAGTTTTATCTTTAAAAATTAGGGAGCTGTAAGTATTTCTGTTAATACTGGTTACCTGAATCCTGAATAGTTCTTGGTCAGGTAATTTCATGAGGCTTCGAAATCGAGGCAGAGAATCACCTCTGTGGAGCTCCAGATTGAATTTTGAGGCAGAGAAGACCCACTTTGCACACCCCTAGTTAGGAAATATGTCAGCAATGGCAACAAGTTTCTCCTGTACCCATTCTCCAACATTCATGAGTGGAATCAGTGAATTATTCACCTAAAGCTAACTATGTGAGGAGAGGGAAAAGTTGCTCTTGTAAAAAGAAAAAAGGGGAAAAAAGACCCCATTACATACCTATATATTCACTTCTCTGTACTGTGATCAATAAATGATAGCCCACAATTATATCACAATTCTGTCTAACTTTGGGGGGAAATTCATCTTGGAAAATTCAGATAATTTATTCTTGGGCAGTTGATAAAGATCTTCCAATTTACAACATAATTGATGAGGGATACAATCTTCTGCACACTTTACTAGGAGTAAGGTCCATTGAACTCAGTGGGAGTTACCTCAGAGTAAACAGGACAGATTTAAAGGGTTGGGGGGAGTGAACCATGATTGTAAAGTTTAAAAATTCAGGTTGTTCCTTCTGATTTTTTGGAAACCTGCCTCCTATGGAAGCATTTTTGCAAGCTTATTTGTATCCAAAAAGCATTTTCTCATTAAAGGTGTTATCTGATGTTATTACTTTTGGAGCCATACTTCTTAAAGGTCTGGGAGCTATACAGACCATTTACTTGCTGCTTTGATTGTAATATAATTCCTCTGATGTAAGCAGTTTGATGTTTACATAGATATCATAAGAACATTGTCCAGCATGCTCCCTCATTCATTTTAATTAAGCTACTGGAGACAACAATTGAATGATCATATCATTAAGAAAACCTTGTGCTTATATAAATGGAGTGGGTGTGTTTCTAGCATGTATTTGTCATGTATGTAAAAAGCTGAGATAGGTTGATGCCTGTTCGACAGAAATATTTAATTGTCCCTTAAGACCTTACACCTGTTTTTGCAAGTATGGGGTGGTGGGTGAACTGAAAGAAGCTGCAAGAATAATTTATAGTATGTGCAATTTAAGGCAATCTCCATGGGCTCACCTCCCACAACTTTTCCTGCGAATTTGGGGAGGGTGCAAATTATCACCTGCAAAAGAAATTTATGTTCTTTGCAGAACATTATGCATGCACAGCCTTCAATTTTGAACACCTGCAGGTGTTTTCAAATGAGGGGGCAGGGATTTGCTCAAATTTGGGGCCAGTTTCACAACAATTTGAGTTTTGAGGGGTTTTGAATGTCAGCCAATTGCTGGAAGGCCTAGGGCTTAAGATCAGAGATATCACCTTTGATTGTGTCATTTATCGAACCCATGATTTGACTTCTATCATATCCAATTAGGCAATCACTGGTTGCAGAGCTAGAGATATAGGCTTTAACCTGAATCACTAAAGAAATGGCTTTGAATACAACTGAAAATACTGATAACCAGCAAAACAAAATTCAGTCGTCAAGAACAGGGCCAGCCCTGGGTGTGGGTGGCTGGGTGGTGTTTGTTTGTTTTGTTTTGTTTTTGGAGGGGCAGCTGGGTAAGGTGCCCTCCCAAACATTCCAGAGGATGGACAGTAGTGGCTGGCACAGTGGTGTTCAGTGGAGGCTGGTGGCTCCTATTTCAGGGGAGCTGCGAACCTGCTCTGTGTTTCAGTCAGAACCAGTCAGAAATCTGAAGTGATCCAAGAGTCTGAACCCATTTTGGAGACTGGTTATGACTGGTTCCGACTGAAACCCAGAGCAGATTCACCGCCCCACTAAAAGATGAGCCACCAGCCTCCACTGGTGGCATTGAAAGCTATACCACTCCAGCCACCCATTCCACTGTATTTAAAAAAATAATTCTGTGGTTGCTGCAGCAGCCACCGTCATTCTCCCAAATGCCCCCAATCACAGCTGGGTAGAAATTGGGAAATCTCAAGAAGCTCAGGTTTTATGGAGTCAAACATCCCTAGTCAGGGCCCAATAATACTAATAAAAGAGAGATTATGGTAATTCTACAGCACCAGGCCAACAGCACAACAGTAATAAGAAAAAGTGAGGCCAGCATCTGCTTTGGTAAGTGCCTTTGCCCCACCACGACAGGGGCTGACACTGTCCCAGATCAAGAGATCACATAGCTAGACCTAAGGTTTATCCCTGGATCATCCAGGGGTCAAACCTGTTCATCGAGGTGACACATAGGGAATCCAGTGCTGAAGCAGGGGTGAACCCTGGATGATCCCAGGATAAACCTTAGGTCTAGCTGTGGCCCAAGAGATTTAAAGCAGTTCAATGTTGAGGTCAAACTGCAGAAATCCAAAGTTTTTTGTGTGTTTTTTTTAAAGAAGAAAAACCTGAATTTTCAAATATCAACAATTTTTTTGAAATGTTGTTCACCAGCCCCATTCCACAACCAGAGAGCTTCAGCTATTGGGCGGTATAGAAATGCAACAAATAAATAATAAACTATTGACTATGAATGGTGACCATTTCGAAGGGAATCTTCTCTCCTAAACTCACTCATAAGGCTGAACAGGCTCCAGGTAAGAGCTGGTGGGCTCTGCTGGATCAGCTGATTGATGAGATGCATTGTTCCTTTTAAAGCTGGGCCATCCGTCTTCACTCAGACCTTGATAAACCTCAACTTGTCTGGTGAGGATGCTTTGGAGGGTGAAGAAGGCTCAGGATAAATCGTATGCTGGCCTCTCCTGTCTCCTATCCTTCCCGCCCACTGCAACACCCTCTTTTCCCTCTCATCTATGGAGATTTTCCAGCCTTAGCAAGGCAGCTACTTAGTTCTCTCCACATTGTTGGTTGAAATTGAGGGGGGATCTCCGATTCAGCGGGAAAATCTGAGCCATCCTGAGCAGGTACCATAGGATTACTCTCCTCATATATTAAAATGCATACTTTATAAAATGCAAATACTGAAAATGAGTTAAGGCTGTTTAACAAAGATGGTGGCTATCTGTCATACTCTATCAAGTCAGTTGTATGATACAGAAGCATTCCTCATATTGCTGCCAATGAGTTTCAGGTTAATGAGCGAAAGAGAGAAAGCTATAAATTTTTATTTATTTACTGTCATAATTTGTATACCGCTCCATATCTGAAACAGATACCGGAGTGGTGAACATAAGAATTAAAACAGTAAAAGATACAAAACTTAAAACAATGTTATTATACTAAAAAACACAAGTGCAAATAAAAATCTTGGCTGTTAATCAAGGAATGCTTCTTGGAGTAAGTCTGTTTTCAGGAGGTGCCAGAAACAACAGTGTTGGCTTCTGCCTGACCTCCAGGGGCAGGGAGTTCCTCAGAAAGGGGGCCACCACGCTGAAGGCTGTTCTCCTGGTGGACTCCAATCAGGCCATAGGTCCATTTGGAACCACCAGGAACATTGGCTGATATGCCAGCTGCTCCCCTTCCTAGAGTCGGAAGACCTATAAATGGTAGTGCATGTGCTGGTAACTTTGAGGCTTGACTTCTGCAATGCGCTCTACATAGGGCTACCTTTGTACCTAGTCCAGAAACTTCAACTAGTTCAAAATATGGCAGCCAGGTTGGTCACCAGTACACCAGGGGTGACCATATTACACCAATTTTAAAATCTCTTCACTGGCTGCCAAATAATTTTCAGGCGAAGAATATAGTGTTGGTATTATCTTTAAAGACCTACATGTTTTGGGTCCAGGTTACCTGCACAATTGCCTTCTCCATTACAATCTGCCCCGCACTCTCAGGTCTTCTGGGAAGGGTTTACTCCAGTCAGCTAACAATTGCTACCCAGAGGACCTTTTCTTCTGCCGCCCCCAGACTGTGGAATGGCCTACCATCGCCTTAATACTCTTTCTGAGTTTAAGAAAGCCATAAAGACTAGGCTGTTCTAGCAGGCCTACCCAGATGAATTTTAAACCTAAGAATTTTAATATGTTGTGATTGTTGTTTTAATATTGTATTGGTTTTATATACTCTTTTAATTAGTCTTATGTATTATATTGTATTTAATGTTGTTCCCCACCTCGATCCGGTGGAAGAGGCAGGTAAGAATTAATTATTATTGTTGTTGTTGGGAAGTGAACTCACAAGTAACACCTTGCTTATGAGTATGCTTATGAGTATATTTCCTTATAAATAGCAACTCTCATACATATAACAGAAATCACATTGCACACATTTTAATTGTATGGATCGATTCCATATTATATCTGCATTAGGGGTGTGCACGGACCCCCCGCTCCGCTTCACTTCACTTCGAGATCTGTGATTTTCAGATCGGCCCGCTTCGCTCCGCCCCCACTCTGCCCATGTCCGCTCCGCTCCACTGCGGAGCTCCGGATCCGGATCAGAGCTCCGTTTCCCCCCCCCCATAGGCTTACATTAAGATAAAAAAGTATACAACTTTTTTTCTGTGAAAGTTAGAAACCTCAAGTTTGGCACCATGATACCTCATGGAGGTATACACACACACGCCAAGTTTCAAGCCAATCCCATCATCCCCTGATTTTTGGGGAATTTGTGGAAATCAGGCACCCCATTCACACCCCTTTCGATAGCTCCGTCAATTTGCACGTTAAAAATCTCAAACTCGCCACCATGATAGCTTATCCAGGGATACACATGCACGCCAAGACTCAAGGCAGTCCCATCATCCCGATTTTTGGGGAATTTATGAAAATCCAACACCCCATTCAAACCCCTTTCAATAGCTCCGTCAATTTGCACGTTAGAAACCTCAAACTCGCCACCATGATAGCTTATCCAGGGACACCCACCCACCCCAAGACTCAAGGCAGTCCCATCATCCCCTGTTTTTTGGCGGGGCTTAAACCTGCAGACATCTCAATGGGGCCATTTCAAAGGAAATCCCAACATGCCATGAATTGGGGAGTATGAATCTTCTTCCACACTTGAAAAATGGATTTGGAACTTCCAAAACTCCAAGTGCGCGCAGGAAGGACTTCTCCCCTGAGTCAAAGCCAGACACACACAACATCCCTGCGAGGCGGGCAGGGGAGGAGAGAGGGAAGGCAGGCAGGCAGGCAGCAGACATTTCTGGGGTCATAAGGAAGTGAGCCAAGGATAAGCCAGTAATGCATATAAAATGGAATAAATAAATAAATAAATAAATAAACGAAGGAGGGGTGGAATTAAAAGCAGCAGTGTTGCTGAATAAACAACAAGAAGAACTTTTTTAAAAAGGCTATATCTGTCTTTTACCAGCAATAGGGGGACGTGCCCAGGGGAGGGGGAAGCAGCTGCCAATTTGACTGGTCCTAAACAGTCTTTTAAGAAGCAAGGCTGTCAGTTCAACTCATGAAAGCCATTGCTCCACCACGAGAGCTCTGAGAAATAGAACTGTCACTTCAACTCATGATAGGCATTGCTCCACCGGGTTATTCTCTTTGGAAGGCTCTGATGGCCCTCCAAGTACAGGAGAGAGTGAGGGCACGTCCACATGGGATGCCCTAGGGGAGCTCATCCCCTTGCATCACATCTTTTCAGTTGTTCCCCAAAGTTAGGGTGGGTAGCAGTGCTGTGTTTCTATCTCTTATTATTGGCTTAGTATATGAATTCAGGTTGTGTTTGTGCATTTGTTGGGGCTACTGTTTTAAAAAACACTGGGAAAAGTCCGTTCAGAGTAGAAAGAGAAGTTCCCAGAATCCCAAGTTACCCATTTTGCCTATCCCCTCCTCCAACTTTGGGATCATGTGATCATGACCGGGAGTTGACTCTGCCCCTCAGCCCTTCGAAAAAGGTATTTCCCGCCGGTTTTTTAAAAAAATTCTAGCACACGACCCGCACCACGCAGAGAGCTGAGGGAAGTCTCAAAATGACCCCCATCCACGACTCTCCAAGCACAAGAATTTTCAGAAAGATAGCTTCAAAAACAACACAGTTATCCCCCTTTCTTTTCCACAATGCAATCCTATGGGCAAAATGTTTCAAGATGGCGATAGAAGCGGACCGCGGAAACCGGAGCACTCTGAAAATGGGCGCTTCTCTTCGCCTTGATTCTAGGGGTCCGCGGTCCGCTTCTACTCCGCCTCTGGGCAAGGCGGAGCAGGCCAATTCGCTCCTGCTTCTGCGCTTCTAATCGGAGCGGAGCACATGCCTAATCTGCATTCTCCAAGCACTTATTTACAACAGGGGTAAATAGTCTACATCTTCATTTAGCCCGAGAGATAACAAACCCTTGAGCAAAAGTATCCAAAAAATCTCCCTCTGGAGCAAAAACCAGTCATTAAACATATGCAGGTTTTCAATAACCCTAGGGTGACCATATGAAAAGAAGAACAGGGCTCCTGTATCTTTAACAGTTGCATTGAAAAGGGAATTTCAGCAGGTGTCATCTGTATATATGGAGAACCTGGTGAAATTTCCTCTTCATCACAACAGTTAAAGTGCAGGAGCTATACTAGAGTGACCAGATTTAAAAGAGGGCAGGGCACCTGCAGCTTTAACTGTTGTGATGAAGACGAAATTTCACCAGGTTCTCCATATATACAAACGACACCTGCTGAAACTCCCTTTTCTATGCAACTGTTTAAGATACAGGAGCCCTGTCCTCCTTTTCATATGGTCACCCTAAATAACCTGGAAGGCAAGATCTTGAGTTGTGTGTGTATATTCCTAAAAATGACCCACTAAAAGAGCGTGGTTCTGTTATTCCTCACATTATCCAGGTGTTCACTTATATGTTTTTAGGGTGTCTTTTAGTTTTACCAACATACATTTTTTGGATGATGCCCCTTAGACGAAGTTACACTGACCAAAACTAATTATTGGGCTGATGGTCTGGGACATATATTAATATGGACAAGTCAATCCTTTAAGGTTTTGTTTGTTTGTACATTTAAAAGTGACTAAAGGAAAGGGCTATATACACACCCTGGAATAACTACTAATTAACGCCAATATTTATTGATACTCCTACTCAAACGTTTATTGACACGGGCAAATGTAAGACTGCAGATTTGTACTTCTGCTATTTTTTAAAAAATGATGCTTTTCTTCTCTTATTACATTTACAATGTGTCATTCAGTGAAACTTTCATGCATAGTTATTCATTGAGGGCATTGTATAATCGTTATTTTCTGTAGATTGCCCTGACAAAGGAGCTTTTTTCTCTGAAATAAGTCAGGCTCGGATAAAGTTGTTTCCCTTTGGTACCTTTGACAGCAGAATATAAATGTATTGATAAATACTATCTATCTATCTATAGTGAGCCATGAGGGCTCTTTTTCTGCACATCTATGCTGTGCATGCTCCTGAAACAAGACTATGCAAGTTCCTTTACTGGTCAGAATCTCAGCTAGCTGTAAATCACCATATCCCATTTGAAGTCACATGAGCCACACCCCACTCATAGCAACTTGACAAATTTGACTTTCTTTGTTTCCTGAGTTTAGCACATCAAAGACATGCAGTCTGTGCTTCTATTTATTTTTCCAGGATGTGGTTTACAGAAGCCTACTGGTTTGCCAGAGAAGCATTTCTCACTTTCCGACTGTTTGTGGCCAATGATACAGAGCTATTACATTGATGGTGCTATATAAATAAATAATAATAATAATATTAAGAAAATAAAATTGAGCTAAGGCAAAAGCTGCTAGGGTGTTAATGTTCCTTTCCAAAAAAAAAAACACAACCCAGTAATTTAATCCTTGAATAACTATACACAGAACTCAAACAGTTCCTTGGGTGGCTGAGAATATTTTCTGCAGTGCACACGATCAGAGAGTTGCACACTAGAATTGTTTGTGGCACCCAAGGTTTGGAGTGCACTTCTCAGATCATGCATGATGCAATTGCTTGAGATAGCACAGTCTCTCAAAATGCATCAAGGCTGTATCAGAAAGAGAAAATCCTGCCATTTGCTTCTGCAGTAGTGTTCTTGCCCTGAAGAAAAAAAATGGCCTAGATGGCCTCCATACTGTTATGGCCAGTAGCTTAATTTCCTTTGAAGTTAAACCAAGTTTTAAAGAGGAGTTTTTGATGGCAAATCCGGGAGGGGGAGGGGAAATCCGGATTTTTCCAAAGAGCAGCTCTAATGGGAATTAACAAAAATGCTTATAACTCCATCATTTTTTAAGATAAAGACATGAAACTTGGCACGATGGTAGGTCTTAGGAAAGGCTTCAGTCAAACCAAATTTGAAACAGATCCGTTCATCCATTGATTTTTTAGGAATTTTTTTAAAAAATTGAGGTTTTAAAATTATTATTTTTAAAATCGTCATTTTTAAAGATAAAGAGATGAAAGTTGGCACCATGATAGCTTTTAGGTAGAGCTTTAGCCATACCAAATTTGAAACAGATCTGTTTGTCCATTGGTTGTTAGGAATTTTTAAAAATTTGAGGATTTAATTTTTTTAAAAAAAAATGTTATTTTTAAAGATAAAGAGATGAAACTTGACACCATGATTGCTCTTAACAAGGACTTTAGCTATGCCAAGTTCGAAACAGATCTGTCCATCCATTGTTTTAGGATTGTTTTTTAAAGTTTGAGGTTTTAAAATTATTTTTAAAAAATAATTTTAACATGGCAACCATGTTGTCCTCCTTTTTGGTTTCCAAAATATGGTCACCCTAGTAGTGGAGGAGGAACACAAGGGGTGTGAGGCAAAGCTCCAGAACCCTTTTCTGAACAGGAGCAGTGATATTGTCTGCAGGAGCGCCAAGGTCATTGACAGACCCTCCCTGCTCAGGCAAGTGAATAAAGAGGTTTTCATATTTTACCATTGGTTGTGAAAAATTAGCACATAGGAAGTCAGAGAAGGAGGGAAAGAAT
The DNA here is from genome assembly GCF_023053635.1 of Elgaria multicarinata webbii. Lineage (NCBI taxonomy): Eukaryota > Metazoa > Chordata > Lepidosauria > Squamata > Anguidae > Elgaria > Elgaria multicarinata. The sequence continues at coordinate 188,811,048 of NC_086171.1, forward strand.
CAAGCAAAAGCTGGATACTTCTTTTCTTTGATGGAGTTCTTACTTTACAAACCAGGAGCATGGGGCAAAAGTCTACCCACCTTCAAAGGGGATCTTTTTATCCCAGATTCCTCTGCAGGGAATGAGCTTTCATCTACCAGGCCCTGTTTTCTTTGAGTTGGTCTTCAGTAGGCATGTGCTCCACTCCGATTTGAAGCGCAGAAGCAGGAGCGAATTGGCCTGCTCCGCCTTGCCCAGAGGCGGAGTAGAAGTGGACCGCGGACCCCTTGAAGCAAGGCGAAGAGAAGCGCCCATTTTCGGAGCGCTCCAGTTTCCGCGTTCCACTTCTATCGCCATCTTGAAACATTTCGCCATAGGATTGCATTGTGGAAAAGAATCGCAGATAACTGTGTTGTTTTTGAAGCTATCTTTCTAAAAATTCTTGTGCTCGGAGAGTCGTGGATGGGGGTCATTTTGAGACTACTCTCAGCTCTCTGCGTGGTGCGGGTCATGCGCTAGAATTTTTTAAAAAACTGGCGGGAAAAATACCTTTTCTGAAGGGCTGAGGGGCAGAGTCAACTCCCGGTCATGATCACATGATCCCAAAGTTGGAGGAGGGGATAGGCAAAACGGGTAACTTGGGATTCTGGGAACTTCTCTTTCTTAGTCTGAACAGACTTTTCCCAGTGTTTTTTTAAAACAGTAGCCCCACCAAATGCACAAACACAACCTGAAATCATATACTAAGCCAATAATAAGAGAGCACTGCTACCCACCCTAACTTTGGGGAACAACTGAAAAGATGTGATGCAAGGGGATGAGCTCCCCTAGGGCATCCCATGTGGACGTGCCCTCTCTCTCTCCTGTACTGGAAGGCCATCAGAGCCTTCCAAAGAGAGTAACCCGGTGGAGCAATGCCTATCATGAGTTGAAGTGACAGTTCTACTTCTTAGTGGTGGAGCAATGGCTTTCATGAGTTGAACTGACAGCCTTGCTTCTTAAAAGACTGGTTGACCACCAGTCAAATTGGCAGCTGCTGCTTCCCCCTCCCCTGGGCACGTCCCCCTATTGCTGGTAAAAGACAGATATAGCCTTTTTAAAAAAGTTCTTCTTGTTGTTTATTCAGCAACACTGCTGCTTTTAATTCCACCCCTCCTTCGTTTATTTATTTATTTATTCCATTTTATATGCATTACTGGCTTATCCTTGGCTCACTTCCTTATGACCCCAGAAATGTCTGCTGCCTGCCTGCCTGCCTTCCCTCTCTCCTCCCCTGCCCACCTCGCAGGGATGTTGTGTGTGTCTGGCTTTGACTCAGGGGAGAAGTCCTTCCTGCGCTCACTTGGAGTTTTGGAAGTTCCAAATCCATTTTTCAAGTGTGGAAGAAGATTTCATAAGTTTATCTCTACTCCCCAATTCATGGCATGTTGGGATTTCCTTTGAAATGGCCCCATTGAGATGTCTGCAGGTTTAAGCCCCGCCAAAAAACAGGGGATGATGGGACTGCCTTGAGTCTGGGCATGCATGTGTATCCCTGGATAAGCTATCATGGTGGTGAGTTTGAGATTTCTAATGTTCAAATTGACGGAGCTATCGAAAGGGGTGTGAATGGGGTGTTGGATTTTCATAAATTCCCAAAAAATCAGGGGATAATGGGACTGCCTTGAGTCTTGGCATGCATGTGTATCCCTGGATAAGCTGTCATGGTGGTGAGTTTGAGGTTTCTAACGTGCAAATTGATGGAACTATAGAAAGGGGTGTGAATGGGGTGCCCGATTTTCATAAATTCCCCAAAAATCAGGGGATGATGGGACTGCCTTGAGTCTTGGCGTGCATGTGTATCCCTGGATAAGCTGTCATGCTGGTGAGTTTGAGGTTTCTAACGTGCAAATTGACAGAGCTATGGAAAGGGGTGTGAATGGGGTGCCCGATTTTCATAAATTCCCCAAAAATCAGGGGATGATGGGACTGCCTTGAGTCTTGGTGTGCATGTGTATCCCTGGATAAGCTGTCATGGTGGTGAGTTTGAGGTTTCTAACATGCAAATTGACGGAGCTATGGAAAGGGGGTTTCTAACTTTCACAGAAAAAAAGTTGTATACTTTTTTAGCTTAATGTAAGCCTATGGGGGGGAAACGGAGCTCCGATCCGGATCCGGAGCTCCGAGCGGAGCGGAGCAGACATGGGCGGAGCGGGGGTGGGGCGGAGCAGGCCGATCCGAAAATCACGGGTCTGGAAGTGAAGTGGAGCGGGGGGTCCGTGCACACCCCTAGTCTTCAATGGAGTCTAAACTGGAAAATCTTCTCCAGATCCAGTTTAAATTTCTGGGGCTTCTAATGCTCAATGCTTCTTTCAGGTGAGCTTTAACATACCTTTAATGCTTTCTTCTTGGCCTCATTCTAGCAAAACCCAACCAACAGCATACGTGGTGACCATGATTGTCTTTCTTCACCCAGTGGCTACAAGCTAACAATAAGGGCAGCAGATGAACAATTTTATAGGTCGCTACACAGTCTCCCTTCTCCCAATATCCATTTCTTGAACCTAAATTTCCCATCACAGCAAAAGTTGAGGCCATTGCCATTTAAGACGTGCAAGTTCAACTCACTTTAAATGGTACAGTTACTCATTACCTACGCTTACTGGGTGTGCCTCCCCTATACACACACACACACACTGTTTTCTTTACTTTGATGGGGATTTGAAGCAGCTTCATTCTACCTGATGTGGGTGTTCAGAGAAGATCAAAACACGCAGGGTGACAAAATTGCAAACCATTTGCTGGAGGGTTGCTGTGCTGGGACAAGTTGATGAGAGGTGGTGAATAATTCCAGAATGTAGGACGCCTGATAACTGGGCAATAGCAAGAGAAGAGCATGTCTTATTGGAGATATTAAAAATAAACATTGACAACGATGAACGGCACCCCCCCCGACTCCTACATGTCAATTAACTCTATCAGAGTCAGATGAGGTGTTCATGTAGAAATCCATGCACGCCAAACTCTAGGCAGCCAAACCCAGCCCTGAATTGCATCCTAAATGTTTCCAGGCACTTTGGCTTGGTGTTGTGTCACCAGTCAATTTCTAACCTAGAGAAAATACAGGGGAAGTCTGTGATGCAATCCACCCACCTGAAAAAAGAGGGGGGGGGATAAATGTGTCTTGAACAAGGAGCCTCAGATCTACACCTCGCATCATATCGATACGATCCCACTATGGTGATGCTGTTGCACATTTATACTTCATAGCACACGTAGTGGCATTTGCTGCAGTATTTTGGATAATAAAGAACAAACAGTGAGAAAGAATGCTGTAAAAGCAGCACACAGAATGTGTGATGTACCCCAGCAGTTATATGCGCTCTTCGATGCTGGTGCCTGGTATAACCTCTTGGAACAAGAGTTTTGGTAGAACTTGATATTAAATATTTGTATTCTTTAGTTTTCATAGAATCCTAAAATAGCAGAGTTGGAAGGGACCTACAAGACCATCGAGTCCAACCCCCTGCTCAATGCAGGAATCCACCCTAAAGCATCCCTGACAGATGGTTGTCCAGCTGCCTCTTGAATGCCTCTAGTGTGGGAGAGCCCAAAACCTCCCTAGGTAACTGATTCCATTGTCATACTGCTTTAACAGTCAGGAAGTTTTTCCTGATGTCCAGCTTAGTGGCAAGTTTTGCTTTCATAGGTTTCAGAATATTCCTAGTTACCACAGGACGAGAAACAGAGCCTAACCTCATTAGATGTGCACAAGGGGACCCACCAATTCAGTGCTTCTAGCTCACATAGGAAGCTCCCACATACTAAGTCAGACACTTGGTCCATCTAGTCCAGTACTGTCAACACTGACTGGCAGTAGATCTTCAGAATTTCAGGCAAGAGTCTTTCCTAGCTCTTCCTTCTGAAGCTGGGGGCTGAACCTGGGACCTTCTGTGTGCACTGATGCACTACCAATGATTTTCAGCCCCTTCCTTCATCTTCTTTATCCTCCTCTTCTGTTCTCGACTTGGGAATCTCTTTTAGATGTAGAATGTTTTATAGCATAACACAAATTACAGGCCAGTTAGATAAATACAAAAGAGGGCAGGGCTCCTGCAGCTTTAACTGTTGAGATGAAGAGGAAATTTCCCCAGGTGCTGCATGCATACAAATGACACCTGCTGAAATTCCCCTTTTCCATACAACTGTTAAAGATACAGGAGCCCTGTCCTCCTTTCCATATGGTCACCCTATAGTGGCTCTTGCCCAGGCTGCAAGTTTCTAACACACTGCAAACTTTGAGCCAACAGCCTTTTGGATTTTGATTTCCCTTTTTGCACCTCTAGCTCTTTTCTGATTAAATTTGTCTTTAAAGAGTGAGCTGATATTAGGAATATGCTACAGCAGAAATACGAGTCAAACAAAAAGCAGGACAATACGCCACCATAATAATAAGGGGCAAGGGAACAAATGAGGGTAATCAGAGACTTCAAGTGTGCAAGCCATAAAACTGGAACACCTTAAAGACTTTCAGAAGGAATCGTTGGTTGCCAGAAGTGGGCTGTAAGTGGAATCAATAATAAATCAAGCAATGAGATCTAAAGAGGAGAGAGCATTTAAGAGACGGAAACCATAGCCTAGTGAGACTTGTAAGATTTAAGTGAGACCACAAAAGGGGAAATGCACAGCGACTGCATTTCCTCCTAAGTCAATTAATAAATGAATGGAAGGTGTCTTAGAAGAAGCTGAATCAGACGAAACCACAAAAGAAAAAGATAGAAGGACCAGTAGAAGATGTGAAGATAGATATTTTCATATTCATCCAAGCTTGATTGCTGTTACCCAAGGCAGTAATTATAACAGCAAAAAAAGGAACGAGTATCTGTAGATAAGCACAAGGAAATGCAGGAGTAGATTAAGGGGTGTGTGTGTGTGTAAGACAGAAAGCAAGGAAACAAGGGAAAGTGTCCCAGATTTCAGGGCTCTCTGCTTTCTTTTACATTTTAAGTGCTATCATCAGGTCAGCTACCCTCGAGTTTCAGATGGTAGAGAGGAGGGTGTCAATGGTACTGATGAGTGAACTCGCCTCGATTGAATTCATTTTTTACTTGGAGAATATTGGTGGGACCCACAATGCATTCAGTGGAAGATGTGGCTGGGGCTGCCAAAACTGTTCCTTCTCAGTAACTAGCAGGAGCCCTGCACATTTTGAATCTGGCATCCCCACTGGGATGACTGAATCTTCACTGGAGCTTTAACCCACTTGGTTACAGCAACAATATTCCTTCAACATCATGGCACTGTTGTTCAGAAGGCTAAAAACCATGATGTTGGATAGGTGAGATGTAGCAATGGTAATTTTGGAAGAGTATAATCTTGGCTAGGAACTATTGCTCACCTGATATTGAAGCTTTCTGAGGCCACCTCATAGTGGCCTCAGGAAGCTTAAATAAACATTTAAAATGCATAGACTTTTTTTTAACAGGAGTTGTGGGTTTTCTGCTACTCTTGGCCATTTCACACACTCCTTTACTTCCTAATTCTGTAGGGCCCAGAACGAGAAGTATTGTGATACAGCAACACAAAGTATTTTCACTGACATGCTGAACCAAGCAAAAATCAGGAAGTCCTATTAGGTAATCTGTGCTCCTGGAGTTTCTGTGACTATTTTAGGCATGGTAGATTTGGAGAAGCCACGATCCTCCAGACATCTGGAGCTGAACTTGTAGAACCGTGGTCGTAAAATTGTGAGGCACTCCACCCACCCTGGAAGATAGGACAAGTATGGGATCTATACACCCATCTTACAAAACGTTTACATCTGCTTGATTAGGGCAGGAACTGGAGTGCTTCTCCCACTCTCAGGCAAAGAGCGTGACAATCTGCATTTCTTTTGAAAGCTTATTGACATTATAGGATCCTCGAAGACCTTGAGGTATACAGTAACTTCAAAGGCCAAGTGTAGATATGCTTCAGAGTGTAGTTTAGGCATAGCAGAGGACTGGCTGGCTAAATTAAGCCAACTGGAAAAGGAAAAAAAGAGCAGTACCTTCTGCATCCTGCACCCCAGCTTCTCCAGACAATCAATCTATAGGGACCCTGAGTTGTTGAGCTCAAGGTTGGAGGAGAGACCATAGTTTAGTAGTGATAGAACATATACTTGTGTATGGAGAAGTTCCCAGGTTAATCTCTGGTATCTTCAGTGTAAAAAGAGATCAGGCAGTGTCAAAGTGAAAGAATTCTGCCTGGAACATCACTGCAAGTCAGAGTAGATAATACTAGGCAAGATGAACAACAAGTCTGACCTGGTATAAGGCAGCCTTCTGTAACCCTTCAGGTCTTAATTCAGCTATGGCCTCCATCAAGCCTAGTCCTGGTATTGACCACATTGAGAGGCAATGGACATATCCCTTTTTTATTCTGGATTTTGTGTTTCGAATTAGCCAGGGACTCCATCTTTTCATTTTCTTTGGCGTAAACTTGTGCTACCTCTCAAGGTGTGGGCGCATTTCTTTTAATTATCATTGTACTCAGAGTGCTCCCCACCCACAACCTTCATTTAGGAAAATATTGGACAATCAAGATACTAATATTGTTATTTCCTATTAATGATTATTATCATGAATTCACGAAACCTATCTATGCAAATAATTGCATAGTGGTTCAGCAACCACCATTGATTCTTGTTTATTATTCCTCAGTCACTGTTTCTCAACTGGAGCCATAGAACATGTGCGTGCGATGGTAGTAGGTATAGCGTATGTCAGTCATATATCCTATACTGGTTAATAGAGGAAAGTGGTGCTTTGCTGAGCACAACACAAAGTTCCTAGAGGTTTTTGTGGGGGGACCATGTCATAGGTCCTTCATAGACCATGTATCACTGAAAATCTGGACTCTACACATGATAGATAACTATGTTTTTATCAGTGATGCTTTGATCCTTCCAGGAACTGTTGACATACTTCGAACATGATTAAATCTCTGATTTTACTCCTTGAGTGCATGAACAAAGCACAGGCTGAAGCAAGGTGATAATTAAACATACTCTCCAAAGTTGGGGCAAGTTAGAGGCCCAAGGAGCTTGTGCGTCCCATTCTCTTCAGATGGGGCCTCAGAGCTTATCAGAAGAGAGGGGGCGGAGGGAAGGGTAGAGGAGGGAAACTGCCACTTTGAGAGAGAGACGGAGAAAGAGAGAGAGAGATTTCCTTATACTTCCAGGGGGGATCTACACTACAGCTTTAAAGTGCTTTATAACAGTTTTGACAACTGTTGGAGCCCAGGACACACTGCATATACAGTTTTCAAAACGTTTTCAAAGTGCTTTAAAGCGCTTTAAAAGCAGTAGTGTAGATCCCCCTGGTCTTCATACACCATTTCCTCCTCTATTCTCATAAGGCTGTGTCCCGGGATCCTTTCCCACAATGTGAGGGAGTGACTGGCTGATACGTGGCGTGCCTTGGGTGTTCAGTTGACAAAGCCCTGTCTCAGGACTCTCTTTCGCCACAATGCTGGAGAGGCGAGGGTGAGAGAAAGAATCTGTCTTGGAGTTTCAAGAAGTGCCCTTCCCTGGCCTCCGAGGGAAAAGAAAAGATGTCTGAAGTTAATTTTTCCCTTCTTCTCACATGCTCAGATATTCATGCTCTGGGCACTCCATTGCAAATTGGATGTGATTTAAAGGGAATGGGGAGGCTTGGCTTTAAAAAACCCAAGGTTGAGCTGCCTCCACCTTGGTCTAGGCCTGTCACATTATTCATTGAACATACTACAGGCAATGGGTTATTTGAACGTGGTGTCATCTTTTTGATTAGGAACACTACAAATAGTCTTAGCCTACATTAATTTGTGGTTGTCCCATAAAAGTGCTATTACAAAAGGTAAGTTTTCGAATTGCATAATGAAAATGACTCAAGCGTAACTATCAAACAACTGCTTTCTCTAAACCATCCACAAACTAATATATTTCTTTATCCTACATTTTCAGGATACTACCTCCCACTCTTCATTGGCTGGATCATTTCATACACAAAGAACTCTAGCATCCATTCCGTCCTCATATGCATAACGTCTCTTGCCAGTCTACCAACTCACACTTTGATTTGCCCTAATCTAAAGTTCATATCTCATTATGTTTTTTTTTTTAATTTTCAAGTGGGTTTTTTTCCCCGGTCCACCCTTGTTGTTTAATAATATTGTAAATATATTTTATTTGACTCCAGGCATCTTCTTTATCATGATGAACAATGAAAGGGTGCATTCGAGCTCTATTAAAGTCAGTGGCAAAGGTGTTTCATGCCTGAGGTTTCTAAATCCATTTCCATGCTAAAAAGTGTGACTCTAGTAGTGCATTAGCATGATGTGGCTACCTTAGCTTCATTCATGAAGACATGCTTTTCTATCCTTTGAATGTTGCTCCCTCTTTCCAGGCTTCAGAACAAATAAAGACAGGCTTACCATGTGCAGAGGCACAGAACAGCAAAGGCTGCAGGTAGCTGGTGTTAAGTAATCATTAATTCAGATTTAGGAAGATAGAGGATAAGTCAGGCCTCACCCAATTCTGACAACTATCCTTTATTTATTTATTTATTTATTTATTTATTTATTGCATTTCTATACCGCCCAATAGCCAAAGCTCTCTGGGTGGTTCACAAAACTTAAAACCACCAAATATGAATCAAAGTATAAAACAAACAACAGAATAAAAACACAATATAAAAGTACAACATAAAAGCACAACCAGGGTAAAGCCGAGCAGCAATGCAGAGATTTATGCAGATTTAAAATACAGATTTAAAACAGCAAAGTTAAAAGACTAAGGCCTATGCTAGACGAGGGGTTAGCCCAGTTCGAGGCTCAGGCTCATCCCTGTGTGTCCAGATGACGCACAGTGGATCCCGGGCTCAGACAGGGGTCAAACCTCCCTGGCCCCGGGGTAACCGGCACCGCTTGTGGTCCGGTATTTCCCACGCCGCAGGCGTGTAGACCGGTCCGCTGCTTTTCCCGGCTACCGCATTTATTCGCGAGTAGCCGGGAAAAGCGCCGGACGGCGTGCAGCTCTCCACAGGAGCGCTGCAGCCATCAGGGCAGGGTGGGGAGATGGGGGGGAATCGGAGCCAGGGGGGATGGGGGGGAAGCAGAGCCAGGGGGATGGGGGAATCGGAGATCGCAGGCCGGGGAGAATCGGAGATCGCGGGCAGGGGAGAATCAGAGATCGTGGGTGGGGGGAATCGGAGATCGCAGTTGTGGGGGAATCGGAGATCGGGTTGGGGAGAATCGGAGATCATGGAGGGGAATCACAACCAGAGTGGGGAAATCAGGAGCATGGGCAGGGGGGAGCGGGGAACCCTTTTTTTTAAAAAAAAAAAAAAACATGCCTTAGTCACTGGTTCATTCCTGTGCACCCGGCCCCTTTAAGACATTAAAGAAAATGGCCAACGCGACAGAGCCTTCCTTTACCCCGTCACGTCTGACATGTGGAAAGGAGCGACAGTCCGCGCTACTTCTAGTGCAGGCTGGCCCCTCCTCACCACCAGATTTTAGGGTACGTCTAGCAAAGGCCCATGATGATAAACTGTTAAAATACTGGGAAAATAAGTTCTTCAACTTGTGTTGAAAAGAGGATAATGTAGGTGCCAGGCGAACCTCTCTCTATGGAACTCATTCCACAGCCACGGTGCCACAGCAGAGAAGGCCCTCCTCCTAGTAGCCACCTGCCTCTTTGGCAGGGGTTCACAGAGGAGGACTGCTGAAGGTGATCTTAGGGTCCATGGAGGCACATATGGGAGGAGGCATTCCTTCAGATAACCTGGCCCCAAGCTGTTTAGGTCTTTGAATTTTAATACCAGCACTTGTTTCCTAGTTGGTACATTTAGACATGGTAGTTTCAGTATTTATAAAAGAAATTATCACCCACTTTTCTGTTCCAAAGAAAATGATAACATCAGAATACCTCACTGATAAATGCAATGGTCAGCATCCAATTCTGTGCATCAATTCAAGGAAGGGCTTTTGATGCAGTAGTGGAAGAGAAGGGGGAGGTGATTTTCACCAGTTTCCTATTTTGTTTATTTATTTATTACATTTTTATACCGCCCAATAGCCGAAGCTCTCTGGGCGGTTCACAAACCTGCAGCCCAGTCTGCAGCCTCCCCAAATATACTCCAGAGCATTGGAGGACCCTCATGAACAGAAAGGACAGTGATATGGAAGGAGAACAGGCAGCCTTGGATAGCTCATGGATGCATTTGCGAATGGAAGGGCACTATTGGATAGAGCCCTATATTATATCAATGAAAATGAAGAAATCAATAGTGTTCAACTAAATCAGGAGCACACAAACTCAGGCCCAGGGGCATTCCCCAAAAGGTCACACACCCTTTTCCCCACCAGCCATCCTTTGGTGTTTCCCCAGAATTTGTGCATTTTTTTCCTTTCTAAGAAGTTGGAAGACCTTCTCCTAAGGCTTAATTAGTGGCAGTAAGAATTTAAGTTAAAATAAGCTGGTGGGGTTTTGTTTGTTTGTTTTTATATTACGTCCCCACCCCTTTTTGCTCAGCCCCACCTATTCCTGAAAAGTAGTCCTTGAGAATGTCTCCAAAATGGAAATTGGCGTTCAGGCTGAAAGACGTTCTGCTGCAGCCCTGAAGCAAATGGTAAGTGTGACACCTGCATAGTATCAAGCATAGTATAGTGTACCAGACTATTGAGTCTGCAATTTCAGCTGGGGTCCTTTCTAATATAATTCATCACGTGTTATGAAATCATGATCACTAATTAATATGTCAACTGGCAATCTGTTGAGCAGTTATTCTTATATTACTGCCGAAGTCGTTGCAGCTTTCTCGTTAATTTCTTGGGATGGTTTCCTAGAAAGGACCTCAAATAAGCAGCTTCCATGCTCCAAGCGACGTGTGAGGATCAGGCCCTCCCTGTCATCACCAATGCTTCTGTGGGATTTTAATTTGCTGGCAACAGCAGAGGAATGTAGCCTGGGCATTGGCAAAGCTCCATCAGCCATAGCCAGCTGCCTAACCTTGACTGATCTGCTCACAGTGCACTGGAATGCAGACATTCTGTATTAATGTGGATGATGACAACTCTCTTTGCTCATCCATTTGGGGGCTGATTTCTACACCAAAATGATTACGAGGAAGAAATGTTCTTTGGAAATGTAAATTACTCAGTCCCGTGGTATTAATGACAATGCCATTACTATCACCATATTAATGACACCTCAACATAATAATGAATGTCAGACTAAAAATGATGGCTAATACCTATTAGAAATTAGCACCATCTAAGGTGGTTGCAGGCACTGTGGATATCACAGATACAAACGCAAGCACTTATAGTCATTCATCAGAATGGAGCCTTTGCAGGGGACACACCTGGTTGGTTGTATTCAGGACATGAAACTCTTATATATCACTATATTGGAATAGAAAGGACCTAAAACTGGACCTGAACTGCATCCAGCACCTGAAACTGTTAGACGTCTGAATAGAACCTGTGAAAGGCCTTCAAGAGGCAGCTGGACAAACATCTGTCAGGGATGCTTTAGGGTGGATTCCTGCATTGAGCAGGGAGTTGGACTTGAAGGCCTTGTAGGCCCCTTCCAACTCCGCTATTCTATGATTCTATGAAATCCTGCTTCCTATTAGTTTTAACAGCCTCCCATTAGTTTTAACTGGAAAAGATTGCATCCCAAAGAGTTATTGATTCATGACATTTATTCTCCCTGCCATATGGTCCAAATGGGTCTTCAGAGAAGCTTACATAATTTTAATAGTGAAAGTCAGTTCAAAGAAAACACAGTATTTCAAATAATTAACACAAGTAATATAACACAAATAAAATAACAGACAAACTAACATAGCAATGGAAATGATTTGAACAATCAGTTAAAAGATAAAATACACCACCGATCTCAATTGCTTGCAGAAATAATAACAAAAAACTGTTGTAAGTAACTTCTAAAACGTGAAGACTTAACCAACCCTGTGGGCTCCATGGAGAAGTTTGTTTGTTTATTACATTTCTATATCACCCATTAGCCAAAGCTCTCTGGGGGGATTTACAGGACAAAGCTTAAAACCATAGAATACAATAGCATAGTAAAACATAAGATAAAGACATAAATTTAAAACAGGGCCTCTGAAGATAATCTTAGGCTCCAGGCAGATTAGAAAGAGAGAGAGAGAAATGATTCTTCAGATTAAGAAGAGTTGAAAAACATGGTTCCTCAATATTCTATTGCTTATAGCGGGCGAGGGGGGAACTGTTGAGCTAATTACCTAAAACTTGGCATCGTGGGGCTTTCCCCTAAAGCTCCGAAATAAAGAAGTCAGGGACTTAGCCCAACATTTTTCTCCGGAGCAAGGCAAGGATGGTGCATCCGCCATCTATTGCTGCTCCAGAGTCACACTTGACTGGTCGCCGTCCGCCCAGGCAGGGGGAAGGGGGTGAGCTAGTGAGCTGAATGGCTGCTGGAATGCCCCTGCGCTGCCTTCTGCATGGGGAGAAGATAGTCATGTCTCTGCCCCCACCCCATTCCTCAAGAACACTTTCACTTTCAAGAGACCCAGCAAGCCACGTGGGGTCAGGATCACTGAAGCAAGGAGGGGTCCCCAGTGGCCATATCTTGGGAGGTGGGATGTAGTGGACGGCCAGGGGTGGAGGATGTTGATAGCAAAGAGGTCCTGATCCTGAGCAGCAAGGAAGGGGGGGAAAGCCAGAGAAGGGCAGTGGCTCCAATGACCCCCCCCCCCCGCAATCTCAAATGGCATGATCCATTTATAAGAAGAAGGTATTAGCTGTTGGAGGGGTGGGGTGAAGTTTCCACAAGTACAAAAAATGTTTAGGAAAAAGAAGCTTAACCTGGAAGAGGGGAAACTCAGCATGCTCAATGGGCACAGAATACTGAGTGAGTGTTCAGGAGTGGAAAACTGAGTCAGGGGATGGAATGGAATATCCTAGAATAGCAGGGCAGCTGAATTCCATTTCAGAGAAGATTTTGGGAATGTATTCCGTGGCGGGGGGGGGGGGGGGCAAAGCTGAAGGCAAAACAGGCAGGACAATTTTTTTAAAAAAATACCAGCATATTGCAGCTTAAAACTGTTACTGCCAGTAATTAAGCCATAGGAGAGGGATTTCAGCCTTATAGTCTGAGGGAGAGGACAAGGGTCATTACAAAACCTCACCAATGTTTGGGCTTGAGAAGCTTGCCTCACCTGCAATGGCCCTCCTGCAGTCAGACAGAGTAGGGCATCAGTGTCTACAGTGTCTAATAAATCAATAAATAAAAATAATGCCCTTTATGTTTGAGTATTCAATAAATATCTGTCTTTAAAAAGAAATCCCTGGGTGTGCACCCTAATAAAATGTGCTGCGCATGCCTATGCTCTGAGCAGGGTCTCGACTGAGGCTTTGGGTATATGTGGAAATTGGTAGGTAAGGCGGCTGGTAAGATTCACACCCAGAAGTTGAATTATGCTCGACGGAAACTAATTGCAAGCCAATGTATCTTTTCTGCACCACTAGAATGGGCATTACTGGGCAACAGAACTGCTCTCAGAAATTAAAGCAGAAAGCCCATCTTGAGCATAGTGCGTGATTAGAGATTCATTTTCTGCAAGATGATGCAGGACAGAGAGCAATTTGTTGCTTTGGGCTAGAAGACTGGTTTGACTGGTTCAGTAGCTTCTGTTGTACAGGAAAGACTGTGGCCGGGATACCTATGCGGTATAGAAAAATTGTACAAATACAATGCTGACTCATAGCAAGCACCTATTTTGTCTCCTCTGTTTCACGCATGTATAAACATAGAAGCATGTAAACCTGTGAAATTTTGAGTCAAAACATTGGTTCCTCTAGCCGGTATTGTCTGCTATGATGAGCAGAAGCTCCTAAAGCGATCTTCCCTAACTGTGCTACCTTCTGTCCTTCCGACTGATAGTAGTGATTAAATCTGAATTCTTCTGCAGAGAAAGACCTATAATATCTTCTAATGATGGGCGAACTTACACCGGGAGAATTCCTTTTTTTTTTTTCGTGTGGCCTTTCTATGTAAGGTTTACTCACTGTCTGTCGTCAATCATGGAAGTGATGGAGGGAGTGATGGTGCTGCCAAGTCATCGTCATCGTCCTCCTCGTGGAGACAGAGCTGAAGAGAAGCAGCACCTGATCATTCCAGGGGATATTTCGCTTGAGGATCCCAGCATGTGCAGACTGTAAATGCTCTGAAGCCTGTGATAAATTCTGAACTTAATAGCATGATCCAGGCTCACTACAAAGATGAGCATTATGACTATGCAAGTTTCAACCAGTGAGCTCACTAATTATGAAATGTAGTGGCATCACTTCTATCTCCCCTCATTTCCTTCTGTAGCCATTGTTGTTATTCCATCTTTGGTGGATATACCAAGAAAAATTGAATAGATTTTAGCAGAAAATGTTAATATAATTCCCTCTATTTCCAATATTCAGTCTCTTAGTGCTGTTGCTTATGTAGCCAAAACAGCACAGCCCATGCACAACATGGAGATATCAGCAGGCCTTGGAAAAAACACCAGGATTTGCAGAAATACCACCCGCCCCTCCCCACCCCCCATCCCCACCAAAAAATACTTTGGGGGAAAATGCCTAAGCGTGGGAAGATCCCCCCTCCAAACATGCCAATGAGAACTGAGCATCTCAGGGACCACAGAATGGTGACCATCTGTTGGTGGTGGTGGGAAATAGAAAACAGAGAGGGGAGATGAAATGGAATGCCTAGAGTCCTGAAGAGCTACACTCCATGCTGCAACATTTCATTGCAGGCTTCACTTGTTTCTGAAGTACATACAAATATTTCTGATTTCTGATGCAAGCCACCTGTCTCTTCCTGTGGAAGAAGACAGGAAATGAAAAGCCGAAGGAAAATCCTGCTGAATCCCCAGCTGGCTTGTAATTGACCTCACCTCATCCCTTCTCCTCCTTCCTTCAATCAGCAAGCAACCCCACTCCCAGAAAAATAAGATGAAGGGGGAATCGGGATGGTCTTAATTCTTTGGTAGGATATTTTCAAACTCTGGCTCTTGTTCATTCATCCCAAGCAACACAAGCATCAAATGGAAAATTGGGACTGGAAATTCTGGTAGATCACACTTACACGTTTTGAGCATGGCACCTTCATAGAAAGTGGACTACTGAGATACACTGACTTCAGCAAGGTTTTGATTTTTAAATAATCATAGAATGCAGACTGAAGGAAAACATGTCTACATTGTAAAGATTCCACTGGACCTCTAGGGTAAAAAGAACACTATTGAGGAGGTTGCAATTCTATTCCCACCTTCCTGTGAGTTCACCCCATTGAACTCAATGGGAGTTTTACTTGAGTAAATCTGTATAGGATTGCATGATATATAACTTAAGCAACTGTAAATGACTTAAGCTTTAGATGTGGTTGGATGCAATTAGAGATGTGTGAATCAGAGGGGGTAAAAAACTTGAATCACTGAAGTTCTCTGAATTCCACCTTGAAGCTTGTTTCAACTCGTGCCATATCAGACTACAAACTTTGGAGGATTTTTTTTAATCTTTCTGTACAAATATTTGTTCATATTTTCTTGTGCATTTTTCCAAATGTACACATCAACTGTGCACATATTTTTGAAATATACACATTTTTCTCCCATTTATTGAAGCATGTTTTTCAAAAGGATACATTTTTCAAAGGTATGTTTGTTGTTGTGCATTGACTCTCATTGTAAGCTCAGAAATGAATGGACTTTGACTGCAGTTTATTCTATCACAGCACCCGCTCTACCAGTATGAACACTCTACCAGTATAAATTAACCAGGCACTGAACCTTCTGGGTTTTCAGTGCCTAGTGAAAACTTGCTTGTTCCAACAAGCTTTCACAGAATAGTGATGCTGTCTTCCTTGCTGTCATGCTATTGCCACTTCTAAGTTTTATATTCTATTTGATTGTTTGCATATCACTCAGAAATTTCTTTTTAAAGTAAGCTATTTGTAAAGATCAATCAATCAATGACAACCAACTCAAAAATCTTCTCCTCATCTGATCCTAGTCCTAAAGTTTTTGTCTAGTTCCAGAGTCACTGCTCAAACATTTTGAAGGTTGTCCCCATCTACGACCATGTTTCATAATACAGTTCCATGTGGATTCTTTTTTAATGTCATGCTCATAACAAAAATCACTGGATTACGTTAGAGAATTTTCCATGAAACATACTGAACATAATGTTTCATGGCAAATTATCCCTTCAATATTAAATCCTTAAAGACCTCATCCGCCCATACGTATTTCTGCATATGCTTAGATAACATCAACATCAGAGGTCCTGTTCCATGTTGCCCACTACCTGAGGTTTGGTAGGCAGATAGAAAAGGCAGGGACTTTCTCATTGGGGTATCTATGACATGAACATGTCCATCCTAGGAAAACCTGGTTGGCCCCTTCATTGATCTTTCATAATATGGTGATTTTTTTCCCCAGGAAGGTCTTTGGGGATTAAGTAAATTGATTTGTGGGATTCTGCTATTTTGTTCTGCTGTTTTTATTGTTTTTGAGTTTAGTACTATTGTTAAATTTTATGTCAGTTTTACTATATTTTATTTGTTTTAATTTGATGTTGGTATTCTACCTTGGTTTTCTTTGAAAAATGATGAATTAATTTCTATGTGGTTGAGAAAATACGGACATGGTAAAAAAGAGAACATTTATTTATTGCATTTATATACCGCCCCATAGCCGAAGTTCTCTGGGCGGATTACAAAAGTTAAAAACAGTCAACATTAAAAACAAACATACAAAGTTTAAAAACATTAAAAGCATAAAAACAACAATATCCTTCTAAAAGCAGCTATTCTGGGATTTCAAAAGGATTTTCAATGATTTCAAAAGGATTTTCAAGCAGGGCCTGTGCTACCATTAGGCCAACTAGGCAGCCACCTAGGGCGCAGACCTCAGAGGGGTGCAGTACTGACTTTTATGGGTCACAGTTTTATACAAATTAGCTGTTTGTATAAAAACATAAGTTCAAGTTTTGTGCTTTTTATTTTTTCTACAAAACATCTGTTCTTAAAAATTGAAGTTGGCAATTTTGGGGGTGGGGAGGTGCAAGTAGCTTGCCTTGCCTAGGGTGCAAAATAGTCTGGCACTGGCCCTGTTTTCAAGGATTTCAAAAATGTCCAGGTAGAAGGAAAGAAAGAGACATCAATGTTGTAAAGCTGAAAGGCAAGTGGACATGCTTGTATATGAAGATGTAGAGGGAAGAACAACATCTAAATAGGAACTTATTACAGAGCACTTACCTTCACTGTTTGAAGAGATTAAATTGGTAAACCCAAGTCTCTTTAGCGAAACTACTGGGGGCTTCGATAGATTGAAGAAAAAGTTAGTGGTTATTTCTATGAGCAGTATCCAATCAGACATTAGCACCAACATAAATGATGTTGCACTGGCATAAGTGACTTCTAGTGCAACACTAATATCGTTAGCTGGAAAGATGGGTTTTCTGGGGAATCCCATCATGTCAGCTAACACTATTTGTATACTCATTTTTAACTTAATTTTAGAATTTCTGTGAACCGCCCAGAGAGCCCTGGCTATGGGGGTGGTATGTAAGTGTAATAAATAAATAAATAAATTGTGCGAGAAGTCCCTTATGCCAGTGTAACGTCATTTATGTTAGTGCTAATGTCTGATTGGAATGGATACTGCCCTATATCTATTCATGAGTGCCTGAATATGAAGTATAACCCAAAGCATTTTCTCTGTGGTGGCAATCTTGCTATTTTTCATGCAAATGTTTTTGCCAAAAAAAAAAAATGCAACAGAAAATAAGTGTGAATTTCATTTCTAGCATCAGAATAGTTTCAAGATATCAGTTACTCTTACGACTATTCTCCTGGGAAGGGTACTGGATGAATAAGGGACTGATGTGAAAGAGACCAAGCCAAGTTTACACATGCATGTTCCTCACTCATTACTGGAGCATTAAATGATGACCTGCATGTATGAATAAGCCATTACTGATTAATCGCCACAGACAGAACTTTATTATCTGCCAATGTCAATTCAAATACAATTGTCCTTAATAGAGTCAGTTTAACACACATGATGCTGCAAAGTTCTGGGCCAAACTATATGAAACGTAGGAGATCCAGATCTCCCTGTGTTTCTCATTTTTACTTAATAGTAGCCATAGAGGACTCCAAATTGGATTACAATAGTAGTTCTGGAGGGTAAGTAAGTGTTACCTTATCTTCCTCTTCCACAAAAAGACCCCCCCCACACACACACACACCATTCCTGATTTCAACCATCACATGTTTTATTATTTCCCTGGCAGGGCAAAAAGCTGCAATTTAGATCAGGAAATGGGAGTGGGGAGAAAATTAAGCCTCCTTTCCCCAGAGCTAACACTCCTATCAAATTTGGACAAATCACACCCCCACTGACTGCTGTAAAATAAAAATAGAAACATGGATTTCCTACATCTCATGTAACTGGCCCTGAGAAAGTGGCTGAGCTGGACATGAGTTCTGTGCACTGCAGGGTATTTTTGAATGGTTCCTAGGGAAGTGGCAACTGGCAAGTGTTCTCTCCCCTTTCACGCAGGAATAGCATGGGTGTAGTAATTATAACTGTAGCAACAGCAGCTCAACCTCAGCAAATATAGTTAGTATTTATTTGTTTTGTTTGTAATGTGCTTTCCTAAAGTCACAAGCAGTGAACCAAACGTAAAAGAATAAAACCAGTCTAAAACAAAGATAATCAATTAAAAAAAACACCAGTATTATACAATAGGCACAGACTGGAGTCTTACTATGACTACTGAATCCCTACAAGGATATTGTATGATCTCTGTGTTTCCTCAGGTGAAATTTTCCAGAGTTAAAGGGCCACTGCTATAAGGACCTAATTCTGTTAGCATCCTTGCTACAAGTAGTTGCAAAGGAAATAGCAAATAAATAGTAAAGTAAATAGTAAATTATTAGTAGTAAGATAAATAGTACACCCTTAATATGTAGTATATGTATATCTCTCCATTCTTCAATAGAACTCAAATATGTGCTCCCCCTTTGCTTTCCTCCTTCTGTCTCCTTGCTCCTTCTCATGTTTCCCAACCTATTTGGTTGGTGCCTTCCCTCCTGTCCACTTCCTTTTCCAATAGTCACCTTCTGCACCTCCACTGAAACTCCCCCATCACTCCCCCATCCTCTGGCCTCAATCCTGTTCTCTGACAACATTTAGCCAGAAAGATCCAAAAGGGCCTCCCTCCACTCAGGCTCACCTCTTTCAGCAGACATCGCTCATGAGTTTCTTCATGCCAAAGAGGACTAAAAATAGGCACTTTATGTGAATGAAAACTGATATTGAGGACTGCATGCACAGCGGGGGCAAAGTAAACTCCTGCTAGAGCCTATAGACAACCCACAGGAATGCCTTTTAATTTATTTAGCTGTAGACTTCAGGTGCCCATTTGCAGCTGAGTCAACCAGAAAACGCCACTGAGTGGAATTCAAACCAACATCTTCAAAGGAGGCATGCAAGTGCCCTGAGCTCACCACCCTGCCTACATTTTTAGAAAATGGTATTAAAACCAACGTTTGTACAGGGCCCAATTTTAATTCATGAAGGTAAACATTCCACTGAATGGATGAAGCTTTGGAATACAAACAAGGGAAATCCTGATCTCTAGAAAACCTTCTTTTTCTATGGAATACAAGACCATACTCCAACGAGACCTGTACATGTGCGCACACACATGGCATTTAATGCAGCTTCTGTTCTGAAGTAATGATGATTTGTTGTTATGTTCAAACCTGGACAAACTATGTTTAATTTTAATAAGGGTTTATGCCATGAATCCATCGAACTGTGGATTCTAATCCTGGTTTTTTTCAGTACAAAATCATAGGTATTACTAACCACATTCTGGGATCATGCATAGGGATGTCAGATAAATCTGCAACAGAATCAAATGAGTTCAGATTTCCATGAATCCAACCCATGGATTCCACAGCGAATCAGCTTTTCCTGAATAACATAGATTCCAGACCATTTTTAAAAACCTTTCCCAAACTTTATGCAAATTTCGATAAAGAAAAAATCATGAAATATATATAAAAAAATGATCCAAAAATGTGCATTTCCCCATAGGCTAAAGCATGAAATGCATGTTCTGGGGGAATTTGCACATTCAACAAATGTGAATTTGCACAAATGTGAATATGTGCGCGTTCTGGAAATTGGGAAAAAATCTGATTCTATCAGTTAGCAGAACAAAAGGCACCTGACAATCCATGAAATGCAGACATTTCAGATTTTACAACATCCATACATCATACATAAACCATGGTAAGTAAAAAATGGAAGCAAAAGCTTACAACCTTCTCCTCCCACTAGCATAGAATCCCAAGGCTCATGCACGAAATGCCAAACTGGTGCTTTGCCATACTGTTTGTGCAAAGTTCTTCCCTCTCTGTGAAAGAGGCATTGTTTTTCTGCCTCTTTCACAGGGAAGGGGAGGATTTTGACAAAAAGTCTCACGGGGAATGGGGAAACAAGAGCTTTTAGAGTTTTAAGAAAACCGTTTTTGCTTTCTTTTTTTACCACCCCCCCCAATTCTAAAAACAATGTTCTTGCTTGCAGCTGGGTGGGGCTCTTAGAGCAGACATCACGTGGTCTCTTGAACATTCCAGGAAGTGTTGCCATGCTAAAAACCTCAATACGAAGAGCCCAGTGACACTGTGACAGCATGTGAGGCATTTTGAGAGTTAAAAATTAGAAAGAAAAGCCCTCAACCACCTCTTACATTTCAAAGATAAACAGAAACCCTGCCCCCTTTTTCCCATTGAGAAAACTCTCCCCTTCCTCAGCCTCTTTCACTGGTGTCTTAATTTTTTCCCCACCCCACACAAACTACAAAAAATGAAAGTCTTAAAATATTAGGCACTGTGCTAAACTATGGTTTAGTATTATATCCTAAACCTGCTAGTGTAGGTATTAAAGCAGGAGTGAACCCTCCTTTTGGCCCTGGGGGCCACGTGTGATTCTGCAATGGAGGTTGTGTATGCACACACACACCTATGTGCATGCATGTATGCACGCACACACAAAATTTGGGTGTATGTGTGTGTTGCATGCCTTTGGGGGCTGCATGAAGCCCACAGATTGTGGGTTGTGCAGTCCTGTATTAGAGCAATTACATAGAGACTGTTCAGACAATACACTAAGCCATGGATAGGCCACTAAGCCTTTTGCAGCAAATGGTTCATGACTATGTTTAAAATGTGGTTATGAAGCCACCATAGCTTAGTGTGTCATCTGAACAGTGTCATATAGTTCAGGATGTGTATCATTTTGTAAGAATGGTTCTTTTCATCAATGAAGTCAATCACCACCAACCTTCACCTGTTGTTCCAACTTCTTTTCTCTTCTTTCTTTCTTTCTGGCCATGGCTAGACGAGGGTTTATCCCAGGGATTGCCCCAGGATCATCCCTGTGCATCCAGATGACGCACAGGGTATCCCAGGGGCAGGGAGGGATGATCCCTCCATTTCCCCAGGATTTTGCCCTACTCTTCTAACCCCTTTTTTCCGTGGTCCCAGGCTGATCCCAAGACTGTGGAATGTGTGGCCAGGCATCACAGTTTGTCCCAGCTCCTCATGAGTAACTGTGGGGAGCTGGGCATGGTGCACAGAGCTCCTCAGGAGCTCTGTGCCGATCGGTGGTGGGGTGGGGGGGAGCAGGATTTTTTTAACTTACTGTTTTACAGACAAGCGCTCATGCACTCCTTCCCTTTTAAAAATGAAAACAAAATGGTGGCCACAATGTCACGCCCCACGTGTAAATGAGGGTGACGATCTTGTGATCATAAAATCACAAGATCGTCGTCCTTGTCACCCCCTCATCTAGCTGAGGCAACTTTCTTTCTTTCGCAAAGAAATCTTTCTTTTTCCAAGGCAAGATCTACACTATTGCTTTAAAATGGATTGTAACAGTTTTGACAACTGTTGGTGGCCATGACACATTCTATATACAGTTTTCAAAACGTTTTCAAAGTGTTTTCTACAGCTTGGTGTATATCTGGCCTATGTAACTTGAGAAACTCTGGTTATCCTCAGAAGAAATGGGGATAAAGCTCATCATGTCCTTCAACACAGACAGAGGCACACCTTAAAACCAGGAGATTGCATCCATTTATTCTTTCCTGCATCCCGTTTGCACACCTGCAACTGGAATCTCACTGTAGCCAATGGAACTTTTACCTGACGAAGGAGACGGGGGTGAGGACAACCTATAAACGCTTCACTGTCAGAGGGAGAGGCAGCAAACAGAAACTTCAGCTGGCACAAGAAGAAACACAGGGGTGGCCTCCACTGGGTGGGACTACAGATGTGTGGAAAAACATGCAGCAACCGGGCCAGGAAGTGCCATAAATCATTAATTAGAAGGATGACAAGCATCACAGCCAGGTTAAAGGCGGTGCTAATTCACTCACTACCTGATGATGTGGAATGGCTGGCCTTGAGGGATGCTGTTTCTTCAGGGGTTGATTGCCGGAGTTAATACAAAGAATCAACTTCATAGCCTTCGCCGCAGGCAGACCCTTGTCCTGAGCGATGTGCAATGCTCACGGTGGACACTTTCAGCAGAAAACCCATCCCCTGCCTACCCCCATCCTCCTTTGGAGGCTGCCTAATTAAGGAGTCTCTTATCAATATTAATACGCAGCAAAGTTGGCTGCCTTCGAGGTGTGTCAATATATACGTTGTGTGTGTGTGTGCCCGTTAAAGCAAGTTTGCCTCCAGCTACCTTAAAATATAAAAAGCTATTAATTAAAGCTCACAGCAGTACTATGGGAAAAGGAAAAGAGTTGGCGTGCCAAAGTCTTTGGGGGGATATTGCTAGAGAAAATATGCCAAATGTCTCAATAAAGCGTGATATATTAAAATGCTTAACTTGAAATATTTTTGACACATTTCTTTCTCAACGCTTCATTACTCTCTCTTTTTATTATTAAACTTTCCTTAAAAGGCACATGAAAATACTGCCTTCCATATTTTCGCAATAAGGGTAGGAGAGGGAAAAATGCCAATGGCTGCATGAAATACATTCTCTCTCTCTCTCTCTCTCTCTCTCTCTCTCTCTCTGTGTGTGTGTGTGTGTGTGTGTGCGTGTGTGCGCGTGCGCGTGCGTGCACATACACACATACATGTATATATGCATGTTGATGCTTAGATTTTGTGGGTTGAAGAATTTTGGAAGTGTGTGTGTGTGTGTGAGAGAGAGAGAGAGAGAGAGTTGCAGGGGTGGGATTCCTACTGCACAAATGTCCTGCTTGTGGGCTTCCAACAGAATCTAGTTGGCCACTGCAGAACAGAACACAGGACTGGATAGGCCTTTGGTCTCATCCAGAACCACTCTTCTTATGTTCTTAAGGTTACTATGGCAGCTTGGAAACACTCTCCCTGCTTTCAATCCAAACATACATTTTTTTCTCTTGGGACAAATGTGAAAATGTGGTGAGCAGTGCCGATTGGCTAGTGCCTGTATGGTCACTAATATATCTTGCATTCTCTTAAAATCCATGGAGCATATTTATAGCTCCTTAAAAAGGGCTTGTATTTAAAAAAAATAGGATGAAGTGTGGACATATAAATACATAAACATACACGTGTAGTTTTAAATTAAAAGCAGACAACCCCCTTGAGACATGAGGTGTCTTGCAAGGTTGATAACTGAGTGAGTGAGTGACTACTGTAGTTGTAAAGTCAGGCTTTCATTGCAGATGTAGGACTCACTATGTCAGGGATGGGGAATGTGTGACCCTCCAAATCTTGTTGGACTGCAACTCCCATCTGCCCTAGCCAGCATAGCCAATGGTGAGGGATGATGGGAATTTCAGTCCTATAACCTCTAGAAGTCCCCATGTTTCTCATCTTTACACTGTGAGGACTGCTAAAATAGCACTTGAATCTTTGCTCAATAAATACTTATGGACCTTTTGCACCTGAACAAAAGGCTGCCTTGGGAGGTAGGGGTAGTGCAGGACATGTGGCACACTCACAGCTCTGTCCTCCAACTCCTCACTGATGCTTCTGCCACCTGAGGTAGCCACCTCACCATGACTCATGACAGGGCCACCCTTCAACAAGACCCCAATGTGTTTTGACATTTTAAAGTGCTGCACAAATTGCATTGGCTGACAAACTCCCATGGACCAAATTTAGGAAAGAAGCACAACGAAGAAGCCTTTCAAAGCCTTGCTTGAGGGAGAACTCAGTGAATCCTGTGCATTACCAGAAAGTGCCTAGAAAAAATGGGGTGTCGTTCCCCCGCCCCCGCCCTACAGGTGCAAATCATATTTACAGGCAGTGCCGAACAGGCGCTAGGAGGATGGGTGTGTTTTAGGCCAGGCATGTCAGAACTTCAGTCAGTGGGATGATTTGCATAGCAGATGCCTCTTGCTTTGAAATTAAGGTGCAAGTTAGGTGATGATCTGCATTTCGGGGAAATCACATCACACTCTGAACTCGAAATGAATGGAGATGAAGAACTGCAAAGGGGTCTCAGTGCTATTTCAGAAAGTCGAACCATTCCTATTACCCACACACTGCCCTACAAACAATGTGCTGGACATGGGGCTGGTGGGAAATCCAGATTCACAGTCCCCCATGTAGCCCTGACTTCCCTGGATGGCTGAGAGGCATGTTCCCTTCTCTCAGGCTTCAGTTTTAAACGTACTTCCTTGGAAGCAAGATAGTTAAAACCAATGCATTGACTTCCAACCCAGATGATGATGATGATGATGATATGGTAACATTTCTATACTACTCCATAACAAAAGCTCTCTAGGAAGATCATAAAGGTTAAAAACATTAAGAATACAATATGGAAAACACTCTCTCTCTCTCTCTCTCTCTCTCTCTCTCTCTCACACACACACACACACACACACTATCCAGAGAGAGATATCTAAAAACAGCCTTCACCATCAGCCAAGCAGCAAATTCAGGATCAATTGAAACTCATTATGTGCAGCCAAATGCATGGGAAAAGATAAAAGGTAACAATGTTGGTGGCAGGTGGGCCTCATCAGGAAGATCATTCCATAATCGGGGCGGGGGGGGCACTACAAAGAAGACCTGTACCTTATTGCTGTCTTCTGAGCCTCCCTGAGGCACACAGAGCAGGACCTTAGATGTTGAGTGTAGTGGGTGGGTATGTTCAACCTAGCATGCATTTAGGGTCAGACAGCCCCTCTACTGCTGCCATTCCCTGTGCACACAAACTTTTGTAAGTGCTTTACAAACATCATTGTGTTTGAGATCACTCCGGCCCTGTGAGGTTAATCATTCCAGTTTACATTTTCAGATGGGGAACTGGGGCTGAGATGGACACTCCTATAGGCAGATGTAGAACATCAAGCCAAGGCCTTCCAGAGTCAAGGTCACCCATCTAACCTCTGCATTGTTATCCTCTGTGGGCTAGCCATCCATCCTGCCTTTTTTCAATGGAACTCAGGAAAGGAAAGCCCCCTTACTCACCCACCCCACACAAAAAGTCTTGATGGTTATTTATTTATTTTATTTATTTATTTATTTATTACATTTTTATACCGCCCAATAGCCGAAGCTCTCTGGGCGGTTCACAAAAATTAAAACCATCATAAAACAACCAACAAGTTAAAAACACAAATACAAAATACAATTTAAAAAGCACAACCAGGATAAAAACCACGCAGCAAAATTGATATAAGGTGCTATTATATAAATTAGAGAATGATATAATTAGAGAACAGGTTTAGAGAAAAGAGATAACTGTTGGGATTATTTTGCCCACATCCTCCCAAAGCCCCCAGTAGCCTCAAAGGTCTGGTTTGGGGAGGGGAGAGACCAACAGATGGAGCCAAAATCTCCAGAGACCACATGGGGGAATGTCCATGGGTCAAATTAGGCCCATGGACAAGAGGTTCCCTGTCTCTGGATTAGATTAAAGGTTGATCTAGTTCATCATTTTTGCCTAAGCAGTTGCCTTTGGTGAATCCCACAAGCCAGGTATGAAGGCTTGTCTCAATGTTACTTCCCAAGAAATAGTATGCAATGGTGCATTGATTGTGAATATGGAAGTCCCATGTGGCTATCACAATCAATAGCTATTGATTGACCTTCAAGTCATGGATTTCCCAAACGGTCTCCCCTCCAGGCACTGATCAGACCCAGACCAGCTTCGCTTCAGTAGTGCTGCTGTACCATGTGCCTTCAGACCACAGCCCTGCTCCAAAACACCTATCACAGAGAGCTGGTGTAAAAACAAGCACCAGTTCACAAATGCACAGTTATTGCCCAATAACAGGTAGTGTCAAGTGACGGCTTGCATGTATGTATGAGCCATCATAGCTTAATCACATCACCCAGTGTCAACCTAAACAAGTTACCTGCCAGTGGAGAGAGTTTACATATTCAGCTGGGAAGTTGTCAAGGGCTGAGTAATCAAGTGATGTGAGATCGACAGATACACATCCATGTGTTCACACCAGCCCTAAGGAAGACAATGTGGAGGACTTTGCATACTCAAAGCAGAAAGATTAAGAGTAAATTGGCTTTCAGTGCCTCCTGCTCAATACAAAACTCATATTAAAAGAACTTAGCAACTGTGCGTTCTAATTATATGTACATTGTTTACATGGAAGAAGACTTGAAAGGGCTGCACACAGTGTGTGGAAAGACCAGATCTACAGTATAATTTACATCACCTATATGGTTAGAGTTACATCATGTCTTGCTTCCAATCTGTTCGATGCCACAAAGACAGAGACGCTCCATGTCTCCTCACCGCGTCTCTACTTTTTTTAAAAGCTTGCACATCACAGAGCCGCCTTGCAAGGTGGCCCTATTGTCTGAGGATCACAAACTTGTTTTACTTACAACGTGACCTAGATTTGAGCAAGGACTGCCAGAGGGAAAGCCTTGCTTAACATTCTATTGCACCACAGAAACCACCCAACGTAAAATGGATTACTGCTTTGCCACAGGCCGACTTGCTTATACAGGTCTGCTTTGCTAGCAAACATCGATTCCTGCACGAGGAAATATTGCACTTAAAATATTTTTGAACTCTGAAAAGTCATACACACACCAAAAAAAACACACACACCCAACCCAATTCCCTGCTCTGCTCCTATGTTTTCTTAGTTGGTGAAGAAATCCTTGTCCTGAAGTGCATAATTTCATGAAATGGAATGGTGGTGAAAGTCTCAGTGGACACAACCCATTGGGAAGTTTTTCTCTGCAGGCCCTGTTGAGTGAGCAAGAGCAGGTGGTGAAGGGATCTTGAACAGAAAAGCCTGTAAGAACATGAGAACATAAGAAGAGCCGGAATGGATCAAAGCAAGGGTCCATCTAGTCCAGCATTCTGTTCACACAGTGGCTGACCTATTGCCCATGGGAAACCGACAAGCAGGACAGGAGTGCAACAGCACCTTCCCACCCAAGTTCCCCAGCAACTGGTGTACATAGCCTTACTGCTTCTGATACTGGAGGTAGCACTAGGGTGACCATACGACCAGATTTGTCTGGATTTGCCCGGGTTTTTTGGTGGCAAATCTGGGAGGGGGAGGGGAAATCCGGATTTTTTTTCAAAGGGCAGCTCAATGGGAATTAACAAAAATGCTTATAACTCCATCATTTTTTAAGATAAAGACATGAAACTTGGCACAATGGTAGCTCTTAGGAAGGGCTTTAGTCATACCAAATTTGAAACAGATCTGTTCATCCATTATTTTTTAGGAATTTTTTAATAATTGAGGTTTTAAAATTATTTTGTAGAACATATTTGTCTTAAATGTGTGCTGTAAAATCAGACATGTGACCAAGGGTATGTTCGGGTGGGCACGCCCCCTTGGTGCTAGACACATCCCCTTGGGGGCCGACCATGTTGTCCTCCTTTTTGGTTTCCAAAATATGGTCACCCTAACATAGCCAACTTTTGTAAACCACCCAGAGAGCTTCGGCTATGGGGCAGTATATAAATGTAATAAATAAATAAATAAATAAATAAATCAGGACTAGCAGCTATTGATAACTTTCTCCTTTATGAATTTAACTGCCCTTTAAAAATCATCCAAATTGGTGGCCACCACTACATGTTGTGATGTAGAGAATTCCATAGTTTGACTATGTGTGGAAGTCTTTCCTTTTATCTGTCCTGAATCTTTTAAAATATTGGGTCAGAAAAT
Source organism: Elgaria multicarinata webbii (assembly GCF_023053635.1). NCBI lineage: Eukaryota > Metazoa > Chordata > Lepidosauria > Squamata > Anguidae > Elgaria > Elgaria multicarinata. The sequence continues at coordinate 188,839,263 of NC_086171.1, forward strand.
AACAGTGATGTTTTGGTGATCAGTTAAAAAAAGTTTTATTATTTAAATTATTTTTAAATATCAAGTACATTCTTTCAAATCAATCCATTGACTCACAGTGCAGTCCCTGGAGAGAGAGCTCTAACCTAGAAGGGGGAGAACAAACATCCCTGACCTGAGGAAAGTCACATGCCCCTCACCTAGCCCCCAATCACATCCCCAATCCTGGGAGAATTTAACAGTGGCCCTGGAACTGGAATAAAGAATACACTTCCTGTTGCAAGCCATCGTAAAGAAATAGTTAAAAAAAACAGAGGAAGGTCAGAAAACCCAGCTCCTCCATCCTTTCTGCTTTATCGGCAGGAGCCTGATATTGGATATGTAGGCCACTCTGACCTTGAAGCGTGCCATCTTTGATGATAGGATGTTCAATATCTCCCATTTCCAAAGCCACTGCTCTATCAAAGCCATTTCCAAAGCCACTGTTCTATCAGGACCTCTGACTCTTACCCTAGAACTTCTTCTTTCTGTTGTTGTTGTTGTTGTTGTTGTTGTTGTTGTTGTTGTTGTTTCTTCTTCTTCTTCTTCTTCTTCTTCTTCTTCTTCTTCTTCTTCTTCTTCTTCTTCTTCTTCTCCTTCTTCTCCTTCTCCTTCTCCTTCTCCTCCTCCTTCTCCTCCTCCTCCTTTACTATCGTCATCATCATTGAAAAAAATGAATGCTCCCTCAACATTGATTGTGATGCCCATGCTGGTCCTTCTCGTTTTGCTAACACTTTGAAATGCATCCCTGATCCAAATGTATATTTCTATATCCCTGATCCAAACCTATATCTCTACATGCATCACGTTGTTCCATATTAATAAGGGCAATCTTCTTGCTTCAGCATTCCATCATCCTACCTCTAGTATCTTGGCATCTGAAAAACAAATGCCCAAACTGTGCTTTTATTGATTCACACGCACACAGACACACACACACACACACACACATATGGCAGAAAGGAATAAAGTTTTATACCACCAAAAGCTTGCTTGGCAGATCTCCTGGACTCCAGAGGCAGTATCCAAAGCAATTGCTCCACTTGTGCCACTGACGTGGCACTAGAGACTTCTGGCTCAATGACAAAAGCATATGGTGGCATGATGGGTTTTGCAGGGAAACCCATCACACAATCATACGATGCTCGCATTGTGATAAAGGACACTTACACAGCAGCACATCAAAGGCATGAGCGGGATGGCAGTGTTGGATACTGCCCCAAATCTATCTAAGGGCCTTGCTAGACCTACCGGATAATCCGGCCGGGAGTCAGAGCGATGGTGCACTGCAACTAGTGCGCGCCGTTGCCCTTTTCCACACATCAACACACGATGGGGCAAGGGGAAGCCCCATCGCGTCTGCCATTTTCCCCCCCCTTAAAGGGCCATGTGCGCAGGAGCGCAATGCCGGTTAGGTAAGTGCTTTTTTAAAAAAATAAAGGCCCCCCCGCTCCCCCTGCCCCCTGATTCCCCCCCACAATGCCTGATGCCCCCCTGCCCACTCGCTCACCCGTCCCCCCATCTGCCAGGCCCGTCCCCGATCTTCTCCCCCCCCACCCCCGCTTGCCAGGCCCGTGCCCGTGCCCGCTCTTCCCCCCCGCCCCGTCACCCGTCCCCGATGCCCATGCCCGTTCTTCTCCCCCCCCCCTCTCCTGCCAGGTCGGTCTTTCCCCCAGCCCCCATCTCCCCCCCCATGAGTCCACCCCCGGCCCAATGGGCGCAGCGGTCCTATGGAGCGCTGTGCCTGGTCCATGGCTTCTCCCGGCTACTCGCGAGCCGGGAAAAGCCACAGAAGTCGCTAGACTTTCCACAGGCCAAGGCTGCGGAAAAGCCAGGCCATAAGCGAATCCACTTATCCCGGCTTAAGGGAGGCGTTAGCCCAGCTTGACCCCGGAATCCCCTGTGCGTCATTTGGATGCACAGGAGGGAGACCGGGCCTCACACCACGCTAAGGCCTCATCTAGCAACAGCCTAAGTGTTTAAATAAATATGTATAAATCACAAGTAGACTTGCAACAAATTGGAGTACTGAGGAGAGCTCCTCTTCAGGATTCCAGCCAGTCAGTATTAATGCCCTCTTCCAAGCTATTCTATTACATTCCCTCTCCAGTTTTCCCTGACCACCCCATCCCGTCCTGCCCAACAGATACTTAGCATTCTGTGGCAACCGAACATGCTGAATCTTCATTTGGTTTTCTTTTCGTGCTGGGGAGTGGAGCAGGGAACTACATTAATTATTTCTCTAACTTTTTTTTGTACTTCTGCAAACTTCGGGATTGATTGATTGATTTTACTTATTTAGTTAGGCTGCAATCCTATGCATGTTTAGGTTGGGGCATGCTGGGAGTTGTAGGACTTTTTTCCTGTCTAAACATGCATAAGATTGCACCCTTAAAATATTTCTTGGCCATCTTTCAGGGCAGGAGCCCGCCCAAAGTGGCATACAACTACAAAACACCTATTAAAAACTGATTCAGCATTAAAAACAGTAAAACTCCAATAAAAATAAATAAATAAAAGCAACAGCAGCAAAGTTTTTTTAAAAAAGCAACAAACAGCAACATAAAAAAAACCAAACAACACATCACTGCAGCGTTATACATAGGGTGACCATATGGAAAGGAGGACAGGGCTCCTGTATCTTTAACAGTTGTATAGGAAAGGGAATTTCAGCAGGTGTCACTTGTATGCATGCAGCAGCTGGTGAAATTCCCTCTTCATCACAACAGTTAAAGCTGCAGGAGTCCTGCCTAGCATGACCTGATACAAAAGAGGGAAGGGCTCCTGCAGCTTTAGCTTTTGTTGCATGCATACAAGTGACACCTATTGAAATTCCCTTTTCAATACAACTGTTAAAGATACAGAAGCCCTGTCCTCCTTTTCATATGGTCACCATAGTAATTAAACATAATCAGGATTCCCAGAACCTGCTGGTACATCCCACTTCTATATGGGTGGTGTCATTTGGATTACATATGGATTGATACTCAGAGAATGAGATGGCTCTTCATTCACATAGTGCAACAAACAGGGCAATTGTTCTTCTTTCACTAAAATTTGTTAACTATAATGAGGAAAGTATTTAGCAATGTCTGTCTGCATACCTGCTGTCTGCCTAAATTAATCACACTGGCATTTCAACATTGGTTTTATCAATTATCTCTAAACACAATTATATTGTTGGGGGGGTTTATATCTGTGGACCGCACCAACTGTGCTTTAACTTCCTAGCAAGGTCTTTCATCACAGTTTCCTTGGGGTTTTCCAGTTGAAATTGGGCCTGATTTTCAACTGTTTCTGTAACTATTACAGCATCTCCAAAAGGGGATGTTTTGCAGCTATAGAGGGGATTTTCTTTTTTTGAGTGATTGTAACCTTTCCTCTTTTCAGCATTAGAGAAACAAATCATTATCAGCCAGATAATTACTAGCTATGCCAGCAGATTGTGGCTGCTGTCCAGGACTCTCCCTTTAATAGTTATTTAAATGCTTAGTTGCATTGTACAAGGAGCATTCCCTGTCACAGGAGTGGATGCAACAGCTTTTTTCCACTGGCTGACCTCTGGGTGATTCTCTGAGCATCCATATGTGTGCCAAAGCTTGCGAGTGGGACTTGTGAAAAAAATGTGGAGTGCTCCTACTCAGTCAGGCATGCCTTCCTCCCACATACTGCATTCTTTTCCCCTTCTTGCCATTTTTTCATAGAATCATAGAATAGCAGAGTTGGAAGTGGCCTATGAGGCCATCAAGTCCAACCCCCTGCTCAATGCAGGAATCCCCCTTAAAGCATACCTCACAGATGGTTGTCCAGCTGCCTCTTGAACACCTCTAGTGTGAGAGAACCCATGACCTCCCTAGGTAATTGGTTCCATTGTCGTATTGCTCTAACAGTCAGGAAGCTTTTCCTGATGTCCAGCCGGAATCTGGCTTCCTGTAACTTGAGCCCATTATTCCATGTCCTGCACTCTGGGATGATCAAGAAGAGATCATGGCCCTCCTCCATGTGACAACCTTTCAAGTACTTGAAGAGTGCTATCAGGTCTCCGCTCAATCTTCTCTTCTCCAGGCTAAACATGCCCAGTTCTTTCAGCCTCTCCTCATAGGGCATTTTTTCCAGACCCCTGATCATACTCGTTGCCCTCTCCATCAGCCAGCCAGCATTCCATGGCCACTGACGGTCCCCCTTACAAGTGCTTGCAGACTAGGGATGGCTGAGAATCTCAGTTCAGTTCAGTTTTGAATGAACCAAAATTTACAATCTTCTCCATATTCAGGACAAAATGAATTTAAGATTTTTATTCTATTTTATTTTAAAAAGGGAAACTAAAAAAATAGGAGAAACTGCAATTGATAGATATGTCCATCCAGGTCCAGAACTTTGAAAGTTATGCTCTTAAAAATTTGAGTTGCAATCCTTGTGCATTCAGCCTCATTACCACTTTAGGGTTGACACTTCTTTTTTTCTGACAGGCTCTTCTTCTTGAACTCCTCTATGGCAGGCATGGTTTTCTTCATGTTGGGAATAGCTGTACCTATCAAATGTGGCTGGTGCAGATGTCTGAGAATTTAGTTTCAGTACATTTTTGGTAAGGCTTTACCAAAGTTCACGAAGTTCTTATTTGTGAGAGAAAACACTTGAGATTTTAAAATTCTGAATGCAGGAGAAAGTGAAACCGACAGATTTGCCCATGCCTATTCCAGATGAGACTTTTATGGTGCCATTGCCCTGCCTCATTTGCAGAGGTTTACCGGGGGTGTTGTGTTTCCAGTTGATGATGTCGTCTTCTACTGGTGACCCACCTGTGTTTTCTTACTGTTTCTTCCATCTTTGCCTTAATGCAGAAAACCGATTAAGGAGAAAAGGATCAAACAGCTACACAATGCCTGTCTAGAAACAATCCTGGTCCTCGCTGGGCTCTTTGTTTTTCGTTTTTAAGAAAATGGCATTTACACAAATCCTGCTTGACACCTCCCTCTTGTATATGAGTGGTGCTGTTCTGCCTATATAACCAAAGGCTCTCAACTCATTGGGAAGGATGTGTCGAGGCAGAGGTCTATACGATGTCACCAACCTTTACACTAGACCCGTTACATGAACCCTTCTCAGGCCAAGCACCACCACTTGAAAACCTGAGGGACGGTTAAATAAAACCGTTCCCCTAGCTATGAGGGAAAGAGGTTTGATATAGGATCTCTTCAAAATATTCTGATGGTATGATCTGGTGTGGGTGTTTAATAACTATAAGGCAGGTAAATAATGCCAAGCTGACTCGTGGTATTTGGTAGCTAACAAAATAAAAGTAAGTTTATTGTTGTTTAAAAGCTTTAAATCAAAATATAATGCTTTCAATCCTGCATGATCTAAACTCTCCACACACCAACCACCTCACTCTCTTCACACCAATCCTAAATCCCTAGAATCCAAACTCTAACTCTACAATTAAAAACTCTCTTCACATGCACTCAGACTCACATACCTTACAAACTCCCAACACTCTCCTTATATACTCCTTTCCCCACCTATTACATCATAAACCACACCCACTCAGTTCTAACACTCTATACTTAGTAGACATACTAACCTAGACATGTACAAGATACTTAATTGTGGGGTAACACCACAGTCTAGTTATCTTTGCTCAAGCTAGTTCTTCTGTTGAGAAGGTATCAAATTTTCCCAGCATGGGACCACATGATACTGCTGCAGGGAAACCTGGACCAGACTCAAGTATTTGCTGACCTTGGTTTCCCTGCATTTGCTGACCCATTTTTTTGCATACCACTGCTGCAATAAATGACTGGTAGTCATGCAACACGGGAAAGCCAACTATCTGCTCAGAATTGTCCAGTGAATAAGTGACTTCACTGAAATAGGACCACTGGGAAATCCCTGGTGCCCATGAGGAGGGAATGAAGATAAGAAGCAGTGGAGCCTGGTGGTTCCAATTATGGTGGGGCTGTGACTCCATTCTGGATTTCAGTCCGAACCATCCAGAATTCTTAAAAGGTATCCAAGAAACTGGACTTAATTTGGGGCTAGGGTTCAGTACCTCAGATAACTTCTTTAGAGTTCTGGCTGGTTCTAACTGAAACCCAGAATGGATGCACAGCTCCACCAGAATCAAAGCCACAAGCCTCTACTGATAAGAGGAAACCTCAAAGATGTGCAGGAACCATTGACAGTTGCTGATGTCAGCAGGTATCAAAGCCAAAAAAATTCCCAGACACCCTGAGCCAGCTTCTTCATAGGAACTGTTTACACTCTGAAACCCAGATAACTACTTCCTTCATAGGAACTGCTTTATCATGCTAGCACCATAATAATGACTCTTTTCCAAATTATTCAGTTGCTCCTTGATTCAAAATCCAATGGTCCTTAAAAAACTGGACTGATACTAGAGGCCGATCTACACCAAGCAGGATATAACACTTTTAAAACGGTATGAAAACTCTATATGTAATCTGTCCTGGGCCTGAACAGTTGTCGTAACCATTATAAACCGTTATAAGCAGTAGTGTAGATCCTGCCTAGGTATAGACAGATGGGTCTAATTCCACTTCGTGTCACATTAGCATTTGCTCATGTTTAAATCTGTTCCATCCCATTTCCACATGAATGTACACTTTTTGTTCTGGATTAAAAAATATCTACATGAAAAATCTTGTTCAAAATAGATACTCATGAGGTAGTCTGAGGGATGCCATTTTAAAAGTTTTCCCTTCTTGTATTTTAGGGAATAGACACTTCCAAGTGGCTAGAAAGCCCAGCTGTGACCCTCTGTAGAACACGAAGATTCAAAATATAGGTTGGCCACTGACCATATGGAAAGGAAGACAGGGCTCCTGTATCTTTAACAGTTGTATTGAAAAGGAAATTTCAGCAGGTGCCATTGGTATGCATGCAGCACCTGGTGAAATTCCCTCTTCATCACAACAGTTAAAGCTGCAGGAGCCCTGCTGTCTTTTGTATCTGGTCAAGAGAGCAGGGCTCCTGTAGCTTTAACTGTTGTGATGAAGAGGGGATTTCAACAGGTGCTCCATGCATACCAATGACACCTGCTGAAAATCCCTTTTCTATGCAACTGTTGAAGATACAGGAGCCTTGTCCTCCTTTCCATATGGTCACCTAATATAGCCACAAATGTCGCTTGGAGGAACAGCGGGCAGTCATGTCTTGGTGTTCCCAAGTGCACGTGCAGCCACATTTTGAATGCCTGCATGCAAGTTGCGATGGGTGTTCTAGCTGGTTGGAGCAGCTATTATCTATACAGCAGGGGCATTGAAACTTTTTCAGTACAAGGGCCAAATTCAATTTTTAGAGAAGCTCTTGGGTGCCACATTCCAATGGTGGGTGGACCCAAAGGCAAAATGGGCGTGGCCGCATACACCAGCACATTTTATCTTAAAACTCTTACTGCCAGTAACTAAGACTTAGGAGAGACATTTCAGCCTTTTAGACTGGAGGGAAACCTGCAAAAGCTGGGAATGCATCAAACCATCAGTGTCTAGGAGGATGGGTGGGGCCAAGAGAAGAGGACAGTGTCCTCTGGGGAACCACAGAGGGCCAGATTGGAACCTTAGTCAGAACAGGTTTGGCCCATGAGCCTGTGGTGCTGCACCCCTACAAAGACAGAGAAAATTGAAAAGGCAGCCCTCAGGCCATCTATTAAGGGTGTAAGTTAGTACCCACTATGATTCAAGCTGATAAAACAGCCAAAGGATTTTACTCCGATGCCACATTAGATCAAGAGGCGCAGCTCAGTTTCAGCAATCCTAACGGACTCCGGTGCACCTTTGACATTTTCTCTTCTGTTTGTTTCCTGCAGTGGTGCTTTACTTCCTTTGACATTTTTTTCTCATCCTTCTTATACAAAAGGAGGGATCAGATCCATATCTACTAAAAAAGCCCTTCCTGCTTTAACAAGGACCTCCGGGGGGGAGGGGGGAACAGAGATAAGTCTTTCAATGATTTCCCTTACATACCTACTATTTATTTATTTATTACTATAGCTGTTTTAAAAACATTGCAGTTATGTTGTTAAAAAAAATCATGTGGTTAAAAAAAAGTCATACACACTCTTTAAAAAACGCATTCCCTGTTTTCATTGTTTAATATACATTTCATATGAATATTATTTATGTTAGGGTGACCATATGAAAAGGAGGACAGGGCTCCTGTATTAACAGTTGCATAGAAAAGGGAATTTCAGCAGGTGTCATTTGTATATAACCTGGGGAAATTTCCTCTTCATCACAACAGTTAAAGCTGCAGGTGCCCTGCCCTCTTTTAAATCTGGTCACTCTAGTATAGCTCCTGCACTTTAACTGTTGTGATGAAGACGGAATTTCACCAGGTTCCCCATATATACAAATGACACCTGCTGAAATTCCGCTTTCAACGCAACTGTTAAAGATACAGGAGCCCTGGCCCCTGTCCTCCTTTTCATATGTTCACCCTAATATTATGTGCAATGTTGTAGTTGGTTTTTTTGGAGGGGATTGTGACGTCACCAGCCCTTTCACTAGGCCCGTCACATAAACCCTTCTCAGGCCAAGCACCACCACTTGAAAAACCTGAAGGAGGGTTAAATAAAACTGTTCCCCTAGCTATGAGGGAAAGAGGTTTAATATAGGATCTCTCAAAATATATTGTGGGAATACTCTGGTGTGGGTGTTTAATAACTGTAAGGCAGGTAAATAATGTCAAGCTGACATGTGGTATTTGGTAGCTAACAAAATAAAAGTAAGTTTATTGTTGTTTAAAAGCTTTAAATCAAAGTATAATATTTTCAATCCTGCCTGATCTAAACTCTCCACACACCAACCACCTCTCTCTCTTCGCACCAATCCTAAGTCCGTAGAATCCAAACTCTTCTTACTCTATCACAAAACAACTCTCCTCACACACAAACTCACATACCTCACAAACTCCCAACACTCTCCTTTAATATTCCTTTCCCCACCACCACCTATTACCTAATAAACTACACCCACTCAGTTCTAACATTCCATACTTACCAGACATACTAACCTAGACATACTATACTCAATTGTGGGGTAACACCACAGGAATCCAATTAATGAAGGACACTATGTGTGTATGTGTGGGTGTAAAATCAGAAGTATCGTGCTTTTAATCATGTTCATGTAGTGTAGTCACTAGACTGTTGGACTGGAAGTCAGGAGGGAGGGAGAACTCACAGGCCATTGAGAACTGAAAATGCTCTGCTGCTATGGAATGTTGACTGTCAGCTGTGGGGTGGCGGTGGTGGTGGAGGGATGGAAACCAGGTGGGAGAAAGTATGGAATAAAATTGTGGAGGATGGTTCTTCACACTGCAACATTTTGTTGCTGGTCCCACTTGTATTTAGCTCTAGCTCTATTTTCCGTTATCTATAGAAAAGCCCACTTGAGCCAAAGTGCTTGTTCTAAATCACGTCTCCAAAGTGGTGGAAATATTCCAGGAGCAACAACAAAAATGCTTCCTTTAAATGAAAATGTACATCTTACATTTCATATCACAGTTGTTGAAAACCTCCTGCCTGTTAGGGGGAATCTCACTCAGTAGCCCCATAACAGAAGCAGCGATGATGCTTGATTCGCCCTATATCTCCAGTAAATACTTGTGACCATATGTTTTCTATAACAGGACCTCATTAAAACCCAGTATGCCTGGAATATTATTATTGGTTTTTTGCCACATTATCTTAAGTTTCATATCTAACATAAAAATTGGGATTCTTTTCAATGGTCCTACCAACAATTTACTGTAGCATTAATCCCAGGTTTCATTTCCCGTACTTTCTTTAAGTGTTTTATTGATGATTCCTGATAACCTTTGAAAGATTTGTACAGCATAATAATCATCTTATTTAAAGCTGACACCAATTTCAGCAAATTCAATATCTGAGATGAGCTAGAAATGGGGGCAGGTATCTGCTTCAAATGCATCAGTTAATAGATATTGTACTGGAGATATTACACATATCACGAACTGCTGCTCTGTATCATCTGTTTAGCACCAAGAATGGCTCTGGGTGCCAACGTGCATACTGCATAATGTGCTTCTGCATCAACGTATGGTTGCAGGGTGGGGGGAGGCAGGATTTGCATTTTAATGTGAGCTTAACCAATTTCACACTTTTGAAATTCTTTGAAATTTGAACTTCTCCAAATTTTTCAATAGAGTTATCCAATCAAAAACTGTATACAAAAAATGTATACAGCCAAAATTATATACAAACATGTATATGTATTAGGAGAAATATGCAAAAAAAATGCATGTGAATTTCCATGCAAACTATTTTAAAAACATCAATGTTCAGGACATACCAAACTTAAGGCTGAGAAAAATGAGATAATGGGAGAAACCAGAAATGACAGATCCATCAATGAAAGTGTTGATTTGTTCACACATTTTCAGTTCACTATTTGCACATATTTAAAACCAACTTGTGTTTCTTTCCTCAGTTTTGCAATCACACAGCTTCCTCAAAATGCTCTTTATGGTAGGTGATATTTCACACCCATTTGAAGGTTACAGAACCAGTTCATGAACTCACTGTATTCCTTGAAATAATAACTGAAACTATTTGCTTTCTAGTTGCAAACTAGTCTTTCTTGATATTTTTTTCCACTCCAGGGTGGTGATGGGTGGGTGTGTATTGCAGGCGCTGGGGTGAATTTAGAAAGTCCATTAAGCAAAGTTGGCATAAATTGTAAAAGTGCTTATCTTCTATCTAATTTACAACTGAGTTTTGCTGAAGTGCTAATATCTGCGCTTGGAAATAGGTTCCATCAAAATAAGTGGAACTTACTTGGGGAGAAATCAAACAGTTTAAACAATTCTCATTTCTTCAATTTAATTGTGTTAAGGATCAGACCAATAAGTAATTTTAGGCTCTGGACTGAATGGTCTTCGACCCACCTCCCTTTAGATGGCAAATTTCACTCACTTTGAAATATGCTCAGCCAGCATTTGGGAGTCCGCCTGCTCATTCTTCAGAGTGGGTACCTGGGCCTCTGCCCCAGGGTCCTGTCCTGAAGGCACCACTGGGCCAATATTATATTGAAAAATAACACACAGCTCTGAAAGCTTCTGTTAAATAGCTGTGTCCGTTGCCTGTGAAGCAGAGCTTCACACTGTGTTGTGGAATATAACAGGGAGCTGAAGATGTGAAAAGTCAGAAATTTATTCCATCCTTTCTGAGCGCATAAGAAAAATAGCTCCTCAAAAAAAGGTGTGAAGTTTTATTGCTAGTAATGTAGGTATTTGTGGCCACTACGGCACTCTTCATAAGACATGTTGTGTATATGATGGGCTTCTCAGATGACATTTTAAGGAGCATCATTTCTTAGGGTTGTTCCTCTTTTCTGAAGATATCACATTTTCCTATAACTCAAACCATAAGATTTTGTCTGAAGCACTGTTAAGGATCAGACAGAATTTATTTCTTTACATTCGTAGCAGCCGTTTCCTCCATAGAGCTCAAAGAAGCCTATATGGTTTTTCTTCCCATGCCATTTTATCCTCCCAAGAACCCTATGTGGTAGATTCAGTGGAGGCTGGTGGCTCTGAAGTCAGTGGAGCAGTAAACCCATTTCAGGTTTCAGTCAGAATCAGTTAGGACTCTAAAGAAGCTATGCAAACACCTTGGATAGTTCCTTTACAGTTCTGACTAGGTATGACTGAAACCTGGAGCGGATTCACCGCCCCACTGATATCAGAGCCACCAGCCTCCACTGGGTAAATTAGACCAGGGATGGACAACTTCAGGCAGACCATGGACTTGTCCCTTCAGGGCCACCACAAGCTGCAGTCCCACTGTAATTGCAGCACCACTGAATATCAGTAGTGCAGAAGCAGCACCAAAATTTGGGAGGGGACAAAGTCACGGAACTGCTACAGAGGCTTGAAATGGACAAATGTAGCTTGTTTGAAAGCTAAATTTGTCCATTCGAAGCTTCTGTAGCAGTTTGGGTGACAAATGGCAACATTGCCCATTTACAGTTTAAAAATAGGGTCAGGGGATCCATGCTGCCAGCCCCTGGGTTAGGCTGAGCTTCATAACTGAGTGGGTATTTGAACCTGGGTCATCTTAGTACTAGTCTGACACAGTTAACTAGTACACAAGATTGACTGTCAAGAAGAGACTAACATGAGTAGCAAAATATCAACAGCTGTCAGGAAAGTGCTTCCTTGGAGGCCTACAGGCCCCAGGAGTCTTCACCATGAGTGCCATTACCACCAATATCCTTATACTCTGGCAGTGTTGGCTGTAGATTTCTGAGGGCCCTCAATGGGACCCCTCCCTCAGTGACTCTACCTTCTCATTACCATTGTCACCAGCAGCTATTGCTCCTCTTCCTTTTTTCACCATTGCTGCCACTTGCTTGCTTGACAAATAGAGAGTCCATGAGCAAGTAGGCCATGGCATCTGCTGCTGCTCCTTCTCATCACCACATTTGCTTGGGCCAGAGGAAGAAGCAGGTGAACAAGCAGGTTTCTATAGTGATAGGGTGACCATATGAAAAGGAAGACAGGGCTCCTGTATCTTTAACAGTTGTATTGAAAAGGAAATTTCAGCAGGTGTTATTTGTATGTATGGGGAACCTGGGGAAATTTTCTCTTCATCACAACAGTTAAAGCTGCAGGTGCCCTGCCCTCTTTTAAATCTGGTCACTCTAGTATAGCTCCTGCAGCTTTAACTGTTGTGATGAGGGAATTTCACCGTATATACCAATGACACCTGCTGAAATTCCCTTTTCTATGCAACTGTTAAAGATACAGGAACCCTGTCATCCTTTTCATATGGTCACTCTAATAGTGAAGAAGAGGAGCAACTCCAGGAGATTCTTGTCAATGGATCCCTGCGAATGTGGCTGGGGCCAAACCATACCTAGCCTTGAAGCCAACCTTGTATCCAGGCCTCTGTTATAACTTACAGCCAGGGCTGGGCAGAGGGGGTGGGGCAGTGGGGGTAGTTGGCATGGGCCTACGATTTTAAGGGGGCCAACTCCGAGTCCCCCTGGTAGAGGCAAAGGGGGACCCTTTGGTAAAGATTTGTTACAAAGTAGCTCCCCTGTGAGTGACCAGTACTGACTCCATTTTGAGACAGCCAAAAAAACAAGGTATCTTCACACACACACCCCCATCTCCAGCCTTTTTTCTGTTGTTGTTGTTGATGAATTTGCCCAAAGAAAAGCACGTAAAGCATTTCTGAATGTGAAGAACTGATGTCTTACATCTTGGATAAAAGTGCTTGCCATTACCTTTTTTATAAATCGTTCTAGTTCATATGTATTTAGAACTGATTAAAAAATACTTAATGAGCAGTGTGAAATGGGGCCTACATTTCCCATCTGGCCCGAGCCTGTTACCAGCTTTGCCCGGCCCTGCTTACATACTCTCCCTGGTGCTATCACTGCCTCTGATACTGAAAGTGTAGCACATAGGCAACTCTGACTTGGCATGCATAATATCTCGCAGGTCCAAGTACTCAGGTCCCAGAGCCCTCTGGTCTAACAGTCACATGCGCATCCCAGTGGGTTCCTGCCCTTCATCACATGCCACACATGTGCTGGTCCCTTTGCCCAAGGCATGTTGTGGTTTAAAAGGGAGATGGCATTAGGGTTGGGAATAAAATGATTTCTCAGCTTTTGTGTGTTTATAACTTCAACCATAACTCACAAACCACCACATGTTTTTGCCCCTGATATATTCAGATTTTAATTTTTTATATCTTGATATATGTGTTGTTGCTATATTGTTACAACCTTTGTATTCATTTGCATTGGACAATATTGTTTGAAGGTATATATTTTCCTTGACTTTGGGTTCTGTTGTTGGTACATATCGTGAAGGACTTCTTTTGTTTATTGCACCTGTTTCCTCCTCCTCTCGTGACAATGCTTAGTTAGGGAAATGTCGAAAAGAAGTCAGCCTGTCTTTCATTTCCATGCCCCTGCTCCACATTATTGTCTGCCAGTGCTGGGAAGAGGAAAACACTTTTCATGATGATGCCATACATGTTTTCCTAATTAGACATTAGAAAAGATCATAGAATCATAGAATAGCAGAGTTGGAAGGGGCCTACAAGGCCATCGAGTCCAACCCCCTGCTCAATGCAGGAATCCACCCTAAAGCATCCCCTACAGATGGTTGTCCACCTGCCTCTTGAAGGCCTCTAGTGTGGGAGAGCCCACAACCTCCCTAGGTAACTGATTCCACCGTCGCACTGCTCTAACAGTCAGGAAGTGAGAAAACAATGATGATGTGAGAAAACAAAATTCACTGCTGCAATTTTTGGTGGCAAATGCACATTTTAATATACCACCTACCACATGGTTAGGCAATCTGCAGCTCTCCAGATATTGTTGGACTCCAGCTCCCATCAGCCCCAACCCACATGACCAATGGTCAGGGATGACAGAGGCTGGAGTCCAACAACATCTAGAGTGCCACCCCTGGCCTAGTATGAGGCCCTTTCTACACCTAAGGGTTATACCAGGAAAATGGAGGGGTCATCCCTGCCTGCTCCCGGGATCCCCTGTGTGGCATTTGCATGCACAGGGATGATCCCAGGACAATCCTGGGATAAATAGCTGATGTAGACATGCCCTGAGTCTAAGTGGTTTGAGCTTCGGGAATTATGTCTAGAATACCTTGGTTTAATTGAATAAGAATTAATATAGATTCTTCATCCTCCAAAGAACCTTGATGAATATGCCATCTGGAGCAATGAATACTGCAAGGCGAAAGGGGAACTTTCATCCAGCTCACTCTATGTTTTCCTTTTTTCATTCTGGCCAAAGTTTCAGATACTAACAGAACAATGTTTGGGCATTAGCCAATTGAGGGGGAGTAACATGAAGTTCTGTTCAACTCAGGAGTTAATAGTCAAACACACACAAAGCAGATTGATAGCCATACAGGAAAAGTTAGCAAACTCTCTGGATTCTATACTAAAACCTGGTATCGCTAAAAAAGAAAAGCATAGAAATAAGAACATAAGTAGAACCCTACTGGATCAGACAAGGGGTCCATCTTGTCCGGCATTCTGTTCACATCATGGCCAACCAGCTGCCCGTGGGAAAACCCCAAGTAGGATATCAGTGCAAGTATCTTAAGTCTATTGGCTAGTTCAAGTGTTACAAATGATAACAAATAATAATAATAATAAATAAACTATGGCTCAGATTATGTTTGGGCCATCTCAACTGTAACACTGCAGTCAGGACGTTCATATCTTTGAACACTTCAATATTTTAGGACATAAAGCAAAAAGGAAGACACATGTTTCAGGTGACATAATAACAGCTGTAGTTAATGCATTGATTTTTTGGAGACTTTTTAAAACATTCATAAGGTATTCATCTAGAGAATGGGACAAATGGTACTGTGCCCAAAATTTCTTCCAGATATTTTCCCCTGATCATTTTCATTCAATTTGATAGAAAAGACATTGCTTTTGAAAAGGAATTTAAAGGAAAATATTTTTTTTCCAAAAAACTTGAATGGGTTGTTGAGCTTATCTTTCTTATGAGGGGGTTGGGGAGTGTGCACATGTGTTCTGAATTTCATGTACATTCATCTTTCCAGCAGCCTCTAGCTTCCTCAGCTTCCAGCCCTTTAATTAAAGATCAGGAGAAGACATCATGAGATAATTCCTCCCATAGGGCTTTCTCAGCTCAGGAAGTACAGGCAGCCTGGGAGGCTGCAGGGCAATGGAGAAATGTGTAATAGAAAGAAAAACACACCCACAGCCACTCAGCCACCTCACAGCTTAAAACACCATGAAAATAAATTCCAAATAAATAATAAAAATGCCCTGCGAATGAGGCAAAAAAATGGAAACCTCTTTCATGGCAGAAGAAAATTTTCAGGAAATTGGAAGACATTTTGGTACAGTACTAGTTCCACCTCTTACCAGGAGCTGAATAAAATATTGCCCTCCTCACACCTACATTTTTTGGGGATGCAAATTGGCTGTTAGGCTGCTAACAGACTTGACGCTGTTGCCATTTGCAGTGGTAGTGCAAAAAAAACCAAACTCATTAGTAGGGTGACCATATTTGGGAAACCAAAAAAGAGGACACCTAGTGTGTGTGTGGGGAAGCAGCTTTCTGAGTCCTGCAGAAAGTACGTTATTCCCCCGCCACCTTAAAGAACCCGATTGGAGTGGAGGAGGGGAAAGGATTTCATTCTGCACCACCACCATCCACTCCAATTGGGGCCTTTTCTATAATGTCCACGAATGACCCACTTTCCCCTTTAAGACCTCAATTGGAGCTCGGGGTGGGGGAATGATGTGCCTCAAGAAAGCATGTCACTCCCTCCTGCCATGCTAATGGCAGCCTTAAAGAGGAAGGTGTGTCATTCCAGGACATTATTGAAAATTATAGAAAATCCCCCCTGACACCATGGAAAGAACAAAAACCAGGACAAATCCAGGGAAATCCTGACAGTTGGTCACCCTACTCATTAGGGAAAAAGTAGGGTGACCATATGAAAAGGAGGACAGGGCTCCTGTATCTTTTAACAGTTGTATAGAAAAGGGAATTTCAGCAGGTGCCATTTGTATGCATGCAGCACCTGGGGAAATTTCCTCTCATCACAACAGAAAGCTGCAGGAGCTATACTAGAGTGACCAGCTACAAAAGAGCGAAGGGCTCCTGCAGCTTTAACTGTTGTGATGAAGAGGGAAATTCACCAGGTGCTGTATGCATACAAAGGACACCTGCTGAGATTCCTTTTTCTATACAACTCTTAAAGATACAGGAGCCTGGTACTCCTTTCCATATGGTCAACTTAGAAAAAGAAAGTATCTGGGCTACACTCACTGCCAATCGTGAGCCCTACCTGTAAGAAATTGTTCAAGAATTCCTCCTCCCCCTGGAGAAATTTGACAAAAATGTCCTCCAAATTTCTCTGTCCACAAATACAGTGGAGACTTTTGAGAGGCGATTTGTGCAAAGCTTGAGGGGAAAATAGTGAGTATCCTGGAGAAAAAGTGGTGACACTGGAACCTCTCTTAGGTTCATCTTTATCCTAGGTATAAGGATGAACCTTTACAGCATATAGGGATAAAAAAATCTTCTCTAAATATTAACTGTATAATTTACTTAAGTCATATCACCAACACTTTCTCTAGAGACCTTAGATATCTTACATTTGTATTTATCCATTAAAACACTATAGAATATTTTTTTCAGATTCCTAGATTCTTAGGCGTATAACAAATAAAATAACAAGATATGCAATAAATAAAGGACACAGTTTTTAAAACATTTTTTTTCTTTTTATTGTGAATTTAACAAAAATAAATTGTGAAAAAGGAAAAAAAAACATTCCATACATAGGAATATCATCATTTTTCCCCATCAGAAGAAAAAAAGTGGAGGGAGAGTTGCACATGGGTTTCAAGAAAAGCAGACCAAATATCCATGTACTTATCTACTCGGAAATGGTGGTGATATAACATCTGTTCAAATGTTGATAGTGGTTTTAAGTCCTGCATCCATTGCATTATGGGAAATGAGCATTTATCCTTCCAATGTGATAGTATAAAGCTTTTAGGGCCCTGAAAATCCCTTTGCACTGACCATATGTTAACTTCCAAGGAGCCGGTAGGTAGTAGAGGAGGACGTGCACATCCTTCCATATTAAAGATTGTTTCAGTACAAAGTTTATCCTTATTATAACCTCCTCCCAAAAGGGAGAAGCTACTGGGCATTGTCAAAACATATGAATTAAAGAAGCATTAGGAGCATTATATCGCCAACAATTAGACGAGTTGGACAAACCCTTATTAAAAAGGCATTGTGGAGTCCAATAAACCTGAAACAAACAAAAAATGCTGTTATAGCCTAAGATCCATAGAAGCTTCAGATACTGATGTTGGAGCAACAATCCATTGATTAAGCAAAATTGGACACTCCAATTCTCTATTCCAATCCTGTCTTAAACCATGGGTATCATATTTATTTACTAATATGAAATGCTTATATATATGGATTGTCGGTCAACATATCTGTTCAGCTGCTATAAGTGTTTCTAACAATAATGGAGGTTCTGAAGCTGTAAAAGAGAGAGAAAATAAATATTATGTGATTTAATAGAAGATGATAAAGTTAAACCAAACACAGTGCCCAATTCATTTACTGGCCAAAAACTTGCCCCAAACTGAAAGCCTTTACAGCTCTCTTAAAATGGCTTAGCAATCTGATCTGACCTATTTCAGATGAGAGGGAGTTCTACAGAGAACTCGCTGCCATCCCAAAAAGCTCTACTGCTTCAGGGAGCCAGCCTTCCAGTGGGGGAAACCTCACGAAGGTCTCAATTAGGGGTGTGCACGGACCCCCCCGATCCTCTTCGTGGCTGATCCGCAAATTGCGGATCAGGCCCTCTCCACCCCGCCTCGATCCGCCTGGAGGCCACTCCACTCCGCTGCGGAGCTCCGGCTCCAAATCGGAGCTCCGCAGTGGCGGGGAGTGGAGTCAGGGAAGGCCCTGCTCCCTCCTCCCGCTTACCTGTGTCTGTCGCAGCCCATCCCAGCTTCACTAGAGCCCGCGGCTCAACCAGGAACTGTAGGCCCCGTGGCCTACACTTCCTGGTTGAGCCGCGGGCTCTAGTGAAGCTGGGATGGGCCACGATGGACTCAGGTAAGACCCCCCTCCCCCTTGGTCCCTTACCTGGCTCTGCCGCCGTCGCCGCACGGGCAGCGGCGGTGGCAGCAGGGCCAGGTAAACCCCCCTCCCTCCTTTCCCTTACCTGCGTCCATCCGCAGTCCCGCGGCTGCTTCAACTGAGCCCGAGGCCTCAACCAGGAAGACTAGGCCGCAGCCTAGTCTTCCTGTTTGAGTCCTCGGGCTCAGTTGAAGCAGTCGCGGGACCGCGGACAGATGCAGGTAAGGGAGGGGGGGTTACCTGGCGGCAGGGCCAAGTAAACCCCACTTACCTTTTTGGCGGAGCTCCGGATCGAGGCGAAGGATCCGCCTTCACCTCGATCCGCTTCGCAACGCTCCGTGGGTCCCCCAATCCTCTTCGCCTCCGCCTTAAGGGTAGGCGAAGCCCCCCACTCCACTCCTGCTTCTCCAGTTCGAGGAGAAGCGGAGCACATCCCTAGTCTCATTAGTAAACCTCAAATCATGGGGAGGCACATAAGGGGGACATCCTGATTACATGGCCTCCACCAGTTCATAATACTGTGAAAGTAAAGCACTCAGTGGGAGACTGGAAGATGCAGTGTGGGACGGGGATAATGGATGGGAGACACAGAAGCACCTGGGGAGTTTGTGTCAGCCCCCCTTTAGGGTGTGGGCCCTTGACAGATGGCCAACCATGCCTACCTTTGACACCCATCTGGTACATTACAGATCTAGCACTGGAGTCAGAAGATTTGTATCATCAGAATGCTTTCCTATGGAATCCGTTCACCCATTCAGCTGTCAGCCATCAAATGTATAATAATTGTTGAGTAGAGGAATTGCACCCATGGGAGCATGCCCTATGAGGACTTGAGTAATTCTTTGAAACCTTGAACCATGAGAAGTGTGCAACTCCTGTACAGAGGTCCCTCACCCTCTAGCCTTGCCCCCCGTTACTCCCGGTACCCATCACATATGCCTTGCCATGTTTAATTAAACTGTGCCCCCTCTGCTGGCTGGATGGTTGCATTGCAGAAACATGAATCAAACATGCCCGTGTGGTTTATATTCTATTTCTTAGTATTAACTATTTTTGAAACAAGAAATGGAATGGGCACTTTTCAAACCAAGGAACCTCCTTTGCTTGTTATTATAATCTTGAGTAAGTTCAATTCTCGGGCCTAAACACATTGTCAAGTCCCCTTTTTAACAGAACCATGCAGTTACCATAATTGCTTGGCAGCTTCAAGACAATCTAGCAGCTAATTCTGTAATACAGTCGGTAGCTTTCAGATCCTGAGACTTCGCTGTTCACTCTTGAAAAATGACAGTAGCTTTGGCTGTGAATTACTATGATGTGTCAGCTATAATATGTAATATAAGCCAAAAGTGGATTGGGATACCACTATTTTTTTCCAGCAATGGGTATGAGAAAATCTTTGACATGAGCTTCATAAGGTAGCAATGGGGTGGGGGAGAATGGGGCTAACTTAAACTGCCTGTGCTTATTTCCTGTACTGCAAGACTAGCAAACCAGTTCTTTTGGAGAGCAATTTCAAATGGCATATTTCAGTGCCCAAGAAGGGAGTCAGCAACTCTCATATATACCCCCACTGCTGCTTTTGCCAAGCTTTCCAGAAAGAGTGTAGGGCTCTTCCTCCCCCTTGATTTCCATTTAGTTATGAGTGTGGCCATGTGTCTTAATTTACAGAGGACAGTCCTCTATTTGACGCCATCCTCTATTTGAAGGAACGTTGAATCCAAGTCCAGCTTAAAGGTAAGATAGGGTGACCATATGAAAAGGAGGATAGGGCTCCTATATCTTTAACAGTTGTAAAGAAAAGGGAATTTTGAGCAGGTGTCATTTCTTTGCATACAGCACCTGGCGAAATTCCCTCTTCATCACAACAGTTAAAGCTGCAGAAGCCTTGCCTTTTTTGTATCTGGTCACTCTAGTATAGCTCCTGCAGCTTTAACTGTTGTGATGAAGGGGGAATTTTACCAGTTGCTGCATGCATGCAAAGGACACCTGCTGAAATTCCCTTTTCTATACAACTGTTAAAGATACAGGAGCCCTGTCCTTCTTCTCATATAGTCTCATATAGTAAGACCCAAGGGGCCCTGAAGTTGCCCAAGAGCAGTTAGTTATATTTAAATCTGCAATTTTACAAATCAACCAGCCTATGCACATTTTATGCAAATCTTTGTCCTCTTTTTTTTTTTTTTAAGGTGACACATGCCCTTTTTTTTGAGGCAGCGTGTAAGTGGCTGCCCTATTAGCAACAGAAGTTTATGACTCTCCGGTGAACCGGTTCACAAGCAACCACTGGGAGCTGGGTGTGCCTGCTGCATGGTGTTTTAGGGAGCAGCCAAAATCTGGGGCCAGGAATAAAAAATTGATCTAGGGATGGGGAAAGACAGCAGTGGATCACAGTGGAAAAGGATGGAGCAAGGCAAAGAGAGTCTAGGGCTAGATCTACACTATTGCTTTATGGCGGTATTGAAGTGTGCTGATAACTGTTGGGGTACAATCCACATCCCATATACCGCTTTCATAGTGTTATTTCCTGCTTTTTATTCCACATTTGTAATGATTTGACACAAGGTGTAGAGCTGACCAAGGACCACTCTCTTTGCCTTATTCCATCCTTCTCCACGTTTAAGCAGAAAGCAGCAACTCAAGAGGCATGGAAGCAGCTCTTCCTCTAAAGGAGCTGTGGTTTGAGTCTGCTCATGGCTGACGGCCCCGACCAAAGCAAGGCAAGTGAAATACTTGCAAAAGCAGAAGCTTTTCTTGAATATTAACTACAGTTAATATTCAGGCAGATCTGGTTCTGAAGCTCAACTGAAACATCTGCACTGATGCTTAATGCAAATGTGTGCTTTAAGAAAGAACATAAGTGAATATTAAACACAGAGAATTTTCTTCTCCGGTCTGGAAAAATATTAAGCGTTAGCCTTAACAATCTTTCAGCTTTTTTTAAAAAAAAGCATTTTATTTTTAAACAGGGAAGAGTCATCTTTTACAAATGCCTGTAAGGCCTCCAAGAGTTCCTCCTGATTTACTATATATATATATATATATATATATATATATATATATGGTCTTGCAGATGAAAGGGTGGGGTTGAGATTGTTCCAGAGAGGAAGCCGTAGAATAAACAAGCCAAGAGATCTATGTTCCAGCCTGTTCCAGTCTAGGTCCAGGAGGGAGTGGGGGAAATCCCATTGATTTAAATTTGCCAAGAGAGAAGAGAGGAAGAGAGTGGAAAGAGAGGAGTGAATGAGGAAAGCACAATTGGGACAGGTTGGGCTGTAACTCAAGCTTCATTGACCTTTCCAAGTGGATATCCTGCTGTACTTAGCCAGCCATTTAAAGGGAAGACAAATAGCTGGTAAAACCAATCCAATAATCTCACTTAATTACCAGTTTTGCATGTATTATCTGAGCACAGAATAGAGCGGGGCATGGGGAAAGATGACTTATTGCAAGAAAAGTTAAATGGGTCATATATGAAATAACCAAAAATCCCCCCACCCCCACTCCAGGCCTCCGGTTTGTCAGCCTCCTGGAAAAAACATAACATTTCCATTCACCTAAGTGACTGATGAGCTACCAGTGATTGTCTGGCATATTAATTTCTTTCTAACCCCATACTTTAACTTTAGCCTCTCCTTTCTTCCATACTTCATTCAAAAAGAACCACCTGGGAATGAAGACGTGAAAGCTTCTACCCAATTATGATCTCTCTCTCTCTCTCTCTCTCTCTCTCTCTCTCTCTCTCTGAGCTTGGAAGCTGGGAAGGAGCTCAATCTGTAGCTGAGGTAGATGGAAGATTTATGTTCGTGACCTTCTGGATGTAAGGTGACAGTACAGCCTATGCTCCCACTCTGGATGAAATGCATATTCATAACTCGTTTATTCATGGGAAGAAGTGTCTGGATTAGCAATAGTCTGAAGGACGGCAGGCTTAGGGGATCGAAAGAAATTCGATGGTGGCTGCATGTGGAAATCAGAACACCATTTCTTTTATAAAGAGGAACCCCACTTTATTAAAAAAACCACCATTATTATTATTAGCAATAGTGATATTATTATCACTATTACTATTCTTATTGGAAAAGCCATGCATTTTATATGAGTGGAATTGTTTTGTGGCAATCAAGCTGTCAGTTAGGTCTGGGCAGCACAAGCCTTCTCTTGTTGATAGATGACAATTAGAAATGATTTTCACTAAAAAGAAGCAGAAGAAGAGATATCTTGGTCCATGCAGAAGGGGGTGAGGGGGTCAGGAATCTTTTGATGGCACCTAGCTGTGGCAAGACAAACGGGAAGCTCCATAGTCAAAGGTAATCCTTATTTATTTTTCGTTTAGCTGTATTGTAAGCATTTCTCTCCTTCTCTTCAGATGTAAAAGCTCCTAAGGATGTAAAAGCTGATCTTGACATCAATGAAACGAACAGCAAACAAAACAGTCCCTGCCTTCAGGTGTACAATCTTAAAATTAATAATTAAAAATTTAAAAAACCACCAAAGGAAAAGAGGATGGGAAGGAAGGAGGAAATCACGCCAGCTCAGTCACCATTCCTTAAAGTTGCAAAAGCTGCAGTCCTAAAAAGCGAACCAAAGGACAGCTGCTCCTCCACTGTTGAGAGGGAGCTGGCCAGCAGAATAACATTTACGCCCATGGAGGACCCCAGATGAGAATGTACTTTTGGTGGTGTTTCAACACCAGTAGGGTAGAATGGCCATGTGTCCTCTTTTACAGAGGGCAATCCTCTATTAGAAGGGCTGGGTCCAGTATGAAAATAAAGGGGCCTTGAAGTTGCCCATGCATAGTTCGCAGCTGGAGAGCACACTGATACACACAAATACAGGCACATGAGTCACTGTATTTTTATTTAAATTATAATTCCTTCTAAAATAGCATACACAAATATGTATATGTAAATGTTATGCAAATTGATATTCTCTTTTGTCCTCTTTTTGATGATGCATTTCCTCCTTTTTGGTGATTCCTAAGTGCCCACCCTATGTATGGGCCAAAATGGGGCATGTTGAAGGTGAGGCAGTGTGGCTTGGAATCCACAGGATCCAAAAACCTCTCTTCCTCCTGATATACCCTCAAAAAGGGCCCTTAGCTACACCAGCAGTAAATTCCCTCCCATTGGAGTCATGGGGAGGGGGAGGAAGAGGAAGAGGAAGAGGAAGAGGAAGAGGAAGAAGAAGAAGAAGAAGAAGAAGAAGAAGAAGAAGAAGAAGAAGAAGAGGACATCCAATCTACTCTCGCTGCAGTGGGCTGCAGAGCTGTGGATGTGGCAGTCGCTCAATAACGGAATGATACAAGCACGTTCTCACAATAGCATTGCTCTGAAAATTCTTGTAATAACCAGCTTGAATAGAAACAGTTCAGGGAAGTGGTGATCCAAATGGGTACTGGTCTCTCAGCAGATCTGGTGGAGGGAGCCCTGCAATCCCATCTATCCCTCTGCAGCAGCCAGGTAGAACGGATGATGTACAAAACAACAGAAGGGGTGCCACCATCATGCCATACTTGTGTGTTTTTCAGAGACATCTGACTGTGCATTGGAACCAGGACTCTGAACTAGATGTACCCCAGCAAAGTAGGTCTTCCCTTCTTTGCTGCACATAAAAGACTGCAATCCCTGCCCCTGCCCCACCAAAAAAAAAAAAAAATTGCCTGACGAAGATCTTTAACTTTGATGTCAATCAAATGCTTACACATTGATACACAAAATGCTTTCCGCAGAGTGAATTTTTTTACAGTGTGCATATGAGGGTTAAAATCAGACCAAATATTTGGCAGTCTTGGAAGAAGCAAGTGATTCCAGACCTGTAACAAATCATGAAAATGGATGAAGTATAAAGAAAAGTCATCTCCTCTTCACTAACAGACTATGCTTTTATTCAGAATGAGGAAGCCTTCTGGCATCTCATTTCCCTTCGGAAAGTCTAATGTTCTGTGCGAAAAGGAGAACCGGAGGAAACATTCAGGCCTTGTGGACAAAATATAATACAAATGCTACGATCTTCTAAACCACCTGTGTAGTACTCCAAGCCATGTCAATGGGACTGTTATGAATCTGAGCCAAATTGTAGTAGGAGAGTTCTGAAATAGCCTCCACATATTTTCATATAGCACTTCTCTAATAGTAAAGTATGTATGTTCTCCAGGAAGGGTGGCTGTGTACCCTACTTTACAAGGAGTAGTCCTCAATTTGAAGGTGTCTTCTGTTGGAAGGCCTGTCCAGTTTAAGTCTAGCTAAATTCAGAACCAAAAGGAGGGAGAGCAAGGGGACTTACAGCTGCCCATCAACAGTTAGATCCTGGGATGCTTCCAGATGAGGCTTTTATCATGCAATCACTTTGCCTCCTTTATGGACATTTAATGGGGGTGGGGGTCTAGGAGATGTTACACTCCACTTGTAAACCTTCCATGTTTTTAAACACTTCTTCCATCTTCTTTCTTTCCACAATAAATAAATGAATAAATACATAAAATCCATTAATGAGGGAACAAACAAATAGGTGCCCAGTGCATTTTCACATTGCTAGGAGCAATGGTGCTAGGAGTGATGGTGTAGTGCAATCAGGGCTCACAAGCTTCCAGGGTCGAAGTACCAAGACGTTGTTAGTAGCAGGGACAATGAAATCATCTGTCACCCCCTCAGACTTTTCTATTCTTTCTGAGTTTAGCTGTAACTAAGAGAGAAAGGGGATTTTCCCAGCAACAATATGGTATTGTGAGTTATCCCTGTTGTAAAGCAAAGTATTTTGGGGTGGCTTGGTCCTGAACGGGTAATTAAGACCTATAAGTTCTACAAAAGTTGTATAGCACACAGAGAGGGGTGTGTGGATTGACACAGCTGCCTGCATTTTGGGACTGTCCTTGGAACCATGGATATAGGAGTGTCACGATGAGCGTCTGCACTCCAAAATTGCCACTGCACCATTTAAACCCCTCCATCTGGTAGCACAACTGGACAGAGACACCGAGTGAGCACACAGGTCACAATCCTCCCTACTATGGAAAGTATGATCTCTTACAAGCCTGTCCATGTTTTAAGATCTTCAGGTGAAGCCCTTCTCTCAGGCCCACCAACATCACAGGCACAGCTGTGGGAATGTGGGAGAGGGCCTTCTCAGTGGCTGCTCCAGTACTTTGGAGCTCTATTCCCAGGGAAGCTAGACTGGCTCCCTCCCTGATGTGCTTTAGGAGGCAGGCAAAGACTTTTCTGTTCCAGCAGGCCTTTGGTGAATGAACTGGACTTCCGTCTGTGTCAAGGACTTTTTAAAATTGTCATTTTAAATGTTTAAATGTTTTAATGTTGGAATATGTTTAATATACTTTTAACGTTTGTATATCTCTTTTGATAGGTTTTTAATGTATATGTTTTAAATTTTGTGATGCTGCCTTGAGGCCCAGCACTGGGCAAAAGATGGGATATAAATAATAATAATAATAATATCTACTGTATTTAAAGTATAGTATTTATTTCTAATTGTGTATCTTGATGTATTTATTAGCATTAGGGAAGTCATTTTGAAATACGGCCATTTTGATGTATTTCTGCTGCCCCAGATTTTTCTGCAGCAAAATGTAGGTCAAATTATGCCAACGTTCCACCACTTCTACTTCCTCGGCTTAACACACATGCATACACATGTAGAAATAGAATGTAGCATTGACGAGATGGAGGGGACAAGCAGAAGACAATCAAGGAAGTTATAGGAAATAGAGTTCATGGACAATGTGTACCCGCATCTGATACCCAGAGGTACACCAGATGCTACTCAGAAGTATACTGTCTAAGCTCCATCCGATGAGCGTTTTATTGCACGCTTGTTACTGGGCACTCATGGAGTTTGCTCAGGTCCCTCACATGACATCGTCTGCCTCCCGCACACCTTCCGACCCTTCTGGCCTTCCTTGTGCAACCAAAAAACCCTCATTAAGTCTGATGTATTTTTAAACTCAGAATTGATGCTCTCTCCTGCTGTGTGCAGGAGAAGTAGCACAATAATAATAATAATAATAATAATAATAATAATAATAATAATAATTTGTTACCTGCCTCTCCCTCTTGATCGAGGCGGGGTACAACACAAAAACACCATAAAATACATACAGAACAGCGGACTCAATGGGCCTCTTCCTCCTTGTGTACTTCCTTTTTTGAAAGAGGAAATAACTTGAGGAAGGAAAACACAGGCAGAGAAGCGAGGTAGGGAGCATGTTAACCCACCCACCCCCAGTGTGATGGAGCTTTCTATGAATGTGGAAGATCTGTTTAGCAGGAGGACTGTCTGACCTTCTGCTTTACTACACCTGGGAGCTTTTTTTTTATGGGAGAGCAAAAATATGCCTCCTGCCTATAGTCTGGTACAATCCAGAAGTCAATCCTCTCCTTCTGTGTAATGCATAGAATATGGGTCAAACTACATGTCAATAGCGAAGCACGTAGCTGAGGCTTATCGCTTTCATTTTATTTATTTTACTCTAGAGTAAATGTGTGCAGGCCCAATTCAGATCAAGACCACAGCACACCAAGGAGGAAGGGTTAATTCCACACACACACACACACAAGTTTGAATAAGAAGAGAAGTCTTCACTGGCATCCATGGACCCACAGACCCCCAGCCCGTTTTTTTTTTTAACATCCGCATGAGGAGATTTCAGGAAGCAAATAGGGAGGGGGAATTTAACCCTCCCCAGTGTACAGTGGTCCCAATCTGAATCAGAACCATGTGCACTTACTATAGAATAAAAGAGAGAGAGAAAGAGAGAGAGAAAGAGAGAGAGAGGCCTCAGCTACATTCTGTACAATTAATGTAGTTTGACCCCAAGTGTAACTTTCATGCGTGCTTCCTTGTCTCAACAATTACAGCGCTGTTCTTTGTAGCTTTGGGGATTTGAGTTAGTTTAGATTCAAACCCCCCAAATTAAACTGGATAAAATAATATTGAGAAGCTGAAGCTCTCTATACTTGTGCCCCCAAATTTCATTGCACTGTGCTATGAAAGTTGCAAAAGATAATATTTGTATAAATTAAAGCTATTGGATACTTATGGCATTTCAGTTTCTGCTTCATTAAGTTGTCCTCCATCACTGAACAACCACCAATCGACTCCATCGCATTTTCTTTCTCTTTTTAGATTTAATCTACACAGCTACCAAAACAAAAAAACAAAAATGAAAGCTGAGAAAAGGGAATTGCCACTTTAACTTAAACGTGGAGAGAAAATATAACAATGGTGAAACTCTTGCTGAAACAAATGCAATTTATTACAGAGGTTTTAGATTTCAGAATGGATACCAGAATTTCCCTGTGTCCATTAACTCTCCAGAGAACCCATCATGGTATTTTAAAGCTATTTTCTACTCTTTTGCCATTCTCACTGCTGCTCCTCCTCTTTTTTAAAAAAGAAAAAGAAAAAAAAGTTGGCTTTTGCTTGGAGGTGGCTTTCATGTTTTCGAAGGATCGTAACCACTCAATGTCATGTTGTGGAATAAGTGGGATCCTGTTGAGATATAACTAAAACCACCAGACCAGATGTGCCATTGGTTTGCCTCATGCTGCGGCCAAATATCTCCTGCATGGTTGGGGTGTGGGTGTGTGTGTGTGTGTGTGTGTTTGTGTGTGTACACACGCACGCACACTTGCTTGTGGATACTGTAGGGGGGTAGGTTGGCAAACTTCCAACCCATGTCTGTTTAACCATGCATAAGCTTTGGGAGGTTGTCACCACCACCATTCAGTCTCTTCAATCTTGAATTCTATTGCTTAACCTTCTCTTTGATCTTCTACGGGACAAACTATGGGAGTTACAAGGTGGCATACTTGGGCACTTTGAGGGTGGGCTGGGTCTTCAGGAAAGCTCACTGTGGAGTCCAGCCATGCCCTGAAGCCCGTAGCCCAGCCCACCTTTCCTGCATTGACATTGGGATGTACAAATCCTCCAACATCCAGTCCATTATGTGGATAGAAACAAAACACACACATCCAGCTTCTATATTTTAGACTGCTTTTATGCTGTACTTTGTGGTTTTAATTTGTGTGAACCGTCCAGAGAGCTTCGGCTATTGGGTACTATAGAAATGTAATAAATAAACTGCTGCTTCCACCCTTACTGCCACTTTCCCATGCCACGAGGTACATCTCTGGGCCATGGAACAAGGGGAGGGGTAGATCACAGTGGGTAGCTATGTGACCTACTTTAAATGGGACAGCCCTCTATCTCAAGGACTGTTAGAGGGAAGTCCTATATCTGAAGGCAACCTTCAGATAGTTGAAAGGCTGCCGGGGTATGTGTATGCCCATACATCTTATCATAGAATAGTAGAGTTGAAAGGGGCCTATAAGGCCATCGAGTCTAAACCCCTGCTTATTGCAGGAATTTACCTTAAAGCATGCCGGACAGATAGCTGTCCAAATAGCTGACAGATAGCTTCCTGACTGTTAGAGCAGTATGACAATGGAACCAATGATTTAGGGAGGTCATGGGCTCTCCCACACTAGAGGCCTTCAAGGGGCACCTGGACAGCCGTCTGTCAGGTATGCTTTAAGGTGGATTCCTTCATTGAGCAGGGGGTTGGACACGATGGACTTATAGGCCCCTTCCAACTCTACTATTCCATGATTCTATGGCCAGCCTAGATGGAGGTGGCCCACAGAATCCAGCTCATTTTTTTAAAAAAAGTTTGTTTGAACTACAGCAGGTTGCAAGCCTGCCTCTGCTCAATTCTGCTCACAAGCACCCAGGCAAGGGTGCTCACTTTTGCAAGTGCCCTTACTTAAATGCTTGTGAAGGTGGCCAGTCTGTGGCCAGTGGCAGCATAAGTAAGAAGGGAAAGAAAGCTGCTTGCTACCCTGTAAATTACAGCTTTTTTTATATACACAGGATGAGTTAGTACTATAAAATTTCTTTCAGAGTACATAAGAATTTCCTGCATGAGGAACCCAGAGGGAAAAGCAAATACAATATGGAAGAAACACAAAACCTTGCACCAGGGAGGGGGGGGAAAAGAAAGCAATTAAAGACATCAACTGAGACGCTGAGGAAGCCCATTAATTCATCAGGCCCAGCAGTTAATTAACAGAGAAGCATCATCTTCATCAAGTCATCCCAATACTCAGCAGCTCTTTATTTGCAAAAGGTACAGCCACCCCATTAACCGCGGCAGCTCGACAAAACCCCAGCTCCTTTTGTAATGAAGCTGTGTTGAGTTGTTAATTCAGAAGCGAAACAAACACACCCTTTCCTCCGGGTCTTTGGTTTTTGGCTAAAAAGGCCCTTTCAGCTCTGCTATGTGGTGCGTACAGGCTGGGTGGGGCAAATGGATTCAAGCAGAGACAGATATTGATTGCAACTAAATTAACCCCATCGTGGGGACTAGACTGTCAGTCTTCACTCCTGGAAGTTCATCCTGAATAGTTTTGAACAGATGTCTGGACATTGCACAGCTCTCTGCTAAGACTACGTCTGGACTAGGGGGTTCTCTTCACGGTGCCGAGTTGGCGTCGCTCTGCCGCCAAACCCTGCAGTATCGCTGGGGCAGCATGGTGGTGAATAATCCCCACTGGGAGAGGCGGCGTGGATTTCCAGCGGCCATTAGGCTCATCGGGCCCACCCCCTGCTTGGGCAGATGGTGACCAATCAGGGATCACCATCAGCCCGGCCATGCAAAAAAAAAACCACCCCGCTTCCTCTCTCATTCTCTCTGTTTCTTTCTAGCCTCTACTGGCTCTAAACTGGGGCAGGACCAGGACACATTACATATACCATTTTCATACGGTTTTAAAAGTGTTATATCCTGCTTGGTGTAGATCGGGCCACTTTCCTCTAATAAATTTCCATTAGCAACTAATGGAAATTAAAGAAAAATCCTCTTGAAGGAAAGCATCTTTTATTTTCGTTTTGGGTATTTTTGACACAAAGAAATAAGACCGGGGGCCAGGCCCACCCTCTGTCTGGGTGGACAGCAACCTCCTGGCCACACCCCCGCATTGAGAACAGAGCAAGGTTAGATGGCGGAAGGGCCATGTTCACCTCGCTCCAACCTGAAAGGTCTTTCATCCCAACTTTTAAATTATGGAGCTTCTCTGGAAAGCCCTGAGATGGCTTCTAGGTGGCTGCTGTGTCGTCTAATCAATGCAGTGCCACCGTGGAGCCACCATGGGGCTTCCAGAATGTATAGACAGCCCTAGGTGAATGCAGAAGTGTCATGCTCAGTGGTGGGGCACATACTTTGCAGGCAGGAGGTCCCAGGTTCAATGCCTGGCTAGTGATGTGGCTACAGCTGGACCTCTGGATCAAATTTAGGGGCCACAGAGCCTGGGGGAGGAGAGTTCCATCCAGAAAGCAACAGGTGATTGCAGCAGCAGCAACATACTGAAACTGGGACTGATGTTGATCACTGCAGCATCTTTTCTTCTTATTCTTTTTAAAAAATATTTTAGAATCATAGACTAGCCAGCTGGGCATGTACAGATATTTATTTATTTATCTATAGTATGGTATTTTCTTTTTCAACAAGAAAATGCTCTTGTTCCCTAATAGAAGTGTTTAAGTGGCAGGTCAGCAGAAGCAAACTCCATTTGACTCCTGTAGTTGCAATGGTGCTTTGAATGAGTTTAACATGCAGAGTTAGACACACTCAAGGGTACTTCTTTTTGGATCATGGTGTCATGTTTCTCAAAACCTCCTGCCTTCTTGGGAGACAATAATGAATCTTGCTAAGTAATCTACAAAGATTTATTCAAGCAATAAACATCTCTTCCCAAGTGAAGAGAGTCTAATCTCTAGAAACTTTCCCCTAGGCAAAACTGTGCAAACTAAGTGAGACAATTGTCCTTTCAAGAAGAATGGAAAGCCTTTTCCCAAGACGCGTTATCTTCAGAGAGACTAGTTCTGAGGCAGCTTCTGATGAGATGGGCTGACTTTCCCTCGCTTTCCTTTAGCTCTGTCCATTTTAGTCTGCGGCGTACTCTAGGATCAGCTAACCTCTCCATGCTCTCCCCCTCGGAAGAATGTTGGCTTCCCACTGACTGTGTATTATTTGCCCTTGACAAGATAAGACAGTTCGGAAGCTGCAGCTCGTGCAAAATGCAGCGGCCAGATTGATTTCAGGAATCAGAAGGTTTGACCATATAACACCTGCTCTGGTCTGCTTGCACTGGCTGCCTGTATGTTTCCGAGCCCAATTCAAGGTGCTGGTTTTGACCTATAAAGCCTTACACGGCTTGGGACCACAATACCTGATGGAACGCCTCTCCCGACGTGAATATACCCGGTCACTATGTTCAACATCTAAGGTCCTCCTCCGGGTGCCTACTCCGAGAGAGGCTCGGAGTGTGGCAATGAGGGATAGGGCCTTTTTGGTGGTGGCCCCCAGACTATGGAATGATCTCCCTGATGAGGCTCGCCTGGCACCAACGCTGCTATCTTTCCAGTGCCAGGTTAAGACTTTCCTCTTTGCCCAGGCACATCTTAATCACCCAGATGTTTAGGTTTTTTTAACGGTTTTTAATGCTTTATGTGTGTATGTTCTGTGTTTTAGAATTTTAAATTTTGTATACTCATTTTAATCTTAATTTTAGAATTTCTGTAAACCGCCCAGAGAGCCCTGGCTATGGGAGTGGTATACAAGTGCAATAAATAAATAAATAAATAAATAAATAAATAAATAAGCTCTGGAGAAGGTTCACTCCCAGCTTGTGAAGAGCCCATGAGAGCGTTCTCCCCCACTGGTACAGGCTGGCCTGTTTCTGGCGCCAACTCCTCTACTTCAGAGTCTGATGCTGAAACACCTTCTTCCAACCCAAGGGGAGCAGGGCTAGACATGACACATGGGTGGAAAACAGAGGTCTCCTCCATCCGCAACATATCAGGATTGTAGGAGCAGTTGTAAAGCACAGAATTGTGGTGGGGTAGGGTAGATTTATTTGTGTGCTTCACAACTAAAGTAATACACATGGCTGCCTAAAATCCACACCTGAAAATACCAGTATGCCCAGGGGCTAAAATTACCTAGCTGTATGGCTGTCCAGGTGGGGTTGAAAAAGAGCTGCTGAAGAGTCTCTGAAGAGCTGCTGCCACTCAGTTTAGATGATACTGAACTAGTGGGATACTAGCATAAGTCTAGTAACCAGCCCAATGCAAACTGAGCATGCTCAGTGGCCACAGATTGCTGTCTGACTGTGGAGAGGGAGGAAAGAGAAAGGCAGAGGAAGGTGAAATGGAATGGAGTATCCTAAAAGGAAGCACAGTTAGATAGATGGATGGATGGATGGATGGATGGATGGATGGATGGGAACCTAAACACTCCATACTGGAACAATTTGTTGCAGCTTCTACTTTTTCAGTAAATATCTGTGAATTCAGAAGAAAATCCAGTGGAAGCTGATGGCTCCAATGTCAGTGGGGTGGTGAATCCACTCTGGGTTTCAGTCAGAAATCTAAAGGAGCTATCCGAGGTGTGAAGCACTTTGGATATTATTATTATTATTATTATTATTATTATTATTATTATTATTATCATCATCATCATCATCATCATCATCATCTCTTCTTCTTCTTCCATTCCTATTTATAGGAATTATACCCTTTTAGTAACCACCAAGTTAACAGGTCACTTGTCTGTTCTGTAAACTGCATAAATCTATGCAAACCTCTGAAGAATTTAGTTTAATTACTTGCCAAGCCTGCAGCAAGGCATAAACCCACATATTGCATGTAGCATTACCAGTGGAACAAGTACTTGAATGGAAGGACTAGAATAATTTGACAGCTAATATAAAGCACTGTAATTTATGTTTAGTTATATTGAGAGGGTTGCTTTTTCTTCTTCTTCTTCTTCCCCTTTTGAGCACTTTGTATAAATATTTACTCTTATTCTGAGACCTTGCTTAACCCTGTAAGTACCACATTTATCTCTGATTTTTTATTATTATTTTAAAAATCAGCAGGGACCCTTTGTTTACCATGCAGACAATTAAATAAAATAGTGTCACCTCTCAGCTGTTGCATATATAAACACCAGGCACTGGTAATTATGATATATTTACTGTAAAGTACAATTGGATACAGATTAAAGAAGAGATAAAAGATGTAGAGGTTGCATTGATTTTATTAAAATCAGATTTTTTTTCCAGAGACAAGATAATAAGTTTTGTTATATTTAGGTTTGATCCAAATTACTTCATAAGTTATGGAACTGGGTGACATTACCACACAGCCTCCTTTTGAGTGCATATTTAACTATTATCCTGGGTTTAATTTTAGTCAAGACTCACCAGGGCATAGCCTCAGAAGCTATTCTCAGTCTCAGAGCTTATCCTTGCAAAATAAATACTCATAACAAACCAAGGTAAGAGTTTATTGGAACATGTGCAAAGTGCCTTGCCTTTACCAGTTGTATCAGTAATCAATTATTAAATATATTTGGCAATAAACGGAAAGGATTCCACTCATACACTATGGCTTCAAGACATGTGTCAGTTCTGGCAGTTTTCATTTTATAAACAAATCCCAGTACTCATCTATATTTCACCTTTATTAAATTGTAAATAAGGCATATTTGGGGGTGGGAGATGTTGCATTTATAGACCTGATGGGTTGTTAAATTCTGGCTTGCCATAATATGCAAAACCAGCCATGCTACCATGAACAACTCAGGAGGGGAACCCACAGTTTGTTGTTAGATTGTTAACTCTGGGTTGTTTAAACCATGGGTTGTCATTATGTATGAACCCAGAACTGTGGCTTGTTCATGGGTTGTTTCACCAGCCTACAGACTACAGCACCTCAGAGGCATTTGACATATAAAGAGGGAGTAGGTGAAGGAGGAAGAAAACAAGCAAACCAAGGATTGAGAAAACAAGTTTGATCATCTGCCCCACCAATCCAGCATAGGGCTACAAACCATGGATTAACATTGGTTAAATAAAACATGGGTTAATGTTATGTGCAAACCAGGTTATATAGTGATTTCGGGTATTCAAAGCATTCCAAATTCATCTTGTACTAATCCCAACAAAATCCTGCATTATCCCCATATTATAGATGGGGGGGGGCGGCAGGGGAGAGACACTGAAGCTGAGAGAAAATAAATTGCATAAAGCCCACTTAACAAATGTAGCAGAATCAAATCGTGGACTGTACCACTTCAAGCTGCAGTTGGGTGAATCACAGTTTTGAATGTTCCCCTATGTTTTTCTTTAAAAACAAAAGAAACAACTTCTGAATGTATAACTAGCACCTTATTGACCTAGCTGATCTACAACCTTTCACCCTGAACTGCTCATCTTTTATTTTTTACTTGAGGGAACATTTTAAAAAGGCATCCCCACCCACAGACTGATGTGGTGTGGTGAACATACACTGGGGGGGGGTGGAAATTTGGGAGCTCAAAAATGGGAGAAGGACCCAAAATGAATAGGACACTGTTGAAGATTCAACAGTTTTTCATCTTGCCTTTAAACTAAGTTTGTGATCCATTTAGTTTTTCTCCAGAATCTTGACCAGTTTAGAGGACCTCATCACACCAGTGTAGTCCAGGTATCCTCATGATGTAAATAGAAAATTAGTGTAATCTCATTATGTCCTTTAAATGTGCGGAATTCATCTGAAACAGTCTCTGGAATTCAGCAATGTATTCACTGGATAGCCTTCGGAAGGTTTTCCCATCTGTAAAATAAAAATAATAGTAAACTATTTCACAGAGTTGTTGGGTGGACTGGACAAGAAAAGGTATGAAGCACTCTTTGATTAGAAACTGAGAGTGAGGGAAGGAAGGAAGGAAGGAAGGAAGGAAGGAAGGAAGGAAGGGGAACAATTAGCTTCAAACTTTCTTTGAGTTACCGAATATATTTTTTTTCTTGAGAGAGGCTCTCAAGAAAATTAAATGGGACAGGGCTGCCCTCTCATGAAGCAGAGTGAGATGCCCAGATCAGGCACTAGAAGTTGGTGAATTGTGCCACTCCCACTCACCTGTCCACACCAGGAGGTTCCACAGCCACTGCCGCCATGCCATTTCTAATCAATGTGCTGGAAAAGCCCTGTCAGCCACTGTCCCACCACTGCATTAGCCACAGCAAGAGAGTGGCCACTGGGGCTCTCTGGAGCAGCCACCCACAATCAGTTTCCCTCATCATGCACGAAAGCCCCACAGCCACTGCTTCTAGGTGTCCAACTCTCAGGAACAGCCAAGGTGGTGTCGGCACGATGCTGCAGCAGTGCCGGTTCATTTCAGGTGGCAAGAGAACTTGTGCCAGGGCTGGAATAGGGGTAGCTGTTCCCAGCATGGAGTGAACCATATTGTACCTGCCTGCCAGGTAGCTGTTAAAGATGTCCTCATCATCAGAAAAAAAGAGGTGGGAATCCTAATTCAGCCCCACAAACATTGTTGAATACTGAAACCCAGACCTTTGCGAACTAAGCACTCAAAATGCCTGCTGCTCTCAATCATTTCACAAAGTGGCTGCAGCCAAAGTAAATTTTTCTATGGATTAAAAAAACAAAAAAACAGAAATAATTATAATAACTTTATAATATCCTCAATGGGTGCCGTTTCTGTGACAACTCTGTAACAAAGCTGGAAAACACTATTATTTATTATTAGTATTATTTTTTACATATTTATACTGCCCAACAGCCAAGGCTCTTTGGGCAGTTCACAATATACAAAGGTCAAAATTTAAAACTAAAAAAAATAAAAATAAAATGTCATATAATTTGATTTATTACATTTATATACCGCCCCATAGCAGAAGCTCTCTGGGTGGTTTACAGAAGACCAGAAAAAGGTATAGTCCAGGGAAAGCTTTCTAAAAAGATATGTTTTCAGGAAGCGTTTGAAAGATGTTATATTTTTCTGCCTCCCAGACTGCAGGAGGGAGGTTTTTCCCAAGGGCGGTGCCGCTACAGAGAAGGACTGCCATCAAGGTTCTTTGTGACGGCATTCTATTTGTCTTGGAATGATGAGCAGGACCTCCTCTGACGATCATAAATGTCATCTGGGTGTGCATAAGGGAAGGCGGTCTGCTAGGTATCCTGGTCCCAAGTTGTTTAAGGCTATAGGATAATAACATAACCTTACACATGGCTCGGTAGCTAACAGGCCACCAGTGTAGTTCTCTTAGCATGGATTTTATATGGGCAGAGCTAGGTGACTGGTAAAAGAACCAAAGGGTGAGTTTGGTTGGGCTGTCCTTGCCTTGGCTTCTGTTTCATGAATTGGCTTGCTTCAGATAAAACTTCAGTGCAAATGTCAAGGCTGCTGTCTGATTGGACCAGAAGCATATGTGATATATTGAGCAATGTAGAATTGAAGAACCTGTCTAGGAAGGGACCGTTCCAGTTCCTCCTCTGTTCTGTAAGCATTTAACACTTTGTTGGTGTTATATCAGGGGTGTTGAACCTCTTTCAGCACGAGAACCAACTTGGGGAAGCTCTTTGGGGCTGCATCCCTGTTGTGGGTGGGGCTGAAGGCAAACAAACCCAGCATATTGTAGTTTAAAGCTCTTCCTGCGAGTAACTAAGGGGTCCTGCTTTGACCGCTTGTTCCCTCAAAACACCGCAGCATCGCAGCTGAAGGGTGGGAACATTAAATCTCCAAGGCAAGAGGGAGTGTGGGCTTTCCAGAGGCCATTTGGTTCATTCGGCCTCTCCCCTTGCCCTCTGCCCAGGCTTCCCAGGCTTCCCGCAGCCTATCAGTGGCCTTAATCTGCCCCCAGAATGCTCTAGACTCAGGCCGAAGTGAGCTCACCACCGACAGGTGGAGGAAAGATGGTGATGACCTCAGAGTAAGAAAAAAAGTCACAGTAAGGCAGCAATTTTTAAAAAGTGCAGAGTTATTTTTTTTGGGGGGGGGGACCCTGTGCTGGATGCGGGTTGGTGGCTGCATCATATAAACAATGCAGTGCCACTGCACAGCCACCCTGGGGTATTCAGAGGGTAAAGACATCCCATAAGCTGTAGGAGAGGCATTCTAACCTTTGAGAAAACTGCCCAAAATCAGGATACCACTAAATAATCAGAGGCTCAGGAAAAAGGGGTATAGTCAGAAGAAGGAGTGTGGTCAGGTGGGGTCCCCAGGTGGGCCAGATTGGGCCTGTGCTAATGTGAATAAATCTGCTTTCTTGGGCCATATGTGAATCAGATAGAAATAGAATTCCTAGAGATAACAAAGGCCTACATGCATGTAACACAATATGCACAACTTATGGCTCCCCAAGGCCTTAATTGTGCCCCCCCTGTGGGTGCCCTGACTCCCAGCCACCATCAAATCCCCCCCCACATTGATTTCTCACCTATTGTACTGGCTCTCCACTCCCTCCCCTAGAGACCTTCATACATATTGCTCTTTCCATTAGGGGTGTGCACGGACCCCCCGCTCCGCTTCACTTGCAGATCCGCCATTTTTCGGAGCGGGTCGCTCCGCCCCGCCCCCGCTCCGCCCACTTCCGCTCCGCTCCGCTCGGAGCTCCGGATCCGGATCCGGAGCTCCGTTTTTGCCCCCCCATAGGGTTGCATTGAAAGCTAAAAAAGTAAACAACTTTTTTTCCGTTGAAGTTAGAAACCTCACGTTTGGCACCATGACACCTCATGGGCGTATACACACACACGCCAAGTTTCAAGGCAATCCCATCATCCCCTGATTTTTGGCGAATTTTTGAAAATCGGGCACCCCATTCACACCCCTTGGGATAGCTCCGTCAATTTGCATGTTAGAAACCTCAAACTCGGCACCAGGGCAGCTTATCCATGTGTCCACATGCACGCCAAGTTGCAAGCAAATCCCATCATCCCCTGATTTTTGGCGCGGCTCTACCCTCTAACGCACCTCCCATAACCCTAATTCACACCCCTTTAGATAGCTCCGTCAATTTGCACGTTAGAAACCTCAAACTCAGCACCATGATAGCTTATCCACGTGTCCACATGCACGCCAAGTTTCAAGGCAATCCCATCATCCCCTGATTTTTGGGGAATTTATGAAAATCGGGCACCCCATTCACACCCCTTGGGATAGCTCCGTCAATTTGCATGTTAGAAACCTCAAACTCGGCACCAGGGCAGCTTATC
Source organism: Elgaria multicarinata webbii (assembly GCF_023053635.1). Classification (NCBI taxonomy): domain Eukaryota; kingdom Metazoa; phylum Chordata; class Lepidosauria; order Squamata; family Anguidae; genus Elgaria; species Elgaria multicarinata. The sequence continues at coordinate 188,878,037 of NC_086171.1, forward strand.
CATGTGTCCACATGCACGCCAAGTTGCAAGCAAATCCCATCATCCCCTGATTTTTGGCATGGCTTAACTCACCCCAAATTGTCCCATTCTACAACTACGTCAATTTGCACGTTAGAAACCTCAAACTCAGCACCATGATAGCTTATCCACGTGTCCACATGCACGCCAAGTTTCAAGGCAATCCCATCATCCCCTGATTTTTGGGGAATTTATGAAAATCGGGCACCCCATTCACACCCCTTGGGATAGCTCCGTCAATTTGCATGTTAGAAACCTCAAACTCGGCACCAGGGCAGCTTATCCATGTGTCCACATGCACGCCAAGTTGCAAGCAAATCCCATCATCCCCTGATTTTTGGCGCGGCTTAAACTTTTTAACTCACCCCAAATCAAGTCCCATTCTACAACTACGTCAATTTGCACGTTAGAAACCTATCCTTTGGTCCCATGACAGCTTACCCATGTGTCCCCATGGACACCAAGTTTCAAGGCAATCCCATCATCCCCTGATGTTAGGGGAACTTTTGAAATTTGAACACTCCAGTATGTCAGGGATTTAAAGTTGCAATTGCAGACAGCTCAATGGGGCCAGTTCCAAGGCAATCCCAACATGCCACGAGATAACCCTAAATCTTCTGGCACATTTGAAAAAGGGATTATTGAATTTGATAAAGTCTAAGTGAGCGCAGGAAGGACTTCTCCCCTTAGTCAAAGCAAGACACATACACCATCGCTGCAAGGCGGGAAGGGGAGAAGGGAGGGAAAGCAGGCAGGCAGCATGCATTGTAGTGCCGCAAGGATGGCTTGAGCACTAACGCATAGCAAACCAACCCATAAGTGGGCGCAAAGTGAGGCAAAGATGGCTGGTTGTTTCTTTCTAAGCCAGCAGTTACGCCTTGAGGGGCACAGAGGAGGACGACTGGGAGCAAGCGTGCCGGAGGGTGCTGGCCACGAACCGCAAAGCCCATCTCCCAGGCACCAGGCGGGCAGAGCAGGCGAGGAGTCAGTCCTGGCAGATGCCCCACCACAGCAGCACCCCGGGGGAGGCGGGCAGACAGGCAGGCAGGCATGGGTTGGCGGGCCCAGAAAAGCTGGTACCTTGCACAAGTAAGCCATAGATCTGTGGGGGAGTCAGTCCCAGCAGATCCAGCTACCTCACAAGGATGGCTCCCAGGCAGGCGGGCAGGCGCCTCCACTGTAGTGGCTGTGCTCAACTCGGCGGGCGCACTACAAGACGAGTTGAAGTGAGAGCTCACTTCTCAGGAAATGTAGTGGCTGTGCTACGGGAGATCGGTGGACTGCTGGAGCTTAGCTTTTTCTCTGAGGGGAAGTCCATGAGTTGAAGTGACAGCTTGCTTCTCAAAGACAGGGTTACAGCGGAAGAGGGGTGGGACGAGACCGGGGAGACAAGCTCGACCAGTGACTACTACTAATCCCCACATCCTGGAGGACCACAGCATCCCACACAAAGTGGCTGTGGTGAAGTCAATGGCTGTCATGAGTCGAAGTGAGTGCTGACTTCTCAGGAGGAAACTTAAACTGTCCCTAGTATGCACTAAGTGGCTGTGCTATGGGAGTTCGGTGGACTGTTGGAGTACCAGCCACAATTGGGGAAGTGAATGAGTTTCAGTGAAAGGTTGCTTCTCAAAATCAGCACACAGATCAAGGACTCCATTTGATCCCCGAGCTATCTAAAGGGTGACCCGTGGACTGCTGGAGTTTTCCTCCGGTTCCCGGTGGCTGGGATGGGTCTCGGCTTCTCAAAGCCATGGCACTGCTGCATATGCAGTGCAGCTTCTCGAAAGAGAGCTGTCCCACGGAAAAACGGTGCATTACTGGAGCTTAGCTTTTTCTCAAAGGGGAAGTCAATGAGTTGAAGTGAAAGGTTGCTTCGGAAGTCTATGGCTTTCATGAGTTTCAGTGACAGCTTGCTTCTCAAAGAGGGCGTTACAGCGGAAGAGGGGTGGGACGAGACCAGGGAGAGGAGCTCGACCAGCTGCTGCGACTAATCCTCACCCACATCCTGGAGGACCACAGCATCCGCAGTAGTGGCTGTGGTGAAGTCAATGGCTGTCATGAGTTGAAGTGAGTGCTCACTTCTCAGGAAAATTAAACTGTCCGTACACACTAAGTGGCTGTTCTATGGGCGATCGGTGGACACCTGGAGTACCACCCGCACATAGGGGAAGTCCATGAGTTGAAGTGACAGCTTGCTTCTCAAAGATAGGGTTACAGCGGAAGAGGGGTGGGACGAGACCGGGGAGAGAAGCTCGACCAGTGGCTACTACTAATCCCCACATCCTGGAGGACCACAGCATCCCACACAAAGTGGCTGTGGTGAAGTCAACGGCTGTCATGAGTCGAAGTGAGTGCTCACTTCTCAGGAGGAAACTTAAACTGTCCCTGTGCAGTCAGTGGTTGGGGAGAGAGGCACGGCCAGCTGTGCCTCCACCGTAGGGGCTGTGCTCAAGTGTCTGAACTTGGAGTCGAAGTGAGAGCTCAAAATTGCTCCATATGAGACTGGGGAGAGAAGCTCGACCAGCTTCTGCTACTAATCCTCACCCACATCCTGGTGGAACAAAGCATCCACCGAGAAGTGGCTGTGGTGAAGTCAATGGCTGTCATGAGTTGAAGTGAGTGCTGACTTCTCAGGAGGAAACTTAAACTGTCCCTACGCACTAAGTGGCTGTGCTATGGGCGATCGGTCGACTACTGGAGTACCACCCGCACATAGGGGAAGTCCATGAGTTGAAGTGACAGCTTGCTTCTCAAAGATAGGGTTACAGCGGAAGAGGGGTGGGACGAGACCGGGGAGAGAAGCTCGACCAGTGGCTACTACTAATCCCCACATCCTGGAGGACCACAGCATCCCACACAAAGTGGCTGTGGTGAAGTCAACGGCTGTCATGAGTCGAAGTGAGTGCTCACTTCTCAGGAGGAAACTTAAACTGTCCCTGTGCAGTCAGTGGTTGGGGAGAGAGGCACGGCCAGCTGTGCCTCCACCGTAGGGGCTGTGCTCAAGTGTCTGAACTTGGAGTCGAAGTGAGAGCTCAAAATTGCTCCATATGAGACCAGGGAGAGGAGCTCGACCAGCTGCTGCGACTAATCCTCACCCACATCCTGGAGGACCACAGCATCCGCAGTAGTGGCTGTGGTGAAGTCAATGGCTGTCATGAGTTGAAGTGAGTGCTCACTTCTCAGGAGGAAACTTAAACTGTCCCTATGCACTAAGTGGCTGTGCTATGGGAGTTCGGTGGACTACTGGAGTACCAGCCGCAATTGGGGAAGTGAATGAGTTTCAGTGAAAGGTTGCTTCTCAAAATCAGCACACTGATCGGGTCACCCAGAGGTCCACAGCCTCTACGTAGTGGCTGTGCTGAAGTCAATGACTTCCATGAGTTTAAGTGAAAGGTTGCTTCTCAAAGGCGAGGACTTGCCTGTTTCATTTTCGCAGCGAGACAGGCAGCTGCAGTAACACTCACAACCACACACACAAGGACAGCTTTTGCACAGAGGCTCATGAGTTCAAGTGACAGCTTACTTCTCAAAACCATACTTCGGGATCAGGGAGTACGTCTTCCACTCCCAGGGCACTCCAAAGGGCGACCCGTGGACTGCTGGACTTTACCTCCCTCAGTTGGGGAAGTGAATGATGAGTTTAAGTGAAAGCTTGCTTCTCAAAGACGGGTTACAGCAGAAGGGGAAGAGGAAGAGGATGAGACTGAGGAGAGAGAGGTTGCATCGGAAGTCTATGGCTTTCATGAGTTTCATGAGTTGAAGTGAGTGCTCACTTCTCAGGAAAATTAAACTGTCCGTACACACTAAGTGGCTGTTCTATGGGCGATCGGTCGACTGCTGGAGTACCTCCCACACATAGGGGAAGTCCATGAGTCGAAGTGAAAGCTCACTTCTCAGATAACTTGAATTGCGAGACTGGGGAGAGACGCTCGGCCAGCTGCTGCAACTAATCCTCCTCACCCACATCCTGGTGGAACAAAGCATCCACCGAGAAGTGGCTGTGGTGAAGTCAATGGCTGTCATGAGTCGAAGTGAAAGCTCACTTCTCAGGAGGAAACTTAAACTGTCCCTATGCACTAAGTGGCTGTGATATGGGCGTTCGGTGGACTGTTGGAGTACCAGCCGCAATTGGGGAAGTCCATGAGTTGAAGTGAGTGCTCACTTCTCAGGAAAATTAAACTGTCCGTACACACAAAGTGGCTGTGGTATGGGCGATCGGTGGACACCTGGAGTACCACCCGCACATAGGGGAAGTCCATGAGTTGAAGTGACAGCTTGCTTCTCAGGAGGAAACTTAAACTGTCCCTACGCACTAAGTGGCTGTGCTATGGGCGATCGGTCGACTACTGGAGTACCACCCGCACATAGGGGAAGTCCATGAGTTGAAGTGACAGCTTGCTTCTCAAAGACAGGGTTACAGCGGAAGAGGGGTGGGACGAGACCGGGGAGAGAAGCTCGACCAGCGACTGTTACTTATCCCCACATCCTGGAGGACCACAGCATCCACAGTAGTGGCTGTGGTGAAGTCAATGGCTGTCATGAGTTGAAGTGAGTGCTCACTTCTCAGGAGGAAACTTAAACTGTCCCTGTGCAGTCAGTGGTTGGGGAGAGAGGCACGGCCAGCTGTGCCTCCACCGTAGGGGCTGTGCTCAAGTGTCTGAACTTGAAGTCGAAGTGAGAGCTCAAAATTGCTCCATATGAGACTGGGGAGAGAAGCTCGACCAGCGACTGCTACTTATCCCCACATCCTGGAGGACCACAGCATCCGCAGTAGTGGCTGTGGTGAAGTCAATGGCTGTCATGAGTTGAAGTGAGTGCTCACTTCTCAGGAGGAAACTTAAACTGTCCCTGTGCAGTCAGTGGTTGGGGAGAGAGGCACGGCCAGCTGTGCCTCCACCGTAGGGGCTGTGCTCAAGTGTCTGAACTTGAAGTCGAAGTGAGAGCTCAAAATTGCTCCATATGAGACTGGGGAGAGAAGCTCGACCAGCGACTGCTACTTATCCCCACATCCTGGAGGACCACAGCATCCGCAGTAGTGGCTGTGGTGAAGTCAATGGCTGTCATGAGTTGAAGTGAGTGCTCACTTCTCAGGAGGAAACTTAAACTGTCCCTATGCACTAAGTGGCTGTGCTATGGGCGTTCGGTGGACTGTTGGAGTACCAGCCGCAATTGGGGAAGTGAATGAGTTTCAGTGAAAGGTTGCTTCTCAAAATCAGCACACAGATCAAGGACTCCATTTGATCCCCGAGCTATCTAAAGGGCGACCCGTGGACTGCTGGAGTGTAACCTCCCTCACCCTCAATTGGGGAAGTGAATGAGTTTCAGTGAAAGGTTGCTTCTCAAAATCAGCACACTGATGGAGTCACCCAGAGGTCCACAGCCTCTATGTAGTGGCTGTGCTGAAGTCAATGACTTCCATGAGTTCAAGTGAAAGGTTGCTTCTCAAAGGCGAGGACTCGCCTGTTTGCTTCTCAAAAAACCATACTTCTGGATCAGGGAGTACGTCTTCCACTCCCAGGGCACTCCAAAGGGCGACCCGTGGACTGCTGGAGAGAGGCAGCCTGGCTAGTGGTGGTGGTGGTGCCAGGCATTGCCTTGCCCCCTGCTTGCACCTCACCTAAACGTGCAGTCAATCATGGACAAACGGTTGTAAACCGCCCAGAGAGCTTTGGCTGTGGGGCGGTATATAAATGTAATTAATTAAATAAATAAATAAATAAATAAATAAATAAATGGAGTCTTTTGGAACTGGGTGGAAAACTATCCGGATGAGTTGACTAAGCTGTACCGGACGCCACAGAAATGAAATGAACTCAAGTGCGGTGCTTTGCCCTCACAGTCAGTCACACACACGCACGGTGACAAACTCTGCCTAGTGCCTACAGAGAAAAAACCAGCCTGCCTGAACTGTAGTGTGCCTGCCAACCCAAGGAGGGGTGGAATTAAAGGGAGCCTGCCTGTCACTCCCACGAGGGCTTGAGGGTGGGGTATCCCAGCAGGGGGAGATTGCCCTTCAGAAAGACCAGCTGCTCCACCAAGTCCGGCTCCAAGCGAGAGCGGTGAGGGGTCACTATGTCGCCCGCCATAGAGAACACCCTCTCGCTTGGAACACTGGTGGGTGGGCAGCTGAGTCGATCCATGGCCACCCGCGCCAGGTCCGGCCAAATCTGAAAACGGGATGACCAGTAGGCCAGGGGGTCCATGGAGGAGTCCTCGATGGGCTCTGACAGGTAACGCTGCACGGTGGTTGCAGCGTCATCCTGGCTGGTGGCTGGGGAGGGTCTCTGCCCAAACACGGTGTGCAGAGCCTCTTCCCAATACCCCTCGCCTGTGCTGCTGCTGGGAGGGATGCAGGTGAGGCTGCTGCTGGTGCTGCTGGTGCTGCTGCGGGGAGGGGTGGCCTGCTCCTCTGCCTCACTCTGCCCCACCCTCTTGGCCCATGCCGCCCGCACTTCGCCCACCAGCGTTTCCACCCAGTGCTGCCTGCTATTTGGCCCACAAAGCCCATCCTTCACACGAGGGTCGCACATGGCTGCCAACATGTGGACCCTGTCGGTTTGGATGGGCTCCAGCCTCCGCGTCACGCCGTCCCTCAGCCTAGTCACCGCTTCGCGGACCTCGGGCTCGAAGCGCCTGCCGGTGACGGGATCCCTGTACTCCAGAAAGTCGCCCATCTGTTTCTGGAGATGCCTGCATACAGGGATCACCTGGCTGAGGAGGGCAGAGCTTTTGCTCAGGGTCTCGGTGGCGTTCAGGAACGGCTTGAGGACCGCCACCAGCTGGGACATGGCGTCCCACTGCTGCTTGCCCAGGTGGTGGACGCCCATGTCCCTGACCCTGAACAAGTCGTGGATGGCACGCTGTTGCTCCACCATCCGCTCCAGCATCAGGTAGGTGGAGTTCCAGCGTGTCACCACATCCTGCACTAGCCTGTGCTGCGGGAGATTCAACTCCTCCTGCTTCTCCCGCAGCAAGCGACTGCCCTTGACGCTGTGGTGGAAATGGCCTGCCACCTTTCTGCAGCTCTCCAGGAGGTTACGGATCCCGGACAGGGGACCGAGGTTGGGCTTGCTGCTGCCCATCCCAAGGCCATCCCTCACCACCAGGTTCAAGACGTGCGCGATGCAGCGGACGCCCTCGAATCCGCCGTCGCGCACCGCCTTCACCATGTTGGCTCCCCCGTCCGTGACCATGTAACCGCGGGTGACCTTCTGCCCAGCTAGCCACCCATCCACCATGCGGTTCATGGCCTCCGTAATCTCCCCTGCCGTGTGGGACTGGTCCATCACTTGCGTGTGGAGGAGGGCCCAGCAGTAGCCCTCCTTGCCAGTCCCTGTAGTGCTGGATCCTTCCTGCCCCACGGCTGCCCACCAGTGTGCCGTCAGGGACAGGTAAGCGTGCACTCCGCCCTCGCTGGACCAAATGTCCGAGGTGAAGTGCACCATCCGTGCCTCTGCCTGGCACAGACGACCCAGCACTAACTCCCTGCAGGAACGGTACAGGGAAGGCACCACCCGCCTGCTCAGGGTGGTGCGACACGGCAGCTTGTAGTATGGCACCACAAGCGCCATCAGCCTCTTGAAGCCTGCGTTGTCGACGAGGCTGAATGGCTGGTCGTCCAACGCCACCATCTCACCGATTGACGTGGTGATCTGGGAGGGCGTTGGAAAACGCCATCTTGTGGTTCCATACTTCCCCCACCCCATTTCCGGCAGGGTTGCCTGCCTAACCCTTGTGGGGATGGGAGATGGAGAGCTGAGACTGGAAGTGCCAGCAGCAGCAGCAGCAGCAGCAGCAGCAGCAGCCGCCGCCTTCGGCTTTCCCCTGGAACCAGTCGCCTTGCCCGCCTCTTTCCCCAGCAAGACCGACTGGTGCTGCCTCTTAAGATGCATCTTCATGCTGCTGGTTCCATAATGCCCTGTCGATGAACCCCTGCTTAGGCTGAGTTTGCAGTGGCGACAGACAGCAAAGCGGGGATCCGCTCCCAACTCAAAGTGGTCCCACACGATGCTTGTCTTTCGTTTCCGTGGTGACACCACCAATTGCCCGCCTGAGCTCTCTGGTGTTGCCACAGAAACAGGGGTGTGGGATGAGACTGGGGAGAGAGCCTCGGCCTGCTGCTGCTCCTCCTCAGCCCCCACATCCTGGAGGCCCACCGCCTCCTCCTCCTCCTCCCCCCCCTCCACTGTGCTGAGGACCTCGTCTAGGTCCATCATCGGGCTCGTGGGCTGAAAGGAGAATGAAGGAGTTGGGGATACTCCTCCTCCTCTAATGGCACTGCTGCCACGTGCCTCTTGCAAACGGGCACTTTTCCCATTCCCACCCTCAAAAAGAGAACGCCGGGCACAAGTTGCAGAAGAGAGTGGCTCTGCCTGCTGCTTGTCCTGCTTCTGTTTTGGAGCAGTCAGCCAAGGAGTTGCCCGTTTGAGTTTCACAGGAGGAGAGGAAGCCTGCTTACTGCTGGCAGACTGAGCCTTGCTGCTTTCAGCACGCCTGCTTCCTCTTTTCATGATGACTAACAAAATATTAATACTACTAATACTATGTATAAGGTACTACTAAGAATATGTATAAGAAGATATAATATGTTTAAATGTAGGGAAATGGGACAAGAACAATAAAATATACTACTACTAATATGTATGAGAATATACTAATATATATATATATATCTACTACTAAGAATATCTACAAGAATATAATAATATGTTTAAGAATATTACTAATAAATGTAGGGAAATGGGACAAGAAATGGGACAACCACTACTATAACAAGAACAAAATATGAATACTACTACTACTAATATGTATGAGAATGTATACTAATAGACTACTAAGACTATGTCAAAGAATATAATATAATATGTTTAAGAATAGGGAAATGGTGTGCGTATGCTTTCCCCAAAATGCTCAATCTGTGGCTGCCTGTTGAACTTGACAAAAGCAGCCCACTCCGTCGAAGTTACACAGAGAAGAAAAAGAGAATCCAATTTTTTTGGTATATTTGGTATATAGAAGATAGAAGGAAACACAATCAGGATTTAAGAGAGGGGAGGGGGGAAAAGAACCAACCACTACTATAATATGTATGAGAATGTATACTAATAGACTACTAAGACTATGTCAAAGAATATAATAATAATATGTTTAAGAATAGGGAAATGGTGTGCGTATGCTTTCCCCAAAATGCTCAATCTGTGGCTGCCTGTTGAACTTGACAAAAGCAGCCCACTCCGTCGAAGTTACACAGAGAAGAAAAAGAGAATCCAATTTTTTTGGTATATTTGGTATAGAAGATAGAAGGAAACACAATCAGGATTTAAGAGAGGGGAGGGGGGAAAAGAACCAACCACTACTATAAGAAGAACAAAATATGAATACTAATATAATATGTATGAGAATATATACTAATGGACTATGTGAAAGAATATAATAAAATATGTTTAAGAATATAAATGTAGGGAAATGGGACAAAAACTGTGTGTATGCTTTCAAAAGAAAGCTTTCACAAAAGCAGAACAGTCAGGCTTTAATACAGGGAAGGGGGGGGGGCAACCAACCCAACCAACCCAAACACACACTCCAAAATTCAAAAATAAAGTTTATATTAAATCAAAGTAAGGGGAAAACACAGGGCAAACTAAGCTACAAGTCAGAAAGAAGCAAACAAACACACACACACGCCAAACTAAACCTATCCTAATCTATCTCCAAAGTCCAAAGCAGGAGCACTAACTAACTAAGTGTTCCCTCCACGAACGCCAACCCACAAAGAGACACAAAACAGAAAGTTCTCAGGGTGGGTCTGCCTTAGTCCCCCCTCCAACGCTGGGATTGGAGGAGGATGCTTTCTGAGGAGATCAATTCTCATCAGGATTGGGAGTTGAATGTGCCTGTCATCGCTTCCAAAAAAATAAAAATAAAAAAATAAAAAAAACCCAAACCCCGATTTTTAAAAAAATATTGCACGTGAACCACAGCACGCAGAAAGTTGAGAGTGGTCTCAAAATGACCCCCATCCACGACTCTCTGTGCACAAGAATTTTCAGAACGATAGCTTAAACCCCCCCCCAGTTATCCCCGATTCTTTCCCTCAATGCAATCCTATGGGCGAAAAGCCGAAACGGAGCCCCGCGGTTGACCCTATTTTTAAAAAACTTCTAGCCCGCGACCCGTACGATGCAGAAAGTTGAGAGTGGTCTCAAAATGACCCCCATCCACGACTCTCTGTGCACAAGAATTTTCAGAACGATAGCTTAAACCCCCCCCCAGTTATCCCCGATTCTTTCCCTCAATGCAATCCTATGGGCGAAAAGCCGAAACGCAGTTTGAGCCCCGCGGTTGACCCGATTTTTAAAAAAATATTGCACGTGAACCACAGCACGCAGAGAGGTGAGAGTGGTCTCAAAATGACCCCCATCCACGACTCTCTGTGCACAAGAATTTCCAGAACGATAGCTTCAAAAACAACGTAGTTATGCGCGATTATTTGCCGCAATGCAATCCTATGGCGAAATGTTTTCAAGATGGCGACCGGAGCGCTCCGACTGAACTCGGAGCTCCGAAAAATGGTCGCTTCTCTTCGCCTTGCTTCTAGGGGGTCCGCGGTCCGCTCCTACTCCGCCTCTGGGTAAGGCGGAGCAGGCCAATCCGCTACTGCTTCTACGCTCCTAATCGGAGCGGAGCACATCCCTACTTTCCATGCTGTGGCGAGGATGTGAATGTTTGTGTATGCACTCCCCTACCTTAATTGTTGAAGTGCCATAAGATCTCCAATCAGCTTACCTGCTCACGAGGTTCTAAGAAGATCCCCAGCACACAAACCCTGCCAGACAATTACAAGCGTCCTGCATCCATAAATGGGCACAGGTACTCCAGAACAATAATCTGCCCCACCCATATAACCAGGTCAACTGGCTGTGTGCAGCAGATATCAAGCATAGGTGCATGGGGTAGGTCACCCTGTAGCTAATGGGATCATATGAAAAGGAAAACTGGTGAGATCTGCTGGGGGGGGGGGTGGCGGGGAGTGGGGATTAGCCATAAATATTAGGGCTTTCAGCCAGTGCTTGTTGTACAAATAGGGCATGTAACAAAGTTTTGCAGTATACCCCTGTCTTCTAATAGGAATAATCCTGGTCAGTGTACCTGCCAGCCTAGCCTTCCACTGAAATACTGTAAGCTACTGGGAACTCAAGTTAAGCCAATTCTTCACTTTTCATTTTCTTGTGGTTTCAGTACTTTATTGTGTTTCTTGCGTTCAATAAGCATGCTCAGTCTTCGTTAGTGTGGTTTATTCGGAGAGATTGCCCCTTTTTGATAATGATAACAACAGCAGCAACGACATTTTACTTCCATAAGCCTCACATACTAATCTAGGCTAGCAACTTCTTCTTTCTCAGTGGCCCCGTTTGGGCTCTATTTCTATTGGCACAAGGGCACTGAGCTCATTATTAGAGGGATTCCTGTTCATGATGAAAGGCAACATTTCTGAGTTCAGATCAGATCCTAGTTCCATTGCAACAAGGCAGGTAAAACTGTGGTTCAAGAGCTTAGTATTGGAACATAGGAAGCAATAAATATGCTAGCATCTCTGACTATTTTTGTGTGACCACAATGTATTGGGAATCAATCCTCCCATACACATCTTGGATGATGGTAGTGATGTACAGATCAGACAGCATGACTTCTAGGCTGATGTTAGTTCCAGCTGAAGAAACTAGGCATTGTCAATTAACACACTAGACAAGACAGTCCATTAACACACTAGATAGCCCTGGCTATCTGTCGTCTGTTACAACTGTGGTTCAAGAGCCCCACATGACTGCCAGGCAGTTCAAGGAAGTGAAAAGAAATAGCAGAAGAAGCAGTAATCTGGTGGAATGGTGGGGGAAATGTGAATGAGGATGCCAGGAAGGGCCAGAGAAAAGAATATGATGGTGTGGTCCAGTAACTGCTGTTGAGGAGGAAGTGGGTGATGGCTGTGTAGACACTTTCTGATGGGGAAAACAGTGGTGGACTGGCTATGTCTCTTGTAGCTCTCAACCAACTGAAGGCATGGGTGTATAGCTCTTCTTAGAAAATCCTCTGCATTTATATAATGCCAATGTTAGAGGTTTTATATGCCCTGGAGGCTGCTGACTCCTATACCAGTAGGGCAATAAATCCACCCTGGGTTTTGGTCAGAACCACTCAAAACTTTAAAAGAGCTATCCAAAGCACTGGACCCTATCCCTAAACTGTGCTCGGCACCTTGGATAGCTCCTTTGGAGTTCTGACTGAAACCCAAAGTGGATTCAAAGCTTCACTGAAATTGGAGCCACCAGCCTCCACTGTTCGTATAACTGGAAATTGGGACATCTGCTCTTACTTCAAAAGCCTAGCAACACAAAATGGCTGCCAGTACTTCAATCTCTATTACCATTTCTACAACACTACATGTGTGCTTCTGAGAAGAGCTTAACACAAACTGTTTACCAGCCAGAGTTCTTCTAACTGCCAAAGGATCAGATTCTGCCCTCTTTTAATTAGTAGCAAAACTTCAGAAAGGGATTGGCTCTAAAACAGACCCACTTTCAGACTGGAAGCTCAGACTGACTTTCTCCACTGTCTGTTAATATTAGGATGGCACCCAGGCTGATGGACCAGTAGGAAATTTGGATTCTGGAAATACTAGCTCCTGTTTCTGGCAGATTTATTCTCCAAAGTCTCCCACTAGAATCAATAATCCACAGACAGAATTATGTTACAACTGTGTGCAAAGCAGGAAATGAAAGGAGCTATCCTGCGTGAGAGATGATTCTGCATGGTCCCAATTATGGTTTAAATGGGTACATCTCATGAAAAACTTCACTCCCTGAAAAATCCCCCACCCATTTCCTTTTTTAAAAAATGTCCCTCCATATTTCTGTAATAGTTTGCCCATTTTGCTACATGTTCAGTGGTTAGCTGAGTCCTGCAGTCAGCAACAAGAACCACCTTCTTTCCATTTTTTTTTTAAAAATAGCATCAAAGCATAGTTGCCAAGAGGAGAAAACTAGTGTGGCTTGGAGGATGGCAACAATGGACAGAGCCTTCTCAGTGACAGCCCCTAAGTGTGGAATGTCCTCCTCACTGAGATCCACCTGGAGCTCATCATTTTGGTGCAAGGTTAACATTTTCCCCTACTCTCAGGCATTTGATGGGCCTTCAAACTTCAGCTGTTTCATCAGATCTTGGTATCTTATTGTAACCTATTTCTAACTGATTTAAATTGTTTTTAAATTTTTTATATGAAAGATTTTATATTGTTGCATTTTTAATTATAGTTTTTGTGAACCTGCTGGGGAGCTTTGGCTATTTGATGGTGAAGAAATGAAATGGCATGGAGGAGTGTCTTTTGGAGATAATTCCAGGCCCTCCAAAACTCATCTGTTGCACCTTCAGTCCCTCCGTAGGGGAAATCTGGGTTTATCCTGTGACCAGAAGGCACTACTATTGAGCTAAGTCCACCAGCAGAATGATGAGATTGATATACTGACCTACCTCATGAAGTTATTGAAAGACAGTTGCAAGATTTTCTTGCAGAGAGCTTCACAGAGCAAGATCAAAATAGGAAAACGCAAGAAGTTTAAAAACAAACAAACAGTTCAACGCTGACAATATGTGAAAAGGATCTAGGTGTCTTTATTGATCACAAGCAGTATGATGAGGCTGCTAAAATAACTAATGCAATCTTGGGCTGCTTTAATGGAAACATAGTTTCCAGATTAAGCTGAGCTCTATTCAACCATTAAACAAAGTCATAAAACTCACCACCCAAGCAGGAACGTAGCATGCTGAGTAGCCCCATCCTCCAACATCCCATCATAATTTGCTCCACCCATAGGCAACCACATGTATGGTGTGAACACTTGCAGCGGGGAGGCCTTTCCATGTCCAGTTGCCTACATATAAGTCTCCACACTATTCAGAACCCTGCATAGTTATTGCTCATGTGGGGAGTTTCACCATGTTGCATAGCACCTGAATGGAGCAATAATTCCATTCTGTTCTGCACTGGTCAGGGGTTACAGCTGGAGTACTGTGACTCAGGGGATGTCTATACAATGTCATGTTGGTAGGTGATTTCCTCAAAACCCTGCACTGAGAAGGCACGGGCTATCCGGGCAGGAAAAAATACAGTGCCGGTGGCCATTCCACTTGTCAAGCCTGCCCCCACCCCTGCCCTGCATTCCCGCACTTACCCAGAGCTATGCCCCCTCGTGGATCACTCAAACAGAAGCCACCAGGCACAAGGAACAACATGGTAACTTCAAAGCAAACCCTCCAAAATTGTGGTAAATCAACACTTTAAAAATGTGCAGTTTCAGGGGGTTCCACATTCCACATTGGGGTGTTTCCACCCACAGTTCTGGGTTCCACATTTTAACAAGGACATTGATGAACTGGAGTACGCCCAGAGGAGGGTGACCAGGAGAGTGGGGTATCTAGAAAGCAAGTCATATAAGTTGAAAGAGCTGGGTATGTTTAGCTTGGAGAAGGGAAGGCTATGGGGAGACATGATAACTATCTCAAAATATCCAAAGAGCTGCAATGAAGAAGATGGCACAGACTAATTCTTTGTGGCTCAAGAGGGCAGAACTAATTGTGATTACGGACTGGAAACTCTCCCAACAATAACACCTGGGGGGGGGGACCTTGCCCTCCTCTGTTTTATAAATGATACCATGTCTGAGATGCCTCTTTACTCTGCAGGGAAAGCAAAAGATCTGCCAAAGAAGCTAAATGAGTCTCTTGTCCGTGTTCCCTGCCATTATCACGGAAGCAGCCTTATGTGACAACAGAAACAGCCCCACTAACATACCTCCATCTCAGGAATAATAATAATTTTAAAAGTTTTAAATACGTTTCTCCTCAGAAAGCACTAAACTTGCTAAAAGGACATGGCTCTCCTACCTTGCACCCTGCCCCTTCATGCCTCAGGATATCATAAATTTTTGATACCAATAAAACAGAATTTTTGATGAGCTGCTATTTTGCATTAAAGCAACTTTACATGCAAAGATTGCATAATAGGAAGCAAAATTGAATTTTGCCTCAGAACAAGTCCTTATTATTAATTTAAATGTTTTTATACGTCTTAGCAGCAGCTTATCATTCCATATATTTAATTTCTTTCTTGACACTTAGCAGCGGTTTCCTCGGCTAAACAAATCTTTTAAGGGAACACGTGTATGGCGTGGAAACACTGAGTTTTGCATTTGGGCCTTTAGAGAAATAATGAAACTTTAAAGGAGGAAATAAAATACATTAGAAGGACAAGTCTCTCTAAAAGCTTGTGCTAACCACTTGGGGAAGGGAAGAAAGTGTTGGGGATTGATGGGTCTGCTGCATTTCTAATATGCTTATTCTGATTATGGCTATGCCATAATTGTCCATACCATCAAATATCAATACATTGTTTGATATTACATCAGCATGGATTTGAAATACCTTTGTCCACTAATTCACTGAAATTGGTCGCTTAACACTTCTGACACATGAAAGCTTCCGTCCTTTCCGAAAGGGTGCAGCTGGGCAAAAGGTCTGTGTAGCAGCTAACGCCTCTTTCAAAACGCACACCAGTTATTTAAAAATACCTTTTAAATGGCAAGAAAAGCAAACACTGAAAAGCCCACTTTCTCCATCCATAAAAAGAAAAGAAAGACAACCCGTGATGGCTTCTGAACATCAATCTAACAGGATGATTTGCTGGGGGTGAGGACGGGAGCGAGGGAGGGATAAACTAGTCAGGCATACATGCGGAGGGAAAACGAAACTGTACATCGTATCTACTCAGAAGTAAGTTCCACTGAGAGCAATGGGATTGATGCCCAGGCAAGTGTATATAAGACCTAAGGCTGCCTGTAATGCTAATGAAGAAAACATTATATAAAGTGGGTGTGTATGGAAGCAGGGGTGGAAAGGAGAGGTGTGCTTATGCTAAAGGGAAATGTCTCTTTTAATGTACCGCACTTAACGTCCTTGGGTGGAGAATCCTCTGCTCTGTATACAAATGGATCAGATATATCTCACACACAAGTAACAAGGTATTTTAAAAGCTTGCAGCTGCTCAAATGCTGACAGTTTGCAAAGCAGAACGTCTTCAGCAGAGAATCTTGGTTATAGCGCTGCAGTCTCTCTCTCTCGCTCGCTCTCTCACTCCTGAGCTTTTACAGCTCTAAAAAAGATTCGCCAACCCAACACTCCAGATCCTTCCGCAGCGTCCCGGCTAAACCAGAAACGCGATGCCTCCATAAAGTGCACAGGTAGCGCAAACGGCGTCCGCTGCCCTCGCATTCTGGCTCCGAAGGGGAGTGCCCGTGCTTCCGCCATGCCAAAAGAGCAAAGCGGAGAAGGCGAAGAGAGGCCTGGCGGGGAAGAGGAGCGCTTTCCGACCGGCTTTATCTGTCTCCTCTGAAACCTGACACCGATCGCCCAGAAGCGCTTCGGTGACCTTGCTCTGTCAATCACCAAGACGAACCAGCTTACTCGAGCGAGACGGGCATTTAGCCAAGTCCGTCCGTACCCACCCACCCCCCCACCAAAAAAAAAAAAAAAGGAAAGAAAGAAAGAAAAAGAAAAGAAGAAATTAAAACTTAAAACAGCTGGGAACGGTTATCTCGCCAGCCCTGGCTCATCCCTCTTAGCCCCCTTTATGCTGAACACTCATCTACCGGATCATAAAAGCGCGGCTTGCCACTCTAGAAACTCTTTGGCTGGGGTTTCTAGTCCCCAGAAAAAGGTCCTACAACGCCCAGCATGCCCCAGCCGTTGACTGGGGCATGCTGGGAGTTGTAGGCCCTTTTTCTGTCCAAACATGCATAGGACTGCGCCCTGAGTTAATTTCCAAATGAACCATAATTCATGAATCTTCCGAAGTATGTTTGCTCGGGAGTAAGTCCTACTGAATTCAACGGGATTTACCACCACGTCAGGTTGCAATTCCGCTAGGCGCACTTGCCTGGGAGTATGTGCCATTGGCCTTCAATGAGGCACCACTGAGTAAATACATGGAAAACCTCGGGTCATAAGAGTACATAGAATCGCAGCCCTTATCCACATTTACTCGAAATTAAGCCCTTCTAACAGGGCTACCATATTTCAAATTTAATGAGGACACCAGCTTGCAGCCTGAGCTGTTCCGTGCTTACTCAGATGTAAGTCCCGTGGAGTTCAAGTGTTTTACTCCCAAGTAAGGGAGGATTTCTAAGAATATGATTTGACATGCTAAGTTTTCTTTCCCTCACCCCATCCACCCACCCGGATATTAGACTTAAAAAAAAAAGTGTGAATGGGATGCTCCCGCACAAGCATTATTCAACTGATCGCCCCCCACCTCCACCCAGTTCCCAATTGCGTTTCCTGCTTGTCTGGGGCAAAATCTTGTTATTAGTTCCTTTCTCGGCCCTGAAGGAAGAGAAAACCTGGAGCAATGCAAATCTCTCTACGGCTGTTAGCAATAGCTGTTGTTAAAACTGGGAGATCAAACAAAATAATATGATTTGCACCGAAAGAGGCTTCTTGCTGCTGCGCTGTACACTGTAATCTTTCTGCTGCTGCGTTCAAATGCAGCAAGAGCAGCAGTAGCCCAATTTTGGAGATTACAAAACCTGAATGAGCTCCCTTCCTCTCTCCTTCCCTCCCCCTCTGTATGTATGTATCTCTCTACCTATAAAGCAGAAAGCATGTGTGTGTGATGTATGTCCAGAAATATTTACCCACTTCCAGATGAGTTAGAAACTTTCAATTTGGCATGTTGTTAGGTCTGGCTGTACAGTGTGTCAGAAAAATCTAAAAATACAAAATTTGGGGGTTTAAGTATTTTTTAAAGAAATTAATAGAAACCAAGGCTTATGCCTACAACTCCAAGCATTCCTTGGGCAGAACTCCCAACATGCCTTGGGTGGGAGGCCAGACTTACTGGCCTTTGGCGGCCATTGTAAGTGCATGGGTGGGTTGCAGCTGTGTGCCTTTCACAACCCCAACTCCTAAGGTTGGTCTCGAGCAGGCAAACCAATTCCACATAAAATGAAACAACCCACAGAAATGGGCTGTATCCATTTGCAGTGCTTTCTCCCACCCTCTGTGTGGCTTTAAAATTGTAACTAGATACAACAGCATGACCTTGAGGGGCCGAGCATGCTCAAAGGCACTCTGTCCTGATATCACTGTTTTCTCAGAATCTGGGGGAAGCAGGTGCACAGCCTTTGCCCCTAAGAGGGAGGGAGGGAGGGAGGGAGGGGAGACACTCTGTGCATGCCCAGAAAAAGACCCAACAAAGGGGGGAGTGCCCAGCCCAGCCCTTCAGTACAGACTCCTGATGGAGCACTTGGTGGGTGAGAAGAAGGGACGTGCTCTGCTTTTCCTTGAACCGGAGAAGCAGGAGCGGAGCGGGGGGCTTCGCCTACCCTTAAGGCAGAGGCGAAGAGGATTGGGGGGCCGGTGGAGCGTGGCAAAGAGGATCGAGGTGAAGGCGGATCCTTCGCCTCGATCCGGAGCTCCGCCAGAAAGGTAAGAGGGGTTTACCGGGCCCTGCCGCTGTCGCTGTCGCCCATGCGGCGACAGCATCAGGGCCCAGTAAACCCCCCCCTCCCTCCTCTCCCTTACCTGCATCCGTCCGCGGTCCCTCGGCTTCTTCAATTGAGCCTGCGGCTCAACCAGGAAGTCTAGGCCACGGCCCAGACTTCCTGGTTGAGCCACAGGCTCAATTGAAGAAGCCGAGGGACCGCGGACGGATGCAGGTAAGGGAGAGGAGGGAGGGGGGCCTTACCTGGCGCCACTCCCCTCCACTGCGGAGCATTGATTCGGAGCCGGAGCTCCGCGGCAAAGAGGAGCGGAGTATGGGCAGAGTGGCGTGGGACGATCCGAAATTTTCGGATCGGCCTGCGGGGCGGAGCGGTGGGGGGTCCGTGCACACCCCTAGTGAGAAGTGCAGGCCAAGGCAGTCCCAGCAGAGTTGGCTGAAGCTGGGCATGTCAACTGACAGCCGCTTACCTCCCCTCCTTGATGATGCTACTCCTCAATGCTCTATCAAGGAGGAGCAATGGCACAAGAGGATATTTCAGAGGATGCAGGCACCTGTGAGCTGCCAAAGGCATGCTGAGAGAGGTATAGTACTGGCATGTAGAGTGGCTGATTTAAAATAAAGTATGGGTGAGCAAACCAGGTCACTCACTCTCAGTCCTAATTCAGCTCCCACTTTCCTGACCTCTCATGAACTGTCTTAGTTCTCCTCCTACCAGCCTTTCTCCAACTGCCACTCACCCTGCCCACCATTCCATTCTAGCCTCAGCTAGAATGGAACTCTTCTGTTTCAATGGTATAATCAGGCTTTTACATAAAAATCATAAACTTTATTCAGTAATTCCTGCATCTGTCTTGGAATGTTGTGGTTTAGTTATGACACAGCATAAAAAAATCTCATCAAGTTAAAAGGCCTTGGAAAATAATAATTTAAACAACTCACTTGCAGTCACTAAGCAAGCCTGCCTGGGAAAAAGAAATCCACAAGCAGGGTGCCCCAACTAAGAAAGCCCACTCTCCAGTTGTCTCCCACCATACCTCAGATGGTGTTCAAAGATTAGCACACTATTCAGAGACCTAGACTTACACCTACAACTCCCAGCATGCCTTGGGTGGGAGGAAAGACTTACTTGGCTTTGGCAGTGATCATCTGGAAGCGGCTCTCCATCCTTGGTCACGTGTTGCTAGGCGCCAGGAGCAGTAGGGGAGGAGGGCGCAGTTCTGGGGCTGTCGCTGATGGCAATGATCAAGTTAGCCGTAAGTCAGCCAGCCAGCCGGCTCCCTCATGGCCTACCTATGGGCACCGATTGCTAGGGCTATGCACCACCTTGGGCTGAGGCCCTGAATCCGAGGTGGTTCTGACTCAGCCCGAGGTGCCCCGAAGCCGAAGCTGAAGCCAATAGGCTCTGAAGCTTCAGGGTGCCTTGGGCCAATTCAGAGCAGCACTGGGCAGTCCTTACCTGCTGCAATAATAATAATAATAATAATAATAATAATAATAATAATAATAATAATTTATTTATTTCCCGCCTCTCCGACTGGATTGAGGTGGGGAACAACAGCAATCATAAAATACATAAAATACTGATTAAAAACATAGTATACACTGTTAAAAATATCCTAAAAACATCCTAAAAGTATCCTAAAATTCTACTGGATAGGCCTGCTGGAAGAGATCAGTCTTGATAGCTTTCTTGAATGCTAAAAGACTGTCAAGCTGATGAGTCTCCTCCAACAAGCTAATCCACAGTCTGGGAGCAGCAGAAGAAAAGGTCCGCTGGGTAACAGTTGTTAATCTAGTCTTTGCTGGCTGAAGTAGATTTTTCCCAGAGGACATGAGCATGCAGGGCAGATTGTACAGGAGAAGGCGATCTCGCAGGTAGCCTGGACCCAAACCATGTAGGGCTTTAAAGGTAATAACCAACACTTTATACTTTGCCCGAAAACTAATTGGCAGCCAGTGAAGAGATTTTAAGACTGGTGTAATGTGATCACCTCTAGATGTACCAGTGACCAACCTGGCTGCCATATTTTGAACTAGTTGAAGTTTCCAGACTAGGTACAAAGGTAGCCCTATGTAGCCGCCGCTGCCTCAACAAATATATTTGTTGTTATATTTTTATTACCAGGGATGGGGAGAGGTGCTTGAGGGATTTTCTGCCTCAAGTGCCGAAATAATTTGTCTGGTTAACTTTAACATTGTGGGGGTGAAGGCTGCTCTAGTTGCTGCTCTGTCCTAGGCTGTAAAATGTCTTGGGCCAGCCCTGTGGAAAGCTGGACTAACCAACTCTCCTGCCACGCAAGGGAAAGGGAGCTTTTTTGGTGGTGAAAGCCCGGTTGCACAATGCCTTTTCCTAAAGAGACTTGCCAGGCACCTAACTGTGCTCCTTGTGTCTCCAAGTGAAAACCTCTTCCTTTTCTCATGCTTTTTAGTACTTCAGTTTTATTCATTCATTCATTCATTCATTCATTCATTTTAATGTGCTCTGTGTTTTAGTTCTTTACACTGCCACTAGGCTGGCTTTTACTGTGGTTTTTAGCTTGGTTTTATTCCTTTTACACTTTTAATGGTGTTATGTTTTATCATATTGTATGTTATGATTTTAATGGTTGTGAACCGCCTAGAGAGCTTTGGATATTGGGTCTTACAGGGATGTAATAAATGAATGAATATAGTGGAAAATATTCTGTCTTTGGCCTCAATTTCTCATATAGAAATGCAAGATAGTCATAACAGTAATCATTCATTTCCCATAGAAGTTGCAACAAAGGGTTCTATAATGCACACTAGAATACAGTGTACCAGCTGATGGATGGGTTGGACAAAAGATCAAATATTGCTACCAGTATAGCAGTGCTTCTACTCTGGGAAGTGCAGGGTGGGAGCTGTTCTTTGACCAAAGCTTCTCTGGAATTTCTGTTTGGGGAACCTTAGTCATTACCATTCATCCCCCACTTGGAGGAAAATATCAGTTGCACTTAGCAGTGGAGGAAAGGAACTCTGCACATGTGCAAGACACTCTTGCCTTTATTGCACTGCAACATTGAATCAGTCCCGGCACTGGAAACAGGTGTCAAGTTTGAAGTAGGCCTTGACCCACATTCTCTAAATCCTAATGTCAAGACTAATACATATTATGGGAGATAAAACACAAAGCCTTACCTATGGATCACACCACAGAGGTGCAGCTATGAGGACACACTCGGCTGTAGGCTGGTTACTTGTACGGATACAATAAACTTTCAAAATAAGGGACACTTGAAAACTAGGGGTGTGATCCGCTCCGATTAGGAGCGTAGAAGCAGTAGCGGATTGGCCTGCTCCGCCTTACCCAGAGGCGGAGTAGGAGCAGACCGCGGACCCCTAGAAGCAAGGCGAAGAGAAGCGACCATTTTTCGGAGCTCCTAGTTCAGGCGGAGCGCTCCGGTCGCCATCTTGAAAACATTTCGCCATAGGATTGCATTGCGGCAAATAATCGCGCATAACTAGGTTGTTTTTGAAGCTATCGTTCTGGAAATTCTTGTGCTCAGAGAGTCGTGGATGGGGGTCATTTTGAGACCACTCTCACCTCTCTGCGTCGTGTGGGTCATGTGCTATATTTTTTTGAAAATCGGGTCAACCGCGCGGCTCAAACGGCGTTTTCAGCTTTTCGCCCATAGGATTGCATTGAGGGAAAGAATCGGGGATAACTGGGGGGGGTTTAAGCTATCATTCTGAAAATTCTTGTGCACAGAGAGTCGTGGATGGGAGTCATTTTGAGACTACTCTCAACTTTCTGCGTCGTACGGGTCGCGCGCTAGAAGTTTTTAAAAAATCGGCTGGAAAAATACCTTTTTCAAAGGGCTGAGGGGCAGAGTCAGCTCCCGGTCATGATGATCCCAAAGTTAGAGGAGGGCATAGGCAAAACAGGTAACTTGGGATTCTGGGAAACTTATCTTTCTTCATCTGAACGGGCTTTTCCCAGTGTTTTTTAAAACAGTAGCCCCACCAAATGCACAAACACAACCTGAAATCATATACTAAGCCAAGAATAAGAGATAGAAACACAGCACTGCTCCCCACCCTAACTTTGGGGAACAACTGAAAAGATGTGGTGCAAGGGGATGAGCTCCCCTAGGGCATCTCATTGTGGACGTGCCCCCACTCTCTCCTGCACTGGAAGGCCATTAGAGCCTTCCAAAGAGAGTAAAACGGTGGAGCAATGCCTATCATGAGTTGAAGTGAATGTTCACTTTTTAGTGGTGGAGCGATGCCTGTTATGAGTTGAAGTGAGCGTTTACTTCTTAATCTCAGAGCTGTTGGTGGCTGTCTTGAGTTGAACTGGCAGCTGCTTCCCCCTCCCCCGGGCACGTCCCCCTATTGCTGGTAAAAGACAGATATAGCCTTTTTTTAAAAAATCTTCTTGCTGTTTATTCAGTAACACTGCTGCTTTTAATTCCACCCCTCCTTTGTTTATTTATTGATTTATTCCATTTTATATGCATTACTGGCTTATCCTTGGCTCACTTCCTTATGCCCCCAGAAATGCCAGCTGCATGCCTGCCTGCCTTCCCTCCCTCCTCCCCTGCCCACCTCGCAGGGATGTTGTGTGTGTGTGGCTTTGACTCAGGGGAGAAGTCCTTCCTGCGCTCACTTGGAGTTTTGGAAGTTCCAAATTTTGCAGGTTTAAGCCCCGCCAAAAAACAGGGGATGATGGGACTGCCTTGAGTCTCGGCGTGCGTATGTATCCCTGGATAAGCTTTCATGGTGGTGAGTTTGAGGGGTTTTTTTAACGTGCAAAATTGACAGAGCTATGGAAAGGGGTGTTGGATTTTCATAAATTCCCCAAAAATCAGGGGATGATGGGACTGCCTTGAGTCTCAGCGTGCGTATGTATCCCTGGATAAGCTTTCATGGTGGCGAGTTTGAGGTTTCTAACGTGCAAATTGACGGAGCTATGGAAAGGGGTGTGAATGGGGTGCCCGATTTTCAAAAATTCCCCAAAAATCAGGGGATGATGGGATTGCTTTGAAACTTGGCATGTGTGTGTATACCCCCATGAGGTGTCATGGTGCCAAACGTGAGGTTTCTAACTTGAACAGAAAAAAAGTTGTATAATTTTTTAGATTTCAATGCAAGTCTATGGGGGGGGAAACGGAGCTCCGGATCCGGATCCGGAGCTCCGAGCGGAGCGGAGCAGAAGTGGGCGGAGCGGGGGCGGGGCGGAGCGGCCCGATCCGGAAAATGGCGGATCTGCAAGTGAAGCGGAGCGGGGGGTCCGTGCACACCCCTATTGAAAACCCTGGCAAGATTCTCCTCATATCTGATCCTGTTTCAGATTGGGCTGTTCTGGGGGCAGGGGAGGGAATTTACAACAACATTCCCAGGCCTGCTCTTGGGTATATTCAAGTTGAAATGGGGTGTAGTGCATTTATGACCATTTGGTTTGGTTACAGTTTGGATCCTCCGTAACAATAACCAGGGAGAAAGTTCTGTTGAGATAAAATCACGTGTGATCTGAAACAAAGGAAATCACAGCTGACCCATGGTGCCCTTTGCTTCCTACTTTCTCTAGCCAATATTTATACTTCCCTGCTTACTCCATTGACTTCCTCCATGCCTAACAGTTCCTATTTCTGTTGTCAATCAATAGCAGAGAGGAAATGAATGCACATGCAGGTCAATATGTGCAGGGAAGAGAAAAGATAAGAAGAACTGTAAGAAGAGCCCTGATGGATCAGACCAAGAGTCCACCTACTTCCTGTGCTTTAAAATATTGGTGGGGGTGGGGGGGGTGGGGGAGGGAGTGTCTCTCCTGGTTGAAAGGAGCTAGCAGACAGCTGGAAACCATACCTTGTAGCAGGGGTGGGGAGTCTGTGTTCCTCCAGCTGTTGCTGGTTCCAGTTCCCATCAGCTCCAGCCAGCATGACCAATGGTCAAGCATGATATGAGTTGTAGTCTAACAATATCTGGAATACCACAGATGCCCCACTTCTGGCCTAGCGCTGGCCCTACCAAGGCCTTAGCTAGACCTAAGGTTTATCCCGGGGTTGTCCCTTTCTGCTCCCGGGATCCCCCGTGTGTCATTTACATGAACAGGGATGACCCCGGGATGATCCCGGGATAAACCTTAGGTCTAGCTAAGGCCCAAGAGGCAGAGGGAAACAACAGCCTCAGGCATCAGGTGCTGGGGGTGGCTTGGCCAATCCCCCTTCCATTTCTCCTGAGCTCCCTGGTCATTCTCCACTGTTGGAGGACAGGTGTGTGTGCCACCTGGCCTGGCCTGCATCCCCTTACACTAGCCTGTGGCCTTCAGGTGCAGTGTTGAAGTAAAATTCTGTTGCCAGTATCAAAGTAAAATTCAACTACCAGTCCAGTTTTGTTCTGTAAGAGGAACGAGGGGCAGGCGAGCAGCATTTTATCCTTTTCTTCAGGTAGCAAAATAACCTGGGCCTCTCCCGTATGGCTTAATTTGAGGCTGTGTTTTAAGGGGGTGGGAGAGGAGGGAGGCAGGCAGGCAGGGAGAGAGAGAGAGAGAAGGGGGAGAGATCTTTTCAGTGCCTTAAGTCAGGTGCAAAAATGGACAGTGTCCTACAGCTTGTGCAGAGGGGGTGGGGGTTCTTCAGTTCAGAGTAACTATTGCCACCCTCCACACTTGATTTCAGCAGAGGTGCTGAAATTCTGGAACATATTATTATTTTGAAAATAATAAACAAATAAACAAATAAGTGCTGTTATCAGCCCAGTTCCAAGGTCAACTATTCTATCGCTGGTTTTAATTTGGTTTTATGATGTTGTAATGGTTTTATTTCTTGCTGCTGTTTTTATCTTGTTTGTATTCTGCACTGTTTTTATGTTTTGTTTTTATGTTTGTACTGTATGATTTTAATGCATAGTACACTGCCCAGAGCATTGTAGTTATGGGGTGGTTTAAAAGTACAGCAAAGGTACATTCCTATGCATATTTAGACAGGGGAAAACAGTTCTACAATTCCCCAAGCTGGCTGGGGAATGATGGGAGTTGTAGGACTTTTTCCTGTCTAAACGTGCCTAGGATTGCACCCTAAGTGAGTTAATTAATTAATTAATTAATTAAATGGGGGTATTCACCTCTCTCTCTCGCGCGCCCCATACAAACCTACTCCCTCTTTCCTTGTAAGTAAGTCCCACTCCGTTCAATAGTTCCTACCATTGTGTGTCTGTGCACACTTACTTTGATGTGTACGGATTGTTCAGAGCTCTTTTGAGAACAGGACCTACCCCGTCCCCGGCCAATTACGACCAGGAAATCAGGCTTAGGGGTCTCGTCTTTCCATCCGATGTGGCTTGTTTCAATGGCTTTTTCTGAATCAAGAACAGATCGAGAGATGCTTCCAGTAAATTCCCCCGGGGGTTTCATTGGGCCGACCTGAGAGTAGACTGGAGAGAGAGACGAGTTGACCCTCTCATCACTGAAGGAGGTGAGAAGCGAAAGATGGAGACCGGCAGGAAGGTCCAGGGGAGAAAGCGCGCGGGTCGGCTTCCGAAAGCCAGAGAGAGACAGAGACAGAGAGAGAACAGGCCGAATGGAGCGTGATACAGAAAAAAGAAAACCTGTCTGTATTTCTCCTTAAGGGAATGAGAAGGGTCGGCCTGGACTTTGCTCTGCTGGAGAATTCATCTGCTTCTGTGCAGACAACTCGGAGAGAGGGGCGGAGAGAGAGAATAAATCAGTGGAGGCTGGTGGCTCCCAAGACAGTGGGGCGATGATTTTGCTCTGAGTTTCAGGCAGAACTCTAAAGGAGCTGTCCAAGGCCATAGCTAGACCTAAGGTTTATCCCTGGATGATCCAGGGGTCAAACCTCTTCATCTGGGTGACACACAGGCGATCCAGTGCTCAGGCAGGGGTGAACCCTGGATGATCCCAGGATAAACCTTAGGTCTAGCTGTGGCCCATGGTGCACCAGTTCTGACGGGTTCTGGCTGAAACCCAGAACGGATTCACTGCCCCACCGACAACAGAAACACCAGCCTCCACTGGAATAGATAACACACCCACACCCTTCTCTGTCCATCCCAGCTTTATTTAAATGATTCATCCCAACACCTCTCGGAGCATTACGAATCGTGTCGGTCTTCTTTCTCAGGGATGCCTCCTTCTCTCGCCCCCAGCCCCAGCCTCTCCCCGCGTTTCTTTGTATCTGCCTGGCTCTTTCCACGCCGTAGTTGATTCTGCTACACACACGGATAAGGCCCCATTTGCACAGCCTGGGATTTGTTTTTCGGTAAAGACGCGCAAGCTTGCGCTCAGCTGCATCCTACCCGTCGCGCTCCGCCTCTCATCAAACATCTCTCTAATCCAACGTCTGTATCCTCCCTCTCCTCCCAATTTTCTCTCTCGATCGCTCTCTTCAACAATTGCTTCTAGCGCACTTTCTACCCAGGCACACGCACGCACACATATTTCACTTTTGCCGTGGTGGGCGTCTTTATTCTCTGCTAAGACCATTATGCCCTCTGCATAAAATCGATTGAAATAAATAAATAAATAAATAAATAAATAAATAAATAGGGGGGACTTTTAGGGTCATCTTCTCCACGCAAAAAACAAAAAACCATTAGGAAAGTTGTACCGCAGCTAAGAAAACACACACACACACACATACACACACTGTTTTCAGTGTAAAGTTTCACTT
The DNA here is from genome assembly GCF_023053635.1 of Elgaria multicarinata webbii. Taxonomy (NCBI): domain Eukaryota; kingdom Metazoa; phylum Chordata; class Lepidosauria; order Squamata; family Anguidae; genus Elgaria; species Elgaria multicarinata. The sequence continues at coordinate 188,905,256 of NC_086171.1, forward strand.
CCCCCGTGTTCTTGGAAGAGCAGAGAAGCTCTTTGGGGGTGGGGGGGGGGTGAATTTGAATGTTTCCAAACATTCAAACCCACCCACCCAAGTGAGTGCGTGCTTCATTGCATGTTTACTCAGAAGTAAGCCTTGTTCCCAAGCAAGCAGGCCTAGGATTACAGCCTGGGCGCGTTCCTCTCTCCCAATCTCCACAAACACACGCTCAAGATCTTGATACCCCACGAGTGTCAAGGGACATGAGAGCCCAACGCGGTGTAGTGGTTTGCGTGTTGGACTGGGACTCAGGAGATCCAGGTTCCAGTCCCCATTCGCCTATGGAGCTCACTCACCTGGCGCTTTTCGGGCTGTCACTCAGCCTAACCTACCTCACTGGGTTGTTGTGAGGATAAAATGAGGGGGGAGGACCATGTAAATCGCTTTGGGTTTCCATTCAGGGGCGGGGAGGCTAGATAGAAAATTAATAACAATGCTAAGGCTGTTTCCCCACGGTGATATTTGCAAAGGTAGCACACTCTACCAGGTTGGAGCTATCACCGTTGGCTGATGGCTCTCTCGCTCACGTTCCGTTCAGCCAACAGAGAATTCGCGGCCGCTGCCCAAACCCGGGGTCCCTCCCAACTCAGGTGATCTTAGAACCTGCACTGGGTCCGTTTCTTGCCTGGCGCTTACTGGGAGAGACTTCAAGGGCGGATCCGCTCAGTCACCTTTGATTCCCGCAAGCCGAACCAGGGGTTGACTCGGCCTGTGTGTTTTCTAAGCCAGCAACATCAAAATTCACCAAGAGCAGCGAACACTGCGAGGGTCACTTCCTACAGAAACGGACCTCTGCCCTTGAACCTTCCCACTGACACAGTTATTGGATGGGAATCCGGGAGCCTGAAGGCCCTCTCTTGTGTTGCTCCCGGGCCTGTTTTCCTGGAGGGAAATGTGGGGGGTGGGGAGGGTGAAATTGTTGCTCAATTAGCTCCAGTGATTTATTCAATGCATGCATGAGAGGACATTAATATGCGATGGCAGTTCCCACGAACAATATTCCTCGTAGGCCTTCCGACAGCCCGAGCGTGCCTCCGTCGGCAAGAGGGGGGAAATGAAGTCCAAGACCCCTTCCCTTGCACGCGGGGGCGGGGGGAGGGGGCGGCGGTGGGGCTCTTACATTGGCTCTCCTCCCCGCCTCTCAACTCATCTGCAAGCCAGCGTGGTGTGTAGGGACTCCTCATCTGAAGGCTGTGGTATCCATCGCTGCCTGATTTAAGGCGTCCGACGCATAGGCCGAGTTTGGGATTTGCTTTCTGGAACACTGTTGGCATCCCCTCCCCCACGCCCCAAGCCTTATGATGATTTCGCTTTCACATCCCCAAACAAATGGAGATTTTAAAAGTGGATAGAATTAAAGGAGAGAGAAAAAAGAAAAGAAAAATGCAGAAACACACCCAGTGTTCCGATTTCACACCTGCATCTCAGATCAAAGTGCCTTCTGGCCAAACGATCCCACGTACGTTGTTTACTTAGAGCACGGGGAGGCAAGCTGAGCTCCTCCAGCTGTTTTGGATCACAACTCCCATCAGCCTCAGCCAGCATGGCTAATGTTCAAGAGCGATGGGAGTTGTGATCCAACACATCTGGGCGGGGGGGGCAGCTGGCCTAGCCCCTGACTTAGAGGCACATTCCATTGGAATCAATGGCCTTGCAGTTACCGAGAAACGACATTGCACGTTTAGCAGCAGATGAACTCTCGCTGCGTTCAGTAGAGCTTACTCTCTAGTAAATCTGCTTAGGATCGCAGATCCTAAAGGCTGCCAGCCCGACGACACTTTTCAGGCAGTGACACCCACTCAACTCAGCGAGGCTTAAAAGTGAGTGAGCATACTGAATGGCGCTCCTCCAGGGCTCGGCTCCTTGAATTCAATGGGGAATGTGCCCAAGGCAGGATCGGAGCGTTAAGGCAGGGAGGCTTCTGGAAATAAGGCCCCGCTGAAATCAAGGGGCCTTGCCTCCGATGAAGACAGCGCCAGCCCTAAACTAGCGCCCCATCCTAAGCTGAGGCCGCGGTTACTTGAGAAGACCCCTGCATTTCACCTCGGGCGTACCTAAACCGGTTCAGAACCCACTCTGAGCATTCTTTCTTCCTTGTCTTTTGAATGCGCGTTGGAGAGATCCGCGCTACGTGTTCGCTTACCCCGGGCCACGGTTCTTAGCGGCGTGTGGCAGCAGCGGCGACTGGTGTGTCGGTGTCAGGGGGAGAGAAAAGGGACGGGCAGGTTTCGCGGCGGCTTGGCTCTCTCCCGAGGCTCAAGGGGGTTAACAGACGGAAGTCGAACGTGTTAAAGCGTGAATTCAGCTGCGGTGGCGATGAGCGAAGATCAGCCCCTGAGATTGGGGGGAACCCAGCTCTCTGCCTCCACGGTGGAAGGTTCTGCCCGGGAGAGGTGAAGCAGGCTGGATCGGGGAAGACCCGTTCTGAATTAGGTCGCTCACAAGACCCCAGTCCTAAGGCCTTGGAAGACAAGTGCCTCTGGTAGAGGTACTACCAAAAGAGTATTACTAGCAGACAGGCCCACGAATTCTCCGGAATGTTCCTCCGCCACGTCACTTTTTAAAACTGTATTCTGTGAGCATCTGCGGTTGTTTTGGCAGCATGGGTGGCGGGCTGACCGTGTGCACCCAGGTCCTGCTACATTCCCTCCCCCGGAATAAATAGAGTGGGTTTCCAAGGTCTTTTCAAGCCGGGCAGAAGATGGGATGGACCCTGATCCCGGACCATCTCCAAAGGTGCTTTCTCGATGTCAGGCCTGGGCGTTACAATGCAGACTCGGGGGTGAGGAGGGGTCAGGGGAAGAGGCGCGCTTTCCTTTTAGGAGTCAACTGCACTGAAGTGAGGGTGGGCTCGCATAGAAAGAGACGTGGTTTTGCTGCTGCTTTGAACCCGAGGGGAGAGGCCAAGGGATCTCGCTCAAATGGTATTTTCATTCGAACGTGTGAATTGTTGTTGGGGCGACTATGAGAGAGCCTCAGGAACAGGTGGAGCTTTGCAGAGATTGAATGTTGCCCGATCCTTGCCTTGGTTAGGACCAGGGCTGTGTCGTTGTCCTCAGGCCAAAGTTCAGCAAGCAGCAGATGCTCTTGACACCCCACACACCCTGTTATGAATCTTCTCTCCTTCCCCAAATTAAGGACGTTGAAGGCCTGCAAGCATCGCAAGCCAGGTCATTTGGATGGTCTATCCCAAACCTAAGCATCTTTACAATCGAACCTCTCGGTGAAATCAATAGCGTTTGCTGCCAAGTTAATGCATTTAGAAACAGGGTGCCCATCAGTTTCTGACAAACTAGAATAGTTGTTTCTAGTTTGTTATTAGAAGGACTAAAACATCTCAGGGCTCACATATATTGGACAACTAACCTGATCTACCACAGAATTTAAGTCACAGATTATTATTGATTATTATTGTTATTATTGGTCATATTGAAGGCTTTGGGACTAAGGCTACAATCCCATTTGTACTTACATGGGAGTAAGATCCATTTAACAGAGTGGGACTTCTGAGTAAGGATACATAGGATCAGGAGTGCGTTTTAAGTATGCCGGTTTAATCAGCTGGCAGATCGGGCTGGAAGGAAATTTTTCTTGAAGTCATATATGCCTCACCTGAATAGATGAGTTTGGACCTACCTAATAAGTTTTTTGTTCCATGAATGCAACCCGTGCCCTCCAAAGAAAATGCCATTTCAATGATATTAGTAAGCAAAAATAGGAAACAATTTTAATAACCAAAACAGAAACCAGTCTGAATAAAACTACAATAAGACCAAGAGGTGTTTTTTTAATATTTTTCATATCATAAGCAGGATTTGAAATTGATCCCTTCAGAATGTTTACATGAAATAAAAACATTATTATTATTATTATTATTTTCTGCTGCTGCGATGCTGCGACTTCAACACAGTTGAATCCGTAAAAACCCAAAAGCTCAGAGGGGTATTTTCTGATGCATGACTATTAATATCCACAATATTTAAAACGGCAAGCACCATGCTCTTCATTTATCACGATTCTTGGTATTACTGTTAATTTATAAACTAATACAAACTTAAAATGCATCCGGCCAGCAGTGCCAGCAATCCGTAAAAGAAAACAAAAAATAAAAGGTTTTCATTTTGGTATTTTTGTCAGTGCAACATAAAATCCTTTTACTGACCTGCAGGAGGAAAAAAAACCCAGGAAAAATCAAAACAAGAAAAAAGTATAAGAAGAATAAGCAGAATAGAACACCCATAAGACTCCAAACTATTAACTATTCGCAGTTGCTAGGAAATTTGGCTAAATTCTCACTGGCTGCATAAAGGAGCAGATTAAACATTGCAAGAGAATACACCTTGACAAAGTGAAGTCTCTGTCTTTAAAACTAACATCTTTTGAAAGAAAAGAGAGGTTTTCCTATGCTTTCAGAAGTCATTCATAATATTACACTGATCAACTTAACTCCAATCAGAACACAAGCACGTGAGCAGGTCAGGACGCAGCCCCTGAAACTGACTAGCATCTCTCTGCGTTAGGAAATGAAGTGGCCAATTGTTGCCTGGGTGGGGGTTGTGGGATGGGGTAATCACAAATTCTAACCTCTCTTTTATTTTCCTGAGTGTATGATAAAATCAGATGGTCCAAACAGAAGATAGCTGTGGAGTGATGGACTGCGGGAAGACCCAGCATCGAATTCACACACTGCCACTTTAAATAATATTCTTCCTAGATTACTGAGTATTATTCTTTTTTTCGCTTTCTGAAGGACACCTCTAAATATCCTTAGGCTGCAATCCTATACCCACCTACGTGGAAGCAATCCCCATACAACTCAAGGGGACTTACTTCCGAATAGACATGTACAAGATTGCACAGTGACTTGGAAGTTAAGTCCAATTTACTTCAGTGGAACTTAATTCTTTCTGACTTCTCAGTATATTTAAAATCAGGGTGTTAAGAGGTTAGGCATGTCATTTTCTGGCCCAACAAAAACCAAAATGAAAACTAAATCTAAAGAAAAAAGTTACAGCTTTTAAAAGTGCACCAAATATACAAAGTTGTTTTCTGAATGCAAAAATGCCCAGAATTTCTCTCACACTCTCTCTTTTGTAGTTGATTATTTTCCTAAAGAATGACCAAAACCATCGAAAACCAGCCTGCTGAAATGTTCTTGTGTTTTGCCCTGTGTGGGTTGATGTGACTGATATATTTACAAGCTAACCGAGGGCCCAATCCACCAACTGTACTCTTGAGCACCAGCCCTATTCATTTCAATGAGAAGTGCACAGGAGATGTTCCTGGTGGATTGAGCCCAAATTAAAAAATAAAAAGAGAAACAGCAACAAACAATTGCATGAGCTGTAGAAGGAGGGCTTTTCATATTATATATATATAACTCGTGACATTTTCTTACTTAATGAAAGAAAACAAACAGTAACAGCAGAGAAGAAAAAAGAAGAAGCTAAGGGTCCATGATCAACAACATGCGAAAAGTTTAAACAAGAAAATGGTACAAAATAGAAGTTACCGTACATGTCCAGCATGCAGGATTAATATTTTTAATGCAGATTTTTCGTATTTTTTTTCTATATAATCAAGCAGGCAATAAAACCTAGGAGGTTTCTCTCTCGCTCTCTTTTTGTTGCGTCTCCCCATATCTCTCTTCAATGGAAACGTCCCACCTGAATTCTCTCACTCTCACTCTCTCACTCTCACTCTCGCTTTCTCTCAAGGCAGGCAACATAAGAGGAGTCTGTATATACTGTCCTCTCTCCTTTTGCAGGTACGTCGTGCATTCCCCTCCCTCTTTTCCTTTCTTCTTTCGTTTTTTAAGAACTCCAAAGCAGATATTCTAGATGGCTTCTCCGGTGCCCATCCCTTTGTTTTGCAAAGTCCAGGTTAAAGTTCTACAAGCAAGCAACCGATTCGTATAAAACATTTTTTTAAAAAAAACAAACCACAAACCAGTCCTTTTCTTCCCCTCCCCACCTACCTCTCTCCCCTCCCCACTTTCTCTCTCTCTCTCTCTCTCTCTCGCTAACTAAGATGAGAAGTTGCACCCCCTCCCCCTCCAATCTTCACAGCTAATCTAGAGTAAGACAAGACGCTCCAAAGATAGCACAGTCATGAATTACAGGCAACCCACCCATTCCCGGCCTCTCGGTTATTCTTCCCTCTCCCTCTCTTTCTCTTTCTCTCTGCTCACGACGGATGGAAATGTCAGCGGATGGGAGAGGGGGACAAGTGGGGGGGGGCGGGCGGGAGGGGGGGATCTCGGCCGGTTGCTTTCGAAAGGACTCACATGAAGAACTCGGGAGAAGACGGGTTGTCACTGGTGGATCCGGCCTCTCGGAAGCCATTGCTGGCCAATTTCTCGCACTTGAGCTTGTAGGCGTCTCTTTCTCTGGCCAGCCGGGTCACTTCTTGCTTGAGCTGTTCCACCTGCTGGATGAGTTGGGTCTTCTCGTTCTCCAAGTGATGCTTCTGCTGGACCCGCTTGTACCTGCAAGACTGGGCATAGCCTCTGTTCTTCAAGGTCCGCCTCTTCTGTTTGAGGCGGATCACCTCGTCCTTGGTGAAGCCCCTCAGGTGCCGGTTAAGCTCTCGCACCGACATGGAGACCAGTTGGTCATCGGAGAACCTGTCCTCCACGCTGCTGGAAGAAGACGACGAGGAGGACGAGGAGGACGACGAGGAGGGGTGAGGCTGATGCGTGTTCTGGAGCTGCTGGGAGGAGTTGGAGGCATTGGAAGGGGTCGGAGACGCCTGGTGGTGGTGAGGGTGGTGGTGATGGTGGGGGTGCCCATTGCCGGACAGGTCTTCGTGGGTGACCCCTGCATATTGGTGGTGATGATGCTGATGGTGGTGGTGAGGGTGATGGTGATGGTGGGCAGTGGCCCGGAAGCTCTCGAAGCTCTGGAGCTGCTGGGGCACCTGGTGGGCACCAATGAGGGCTTCCACTGCGTCCTCCGGGGTAAGGTTGAGCGCCTCGGGGTTCATCTGCTGGTAGCTGTTGGCCATCCAGTAGAGGTCCTCCAGGTGAGTCTTCTGCTCGGTGGGGCTGAAGCTGGGCGAGGAAGGCACCGAGCTGCACGGGGTGCTGATGGGGGTGGAGGACACCGAGCCCGCCGGCTGGAGGCGCGTGCAGTGCCTGCCCGTGCGGTCGGCTCTGCCCAGGGGCTCCTTCTTCACGTCGAACTTCATCAGGTCGAAGTCATTGACGTACTCCATGGCCAAAGGACTGGTGGGCAGCTCGGGGCCGATGCTCAGCTCGCCAGCCATTGTGCTGGGCTCGGGTGGGCGAAAGTCTCCTCTCTCGATGGAGAGAGGAGGCGGCGGCGGAGGAGGAGGAAGGCTCACCGGCTCGCCCCCTCACTCCAGAGTCCCAGTCTTCCCAGGGCCAGCCAGCCCGAAGTAACTTTCTTCTTCGCCCAAGCAGCCGCAGCCAAGCCCCAGAGCGAGCGAGTCAGACGGCAGCCGCGACGCTCTGCTTCTCCCCCTTCTCTCTAACGGGGGCGACGGCGATGCAACGGCGCAACAAACGAGCCCAAAAGAAATCGCGCCGCCGCCGCCGCTTCTCCTCCTGCTGCTGCCAGAAACCCGCTGGCACCAAAGAGAAAATGTATGTACTTTAAGGAAGAAAGACAATCCGGCGAAGCTGTCGTTGCGATTTCTCCTCCCTCCTGCGGGGGAATAGAGCTAGGCAAGCAGCAGCAGCAGCAGCAGCAGCAGCAGCAGCAGGACCGGCTCTCTCGCTGGCTGGCTTTTGTTTGTAAGTCCGGCTTTTCTTTTGCCCACCGGCGCCCTCGGAGCAACTTTTCGCAGGCTTGCGCCGCTCGCCAGAAGGGCGGCTGACGGCTTGCAGTGGCAGAGTTTGGGATCGCGCTGGGAAGAGGGGAGGGCGGGAGGAAGCGAGGCGGGGAAGGGGAAGAGGAAGGGGGGAAGCGCGCACGCACGGAGCCAACCGCCTCCGCCTCCTCCACCGCCGCCGCCGCCTCCTCTGCGAGGTCTGTGCTCGGCTCCCGCCGCAGCCTCCAGCGCGAGGATTGAACAGCTGTGATTCGCCGAACCTCCCCACTTTGCTCCTTATATCGTTTGCTCCGATGACACTCCGGGGGAAGGGGCGGCGCCGGCCGAGCGCTCAACCAACCGCTGCCCGGGCGCGGAGTTCCTGGGGGTTGCCGGGGGCGGGGCCCGAGCTTGGAAGAGGCTGACAGCTCCCAGCCGGTCAGCTGATTGGCAGCTGGGGAGAACGGACGGACGGACGGACGGCTGGCTGGCAGGCTGGCAGGCTGGCTGGCTGGGGCAGCGACTCCCGAAGCCAGCCTGGTTGCACGGCCGTGGGTTCAGCTCCGCCGCCGTCTCCACTCCCCGGGCCTTGCAATGTACAGTCCCGGGCCCGATCTCTTCCCCACCCCGCCTCGAGGGCTGGGATGGTTTATGCGTTCTCCAACTCCCACCAACACCACACGCACACGCGCGCCGCCCCCATCATACCCAAAGAAACAGCCAAAGAATTCCACTGCAGCGACAAGAAAAGGGTTGCAACCTTGGTCTGGGACGGGTCGCTTGCCCAGCCAAGGACAGAGGGAAAGAGAGTGGCAGTCGAGTTTACACAACCCCCGTTGGCTTTATATAACTCAAGCGCGGTGTGTGGTGGTGGGGGGAGGGGAGATTGCAGAGACCCCGGGTTAGAGATCCCGTTCAAAGCAAGCCAAATCGAAGCGCTGGAAGCCCCTTGCTAGGGCGGGGAGGGGGGTGGAATTAAGACCAGCATTTCACCTCTTGGGGACGGCCTGCGATTGCCCCTTCTCCCCGAGTGACTGCCTGCACAGAAGAAGTCCTTTTGCAAGATTTGGGGCCGCGGGCGGGGTGGGGCGGGGGGCGGCGTGGAGGCGTTCCACCAACAGTGTTTTTGTTTGAACATTTTGTAACGATTAAGGGAGATTAAGGCGCGCTCCGGCTCTCGCTCTCTCTTCTCCTTTGCTCTTCGCTGTTTCTTTCCCTGCCGCTTCTGCTCCAAACGGGCATAAAGCGCGACCTCAAGTGGTCACGGGGAGAATAACACCCAGTCGTCGAGGAGGGAAAGAGAACGCTCCCGGGGGGCTGGAGGCGAAACTGAAGTCTTGGGTTGCACCAAGAGGAATAGAAGGTACCCGGACCCTCGAAGTGGATCTGCCTGACATACCCGGAGAGATCCGTCTTCGCACAGCGCTTGAAATCCGGGGGGGGGGGACAGCTTTCTCAAGAGAGATCGCGGAGTTATTCGTTTATCCACCTGCTATTCACGCACAAAAGGGGGCGTCTTTCTCGCTTATTTACTCCTCCCCCCCCCGCTTTTGAAATCCGATTGATCAAGGGGTCTATGACCTCTGTCGGTTTTCATTCTGATGAGGAAGATGATATGTGATGCAAAGGATCTCCTGCCCTTCCCCCCTCCTCCTCGTCCATCATCACCATCAAAGCAAGCTACTGAAACTTTTTTAACAGAACAGGGCAATGTGGGTTATTTGACCGTAGTCCAGAAACCGCTAGGTGGAATGCAAGTAAGGACGCAATGCCCACCAGTTATTAACACCTTGAGTACATAACGTGAGAACGACATAACGTGAGAATGAACGTGCCTAGCTCCTCTCGAGCAACCCAGACCTTAAACACGCTGATTTATCTCAACGATCTTCATAGTTGAGCCACTTCACATCACCGCCTTAGACGGCTGACTTGGAAGCCCGTTTCACAGAAATAAATAATTTTAAAAAAAAGGATTTTAAGGCACTGATCGTAGGAGGAGGTTTGTGGGGGCTGTGAGGCCTGCTGTGAAACCGCTAGAGGCTGGGACTGGGAGGGATGGGCACCTGCACTTTTGACATGGAAGGAAGTTCGGTTCAAGAGACTCAGGGCAGTTGCTTCCGAGGAGCCAAGCTAATAGGCGTGGTGGAAGAAAGTGTTCCCCATAAACCGTGATGGTTTCGCCAGGGAGGAAGAGAGCGAGAGAAAAGCTCGCCCGGTGGGGTGGCGAAAGAGACGGAATCACCCTTCAAAGCTGCCTAGACCAGATCAAAGCGCATCACCGGCCCAAGTGTGAGGAGAAGCCAGAATATGAGGGAAACGGGCACATTAATGATGGGGGAGGGAGGAAAATCTCCACTCCTTGGCATTTCAGGCGCTCTGAGTTTGGAGAAACGATCAGATCCGTGCGTGTCTTTTGAATTTCTCCCATGGACATCTGCAGAATATGTAATTCCTCCAACCTTTTCTCTCTCGCCCTCCCTGACACGCGCATGCACGCAGACACGCCATCCAGTGCCTCTTTCCTTCCACGTGCTCGATCCAAAAGCCCTCGCTAAACATCCTGTGCACGTTTACTTGCAAGCAACGCTGCCTTCCGTGGGATGCACTCTCCCCATGCAACTGAGTACGCCCAGGCTGGCAGCCTTAAAACCGCGCCACTTTCCCCCCGTTTGACAACCGCTTCGGTTTTTTATTTCCTGATGGGTTTGATCGCATCCAGCAGGCGAGGTGCAGCATCTCTCTCCGCGGCTTCCTCTCCCCCGCCGCCACCACGTCCCAGTCCCCGCCGCGCGCCGTAAAAAGGCACAGGTACATAACCAGAAGAGAGCCCCGAGCGAACTCGCCCTTGCGGCTTTCGGAAACGGAGTCAGGCAGACGGTCCCTGCTCGGCTGCAAAAGCCCGGCGAGTTCGGATTCCGCCGAAGAGGCATCACCCGGGATGCCTCCATCCTTGAATCTCTTGCCCTACAAGGCCCTGATCCACAGCCCTCTCAAACCACACACAAAGGGGGAGGGGGAATAGAAGAAGCCGGTTGACACATTCAGGCACTCTGGAGACATTCCGTGGAAGTGACCCGCAGTCGGGTAAGGCCCCGATCCAGCACAAGGGTTCGTTAGGCGTGCTTATTTTACCTTCACATCGGGATTTCCACGGAGTTCGGTAGAACTCTGGCTACCCCTCTCCCACGATTTTAAACTTATTTGCCGCAAGTCAGTTTCCTAGAAATCGAGGACTTAACTTCTACGACAATGTATTTAGGATCGGGGCCTGGGTTTCAAGCAAAAGCCGGCTGGCATCGCAGCCTGGCATAGTCAGTAAAGACGGTTACTTAAAAGCCGGTCTGCCTGATTTCAGTAGTACGGCGCCCCTGTGCACGTGTACTCTTACTGACGAGTAAGTCCCCCTCCAACTCACTGAGACTCTGTCTTTTGAGCAAGCTTGGTTAGGATCGCGCCGCAGGTAGGTTAGGATCGCCGCCTTAGAGCATGAGGAGGTTCTCCGTAGGCTTGCAACAGATTTCAGTGAAAAGCGTTTACTTCAGTTCACTCGCTTGCAAACCCTTTAGCTTCGCCGCCCGATCCCAACCGCGTTTACTCAGTAGTAAGTTCCGCTGAATAAAATGGGACTTCCTACCCACAGAGCCGAGTGCCTCTGTGTGTTTGGGATTGTGATGACAATTGGCCCGCGGATCGGGGACATTCACTTTCGGTTTAAATCAGTCCCCCCCGCACAAAAAAGGAAAAAACCCTCCTCCTGTTGTTGTTGTTGTTAATAATAATAATAATAATAATAATAATAATAATAATAATAATAATCTTTTTGAAAAGCGAAAAGCGAGGTATATCTGCCCAAGTGCAACCAGTTAGAGGAATGCATAAAATACCACGGGATTTTTTTTGAGGGAGGGGGAGGGGACGCAGAAGAGGTGCCACCACAAAGTAAGATCTGTTGGAGTTTGCTGAAGAACAAACAATTTCCGAAGCAGATGCTCTTTTAAAGACAACACATCCCCAAAGAAGGAGGCATTGATCATTCAAAACACCTCGCGCGTTGCACCTTTCCGGAAAGGCTTGGAGGGTGGGGGAGGATAACCACAGTGCCCTGCCCCGCGCAGAGACCAAATCCAGTTCTTTCTTTCTTTCCTTTTTTTTAAAAAAGGACTATTCTGAGAATGAATCCTTTGCAAGGGCGAGACCAAAGGCTGCGGTAGAAGGACTGATCAGCTTGCTCCCCTGCGTGATAATGTCACTATTTTGCTTAATCCCCCCCACACACGTTTCATATATTCCCCCCACCCCAAACTGGTGTGCGGTGAGCATTTCTCAGAGCTTCGCTCGGTCTCCATAAACTATGCAGAATTCCACCTATGTTTTAAACAGCTATTTTATCCCTTTTATCCTTCCCCATTAACGGTTTAAAGACATCCTACAAAACGTGGGCTCATTTGGAACAAAACAAAATTCCCCTTCGGTTTTGTTCGAAATTGGAGCTTTGTGCACTCTGCAATTTATTGGGCGATTTTTTAATTGAAATCCTCGAAGTTTTAATCAGCCCCGGAATTATACAGGGCATGGAAGGGGATCCTTGAAACACTTGTCATGAGATTTCAATGGCAGATTTACGAGTGGGCTTAAATCTCTTCCGCTAAAACCACACTCAAGGAATTCCCTTTGGCTGTTTTGTATGTCCACAGTATGCAATCCGGCGTGATGAAAATACTCGAGAGTTTGGCTACAGAATTCGGTGTGATGTGGGTCGCACCCAGACACCACAACCCCTTGTGAACGTGGGATTCCTCCCCTCCTCTGGATTTTCTTGAAAATGGTGAATGTTTAGGAGTGCAACCTTGGAAATGCGTCTCATTGACTTTAATAGCACTTATTCCCAAGGATCAGGTCATGGACACACAGAAGGCATAAAACACCGCACAAACCCCATTGAAATTAATGGGAACTGTGCAAAAGCAAAGGATCCCATTCATATCAATGGTGCTTGAGCAGGAGAACTTCACAGTGGATTTTGCCCTTACTTAGAAAGAATACCCTGATTTTTTTTGGGGGGGGGTTACATCTAGTGGAAATAAATCCCATTGATTTTATTGGGCTTTAAAAGAAAAAAATAAATAATAAAAGAATGAGATTTACTTCCATGTAGTAGTGCGTATAGGATCGGAAAGCACTCTTGACTCAGGCTGCCCTGAAGAACACGCCTATGCACGTTTACTCGGAAGTAAGACCCATTATATTCAACGGGGCTTAAACGTCTAGACGTTTAGGACTGCAGCCTAAATCCCTTTGATTAAGCCCCTTAACTTCGCCCTTACTGGTCTGGGGGGCTTTTGATCCGGAACACACCCGGCGCTGCTTCACAGCTCACTGATGTTCGGCGATCCGATCCACACATGCAGCTTCTTTACAGTGCAATGGTATGCATTCAGGAGTAAATCGCCTGGAGTTCAGTTCATGGGGCTTTCTCCTATCGGGCTGCAGCCTTCGTGGCTGGTGTGATTAGGACGCAAGGGAAGGGTGGATCACACACACACACACACACACACACACACACACACACACACACACGTCTTCTCGCGCTACCAGGCTCAGCAATGCGCCTCTCCCGCTGGCTCATCGGCTCTGTAAAGCGGGCCGTTCAATAAACAATTAACCAGGCGAAGACGAGACTCCGAAGCGGACGCGCGCCTGGCCTTCGAAGAAACGCTGCTGTCCAGAGCCGAAGGAGCGTCTTGCCTTTTTGCCCCACCCCGTGACGACACCTAGAAGGCGCCCCTTAGAAATAAAATTTGAAAAAATCTGCCTGACTCCGGCGTCACAGCTGATGATACTTATGCTCCGGATCTAGTGCAGAGATATACGCGATGGGACGCGGAGCACGCCCGGAAAATCTGAACCCAGGACTTCCGAGCCACAAGCCCCCCGGGTTAAACCTGTCCTCAGGTCTGCGGATGGGTGCCTCGCTCCTTCGGAAAGTTGCGATCCCGGTTAAGGAGAGCCGATTTGGGGCTCATTTACCCCCCCCCCCTCCCCGCCACCACCACCACCACCACCAGGAGGGCTGAAGGGTTCTCAATCAAATTAATTCAGACATCTTCAGCCCACTCCTTGGGGTTACACCCGGGTTGGGATGAAGGCTAGAAATCCGCTTTGCTTCCGTGCGCTTGACTTCAAAGGGAGAGAGAATGATTTATTCCTCCCTAGAAATGTCAAAAATGCCAGTTGATTGGATCGCGGATCCAAGTCCAGAGAATAAGCGGCTGCTTCTCTTCCTCCTGTTTTAAGGAGAGGAAAACAGGGAGGGGGAAATAGCACCGGCTGGCGTCGGAGGACCCCTCCCTCTCAGCCTCTAGGTTACAGTCAAGTGTTAACATTCTGCGCAAAACTTCTTTCTTGCTTCTTAGCTTCCTTCTCTGATCCACCCCGCCCCGCCCCAATCCGAAATTTCAGAGGAAGGGGCGCACAACCATTCGCGTCAGGCACCGCCAACGACTTCACCACGCACAGAGATCTCGCCCCTACGAGTTCCAGCAAAAAAGACGGACCTAATACCTGTAGAGCTCGGTGTCAAAGGGTTCAGCTTATTTCAAAGTCGTGGCGGGAAGGGAACACGACTTACCACGGAGTACTTGGAAGTGCATTTCAATGAAATCGAGAGGAGGGGGTGTTATTCTGTCCAGCCCACGCCCTCATGGGCGAGGTAAAAAACAAACAAACCTCCGATCTAAAATACCTTCACTAGTATGGAATCTGTTTCATTGAGTTTAGTTTGGAACGTGGTTCCAAACGTGTTGACAATCGGCAGAAAGGTCGTGAAACAAACTAGATACACCTATGATGTCCCCTTTCTCCTCCCCCCCCCCACCTCCTCGCCTCACGGCTTTCAGTATACCCACTTAGGAAGGTACATATACATACCATTACAAAGAGAGAAGCAGCACCTATATATTCTGGAGGGTGCGTTGTTGATTGGAATAGCAGCAACTTATTCCTAAAGGGACACCTTTTCGACCAAGAGATGTTGGTGGGAGGGGTTTGGAGAGGAGGGAGAGAGGGTCCTTTGGGGGGGGGAGTTTGCCTGCAAGTTAAGCATGGTAAAAGGAGTGGGGGAGGGTAGAAAAGATGGGGGGGGTGAAGGTACCACTTTGAATGCATTTCAAAACGTATGAAAGCAGCCAGCCACAGGGATCTTCTGGTATGCTACGTCCCCCCCCCACCCCTTTGTAAAGCAACAGCAGCCCTAGTTAATCATCGATCGCAGATCAGACAGCGTGCATTAGGTATGGATCAGACAAGGGAGTAGGAGTGTCCAGGATAGATTCTTTGAGCATGTTAGAGGTGGCCCACGAAAATAGGTTTTAAATTTGCTAATGGGGATCCTTCTCTAGTTCTCTCCATCTTTCACTGGTTTGGCGACACCCAAGCCCGATGACATTTGTGGAAGGAATTTAGATCGGACGGGCCCTTGAATCTGTAACGTCTCAGGAGAAACGAATTCTCCATATGCTTTGACTGACCCAACACTAACTCGAAGCAAGCGAGCGCTGCAGGTGGATCTGACCTTTGGGAAAGCCCATGGAGACAAGCTCGTCAACACGGCAGGTATTCCCGAAGCGTCCGCAGTGTTCGGAATGAATGAAGGAGGCAGGTATTCCGTGTCTCCAAGCTCCTTTCCCTCTTGCCCGTCCATCTACACCGCAGATGCTTAAAGGCACAGCAGTAGTGCTTTTGTGCAACTAATGGTTCCATTCGCTGAATGAATGCATTTAGGTCTAATGAGAACTTGCACCTTCAATTGCCATATTTGCTGCTCCCCTTTGGTTAAGCCACGGATGTCTTTGGAAGTCTATGCTACCTCACTGAAGCACTTCTACATGGGCTACTTGTACAGGGTTCAACCAGAGTGAGCAAAGTTATGATCAGTAATACGTTCTCTTCTCTTTCCATCCATCTCTCTCTCTTTCTCTCTCTGTCTCTGTGTCCTCCACTTCCCATGCCACCCAACTAGGTAATCAAAAATGTTAACTTTCTACGCACTTACACCTATTATAAGGTAAGATGCCTGCACAATTATTTCTGTATTTGCTTACATCATTGCTGTGAACCACCTTTCCCCAAAGGCTCAGGATGGATGACAGGAGGACAGTCATTTAAAACTGAACAAAACTAAAGTAAACTACAAACGAATCCCTGTCCCAAAGATTCATGTAAGTGGATCATAGAATCATGGAATAGTAGAGGTGGAAGGGGCCTATAAGGCCATCGAGTCCAACCCCCTGCAATTGAAAGTGGATCTTGCAAAGAAAATGAGAAATGGTTTTGTTTTACAGAGAGACACCTCTCCTTTCCCTGTTTTCAATGGCAAGATTCATTTTTGTAAGTTCCTAGTCCTCATGGTTGAGGGCAACATTTCAAAGAGTTGTAAAGTGTTGAGCGAACACAGGCATGGCTTTTTGGTCCCTCTTATTTCCTATTCCTTTCCCTTCCTGTGAGTGCAGAATACTTATGTCAGTGACTCTGAATATGACCACATAACTACACACATCTACACTCTCAATCCAATCTACAATCCCCATCAAACCAAAAGATTTGGATTTAAAGAGCATCACTTACCACTGAAAAAAATGGGGTACTGTATTACTCACCCAAGTATTTTGGTTGATTGGGAAATGTGAACTGGGTTGACTGTGAACCTTTTGGATTTGACATTCTTTTGGCCCTTGAATAAATCTGGCCGATCACGCTGATGGCAAAAAAAATGGGTGTACTGCAAACAACTCCAAATCTCACACTGATCATGTATTGATTTGTCAGTAAATCTTTATTTCACTTTTGTTTCCCCAGTTGTTCAGAGGAATAGGCCATGAACAGATGAGTTTTCTTGGTGTTCTAGAATTCAAATGCTGCATTTTTGACAGAAGGAAGTCTATGACAGGAGGTCACCCATCTGCATAACTCACCATACTGTTAGTGAAATAGAGTTCCATTGGAAAGGTCTAATTAAGTGAAGTCTACCTTTTCCCAAGTCTGCTCAATCTATGGTATTTGATTGAAAAGCCAGCATGTCAAGAACAGCCATGTGTACCTGCTGCTACCACATGCAGGTTTCAATTGGGCAGTGCTGGGAAATGGTATTTGTAAATGATATAGTTACAGTAGATGTGCATAACGAACTAGTCACCAGCAAGGATCATATACCAGTTCATTATGGCCTTAGCTAGACCTAAGGTTTATCCTGGGATCGTCCCGGGGTCGTCCCTGCCTGCTCCCGGGATATCCTGTGCGTCATTTACATGAACAGGGATGACCCCGGGATGATACTGGGATAAACCTTAGGTCTAGCTAAGGCCTATATTTTGTAGAAGAACCTGGGATGACACTGAAGTTTGCAACTTTAAATTAGAATTGGCATAATGGAGACATAATCTAGAGATCCAATGAAGAAGCCTTCATCCATCTTGTTTTGAAATTTTGATCTTGTGGTACCCAAAGCCCAGAGCATTCTCAGTGCTCATGCTACAGCTATGGAACCCTTTTCCCTAGCGAAGCATGCCAGAACATCTCATTGGTTCAATTTAGCTAAGTTAGTGAAAACATTATTTTTTTAAGTGCATGGCTGATATGTGAAAGTTATAGCACAATCCCATACATGATTGCTCAGAAGTAAATTGCACTGAGTTCAATACCGGGTTTAGTTAGTGGGACTAACATTGCAGCCTTAATCTCTCCCCCATGTTGCTGTTGTTGTTGTTCTACCTTTTACTGTGCTATTTAAAATTTTGCACATTTTCAAATTTCACTTTTGCAACTTGCCCTTGTGATTTTTTTTTAAAAAAAACTTCAATCAACTTAAAGTTGAATGTTTTTAAGGGGAAAAAAACTGATTAGTACTTCCTTTGCCAAATTAAGTCCATTTGCACTTTATTTTTTCCTTTAAATAATTTATTTATTTATTTATTTATTACATTTTTATACCGCCCAATAGCCGAAGCTCTCTGGGCGGTTCACAACTCTCTGGGCGGTTCACAATAAATAAAACACACACACACACGCACACACACTTAGGTCTGCTGAGAATATTTATTGCATTTCTTAGCCCTCTTTCAATAGTGCATCCTTCCCAAGGATTCTCCTATTTAGAAGAATATGTTAGCTTGTGTGTGTGTAAAATTTGGATGCAAAATTTGAAATGTGATACTTTGCTTGAGAATTCAAGCCCACATTGCAAATTCATTTAAACTATTACATTTAAACTTATTTATAACCCATAGAACAAACAGTAAGTCTATATAATACAATATAGCCATAGAATACTATATAATGTCCCTTTCAGCCTTTTCATTCAGGCTACCAATTTCCTTTCAATGGGGGGAAAAACCTTACTTGTATAGAGAGAATGTTGGAATCCCCTTATCTGCTGCCTAAAGATTTAAATATAATCATAAACCCTATGCTGCATATTTTTGTTTTGTTTTGTTTTTGCTCTTTTCACCCCAAATCCCCATTAGGGATTTTGTTTGGTTTCTGTTTTGACAGCTTCTGTGTATGTGTGTTTGTGGAGGTTCCTCTGTGCTGTTTCCTGATTTAATATCAGTGCAGTCACAGGAGAAGGATGCACAGTTAGCATTTTTTTCACAAAGTATTTTTCAAACTCCTTTTTGATGTACTGGTCAGGTTTGCAATTTTCACATTGCTGTTGATCAGAGAGTGATGGATCAAGTTTATTGTGCCCCATGGGGGGAAAGAGGGGGAGTGTGTCTCACCTTATTCATATACAGATCTCTCTTCACCTAATGAAGCATAATCCTCTTCCCTCAGCCTCTTCCTCCCAATATCACACTTAGAATAAGCCTAAATTATGAGGAAAGTGGGTTAGACTTTTGCAAAAAGACTATCTTGAAATTCGTTGGATAGGGAAATGTTGGGCATAGTAAAATGATGTCTTGAAAGAACATATCAAGGATGCACTTTAATCAAGGAACCAAATGTTTTGTTTTGTTTGCATTTTGTTTAGAGATGTCAGAGAAATCCGCAACAGAATTAAATAAGTTCAGATTTCTGTGAATCTGACCCTTTGTTTCCTCAGCAGATCACCTTTTCCGAAATCACATGGCTTCCACAGACTTGTGGACGGGTTGTTGTTGTTTTTTACTTTCCAGAATTTGACACAACTTTAGTCATAGAAAAATAAGTAGAATTAAAAACAACAACAACAAAGAACACCACTGACCCAACATGTGCATTTTCCCCATAGGTTAAAGCATGAAATTTGGGGGGGGGGTGCACATCAGGAGGGGATTTTCACATTTTCACAAGTGCAAATTTGTACAAATTCAGGAAATTGGGGGGAAATACAATTCCACCATTGAACAGACAGTGGAACGAAAAGCGCTTGACAAACCATGAAATACAGAAAGAAAGGATTTTTCAAAATATGTACATCCCAAGTTTGGCTTGTTCCTCATTGTATCTCACTGCTGTTCTTCAGCTCTTTCTAATACTATTTTGGCATCACAGGTTATATTTTCCAAGCACGTAGTGGAAAACATACATTCACACATATAGCTGCACACCCAAAATAACTAATAATAGTGATAACAGTGATAAGATGTCCAAAATGGGGAACTATCTTGAGGCATCTCTTTCGTAAAGGAGTTGAACCTCTTTCAGTCCAGGGGCCAAATTCAGTTTTGAAGATGCTCTCAGGAGCTGCATTCCAGTGGTGGGTAGAAGGAGATGGGCCCCAAATATCAGATGTATCCAAAATACCAGCATATTTTAGCTTAAGGTTCTTTCAGTAATGAAACCTGTCAGTAACTGCAAGTAAGGAAGCCATAGAAGAGGGAATTCAACCTTTTCAGAAGGGTGGGGTGGGGACTGTGTAAGAGCCAATAAACACCCCCCCCCATGATTGGCAGTTGGGCGAAGGGGCTGGGGTCAGGAGTCAGGGGAAAGGGGCATGGCCATTTGGGGAAACTCAGAGGTCCACATTGGGACTCCAGGCAGGCCCAATTAGGCCCATGGGCCTGAGGCTCAGCACCCTCGCTCTATGGGATTGAAAAGTAGTCCAGGCGACATAAACTAAAAACAACCCTGTCGGACCCAAACAAAACTAACAGAATAAAGGAGTGAAGTTCTGTGATAAATGGGCAGACCTGCCCAAAACCAGCTGAATTTATATTTTGTATATGCCTTGTTGCTGTTGTTTTAGAAAAAAGGTAAAAGGCCGGGATAGGATGAGAAATGACATGGGACAATGGTCAGGATGGAGGGACAACAGAAGACATTTGTCTAAAGATCAGCAAAGCCACACATTACACATTTTTGGTGCAGGAATAAATAACCTCCATGCAGGAAGTTGCACATTTACTTACCATAATGTACGGTTCCACTTGGAGGCTGTTTCTTCCTTTCCTTTGCCCCTTGCATGCAAGGAGATCCCAGCTACTGCATGAATTGGCTACCTGATCAATAGATACTGCAAGGAAAACACTCATACCACCCTTCTCAGTGAACAGGTATTTCCTAACATGGATGTATTATCTCCCCGCAGGAAACCTGAGCTGTAAGGACTGGTCTCCTCTCTCCTGTACCTGTTTAGTGAGGTAACAACTTTAAGGCAAATAAACCTGGAAGTGAAGATCTCATTGGTCACATGATGAAATGTGTGAACTACATACCCCATTCTGAGTATTTCCAAGTACAAATCACAGAAGCATATGTCAATCTGAAAATGCTCCCAAATTATACTGGGCTCATCCAGAAGATGTTAAATGATGGCTGTTGTTGTTCTGGAGATTTCTAATTTGGCACTGTAGCGTGATAGAGAAGGCTTCTCAGCAGAAATGATGGTGATGGAGATTCAGGACAGATAAAAGGAAGTACTTCTTCACACAGGGCTACCACAAGATGTAATGATGACCACCAATTTGGATGGCTTTAAAAGGGAGTTGGATAAATTCCTGGAGGAGAAGGCTATCAATGGCTACTAGTCCTGTGGGCTATATGCTACCTTCAATATCAGAGGCAGTAAATTTATGTACACCAGTTGCTGGAGAACATAAGTAGAGCCATGCTTATGGGTTCTTCATCAACTTATGGGTGGGAGGGTGCTGTTATGGGTGGGAGGGTGCTGTTGCACCGTGTCCTGCTTATGGGTTCTTCATCAACAGCTGATTGGCCACTCTTGTGAATGGAGTGCTGGACTGGATGGACTCTTGGTCTGATCTAGCGTGGCTCTACTTATGCTCTGATTTTCTTATGACCTGATTTGCTTCACTCCATTCTGCTACAGCCTAAAATTAGGTCCCACTCTGTCATTCAGTTTAGCAGCAGTCAGCACAGAAAACCAGTAAATTCCTTTTAGGACTTGCTAACATCATGCTCACCTTCTAGCCAAAAAACATCCCTTCCACCACCTTGCAATAACCCACTCTGTGTGAGTATTTCATTTTACAATAGTGTGTGTGTGTGATGAACAAAAACAAAGACAATGTTACCATCCATTTCTGAACCATCAAGAGTACTGAGATGAAACAGAAGAAAGCAACTAGCTAAATAAGTCTGCAATCCTATTTTTTAATTTTTTAAACATTTATATACTGCCTTATTTGATAAAAAGCCATCAAGACATTGTACAACAATTCAAAGCAACACAATCTGAACATAATAAAAACAAGAACATTAAAAAAGTAAATCATTACAACAGGTCCGTGCAACCACCTCTGTACTGGATCCTTGCCCCTCTTGGCTAATAAAAGCTAGTAGGGATGGAACAGCCGGCTGGGCCAAGGAGGTGATTAATGCCTCTCTACGAGAGGGAGTGGTCCCAGACCGTCTGAAAGAGGCGGTAGTGAGACCACTCCTGAAGAAAACTTCCTTGGACCCGGAAAATCTTAGTAACTACAGGCCGGTAGCAAATGTTCCATTCCTGGGCAAGGTCCTTGAGCAGGTGGTGGCGGGCCAGCTCCAGACACTCTTGGATGAGACTGATTATCTGGATCCATTTCAGTCGGGTTTCAGGCCCGGCTTTGGCACGGAAACAGCCTTGGTCGCCCTGTATGATGACCTATGTCGGGAGAAGGACAGGGGGAGTGTGACTTTGTTGATTCTCCTTGATCTCTCAGCGGCTTTCGATACCATCGACCATGGTATCCTTCTGGAACGTCTGGCTGAGTTGGGAGTGGGGGGCACTGCATTGCAGTGGTTCTGCTCCTACTTAGCAGGACGGCTCCAGAAGGTGGTGCTTGGGGGACATTGCTCGGCCCCGTGGACTCTTCAGTATGGAGTTCCGCAGGGATCGGTCTTGTCCCCCATGCTGTTTAACATGTACATGAAACCGTTGGGTGCGGTCATCCGGAGTTTTGGAGTGCGCTGTCATCAGTACGCTGACGACATGCAGCTCTACTGCTCCTTTTCATCCTTATCAGGTGTGGCTGTGGATGTGCTGAACCGGTGCTTGGCTGTGACAATGGACTGGATGAGGGCTAATAAACTGAGGCTCAATCCAGACAAGACTGAGATGCTGCTGGTGGGTGGTTCCTCTGATCGGATGGGGGGTGTTCAACCGGTTCTGGATGGGGTTGCACTCCCCCTGAAGGAGCAGGTTCGTAGCTTGGGGGTTCTCCTAGAACCATCTTTGTCACTTGAGGCTCAGGTGGCCTCGGTGGCACGGAGTGCTTTCTACCAACTTCGGTTGGTGGCCCAGCTACGCCCCTATCTGGACAGGGATAACCTAGCTTCAGTTGTCCATACTCTGGTAACTTCCAAATTAGATTACTGCAATGCCCTCTACATGGGGCTGCCTTTGAAGACGGTCCGGAAGCTGCAGCTTGTGCAAAATGCGGCGGCCAGATTGATAGTTGGAACAGGGAGGTTTGAGCATGTAACACCGATTCTGGCCCGCTTGCATTGGCTGCCTATATGTTTCCGAGCCCAATTCAAGGTGCTGGTCTTAACCTATAAAGCCCTACATGGCTTGGGACCACAATACCTGATGGAACGCCTCTCCTGACATGAACCTACCCGTACACTGCGCTCAACATCTAAGGTCCTCCTCCGAGTGCCTACTCCAAGGGAAGCTCGGAGGATGGCAACAAGGGAGAGGGCCTTTTCAGTGGTGGCCCCCCGACTGTGGAATGATCTCCCCGATGAGGCTCGCCTGGCGCCAACATTGTTATCTTTTCGGCGCCAGGTCAAGACTTTTCTCTTCTCCCAGGCATTTTTAACAGCTTTTTAACAGCTTTTTAACAGCATTTAACAACGTTAAGTTTGTTTTTAATGGACCCCACAATTGTTGTTTTTAAATGGATACTGTTGTTTTTATACTGTTTTTATGTGTGTGTGTGTGTGTGTGTGTGTATGTGTGTGTGTGTGTTTTTAAATTGTATACTTTTAATGTTTACTATTTTAAAATGTTGTAAACCGCCCAGAGAGCTTCGGCTGTGGGGCGGTATATAAATGTAATTAAATAAAATAAATAAATAAATAAACATTAGATTGACAAAATTTAAAAACATGGGTCTTCACACCCTTTCTCAAAACCAAGAAAGGGGGACAGTCATGTTCTTGAGGGAGAACTTTCTACAGTTTGGTGCAATACTGGAGAAAGTCCTTTCACATGTGCCTGACAAATGGGCCTCCACAGGTAACGCTATTTTTAAAAGGGCCTTTTCTGCAGACCATAATAACCAGGCAGTGTGCTAGTTCTCCAATTCCAGTCCTCAATTTCCAAGCACCTTATACTAGTACCACTCCATGCTCCCCCTTTGTGTGGGTGAGTGTGTGTGTTTGTTCTTGTTCAATCCTGTTACCCTCACTTAGGCCTAAGGATTATCCCAGGAAAATGGAGGGATCATCCCTGCCTGCTCCCGGGATCCCCTGTTTGGCATTTGGATGCACAGGGATAATCCCAGGATGATCTCAGGAAAAAGGCAGATGTAGAAATGGCCTTAGAAATGTTAAAAGAAATAAAAGAAAAATCCCTTGTCTTTAAATCCCAGTCTGTTTTTATTCTTGTTGTCTGCTATCTAAAATGCAAGTTCCTTGACCCACCCACCCCCTTTGTTGAGTGAGTGTGTTTGTATGTTTTACTGTTACTCATTTATTCTTTGTGTTTCTAATCCAAACCTTTACATTACATTTCACCCCACACCCCCAGTGCCCCCTGTTAGTGTGTGTGTGTGTGTGTATGTGTATGTGTGTGTGTGTGTGTGTGTTTAAAGTCTACTAGCCCTCCACTAAAAATTATATATTAAAAACAAAACAAAAAATATTCTTTGTGGGTTCTGCATTGCGTTTTCTTCAGTTTTCTGTATTAATAAATCTTTCCCCATCTAATTCCATCATGAAGCATGGAATGGGTGCTGCTACTGGCTCTGGCCATGTTGGGAGAGGGAGAAGTGTTTCTAGCTTACCACCACCACCAAAATTAGGTGCAGTCTTTTCTCTGCTGTCCCTGCTGCCACTGCTGCCAGTGGTGGTCCTTCCGTGGGGCAGGAGAAGAAGTAGGCTGATCTCTATTTTTATAAACTGCTGATGCACGGCTGTAAAGGAGAAGTAAAGTAAAGGAGAAAAGCTCCCTCTATAAATGTGCAGGGGTGAATTAATGCAAAATCAGAGAGGCACATATGTGTGTTTGTGTGTGTGTGTGCGCGCGCGCATGTTTATGGGGAGGAATGGTTTGAGGGGGTTTGTTTTTTAAAAAAAGCCTAAAAATCAGGGGATGAACTGATATGCTTCAATCTTTGCATGCTTAAAGCCCTACATAAGAGCTACCAGGGTGCCAAGTTTCATCTCTTTATCTTTAAAAATAATATGTGTGTGTGTGTGTGTGTGTGTGTGTTAAAAAAACCCTATTTTTAAAGCCACAGATTTTTTAAAAAACCTAAAAATCAGGAATGAAGTGATCTGTTTTAAACTTGGCATGGCTAAATCCCTACTTAAGAGTTACAAGTGTGCCAAGTTTCATATCTTTAGCTTTTAAAATGACAGAGATGTATGCATTTTTGTTAATTCCCATTGATGATAATAACGTGGTTCTCTGAAAATGGAGTGGTTTTCTGATTAGTAATCTGGCAGTGCAGAGAGATGGACCCCTTCTGAAAATTGGAGTGGAGAATCCACTCAACAGAGCTCCGCCCCAAATCTCGGGGCGGAGAAGACCGCTCAGCACACCCCTACTGGTTAGCAGCCTAATTGGCACATTTTGCAGCAATTGAAACTTCTGTGCACTTTTTTGGGTAGCCCACATAGTGCACAATGCAGTAGAATCATAGAATCATAGAATAGCAGAGTTGGAAGGGTCCTGCAAAGCCATCAAGTCCAACCCCCTGCTCAATGCAGGAATCCACCCTAAAGCATCCCTGACAGATGGTTGTCCAGCTGCCTCTTGAAGGCCTCTAGTGTGGGAGAGCCCACAACCTCCCTAGGTAACTGATTCCATTGTCGTACTGCTCTAACAGTGAGGAAGTTTTTCCTGATGTCCAGCTGGAATCTGGCTTCCTTTAACTTGAGCCCGTTATTCCGTGTCCTGCACTCTGGGAGGATCGAGAAGAGATCCTGGCCCTCCTCTGTGTGACAACCTTTTAAGTATTTGAAAAGTCTAAGAGGGTTTTCAGACAGGCTGGAAATTGTGTTTCCTTACTGTCACTCCACTTCCTGGTTCTCTTCTGCAGTAGG
Organism: Elgaria multicarinata webbii; assembly: GCF_023053635.1. Lineage (NCBI taxonomy): Eukaryota > Metazoa > Chordata > Lepidosauria > Squamata > Anguidae > Elgaria > Elgaria multicarinata. Next base: position 188,930,756 of record NC_086171.1, read on the forward strand.
GATGAGCAGAATCACACAGGGAAGGAGCAACCATGTGGCCTGTTCAGTTTAGTGGGACAGCACCCTCTAGTGGCTGCTTTATAGTGTAAATTCTCTTACATATGGCAGGAAATAACAACAAATATCACTATAGCACAGAAAGGTCAGGTTTTTTGGGGGTGTGTGTGTGTGTTATTTTGTGATGGAAAAAGAAATCAGAAGGAGCAGGAGATACACAGGAGGATCACTGCATTGTCAAAAATGACCCATGAACAACTGTGAGTGGCCAGTCATGAGCATGGTATAAAACACTGATCTGAAGAAGCTCTAAATATGATGTAACCAAGGCATGAATAAGCATTGCCAAGTCAAACTCACATCAATCTTATACATGCATACAACATACTTGGGAGGATTTCCAACTCAACTCAGTGGACTTGGAAATAAACATGCACAGGAGGGTTGTAAATAATTCTATAGTGAGCCTGTTCAGCAGGGGTAATGTACTGCTACTCCTGCTATGAATCATGGGGAGGGGGAGCTTTGTGGCTAAAATAAACAAATGTGGTTGAACTGTAGCAGCCTTCCCAAATCTGGTACACTCCATTGATCATGCTGGTTTAGGATGATGGGACTTGTAGGCCAACACAGTTGGAAGGAATCAGGCTGGGGAAGGCATTTCTGTGGCAATGCCTGATTCAGATTCATGTTGCAGGGCTATCATGTTGTGGTTTATCTGTCACATTTGCCACCCCTCTGTGGTCTATTATATTTGTACCCCACCTCCAATACAAAATGCTATGTTTGTGTCTTCAGGTTACCTATCAGAATGCACAGTGCAACAAAATATTTCACATCAGAGAAGCAGTGCGGCACAGTGGTTGGACTAGGACTGAGGAGACTCAGCTGTGAAGCTCACTGGGTGACTTTGCGCTGATTGCTGACTCTCAGCCTAACCTACCTCACAGGGTTGTTGTGTACATGAAACGGACAGGAGGGGGGGTAATGTATGCCACCTTGGGATCCTTGAAAGAAACAGATATAAAAGTAAGAAGTAATAAACCAATCAACAACTAATACATAATCCTGAATCTGCATTCCCAATCCTGTCTGCTGATTAAGGAATGTCTTCTCTGTGACCTTAGCCACACAGAATGAAGTCCTGGGTAGTAGTATGTGCTAGTACAACTGGTATTGCAGAGGAATCAGATGGTCTCAGTGGCAGTGATTGATGATCCTTGAAACAAAACAGCTAAAGTAGAAAAGGCTTCCCCCCCACATCTTTTTAAAAAAGTTACCGAAACTAGATCATCTTGATTAAGCCAGTGATCACATTCTTTCATTTAAAGAGTGATTTGGGGTGCATGCATTCCCCACACTTTCAGCTGCCCCTTATCCTAATAAAAGAGTTTGTAATTAATGGGATTCTTTCAATATCTATTCTTCCATTTGAATTTTGTGCATGTTCTTTCTGTTAATTAACGGCATGTATGCAGGAAGTGAATGCAGAGTCAAAGCTCTCACAGTGCTGAAAATATAAGAATATAACAGCACAATCCTATATGTGACTACCCAGAAGTAAGTCCCATTGTATTCAATGGGGATTACTCTAAGCAAGGGATACACTTGCAGCCTCAGAATCCTATTGGATCAGACCATGGATTTCTCTAGTCCAGCATCTGTTTCACACATTAGAGTCATGCAATTCCATTTGTTTTGTTATTAAAAATAATTGTTTTGTCATTCATTCATTTAAATTATACTCGCTTTCATTACTCACATTCATTTTTCTCACTGTCTTTCTTTTTATTTTTTCTGCCACTGTGTACAGCAGCAGAGCGGATTTTGATGGTCACATCCTGACCTCAGAATAATTCAGATAATCTTTCTGATGGCCAGCCATTGTCCCCTGAATGCCCTGGATATTGTATCATCTCAGTGGACAAAAAAATGGCAGCCACTACAAAAATTGTGACCCTGCCTGGCAGCTTCCATTCCCTCCATCCCACCTCAGAATGTCTCAAAACAACACAACATCCAAGGTATTCTGGGAAAATAACATGGCAGGTACCAGGAGACACCCATTGAAACCAGCAGCTGCAGTGCAGGAAGGGTCCTGCCCTGCCCTGCCCTAGTGAGGCTCCAACCTTCCAGAGAAGTGAGCTGTAGTTGTGGCACATCATAACTGTGTGGTGTAGTAGAAGATGTGGTAGAATCACATTTGTCAAATGTTCCAGTAGACAAAACAAAGGAAAGCTTGAACAGAACAAAGTCTTGCTCAACTAGAATCAGGCTGGAACTAGACAGGACCTTGGACAGAGCACTGACTGAAAGGTTCCCACCTACAGTAAGGGGAAGTGTTGCTTCAGCAGGTTTCAAAGGCCTTCTTCTGGAAGCACTTAAAAGCTGGCCCATTTGGTAGTGCTGTAGGCCTTGCTCCCTACTAGGAATCTATCTGATATTTTCTAAGGGCAAATGCCCTATTCAACAGTCCTTACTTCTTATGATGAGGTGTTCTCCAAAAAGGGTTTCCCGTGGCTTCAACAGTTTTGAAAATTTTGTGTCTCTAGAGCGCAATATGGACCAGTCTGTTTTCTCCCCTTTAGTGGAAACATCCCAGAAAAGGTAGTGTGGTCTAACAGTGTCAGGATTCGGGAGACCCAGGTGCAAACCTTCTCTCAACCATGTTGTGACTGGGTGACCTTTGGCCTGCCACTATTTCTCAGCTTAAGTTCACTCACAGGTTGCTGTGACGAGAAACTGAGTACCAAAAGAATCATGACTTTGAACCCCTTGGAGGACAATACAGGTTGTAGGTCAGGCATCTTGCTGGAAGGACAAATTTAATTTTGGAGAAACTCTTGGAGATAGCATTCCAGTGGTAGACAGTGGCAAAGGCATAATAGTAGTAGTAGTAGTAGTAGTAGTAGTAATAATAATAATAATAATAATAATAATAATAATAATATAGCTTAAAGCTCTTACTGCAATTAAGCTTTTTGAATGGGAAAAGAAACTACAAAACCTGGGAAACAAAAAATGGGAAGGGAGGCACCCAAAGCAGATGACATGCAAAAGCAGAATGCATTCTCAGATGTGCCAAAGGGAAACTTCTTTATTTAATTTAGCCCAATGCTTAAATAAATACATTTCCCCCTTGGCAACTCTGAGAATATGTTCTGGTTTTGCATTTTGTACAAAAGTTGGGGAACCACCAAATGGTGGATGAGAGGGTGTGGCCAGATTTGAACACTAGGAGGCCCAAATTTGAACCCCAGGGTTGAGATCCCCCATTCTTGGTGTATGTAATAAATGCATCAACCTCTTTGTCATATGGAGTGATTTAAAATGGCCTCCGCATGATGGCCATAACATGTATCTCAGCATTGAGAACCAGATTTCCAAAATAGGTCCTCAGACCATTTCTGGACCATGATCATCAGAATGTCAATAGACGTGCACAGCATCAGCACAAGGAGTAGACTGTGCAATTTTCTGTGTTGGAGTAAGAATATGTTGCCTGCCAGCACAGAGCCCCCATGTCCATTAACCCAGTGCTGCTGGTAAGAAGTTACAGATGCACAAACAACACACACAAACTCTTCTCTTACACAAAATCTCTTGGCTCCAGAAGCAGTAGATTGCCACAAACAGTCAGCAGCTAAAACCATTAATCTCTGCTGCTTGCCCAACTGGTACTAGTAAGTAAAGAAGATAATACACAAGCAGAATCAGTGACCCACTACAAATTGGTCCTGAAAGGTCCACAAGTCTAAATAGACTTTTGCTGATCCAACACTTGTTAGGAATCCCAACAAAGAGACGATTGGCTCATCTGATGAGCAGGTTGCTATTGGGCCTTTTTGCAATGGCCAGTGATGGATGAGCAGACTCCCTTTGAGGGGGAAGATGCAGCTCCTGGTATGGGGGCTTTTTCTCATCTTAAATTTGTACTCAATAAATCACAGGTGCAGAGGAGACAGCATCAGTTTCATTACACCTACATGCTCCAGTATCAATCATGCCAACACAACGGACTGTGCATAGTTCATTTCAAGAGGCTTCCCCCCCACCCCCTACTTACAGTTCCACTCACCAATGCCATTTCCATTCTCTTGTCCTTAAGGATTCCAGGAGGGTTAAGAGTCTGCGGCATAACTGTGGGAAGGGAAGGCACACACACAAGTCTTGTCCCTGCAGCCTGCCAGCAGGAACAATGAGATTTCTCGCCCATGCTTGGGTTTACGATGCTTTCTGTGTCTTAATAGTTTCCCTGCTGGACTTGACTGTACAGTTGTTTCAATTACAGAATACTTTCCCAAGCAATTAGGGCTGAAGAGAGCATTAATGGATTCATGGGTATGATTAAAGCATTCACTGATTAATCAGCGATTAAAATGTAGATTTTGATCAAGATGTAATTGGGTTTGATGCCTACATTCAAGTCTTTGCCATGTTATATGCAACAGGCTATAGACATTTGCCATTCGTGAGTATCAGTTAGAATATTCTGTTAGTCAGAATATTAGTTAGAAGTTTAGTTAGAAAATCTTCACCAAATAGCCTTAAGATGTTAATGGCATGGAGCTGCTATAATACTTAGCTTAACTAGCTAATTAATCAAATAGTAAACGAAAGAAAGAAAGAACTGTAATCAGCTGACAGGCTTACAATACACCTTTATTCAAAATGAGAATAATTGGTCTGCTACAATTGTTCTGGTGACAACCCTTCCCGTCCACCCAAGACATTATGTTTGTTTGGTAGTATGTGTCTTAGATTGTATGTGGTACAGTTCTTACAAATATCTAATGATAAATAGATGAAATGAGTCTGTCCTCTTGTTTGCTATGGCATGTAAAATCAAGGGGCTTTCAAAACATGCATCATTCACTGCATTTCAGAGTTTATAAAGAAATCATTACAACTCTTGCATTGCCATATTATTCCAATATAGACAGTGAAGATACACTTAAAACCAACAGATCTTTGGATGATAATAAGAGAGCTTTGCCTATTTGGCAGTACAGAAATCTATCTATCTATCTATCTATCTATCTATCTATCTATCTATCTATCTATCTATCTATCTAGTGCAGCATAGCAATTAAGGGCACAATCCTATGCATATTAAGAGAGAAAAAAGTTCTGCAATTCCCAGCATTCCCCGGCCAGCATGGCTGACAAGGGAATGCTAGGAGTTGTAGGATGTTTTTCTGTCTAAACATGCACAGGATTGCACCTTAAACTGTGTTATTAAATAAGTTATAATTAATTAATTAATTAATTAATTAATCATCTCTCTCTCTCTCTCTCTCTCTCTCTCTCTCTCTCTCTCTCTCTCTCTCTCACACACACACACACACACACACACACACACACACACACAGAGCAATAATATGGAGATATTAATAGAAACCTACCTCTCAGGGATAGGTTTCTATTAATATAGAATATACTGGGATAACATATGCAGAGTGCTTAGAATAATCATTGTTACTCATTTCTGGCCAAAATGCAGACAAAATAATTTCTTGATGTCCAATTAATCTCTCTCTCTCTCTCTCTCTCTCACACACACACACACACACACAGAGAGAGAGAGAGAGAGAGTGAGAAAGAGAGAGAGAGAGAGAGAGACACTTAGGAACAACTTTGTTTTGTGCAGTAAATTTGCCCTGGAGTCCTACAGTTCTGTAGCACCCCGTTAATCTTTAGCTAAGTGAAAAGCCACGTCAGCACCGAAGCGATGGGTGTCCAAAGAGAGTCTGGAATAAGAACACACTCACGACTGTCAGACAGAACGAGCTTTTCAAAAGGAACACTTTCATTCAGTTTAAACCTACAAGAGCATTGGGCTGACACTTTCATTTATTTGCCTTAGGGCTAGGACGAGAGAAAAGCTTTCACTCTTATTAAAGCAGTGTTTGGAATACCAATTTTTTTTCTTGACTGCTTTTATTTCTGTCTTCCCTACAGATCATAACTTGTGAATATCATTAAGGCAGGACTAGAAAGGAGAGGTCCTGTTATGCACACCTGAAAGGTTTATTTCCCCTTGCATTGGGTAGCAAATCTTTCTACAGGATACAAGAGAAATGTAAAACTTATTCAAGACCATCAAAGTAGAATAACCAACATCCCATTCCATCTTTCACCAGGTCTGGAGCAAGATGGTTTGCTTACAAGGAGACCCCCATGATTCCATATAAAGTCACATAGAAAAAGCAACCCAGATACAACCACATGGTATTCTTTTTTAAAAAAATTGGTTCCTCTAAAATACCATTTGTTTTGCCTATGCAGTCAAGCCAGTTCTGATTTTTACCCCCATCTTTTCTGTGACGCTTTTGGCCATAGTTCTTTGGGGAAAGAAAGGGGAAACAATTAGGAGTGAGGGGACAGGATTTAACTTGGTACTCTTCCTCTACCTTAGGTCCCTTAAATAGACAAGTACAATCTACAAAATGGGATCTCTGAGAAACAATTTTCTCTCCTCCTGTCTTCTAGCAGATCCTGGCTTCAAACTTCTAAGGGACACCTATCAGCCTTCACCTCCCTCCAAAATATGCCTGAATCCAATATATATTTTTGGCAGGTGTGTGGTTGTTGTGCAACTGCAGATATTTCTGGATAACACATCCTATGGTCAACATTGTCAATCCAGCTTTTGGCCTAGTTGAAAGATGGAAAGGCCATTTCAGTGGCCTTGTTGAAGATCAATCTTCATCATGGGTTGGGCAGAGGACATGGCATTGTGTGGATCTTGATAGATCTCTTAAAACCAACAGATCTTTGGACACAGTGACACAGCAGATCACTAGATGGATGGGTCATCTTTAATATATGAAAAGAATACAAGGGTATTGTCTTCTTCTTCTTCTTTTAATGGTTAGATCATATTTGCTAGGCATCCCACAAGAGGTGGTATCATAGGATTACAGAGCTCCATTTGAGAAAGGTTTCCAACTCGGAAAAAGTTGACATCAGTACATTGATAACTTTTCTGTTTGTTTGTTTGTTCTCAGAACTAATTCACGAGCAGTAGCTCCTCTTCTGCCCAAATTCTTGACAATGAACAAATAGAACCTGAATCCAGACAAAACAGAAGCAGTGATTTTCAGAGGATCAGGAACATAGAATGACATAGCCTGGCGGTGTTAGCAACATTGCATACAACCCAATGTCTGTGTTCAGGAGTGCTTTAATTAGACAACATAGGCAGAATAAAATCTTTCCTGGAAAACAGGAACATGGCCAAGAGATGCCTATGGTATAGTGCTGGTATTGACATTTAAAGCCCTAAACGGTTTGGGGCCAGGTTACCTGAAGGAACGCCTCCTCCCATATGTACCTACCCGGACCTTAAGATCATCTACAGGGGCCCTTCTCCGTGAGCCCCTGCCAAAGGAAGTGAGGCAGGTGGCTACTAGGAGGAGGGCTTTCTCCGCTGTGGCACCCCGGTTGTGGAACGAGCTCCCCAGAGAGGTCCGCCTGGCGCCTACACTGTACTGCTTTCGTCGCCAGCTGAAGACCTTTTTATTCACTCAGTATTTTAACACTTAATTTTAACTTAAATTTAAATTTTACTGTTTTAACTCTGTATTTTAATCTTATATCAACTTTGCTGTGTGGTTTTATCCTGGTTGCGCTTTTTATACTGTATTTCGTAATTGTGTTTTAAACTGTTGGGTGTTTTACTGTGGTTTTAATTTTTGTGAACCGCCCAGAGAGCTTCGGCTATTGGGCGGTATAGAAATGTAATAAATAAATAAATAAATATGGGAAGTCCACAAGCAGGACAAGAGCACTCCATCCCCAATAATTGGCATTCATTCCCATTTTGCCTCTGATACATAATGTCATCATGACTAGTAGCCATTGTGTGCCTTATCCTTCATGAATTTGTCTAATCCTCTTTTAAAGCCATCCATCACTACATCCTATGATAGTGAACTCCATAGTTTAACTGTGTGCTATGTGAAGAAATATTTCCTTTTCATCTGTTCTGAACCTCCCACTATTCAATTTCATTGGATAAACCTAGGTTCTAGTATTATGTGAGAGGGAGAGAAAAAAATTCATCCCTGTTTTGGTAACCTCCAGGACTGATTACTCTAATGCTCTCAACATGTAGCTGACCCTGACAATATTCAAAATCTTCAGCTGGAGCAAAGTGAAGCAACCCATCTTGTTATACTGGTACTGAGGTAAGAACACATGCAGCCCATTTTAAAATATGTGTGCTGGCTACCTGACAGCTCTGGGTCCAATTCAAGGTAGTTCTTATTACCAATCTGGCCTAGCTCCAAAATCTTATATAAGAATAAAGTAGTGTAAGACTTATTGCTAGAAATTGACTATACCAATTTTACTCTCTTTTTTAAAAAAACTGGAGCTTGAGCAGTGTAGATGTACAGAAAATTGTAAAACTTTGAAAAAGCTCAAAGCTCGAGCTTTAAGAGCAATTAATTTCCTCCTTCCCAAACAGGCAGAGCAGCCCCTCCACCAGTTGGATGTCAGACAGCCCTGCTCAACCAATCTGTGTGGTTCAAATGTGGGCCCAAGTCCAGCTGCTAAGTTCGGCTGTCACTGCAAGTGGGGAGGGGGAATGGGACAGAGGCAGCCAATTGGGGTGCAAGAGGGAGACGGAGGGGGTGTGACATATGAAAATTTTGGAGGGAGGATTCACTATGCTGCCTTGAGGCCCAGTATTGGGCAAAAGGTGGGATCATCATCATCATCATCATCATGAGCCACGTTTGCAGTATTCATGAGCCCCTCTGTGATGAGAGGACTGAGGGGCAAGAAAGCGGGAAAGGAACAAGATTACAAGTGCCCATGGTGACATGGGCTTTATAGTAGTAAGTTAAAGAATCCCTTTCTCTGTTTGGAGTTGCATGTCCCTTAAGAACAGATGGTCTCACTCATGGTCCCTTCCTTTGAGACGATATTGGCTGACCATGGAGGTTTATATATGCATGAAAGGAGGCCTCTACAGGAATTTCATGGACAATACAGAACTTTTCTTTCTTTAAACTTAGGCCTTAGCTAGACCTAAGGTTTATCCCAGGATCATCCGGGGTCATCCCTGTTCATGTAAACGACACACAGGGGATCCTGGGAGCAGGCAGGGGCAACCCCGGGACGATTCCGAGATAAACCTTAGGTCTAGCTAAGACCATAGAAAGCTGCTTTATACCAGGTCAGAGTGTTTGTTCAGCTAGAGCCCTATTGTCTTCTCTGAATGACTGCGGTTCTCAAAGATCTTGAGCTCTTTCCCATCACCTGTTCCTGTTAGCTGGAGGTGAAAGGCATGGAATCTGTGACCTTCTGCATCCAAAGCATGTGCTCTATTGATGAGATATGTTCCCTCCCTCCTGATTCTTTGATTTTTTTTCTAGCTGTTTACCAAGTGTGAACATTGTAACATATTTTTTTTAAAAAAATCATTTTCTTTTAATTATAAACATATATTAGTTTTTATTGTGAACTGCATGGAATTTTTACAAAATAACAGGAGAGCTATTTTTTAAATGAACACTTGAAAACTGGGCTATGCAAAATGAAAGAGTGTTTTTGGGTTGTTTTCATACAGCTTTATATCATATAGTTCATATAAAGCAGAGATTTTCTTCAGTACGAAATATTTCTAAATATCATTTTGTGCTAAGAACAAGTGAGGATGTTGTTTGGTTCACATTTTTAAGCAAATGGGCCTGATTTGTACTTCTTGGATTAATACATGGATTGGAATGCAGTAACCTTTTCAGTTTTGCATTTCTCCAAATTTTGTGATATAGTTGACAGCGCAAAAATGTATTCAAACTATATTATAGAATGAAATGCATATAAAAATGTTTATTGTAGGGTTAAGTATCCACACAAAATGCACATTTTGTTAAAATGTACAATTTGAACTGATGCAATGTTTTGTTCATTTAAAATAAAATCACAGATTGATGCAGAAATATAATGGAATGCGCTTTCAAATGCACACATGTGAAACTGACAGTGATTGGGAATAAACTGACCCCAATTGGTACTCTTATTAGGTGACCTGTTGTAATACAGAAGAAAATTAGACTACAGTTATGGGCAAGCTAAATGTATGATGCCTGTGCATTTAAAAATAAGTAATATGATTCTCTCTTGCAAAATAATTTGGGATAAAGCCAGCCCCTGTTGCTAGCAAATACGTAACGGAAGAGCTTATTTTAAATCAAACACAGCTGATGGGTGGTTATTTGTGCAACTAATGAAAAAATATTTTTAAAGGCATCTATTCCTAAATGTATAATTGGTTATTGTGTAAAAGTGATTTGACCTAAGAGATAAATAAAAGGCACTTTATTTATTGGCATTGCAAACTGAGGTGTGACAATGTCACAGCTAAGGAAGGTGAAGCCATAAAAACATCCTTTGGATGCTCTAAACAACCTAGCAAAAACCTATCCCATGCTTATGGTTTTGCTTTGGAATATTTGGGAAAGATCCAGTTTTAAGTCTTTCTGGGTTATTTTTCTCTTGGATGGGTGGGGTGGGGGAGGAGGGTAACCCGTCACCATTTATTAGATGAACGATGCTATCAATTTCTGTTTAAACATGAACAGGGTGATGCCAAATATTAGTCAGTTCCTAATAATTTTGAGGGATTAAAAAGATAATAAAAGTAATAGTCCATTACATTACCTACTTCAGCAAGATTGTAATGAACATAATAAATTCCAGATCAGGGTTATAACAACTTCCATCTATTTAAAATGAATTTGTAGGGTTACTTTCATTAACTATGTATATGGAGAAAATGGTCTGACATATTACTTTAAAAGAGCTGTAAAACCGATTACAAGGAAATATGCTTCCCAGACAGCGATTCTGGCCGCTGGGGAAATTTTTATCCATGGGAAGGAGCAAAAGCGGGGGTGGGGGGTGGGTAGGACTTAAAGTATGTCAGAGCATCGTTACTTTTACATACCTCCCAGGCTGATGGGGAGATAGGATGAAAAGTACCAATGGCTGAAAACCAGAAGGGGAAGAGAAACAGGCCCATCACACCGTTCTTTGTGCCTGAAAAAGGAAGGCTCTTGCTAATGAGTCAAAAGGGTCCTCCTCCGCGCTAGGAATTTCTGCATAGAAATGAAACTGTTCCTGGCACCGGAATGCCCTTTTGGCAGCCCAGGGGAAGGCTAAGGTATTAAAGGGAACCATGCCCTCATTGCAGAAAAGAGGCAAGGGAGCGAGCACTTGACTGCACTACAGAAATTACTGCGGCACCTAGAATGTTGGCTTCATTTATCAATTTCATAGCAGCAGGGAAAGGGGGGGGGACCCATATGCCTGCCTTCTCAGCTGTGCGCTAAATCTAGTCTCCAAAGTCGGTCATGTGTGCTGTAAAGAGTCCTGGAGAAAGTAACTTAATACTAATGATTTATACCTAATTGGACCTCTAAGTGATTAAAGTGGCAGTAATGAATGAAAAACATCCTTCTGATTCTCTGTTTCTCTGTGTTTGGCTCAAGAGACCAGGGCCTCCGCTTTTGTTTAGAGCTTTTTTGCTATGTCTGTATACGTAAAATTCTTATGGTAGCATGATTGAAACACGTCACCATTCTTGCTTAGATTGTCTTCACAATAAATGCATGCGTAAGGCTCGGTGCAAAGTGAAAACACACCCACACAGAGAGAGAGAGAGAGGTTATTTAATTGCAAATATTAACACATCCACATTTTGAAAACTGTCTTTACAAGGAAGGAAAACACTATTTGAAACACTGCAAAAGAAAAAAGAAGAAGTCAGCTATGTCAAAAGATTGAATCATGTTAAAAACTAACACTGCTGGGTCATTCCCATAACCCCAAGCATGCAGAAAATCTATGCTATATTACGATTGGCTTCATGGCAAAGCCATCACCAGGCTGCTGTAACTTTTATGTATGTATGTATGTATTTTTAAAAAGCAGAAACACATCCCATAGGTGCCATAGAATACTGATTCATTTTTATTATTTTTTAAAAAGGCACTCAATACGTTTTGAGGACCTTGTTCTTTATCAATGCTATTTTACTTTTGCCATTCCTTTAATAAGAAATGGCATCTCTTTTTTTGTCAATACACTCAAAGGCATTGGCTAAACTTCAAATAACATATCAGTTTTCTACTGTACATTTGGAAATGCTCTCTCTCTCTCTCTCTCTCTTCATAAACTGGTCAAGCTCCCTTCTTTCTGCATCATCTCATGGCAGATTAATTTATGCATATGATGTGAAAGTTTTTCTGTCTGAGACAGCTTGGTTATCATATTGCCCTACTTGTCCTGGGCCTGGAGAGGTGTATAAAATAATTTGTTTGGAGAAATGCATAATCAGCTTAGAAGAACCTATTGTACCAAAATCTGTCCTCCAATTTCCCAAACATTTTCTTTCCTCATGAAAGCGGCCTCCATTTTCTGGTTTGTTCTCAGGGGCTTTTACTAGGAATGTGCGTCTGCCAAAGCCTAAAGCCCAAGCCGAATTGGACCTCTTCGGATTGTTTCTGGTACCTCCCAGGGCAAAAGAGGACTTCTCTCTAAAGCCAACAGAAGTGAAGCTGGACACTGCATGGAGCTTCTTCTGGGCTTTGGGAATACAGGCAGCCTGTCTGTCTGCAAGAACCAAAACAAAGTTAGCATGCTTTTAAATTTCATTCCTCTGTAAATGCAGAGGGAGCAGGAGAGGTGGAAAAGACAGAGTGCGGCTGAGTGACTGACAGTTCCACCTTCTAATCATAGGGCATGTTTTACCAGGGGCTTTCCAATCACTGTGCATCATCAGACAAGCATTTATCCTATGCTCGTAGCTGGCCAGTCACAGATCTTCATGGGTCATTTCGACGATGCAGTGATCCTGCCGCACATCTCCCACTCTATTTCATGGTTTTCGTGTTTTAAAATAAGCCACAGAAAAGTCGGGATTTGTCAGGATTTCCTGCCATGTGCAGGAAAGTTCCTCTATGAAGGGCACTGTTCCCATTGTTCTGTAGGGGCCACGTGGTCTCTGCACACTCCCCCTTGTAATTTGAGCTTGTCCCCATGCAGAAGTGAAGAGGGGTGCAGAGCAACAGTATGTGATGGTAGGGAAATGTGATTCCCCCCCCCAACCCCCTTTGGATGATCATCTTAGTTGTTCAGTTGCAAGCAAGTGGGAAGGAAGTCTCAGTTTCTGCATTGGGTTGTGGGATTGGGCAGCTTCAAATTCTGCTTGTTCATTATTTTAAAATCCTTTCCTTCCCCCCTTCTCAGTCATTCATTCTCATAGATCTTTGACTGCAGGAACAAGAAATTATTGGATAGCCTTATCTCTTTTGTTAGTTTACTTTCTCAGTCTATGCTGTTGCTTGTGTAGAATTTAGGCAATGAATCTAACCTCTCCACATCACTATTTTTTAAGAATGGAGCTCATGGTTCTTTTGACTGGTAGGCTGTTGTTGCTGTTATTAAACAGGGTGACCATATGAAAAGGAGGACAGGGCTCCTGTATCTTTAACAGCTGCATAGAAAAGGGAATTTCAGCAGGCTTCATTTGTATATATGGAGAACCTGATGAAATTCCCTCTTCATCACAACAGTTAAAGGTGCAGGAGCTATACTAGAGTGACCAGGTTTACAAGAGGGCAGGGCACCTGCAGCTTTAACTGTTGTGATGAAGAGGGAAATTCACCAGGTTCCCCATATATACAAATGACACCTGCTGAAATTTCCTTCTCAATACAACTGTTAAAGATACAGGAGCCTGTTCTCGTTTTCATATGGTCACCCTATATTAAACAGATGATGAAATGAGACTGATATATTCACTCCAATGTTCTAGGAATATAAACTGTCCTGCAGTGGACTATCAACTAAACTTGGAAATAAAATATTCTGTATCCCATATATATATATATATATATATATATATATATATATTCAAACAATTGATGTCTGACTCACACACACACACAGAGGGTATATATTACAGAGTTATAGAGGCCTTGCTCTGTTTAGGATTAAACATCTTGATTAAGGTGTATTTGGCAGACAAAATCATTACAAAATACCCTTAGCTTTCACAACGTGGATAAATGCTGGGTATTCAGCAGGCATGGGAACTTCCTTATCAGATTCTGAGTGCTGATTGCTATCAGAAACAGGCTGCTGTCATGGGTAATAAAGTGGGAGAGCAGGTGTCAAAGGAACTGCCTGATTAATAGAGCATTACTTACGAGGACATTGACCCATAACACAACCTTTGGGTCTAATTCTGCTTGTCATGCTGGCATTGGCCTGGAACGATGCCACTGCAGCTGAAGCAGCTGAGAACAGCCTTGGTGTGCAACCCAATCCTCTGCCTGTTTCGTCAGAAGGAAGCCCCACTGAGTTCAGGGAATTTACTCCAAAGTAACTCAACACAAGGGGGGATAGGTACTGTGTCGAAAATGCGCTGCTGCGCAGATATGTGTGTGTGTGTGTGTGTGTTTAAAAAAACAGCGATGAAACATGCCCATGCCCCTCCCACCGGGTTGGCTGTTTGCTGAGCCAGGAGCTCGTGCAGAACAGCAACAGCTTTGCAAAGGCCAGGTGGGGAGTGGGGGGGGGGGAGGTCGCATCAGCCGCACACTTCAGGATTGTAGCGAGATAGCTGAGAAAACCACTACAAAACCAGTCAGCGATATTCCTGAACAACTGAGTGGTGGAGCTGAGATCACAGCGGAATCAGCGGTGTGTCATATGGTCCGGTAGGGACGAAACCGATATTATCCTGGAATAAACAGCTGGTGTAGGCACGGCCAAAGAGTAAGAGAACAGATCCACACCAAGCAAGATATAACACTTTGAAAGTGTTTTGAAAACGGTATATGGAATGTGTCATGGGCCCCAACAATTGTCAGTACTGCCCTGGTGTCACTGAAAAGGACTAAGGAGTTGTTCACACAATGTTAGGGACACGATAAAATCCCTCCTTTGCTGAGAGCATGGTAGCTCTTGTTTTATGACATGATGAGGCAGCTTCTATAATTTAGCAGAGCAAACCAGGCAAGAATTCAATAGGTGCTGCCTTTCTTATGACAGAGACTACAATATGCCTCCTCCTGCACTCCCCCCAACTATTGAAGACTGCCTCAGTGCCACACTTCTAACACGTTATACATCCAAAATCTACTGTACAGGGTTGTTGTGAGGGTAAAATGGAGAGGAGGAATATCATGTAAGCTGCCTTGGGATCCTAGAAGGGCAAAAGGCAGGATATAAATGTTGTTGTTGTAACAGCAACAGTTTAATAATATTTAATAATAAATACAATAAATACAATTATAGATAGATGGGTAAGTAGGTAAATCAATTTCCAATTATAGGTTTTGCCTTCTCTGTAGACTCAAGGATTTTTTTCTGTTTCTTTTAAGAAATGAACCACAATGGAGATTCATGGGGATTTCTTCTATATTCAGTTTTGGGGAGAGAGAAATGCATTCATCCCCTGACACCATACATCTACCCCTCTCCCCAGCACAAACACTTGCTGTGTGTTTTAGTAAGTGGCATATTTTTGTGGGTGTATTTCGGCTTGGAAAATGTGTATCACTAAAACAATCCCAGCATGTAGCCCCTTTTCAAGCAAGTAACCAAATGTCTTAAAAATCAACAAAGCTTGTTTCCCAATTAAACATGAAAGCATCTGAGAGCAGCCGAGTCACTTCTGCTAGTGCAAACATAGATTAAGGAACCCATCATGAGACATGAAGTAGCACCAGCTCGCTATGTGTACTGGACGTTTGAAAGGATTAAACTCGCTTTCAGTGGCCTTAATTCCTCTGTAGGACCAAGCCCTTGTGAAATTGTTACATACATCAAAGCATCTGAGTAGAAAGAAGCACGTGTTTCTTTCCCAGAGAAAGTGGCAGAAAAAAATATTTGGTGGGGAGGGTGGGGGGGACAGGGAATGAACAGGGCCGATGCTACCATTAGGCCAACTAGGCAGCCACCTAGGGCACAGACCTCAGAGGTGCGCAGTACTGCCCTTTAAGGGTCACAAGTTAGCTGTTTTAAGAAAAAAACATAATAAAAGGAAAATATAATAGTTCAGAAACTCTTCTTGAACAGCTGAATTGAAGTCGGCAATTTTGGGGGGTGTATGTGTGTGCAAGTAGCTCACCTTGCCTAGGGCGCAAAGTAGTCTGGCACCGGCCCTGGGAATGAAGTGTGTTTAGCCAGTGTAACACTCTTTTGGATGCATAAAGTGTTAGAAGTGTGGCACTGAGGCAGTCTTCAATGGTGGGGGGAGTGCAGGAGGAGGCATATTGTAGTCTCTGTCATAAGATTTGTCTGTTTAATGGAATAGCCTGTGCGACTGAAGTTGTTGTGCAACTGAAGTTACCATTCCAAATTACAAGTACCCAACTGGCAACCAGTACCATACAATAATAAAATCGGAGAAGATTTAAAGGTGATGGGGAAAAAACAAGTTTAGGGATGGGGAAGGAAATGAGAACAGTAAGTAAGTTAGGAGGGAGAAAGAATAAAGCAGGGGAAGGCAACCTCCAGCCTGTGGGCCTAATCTAGACTGTGGGGTTGCTTAATCTGATTTAAGGACATAAGAACAGGAGTAGTGGCATGCTGGATCAGACCAAGGGTCCATCTAGTCCAGCACTCTGTTCACACAGTGGCCAACCAGCTGTCGACCAGGGACCAACAAGCAGGACATGAGTGCAACAGCACCCTCCCACCCATGTTCCCCAGCTACTGGTGCACACAGGCTTACTGCCTTTGCTACTGGAGGTAGCACATAGCCATCAGGGCTGGTAGCCATTGTGAAGCACCTTGGGCATCCTCCATGGGCCACACACCTCCCTTTCCCAAGACCTATCTCCTGACCTTATGGAGGAATCCTCAAGTTATCTCCAGTAATGAGGGGATTCCACTGCATGCCGTGCACTGTCCCACAGTGAGAGCAAGTGGCACAAAGGGGAATCACTTTATTATCGCTGATCAGCCAAGGTCCTGCAAGCTCTGGCAGAGTCCCTTCCCATGCCATGCATGCCCCAGCTGTGATGAGAAGGATTTGGCCAGTGCTTGCAGGAGCCGGTTTCTGCAAACACCAGCCCAGTCGCTTGCTCCACGTAGACCTCCATCTTTCTCTCTCTCGCTCTCTCTGCACAAAGGGGGTGGGGAGTGGGTGGTGTGTGTGTGATGACATCACAGGAGGGGGTGGGGCTTTGGTGCAGACCCATGTCCCTGTGACATCATCCAGCCTGCTTGTTAACAGTAAGAACAGTTCAACAATGGAACCAACTACCTTGTGTTCCTGTTCATTTTTTTTATCAGGATTTACCCAGTTCGCACATTTCTGATCAAACATGGATGTGAACACAATCAGGGGAAATAAACAAACAAAACTCAACATCTGATACAGACTCGATCTGGAATTCAAAGAACTCTGGTGAGCTTGAATTTGGCTGATTCACACATCCCTAATTTCACCCTGGTATCCTTTAAGGCCCACGCTTTCACTCCTACCATGGTTCGTCAGGCTGAAATATCAGTAGTGAAATGGCTTTTGGTTTTGCTGGTTAAATCTGCAAAACTGAGATCTGAGCACTACACAAAGAACCTTTCCTTTTCTGCTACATAACCTCTGGGTGGCACTGTGCTACAGCAACAAAGCCTAACTGCACAAGTGGGAAAAGTAGTTTCTTTCACTTTTACAAATAATACCACATTTTCCCTGTTCTAAAAAAAAATGACGCAACTAACGTTTAAGAACAGAAGTGAAACTGGAGGATCACGATGTCCTCTAAAGTACCTGTAAACAACCATGACTCAGGAATGACAAGCATCCAATAAAATGTGTTTGGCAGAATGTGTTGCATTTCCATCATTCCGGAGTATCTTCAGCAGCAGTTGTCTTTCCTACAAATATTTACCTGGTAATAATTTCCCACTGTGTATGGCTGGACTAATTTCTGAGTAAACATGCTTAGGATCAGAGTAGTCATATCTTACTAGGTCCTTGGGCATTATTCTCCTCTTTTCTTGACTGTTGTTTTATTATGTATTTATTGTTTTATCTCTTTTTTAAAATATGAATCAACCTGGAAAGATCTATTGTGGTGGTGTTGTTTTTTTGTTTTTTTAAAGTTTTATCATTTGTAATGTTTTTAAAGTGTTCTAAGTTTTTATTGTAAATTGGGATGGGGAGGCATATTTGAGCTGGAAGTCCACTCATAAATAAATAAATAAATAAATAAATACAAGCTCAATCCTCAGGCTGCTAGACAGCATTTGAGGGGTCATAGATGCACTGGTTACCCCCTTCTGAGGCCAGAGACAAAGCTCTGACCATGGAGAAGATGCAAATGTGGATCTACTGGCCACCAAAAGCCCTTCCAGCCACCCTCTTAAGCACTGTGGCATCTCCCTCTCCTGAGGTTGGGGCTTCAACTTCAGGAAGGGAGGAAATGGGTATGTTAGGGTGAGTTATCTCCCACCCTACCCCTGTGAGAGTGTGCAAGTAGGACAGGTTCAGTAGGGTGACCATATGAAAAGGAGGACAGGGCTCCTGTATCTTTAACAGTTGCATAGAAAAGGAATTTCAGCAGGTGTCATTTGTATATATGGAGAACCTGATGAAATTTCCTCTTCATCACAACAGTTAAAGCTGCAGGAGCTGTACTAGAGTGACCAGATTTAAAAGAGGGCAGGGCACCTGCAGCTTTAACTGTTGTGATGAAGAGGGAATTTCACCAGGTTCTCCATATATACAAATGACACCTGCTGAAATACCCTTTTCAATACAACTGTTAAAGATACAGGAGCCCTGTCCAACTTTTCATATGGTCACCCTAGGTTCAGAGGCCTGTTTTATGAAAAATGCTCAAATGCAGGACTGAGGCAAAAATAACCTCTTTTGCTCCTTCCACCCTGCCGGCAGGAGGCCAGCATTTAAGCTAAATGCTAGTATGATTGCTTTCTCTTTATAAGGTTTGTATATAAATCCACTGAAGAGAGAGAGAGAGAGAGAGATTCCCCCATGTTTCTGTCAGAGAAGAAGAGGTGGGGGAGTGCAAGGCATGTTATGTTGCATTTACTTATAAGAACCAATCTTCTTCATTGCCTTACATAATACAAAGGAGTACCTCAAAAATGTATAAGAACAGATAAACTGCAGGAAAAGAAGACTTGCCCCCAGTAAATGTAACCTAACTTCTTCTTTTTTACAGACTTTTATTCATGTTGTACTGCTCCCCAAGAGGCCCCACCCAATTCAAGGACTAGTTGGCTGTAGAAACATAGCATTTGCTTTTTGCATGTCTTTGAATTATTCTCAAAACACAAGAGTAATAATTGGATACCCTCACCTCGGCTGGCCTGTGCTGCATGGGTCATATATGTAAACATCCTCGTCGAATAACAACCCCAAAATTTAATTTATTTCTACCCAAACAAGTTCTTTTATCATAAAGCAATAAATTTGTCTTGGTGCTAGCAATTTGTTGTGGGTGACATAACATTGCAAATTGATTAATCGCTACTGTACACGACAAAATGAGAAAAGCAAGGAATTATTATGAATAGCGTCCATCTGATACAGTGGGGATTCATTATTCAAAAGTGTTTGCTAGTGGTTAGCTATCCCCCTGTTGCAAATTACATTTATTTGCAGACTTCCTACATCATGCTTATAGAAATCTACAAACATGCATTTATTAAGACATGGAATGAAAGCTATTAAAATATGAAAAATTGCTTTTTTCTTGACTTTCCCCCCCAAATATTATTTTTATATCTAGGTAGGCTGTTGCTATGCTGGCTACATCAAAGAGAGTGCATACATTTGTTGATTTCAGTTTTTGCCTACAGAACTAGGCCTGCAATTTAAGGGCGGTCATTACTTCCTCACAGCTAAGTTTTGCATCTTTCGCAGTGTTAATGCCAAAATTAGAGCGCTTGAAATAAACAATGATATTTATACTTTTAATAGGCTTTTTTCAGATGCATGCTTAAAATAAGGGTAACAGATCATTTCAGTAGATCATCTTTGAAATAATCACGGGGTGTTATAAAAAATATTGTAAAATAGGGTGACCATATGAAAAGGAGGACAGGGCTCCTGTATCTTTAACAGCTGTATTGAAAAGGGAATTTCAGCAGGTGTCATTTGTATATATGGAGAACCTGGGGAAATTTCCTCTTCATCACACCAGTTAAAGCTGCAGGTGCCCTGCCCTCTTTAAAATCTCGTCACTCTAGTAGAGCTCCTGCAGCTTTAACTGTGGTGATGAAGAGGGAAATTCACCAGCTTCTCCATATATACAAACAACACTTGCTGAAATTCCCTTTTCAATACAACTGTTAAAGATACAGGAGCCCTGTCCTCCTTTTCATATGGTCACCCTATTGTAAAAGGAAATCATTATAGAATGAACATTCAGTATGGCCTATGTGTATGGCCAAAGTGCAGTATGGCCAGAGTGCAGGACACGGAATAACGGGCTCAAGTTAAAGGAAGCCAGATTCCAGCTGGACATCAGGAAAAACTTCCTGACTGTTAGAGCAGTATGACAATGGAATCAGTTGCCTGGTGAGGTTGTGGGCTCTCCCACACTAGAGGCCTTCAAGAGGCAGCTGGACAACCATCTGTCAGGGATGCTTTAGGGTGGATCCCTGCATTGAGCAGGGGGTTGGACTCGATGGCCTTGTAGGCCCCTTCCAACTCTGCTGTTCTATGATTCTATGTGCAATCTGGTGGTAATGTGCTTTGGACTGTTACTGAGACCCAACATGTCTACAGCAGTCAGTTCAGGATAAGTACAGAAAGCATGATTACTTGATCCCAGTGCTTGATTCTGCTTACTTAGTGAAGTTATATAAACATATGAAGTAGTATCAGTGCCATCTCCAGGTATTGTGGGACCTTTGGGCAAAATGCCCTTAGTAGGTCCTCTTCCATGAGAGAGTCCTTCCTGCCTCACCGCTGTCACCACTACCCACACATTTATTTATTTATTTATTTATTTATTTGTTTGTTACATTTTTATACCACCCAATAGCCGAAGCTTTCTGGGCGGTTCACAAAAATTAAAGCATTTGCCCTCTCCCTCTAGTCCAAAACTGCACCTCTCTCCAGAAGAAGATGAAAAAGTAAACGGAGGCTTCTACTTCTTTCCCTCGCTCTTGCCACTCATCATACCTTGCTCTTTTCACTCATCATATCATGCTCCTGGTGGTTCCACATGGACCTATGGCCCAATTGGAGTCCACCCAGAAAGAGCCTTCAATGTGGTAGCCCTCTTTCTATGGAACTCCTTGCCTCTGGAAGTCAGGCAAGTGCCAACATGATGGCCTTAGCTAGACCTACGGGTCTAGCGCGACGAAGGGGTGAGGATCTTGTGATATTTTTATCATTAGATCTCCCTTTATTCATTCATTTATTTATTTATTACATTTTTATACCGCCCAATAGCCAAAGCTCTCTGGGCGGTTCACAAAAATTAAAACCATAATAAGACAACCAACAGATTAAAAACACAAATACAAAATACAGTATCAAAAGCACAACCAGGATAAAACCACGTAGCAAAATTGATGTAAGATTAAAATACAGACTTAGAACAGTAACATTTAAATTTTAAGTGTTAAAATACTGAGAGAATAAAAAGGTCTTCAGCTGGCGATGAAAAGAGTACAGTGTAGGCACCAGACGGACCTCTCTGGGGGTCCCTTCTGTTTACATGCAGCAGTTCCTCCATTTTGTTTTTTGTTTTTCTTAAAGGAGACGTGTGCACGAGCGCTTGTGCGCAAAAGGTGAGGGGTTTTTTTACAATTTTTCCCACTCCCCCACCCCACCCCGATGGGAGCAGAGCTCCTGAGGAGCTCTGCGCCCCATGCGCAGTTCTGGGCTCCTCGCAAGTAACCGCAAGGAGCCGGGACAAACTGCGACGCCCGCCCACATGTTCCACAGTCTCAGGATCATCCTGAGAACACAGAAAAATCAGTCTGAAAGGGTAGGCGATACCTGGGGAAAGAGAGGGATAATCCCTCCCTACTCCCGGGACCCCCTGTGAGTCATGTGGACACACAGGGACAATCTCGGGGATCGCCCTGGGATATCGCCCCGTCTAGCTATGGCCTGTGTTGTTTCCACAGCCTCCTGCAACTATCTTTTTTCCAGGAAGCCTCCCTTGACTGACCAGCCACAGTTTTTATCAGTAATCTGTTTTGAAAATAACCATTTTTCATTTGGTGTTGTATTTCTTTTATCTTTTTATTGTTTCCTCTTTTATTGTTCACTGCTCTAGAATCAGTTTAGATGTGGAGTGGTATTTCAGTGCTGAAACTAAATAAATACCTTCACAGAGGACAGGTGACTGGGCAGAAACATGAATGAGGAAGAGGAACAGGGCCAGAAGGTTGGCAGGTGAGCAACTATGGGGGATTCTACACGTCGTACTGAGGGCGCTTTCATGTGCCCCCAGTGCGCCCCCAAAGCAATCGTGTAGCTTGCCTTTCGAAGAGACGAGGAAGAGGCGTCCTTGCCGCCGCCGCCGCCACCCACCTTCCTCCTCGCCGGCCGGGTCTCTCCGAGCTCTCCGACCCGGCCGGCGAGGAAGTAGGTGGGTGGCGGCATGGCGGCAAGGACGCCTCTTCCTCATCTCTTCGAAAGGCAAGCTACACGATCGCTTGGGGGGCGCACTGGGGGCTCATGGAAGTGCCCTCAGTACGACGTGTGGAATCCTCCTATGCCAACCTCTGATGCTAGCCCTGAGTCTTAACTAGTCTACCATGGTGTATTCTGATTGGCAGCAAAACCAAGGCTGGGATCTTTCTCCCCACTTGCTAGCTTGAGCATTTTAACTAGAGGGACTGGAGACCAAACCAGGGGGCTTCTGTATACAAAGCAGATCCTCCACCACTGAATTATGGCTCCTTCTCCATTGCTGCATTTCTTGGAACATAGGAACCTTCTTTATACCATTGGTCCTTCTAACTCAGTAGCATCTACAGGGGAGAGCAGACGTTAGGCTTCTGGGACCCACTCTGGGTTTTATCCCCCGCCCCTAGGACCCTAAGTTCTACCTCCTGGAGAATGGAATTAAAGATTTCTGAGCCCAGGAATTTGTTTGATATCACAACTGAACTTCCTTCATTACAGCAGCATACATTCATGGTGGAGGGGACAGAATCATTCTTAAACAACTGGGAGTCAGAAATGTTCACTGGTCTCCTTTAAACCACCCAGAGATCTGCTTTCTGCTCACCCCTGATCTGCACTGTTGGGAAACAGCTCTCCAGGGTTTGTGAGCTTTTCCCAGCCCTACCTGAAGAAAAGGATGTCAGAGAAATCTGCAATGCATTCAAAGGAATTCAGACTGCTATGAATCTGACTTATGAACATAGGCGTACACAGCACATTTCATTAGGTGGTTCTGCCAGGGATTTTTTTTAAAAAAGTAAACATTGATTGAATATACAGTAATAAAGGACTTTTTTTCATTCATCAAACAAACAAAATAAACGAATACTGAAAAACTATTTTTTTTAATTAATAAGTAATCTGTACTGCACTGTTGTAATTATTTGATTGGGACTGAAGTAGAAAAGCACTAATTTTACTGTCCTTCTTGTCTTTAAATATGGTTAAATATCCCACAGTTACCTTGTTATTCTATTTCTACAATTCTTTTTCTCCTGTCTTTTTTTCATCCTCTCTTCGTTTTCAGGCTGCATCCTATGCACATTTACCAAAGAGTAAATTTTATTGATCTCAGTGGGGCTTACTTCTGAGTAGACATACATAGGATTGTGCTGCAGCTCTGTTTTAAAGTGGCACAAGATACACACATACCATGTTTACCAAAAGAACAGCTTGAAAAAAGGGGGTTGGATACCCTAAAATAAGCAAGGGCAGATAGGAATTGTTTTAGCAAGGATTCTGAAAAAGGTGCTGCTGTATGAAACCTCCTTAGCCAGGAGGTCCTGGGGTGCATTGCAGTTCTCCCCCCTTCCCCCTTTCTTTTCTCTTGCTGGAGTCCAGACTGGGGTGGGCAGTGGGGCAGTGATGAGGAGAGAAGGCACGTAAACATACAGCTTCTCTCTCTCTCTTTCTCCCAAACATTACAGTACCTGCAGGTCTGATGACGAGAGGAGGGTAGAAGCTTTGAAGGGGGGAGGGCCCCAATCCGCAGCTCCCTGCAATCTTACTACTTACAGAAACCGTCCCCTCCTGGGCTCCACCACATGCTGCTTCCTGGTCCCAGCATGGCTGCTGCTCCCACCTTGTTCAGCAACTGTCACGAGAGGTCAGGCAGAGCAGCTGGGAGCAGGGAGCGGCTGAGTGAGCGAGCGAGCTGGGGGGGGGCAGCGGCTGCACTGGTGAAAAAAGCCTTCTGGAGGTGGAACGGTGTGGGAAGCAGCTGAATTGGTCGCCCTTTCCTACAGCTAGCACTGGCCCTGCTACTGCAACATGGTGAAGGCAGATTAGGGTGTTCAGCTGAACCCTTTGAACCTGTTGTCTGGACGCCAATGCTTTTGAATCTGACTATTTTCAAGTTGCAGAGTCCATGGACATATGAGGGGATTTGCACAAATGTTCATTTCACAAGTGTGCCCTTGCACTAATACTCATTAGCACAAAAGTGCATTTGCAAACAGGAACAAAATTCATGTACATCCCTTAAAAATAAAGCCATTAATGAGTGGACGGCGGAACAAAAAACACCTGACAATTTGTGAAATAGAGATGGAACAGATTTAACAAAATCCATATGTCCCTACCTGAAGATGCCAGGGGGTTAAATCTGGGACCGTCTGCATGCAAAACATGAGCTCTACAACCGAACTCTGGCCCTTCTCTAATGGGGATTCAAATTAGTAGATGTGAATGGCAAACATGTGTGTTCTAAACAGAAGTACTCTGTCAGTAGAAAATACTACGTAATGTCTGCTTAGGGATTGGCAAATCTATCAATTTTGGTTTCTCTCAGTTTCTAATTTTTCCAACCTTAAGTTCATCCCAAGCATTGAGATTTTTTAAAAAACAACAACTCCTACGCAAATATTTGTAGGCATTTCTGTGTGCATTTCTCCTGATGCAGGCAATTGTGTACACAAAGTTGTCTAGTATATGCAATTAATTTCCCCAGTGTAATGAATATTTGAATGTTATGTTCACTAATATAAATATATTTGTTGTGCACTTTCCCTCAATATTTATGTTTGTGCTATTTGAAAGGAGAACTCGGTTGCAAACTTGCGCAAATTTCAAAGGATAACTGAGTTTTTGGCTGCAGATTGGTTTGGAAAGAACACATTTTGCTAAGTTCATATTAAAATGTAAACTAAACATTTTCCCACATCCCTATGTCTGCTGCTAACTAAAATAGATTTGTCTTGATCCAGAGATACCTGAACGTTCATGGAGCTCCTTCCCAACCCACATTGGGACAGATGGTTAGAGTAGCACAGCTGAAGTGGGACAATAGGGGCACTTGGTTGGAATATGTTGGAGAAATCCACAATGGATTCAAATGATTTTGGATTTCTATGAATCTGACTCATGGATTCTGTACCAGATTGGCTTTTTCCAAGCCACATGGATTTCACAGACTTGCAAACCAGTTTTAAGAACATAAGAACATAAGAAGAGCCATGCTGGATCAGACAAAGGGTCCATCTAGTCCAGCACTCTGTTCACACAGTGACCAACCAACCAATGGACAGGGATGAATGGTGCAATAGCACCCTCCCACCCATGTTCCCCAGCAACTGGTGCACACATGCTTATTGCCTTCAATACTAGAAGTAGCACACAATCATCAGCGCTAGTAGCCAGGAATTTTGCCTCCAGGAATTTATCCAACCCCCTTTTGAAGTCATCCAGATTGGTGGCCATCACTACTTGTGGTAGTGAGTTCCATAATTTAAATATGTGCTGTGTGAAGAAGTACTTCCTTCTATTTGTCCTGGATCTCCCACCAATCATTTTCATGGGATGACCCCGGGTTCTAGTATTTTGAGAGAGGGAGAAAAATATCTCCCTATGCACATTCTCCATACCAGTTTTTTAATTCCTTGAATTGCATGCATATTTATTCATAAGGAAAAATAGGCTAAAGTGTAAAAATGTGCTTTTGGAGGGATTTGCGCATCTTGGGGAGATTTGCTCATTTTCAGAAGTGCACATTTACACAAGTTCCTGCAATGGAGAAAAATCCAATTCCATTAATGAGTTGAATGTATGTTTGTAAACAAGAGCAAAATTCATGCACATCCCTAAGAAAAAAATCCAATTCTATCAATGAACGGATGACATAATAAAAGATGCATTAAAATCTGCGAAACACCGATGGAATGGATTTAACAAAATCCATATATCCCTAGGTGCAACCCATGTAGGATACAAAATGGGCACCACAGGTGATACAGCACACCTACGCCAGCCATCAGCTCAAACATACTGAGGCGTGCAATGATTGATGATCTAGAGGACTGAGATGTCTTGAAAGAGTTGTTGCATTGTTATGGAGCACCAATGATGAGGGTTTGATTAGAAGAATTTCTGGACACGAACATCCCAATGTTCAACATTCCTACTATTTTCAGAATGACAGCTCTCCATTGTAAAAGCAGCAGCTGACACATTGACAGAATTGATTGGGTCAGTAATTTCTTCTTTGAAAGCTTCATCCCATGTACCTGCTTCCCTTGGATTATCCCCGTAGCACTAAGCTTTCACGGTTGTTGTTTTTGCTTCCGGGTGACAGCGATCCTTTGCATACCAGGAAGTGAGTTTAAGGGGGGAAATGTAAAAAATCATGAAAAATCAATGGATGACCTAATTCAATTCAAATTTGGTATGGGTAAAGCTCTCCCTAATATCTATTACTGTGCCAATTTTGGTGTCTTTATCTTTACAGCTTATGCAGATGTAAGCATTTCTTTAAAATTCCTAAAATGCTGGGGGAGAAAAATACTTCCAAACCATTATGCTAATTGAAACTCATTTATTCTTCCAATTTTGCATTTCTCTGATTTTTGCAATGGAGTTAGTGTGTACAAAAATGTGTATTTTTGTTAAACGTTAAAATGTTAAAAAATGCATTGTTAGGAAAAAATACTTGCAAAAAGTGTTTAAATCGGCAACCAAAAAAGGATACAAAAATGAATATTGAAATGTACAGAAAAATGCTTATGAATTTTCA
The DNA here is from genome assembly GCF_023053635.1 of Elgaria multicarinata webbii. NCBI lineage: Eukaryota > Metazoa > Chordata > Lepidosauria > Squamata > Anguidae > Elgaria > Elgaria multicarinata. The sequence continues at coordinate 188,957,950 of NC_086171.1, forward strand.
TGAAGACTTTTTTTTAAAAAAAAAAAACTCTCAAAGTTCAGCACAAATCAAATTTAAGTTTGGAGACATTCTCAAAGTTCAAGATGAACTAAATTTAAGGATGGAAAAGTGAGAAACTGAAAGAAAGTGAAATTGAAAGATTCATCAGTCCCTAGTTTCCAAAGCTGGGGGCTTATGGGTAGCTAAAGAGAAGTAAGCTCAGGGCTTAGCTAGACCTACCTATTAGTCTGCGATGGAGGGGTGACGATCTCTCAATGGTTTTATTGCAAGATTCCCCCCTGTGTTTACACGCGGCATGCGACGACCTCAGAGGAAGAGGTGTCGCGCCCGCCATTTTTATTTTTAAAGGGACAGCAGCACACAAACGCTCGTGCACAAAAGGTAGGTGTTTTTATATATATATAAATAATTACTTTCCCCGCTCCCCGCACCCCACCCCCAACCGTGGCACCCGGCAACATGCTCCGTGGTCTCGGGTTCAGCCAGAGACTGTGGAAAACCCGGGCCTAAAGGTTAGGGTGAGATCCCAGGGCAAGGGAGGGATCATCCCTCCCTGATCTTGGGATCCCCTGTGCATCATGTGAAAGCACAGGGACGATCCCAGGGATCGCCTCGGGATATTGCCCTGTCTAGCTATGTCCTCAGTTTTCCTTAGGTACATCTTACCATCACCCCAGCAGTGGGAGGGACTGCTGGATCGCCACAATGTGGAGTCTTATAACCCCCAAGGCTCATTTCAATGGTGTGGAGGATTGCCCTTTACCACTTTCAGGATTCATAGAGGTTGGGTTGAACTCATTGGAAATGTATCCTGAGTTTGTAGCTTAACAGAAGGACTTGAATTGCCTCTACAAATGTGATGACACAATCACATTTTGTCGCACCATCAGCACGCTGATCCTCAATGCACTTTTTGAAAGTATGCCCCCTTGAAAGCAATGGGGCATAATCTCAGTAATGTCTTCAGGATCTGGCTATAGAACATTATCTAGCAGCATAAGAAGCAAAGAAAGAACCTACCATTTTAGGGAATATGACCTAAAATAAAGAGGGAGTCATTTGCTCTGGGGTGCTGTTGTTGAGCAGAGAAGCATGGTGGACAGCTGGTTCCATATGCTCTATTTCTCCCCGACAACCCATTTTCTCTCTCGGTCTCTGACTCTCTCATATGGGCAGCAACAGAGCAGCACAAAATTCCAGTCTCTAAGCTTGAAATAATTAATTGAAGTATCCCCCCCCCCGAGAGCACCCATAGCAACATATTAGTTCTTGTTCTACATTTGGCAAGGACAGTTGTCATAATATTCTAAAATCTGGGATGCGAGACACATCTATACCAGTCAACAATATGTGTTAGCAGCACTGATCTCTATTTAACCAAAGTTTGTCTAAAATATTCACCAGACAGCTAAAGCTTAAAGTAGGGGGCTGGGGAGTTCTTCATTCATGCAACTTTGCTTGCATCTTGGGAATCTTTCAAGTACTGCTGTGTAGTGAAAAGTTAATCTTACTTGACGGGAGATGCATCTGGATAGCACTCTCTGCATTTTATATTGGATGCCTGCTATACCTCAGTGATCCTGCACAAACAATGTAGATGCACTGGGGAACTTAGGTGAGGAACAGATCTGTTTTCCCCCTGCCTCTGCAATGTCTACCATGGTAGGATATCCTTCCACAAAGACACGCACATTTCATAGATGCTTGGACAGCAATTCTGTGCAAGCTTACCTGGGCGTAAGCCCCATGAAACACCAAGTAAACACCAAATGTATTTACTATCAAATACACATGCTTAGGATTATCTTGTTGGTGGCTAATTATTAACCTTAAATAAGGTGCCATTCTTAACACGTAGTCATGAGGTCCTGGAAGCCCAATTTAGGTGGCTAGATAGGAGGTTGAAATCCAGGAGCACCAAGGTGGCTTCCTCTGAAATGCTACCTTTACAGGGCCAGCTAGGCAGGTGAAGCTGATGAGTTTCGATGTGTAAATGAGATGGTTACACTCATAGATACTGGGACAAGCTGGGTAGGGACAGCACAGCTTTTAAATTCAACATTAGGAGAAATCTGACTGGAACTGAGAAACATCCAGTTCAGAGAAACCATCCCTAGGGGAAGAAGATGTAAATGTTTCCAGTTACCAAGATGTAGTGATGGCCACCAACTTGGATGGCTTTAAAAGGGGATTGAAGACAAGGATATCTGTGGTTAGCTTTGGTGTCTATATGCTACCTCCAGTATTAAAGGCAGTATGTACACCAGTTGCTGAGGAGCATGGGTGGCATGGTGCTGTTGCATTCATGTCCTGCTTGTAGTTTTCCTGTGGGGAGCTGGTTGGCCACTATATGAACAGAGTGCTGGACTAGATGAACCTTGATGGGATCCAGTATGGCTCTTCTTATATTCTTAAGGTTTGTGTGTATGTCCGGATTCCAGGGAAGTATAGATTGGAATAATACAGGCAGAATTTAGCTTTCTGAGAATTCCAGCTTTCTTTTCTTTTCAAAGCATGTTTCTAGCCCTTATTATGACTGTGCAGATATGCAAGAAAGTCCATGAGTGATTCTTCTTGAAATCTTAAAGTGAGATGGGTGACACAATGAAAGCCAAACTAGACATGATATAGGAATAGTAATTAGAGCTGAAATTGTAGCTTCAGCTTTAACTACTCATTCAAAATCAATCAATCAGACTGCAACGCTATACCCAATTTCCTAAACATAAGCTCCATTGTACTTAGTGAGACTTACTTTTGAGTAGACATGCCTATGCTTAACTGGTCATTTTCTTCAATTTGCCTGAGTTTTAGCTTTAAAAAAAGGTAGGGAAATTTTTAAAGTTATTCATTTTTGAAATTACTTTGCTTTTAAAGCCATAGAGGTAAGGAGTAAAAAAAAAAAAAATTCTAGAGTGCTACATAGCTGTAAATGACAGGACAATTGGAGGTCATTTGTATGGTGAGTGATTCAGTTTAATATTGGAAGTGCCAATTAGACTTTTCATTCACCAAATATTTCCTGAAAGTATATCTATTTTTACCTAACATTTTTTTTAGTTAGCGAACTCTTTTAGATAAGAAAAATCAATAAAGGGCCATTTATAGCATAATCATTTCAGCTTAATTAGTACCAAAGCTTTGTTGTGATGAAAGGGGATAAAGAGAAAGGATGAAAGAAAAAGGGATAGAAAAGGAGGAAGGAATGAGTGCTAAGTACCATAATTATCCAAGTGCTACTGAAATCGCTCAGATGTTGAATTTCCTGGGTTCCCAAAGTATGACTTGGACTGCAGCTTGTGATAAACCACATGCTTTGCATGCAAAATGCCCCAGGTTCAATCCCTGAAATCTCCAGGTAGGGCTGAAAAACTCCACATAACCACTGCCAGCCAGTGTAGACAATACTGAGCTAGGACCACATGGTCTGACTCCATAGATGTCAATTTCCTGAGCTTCAAATATGAGGCCTCGTCCTGAGGAGGTGAGATGTCTACTGCTGGAATTACTGGCCTATTATTTACCACTACTGGGGGAATTTTCTTCTGTAAGCTTGATCTTCTGGTATAGAATGAACAATCTTTGTGGGATGGGGGGCACATTGGCTCCCCATAGGACCCTTTAGGATGCACAAGTGTGTGTGTGGGGAGTGCAGGATACATAAACACACTATCATTTGGGGACGCTGGAGGAATTCAAGACAGGCTAAAATGAATTCAGATTTCTAAGAATCTGACCTGTGGAATCCTCTACAGACTGGTCTCCTCAGGCTATATACAGGCTTTCCCAAAATTTACACAAATTCATTCTCAGGAAAACATGCACGTTTCATTGATTTTGCTTGCAAGGCTTCAGGACAAAGTCATCCTTTCCAAGGTATACACTCTTCTCCTATATCATCATCATCATCATCATCATCATCATCATCATCATCATTTTCCAAACCCAAGACTCCTAAATGGTGCTGAAGTGGTTGACTTGTAGGAGGATGGAAACCTGAAACGATTCAGCAGCCAGCGAGTCACAGTGATGGCTTTTAAAATCTATTTTTGATCTAAACTGCAGGGAAAGAAAAGATGTGGGGGGAGGATGAAGAAAGTAGGAAGCTAGCTGACACAGTTCAGCCTTCTAGTGGTCCTGTGACAGCCTCAAGCTGACACCTGATACACCTGAAAACCAATCCCCATTGGGCGGCACATTAAACTGCCATCACAAGCAAATGATACAAGCTGCTGCAGCCGTCACAAACCCGGGAAGAATGAAAGGTATTGCTCGTAGGATAGTGAGGCTGTTTTTCACAGGAGCTTTGTGTTGCTTTTGGTGTACTATTTCGGTCCCTTCTAAATGTGCAAGTGCGATAGAAGCAACATCTATTTTAAAAGATGTCAAAGCTCAATTACGCTTGTTGCATAAATCTCATGAAAAGAGTCACGATGCCTATATCCTCATCGGAACCAACTGAACCAGTCTTGCACAACCTGGTGCCTTCCAGATGCTTTGGACTATGCCTCCCAGAAGCCCGAGCCAGCATGGCCCATAATCAGGGATGATGGGGGCTATAGTCCAAAAGATCTAGAGGTGACCGAGGTTAGGGAAGGCTAAATCTCAGTAGATGTTGTTGCCTTCATCTTTGACACCTCCAAAACTCCCAATAAGCCTTGGTTTTTATTTGCACATGGACACATTTATGTTTCTCCTGTTTGTCTTGTTCCTTTGAAAATGACCTGATTTTCCTGGTGTATAAACCTCAAGAGCAGTAGTGTTTTCAGCAGACCTATGCACAATGCCCTATTGAAATTCTCTCTACCCTATTTGTGGGCTGAGAAATTTCACTGAATTTCTCCAGGAAGTGGAGAAATTCTCAACACTTTCTCACAGGTAGGGTCCCCACTGGCAGGGGTTGTAGCACAGCTTTTTTCTATTATTATTATTATTATTATTATTATTATTATTATTATTATTATTATTATTATTATTAATATAGCACCATCAGTGTACATGGTGCTGTACAGAGTAAAACAATAAAATAGCAAAACCCTGCCGCATAGGCTTACATTCTAATAAAATCATAATAAAACAATAAGAAGGGGAAGAGAATGCACCAAACAGGCACAGGGTAGTGTTTGGGGGCATTTTGTGCCCCCACTACAAGTGGCAAGAGCATCAACTGTGTTAGCAACCTGGCCCCTATTTTGCACCCAACACAATCCAAGTGTGAGGTAAGCATTATTGGAAATATGTCATTTCCAGAGCCACCATTGTTAGGGGTGTTGTTACAGTTACAGTTTCTGTTCCATTGTTACAGTTTCATCAGGCATTCATCCCTAACCTAGCTCCTGGGAAGAGATGGAGCTAGTGCTGTGCCTAACTGTCTTCCAATTTCCTTAAAATTGTTCTGCCTGATTCTCAGTAGGGCTGTGCAAGCCTTGGATGCAGGTCACCGACACTTCAATGGCCATTTTATGATGAAACACCCATTGTAGTGCACAACCCTAGGACTCTGTCATGTGGAAGGAGCCTACAACTCCCAGCATGCACTGCCTGGGAGGGACTTACTGGGTCAAGGAATGGCAGGCACTCATGGCCTCACCACCCAATCTCTTGCCCACCGACGTGAGCGCCCACCCAGTCACATCATTCAGAATGCACAAGTCCCTGGAGGGGTCGCTGTAGGTTCTGTGAGTCCCCCACAGCCACTTGCTCCCTTTGAGTGCCACCTGCATCTGTGAGCCCAGCCTTTACCAGAAGCGGGTGGTTGTCAAGGGAAACAAGCAGCTACAGGGCACTTGTGGAACATGCAGCGACCCCTCCAGGGATTTGCGCAACCTGGATGATGCGGCCGGGTGAGCAATTGCGCCGTTCACAGCAGTGAAGCTATGAGTGCCTGCCGTTTCTGGGCCCTGTAAGTCCCACCCTCCCAAGCAGTGCATGCTGGAAGTTGTAGGCTCTATAGAGCTGTGCACTAAAACAGTGGTTTCATCATAAGATGGCTGCCATGGCTTCGGAGATCCAAAGCCATGGCTTGCACAGCCTTAATTCTCAGGGTGTTCTATAATTTCTTTTTTGGATGTTTTTGAACTTACCTACCCAAGGTGAGGTGGCTAAGGATGTGGTGCGTCTATTTTATTTCTGTTATATACATCTCTCAATCGCTCTGCAGCCTCCCAGGCAAGCTGTGCTTCCAAATCTCAAAAGGCCCTTTGGGAGGAGTTATCTCATGATGGTCTTCCCCTGGGCTCTAATTGAAGTTTGGAATGCCAAGGAGGCCCCAGGCAGCCAGAGAGATGATTGTACAATGAAAGACTGGGCACATGTGTGCACTCCTCAGCCACCTCCTAAGTAAGGTAAGCACAAGAAACCCAAGCCCAGCTCAACTCTGAAATGTTCTTCACCACCGAATCGCTTTTTGAAAGCAATTTCTTTTCTACCAAATTGAATGACAGCAGTTGAAAAAAATGTGGAAGAATTTTTTGGCACAATGCTAGTTTAAAGAGCTGGCTTTTTTTTTAATCTGATGATTGTTTGAAAAGAAGGCAAGAGCAACGAGGAAACTGCTGTACTGCTTCCAATAACTGAAGATGGCAGCGGCTAACAGTCTTGTTCCTGGCAGGAAACCATAAAGTCATAAAATTCTGCTCTGAGCTCTCAGAAAGAGCAAGGGACTGTGCCTGAGCATATAACCAGATAAGAATTCAAGGTAGTTCCTATATGATACTGAAAACAGTGGCTGACTGCAATAAAACCTACATAATTCAATTCAATTAGTTCTGCTAATTGAGTAGACCCATTGAAATGAATAGGATTAAGTTATTTATTTACATTTATTTATTACATTTATATCCCACCATTTTTTCTTTAAGGAATGCAAGGCAGCATACATAATCCTCCTCTCTATTTTATCCTCACAGCAATAACCCTGTGAGGAAGGTTGGGCTGAGAGTCTGTGACTGGTCCAGATTCACCCAGTGAGCTTCCATGGCTGAGTGGGGACCGGAACCCCAATCTTGCGACTCAAAGTCTGACATTTCCATGGGTCTGCTCTAAGTAGAAGGACTAACATTGGACTTAACCCAGAGAGTGAGCATGATTTTATGCTGTGTGCAAGTTGTCAAATCACACATTCTTCTTTAAACATAAGAGTTCAAGTTTGCCCAGTTTACTTAGGAATTGGCAGCAGTTCAGCAGCAGTCTCACTCCCCTTCCTGCCCTGACATCTCTGGGTAGTAGCTGATTATCTAGGCTGTGGCTGCAGTAACTACAATGACAGCCACATTCTTCTTCCTCCCCCATCCAAATATCTTACCTCCTCCTGCCCATCCAGAGAGATACTCACTCTGATTGGCTATGTTGGTCCTCAGAGATATTGCTAGCAATAGGCTGTTCGGTAACTTAGGATTGTGATAACATCCAATGCACAACATGCTCCCTGATAGGCTGGGATCATGTCCTGAAAATTAAGTAGTCCTGGTTATTATTATTTTTAAAATAGTGTCCAGCAGCTGCCCATAAGGCTGGCATACAGTGAGTGAAGACTAGAGACATCAAAAGTAAAATTTGGGGAACATTTTGAAGGGTAGTTTTTGTGTATACCAGTTTGAGACATTTTTTAATCTCCCGCAAGCTCTGCATTAAAGGAAAATGCTAGGCAGGAGGGAGGGACAGAGAAAGGAGGTCTGTATGTGACTGACAGGCCTAGCTTCCAGTTGGAGAATGTCTTTACCAGGTCTCTCCAACCAAAGTGTTTTTGGCAGGGACATCGATGCAACATATCAGAAGCTGTGGATGTTTTTCGCAGCTCTTTCTATGTGAACACTTTTAAGATCAGCAACACTCAAAGAGTTTTTGGAAGTGGTGGTCATTTTGATATCTTTCGTATCTATGATGCTAACATGCTGTCCCATAGAAATGTGTACTAATTTGATGTGTCTAATGTGTCTTTCTTTTGTGGACACTGCTTCCTGACGATATGGCCCAGAAAGTGTCCTATAAATACATGGGCAGAACAAAGGGAGGAGGACGACTGAAGTGGAAGCAAAATAACTACACCAGCCCCAGGGCTGGCATAAAGAACAGCAACAACAAAATTCACCATAAAACTGTATCTATCTACCAATATGTAAGGTATTTTTGTGTGGTTTGCATGCAGAAAGAGACACATGGATAGCATATACTCTAACAGTGAAAAGAGGTGGTCTTACCAGCTAATGCAATAGAAGAGAATGCAAATCTTGTTTCCAACAGGATGTGTAAATAAATATGACTAATCAACTCTGTGGCATCTTATTCCAGACAAAAGTAATAGGCAACGAGAACATGCCACATAAGCTCATTCTATTGATCTCACACATGCCCCCAATACTTTTTTTTATTTCCTAACAGCTTCTGGGTTTGGTTTGGTTTTTGCTGTGTGGTTTTGAATGACAACTATGATCATGCATAATTAAAAATATAGCCAATTTACCATGAAATGAAAGCGACAGTGACCAATGAAGTGGGGCGGTGTAGGGAGGGGGAGCAATTGCCTTTGGGCAGAAGTGCTTCGCCTGCCTAATGTCTTGGTGGGGTCTTTCGGAAGCTCAAGGCTTTTTGAAGTAATAAAAGAAAACATTTATCTCATCAAGATGAGACATTTGTCTTTGAAAGTATCTTTTTAAGATTGCTTTTAACTCAATATTTAGCGAAGCTGGGAGGATGGTTTCCTGTAGTCCGTAGGGAGGCTCCTTCCCAAAGGCTCGACGGAAGGCAACAATCCAACCCCAGCCTAAGAAAGATATTTTTAAAAATCAATTAAAATTCAGTGAAATGGCTAGAATATAATAGATCATGAAGTCCCTGGATCTATCTGCTACACTGCAGCTAGGGCTGGCAACCAACTGAGCGGACCATCACACCTAAACGTTTGCCCTGGTTTGCCCTTGTGTTATCCCCCTCTGTTTACATAGCATTTGAAAGCCTTATGTTTCATTCATCTTTAGACCTCTCCTGCGCACTGGCGAATCGCTGTTCCCCCTTCCCCCACAGATCTCGTTTGTACCTCCCTTTACAGTGTATTGGTTGGTCGCAGTTGGACACTTCACCCTCCCCAGTAACCGACATGGCGTGCTGGAGAAAAGGCATGCCCCATCCCTTTCATCAGCAATACCACGCCTTTAACACACACCCTCAGAACATTGGATTGAGTATGATCGGATAAAAATACACGTTGAGGGTCGAGCGCATTGCTGGAAAAACTGTTCTTTCTCCGCACCAAGAAACCTCGCAAAGAGTGGGGGAAGAGGCAGGCGAGATCACGACAGGACATGGACGACGTCATGTGAGCCCTCAGGAAACAACACACAGTGAGAGTGGGGGCCTTGCTAGACCTATCAGATAATCTGGTGGGGAGTTGGGGTGAGGCCGCACTGCAGCTAGCGCATGCCGTCGCCCCTAGCTAGATGTAAACACGCGATGGGGTGAGGGAAAGCCCCGTCGCGTGCTCCAGTTTTTTCCATCTTAAAGGGCCATGTGCGCAGGAGCACACCAACGGAAAAGTAAGTAGTTTTTTTAAAAAAAATAAAGGGTTCCCTGCTCCCCCTGCCCCTGATTCCCCCCCAATGTCTGATGCCCCCCTGCCCGCTCGTTCGCCCATCCTCCCCCCGCTCACCATGCCCTGTCCCCATCTGCCATGCCTGTCCCTGTCTGCCATGCCTGTCCCTGTCTGCCATGCCCTGTCCCCGTCCGCCATGCCCATCCCCGTTCTTCCCCTCCCCGTCCGCCATGCCCTGTCCCTGTCTGCCATGCCTGTCCTCATTCTTCTTCCCCCCGTCTGCCATGCCCTGTCCCCATCCGCCATGCCCGTCCCCGTTCTTCTTCCCCCATCTGCCATGCCCTGTCCCCGTCCGCCATGCCCGTCCCCATTCTTCTTCCCCTGTCTGCCATGCCCTGTCCCCGTCCACCATGCCCATCCCCGTTCTTCTTTCCCCCCCGTCCGCCATGCCCTGTCCCTGTTCTTCTTCCCCCCCCCCATCTCTCCTGCCGGGTCCGCTCTTTCCCCCAGCCCCCATCTCCCCCCCATGATTTTCCCCCCCCCGGCCTGATGGGCACAGCGCTCCTATGGAATGCTGTGCCCAGTGCGTGGCTTCTCCCGGCTACTCGTGAGTAAGCGAGCAGCCAGGAAAAGCCACAGACCCTGCTAGACCTTCCGCAGCCCCAACCTCAGCCCGGGGCTGTGGAAAAGCCGGGCCATAAGCGAATCCGCTTATCCCAGGTCAAGGGAGGACTTAGCCCGCCCTGACCCCGGGATCCCCTGTGCATCATCTGGATACACAGCAGGGAGACCAGGCCTCACACCGGGCTAAGTCCTCGTCTAGCAACGGCCTGGGTCATAATACTGGTGTGATGGAGCTTCAGCTCAAGGTTGGGGACCGACCAACCAACCAACCAATACTCTATACATGCTGCCCTTGGGTAAGCTTATTCAATCTCACGGCCTCCAATATCACCTGTATGCCGACGATACACAATTATATCTCTCATCTCCGGAACTTTCTCCTGATGTTCACGATCGTATCTCGGCATGTCTTTCAGATATCTCAGCCTGGCTGCTTCATCGTCGTTTGAAACTTAACATGGCAAAGACTGAATTGCTTGTTTTTCCTCCTAAACCCTCTCCTCACCTCTCATTCTCTCTTACTGTCAACGATGTCACGCTTACTCCGGTCAAGGAAGCTCGTAGTCTTGGCTTTATATTTGACTCCTCACTCTCCTTTACTCCTCACATCGAGGCAGTAGCTAAATCCTGTCGTTTCTTCCTGTATAATATTGCCAGGATTCGACCATTTTTGTCTGCCTCTTCTGCCAAGACTCTCGTTCACGCACTGGTTATCTCTCGGTTGGACTACTGCAACCTTCTTCTCTCTGGCCTTCCTTTGTCTCACATCAGTCCGCTGGTCTCTGTCCACCACTCTGCCGCTAAGATCATCTTCTTGGCCCGCCGCTCTGACCATGTCACTCCACTTCTGAAATCTCTTCACTGGCTTCCAATTCACTCCAGAATCCAATATAAACTTCTGCTGACCTTCAAAGCTCTTCACGGTCTAGCTCCTGCCTATCTCTCCTCTCTCATCTCACACTATCGCCCCGCTCGTGCTCTCCGCTCCTCTGATGCCATGCTTCTCGCCTGCCCAAGGACCTCCACTTCCCTTACTCGGCTTCGTCCTTTTTCTTCTGCTGCCCCTTACGCCTGGAACGCTCTTCCAGAACACTTGAGAACTACAAACTTAATCACTGCTTTTAAAACTCAGCTAAAAACTTTTCTTTTCCCTATCGCCTTCAAATATTGAGTTTGTTCTGACTCTATACTGTTAGCTCCCCCTACCCGGTGCCTATTTACACTTCCCTGTGACTGTTTGCATTCTCCTTCCCTCTTTATTGTCTACTACAACTTATTAGATTGTAAGCCTATGCGGCAGGGTCTTGCTATTTACTGTGTTATCTGTACAGCACCATGTACATTGATGGTGCTATATAAATAAATAAATAATAATAATAATAATAATAATAATAATAATAATAATAATAATAAGGTTTGCCCCATCCACTTATCAGAATGGCAAAGAGCGATAGCTTAGAAACATAGGGAGGTGCCTTATATCAGGTCAGCTGATTTGTCCATCTTCCAAGCCAGTGTTGTCTACTCCAGCCTCCCCCAACCCGGCAAACTCCAGATGTGTTGGCCTACAGTTCCCATCATCCCCAGCCAGCACAGCAGTATCTTTGGTATTTAGCCTCCCCTCTTTGCTTTTGGCCCTGCCCACCAGTGGACCACCTCTTTTGCCTTTCATCCCTCCCCTTGTGCCTTTGGACCTTCCTACCACAAGCATCTTCCAAAATGGGATCCAGCCCCTGGGCTGAAAGAGGTTCTGTTGCACCCCTGCCTGATACAATGAATTGCCTTTCAGTTTGTTATGCCAAACGAATGCCCTCTCCCTTTTCAAACTACACTCCTGATAGAAGATGCCTGTTTCATTGTCTCTCATAGCACCCATTCAGCAGAAAGGGATTAAGCTACATTTTCTGCTTGTTCTTCCAACATCACTGCCACACACTCCTTCGATTCATGCCTTCCTATCATCTGATATAGCAGGAGTTTTTTATTCAGAAAGCCCTATGATGTTTCTACCTCCCCAACTAAAATAAATTCAGTGGGAAGAAAATGGCTGGGTTTATTTTAACAGTTTCTACTTATGCTTCAATCTTACAGTACAGTTATTTAACTTTAATGTAGGGACAGCTGGAGGCATTTAACAGCACAGCAGAAAGAGTTTAGTGAGTATATGTTATACACGTTGTATTTGCAATGAATCGTCACATATTTCCTCATAATATTTAGACACCTCACTAAAGACAGAGGCAGGGTGATCAAAGCAGGCCCATAACAGGTAAGAGGTACCATAAGTGAAGGCTTTTTGCCATTTTTTTGCCCATGCTAGGACTTTCATAGAGTGGAAAAACCCATTTTTAGCTGATATCAGCAGGTTTACCTTGACTTGCAAGATTGGGTTACACATCTTTCTTTTTGCAGCGAACTAGAGAAAGACTTGTAAATGTGCCAGGACAGATTCTTCTGATACTGTTCCCATATAGCTGAGCCAAATGTTCTTCTGAAGAGAAATGTTGGCTCCCAAATTGTGTGAGTGTGTGTTTGAAAAAGTGGTTAAAAGACATCGGAGATTTTTCAGAGCCTACCTTTTCTCAGTCATCACACTCTTCTGGATGCCATTTTCCTCCTTCAGGAGTAAAATAGAATGATAGTCTGCCATGATGTAGTGTCATTCTAAGGAGGCTTCTGGGGGGGGAAAGAGGTGACCCCATACTGATTCCATTATTGGAGACTGCCATATATATATATTTATGAGAAAGTATTTTAACGTGAATCAAATTATCAATTTAAAAACAGCAGCAGGAACAACAACAACATGGTGATAAAATAACAAAGTGGTGATAGGGTTTTTTATGTCACTCCTCTGCAGACATCAAAACCATGATTGTTTTGAGAAAACAGAAGAGCAGAACTAAGGCAAACTGCACCTGTAGAGACTGAGGCCTTAGCTAGACCAGGCTATATCCCGACGTGAACCCCAGGATTGTCCCTGTGCATCCAGATGGACACACAGGGGATCCCAGGATAAGGGAGGGATCATCCCTCCCTTGCCCCGGGATACAGCCCTCCCCTTTGGGCCTGGTTTTTCCGCAGCCTTGGGTCTGTTTCCGCTCTGCACGATTAGTCGCGTGGAGCCAGGAGCACTGCGCCCATCGGGGGTAGGGTAGGGGGAGCAGGGAAAGTAGTTTAATTTTTTTTTAAAAAAAAAAAAACCTTACCTTTGTACACGAGCATTTGTGCACTCCATCCCCTTTAAAAAATTAAAAAATGCCGGCCACGACGCCTCTCTTCCTGAGGTCGTTGCGCCTTATGTGTAAATGAGGGTGAGATCTCGTGTTAATTGCAACGCGAGGTCTCCCCTCCTCTCCCCCGGACTTTCAGGTAGGTCTAGCTAAAGCCTGTGTGACTGCTTCATCCTTTTAAAAAGAGTCAAACTTCCTATGGTTGGGGTGGGAGGGGGAGAGACAGAAGGAGCACAGGGAAATCACAAAAGGACAATGGAGCTTCCAGACAAAGATTGGATCCAGATTGTTGGTTCCATCACCAGAAGGACACTGCTGGTTCCACAGGGTTGTGGGACCGTCTAGTGCAGTTTTGGAGGACATGTGAGGGTCTGCAAGGGGAGGGGAGAAGATCCAGAAGTCTGGTTCTCCAAGCAGTTTCCATCTGATAGTGGGACCAAGGAACTGGATTCAACCCAAGGCTTCTATCAGGCCACTGTCTGATGTTTTCCACTGTCTCTTCCATCTTTTTTCTTACTGTAGTAAATACATTAAGCAGAATATTTATTTATTTATTTATTTATTATTACATTTATATACTGCCTCATAGCCGAAGCTGTCTGGGCAGTTTACAAAGGTTGTATAATGCTTAGTGCAAGGAGCTCCTCACCCATCCGGAAGCAACCAATGATCTGATGATGACATTGTATGAATGGCCTGCCACAAGGGAATGATGAAAGGGTGCTTCCAGGTGGAGGGTTTCTAGTGCAACCCATGAAAAGACAGCGATTCTGTATTTCCCTCCTTAATGGATTTTCTGTGGTAAGAAAAAGAGATGGAAAAAGCAGTGGGAAAACATGGAAGGGTTGCAAATGGAAGATGCTGCTCTCTGGACTCCCCATGAAATTCCATGCTCAAAGCAGGTTGATTAAATATGTAGTGTGAAAGCACGCTAACCACACAATCCTATGCATATCTACTCAGAAGTAATCCTCACTGAGCGCAGTAAGATTTACTCCCAATTCTCCTCTTTGTGTGGGACGGCAGTTGGCAAATGGCAGCTTCCCTCTCAATGACAATGGTAGTGGTGGAGAGCAGCTTTCACCAGGACTATGGCATGGAAGTATTTTAAAACCCTCCATCCATGCCATACTCTTGATCCCCCCCTCTCTCAGACACATACACACACACACACACACACACACACACACACACACACACACCCTGGCTGCTATTTAAAGATTTGTTTAAAACACAAGGTCAAACTACACAGATGTGTTTCCGTCCATATACAGGTTCAGAAGGTGTAAATTGTATACATTAGTATAAACATTTGGAGCAAACAAGTGTATGCTCTAGCCCTATGTGTATGACCCATATTCACCATTCCAAACCCCAAGGTAAGTAGAACAATCTGAACTCAGTGCCTGGAGAGGGGCAGCATGGAATTGGACGCCATCCCACTTATTTCAGGTGGACCTAAGACCATCTGACTTCTTTTCAACAGCTGTAAAGCCTTCCCACTTTGGTTGGCCTAAATTGAAACGAAACCATCCTACTTCCCTTTTTCTGCCATTTCATGCACTAATCTGAATTTATGACGCTCTAAATATTTGACATATCTCCGAGGTCATTCTGTATTGAATATTTCATACTTAAAAATTATAAAATTGTTCTCAGATCTTGAAGTGGAAGGTGAGGGAACGGCAGTAATAAAACAATTTCAGCTTCAATAGTTCTGCATTTTCTATGGTGAAGCTGTAGGAACCACACCTTAGTCTGCAGATAAAGCTCCTTTCCTGCTTTCACAAATTCATTTGTTGTTGTTTAATTTAAATTGGAAGGGAAAACAAGAATGCTAAGGGAACAAAGTCCCCATTGCACAAGGAAAGACCAAATTCTTGAAAAACCTCTGAAGTGCTCGCGTTAATGTCATGTCATTACACCGCATTGCTGTGCAGGTTAATATAATTGGGTTACTGCGTATGAGCAATGATCCATAGCATGTTATGGCACTGAAACAAATGACATTTAACTAAGAGATTTGTAAGGCACCTTGTTATCTGCATGCTGAACAATTGGAATGGATAGTCAGATCACTAAGACAAGCGACTGATGTATTAGTTGTTGGGTTTACTGGACAGGCTGGATTTATAACAGCACAATTCTAACATAATTTATTAGATCCATAAACAGACAGATCCAATGTTTTTACTTAGATTACACTCTTGTCACACTCTCTGATCCTGAGCCAGCAACAGGGCTCTTATGGGCTATTTTATTATTCACATATTGTGCAGCTGCTTTGGGGAGCAGAGCAAGGGGGTGGGAAAAGGGGGAGGTGAGTGGCAAACACACCTTTCCTTTTGAGCACTTAGGAAACCCGTGCACTGTTTAGACAGTGTTATTTAACAGCTGTGCATAACACCACTCTCCATCTTCTCCTTGGCAGGGGCTGGAGATTGTTAATGAAAGAGGTCAGCAAAACAAAAGAGATTTCATCGCTGGGGGAGGGAAGGAGGGAGGGAGAGCACCTCTTGGCATTCATCCCTGTACAATGAGAACCTGCGAAGTCTTGAACGTATGTGTCAGATAAAGGTGAACAAACCAATATAGGATGTATGTACTCCTGTATCTAGTTTCATTATCCACACTAATGGGTTCTTAAGCATGTGTGACTGCATTTGCTCATATACTTCCCTTACTAGCCTCGTCCCTAGCCCCATGTTGTTTGTACTGCTGTCAAGTCTAGATTGTATGCGCCTTGCGGGGCAGGGACTGGTGTGGTTTTGTTTTCGTTGGTTGGTTGTTTATGAAACTCTACAAAACACCATGTATGTTGATGGTGATGCATAATAACAACCCTGATGATGCTGAGAAAAATGCTAGAAATGGCTGGTTCAATGCACCTACAGCTAGCTTACTTACTTATACGTATGCACATACAATTTATAGGCTGCCTTATAACTGAAGTTCTCCTGGAGGCTAACAGGAATTAAAACAAACCCAATTGCTGTGAAACATCAATTGCTGCAAATATGACGCAATTATAAAATCACAAATCACTTTAAAAAGGAGAACAGAGGGAAATAAACATTGCAGCAACAAATGTTTAAAACTGGGGGGGGGGGGGTAGTGGTAAAAAAAACCACAGAGCAACAATGGTAAAAAAACAGCCTCCCACAGCCTTGTATCCTCCAGATGCATTGGACTGCAGCAACTCCCATAATTCTCAGGCAGCATGGGCAATGGCTATGGTGGCTGGGAATTATGGGAGTAGCAGTCCAACCCATCTAGAGGGCACCAGGTCGGGGGAGGCTGGTATAAACCATAACAGAATTGAAAAGGCCCAGGGAAATAGCAAGGTTGGCAGGCAGACCTCTCTGGGAAGAGCATTTGACAACTTGGGGGCGGGGGGGGGGGGGGAGATAACTATGAAGATCCTTTCAGTGGTTGCCTCTCACTACACATCACTAGGAGGGGGGACTCAGAGAAGGGCCTCAGATAATGATCTCAAGATCTGCGTAGGTACATTGAATCACAGAATCATAGAATAGTAGTGTTGGAAGGGACCTATAAGGCCATCGAGTCCAACCCCCCCCCTCAGTGCAGGAATCCACCCTAAAGCATCCCTGACAGATGGTTGTCCAGCTGCCTCTTGAATGCCTCTAGTGTGGGAGAGCCCACAACCTCCCTAGGTAATTGCTTCCATTGTCATACTGCTCTAACAGTGAGGAAGTTTTTCCTGAAGTCCAGCCGGAATCTGGCATGTGGAAAGCAGTGATCTTTCAGATACCAAGGACTCCCAAACCATGCAGAGCTTTAAAGGTCAAAACCATCAACTTGAATTTGTCCCAGAAATGTACATGGAGCCACATGGGTCTTAGCTAGACCTAAGGTTTATCCTGGGATCGTCCCGGGGTCATCTCTGTTCATGTAAATGACACACAGGATATCCCGGGAGCAGGCAGGGACGACACCGGGATGATCCTGGGATAAACCTTAGGTCTAGCTAAGGCCATGGACATTGGGCCAATGCCAATGCTGTCCCTTGCTAGTCCAAACAGCATACAAGGTATTTAAGTGTTCAGCATAGATGCAACCAGTGTGATGGGTGGGGGTGGGGATACTGGCCATGGTTGCATAAAACCCCACATAACTTAGACCTTTGGGGTATATTTATTTATTTATTGCATTTCCATACTGCCCAATAGCTGAAGTTTTCCACAATTCCTGTCACACAATTAAAGAAATTTTGGGTTACAATTCTAAACACACTTACAAGGGAGTAAGCCTTACTAAACACAGAGGGACTTACTTTTGCAGTATTTGTCGATAAATACCTTCCCCTTCAGAATGTAAAAATATGTTGGTTGAATCAATCAATCCATTAAAACTTTTCATTTGAATACAACTATTATTTCCAAGTGAGGCAGGGGGTGTCTTTCTTTGTTTTTAAATTGATGTGCATTCCTTCTTGCATGTGACAGAGGCAAGAGCAACTTATCTAAGATTATCTAAGCCTATGATTCACTTTCAGTTTGTATAAGTACTCATATTAAAAAGAATAAACCTTTTTTAAAAAAACATCTGAAGGTCAATTAATCAATTGATCAATTTTTTAAATTGTTCAACAGGTTCTTACAGCAAAATCCTCCAGTAAGTCCTGCTGACTTCAGTGGGAAGTATTTCTAAATTAGTGTGTCTGGTATTGCAGCTTTAGCCTGCAATCTTATGCATGCTGGCTGAGGAATGTTGTGAGTTGTGGGACTTTTTTCGGTCTAAACATGCATAGGATTGTACCCTTAATCAATTCATCTAACTAATTAGCTTAGTTAGGTTAATTGGTTCCAGGGCATGGCCTGGGGCAGCCACCTCTGAGTCTGTTCAGTGCTTGTATTGAGAAAATTCTTGGGAACCTCATAGATGCCACATCACCAAATACTCTATGATGGAAGAAAGGCAGGATGTGAATGTGCTAAATTAACTAATCCACAGGTCATCCACCACTTTCAATCTTGCAGATAGCAATGGATCTATCTCTTCCAGCCAAGACCTTAAGTACAAGAAAGAAAACTATGCCTCTCCATAGGAATGCTGATACCCCAGTGTTGAAACTTGCTTCGTTCCAGACATGGAAGCACTTGAAGCATTTTTTTTCTTGGATTCCTGCAGTGATTCCTGCAATGATTCCTGCAACTCTAAAAATCTGTTATTCTAAATTTCACAATCTTACTGTCCAGTTTTGCCTGGATGAAATCTGTATATACTGGGGTGTTGCTGTTTTTTAAACCTAATAATGATCCTTTGCTAATACATGTCTACTGAGAAGTACATTCCACTGAGCTTACCCCCAGGCAAGTGGGTACAGCATGGTAGCCTTAAACTGCTCTAACATCTAAGATGTCGTATTTGTACCTGTGTACAAAATGGAAAGTGAGAACCAAACCTCAAGCAGTTTTGCACCTAGGTTAGGTACGAAATGTACTCAAATAAAAATAACGGACACAATATTTAATAAATATGGCAAACTTAACTTTAATCCAAGTACAAACTTAACTGGTGAGCGAAGCACAAAAGCTAGCAATAAAGTTAAGTTAGGCTCACAGAACATCTTCAAAAGCTTGGTGGAGCAACAATATCACCTCACCATACCCCCATACTGCTTTCTAAAAATATATGCAAATGTAGCATGTAAACAGAGAAAAACCAAGAGGTCTCCCTGGAATAATAATGACTATTTCTACAACAAGAGAATTAGCCCCAGAACCATCAGGTGTGAAACTGAAACAGCTGTGATCAGCATTTCATAACTATAAAGCGCACACACACACACACACACACACACTAAGAATCAGCATAGTTAGTAGGAATCAGCGATTCTTACATAGAATCATAGAATAGCAGAGTTGGAAGGGGCCTACAAGGCCATCGAGTCCAACCCCCTGCTCAATGCAGGAATCCACCCTAAAGCATCACTGATAGATGGTTGTCCAGCTGCCTCTTGAATGCCTCTACTGTGGGAGAGCCCACAACCTCCGTAGGTAACTGATTCCATTGCCATACTGCTCTAACAGTCAGGAAGTTTTTCCTGATGTCCAGCTGCCATCTGGCGTCGTTTAACTTGAGCCCGTTATACCGTGTCCTGCACTCTGGGAGGATCGAGAGGAGATCCTGGCCCTCCTCTGTGTGACAACCTTTTAAGTAGCATGAAGCTGTGTTGGCTAGCAATAGCAGCTGGGAATCTATTCCAAGTTGCATTTTACTAGAGTACAGTTTTCAGTTGACTATCAAAAACAGCTGGACATAGACTAGTTAAAAAACATACCTCCATCCGAGAGAGTTCTCTGCTGTTTAGAGTTATTTATTGTTAAAATAAACATGGTTCACTCTTTTCCATATAATGTACTCAAGACTGAGGCACAGGACTTGGAAGCAAATTCACTCACCTTTAATCACTATTAGGTTTCAATAAATGGAAGGGGGAAAATTAAACACAATGAAGTTCTGCTACTAAGGAGAAATGTTCATTTTTTAAATTATAGTTTTTAATAGATGTGTTTATGATCTTAGGGTAGAGCAGGGTGTTCTATATCTTAACATCTTAGAACTTTTGTCCGGGATATATGCATTTTTACCTGCGTACAAATCCAACAAATTATAGTATTAAGCCCAAAGTCTTGCTATTTATCATTTGTACTGCAGTGTCACCTAGAGGTTCTAAGCCCCATGTTGTTCTAAAAATATTCTTCTATTTAGCCTTTATTCGTATTGACATTGTGCTAAATGAGGTACATTTGTATAAGGCAACAAAGAAAGCACAATTGTAAGGCTAATGGATCACAATACATTGAAAGATAATAATTTGGAAACTCCATGTTTTTGTGGGATATTCTCATTGGGTCCTCCAACCTGCCAATTCTTGTGTGAAGGACTTTCTCTATTGTGGCACCCTGGTTGTGGAACACCGTCCCCTTGGAGGCCTGACTGGTACCGACACCGGCTTCATTTCAGCGCCAAGTTAAAACATGGCTTTTTATCAAACCCTTTGAGGGCTAAATTCTCCATAGTTGTATGTAGTTTTAATTGTTTTAAATTGCTTTTTTTTTAAAAAAAAAACTACTGGTACAGCACACAGATACAGGAAACAGAAACTTGCATGGAAACACACACAAACACACACACAGAGCGAGCGAGAGAGAGAGAAACAGCTGGCTTGTTTCTCACAAAATTATTGGACAGAACAGTACCTCAATGTTGGTCTTGTTTCTTGTGTTCTACATGGGCAGGGGGTTGTAGCCCCCATTAACCCATGGGTTAATGTGCCCATGGTCACCAGGTCTGGAGCATTTTGTTCTGCTTCTGAACTAGTAGATGGCAAATGCCAGAAGCAAAAATGATGAGCATGGATTGGAGCTGAGCCCTAGCTCATCTCCCATTTCTTCCATTGAAAAGTACCATCAGCATCCACCAACAAAACACATCCTGGGAGAGCATATGAGATGATGGGTATGGCAGTGGTTGTGTCATCAGCAGCACCAGGTGGGACTACATGGGGATGGCATGGGAGGCAGCAGCACTGAGTGGGAGACCAAGTCAGGATGACAAGGGGCATGGCTAGGTGGGGCAAATTCCCGGGCATCGCCCCGGGATCATCCCTGTGCATCTACATGACGCACAGGGGATCCTGGGGGCAGGGAGGGATGATCCTTCCCTTGCCCCGGGATATGACCCTACACTTTAATCCTGGTTTTTCCCGCAGTCTCGGGATTGTCCCAAGACCTCAGGAGGTGTGGCCGGGCATCCCGTTTCCATTCCAGCTCCTTGCAAGTAACTGCGAGGAGCCGGGAATCAGGCACAGGGCACGGAGCTCCTCAGGAGCTCCATGCTTATTGGGGTAGGGTGGGGGGGAGTGGGAGGTTTGTTTTTGTTTTTTAAAAAAACATACCTTTTTCACTGGAGCGCTGCTGCACTCATTTCCAATTTTAAAAAATGGTGGGCACGATGTCCTCTTCCTCCCTGGACGTCGCACGCTGTGTGTAGACTAAGGGGGAGGATCTCACGATCATCATATCGCGAGATCATCCCCCTCCATCCCCCTGGTCTGGCCATGCCCAAGGTGAGGATAGGTACTGAGGATAATTCTTTCAAAGCCCCAGGACTGTTCTTGGTGTCCCAATCATCCCAGTCCAACTATGCCAGACTTCTGATGCCAGAGTTAAATACAGTTGCAACACTTCAATCAGTTACTGTAGCTGTGACAGTAATGGTGGCTTCTTGTGCAGGTATTAACAGGTAACAACGTGTATCTCCTTGCTGCAAAAAGCTTCATTTGCTGGTTTCTGCACATCTGCTTTTAAAGGCAGAAGGCCAGGATGGTTAGTTTAATGGTTAGTTGGCAACCATACTAGATGAAGAGTTATGATCTTTTTTATTATTATTACTTTGTTTATTTATTACATTTCTATACCACCCAACAGCTGAAACTCTCTGCACAGTTCACAAAAAGTAAAGCCACTATACAGCATAAAATACAATATAAAATATAATTGCTTAAAACTACAGTATAAAAGTGCAACCAGAGCAAAACCTAGCAGCAGTGCAAATATTTAAAATGCAACAGCAGATTTAAAACAGCAGTGATAAAAACTGGAATGCAAAAATGATAATAATGCTTGGGAAAATAAAAAGGTCTTAACCTGATGCTGGAAAGAACACAATGTAGGCACCAGGTGAATCTCTCTAGGAAACTCCTTCCATATCTGGGGTGCCACAGCAGAAAAGGCCCTTTCCCTGGTAGCCACCAGTCTCACAGCTTTTGGAGGGGGCTCCCGGAGAAGGATCCCTGAAGATGACCTTAAGGTCTGAGCAGGTTTATATGAGAGGAGACAATAGCTGTAGCTAGGCTATCTCTGTCCAGATAAGGGCATAAGGACTGAAGAATCATTTGTGAAATATTCAGAAAAAAATAGATAGATAGATAGATAGATAGATAGATAGATAGATAGATAGATAGATAGATAGACAGACAGACAGACAGACAGACAGACAGACAGACAGACAGACAGACAGATAGATAGACTAAAGATAGTTATGTAGGACCTTAAGAAAGGGGGAAAAAAACACTCCACAATCCACAATTGGGCAATACCTTTATTAGGACCAACCAAATGTCACAAAACAATGAACAAGCTGTCGAACACTCACTATTTTAAGACATTTCTGTTGGTCCTAATAAAGGTATTGCCCAACCATGGATATTAGAGATATAGTCAATTTCACTTAAAACAGTGATGCTTCCAGTACCTAATAAAGAAAAAAAGCATCTAGGCTGAAATCGTGTGCATACAAGATAATTAAATCCCATTGATGTTTGATTGTCCATGATATGTGGTAAGCAGAGTTATACTGCTTTCATACACTGAGATTAGGGATGGGTGAATTTATCAATCTCAATCTCTTTGAGGTTATACTGTTTCCACTGCCAACTTCATTCTGCCATGGTTCAGTGCAAGCTTTTTTTCCCCACACAGAAATGTGTAATATTTTTGCACACGTTTTTAAAAGTCTGCATTTTTGTGCACATTTTTCAAATGGGCATATTTTGTATGCATTCACCCATTAACTAAACTGTGTTTGTGTGCATTTTAGAAATGTGCACATTTTTGTGCATTTCCCAAATGTGCACATGTTTATTTATTTATTACATTTTTATACTGCCCAATAGCTGAAGCTCTCTGGGCGGTTCACAAAAATGTTTGTTGAATGCTTCTTTCTTTTCTTTTTTCAGAACAAATCACAAGCTTGTCAATGTACAGATTTCCAACTGTGAATTGTGTTTGGCTCCACATTCAATTCTGGGAGGTATGAATTAGGCAATCCCATATAAATATGCGAATGCAATATTTTCTCCTCCCATCCCTAGTTCCTCTTATGGCTAACTGAAATGATTTACTCTTTTACTGTTCCCAATCTAGTTTTAAAAGCTATCAAAGGTAGTGGATATAACCAGATCTTGAGGTATTTTGAGACATGAGATGCCTGATCTTCCTAAAGTCAAGCAAACCCCCATATTTAGGAAATATTGGCTGGGTTCACACAACATGACAAGCCAGAGTTGAGTATGGGTTGTCATTGAACCATGGGTTGTCATTGAACCATGGGTTGTTGTGTTGTGTGAACAGAGCCATGCTAAGAAACCATGGTTTATTAACTATGAACAACCCATGAACAGAACATGTGTTTTGTTGTTGGGTTATGAATTGTGCATTGCTCTTGATTAAATATATGCCAGTCCTGGGGCTGAAGTATTAGATTTCCCTCCCATTGAAAGCAATAGGAGGGAAATCGTAAAAGTAAAGGCAAGGGACCAAAACAGAAAAGAAAAGCATTGTTCCTTTCTCATTTCTACCTTGTCAGTGCAAGACCAGCAGGGCTTTGGAGAATGTGGTTCCTCTTCCTTCAGCTCTCCCATGCACAGGTAGGACTACCTGGGGAGGTGTGGAAATAATGTGAATCGGAAAAAGTCATTATTTATTATTTATCAATAATAAAGTTGGTTTTGCCCTCTCAGTTTCTGGGCTGAAACTCTGTTATGATTGGTTACCTGGAGGAAAAAGTCTGCAGTGGGTGGCCTATTTATTTTGCCTGGCAAAATCCAGGAATGGCTCTGATGTTTAGGTTTTGATGTAGCAGCGTGTGCTCTGCAAACTCTGAAAACTAAATTATTCTCCTTTCAGGCTGAATTTTCAGAACTTGGGCATTGTTATCAGTTTTCAGTAGAAAAGGGACAGTGGCAGCAAGATACCTCTAACTGTTACATTTATCTGAGTATTTTTCTTTACTTTTTTTTTTTAAAGAAAGAAGTTCAATAGGTCTAAGACAAAATAGAAGGGGGGAATTAGCCACTAATCCATTAAAGGTAGCGTTTTCTGAAAATTACACCTTTCATCAGAGTAGGCCTCCTGCATGGAGCAAGATTAAAACTGGGCTCCTCTTATTTATCTGCTTTCCTGGGGGCTGGGTGAGAAACATAGTAGGTGCATTTTAAAGAGGATAACTATAATAGAATGAGAACAGTCGCTCTTAAACTTGCCTTTTGAAAGAATGCTTAAAACGGCAGATCAGTATAACCCGGTGAAGAGAAACACCGGGCTCTTTACCCTTTGACATATATCAGGGTTGAGGACTTTGTAAGGTTTCCTACATTTCGGGATGGAGGAGAGTTGTGTTCAGTTGGCATTTTGATACGAACTTATCAAATTTGCACTTCCCAAATCAACATCTAAACTGGGATGCAGTTATCCTTTGGCATTTGCACTTGTCCAGTTTTGGGGATGCAGTTCTCTGAACCTAAAAATGCATACAAAAATATGTATATTAAGAAAAGGTGCACACACACACACAAAATGTGAATATTAGTGAAAACACATAGGAAAACTGCTTGCAAAACATGTATATATTTAAAAGGATATTGTCTTTGTATAGTATTTATTTATTTATTTATTTATTTGTTGCACTTATATACCGCTCCCATAGCCAGGGCTCTCTGGGCGGTTTACAGAAATTCTAAAATTAAGATTAAAACGAGTATACAGAATTTAAAATTCTAAAGACAGAACATACACACATAAAGCATTAAAAACCATTAAAAAAATTAAACATGTGGATGATTAAGATGTGCCACCATATGCCTGGGCAAAGAGGAAAGTCTTAACCTGGCGCCGGAAAGATAGCAGCGTTGGCACCAGGCGAGCCTCGTCAGGGAGAGCATTCCATAGTCTGGGGGCCACCACCGAAAAGGCCCGATCCCTCGTTGCCACACTCGGAGCCTCTCTCGGAGTAGGCACCCGGAGGAGGACCTTAGATGTTGAATGTAGTGACCAGGTATATTCATGTCGGGAGAGGCGTCCCATCAGGTATTGTGGTCCCAAGCCATGTAAGGCTTTATAGGTCAAAACCAGCACCTTGAATTGGGCTCGGAAACATACAGGCAGCCAGTGCAAGCGGACCAGAGCAGGTGTTATATGGTCGAACCTTCTGGTTCCCGAAATCAATCCAGCCACTGCATTTTGCACGAGCTGCAGCTTCTGAACCATCTTCAAAGGCAGCCCTACGTAGAGTGCATTGCAGTAATCTAACTTGTTGGTTACCAAAGCATGGACAACTGAAGCCAGGTTATCCCTGTCTAGATAGGGGCGTAGCTGGGCCACCAACCGGAGTTTGTAGAATGCTCTCTGTGCCACTGAGGTCATCTGAGCCTCAAGTGACAATGATGGATCTAAAAGAACCCCCAAGCTACGAACTTGCTCCTTCAGGGTGAGTGCAATCCCAGCCAGAACCGGTAGAACACCCCCCATCCTGTCAGCGGAATCACCTACTAAAAGCATCTCAGTCTTGTCTGGATTGAGTTTCAGTTTATTAGCCCTCATCCAGTCCATTGTCACAGCCAGGCACCGGTTCAACACATCCACAGCCTCTCCTGCTGAAGATGAAAAGGAGAAATAGAGCTGCGTGTCGTCAGCATACTGATGGCAGCACACTCCAAAGCTCCGGATGATGGCATCCAGCGGCTTCATGTAAATGTTAAACAACATGGGGGACAAAACCGACCCCTGCGGGACCCCACACTTGAGAGTCCACGGGGCCGAGTAATGTTCCCCAAGCACCATCTTCTGTATCCGACCCGCCAAATAAGAGCGGAACCACTGCAAAGCAGTACCTCCCACTCCCAGCTCAGTGAGTCGTCCCAGAAGGATACCATGGTCAATGGTATCGAAAGCCGCTGAGAGGTCGAGGCGAATCAACAGAGTCACACTCCCTCTCCTGTCTTTCTCCTGACATAGGTCATCATACAGGGTGGCCAAGGCTGCTTCCGTGCCAAAACCAGGCCCGAAGCCCGACTGAAATGGATCCAAATAATCAGTCTCATCCAAGAGTGTCTGGAGCTGGCCCGCAACCACCTGCTCAAGGACCTTGCCCAGGAATGGAACATTTGCCACCAGCCTGTAATTACTAAGATTTTCCAGGTCCAAGGAAGTTTTCTTCAAGAGTGGTCTCACTACTGCCTCTTTCAGATGGTCTGGGACCACTCCCTCTCATAGAGAGGCAGGTAATATTATCAGTTTTATGGTTTTTTATTAGGACTGTTCTCTACTCCGATTCGGATCCCCGAATCGGGAGCGGAGCAACCCGATCCGCATCCGCTAAGGTTGGATCCGAATCAAGTCAGGGAGCTGTGGATCGAGGAGAAGCAGATCACTCCGCTGCGGATCGCTTCGCCTCGATCCGGAGCTCCAAAAGCAGGTAAGTGTGGGGGAGGGGGCTTACCTGCTGCCGCCACCGCAGTCCATGTGGCGCCGGCAGCGGAGACAGGTAAGGGGGAGGAGGGCCTATTCAGCCCTCATTTTGTCCCTTTCCCCACCTAAGTACATGCCTCCGCCACCCGCCGCAGAGGCAAGTAAGTGGGGAAGGGCGCAAAATGGGGGGCGAATCTTGATCCGACCCTTCAGATCTCGCTCCAGATCCAGTTCCAGAACAGGTCAGGGGAGGGTCGGATCGACCCGAAGCAGTTCAGGCCTGATCTGAAAGTTTCGGATCGGGCCACGAAGCGGTTCGGGGGGGGCTGGTGCACAGCCCTAGTTTTTATGGTGTTTAAATTTTGTACATTATCTGTTTTATGTTCCTATGGCTTTTAAAAAATTGCATAGCTGTTTTTCTTAAATGTTCAGTGTTTTTAATCTTTGTAAACCACCCAGAGAGCTTCAGCTATGGGGTGGTATATAAATGTAAATCATCATCATCATCATCATTGGTGTTTGAATGCCCTGTCCTCTTTGTCCTTTGCCACCCAGCATCAGTCCCTGGAGGTATTCCGACTCCATATCTTCTTCATGATACCTCCATCGCCCCAGCCCTCTTTTTCTGGTTTTTGCTTAACTTCCTCCAGTGTATCTCTCCAGCCCTTTTGATATCTGCTAGCTCTCTCTACAAAGCCAACACGTGAAACACATTTCCATCTGCCCAGTGATCCGGGCCAGCCTCGCACCAACCACATCTTTAATAATTAGGTCTCGCTGAGGATTCCAATATCTGCATAACAGCCAGGGTTTCACCACTCGTTGCAGAATGAATATTAGTACCTTCTTTGTAAGCGTATGATGTATGAACTGTATGCATTTCTTTGATAAATTGTTTTTAAACATTTCCTCCTTTTTATTAATTGAAGAGGAAACTCATGCATCAATGACAATTTTATGCTGGTTTACACATAAATTATTTCTCCACAATGTTCATTTTTATTATTATTGCCGATATTACAGCAAATGCCTCTCTCTTCCCCCCCCCATTCCCCCCCTTGTAAACAAGATTTTGCTTACAGCTAAATGAAAAGAAGTGAAGTTAATCAAGTTGAAATAATAGGTTTAAAAAAATGTAATTCTGGAATGCCGGGATGATTCTTTAAAATCTTCGCCAATTGAAACGGGTACCACAAGCAAAGACAGATATTCTTGTTTTTCATAATTAAATGGTATTCATCATGAGCAGGGCAACACACAACAGGCTCTCGACTCCAGTTTCACATTCCTGAGGACTGGAAAGGACATGAAGAACCTCATGCAAACTCTGGGAAATGAAGAGTTTGCTGTAAACCAGGAGTGAAGAACCAAACCGAGCTCTCAGGGGATCCAATCCAGTCATCCAGGGTTCTCCAGATAGCCACACCTCTGTCCTCTGGCCCCACCCCTTTTTTCCAACCACCAATCATTGGGTGGCTTTCTGGCTTTTGTGTCATATTTTCCCCATTCTAAAATATTGAAATGGCTCTCCTAAAGTTTAGTTATTGGCTGTAGGTGCTTTAAGCAACAATCTGATGGCATTTTTGGCCACAGCCCTTTTGTGTTTGTTCCTGCCCACTAATGGAATGTGGGCCCTGAATTTGGCCCTCAGGGTGAAAGAGGTTCCCAGTTTTGTTTTTAGAAGTCTGAAGATGGAAGAGGAGAAGGAAACTTGGCAGCACCAGAAAGCACCATGGAAGGAAGTCCTGGTTAAGACCTCTAGAGGGTTTGGTTTGGTTTGTTTATTTTAGAAAGCTCAAGCAAGGCTGCAAAGATAAAACAGAATAAAAATGGTAAAGAGCACACAAACACCCACATCCACCTCCTTACAGTAAGGTAAGCACTGAAGCATACAGAGAAATTTCTCCAAAAATTTGCACCCCTTTCCATGACTTTTGGGTGCAGTTAATTTTCACCTCCATCCAACAAATGGTCAAAAAGAAATACATTGAAAATTTGGCACAGTGGTAGTTTTACTGGACGTGCTGAGTGTTGAACTTGTATCTGCATTCGGAACATGTGGTCAGTCTCTGAGCTATGGCCACTCCCAATCATGCATCATTGGCCCCTCCAATTGGCAGACAGTATAAAGCCTCTGAATTGGCCAAGCCTCATATAAATGGAAATCCTGGCCTTCTGCTAGTGCGTTGTTAACAGAACAGCCATCATTTCTAGGGCTGTGCACCAGCCCCCCGAACCGCTTCGTGGCCCGATCCAGAACTTTCAGATTGGGCCCAAACTGGTTCATGTCGATCTGACCCTCCCCCAACCTGCTCCAGATTGGATTCCAGAGCAAGATCCGAAGGGTTGGATTGTGATTTGCCTGCCATTTTGCTGCCCCTTCCCCACTTACTTGCCTCCACAGCAGATGGCAGGTAAGTGGGGAGGGGGGAACAAAATGGGGAGTGAATAAGTCCCCCTCCCCCCTTACCTGGCTCCACCATCCACCGCCGCATGGACTGTGGCAGTGGGCGGCAGAGCCAGGTAAGGCCCCCCTCCCCCCACACCACTTACCTGCCTCCACCGCAGTCCAGCGGCCATGGCCTGCTCTTCCAGTTTGAGGCCTGGGCCTAAGTTGAAGCCACCGCTGGACCGCGACGGAGGCAGGTAAGCCCCCCTCCCCCCTTACCTGGCTCTGCTGCCATCGCCACACAGACTGTGGCGGCACCAGGTAAGCCCTCCTCCCCCACACTTACCTTTTTTGTGGAGCTCTGGATCGAGGCGAAGGATCCGCTTTGTCTCGATCCGCTTCATCGCAATCCGCAGCTCACCCGACCTGATCCGTCTCCGCCTTTGGCAGAGGCGAATTAGGCCACTCCTCTATCGCTTCTATGAACCAAAGTGAAGTGGAGCACAGCCCTAATCATTTCTGGCTGCAACAGTCCAGGCTCCAGCTCAAGCTATAGGAACCTAGGAAGCGGCCTTCTACTGAGGTTGCCAGAGAAATCCATCCAGGGGGTAAAGTTCACCGAGCTTTTACCAGCCCACCCCCTGGAGTTTGACTCTGTTATGAGCAAGCTGTCCTGACTTGATGCAGATTGAGTCAGGCCATTTCATTGATTTTTGATGGTGTTTTTTTTTTCTTAAGTTGAGATTTACACAAATTGCGACTGCAATTTGTATACTTAATGTAAATTATGGCCGCAATTTGCTCGACTCATGCAAATTGTGACTGTAATATGCTTAATTCATGCAAATTGTTTGCGCAAATGCAATTTGCACAAATTAAGCATATTATGGCCACAATCTGCACAAATTATGCAAATTACTGCTGAAACCTATGGAAATTATGCAAATTGCAGTTGCCATTGCAATTTGCATAAATGTTGCTTTAAGAAGAAGAAAAATCTGAGAAAAGTTCCAGAATTCTGGCAAACAAAGCTGGTGGCTCTGGGAAAATCTGATGAGCTTTGGGAGGGCTGGATTTTCTCACCATGGCCATCCCTACCTTATACACGGTCAGCACTTTGGTCTATCTAATTTACAGTTGTCTACGCTGACTGGTGGAGGATCTCCAGGGTTGGAGTTGAGTTTTTTTCCATTGTCATCTTTCAGATTTGTTCACTATCTGCTTTTTTGGTTATAGCATTCTGGAATAAGAACCCTTTCTGGAATAGTATGTAAGATCCCTGGGCCATACGCTTGGCTGGTATATAAACTGTCATCAATTTATTGACCTCACTCTAACTATACGAACTTTGCCAGCTAAAAAACCTGGCACCTTTCACCTTTTTGTTTTTAGAGTGCCATAATTCAGGATTCCTTGTCTAATTCACTTTAAATTTTATAGAGAAATTGGCTACAAATCTAAACTAACAAATTCTAAGGCAGAGAGGACATATATTCTTGTCCACTTTAGACAGCAGGGTATGGTTTACGGCAAAAATAACTGTAACCTTAAAATGGAAGATATGCTGCTGGCCAGGCTGAAGAAGAGGGAATAACTATGTGTCTCCAAACACTGAAAGGCACATACTGTCCCACTAGAATTTTGGACATTTTAACAATTCATTATCCAATGAGCTTTGATTTTGGGGGGGTTGTATGGGGAAAGATTGGCCTAACACCTCATTATTCTTGCTGAAAGTACATTTAATGAACATTTGTCATAGTTCAGATAAAAATCCTAAATTATGTCAAGCATCATACATTTTATTCATCTTGGTTTAAAACAGCATTCAATTTAGGCTCAGATTTGGATCTTACTTCCAGAACCTGAGATTCACCAATGTGGTTTCAATATTTGCCAAGGATACCACTCCTTCAAAAGCAGAAAGCTGTGCCAAAAGTCAAAAGGCACTTACAAATTCAGCATCCGATTTAAAATGTTGAGCTCATTACTCAACATTTAAGTCCACATCTGAAATGTTTGAATTAGAATGTAAATGATAGTCTCTAGACAGCATCAGGGGCGAGGTGGGAGCATAGGATAGTTCAGATTCCTGGATCCATGAGCTTCCACCCGCTCCTCCTCTCAGTCTCTCCAAGGTTTCAAAATCAATGCTGGAGGGAAAGGAGAGGCCATGCTGGTTGGCAGGGAGGGAAGAAGAGAGCTAACGCCATATCCCCAGGCCTCCCCAATCCCTCTGACGACTCAGCTAGATGGGCAAAAGAGCCCATCTAACAAAAAACAGAGCAGATGGTACCCTTAAGCTCTAAAACCATAGGCAAAAGTTTGGCATTTCCATATTTTGGGGGGCAGTGTTGAAGAAGGAACTATGAGCTTCACCCCAATACTTTCACTCACTGGAGGGTATTCTTTGTTATGGCATATATGGAAAAGTTGCTGGATGTTGACATTTAATTCTTTAGATTTAAGAAAAGGATTGCATAACCTATGGCCCACTGGCAGCTTCCCAGCCCTTTTTGGAAACCCCCAGTCACTACTGTGTAAACTGCCCCCACTGTGTGGCCATGATGGTAAGGCAGTGATTGACCCCAGTACCAGCAATGCTTTTATTAAAAATGTAATAAATAATAATAATAATAAATTTTCCCTCATGGGACTTGTTATTGATACTTGGTATAGGACCCATGGCATAGGACTTACATTAAGTCAGATCATTGGTTCATCTAACCTAGTATTGTCTACATTGACTAGAAGCAGCTCTCCAGAGCTTCAGGTAGGCCTTTTCCAGCCCTACTTGAAGATGTCAGGAGTTGAACCTAGGACCTTCTGCCTGCAAAGCAGGTGCTCTACTACTGAGCAAGAACCCCTCCACTGTGCAGCATGGGAAATATCCTTGACCTACAAGTTGCAGATGTGCAGAAGGATGCCATTTGTATATTTAGTGAAGGGATTCAGCTAATTTTTTATATTTTATTGGTGTCACAATTTCCTGCCATTTTCCTCTGGGTCTCCTTAAAATCTGAATAACTACATGCCTATAAGAACGTTCACCAGATGTCTGACATTTATGGCACAATCCTGTGAATGTTTACTCAGACCATAAGTCCCACCAAGCCCTATTCAAATGTTAAGAAAATGGACATGCAACAAGGAAAGGGCAAGGAGACAGTCATTGGCCCTTCCCTTTCTGTCATCTCCCCATTTGCTACCTGTGTCACCTTCCACGCTAAGCATGCAAAAGAACATGGCACTGGCACTTCATTGTTAGCAAGGACACCATGAGTAGGTTCAGAACCTTGGATAGCTCCTTGGATAGCTCCTTTACAGTTCTGACTGCAATCCGGAGTGGATTCACTGCCCCCCTGACATCGAAATTGCCAACCTTCACTGATTCAGAATCCCAATTGTACAGGTTTCTAAATCACATGGGGTGCTTTCACTCATAGAGCAGATTCTCTGCAGCCAACCTTTAGCTTGCAACATGTGAATGGCAGCAGTGCCTGGTGGCGGGGACTTGATGGATGTAGGGTGCCAGCTAGCATGTTCCAGCTCTCCCCCACGCAGTTCTAAACATGTGAGAGCTTTAATGCTTGAATAGGGCTATTCTCCCTATGCGATCATAATCTTATGGCGAGAATAACACCCATATATGGAGAGAGAAATAGAAAGCATGCCAAGGAAAGGAATAGGTGGAAATTGTTGCAGGAATCACTTTACATAGCCTACCTTGATTCAATTGCTAATTTGCTCCCTGTGTCAAGTCTCTCTTGCCTTTATAAGCATCAGAAGCAAAGTGTCTAAAGCGAAAGGTATTGAATTTTCACTAAAACCTTAATATACGCAGAGGCTTTTTGTACCTTACTGTTCAAAAACTGTATGCATTCCAGCTATTATTCCCTCTTCCCTGCCCCCCCGCCCCCCCCACCAACTGCCTGAATCTTTTCTCATTATAGGCAGCCGTCCAAAACCAATACAAATTAAATAAATATCCCGCTGAGAGCTGTACTTTTGAAAGTAGCCTTATTGCTGTACAGATGTGTGCTATCTAAAACTGGCTCAATCATCTGTGTGTGTGTGTGTGTGCATGTGTGTGTGCATCTGTGTGTGTTGAAAAAAATTAAACTAAAAGAAGAAATTAAAATTTAAATATTATCCTGGAAGGAAGTGTTTGCATTCAGGCTCTTTGATTTCATCCCCTACCTCCCAGCCCCAGCGTGCCATGTGCTTTCATCCCATAATGGCTCTTCTTTGTTAATCTCTCTCTCCCAACCCTCACCCCAACCCCCAAAAAGCCCACAACCCAAACCGGCAGGGAGAGATCTTGACTGATAAAACCGCTAATCGGTAGCTCCATTTACTGATACGTATTAAAGGATACAGTGTGATTTTACTTAACGTCTTGTCGTCTTCTCACTGCTGCAGTCTCCATCAGAACGTTTTGGCATAAGAGACCTTGCCAGATGGAAGATAAAACTCCACTTTTATGGATATTTTCAGGCAGAAAAACATTTGGTTCACATCAGTTCTAAATGAATAATATTTATTGCCTGAACAATTTTAAGTTTTATAGGAAGGAGAAAAAGGACAAAAAGAATATGCCTGTTACTTTATTTTGTTTTGTTTTTTGAAACACACACACACCAAGAGTTTTTCCAAAATAAAATCTGCTAACAGCGAGTGATTTTGGATGATCAAGTGGAGTCAAGTACTTTGCTTTAATATTGCAAGCTGAGGATTGTTTACATAATAGAAATAAACAAACAATGGACACCATTTGGATGCATTTAAATTTTATGTCGTTTGTTACCAGAACTCAAATTGCACAGCATGTTTTGGAGAAACCTGGAGTGTTACAATCCCAAACATGCCACAGTGAAACATTTTGTCTTTGGCATGGATCATCATAATGCAAAAGAAAGGCAAGCAAAATGAAATGCAAAGTTGCTTCCAGATGAATTAATATGGACCTGATTTTGCAAGCTTCATCCACAAATTAATAGGAAAAGCCTCTGAGAAAAGCCATGATTTGCAGAATCAAGCTGTCAGTCTTTTTTCCTTTGATTTGTTTAAATATTTGTTTATATTTCACTTTTCCATGCCAAAATATACTCAAAGGGATAAAATAATATAACAAGTATGCTAAGATACACTAAATTGCAATCTTAAGAAAGAAAGATCCATATTAGCAATAAGCCCCATAAAATGCACCAGAAATTTTATTATTGTATTTGTATCTTGAATTCTTTTCCTCTTTCAAGGAATCCAAGGCTGTTTACATGGTACTCCTCCTCTCCATTTTATCCTCCTAACATCCCTGTAAGGTAGGTTAGGCTGAGATTTCAGTGACTGGCCCAATGTCACCCAGTGAGCTTCCATGGCCGAGTGGGGACTAGAACCTGGTTCTCCCAACTCCAAATCCAGCACTCTAACCATTATACCACACTGGTTCTCAAATAAATGGCTAATAAACATCACCTAAAGTCCCTAACTTTTTTTAAAAAAAGCCTACTGAAAAAAGTGGTATAAAGAGTCCACTTTAAAAAGGGCAGAAAAGAAACTAGATGAACCTCTCCTAGCTATTCCACCATTTTGGTGCCACAACACCAAAGGCCCTCCATGCCCACCACCACTGACTGCACCTCTCTTGTGGGACCTCTAAATGTGACATCATTCATGCAATTAGAAATTCCCTGAAGTATAAATAGCAGGCCTGAGAGAGGGATCATGTGGATCAGCAACCTGTTGGAGGAATGAAGGGCACTTTAACCCTTTTCCTCCTGCTCGATCTTGATCTAGATCACACACACACACACACACACACACACACACACACACACACGTGCCTGCTACTTGCACTGGAAGGAAAGCTTCCATTCATACCAATGGAACCTTTCCTTCCAGTGCAAATAGCAGGCACATGCCCACCCCTGATCCAGACTGGAACTGTAGCAGGGGGCAAAGATGGGAAAGGGCAGAGGGGGAGGCAAGAGAGTGTGGGGTGGCTGTGCTTCTCATGGCTCATCTACCAATATTAGAAATATCCTTCTTTCTGGGACCATGGCCATGGCTTTCTGATCTTGTGATATGGAAGTTGCTACCAGCTTTTCTGGATCTCATGGAATTTTAAAGCCCGGAGCAAGGTAATGAAACAAAACCAGGACCTCCCCTACATGGTCATGAATCTGTTCTACAGAGTCTTTGGTATAATGACTAATACAACTCTGAATATGGATTGAAAGGTTCTGCTCTTTGAATGAATGTTACTTGAGCCTCTGAAATGAATACGTTTTCTTCCACAGGGATATCTCAGCTTATGATCCATGCTGCAGCCCTGTAGTGTCTGACACTTGGATGCACAGGCCAAATACGCCTGCGACGAAACTGTCCTCATCTTTTTTCCACAGGAGACTGAGCAGGATAATGTTAATGATGTGAAAATGGGAATAAAAGGAAAAGGTGGAGATTGGCCTAGTCACTTACCTTTCATTCTCCCACAACACGGGCTCTATTGAAGTTCAGTTCAAAACAACATCGGAGTTATTTTGACATGTTCCATGGGGCCCAATATTGATTTTCAACTTAATTTGGAATGCAGTTTGATAAACAGTTATTGGCACTGAGACATGTTGTTGTTGGAAAAGCTAGCATGTCGACATAGGTCTTGTTTCCCCCATGGTTTGAAGTGTGTGTGTGTGTGTGTGTGTGTGTGTGTATACACACATCTGCTAGCAATTAGGGAGTAACACATTTAAGATGTATTAAAGTGCACTCTTATTAGCATTTCAGCAATAAAAATGAAGTATTCTGTCTGAACTGTCTGTACTTTCATGCATCTGCCAACCACCTGAAATGTACAAACACTTCTCAATAAGCTGTATTTGCAATTTCAAACAAATACATATTAGAGAAAAAGAAGTGTGCCCCAAGTGGATACTTCCTAATAAAGTACTTTTGGGGGGAAATCATGCCAGAGCGAAAGGTAGTAAAACCCCAAGTGATTGCACCAAGGAGATTTTAAAAAAAAACACCATGAAAAAGTCCAGCCTGTCCAGGATCTGGTATATGAACCATAACACAGATGTTGAGTTCACTTAAACTTGAATGCTCATGCCAAACTAAGAATACAGTGTTAGGTACTTCTGTGTCAGAACTGATGCCAATCAAGGTGGGATAGGGGAGAGAGGGAAGGATGGATCAGATATGATGCAAAACAAGGAATAATGGCCAGAAGGTCAAAAAGACAAGTGTGTGGAGTAGGAATAGTGTCCCTACATAGAGTACATAAGAAAAGCCCTATTGGTTCAAACCATAGACCTATCTAGTCCAGCATTCTGCTTCTACAGTGGCCAACAAGATGCCTATGACAAGCCCACAAGCAGGACAAGGGTGCAATAGCATCCTCCAGCTCATATCACCTACGAGGGGTGTGTGGAGAGGGTCTGCTCTGCTCTGAAATTCAAAGCGCAGCTCCAATGATCAGCTTCTCTGCTTAGATTTTCAGAGGAGCTCCCTTCCTTTGCTTCATTAGGTTATCCATCGACGTTCCACTCCATTTTCAGATAACCGTTCCATTGTAGTCTATGGAAAGTAACAAAAATGCTTACATCTCTGTCAATTTTAAAGATAAAGATATGGAACTTGGCACTGTGATAGCTCTTAAGTAGGGATTTAGCCATGCCAAGTTGGAAACAGATCTGTTCATGCCTTAATTTTTAGGAATTTTTTTTAAAGTTAGAATAATTGCTCCATCGTATTTATTTATTTATTTATTTATTTATTACATTTTTATACTGCCCAATAGCCAAAGCTCTCTGGGCGGTTTACAAAAATTAAAACCATAATAAAACAACCAACAGGTTAAAAGCACAAATACAAAATACAGCATAAAAAGCACAACCAGAATAAAACCACGCAGCAAAATTGATATAAGATTAAAATACAGAGTTAAAACAATAAAATTTAAATTTAAGTTAAAATTAAGTGTTGAAATACTGAGTGAATAAAAAGTGAGTGAATAGTCTATGGAAATTAACAAAAATGCTTACATCTCTGTCATTTTTAAAGATAAAGGGCATGGCTAGACCTACCTGCAGAGGGGGGATGATCTCATGATGTGATGATCACGAGATCTTCCCCCTCAGTCTACATGTGGCACACAATGTCCCACGCCCACCATTTTGTTTGTTTGTTTTTGTCAAAAATGAGCACTCCGATGAAACGTATTTTTTTAAAAAAAAAAAAAAAAATCTCCCACTCCCCCACCCCCACCCCTGATGCACATGGAGCTCCTGAGGAGCAAGGAGTCAGGATGAAACCAGGACGGTGGCCCACACCTCCCGCAGTCTCATGATAATCTCAAGACTGCAGGAAAAGTCAGGATAGAAGTATCCCAGGGAAATGGAGGGATCATCCCTCCCTGCCCTCTGGATCCCCTGTGTGTCATGTGGATGCACAGGGATAATCCCAGGGCAATCCCCAGGATAAACACTTGTCTAGACATGCCCAAAGAGATGAAACTTGGTATCATGATAGCTCTTAAGTAGAGATTTAGCCATGCCAAGTTGGAATCAGATCCATTCATTCCTTAATTTTTTAGGAATTTCTTAAAGTTCAAACCATTGAGCTAGCCATCATTGATACTTTAAAGCCATCCAAATTGGTGGCCATCTTGAAGGAGGAAATTCTGTAGTTTTACTGTGTGTGGTGTGAAGAAGTACTTCCTCTTTACTGTTCTGAATCTCCCACCATTCAGCATCCTTGGACAAACCTGGGTTCTAGAAATATGAGAGAGCCTGTCCCCTTTCTCCACATAAGGCTTAATTTTATATGGAGTAGGAGTAGAATCCCCAGGACTAAAGACCTGGAAGCCATCGCAGAAGCCAGCGAGTTTCACATGACTTGATATGAACTTTTGGTGATCTGAATAATCCATTCTGGTCTGGCTGATCTCCCTACAGTTCTCTCCTTTGATTACAGTTTTGTAGACTTGCACAATAGCACACCTGGTTTAGGATCCATTGCATGGTTCAACTCCCAATGGTCTTAACGGCTGGGGAACTATATTGGTTCCAGGTACTTGATTGTGTGTGTCGTCGTCCCCCAGACCCTCTGACATACTCAAGTCCCCGACTGACATGACAGCTGAAGTTCTTCCAGGCAGCAAGCTTGAGTTACTCATCCAGTATTTGCAGGGGCTCCTGCAAGTGCCAGCCAAGTGCACATCCAGCTTTGCTCCTGCTTTTCACGTGGCGGGTGGGGGGAAGAGAAGCAGGCTGTTCACTCAGTGCTGGCCAAGTACTCAGATGGCTTTGCTTGTCTTTGTCCTTCACCTTCCCCACACTCTTGTTATCTCTGATCTGTGACTGGGGATAAAAAGGCGATTCCACTCCCTGCTTCTTCCCCAAACCACTACTAGTCTTCAAGCCAGCGGGTGGGGCTTGAGGAGGGAGCTCAAGCTTCTGAAGGCCCAATGAGGAACCTCAGCAGGCCAGCTTAGGCCCATGACCTGGTGGTTCCCCATCCCTGTTCTGTACTTATTATTAAGAAGGAAATACACTACTTCTGTACTGTTGGCATCTGTTTTAAGAGCATGAGTAGATCACGCTGTTCCCCACTGCCACGAGTATCCTGTCAGAGCATATAGAATTGCTCTTGGCTCTACTTCCTACAAGTCCAAGTTGCCATAATCTCTGTGGTCAACAGACATGCACCCAGGGTGGGGAGGGAGGAAGAGTGAGCCATGCTGTTGTAATTGTCACAGAAATAAGCAATGTGATAGTAAGGATGCTCCTCCTCTTTAAACAGGAGCACAGACTCCTTTTTCTTTCTCTCTCTTTCCCTTTCATTCCCCCATTCACACTTTACGTAGCACTTGGTCTGCTGAGCAACATTTCTCCTGCTTTTGTATCGACAAGACACTAAAAGAAAAAGAAAAAAAGGGAAAATGGGCCTTGACCACGTGCTGTACATCTTTTCACTTTCCTTACTATACTGTTGTGAATCTTACCCGTTTTGTTGCACCTTAGGGCCCTATTCAATGACGAGAATTGATTTTTTTGGTACTTCAGTGGCCATGAGTGGAAACTGGAGATATTATTTTTTATTGAATACGATCCTCCGAGCATGAGCTCTCTTCGATACTCTGTAATAAAGTAATACCAACATTTTCAAGCTCTCCATAACTTCATTACTCCAAGTCTCTTTGGGACACTGCAGTTTCTTACCCAGAGTCTGTCATGGATGGCAAATTTCATGTGTATTGCTATTGGCGCCAAGGTTTCTCTCTTTGTGTGTGCACCCACATGTATCCATGGAAATATTTCCATGGGTCTCTGCTTCCCTCTGATGGTTCATCTGCACCAGCTGTTTTCTATCATATGTCCTAAGGCAAATAGCTGGGACAGTCTGAACCATATATCATATAATCGGAGTTCCATATCCAGATTTTTGTCACAGGAAAAAATAGTATCTTATTAAATAGGTATTGTCTTCTCCATAGTCTCTCTTGTAACATCTGGACATTATTAGTCATCCTTCAAGCAGGGTGCTTCCATGTCGACTTTCAAATAGGTTTGCTCATGAGGAAGTGTGACAATGTACCACGTCAAGCCACCCACAGCTGCAGATAACCTCCATAAGCCACTTGTAAGGACACCGCCAATATGGTTTTAGAAATCTATTCATCGTTTTCTTTCTTTCTATTATTGCATGATTTGGGGTTGGATCCAGGCTTAGTCATGCTTTAGGTAGACCCGCTGAACTATGGCACAATGTATGACTCACTTAAGTTCAACTGATTTCAGTGAGTCTTCCCTAAACATGATTAAAGACCAATTCAGGTCTTCTCTTACTGAGTACAATCAATGAGTGAGAAAAAGAAGCACTTCTTCACACAGCACATAGTTAAACTATGGAATTTGCTACCACCAAATATAGTGATGGCCATCAGTTTGGATGGCTTTAAAAGGGGGTTAGATAAATTCCTGGATGAGAAGGATAGCTGTGAATTAGATAAATTCCTGGATGAGAAGGATAGCATATAGTCCTGTGGACTATATGCTACCTCCAGTATCAGAGGCAGTAAGCCTATGAACATCAGTTACTGGCAAATGTGAGTGGGAGGGTGATATTGCATCATGTCCTGCTTGTGAGTTCCTCATCAACAACTGGTTGAATATTGGACTAGATGGGCCCTTAGTCTGATCCAGCATGGCTTGTCTTATGATCTCATGCTGTAGCTACACCCGTCACCCTTTTCTACACCCGTCACCCTTTGCTCTGTCTGAAGAGGAAAGCCTCCTCTATCTGTGGAGGCTCACCATGCAAGCCAGAATGTGGATCCTCCCACAGGTTGGAAAAGGCTGATGTAGAGGGAGGGATGCATCCTGGCCCCAGCCATGATCTCCCTGCACCACACTTACCTTGCCTTGGGGGAATGTCTTTAATGGGAATATCATGGCTTCAGGCTGATGGGAGCATGAGTCCGAAACATCTGGAGTGCACCTAGATGGGAAAAGCTGCTCTACACAATTACAATTGTGCAGAGGATAAAAAGTAGTGTGACCATATGAAAAGGAGGACAGGGCTCTTGTATCTTGTAGCTCTATATGGTTCGGGTCCAGGTTATTTGAAAGAACGTCTTCTCCCTCATGAGCCTGCCCGTGCTTTGAGATCTTCTGGAGAAGCCCTTCTTTCAGTCCCACCTTCTTCACAGACACATTTGGTGGGAACATGAGAGAGGACCTTCTCGGTGGCTGCTCCGGTGCTCTGGAACTCTCTTCCCGGGGAAGCTAGGCTGGCTCCCTCCTTGATGGGCTTTCGGAAGCAGGCTAAAAGTTTTTTGTTCAAGCAGGCCTTTGGTGAATAATCCAGCCCTCCATCTATGTTAATGTCTTATAATTTTGTTGTGTATTTTTTTAATTGTTTATGGTTTTGTTTCCCTCCCCCCCCATGTATATTTTAAACTTTGTAAGGCCGCCTTGAGGCCCAGCATTGGGCAAAAGGCATCATCATCATCATCATCATCATCATCATCATCATCATCATCATCATAATTTAACAGTTGTATTGAAAAGGGAATTTCTGCAGGTGTCATTTGTATATATGGAGAACCTGGTGAAATTTCCTCTTCGTCACGACAGTTAAAGCTGCAGGTGCCCTGCCCTCTTTTAAATCTGGTCACTCTAGTATAGCTCCTGCAACTTTAACTGCTGTGCCTGTGAATTGCAATTCCCATCATCCCTCACTATTGTCTATGCTGACTAGGACTGATGGGAGCTGCGGTCCACCAACCCCCACCCCACCCTG
Source organism: Elgaria multicarinata webbii (assembly GCF_023053635.1). NCBI lineage: Eukaryota > Metazoa > Chordata > Lepidosauria > Squamata > Anguidae > Elgaria > Elgaria multicarinata. The sequence goes on from NC_086171.1 coordinate 188,999,305, forward strand.
ACTCTACCCCATTTTCCTGAAATGCATTTCCAAGCGTATTAAAAAATGCTTCTCCAAGCTCATCCCCCCAGCAGTTCCCGTTATATCTCTAGGACATGCTTCTAACAAAATGTCCCAGCCATATCCCTATGATATTCCAATGCAAAAAGCAGCAATGTCTTCAACAATGAGCTGTGCTGGTGCCTCACCCTTCTGAAAAATCATGTCTGCCCTTGTTATCGATGGTTTTAAGAGTGGTTGTTTTTTTCCTAAAGGCCTGTTTTCTGTTAAGGGAGAAATGTTCTACCGGAGTGACAAAAGCCGTGATTACTGGGGTAAGGGGAAATCTCCTGCAGGTATTAGTCTTATCGTAAGAAGTGCCAAAGGTCACTGTGGCACTTGTGATGTGGAACCGTGATGAAATACTATGGGAAAAAAGCAAGTCCCACAGCAACAGTGTATGCATTTGGTGGTCACAGCTACGCACCACTTGTGATCAATGGGTGTGAAGTCAGGGTCAGGGCTACAGCAGCGGGAGATACAGGCACTTTGCAATCTAGCCGGGCCCCAACGAGACGGCTGAATTTCCACAATTCATTTATCATAAACTAGCAATTTGCAAATGTTAGCACTTTTCCCACAGATCATGAACACTGAGTGACTTTAATAAAAGAGAGGGAGAGAGAAAGGGGAGGAGAAGGAAACCTATATAATTAACGCAACTTCTTGGAACTGCTTTAATTGGGAAAGTGTTACCTTTTTGTAAGTAATTGCCATGCAGGTTCTCATCTGGCTTCCAGATTCTGTTGTTTTAGATCAGTTTTACATCAGTTAATTAGCCACTTGTCTCTGTTCCTGGTATTTTCTCCCCTTTTATCCTTAATTGTTGCTCTGAGATGATTTCCTATTTTGTTTGACTCTGATGATCATTAAAAGCTTGAATGCTTCCATTCATTTAGATCTTACGCCACTTTTAAACTTTAAAGAGCTCAAAGGAGAGAAGACAGACTAGCTCAGGAATATCAGGGAAGCTGAAGAACTCCCAATGCCACAGATGGTTGCAAGGCAGCTGTGGCACTGGAGCTTGTGTGTGTGTTTTAACCCTTCCTATCTAAGCCATATAAATTTATTTTTGATTATTTATGAGTTGTTTTCTACAATCACACTCAAAGTGATGTATATAAAACATAATGGGCCGGTTCCAGACTTAGGCCTCAGCTAGACCTACTAGACTAGCGGGATGGAGGGGTGAAGATCTCAGGCTATTTTTATTGTGAGATCCCCCCCCCCTCTGTTTACACACAGCACACAACGTCATCTGAGGGTGAGGACATCACGGCCGCCATTTTTTTAAAAAAAAATCTTAAAGAAGAAGAGCACATGAATGCTTGTGCGCAGAAAGGTAGGTTTTTTTTCATTTAAATTTAATTTTCCCCTCCCCCTCACTCCACCCCCGATGGGTGCAGGAACCGGGACAATCGTGAGTAACGGGACAACTCAGGATGCCCACCCACACGTTTTGTGGTCTCGGGATCATCCTGAGACTGCGGAAAAAGCGGGCTCAAAGGTGAGGGCGAGATCCCAGGGCAAGGGAGGGATCATCCCTTCCTGATCTTGGGATCCCCTGTGCATCCTGTGGATGCACAGGGACAATCCCGGGGATTGCCCCGGGATTTCGCCCCATCTAGCTAAGGCCTTAGTCTTACTTAAACTTTATAGTACACCCATCGAAATCAAAGAGGGAAGCATCCAGAACAACTTGTGCACCAGTGGGGCTCACCACACATGCAAAGGGAAGCTAGTGGTTTCTAAAATAACCAGAAATGAGTCAAAATACTGATTTCTGAACCAGGCCAGGGCAGCAGAGCTTCCAGAAGGGAGTTCTGCTAACCTGTCCTGTTTTGAAAATGAATATTTTGGCTCATTTCCAGGGTTGATTTAGGAAGCAGTAGTTTTCCATTGTACTGGCGGTTAGTCTTGTGGCCACCACAGAATGAGTGGTGCTATATAAGCAGCATTGGATACTGTCCATTGATTGAAATTGGTCATAGCTAATTAAGTGCTATTGATTTCAGTGGATCTCCTCTAAGCATGACTATACCTGGAACCAACACAATGGATTGCAGATCCAAATATTGGTTGATCTAACACAATATTCTCTACACTGACTGGTAGCAGCTTCCTTATATCATTGGTCCATCTAACAAACTCAGTATTGTCTACACTGACTGGCAACAGCTCTCCAGGATTTAAGACAAGGGCTTTTACAAGCCTCACCTGGGAATGGCCTTGATCTAGGGATGGCCATTTTCTGGTGTAAAAGTGGGGTATAAATTGAATGAATAAATAAATGGCAGGGACTGAAGCTGAGATCATTAGCATGCAAAAAGTATGTGCTCAGTGATGGGCCATCTCTTAATCAGTTGGCTAGCTAAAACTCAGGAGCAATAAAGCTGGATAAATGGCCAAATAACAAATGCTGGAAGACTAACATATTCTCATCACCCCATGCCAAAAGACCTGACATGCGAAGACAAAGAAAAATACAATTGCACAACATTACTGCTTTATAACAGTTTATAATGGTACTGACAACTGTTGTGACCCAGGACACATTGAATATACCATTTTCAAACCGTTTTCAAAGCATTATATCCTGCTTGGTGTAGATCTGGCCAATATCAGTTAAAGTTCCATTGCACCTGAACTGGATTCCTTGAAATACAGTCCAATTTCCAAACTAGAAAGGAACAGAAAAACCTGGCTCAAGCTTTTAGCCATCTCTGTGAACAAAATTCACTCTTACAGGTTTTATACACACACAATGGATCTCCAACCTAAACAAGGCTAATGCCTTTGTTGGCACATCTTTAAATAAAATGTGTTCTTGCTAAGTGCTGTTTCAATAACACAACATGATGTTGAAAAGGCTTCTCTTTCAGCAACAGCTTCCTCCAAAACGACAACTTCCAGCAGGGATGGGTGAACATTTTGTCCAGGAGCCCGTCTACACTTGTCTAGATGAAACGTAACAAGTTGGCAGAGATGACATCAGCAGTCACGTGATGCTGTTGTTGTTACGTTTCTTCTGACTTTTAAAACCGTTCCACTTTCTGTTAAAATCATTTTAAAACTAACAATGTGCCCCAACCTTTCGTTGTATTCAATGCCGTCTTTCAAAGTCATGTCTCGTGACCATGGTCTTTGCTTCCTGATTAGGAAAAGTGAGGGCTTTTCTAGGGGAGGGAGAGCTGGCACAACGCGACGAGGGGGAGGGGGAGGGGGAGGGAGGGTGGTGAAAGAGGGGACAGAGGCTTAATTTTTTAAAAAAACCGCTTATCTTTTGGGGCGCACGTGGCCCCTTTAAGACGCTGCAGGGCTTCCCTCGTCCCTACGCGTCACCCCGCCTCCCTGCCGGCTTATCCCGGCAGGTCTAGCTCAGAGTCACCGGAAGAAGGAGGTTTACTTCAGAGCCGGTATGAGCATAATGAAGAACGTTCTAAAGAAGAGTGTGCCGGGGTAAAACAATAGAAGAAAAGGTATTTCGATTGACTGGGCTCAAGTTGCATTTTGTAACGTAGCAAGGGAGGATGCAATAATGCACTTAAACAACGGTGTAATGAATAGTGTAGATCCTGCCCTGTTCATTTTTTGATGGGAACTTGTCAACTTCCACAAATGTCTTCATAAACAGGGTGGAAGGAACTTGAGATTTGAAGAGAGTCATCCTTTGGCCCCTAGAGTGGATCCAGAGTGGGGTAGGGGGTAGGATATTTTGGATTCCTGGATCCGAGGTCAGAGACTGTGCTCCAAACTCAGAGCCAGGAATCTGCACTGCCCACCCCTGCTTCTTGCAGCTGGCATTGAAAGAACCATTTTGGCTGCCTCTCCAAGGTTGAGTGTGGAAGGGAGGGGACCACAGAGCCCAGGATACAAGCTATCCTGAAGTATCTGTAGCCTCCATCCCTCCAACATGTCACAGCTAGATGGGCAAAAAAGCACCTCTAGCTGAAATGCAGAGCAGGAGGAGTGGCAGAGATGACAATTGCCTCCGCTGTTCCTCCCACTCTGTGCTGGATGCTCATAAGCCTCCAAGTTCAGAGGCTTACAAGCATCAGGCATGGAAGTAATAGGATTGGGCCCTAGAAAACTCAATGTAGGAGAAACAGAAACTGACAAATTCATCCATCTAGGCCAGTGGTTCCCAAACTTTTTCAGGTCACCGCCCCCTTGGTTCCACAAACTCATGCCCAGTGCCCCCTACCCTACACTATAAAAATCATTATTCAGAATAGTGGTTTTCAACGACCCACCAAGGAAGATAATAACAATAAAATTCAAAACAGTAACAATTAATTGAATACTTTATTCAAAATCCAATTGGTGTGCCCTGCCATGCTGGCTGCAAACAGGCATTAGCTCTCTTTTCCCTCCCTCCCTTGGCAAGCCTGGGGCAGGTGCTTCCCATTTAGAGGGGATTCTAGGAGTTGAAGGACTTTTTTCTGTCTAAACATGCATAAAATTGTGCCTTTAACTTATCATGTCACACTAGCATGAATACAGGAATATAGGATTTCCTTCTTCAGTGGAACACACTTACTTAGGAGTAAGCACCATTTTGTTATAGGAAAGGATAATGTATTTTAATTAAAATTTTAAAATAAGTATCTGCCACCTGGTACAGAGTTTTCCTATGGAAAATCTGGCTGGGACTGAAGTAGAGGGGCACTAATTTTACTGTACTTGTTGTCTTTAAATATGGTTAAATATCCCACAGTTACCTTGCTATTCTATTTCTACAATTCATTTTCTCCTGTCTTTTCTTCACCCTCTCTTCGTTTTCAGGCTGAATCCTATGCACATTTACCTCAGAGTAAGTTCTATTGATCTCTACTTACTTCTGAGTAGACATACTTAGGATTGTGTTGCAGCTCTGTTTTTATGGTGACACAAGATACACACATACCATGTTTACCAAAAGAACGCTTGAAAAAAGGGGGTTGGACACCCTGAAATAAGCAAGGGCAGATAGGAATGGTTTCAGCAAGCATTCTGAAAAAAGGTGCTTCTGAATCTTCTTTAGCCAGGAAGGACCTGGGGAATTACAATTCTCTCTCCCTCCCCCTTTTCTTTTCTCTCCCAATCCTGTTGTAGTCCAGATTTTTTGGGGGTGGGACCACACACACACACACACAGCATCTCTCTCTCTCTCTCTCTCCAACCCCCCTCCCCCCAAGCATCACAATAGCTGCCGGGCTGATTACGACAGGAGGGCAGCAGCTCAGAGGGGAGATGGCCCCGAGCCTGGTGATACCTTGCAGCAGCACAAGCAGTCCTGCTATCCACCCAGCCTGCCGGCTGACTGCTGTTCTTGGCAACTGCTCTGCCGCCCACCGTCCTCCACATGCTCCTTCCTCTCCACCACATGGCTGCTGCTCCTGCCTTGTGCAGAAACTATCGTGAGAGGTCTGCCGGGGCAGTTTGTAGGAGGGAGCAGCTCTGACCGAGGGAGCAAGCGAGCGAGCAGGCGGCGGCGGCTCCAGCAGGAAAGAAGCCCTGGGCCCTCCTAGGCAGGAGAAGAGTGGGCAGACCAGCTGAATTCACCGCTGTTTCCTGCTCTGCTGCCTCCTGTGGGCGCTTCCCCCACCCCCTAATTCTGGTGGGGCCGCTGTGGGCTTGAGATAGGAGGAGAGAGCGGCTGCGTGAGTGAGAAAGTCCTTCCTGAGCAGGAGCGGTGTGGGGAGAGCAGCTGAATTTGCCGCTCTTTCCTGCTCGGTCCCTGGGTTTTAGGACCTTCTAGAGAGACCACCTCGAGGGCCCCCCTGCCGCCCCTTTGCCTGTTAGCACCCCCCTATGCAATCCCACCGCCCCCAAGGGGGCAATACCGCCCACTTTGGGAACCACTGATCTAGGTCCACATCTAGGCCATGTATGTGGTCCTGAATTAGGGCTGCCACCTCTATTTTCTTACAGACTTTTCATCTTTATCAGGGACATGACAAGCAGGTCCAACATGGTCCTCTCCAGGCTGGCGATCGATGCCTCTACTAAATTTGGCTAGTGCAGATGAGTGAGGATTTTGTATTGCTTCCATTTTTGGGGGTAGGAATTCTTCAAAATTCTCCAAGTTGTTTATATTGAGAACCAGCATGGTTCGGCGGTTAGAGTGGAGTCAGGAGATCTGGGTTCTAGTCCCCACTCAGCCATGCAGCTCACTGTGTGACTTTGGGCCGGTCTCTGACGCTCAGCCTAACGTGCCTCACAGGGTTGTTGTGGGGAGAGGAGGAGGATTATGTATTCGGTTCCATGGAGGAAAGGCAGAATATTAATGTAACAAACAAATATTCAAGAGACAAGGAGTTTGAGATTTACAAAAATTGAATGCAGGAGAAAGTGGAACTGGAAGGTTTGTCCATCCCTAATTTTCCTTTAGCGCAGCACTAATCGAAAGTATGTCATCAGCATACACTACAAATAAATGTGTCACAGTAAATGCAGACAGAATTTGATCTCCTGGACCCATATCTTTTTATTTAGGGTGTAATCCTATGCATGTTTCAACAGAGAAAACTTCTACATCTCAACCAGCATGACTTGGAGCTGTAGGACTTTTCTCTGTCTAAACATGCACAAGATTGCACATTTATTTATTTATTTTATTCATCTCCTGCTCCATCCCAGTAAATAATATAACATTGAAAAAGCTACCATAGCTCACTTTTATTTCTCTAATCAGAATCACTGCCTGACAGATCCATAGCTCTGGATTTTGCAAATTTCATTTTAAGCTTCATTGACTTCAGAAAATGGAAGGTTTGCATAAAGAGAAGCAAGCTTTTCAACTCATTCACATCTTTGTTTGTTCCTTGGCTGTGTGTATTTTGAATTACACATCTGTTGTTGTTGTTGTTGTTGTTGTCGTCGTTGTCGTCGTTGTCGTCGTCGTTTGGTGTGGACAAGGAGGAATCTCTGACTGCTCCACAGTATTTAAATATATTTCATAATATGCTGTGCTGGCACCTTCTGGTGATTGGCAGGTCCGGAGGTCCTGCTCCTCGTGAGTTTTATGGCTTCCGTGTCAGGATATGGTATGTCTTCGGAGATCCTCCTTCCTCATCTACTCAGAGTGGCATTTCAGCTAGAGTGGCTCTGAGTGGAGGTGACATGGGGTAGTCTTCTCACACTTTCAAAGTGTCACATAAGACAGGGGCCAGGTTTACCAGACTCCTGGCTTAGGAGAGTGGCTCCCCCCTAAAGACAGGCAAGTGACCTGAGATAAGGACATAGATTCCCGCACTTTCACATGCAGATCCAGGGTGTGTGTGTTGAATGTCCCTTATTGTTTAATAAAGAGGACCTAGTTTATCCCAAGCTCTGGTGTCTGTGTCATTATTCCATGCTTCCTTCTCCACTCGCAATTTAAATATATTTCGTAATGTGCTGCGCGATCTGTGATCAGAGAGGGCAGGTGACTAAGAACGTGTCTTAAAATGTCAGATCCATCTATTATGCTCTAGTTGGAACCTCTGGAAACTAAAGTCCTGCTGGTAATGTTAGGACTATGGGGATATCAAAATATGGCCCTCGGATTAATGATTTATGATGTCACCAAAAGCCCAGAATATGCATTTCACATTTGCAAAGTATGACTTCTTCCTCTCATTTATTTCACAGACTGTTCACCATCCCAAGGTTCATACACTAACATTTTATAGGTGGCCCACAGAACCTAACCTTTCCTGAAGAAATATAGTGCAGTGGGCTCTCCATATTTCAGCCAGGCAGAGGGGAAACCATCCCTTTCTTTTGTGTGTGTTGTAAAATGAGGGACATGGGAGAAAACTGCAATGCAGCCACATGAGTTTGTATTGGTAGAATCCGACCCACGGATTCCGCTATGGAATTGTGGCAGGATTTTGTTGTTTTATTCTGTTCAATGACATGTACATTGATGGTGCTATATAAATTGATGATGATGATGATGATGATGATGATGATAATTTGTCTAACCTTTGAGAATTTGGTGCAGCTTTCTTCAGAGAAAAATATGCACGCAGACACACACAAATGGCAGAAAATGTGCATTTCCCCTTAGGCTAAAACTTGGAAATGTGTATTTGGGGAAAATTTGGGGAATCAGAAACTAAAAAAATAGTGCTAAGTGTTGATGGGCAACAACTACTTATATAGGGTGACCATATGGAAAGGAGGTCAGGCCTCCTGTATCTTTAACAGTTGTTTTGAAAAGGGAATTTCAGCAGGTGTCATTTGTATGCATGCAGCACCTGGTGAAATTCCCTCTTCATCACAACCATTAAAGCTGCAGGAGCTATACTGCAGATACAAAAGAGGGCAGGGCTCCTGCAGATTTAACTGTTGTGATGAAGAGGGAAATTCACCAGGTGCTGCATGCATAACAATGATACCTGCTGAAATTCCCTTGTGGGACGGACGCAAGAAATAAGAGGAGGCTTGTCTTGCGGGAGCCACCGAAGATATCCTGGATGGAGGAAGGAGGAAGCTGGTCTTCTGGGAGCAGCAGAAGCAAGAGGGCTTGGGAGGGGTAAGACACGTCCTTTTAAAAGGCCAAAACCCCTCCCAGCCCTGGTGGTGCAAAATCCTGCCAATGCAGGATAGCCACGTCTCTTCCCTGCTCCGCCCACAAATCCCTCCCCATGCCCAGGCTTTGCCGGGCATGGCAGAATGGGCCTTTTCGATACAGCTGTTAAAGATACAGGAGCTGAATCCTCCTTTTCATATGGTCACCCTTACTTATACTTCTTTATTTTTAAACCCAAATTGAATAGGACAGCCTTCAAAGAAGGCTGTGTCCTGCAAACGAGGACACATGGCCACCCTGGGACAAATGGCTGGCAAGAAAACATTCGCTCCATTGCTAGTCCGCTAAACCTTATGCTTTGTATTAAAACACATGCACAATGCACACACACCCTGGTCAGGAAAACACATTGCCTGTCATTTGACCCAAGCAACTGCAACATTTAGTGAGAAAATAGGTAACTGAGCGGACTCTGGAGGAGACGCTGCAACTCAGCCGAATCTTGCTTTTTTAGGCAGTAGAATTTGACTCAGCAGCAACCCCTGATAATCCATTCATTCACTTATTCTAAAAAACAGTCGACAAGGAAGGTAAAAGCTTGCAATGCCCTTGTTTGTAATCTGAACACATTGACCTGTCTTGCAATGCTTTTCCTGTTTGAGGAAGGTGTTCTTTTTCTGTCTTACAACCATCCTGTCTTCGAAGGCGATGGTAAGGCCGACTAATGTGTCTACCTTATAATAATGTGCCAGGCTAAAATATGCTTGCTATCCTAGAATGCAATTGTGGCCTCCATTTCCAGTTCAAACAACGGCCTGAGGTGGTGCCGGATGCAAAATTCCCTAGCAACTTCCCTCGCGTGCTATAAGCTGAGCAATGCATATCTTTTAGTGAGCCGTGTTTTCTTTAATACATTTCCCTTCCCAACCAAATGCTGAAATTCCTTTGCTAAGGCTGCTGCTGCCATCTACACAGCACAGGAAAAAATGTCTGTGTTAACACATTTTAGGGCTGGTTTTAATTTCTACAGTTCTCCCTTTAATAACAATGTCTAATTAAAACATCTGTTAAAAAGTCTGTAACATTAACTTTACAGGCAGAATTTAATAGAATTATGTTGGAATTGCTACCATTTAACGGATTTCCTAATTGCAGTGCTTTTTTTAAAAAAAAAATCCACAAATTAAAACCAAACCCACACTTTTTATTATTATAATAATAGCAAATACTATGTTCAAAAAGCAGGCCGGCACTTCGTAATGGACTGTGACCAAACCACAACAGCTCACAATCAGGAAGCCTAGAAATCTGCACAGCTGTGTCTGTGCCATGCAAAACTTAAATGTGGTTTTAAAACAAAATGTGTTAGCTACCGCACAGTCTTGAAAATCCGATCCTTTTTATTATTATTAAACAAACATGTTTCTAGACCTCATGTGATGAAAAAATGGTGGGCCAACCATACCATGAAGCAAAATGAAGCATTTGCTTCAAGCAGCATTTTCAGGAGGAGGCATGATTGCCTGCCCCCAACTTCCATATATCTAAATTGTTGTGTGTGCTTTTAAAAGTGCTTCAGTACAAAGTGGTGGTTGAGTAAAACATGTAATTTCTTTCATTTCGGGTGTAATTATTCTAAGGCAGCAATCCTTGGCACATTTCCCTGGGAATGTATATCCCACTGAACACAATGAGAGCTACTTTAGAATGAACAGGTATAAGAGCAACTTCTGTAAAGAACATAAGTTTCCATCTAGTACAGCACTCTGTTCACACAGTGGCCAGCCAGCCATCACCCAGAGATGAACAAGCAGGACATGGTGCAAGAGCACCCTCCCGCCCATGTTCCCCAGCAACTGGTGCACACAGGCTTACTGCCTTGGATACTGGAGATAGCACACAAACATCGGGGCTACTAGCCATGGATAGCCATCTCCTCCAGGAATGTATCCAACCCCCTTTTAAAGCCATCCAAATTGGCGGCCATCACAACATCCTATGGTAGTGAATTCCATAATTTAACTATGCGCTGTGTGAAGAAATACTTCCTTTTATTTGTCCTAGCTCTCCCACCAATCAGCTTCATGGGATGACCCCAGTTTCTAGTATTTTTGAGAGAGGGAGAAAAATGTCTCCCTATCCACATTCTCCACACCATGCATAATTTTGTACACCTCTATCATGTCTTCTCTTAGCTTGGGGAGACATCTATTTGTAATAGTGGGGGTGTATAAGACATGTGTTTCTGTTCATTTTTTAAATCAGGATTTACTCAGTTTGCATGCCTTGGCTCAAACACAGGCTCAAAAGCAATCTGCAAAGTTTGTACACTCAACAATGAAACACCCTGATACCCATGCACACACCCCTGACAGCAGGTTGGCTGTTCACCGAGCAAACAGCTTGCACCAAACGGCAACAGCTTCACAAGGGTGGGGCACACCAGCCACAGGCTTCGGGATTGTAGCAAGAAGGCCAGAAAAAAACATGACAAATGAATAACCGAGTGGTGGATACAAGATCACAGTGGGTTCAGCTGTGCATCATGTGGCCCATTATGGATGACTGTGATATTATTCAGGAATAAATGGCTGGTGTAGACACAGCCAAAGACTCAAGTCAGAACTAGCTTTGAGATGGAATTCAAAGGACTTTGGTAACCTCGGATTTTGCTGATTGGCACATCCCAAGTGTAAATAGGCTTACAGACTAGACCAACTGAATGTCCCTGTATGGTTGGATGTTGTGAAACTACCTACCAAAGAATAGGGCTGTGCCTATTGAATTAGTATCATGACCTGGGAAATACCGGTATTAGAATAAAACTGTACTAGCGTGTTTCTTCCCAGAAAAAGTAAAGGAAATGTTCTTTCAACTTTATCTTCCTTGCCACAATAATCCCTCACTTTAATCATTTGGGTATATGCACTCCACTGTTAATAAAATGAGTACTTCATGAAAGAGATATTCAGTTTCTCAAAAGGTACAGTTGAACAGTATCAGGGTGAAGTGCTGAGAATGCATCTTTTGCTTCCAAGATACATCCCAGAGAAAACAGTTGTGCATCCTTATGTACAAACTTCACTTTATTCAAGTCATCTAATACAAATAATATTGGGGGGAGGGGAGGCACAATAGATACCAGTTAGAGAATATGTAATTCTATGGTCATTTCTTTTCTCCTGGGAGCTTTGAGAAAGAAAGAAAGAAAGAAAGAAAGAAAGAAAGAAAGAAAGAAAGAAAGAAAGAAAGAAAGAAAGAAAGAAAGAAAGAAAGAAAGATTTGATACAAGGTGTAGATCTAGCCTAGGTCTGTACATAATCACCCTCCCAACTGTTACCAATCTGCTACTTTTTGTGTGCATCAACACTGATGTAAACAGCAAAAAGGAACCTTCATTTGTGCGTCCCTTTTCTTTGTTTTGGACCTTGTTCAGTTGGGAGGGGAGGTGTTTTCTAGTTTCCTGTCTCATCAGCCTTGGAAAAATGATTTACTGAGAGTTGTGCTGTCAGGCACTCATCCATATCATGAAGCTTCAATAGGTTTTATCCTGGGCTCAGGTCCTTTGCAGGTTTATTAAGAATACTTAAAAGTGCCTTTATGCACATTAGCTAATTAATCCTCTTGATTCCTCTCTAAGATTAGGTAGAATGAAAATGTGGTTATTCCTGTTTGCAAGGGGAAAGTATGAGTAAGTTTCATCACCTCCACCTCCCCCACCACCACCAAAGAGTACACCTTTCTGCATCCTCTAAATACAGATATTTTATTAAGGTTGCAATCCTATACACTTAATGGAGTAAATCCCACTGAACACAATCAGGCTTACTTCTGAGTGTGTGTGTGTGTGTGTGTGTGTGTGTGTGTGTGTGTGTGTATGTGTGTGTGTGTGTGTGTGTGTGTGTGTGTATATGTGTGTGTATATATATATGTGTGTGTGTGTGTGTGTGTGTGTGTGTGTGTGTGTGTGTGTGTTGTTTATTCGTTCAGTTGCTTCCGACTCTTCGTGACTTCATGGACCAGCCCACGCCAGAGCTTTCTGTCGGCTGTCGCCACCCCTAGCTCCCCCAAGGTCAAGTCTGTCACCTCCAGAATATCATCCATCCATCTTGCCCTTGGTCGGCCCCTCTTCCTTTTGCCTTCCACTTTCCCTAGCATCAGCCTCTTCTCCAGGGTATCCTGTCTTCTCATTATGTGGCCAAAGTACTTCAGTTTTGCCTTTAATACCATTCCCTCAGGTGAGCAGTCTGGCTTTATTTCCTGGAGTATGGACTGGTTTGATCTTCTTGTAGTCCAAGGCACTCTCAGAATTTTCCTCCAACACCACAGTTCAAAAGCATCTATCTTCCTTCGCTCAGCTTTCCTTATGGTCCAGCTCTCGCAGCCATAGGGTACTACGGGGAATACCATTGCTTTAACTATGCGGACCTTTGTTGTCAGTATGGTGTCTCTGCTCTTAACTATTTTATCAAGATTTGTCATTGCTCTCCTCCCAAGAAGTAAACGTCTTCTGATTTCCTGGCTGTAGTAAGTGTCTGCAGTAATCTTTGCGCCCAGAAATACAAAGTCTGTCACTGCCTCCACGTTTTCTCCCTCTATTTGCCAGTTATCAATCAAGCTGGTTGCCATAATCTTGGTTTTTTTGAGGTTTAACTGCAACCCAACTTTTGCACTTTCTTCTTTCACCTTTGTCATAAGGCTCCTCAGCTCCTCCTCGCTTTCAGCCATCAATGTGGTGTCATCTGCATATCTGAGATTGTTAATGTTTCTTCCTGCGATTTTAACTCCAGCCTTGGATTCATCAAGCCCAGCACGTCACATGATGTGTTCTGCATACAAGTTGAATAGGTAAGGTGAGAATATACAACTCTGTCGAACTCCTTTCCCAATCTTAAACCAGTCCGTGGTTCCGTGGTCTGTTCTTACCGTTGCTACTTGTTCGTTATACAGATTCCTCAGGAGACTCCATTTAGGCTGTACTGCTCAAATCCAGCTGCCCTTTCTACTCTACTTCTTTATTCATTTAGAGAAGAGCAAAGGGGAACACAGAGTTGATTTTGGAGAGAAAGAGAGAGAGAGGCCTTAGCTAGATGTGGCGAAATCCCGGGGTGATCCCCAGGAGTGTCCCTGTGCATTCACATGATGCATAGGGGATCAGGGAGGGATGAGCGGGCGCGACGCCTCTTCCTCTGAGGTCATTGTGCACGATGTGTGAACAGAGGGGGAGATCTCACAATAAAAAATATTGCGAGATCTTCACCCCTCCATACCGCCAGACCAGTAGGTCTAGCTAAGGCCAGAGAGAGATAAGTTGGGCTGCCCATATGAAAAGGAGGACAGGGCTCCTGTATCTTTAACAGTTGCATAGAAAAGGGAATTTCAGCAGGTATCATTTGTATATATGGAGAACCTGGTGAAATTCCCTCTTCATTACAACAGTTAAAGCTGCAGGAGCTATGCTAGAGTGACCAGATTTAAAAGACGGCAAGGCACCTGCAGCTTTAACTGTTGTGAGGAAGAGGAAATTTCACCAGGTTCCCCATATATACAAATGACACCTGCTGAAATTCCTTTTTCAATACAACTGTTAAAGATACAGGAGCCCTGTCCTTCTTTTCATATGGTCACCCTAGATAAGTGTGTGAATGGGGTCCAGGCAATCACGCCAAGGGCTACATGCTAACAATGGGATGGCCCTGCCCACTTTCAGATGCTGGCATACAACCTCTGATGTGCTTGCCCAAAACCCATTTGGCCTTTGACACACACACCCAAAAGGGTCCCCACCCTTGCTTTATGGCATATGAATTTGTCTACTCCCTTTTTAACCCCATTTAAGGAAGTGACCATCTTGTGACAATGAATTCCATACATCCGTTAGGCATGTTGTGAGGGTGTTCCCTTGTCTGTTGTAACCTCCCTCAACACATGTTTTTTTTTTTAAAAAAAATAGAAAATTTGATTCTGATGTGTAGTAAAACCATCCACTTCTCTATCTGGGGAAACAAAAAGTATACCATTATTTTATATGAGTATATAATCTTGCAGGGAGGGTGTGTGCATTTGACAAATTGACAATTTCCCCTTCTACTTGAAGATGAACTCTTTTTTGATTTAAGATTAAATCCTCTTATCAACAGACGTTGGTCTAATAAAATATGTCATTCTGACTAGTGACTCTCTCTTTTCACTGGCAACAGCTGAATATCTCAGGTTGCAAAGGAGGCAACATGGCTGGTTGGATTTCACTAGAGGTAAAACTTGAAAAATAAAAGTTTTGAAATGAGTATCCCAAAGTCTCCCCCAGCTGAAGGAGGGTTTGATGGTTTGGCACAGCATTCTGCATCTGAGGAGTGGAAATTACAGTTCAGCATGTGGGCAGACTTGATTGGACAGTCTTTCAGTTGATGGGTTCTTGTGTTCAATTACTACTAAAATTCATCAAACGGAACAGAGTGGTTTTAATGCCAGTAATTGTTGTACAGAATGCTCTGTAATTGGTCTTACAAATGAAGCTGAAGAGAGCAAGAGCAACCCCCATTGAAAATGAATCCGTCTTGCTGCTGAAGAGTTCAAGAGTCCGTCCTAAAATCCATTTCATGGGAAAGTGTTTACCCCATTCTAATTCTGGTTCATTTTGTTTAAACTCTTTTTATTTGCTTATTTTTGCATGCTGTATGCAAATAAGGAAGTTAACACTTTTGTCTTGGTTGTATATAGTCTGCTTGGTAATCAATGGGAGGTGGGATGCACAACATCTCTCCTGATCATATGAATTGTTGTCTCCCCTCCAGAACAACAACAACCCTATAGCCAGCCATCCTCATCTGGCAACAAGCCAGCTAATTTCATGTGTTTCTTGGTCACAGAGCCTCATTTCTTTCAACCATAGATGATGATTATTTGTATTATTATTTGTAGTAGTAGTAGTATTCCAGGAGTTCTGTCTTCAACTGTCTATTGGACTTCATAAGGCTTCAGAAACTCACTCTGAAAACAGGGCTTGCAGAATACTCTTGTGTGGTACCAAATAAATAAGTCAAGAGAACCTTATCAGCTGAGCTGAACGTTAATTCACAAAACACCAAGCAAAGCATTAGTTCTATTGCAAATCCAGTCAACATTTCATGATTTGATTATTATGCTCTTAAGCCTTCTGAGAAGAGTGCTCCATTGCTAGAGGTTTACTTAAATGTGCCTAGAACATGCTGCAATGAACAATGTGGTGTAGTGTGGTGTGGTGTAGTGGCTAAAGTGTTGTACTGGGAGTCGGGAGATCTGGCTTCTAGTCCCCACTCGGCCATGGAAACCCACTGGGTGACTTTGGGCCAGTCACAGACTCTCAGCCCAACCTACCTCACAGGGTTGTTGTTGTAAGGATAAAATGGAGAGGAGGAGGATTATGTATGCCTCCTTGGGTTCCTTGGAGGAAAAAAGGTGGGATATAAATGCAATAAGAAATGTAATTAATAAAATAATAATAATAATAACAACAACAACAACAACAATCAAAATGAAGCAGGCTTAAACTCAGATATAATGGGAACATAATACTAATAATAATGTGTATAAAGATGTGCAGCATTCATTACAAGCAAGTAAGCAAAAAAAGTGTGCGGGGAGAGAGAGATCTGCTCTCCTTTTAGTTTCCATCAAATTGTACCAAAAACAATGTGATTCATAAAAATTGGGAGAGAAATGCTCTGACACATAGTATTGCAGAATTGGATAAAATACAAAGGTTTTAAAAATAAATATTGATATTTTCTGTCAGAATGGACACAAAACAAAAACTGGTTACTGTCAACTACATCTAAAAAGTGGGCCTTGAATGAATTAATGATGAAGGCCAAACATTTTATATTTAGATACTTAAAGTTTCTTCTGTGGGACTATGGTTTGTATCTGTCTATCAGGGTAAGCCATCTTTGGGGTTTATGGGCACATTTAACAATTAAAGAAACTCATGCAAGCACCACCACAAAATGGCTGCCATGGAAGGCATGGCAAAAGATGAGTAAGTCAACATTTTTGCCCAAAAGGTTAAGTTTATGGCAGAGGTGGCATCTAAGCGCCAACACACTAAATATCTCCTTTGAACCCAGTTTTCATGATGAACAGAAAGCTATTTTACAGCAATCCTACCTGTTGGTAAGAAAACTTGTTGATTTTTTTAAAAAAGTGGAGAGGTAGGGCTTCTTGGGATGCATGGTCCATGGGCACCATGTTGCCTATCACTGACCTTTATCATTATGGTGTGTGTGTGTGTGTGTGTGTGTGTGAGAGAGAGAGAGAGAGAGAGAGAGAGAGAGAGAGAGAGAGAGAGAGAGAGAGAGAGAGAGATCCATTGAACTAAGCTTTAGTGTGAACTTATCATCATAGAGAGATGAGGCTAACAATATTTTTCTTCCATGGAAGTATACTGATGGAATGCACAATCTATGCACTTAAGGAGAGCTTTACAAGATCAGAGCAAAGGTCCATATAATCTAGTGTTCTGTTTCCAGCAGTGCCCAGCCAGCCTCTGGGAAGCTTTCAAGAAAGCCATGAGGTCAACAGCCCATATTTGTTGTCTTGAATTCAGAGGCATATTGCATTTGAACACAAAGGGGTAAACATAGCTCTCCTGTCTAATAGCCATCGATAGAACTATCCTCCATGAGTTTATTTAATCCTTTATAATGACAATCTCTAAGTCATCAGAACTAGCAAGCATAATTATATTACAGGAGTGAATTCCATAAGTTAATTATGCATTGTGTAGAGAAGTGTGTCTATCCTGAATTATTGCCAGTAGGGCTTAGGCAAAATGCCTTTCCACAAATTCACCAATCCAGGGAGGGGCGGAGGGACACTCGCCTTAGCTAGACCGGGCTTTATCATGGGGCAAACCCCGGGATCGTCCCTGTGCGTCCACATGATGCACAGGAGATCCCAGGATCAGGGAGGGATCATCCCTCCCTTGCGGCGGGATAGAGCCCTCCACTTTGGGCCCGCTTTTCCGCTGTGCTGGGCTGATCCCGAGACCTTGGAACATGTGGCCCATTGCCACAGTTTGACTCGCCTCTGCGCGGTTCCTCCCACGGAGCCAGGAGCTGCGCCCATCGGGGGTAGGGTGGCAGAAGCAGGGAAACTAAATCAAATTTAAAAAACACTTACCTTCAGTGCATGAGTGTTCGTGCGCAGCTTCTCCTTTTTAAAAAATGGTGGGCGAGATGCCTCACTTCCTGAGTTCGTCATGCCTCATGTGTAAACGGAGAAAGGATCTCGCATTAAACACAACGTGAGATCTTCCCTCCTCCATCCTGGATTATAAGGTAGGTCTAGCTAAGGCCTGTTACACTGATTTTTCAGAGGAAATTTCTGATAGGTTTGGAGGTGCTATTTACTATTTGCCATTTCCCTCTTGCTTTTGAAATTTTGGGCCTAATCTACACCAAGCAGGATATTACACTATGAAAGTGGTATGAAAGCAGTATATAAAAGGCAGGAGCCACACTTCAGTTTTATAGCCGTATTGAAATGCACTGACAACTGTTGGGGCCCATTGACACCATATACCGCTTTCATAGTGCTATATACTGCTTGGTGTGGCTCCTGCCCTTTATATGCCACTTTCATAGTGCAATATCCTGCTTGGTGTAGATCTGGCCTTAGGTCACTGGGTTTTTGCTGCTGCTTTGGCAGGGTTCTTCTTGAAAGCTGCCATTCACCTATGAAATGATGCTACAAGAGTATGCTACAATACCAGTTATAAACTGAGCCAGAACCAATCAGGAACACAATGAGGTTCAATGAGGGAACCTGGATTAACAGCCATCAGCCTTGTTTGTGACTGAAGCTGGTGTTTTATACTGAAATGTTTCACATTTGTTTTGTTTGGAATGCTGTACATGTGCATCACATCACCTGCATATCGGTTGACTTTTAAGGTAAAGTCCAGTAGTATAAATTGGGCCTGGACATGAACGGGGAGCCAGTGACACTTCTAAATGTGTCATCCTAAATTATGGCATGGTAAGGCTTCAGAGCTGTTAAAGGCATAAGGGCTCCCTTCAGGCTAAGCGTTGTCAACCCTTGATTGTGTACATGCGCAGCAGACCCTTTGCTGTTCTCCTGTCTTCTCCTGTGTAGGACTATTGTTATATCACTCTGAAAGTATTTGAATTCTGCCTCCTACCCAGTTATGAAGAAATTCCAGCATATTGCTTGTCAACAGAAAGTGTTCAAAAGTAAGGAAGAAGGAAGGGCCAAGCTATAGGCCATAGCTAGACCGGGCGAAATCCCGGTGTGATCCCGGGATCGTCCCTGTGTGTCCACATGATGCACAAGGAATCCTGAGATCAGGGAGGGATGATCCCTCCCTTCCCCCGGGATTTCGCCCTCCCCTTTAGGCCTGGTTTTTCCATGGTCTTGGGCTGAGTCCGAGAGTACAGAACGTGTGGCCAGGTGTCCAAGAATTGCCTTGCGATTCATCGCAAGGAGCCGGGACCCGTGCACAGGGGGTGGGGTGGGGGGAGCAGGGAAAGTAAATATATTTTTTTAAAACTTACCTTTTGCGCACGAGTGTTCGTGCACTGCTGCTCTTTTAAGGAAATTTTAAAAATGGCGGGCGCAACACCTCTCCATCTGAGGTCATTGCGCACCTTTTGTGTACTGAGGGGGAGATCTAGCGATAAAAATATCATGAGATCTTCACCCCTCCACCCTGCTAGACTGCTAGGTCTAGCTAAGGCCATAGAGTATAAAAAGTGGTTACTGGAGGATATACTAAAAGCTACCAGCTGAAAGCAACCAAATAACCACTAGTACGTTTGTAAAAAACTGATTTTCTCCTTACAATATGAATTGTTATTGTGACCCACCCTTTAGAATAACCTGTCAAGAGAGCCAATGTGACAGACAGCAAAACTTTGGCCTCCTTCTGAGCTGTGGATTACCTCAGACAAATATAAATCATACTCATTCAGAAACAACAAAGCCTTTCGTTTTTCACCAGCTGTTCTGGAAACTCCAACAAAGTTTGTTTTGTTTTATCACACCCTTGTCTCCCTTTGTTCTGTTTTTAAAGAACTAGGAAAAAAGAGGCCTCATATGATTACGGTATTTCTCTTTGTTAAAAAGAATCTGACAATGTAGAGACCATGGAGAGAGAAAAGAGGACTGTCAACTGATTTAAAAAGTTGTGGTTGATTCAACTTTTAATCAATTAGTTTATGAATTAAGCAATAAAGTTTCAGTAAGTTTTCGTATCACCAAAAATGCTGTTATAGTTGTTTTTGAGTTATTACAAAGGGAGAGGTTACTTTTAATTTTAATAAATAAGTGCTGCAGCTCTGTTTGAAGAAAGGCCACCTTTACTATTTTATTTTTCATTTCTTGTTGAAGTAATAAGGAACAGTACTCTACATGGGGCTACCCCTGAAAAGTGTCCAGAAGCTTCACTTGGCACAACATGCAGCAGCTAGGCTGCTAACTGGTGCATGGTTAGCAGCTAAGTCTGTTTTTATTGAATTTTATCTTGTACACAACTCCAAAATTTTGAATGGGGAGCAGTATATTAATATTGTAAATCAATCAATGGTACTGGGCCCATATTATATCTGCCCTGAAAGACCTGCACTAGTTGGCAATTGCTTTCTGGGCTCAATTCAAAGTGTTTGTTTTTAAGCCCAAAATGGCTTAAGACCTGACTGTCTAAGGCCTTAGGTAGACCAGCCTTTATCCCGGGGAGAACTCCAGGATCATCCCTGTGCATCCAGATGAAGCACAGGGTACCCCAGGAACAGGGAGGGATCATCCCTCCCTGGCCCCGGGATACAGCCCTACACTTTGGGCCCAGTTTTTCCGTGGTCCCGGACCTAGCCCAGGACCGCAGAAGGTGTGGCCCGTTGCCGCAGCTTGAGCCGGCTCCGCGCAATTACTTGCATGGAACTGGGAGCCGTGCACAGCAGGAGGACTGTGCCCATCGGGGTTAGGGTGGAGCGGGGAAGGTATTTTTTAAAAAAGAAAAAAATCATTGTTTGTCCTGGAGCGCTCCTGCTCTCTTTAAAAATAAAAAATATTGGGCGCGACGCCTCTCTTCTTGAGGTCATCGTAAATGAGGGTGATGTTATTCACAACACGAGGTCTCCCCTCCTCTCCCCTGGACTTTCAGGTAGGTCTAGCTAAGGCCTAAGGCACTGTCTGCCTAATTATGAATCTGTGGAGAAATTAAGATCTGCAGAACATGCCATGTTGAGGACACCATTTGTCAGACACACATGAAAGGGCCTTCTCATGTGTTGCTCCCCAACAGAATATGCTCCTACAAGAACTACAATCCCCACTAGATCTTTTGCCTTTTAGAGCCTTTCTAAACAAGGCATTTATTGTGTGCTTGTGATTCCTCATTTCAGGAGTTTGCAAGTCCTTTATACAACATCCTACTCTTCAGGGCACTCCCATGCTTTAGCAGGGGTGGGTGGAATTCTAACAAGGACAGTTGGGTATTATTTGTGAATGGTGGTATAAAGCCCAGTGTAATTGCACAAGTCTGCTATACCACACCGCCACCTAGTGCTTGTGTAATGGAACATAAGGAAAGGAAGAGAAAGAAAACCCCCAGGAAAAAGAAAATGTTTAACGGAGCCAATCTTAATCCTGCAAAGAATCCGGAAACAGAAGCATTGATAAAGTGGCAGGTTAAAAGCCTCATGTAGAAAAGCCCTTAGACAGGGTGTGAAGTGATACATCTTTTTAATTTAGCCTTTTAAATTATGTAATAGTTTTAATATTTTATAGTTTGTAATGTTCTTTTTATTATTTAGGTTTATTATTACATTTCTAATCCACCCATAACAAGTGTTCTCTAGGAAGATTACAAACAGTTAAAAGACTAAAATGTCATAGAACAGTTAAAACTACAAGAAATTTATTTAGAAGGATAAAATACAATATGATGCAAAATAATAAACAGTGCAGAAATCTGTTGTATCATGGTGCAACGGGGCTTTCAAGTTTCTGCAAATAACCCTGGAAACCAGGAAAAATGCTCATTTCCAAATTGGGACAGATCAGCAAAACTCCCTTCATGAACTCTGCTAACCTGCCCCTGGTTGGGTTATTTTTAGAAGCATGTAAGCCCCATTGTACAAGCTATTGCTTCCATGAGCATACGGGCACAGTGGGATACTACCCATAATCAACCCCGAAACAAATAGTATTCACTATATAAATCATTAAAATAATAAACTTTCCTGAATAGGCTGCACACATCTTTCCCTATAATACACAGTTTTGCATGCCATCTTTGAGCTGGGAACTGCATGGTAACATTCAAAGAAATGAAGAATCTAAAGAATAACTGTGTTCCATTCTGGTATTATTCCAAGCTGTGCAAATTAGGTCACTTTTCTTAAACAATCTCACTTATTCAGAAGTAAGTTCCATTGAATTCAATAGGATCTGCTCCCCAGTTAACTGATCAGGATGGCAAAATAAAGCTGGCATTCTATGCACAGTTAGCAAGCATCATTGAACGTGAATGAAAATGTATGAGTTATTATTTGAGTTATGTAACCAGGACTAAACAAAATAAATAAAAGTAAAAAAGAAAAAAGAAAAGTAAGTTCCATTGAATTCAATGGGATTTGCTCTCCAGTTATGTGATTGGAATAATAATAATAATAATAATAATAATAATAATAATAATTTATTTCTTACACGCCTCTCCGATTGGATCGAGGTGGAGAACAACAGCAAGCATAAAATACATAAAATACTGATTAAAAACATAGTATACACTGTTAAAAACATCCTAAAAGCAGACTAAAAGCATCCTAAAAGTATCATAAAATTCTACTGGATAGAACTGCCGGAAGAGATCAGTCTTGATAGCTTTCTTGAATGCTAAAAGATTGTCAAGCTGACGAGTCTCCTCCGGCAGGCTATTCCACAGTCTGGGAGCAGCAGAAGAGAAGGTCCTCTGGGTAATGGTTTTCAGCCTTGCTTTTGTTGACTGGAGTAAATTCTTCCCAGATGACCTGAGTGTGCGGGGCGGATTGTACGGGAGAAGGCGATCCCGCAGGTAACCTGGACCCAAACCATGTAGGGCTTTAAAGGTGATAACCAACACTTTAAACTTCGCCCAGAAACTAATTGGCAGCCAGTGAAGAGATGGGAAAATATAGCTGAAATTCTATGCACACTGCTATGTTAGCAAGCATCGTTAAACTGGGTGCAATCCCCTTCTGAGTAAGGGTGTGATAGACATGGAAGCTGCACAGACTGCAAGAGGTAGAAATCTAACCCTCTAAAGTGGTGGGGAGAAAGCATCGAAAGCTGCAACTAACTGGTGCTGGTGGAGGCATAACCTCTGAATCCTTCTCACTAATGTGCGGAAAGGAGATGTGAAGCAGAATACTAATTCTGCTGTGCTACATTATTTCTCTTCTTAGCTAGAATCAGCTGAGTGTAGGCTTTTGTACAGGAGAGCTCAGTAAAGCACACCAACGTACAGATAACGAAAACTCTGTACACAGACACATTCACGGAGCGTTTGTGACATAAAAACTGTAGCTAATTAAAACCAGAGAGTAAATGAAGGGAACGGAATTCCAAATTGTATGTGAGAAAATTAAGAAAATGTCAAAGACAAGGTCAGTTATATTAAAAGCGGGGTGGGGAGGGAAAGGATCTGCGCCAGTTCCGTCTACTAAAATGTGATTGCACACTTCACATTTAGTGATAATTAGATGGAAGGTTCTTGGGGTTTGTTTTTTTAAAAAGATATATTCATTTAATTTATTCCCCAAAGCTCATTTTATGTTGGATCTATCCTTCCCGTCTCACCCATAAGTTTAAAAGCAAAACAAAACCCATAATATTGCAATTTACGCTTGGATTTTGGTTGCAAAGTTGCAGTCCTGAACTGATCTAAATCAATCCGATTCATAAATTCAGGCATTTTCCTTTCAGGAGAAAGTGGAAAATACATTTGGTAGGTCAGTGTGTGCGTGTGTGTGTGTGTGTGTGTGTGTGTGTGTGTGTTTCCATTTCCAGTTTGGATCAGTATATCTTTCAGGAATAAGCAATGTTATTTCTTTTTCGATAAAATGGTCTTATGCAAAATAAAATATACAATTTACAATAGATCATACAAAATGCAAAGCTCTTTTCTCCCCAATTTGTAGAAAATTCATCATTTGCCATAAAGTTCTTTTCTTAGATTGAGTTTGCATTTGATCCAGCACAATGTGCTGTGGAACATTATTTTTTCTTTCTTTAAAGAAAAGAAGCTTTTTTAAAAAAATCCCATGAAAAAATCTACCTCCCTTCCTGATTCGGCACCTCCTCTTATCCTACACTTGGGTGTCTCAGCTACCCAAAATCCAACCATGTTGGTTGCAAGGTTTTATCTGCAGACTCACATGCACACAATGGTTGGAGAGAAGGGAATGGGACAGAACAGAGAGGATCTGAGAAGATTCAAGCTGGCTGAAATAGATAGTAGTGGGATTCATTCCCTGGCTTCTCCGCCCCTACGTTTGTCCCTCATTACTTCCTCTTCTGCCCGGAGGGGAAAGAGGAGGCAAACAAAGACCATGTGGCCCATACAGGGGCTGTTTGTATTGTGCTGCTTTCCCTGCACACAGCAGAAAGTCGTGTCACATTCCGTTATTTTTTTTAAAAAAAAGTTGGGTTAAAAGGGGTCTATTTTGCAACAGAAAAACGAGAGGAAGGAGTGGGAAGTGCATGGGAGGCAAATGATGTTGTCTAAAGGACATGTGCACATCCATAAGTGGGCAATAGTGAGCATGTGATAAAACCCTTAGAAAGAGTCCCTGGGAAACTCAATGATTGGGTGGTTTGACTTTAGAGTAGAGCCCTAGCCCTCATCTTCATGACGTCGGGTCTGCAGCGCGAGGCAGGACGAGGTGGCGCACCGCCGCCTTGATGCTCCTTCCGACCATCTACAGTGGAAAAAGCACCAAGACAGGCTTTCTGGGAGGCAGCACCGCCACCGTCGCGCCTGCCCACTCGAGCACAGACACGGCAATTCTGGGGTGCCTAGGAGCATCCATGCCCCCTCTTCCATGGTTTGTTTATTTTTAAATTGTTCCGTTCTTTTCCCCCCCCCTTCCTTTTTTTAAAAGCTGTAAATGCAAAGGATCGCATTTACAGCTAAATAGGGAGAACGAGGGGGGAGGGACAGGATGCTCCCTCCTTCACAGAATATCCCAAAAAAAAAAAAAACCGTTAATGTTTCCCCCCCCCCTTTCCTTAACAAGGCTCTGCAGAGGCGCGGAGCCTGGCTCCAAGCTAAAAAAGACAGGGCAACTGACTTTGCCCCTGGATCACTTCGGAGTGGCAGCTGCATCATGTAGATCACCTGCTGCCACTCCGAAGCTACTGTGGGGGAAAGTGCCCATCTGAACAAGCCCCCAGTCATTGTTTATATCAGCCTTCCTCAACCTGGGGCGCTCCAGATGTGTTGGACTGCATCTCCCAGAATGCCCCAGCCAGCTGGCTGGGGCATTCTGGGAGATGCAGTCCAACACATCTGGAGCGCTCCAGGTTGAGGAAGGCTGGTTTATATGCACCTTTCGGATGAGATATAAAGAAAACTGGGGGAAGTTACTAGGGATGGCTTAATGGTCAGTTGTTGAAACTGATACAGGTAGTACAGATAAAAACTGTTTAGTGGTTTGATATTTCTATTGTTGGAGGATTGTTATGTTTGTTTGTTTGTATTCAGAATAGGATGTTATTCTTTTTATTTCAATGTACAGATGTGAATGTATTTATCTATATTTTCTCCAAGGTGTTGTGCTATATGCCGTTGGGCTTTTATATAAATGTTCTTAATGTTTATATTTTGTATATATTTTGTTATGTTACAGACAGCCCTTGAAGAAGGAGACTCATTCTCTGAAACATTAGGCAAGCACACAATAAAACAGGCATGTGTGTGACTCAATCAGTTGGTATTCTTTTCTAAATCAGGGGTGAGAAACTACAGGTCCGGTGGATAAATCCAGTCCTCCTGAACTTCCTATCTGGCCTTCTAGGGTTCCAGCCCCCATCCCCTGGCTCCATCCTCTTTCCCCCAATGACTGATCATTTGGTCATTTTCTGACCTTTGCCATATTTTTCCCCATTCTAAAAGATTAAAATGCCTCTCCTAAGGCTTACTGACTGACAGTAAGAGCGTTAAGGTAACACATACTTGTATTTTGGATATTTTGGCCCTGCCCCCTCTTGCCTTTGGCCCTACCTACCACTGGAATGTGGCCTCTGAGTACTTTTCTGAAACTGAGGCCTGCTAACCTACCTGCTATCCCAGGACAGAGGATGGAAGATCTCGCATTGTGTTTAACGCGAGATCCCTCCTCTGTCTACACGTGACATGCAATGACCCCAGCAGGAGAGGCGTCGCGTCTGCCATTTTTTTAAAAAAAATATTAAAGGATCAGCAGCGCATGAATGTCCTTTTTAAGTCCTTTTTAAAATTTAAATGATTTCCCCCACTCCCCCCACCCTATCCCTGATCAGCGCAGTGCTCCTCCCAGCTCCTCACAAGGAATCGCACTGAGCTGGGTAAACCCGCGGCACCTGGCCACACGTTCCATGGTCTCGGGCTCAGCCTAGGACCGTGGAAAAACCAGGGCCAAAGGGGAGGGCTATATCCCGGGGCAAGGGAGGGATGATCCCTCCCTGATCCCGGGATCCATCATGTGGACACACAGGGATGATCCCAGGGTTCGCCCCGAGATAAAGCCTCATCTAGTTAAGGCCTATATTCAGCCTTCAGGCTAAAAGGGGCTCCCCACCCCTGACCTAAATGGGTTTTCATTTTATGAAAGGTATATCTATTTAACTTGTATGCAGAACACATCATGCGACGTGCTGGGCTTGACGAATCCAAGGCTGGAGTTAAAATTGCAGGAAGAAACATTAACAACCTCAGATATGCAGATGACACCACTTTGATGGCTGAAAGCGAGGAGGAGCTGAGGACCCTTATGACAAAGGTGAAAGAAGAAAGTGCAAAAGCCGGGTTGCAGTTAAACCTCAAAAAAACCAAGATTATGGCAACTAGCTTGATTGATAACTGGCAAATAGAGGGAGAAAACGTGGAGGCAGTGACAGACGTATTTCTGGGCGCAAAGATAGATGCTTTTGAACTGTGGTGTTGGAGGAAAATTCTGAGAGTGCCGTGGACTGCAAGAAGATCAAACCAGTCCATACTCCAGGAAATAAAGCCAGACTGCTCACTTGAGGGAATGGTATTAAAGGCAAAACTGAAGTACTTTGGCCACATAATGAGAAGACAGGATACCCTGGAGAAGAGGCTGATGCTAGGGAAAGTGGAAGGCAAAAGGAAGAGGGGCCGACCAAGGGCAAGATGGATGGATGATATTCTGGAGGTGACAGACTTGACCTTGGGGAAGCTGGGGGTGGCGACAGCCGACAGAAAGCTTTGGCGTGGGCTGGTCCATGAAGTCATGAAGAGTCGGAAACGACTGAACGAATAAACAACAAAATTTCTGAGCACCTACATGAAGAGGTGATCCTTGACACGCCAATCTCTGGATCATGGTGTTGCTTACAGCTGCTCCTCATGTTGCATCCATTTTATGCCATGTACATGCATAGCGTGATATGCCTATGTGCACAGGAAGCCTGAAGTATTGCATTCGGAGCTATATAGGGAGACCATATGGAAAGGACAGGGCTCCTGTATCTATAAGAGTTGTATAGAAAAGGGAATTTCAGCAAGTGTAATTTTATGCATGCAGCACCTGGTGAAATTCCCTCCTCATCACAACAGTTAAAGCTGCAGGAGCTATACTAGAGTGACCAGATACAAAAGAGGGCAGGGCATTTTGAAGCAGTCTATGTGGCTCACGTATTGGGGCATTAAAAACAATGGAGTATGAAAAATGGGCTTTCATCTTCTTAGCCCACACAGCTCTTGGATGAAGCTGACAGATTCCCTACTCTTATACTGGATGACCAATCAGCACTGGGCAACTATCGACTGGTTTTGACAAAAAGACACCCACATAACCACATGGTCAACTCAAAGGTGCCCTTTCATCGAAGTTTGCTGAGTTAAGCTGTTTCTAATGTCCCTTTTATTTTTGAGCCTTTTCATCCACCCCACCCCACCCCACCCCGTCGCCTGTAATCATTGATAGAGCTCAGCTCCCCGACTCCTGAAAAACCTACAAGAAAATCAAATGCTCTTTCAATGGAGAAGAAATGGCTTATATACTAAACAAAATCAATAATGAATTATGGAACTGTGGATGGACTTATGGTCTCTTTGATTACTGTGAGATCTTAAGCATGTCAACTAAGATGTAAGCATGTCTACTAAGGTACCTTTGGAGTGGGGATGTCTCACCACTTTACCCTTCTCTACCATTTTTGCAGCTCTCCTCTAGGATGCACTAAATGGCAATTTACTCAAAACTGGGATCCTTAGGAAAATATTACATCCATATGCAAGTGAGGCAGGTGGCTACCAGGAGGAGGGCCTTCTCTGCTGTGGCACCCCGGCTGTGGAATGAGCTCCCTAAGGAGGTTCGCTTGGCACCTACATTATATGCTTTTAGACGCCAGGTGAAGACCTTTTTATTCTCCCAACATTTTAACAATCTATAAATACATTCTAACATGGTGTTTTAAATTTGTAATTTTGCATTGCTGCTGTTTTTATCTGGTTGAGCTTTTATATTGTATTTTATATTATGGTTTTATACTGTTGTTTTATACTTTGAATGGTTTTAATTTTTGTGAACCGCCCAGAGAGCTCCGGCTTTTGGGCGGTATAGAAATGTAATAAATAAAATAAAATAAATAAATAAATATGCTATCATTTTGTAGGAGCATATTAGATTAGCCTAACTCTAGTTCTCAGACTATGCAGACTAGGGACTCATCTACACCAAGCAGGATATTGTGCTATGAAAGTAGTATATAAAAGGCAGGAGCCACACCAAGTAGGATATAACAGTATGAAAGCAGTATACGGTATGTGTCAATGGGCCCCAGCAGTTGTCAGTGCACTTCAATACCACTATAAACCAGTAGTGTGGCTCCTGCCTCTTATATATATTGCTTTCATACTGCTTTCATAGTGCAATATCCTGCTTGTTGTAGATTAGGCCTATGTGTTGTGTTGTTTTATTTTTAAAATTACTTTAGCATTAATGGAGTTAAAGACCCATGAGAAATCTACCAGACTAGGGCTTGGGTATCTATCCTCCAAGAGAAAGCAGCAAAAGTCAAGACTAGCACCACTTCTGCTTAGAGATGGATAGAGCAATCTGTTTCTGGTCCCTGTCATTTTCCCACATGTTTGTTCCTAAATCTATTCTGCCCTGTTTTAACATTAATCTATTTTTTTAATGAGCACACCAAACTGCATTTAAATGTGTATCAAAATATGTAGTTTTGAAAGAATTTTCTCATAAATACATATTTCTAAGTGCGTTTTCTTTTAAACTACATGTTTTGAGATGAGAACTGCATCATAAAATCCAGGGAAGTGTGAAATCAGGAGGAGAATGATGTTCCAGTCCACACATTAGTCCGGGGAGGTGCAGTTCAGGTAAGTTTAAAAGTTTAAAAATTCAGAATTCACAAAGAATGCATCTTTTCAGCATCCCTATGCTATTTTTCAACAGCTGAAGAACTTGCTCAGGTGCTAGAGCAGCATTGATTCTCTGAAGCTTAATATTTATGCTTTGAATGCAGAAGGTCCCAAGTTCAATCCTTAACCCAAGTAGGGCTGAGGAAAAACTCCTATCTCTGAAACCCAGGAAAGCCACTTCCAGTCAGTATAGATAATGCTGAGCTAGAATTTTATTTATTTATTTATTGAATTTATATCCCACCTTTTTCCTCCAAGGAACCCAAGGTGGCGTACATAATCCTCCTCTGCATTTTATCCTCACAACAACAACCCTGTGAGGTAGGTTGGGCTGAGAGTCTGTGACTGTCCCAAAGTCACCCAGTGGGCTTCCATGGCCGAGTGGGGACTAGAACCCGGATTTCCCGACTCCCAGTCCAACACTTTAGCCACTACACCACACTGAAGAACCAACAATTAGTATACAGGAGCTTTTATGTTCCTTTTGTCATCCTCTCTGTTTTGAGTTCTCACAAAAACATGCCATGGCATATAGGCTACATACTTCTGTAATGCTAAACCATGCTTTATAGTAACCATGGTTTGTTGCTTTAGCCAGGAATAATTTTGTAGGCAAGCAAACAAACAAACCATGGCTTGTTTTTCCTATCGCTGGTTTGTTTGTCTTCCACCCAATTTACTAGCCTTCAGAATGGTTTCATTTTGGGGCTGCTCTTGCCTAGTGCCTCTGTTTCAGGGTGAATGCCAGCAAAAAGAAAGGGAAAAAAGCCAGAGATAGACCACAGTTCTGGATTCTGACATCACAACCAGCCATGGATTAAACACACCAGACTTCATTGGCCAACAGCAAACCATGGCTTCTATTGCGATTTGTACCTGGTTAACAAACCATGGTTTGTTTATGGTGCTGGGTTTGGAAACAACAGCAAACAGGATTTCAGCAAACTGCACCATGGCTTAGCACTGTACACAAAGCAGGTCATTGTCACTCAGATAACTTTGTCTCACTGAATATGAATATAACCCACTTTTCCTGCATCTGTTTTCTGGTGGAAATGCTGAATGAGGCTGTAGCAAAATGGATATTGCAGGCCTAATGCTTCCAGAAGCGAATAAGGAAAGCAGCAATGAATCTAGCATTGCAGATTGAAGTACATGCCTCTCGTATTATTACTTGAGTCTTGTCTCTACGATGAGATGATTGCATAACCTTAATGCAATAAATCTTGCATGATGTGAATTGTGCAGCTGTAACCACCATCAGTTTTTACTAAGGTGGCATTTCTGTCATCTTGTTAAACACAAACATTATATATGCACAAGTCATAATTTTATAACCGTTACTTTTGGCAAAGAGACAGCTTTGTCAGTCAGACGAAGCAGTTTAGCACAAATCAGCCATACAAGTACTTAAGGAGCTGGTTGTAATGTCAGCATTTGCTTTGGAAAATACTGCCATGCAGATTTCCACATTTGCATATATAACTTTCAAGAGATGATAAACTTGAGGGCTTCAAAGGAGGCTGCTCGGTTTTCCTGGGGCCCAGCCAGCCACCTGGGGGAATCCACACGTCGTACCGAGACCGCTTCTAAGCGACCCCAGTGCGACTCCAAACCGATCGTCTAGCTTACCTTTGAAAGAGACGAAGAAGAGGTGTCCTTGCTGCCACCACCGCCACCCACCGACCTCCTCGCCGGTCTCGGTACGACGTGTGGATTCCCCCCTGGCTTTAATGGGAATTATAATGGAACTGTGCTTAGCAATGCAGTCCTATGCACGTTTGCTCCAGAAGTACATCCCACTGAAATTGGAGTCACCAGCTTCCACTGAATTCCCACTGGATTCACAGAACTGCAGCTTCAACACCAAAACCAGGGCAGGATTTGCAATTAAACCATTCTTTCCTCTTTAAGCATCGAAATGAACGGTGGCCGTCGCCAAATTAGTGGTCACTCCACAGATGCTGCTTGTCAAAAATGGGTCCCATTTCAAAACCTTCCCTGTTTCCATATGACTTTGCAAGATACACATTGATCCTTTATTATTTATTCAATGTAGAATTTATAAACTGCTCCACCTGGAGAGGTATTGAAGCAGAGTGCAGCAATTAAAATACAAAGAAAAATGACAACACAAGCAGAAACATCAATAAAACAGTAGCTGGAATTTAGTAATCAATCAAAAATGCTTGCATGGAAATAAAAGTTTTTATCATGTGAAAGCAAAATGTCATATATGTATGACTGATCTCAATGGAAGGGGCATTCCACAGGATGGGAGCCAACACACTGAAGACCCTGCCCCTGGAGGCTTCCAAGAAGACATCTGACTCAAGTGGGACCACCAGGGCTTTAGCTAGACCTAAGGTTTATCCCGGAATTGTCCTAGGGTCATCCCTGTTCATGTAAATGACACACAGGATATCCCAAGAGCAGGCCCAGATTACCCCAGAATAAACCTTAGGTCTAGCTAAGGCCTAGGAGTGCCTTTAATCATCATTAATGCCCCATTTCCAACAACATATTGGCTCTTGGTGTTTTAGATATAACCTCATTACAATGCTGAAACAAAAGACAAAGTTTCATCTGAACAAAGTATTTGAGGCAATAAGCCTGTGTGCACCAGTTGCTGGGGAACATGGGTGGGAGGGTGTTGTTGCACCATATCCTGCTTGTTCATCCCTGGCCGATGGCTGGTTGGCCACTGTGTGAACAGGGTGCTGGACTAGATGGACCCTTGGTCTGATCCAGCATGGCTATTCTTATGTTCTTATGTTCTTAATCTGCAAAAAGAGTTCTGTGAATTCAGCTGACACTCACTGCAATGTTTATCTGATGCCCGTTTAACTTAATATACATCCCCATCCAGATCCATTACTTGTGTGCCACAAAGCAATGCATTGATTTCCCAAATAAGAAGCTTGTGTGTCAACTGAGAAAGGACTAAATGAAAGCATTATGTGGCTTGCTGATGTTTAAGCATTTAAGATCAAGGGTCTGTAAGCCTAAAAAAAAAAAAAAAAGTTCCCCTTCCCTGAAACAGGTAGACCGTGATGCAGAACTATTGAATGTATCAGCTTAATAGAGTCTGTTGTATAACAACAGATGTACCTTCTTGTATCAGTAAAGAGATAACCAATTAGAGAGCTGAAATAGCTTATGGAGAGTAGAACGCAGGGAGAGTGTTGTGGAAGTGTTGGCGATGCTACACAAAATTATCCTTAGGAACATCAATCTGGGGGGGGACTCTAAGAGCATAAAGCTGATTCTGCATGTTATCTAATCACAGACATCCCTGTTATCACAATACAAATTGCAAAAATATTTTTGCCATTGCTTTTGCTCAGAGTGGGACTGGGTCCATAATTAATAACTTTATAAATCAAAGACTATTTCTAGGGTCTTAGCTAGTACACTGGCAGACAAGGTTGAAGAGCCAGCATGCACTGGGAGGCACGGTCTTATGTTCCTTGCTTCCAAAGAAGGCAGAGTTTATTTACTTTTTGTAGGTCCCAAATTGTCCAAAGCAGGTACTGGAACATGCTTTCTGTGGAAGTTTTGTGGCTTACTAGATCATTCCCATCCAATTATGGAGAATATAGCTCACTTGGAAGTTACCCAGGCTGTTATCCAGAATGTTATCCAGAATGGGTGTCAGAATGTGGCTTCTGTGGATTTTTGTGGCTCATTGCCACAATGAGCCACAAATTGGTTGATTTGGCTCACTTATAAGTTGCAGTATCTCATGAAGGTGGTGTCTCATGAAGTGTCACCAGAGAGTGGTGTCTCATGAAGCTGAAGTAAAATAATCATCCATTCATGGAAGATGCTGCCCATCATAAATCCAAACCAGTTGAGAATATGCTTCCTTTTAGTCTAGTAATTTAAGTTTTAGGGCTGTAATTTAACATATGAATTTAAACTTTAGGGCTGGCTCTACTAAATGGCTATCACTAATGGAGAGGTTTGTTGGAGTCCAAGAATTATGAGAAAAGGTTGAACGGGTAAGTTCTGTTTAGCCTGGAGAAGAGATGATTAACACATGATATGATTGCCCTCTTGAAATATTTGAAAGGATGCCATATAGATGATGAAGCAAATTTGTTTTCTGTTGCACCAGAGGGTAGAACACAAACCAGAGGATCCAAATTGCAAGGAAAGGGATTTAGGAAGGACGTCCTGATGGTATGTGCCATTTACAGAGGAACAAACTGTCCTGGGCCATAGCTAGACCTAAGGTTTATCCTTGGATTGTCCAGGGGTCAAACCTGCTCATCTACATGACACACAGGGCATCAAGTGCTCAGGCAGGGGCGAACCCTGGATGATCCCAGGATAAACCTTAGGTCTAGCTGTGGCCTTGGACTCCACTTCATTAGGGAGTTTTAACCAGAGGCTGGATAACCAGCTATCAAAGATGCTGTAATCACAGCTTAGATAACTTTGAGATCCCTTTCAGCTCTATGATTTTATGCTTTAAAGTATGTTTACAGTTTGTTTTTGTTTTCTATGTTTTGTCTTTTATTGTCCCTGTGTGTTTTACCCTTTCTTCAGTTAAATGCTGTGAATAATAGTTCAAGCTCAATATGCTCATGTGCCTAAAGTCTCATGTAATGTTACCACTAATTGGAAAGACTCTTTCGCAACAAACATGTGGAAGGGGTGTCATGGATCTGTGCTTAGTGCATACCTTCCTAAGCGATCTCTCTAGGGCAGGGGGTACCCAAACTTCTTGGACTTGAGAATTTCAGAAGAAGGCTGAGGGTGCCACCATAACATGGCTCCCACAGTGGATGTGGCTCATCACATCATGGCTGCTCTGGGGGCCTGGATTGCCAAAAGTGAGCTTGTGGGTGCCATTGGAAGTCTCCACAGATGCCATGGGGCCCATGGGCACCTCATTAGGAACCTCTGCTATAGGATGGTCCTGTACATTGGGAGCAGAAGCTCTTTAGATGGGATAGCAGTTCCCGCCATGCAATGTTTTAAGCTAGGCAGTATCCTCAACTTTTGCTATAGTGAGTGGCATGGGAAAACCCAGCTTCCTACCATTGCTGAGACATTAACTTCTCCAAGCCACCTCAAGCAAGCCACTGCCTCTCAGCTTAATCTGCTTCTCCCAGTATAGCTGTGATGGTAACGAAAACGAAAACGGTAAAGCATGTTGTGCACTAAAAAGTGCAGTAGAAGTGAATAACCCACAGGGGAGATATGTTTGGATCAGACTTGTAGAGGAGCGATCATTACTGGTAGCTGTTGCTTTGCCATTTTCTAACTTAGCTGAAGAATTTCAATGATCGAAAAACCTGCCAGTTGATGACCAGGCGCATGTCTACACTAGCCTTTTTTCCTGGGGTCATCTCCGAGGTCATTCCTGTGCATCTATATGACACATAGGGCATCCCAGGGTTAAGCATGGACAACCCTTCCATTTTCCTGGAATAACCGAGACCTCAGTTATCCTGATTTTACTCGTGGTCCCGGGACCATACTGAGGACTGTGGGCAGTGTGGAGCCCACTCTCAGCTTCTACCTTCCTCCCTGCGAGTAGTGGGACCGGGACCGGAGCTGCATGGGGAGGCTCCATGCCCATGGGGGTGGGGGGGTCAGCAATTTCACAATATCAGGATTAGTGGGGAGGTTGGGCATGTGTTTTTTTTAAAAAAGAAACTTAACTTTTTCACCTTGTGCACAACTGGCTCCTCTTCTTAAAAAAATAAAAAATAAAAAAGGCTGCCACAATATCCCTCTTCCCTTCCAGGATGTCACACGCCCATCTAGACGCTGGGGGAAGATTGCAGAAGCAGGTAAGTCTGCGATCCTCCCCCTCCCTCCCTCTACACCCTTAGGTGTAGACATGCCCCAGAATTAAGGCTATCATGTTGGCTCAAGTTCCACAAAGCCAGGTAATTGGAAGCTGAGGCTTAACAGACATGGCCCCGATCAGTAATGATGTAGTGCAATGTCACAAATAGTGCTTGCTTATAACTTACCCTCCATGCACCCACACTGTTTCCACCTTGGGGGTAATTTTGATCCCCAAATTTTGTGAAGTGGGGGTTAATTCTAGTTTGTAAGGCAATCCTCCACCTTTGATGCAGTCCTGTTCAAGAAAAGGACAAGCTACTTTGCATTGGCAGCACTCACCAAGGCCATATTTTGATGGCGGTGCATTGGTCCCATGAGCCGTGAAATCTCTGCATTTGCACTCCTTTGCATTGTCCCCATGCATGGGAGCTAATGTGGGGTTTACAGGGGAGGAGCAGGGAAACTTCAGCACCTTGCTCCATTTTTTAAAAAATATGTTTTACTGCGAACCTTTGCAATTATAGGGAGGCAAGGAGGCGGACCACCCCTTCCCCTCTCCCCAGTGTTTTTTAAGCTATTTTTCTTTCCGTGTGCAGGTTCGGCAGCCCACCAATACATAGGCTCGCTGGATCGCTGTCTCCTCGCACACTGCTTTACTTTTTAAAACATTTTTCTTTTAATGGGAAGCTCTGGGGAGGCGAGCTCATTGGCCCACGCCCTGTCCCTGTCCAGCCAATGCGACCAATCAGGGGTTGGCATCAGCTGGGGCATGCCCCCCCGACGCAGCTCCAGATCAAGGCAACAGACAACAGATGCCATTGTCACTTCGCCGTAAGCGGGAAAAGTTAGCGTAAGTCACCAACTTTTTAAAACTGGAGCTTCAGGGGAAAACCCTGGGATTGCTCTGCAATGGTGGCTGCATCATATAAACAACCTGCCGCCACTCCTGGGCTTTCCCCTCATCAAGATGTTCCCCAATCAGGGCAAGTGAAAAGGAACCTCTAGCCAGTACATATTCCTAATGGTCTGACTTGCCTCTTTGGAGCTCTGAAATACTGGTGGGCCCTGAAGAGCATTCCATCCATCCACACTTTGGCGGGGGGAGAGAACACCCTGTTTTTAATAACAGTTTGCAAAAAAGAAGAAGAAGAAAGAATGTATAGCCCCTATAAACTGTTAAACTTCACTTTATTGACCATAAATCTGTGTTTTGCTCAATGCAAAAGTTTTTCATCTTCCACAGGGAAAAATTGCTGAAACAGCTACAAACACGAAAAGCAAAGAAGTTTGCTCTCCCAGACAATTTATATGGAAGTTATTGGATTTCTTCCTTAAAAGCACAGTTTCTGCTATGCACTCCTCCCACCCACCCCAGCCCCAGGTGAGAATGAACCTTGCCTATCAGGATCAGGTTGCATACCAACCACTTTCTGATAGGTGTGATCAGAGAAAGTAAAGATGGGTGTATCATATTATATAGGGAGCAATGGGAGGAGGGGCTGGATAACTTTCGGGACTGATAAGGATGGCAGTATTGATCGAATAAAAGGCTTGAAATTTCCATCCCTGAAATACAGCTCTGCTTAATAGCAAGAATTGCTAGAGGAGAGGATTCTCTGCCAAACTCTTGAAGCACTTTTGCTTCCTATAAACTTCAGGAATCCAGGCTTGGTCTGAGGTTCCTGCATTTTCCTGGCCAACGGAATCTGGGCAAACATCACTCAGGATTGACCAAGTGCAGGAAATGTAGAGAGATGAAACACCTGTGCTACATCCTCTCTCAGTTTAAGACTGATTGTGCTGGCAGCGCTTAAACAGTTGCATTTGGGAGCCTCAGGTTGAACTGGAGTCAGAACAAGGGAGGGATCGCACTAGGCTGGGTTCGCCTCTGGTCCCACCCCATCAACCTGTTGATTGGCTCAGCAGTGGCCTTCTGGGAAGGAGATGATGGTGCTGAAGCTGTGCAACCTCTCCTCATCAGCCTTTCTCCCTTCATTGCCAGCCTGTGCACCTCTACAAATCACAGCTCCCCATGAAGAAGGGAACTCAGGTTGTTGGTGACACAAAAGCAAAATCAACCACTCCTATAGAGCTTTCTAACTTGCAGCACAACCATATGCCTTATGAAGTAAGCCCCCTGAATGAAATTGGTGTTAGTCCAAGGCACAAGTGCAGCAGCACACTATTTTAATTTAAGCACTGCAACTAGGGTGATGGAGAATTGGTTGAAGTCCATGCTGCTTAACCACAAAGGTCAATGCATTCCGTTAACCCTTTTGTGGCTAAGCAGCATGGTTTAGTGTGTTGTCTGAACCAGGCCAGTATAAACACTGGCCCATTAAATGCCAAATTCATGATAAAAAAAATAGTCACAAGTGCAATTGTGCCAAATGGTTTGCAGTTGTATATACTGTAAGCAATGAGAGTTTCAAAACAACTATATTAGTTACGTTGATCTATTTAACCACAACTATGGCAATTGTGTCTACGGAACCCTGGTGTTTCTCCATTTCAATTCTATGAGGTGTTCATCATCAGGTATTCCTTTAAATCTAACAAAAATCTAAATAACAATTTATAATAACTGATAACACTACAAATAATTATTAGACTTCCTGAATTACACTGGAATTACACTGGTATACCAGTCCTGATAAAGGCAAAATAGTCTTTTATATATATACATTCTTTGAAGGTGTATTGTTTTGTTCCTTTTCCACATATGACACTCCTTTGCTTCCAAGAAAAGAACAACAAAACACATCCTTAAGGTTTTGGTTTTTGGTTTTAAAACTGGAACATATAAAGATCTCAACATCAAGAATACTTGTCTGGTATCTCTTGTAGTTTAATTGGCAAATTAGAGAGAGGGGGAGGGAGAGAGGGGATGGGAGGGAGAGAGGGAGAGAGGAGCCACTTCAGAAAACAGCCAGCTTCTGCTCATACTGATTCAGAGGCCATTGGCTTTGACTCAGGTACAAAACCCAAGTCAAGATTTGGAAAATTGAGGCTTTGTGCGTGCCGTTGACAATCATGGAAACTGGAAAAACAGCTATAGCATTTTTCTCTTTGTCAGAGGTGGATGAAACTTGCAACTATAGTAGCCCCTCAGGAGGGGATTGCACCTGCCAAATATCAGGAAAAAAATAGGTGTAGTTCTTTTTGTGCTATGCACTTTTTTAAGGGGGGGGGCTGCTGGTAACATTTTTATTTCTTGGTGGAATTGGATGAAATTTGTCAGAATAGCTGTCCCTTCTGAGAGGAGCAAGCCTGCCAAGGTTCAGATGAAAATGTGCAAGATTTTTGTGGAAGAGCAGACTTTACATTTTAAGGGTATCCAAAAAAGGGTTTTCACTTATCCCTCTATGTTCCTTGGAGTGCTTTCTTCTGAAAATGACAGGCAGCATACAGGTGGCCCAAAGGAAGAAGACTACAAAGTAACAGAAGGATAGGTGTAGCCGTTTATGTGGAAGGGGTGTCCTCAAATTTGGTAGGAGTGGGTGATTGCTGCCCCTCCCCTTCCTTCCCCTCCCCCCATGGTTTCTTGGCCAATTTGTATATAGACATCATAGAGGTATCTAAAGGCAAGAAACTTGTGAAGTTTCAGTATGATAGGTCCAAAGGCTACAGAGATGCAAAGACTGAAAATTAATTTAAGGCTTTCTTCATAGTGGAGCCTGGTGGCTTTGGAAAAATGGCCGCCTCATGGTCCCATTACAGCCCTCCCACAAAGCACTGTGATTTGAGAGCCTCTGGTAAAACATGTCCTATGATTAGAACGTAGACCTGTCAGTCACTCAATCACATTCGCTTTTTCCTCTCTCCCATTTCATCAGTGTTTCAAAGAAAGAAAACAAATGATGCTATTTTCAGAGATACACTGACTGCCTTTCCAAAATTGAAACACAAACAGCGCCTCATGCAGCATCAAGCTTTCATTCTGGTCAATTCAGAGGGAAGCCCACTTAACCTTGAGAAGCACCAGAAATGGCCTGAAAGGAGCTGATTCATCTCAGGCTTTGAGCTTTGGCGGAATCCAATGCAGACCCCTAGTTCAAATCATGTACCATCTATTCCACCTGTAGGAACAGATGGTACAGGTCCATTTCATGGTGCAAATCCACTCTAAACCAACAGCTGAGTCAGGTCTTGGAAATCCATTCTATAGATGTAAGAATAGCCACTTTCTTCTTATTTATCTGAAAGACCTGTGCTCTACAATCCTAATTATATCATCTCATAAAAACTTGACACTTTGCTTCAAGAGATGGATCTCACAAAAAGAACAACTGGATAAAAAGAAAAATGACAAACATTTTCCATTGACTATGTGTGATTCCATTTGGATTCCCAAACATCTTAAAAGCTGTCTGGATCTCAGATCTGTTCCCACCTCTCCAGTCCCGCGACAAGCTACTTTAATGGATAGGCAACGGCCTTCATTGCAGGGGCTAAATTTAAAACTCTCCTATGCATCCCTTGTCAAACGCTAAAAGCTTTTCATGTCTGTAGTGTTGCTCTCCCCCACTCCCCTCCTTCCGTCTGTTGGCACCAGTGACAAATATTACATCTCGCTTTGAGTAACAGTATATTGAGTGGCTGGCACAGGCAGAATAAGGTACCTGTAATTTATCTCCAGGAGTTTGGGTTGGATGACAATGCTGGGAACAAAAAAGGGGGCTCAGAGCTGTCACCTGATTACTGATTCTAAGATTTCTCCTCCGAGAGTGAGGAGAAGTGAGTTAGGTTGAAGGGTACAAAAAGCAAATCAATAAACAGGTTAGTGTTTGCATCATTATTAACACTCAGGCTGTCAACACACCCATTGAAACTATCGCTCAAGGCAGCCTCAGATTTAATGGTCACTGCAAGAGATTTACTGTAAATGTTAGCTAAACCCGAGCAAGGGAAGGAGGGGGGGGGGACTCATTTGACAGATAACAGCTTTCAGCAGCATACATGAGACCCGTTAATGTCTGTGCATATGAAATTAAGTGGTCTTCTCTTGGAGCTGGTCTTCCTTTGTGGGGAACTTAAATCAAATTCCACCCTCTCTGCCCGTTCTCACTGCCCCTACTACTGACTTCTTTGGAGCATTCACTGGTTAGTGGTTTTGAAGAGGGACAGACAGGGCCAGTATCTGCTGAAGGCCCATTGGCAAGTACACCCCTGGATCTTCTCCTTCTCTTCATCAGTGCAACCTGCTTCTTCACTGGCCACTTGCTCTGGCCCAGTCAATGATGGTGGTGAGAAGGAAGGAGCAGTAGATGCCACAGCCTACTGGCTCCCTGACTCTCTGCCTATCAAGCAAGTAAGAAGGAAAGGAGCAATAGCAGCTGGTGACAATGGCAGTGAGAAGGTTGAGTCACTGAGGGAGGGGTCATTGAAGGTGTCTTGCCCAAGAACTATCAAAAACCTGGAATCAGCACTAGGAACTGATGAACATCCAGTAGGCATCCATTCCCTGCAGTTCATGTGATGCCTCCACCCTGGAATACACCATGTACACACCAGAAGACACTGCTGTACACACCATGGATTGTGGCAATTACAAGACCAACATGAGCCAGGCAGTTCATATAGCTAGAGTAGAGCAAAACTAGTGCCTGCATGTAGATAGGTGATGCATTGGCTTTGACAGCTTTCAACCCTACAATTCGTTGAGAAACAATTGAATTTCCCAAAGTATGTGAAGCTACTTTAAAACACTTTAAGGCTGCAATCCTATGCCTAGTGACCTAGGAGTGAGCCCACTGAACATAGTAGTGCATATGAATGGGTACGCAGGTAAACTATTTAAAGAACCATTATGACGTTTGCCACCTAATTTGTATCTAAAACTGGTAGAACGTTTGTCTCTCAAGGTGGAGCTATTAGGGATTGCCATCACACAATAAGAACCAGGGATCACTAAATCTTACAGTGTTTAATTGAAAGCAGTGGCAAAAAATAAAATAAAATAAAACTGCTGCTTGTTTTATTTTAATATGTTTAAATTTGTGTTTTAAATCATCCTTTTTCATGTTTTAGCTGCATCAATAGTTACCCCTCCTTTTAGAACTATTATAAATTACTGTTGCTGCTTCTAAATACTTTAAAATTATTTTAATGAGTTTTATCGTTGGTTCTATTGTATTTGTTTTTGTTATGTGTATCACCCTCAGAGGTTGGCTACAGGAAGACTCATAAATTGAAAATCATCATCGTCACCTTCATCCTGCATCTTCCAAAATACTGATGGTCTTGAACTTAATACTATAACAGGAAATAGTTTATATTCTGAATTCCTAAATGTATTGAAAAAGAAAATACAAAAGATGGCCTTTCCTTGTAAGAATAGATGGTAGCTTTTGTTTGTTAAGTCTCAGATATGTCTGCTTCTATTTCCTTGCTTCATGATCTTCAAAAAGGCATTTTCTCTGAGAATGCACAATACACACACACACACACACACACACACACACACCTAAATTTAATGAATTGATTAATCAGTTTTAAACTAATAATAATCAAAGATTTTTAAACATTTTAGCTGGTTGGCAGCTTTAAGTAATTCTGATCACCACGCCTTCATCATAAAAGGATATTGATACAAGCTAAGGCTGTCAACACACCCCTTGCTTACTTAGAGTAATCCCAACTATCCAAAGAGCCATTGTGAGGCCATCATGTTCTAAAAGCTGTCCTTGACCTTTAGAGTGGACATGTTAGGATTTAAAGGTGAAATCTGACACTGGACAGGAAAGGTTGGAAGACCAAATTAAAGCAAAAATGGCCATTAAAGATTATTTTGCAAACATGACTAATGGCGCACAAGAAGGCATTATAAATAGTCATTCCCAGTATGTATATAAAGCTGTCCACAGGTTCTACCTTATAACCAGAAGCTGGAATGGCGCTTCTGATAAACAACATGTGTGCAGTTCAATCCAAGCTGAGAGGACATGATGTGCTTGCAAAAGATTCTAAGGACATCAGAAGAGCCCGTCAGGATTAGACCAGAGCCCAGCATCCTCATTTCTGACACTGGTCCACCAGTTGCCAATGTGTGGGGGTTTGTTTTGAATTAAGCAACTTTTACCCAAAACATATTTTCTGCAGAGATATCACCTCTAAAAGAACTGAAACCAAAATCAAAGCTAGTTCTGTTTCAAAGCATTACGTGCACAGTACCGTATATATTTTACCAGATATATTCTGCTAGTTTCAGACATACAGATGATCATTCATGTATCTGATTTTTTTTTCTTGTGGTCTTGGTCTTGTGGGACAACAGAGGCATCTGATACAAACTATCAGCATCTTGTGTGTGTTTACTGAAAAACTGTAAGGGAAGAAGTCTGAATGACCTTCCCCATGGAAAACAATGATATCATACCTATACTTCTTCCTATGAAGAAGTATAGGGTGTTCGCAGGTTGTTTTGATGACACTGTTAGCCTCCTTGCATCTCCTGCTCCATTCCTGATGTCTAGCGTTAAAAAACAAACCTCAAAAAACCCAACCCTTCTAAGATATATTGGTATTTGTCATTTTTTCCTGCCATGTACAGGCAAAGTTGTGCTATAAAACGCCCACTAGAGAGTGCTGTCCCGTTGAATTGTATGGGCCAAATGGTTGCTGCTCTCTTCCTCATGTAATTACAGTTTGTTGCAATTGCAGAAGAGAAGCAGGAAACAGAGCCACGGAAAGGGAACATGATTTTCCCCCGTCTGAAGGATCTCTATGACACTGAACTCACATAATGTTATGTCAAATGGTGCCCTAGATCAGTCTTGCCCAATCTGGTGCCTACCAGATGTGCAGAACTGCAACTCCCAGAATTCCCAGCCAGCATGGTCAGGTTAGGGAAGGCTGGCTTTGATTCTTCTATCTCTCCACCTTAATCCATTATCACTAATCTAATCCAGAGGCACTTTATCTGAGAACCTTTCCTCAAAATAGAGCAGTGACTCAAATGTGCTTTATATATACTAGGAAAAGGGGAGGGCTCTTGCCCACAGGAAGTGGTGTCATTATGGGTATAGCTTATGCCTTATGAGGACTAGACTCAATGCTGTTTGGAGGGGGAGAGTGCATACGTTTAAAGGAGGGGCGTTAGGTTTAGGTTTGTAGGGTTATAAGTGGTGTTAATCAAAATCTTGAGGAAAATCCTATGCATTTATTTATTTATTATTTAATTTATACTCCCCACCTTTCTACAAAAAAAATTGCACTCAAGGCAGCCATTATTTGTTGCAGTGATGTAACCAAGGAATGGGTTTGCCAGGTTTGGCTGTTTGTCATATTTGTGGTATCCAATGCAATTGATCGTTTTAACGTTGTCCATCTTTTCTTTTTTTGCCCCCAATACTAGATAGTCTCGGCACTGCAGTTCCTAATACTTATTACCAAAGGCTTTTCTTAGATAGAAGCAATTCTCCCCTTTGCTGCATCAGTGGTTTGTTGGGTCTTCAAGCCTTGGCTAGGCTCTCTGCTCAAGAGGTTGTAAACAAGCAAAAAAAGCAATATTGAAAATGTTGCATTTGGGTGATACTTTTTCCCTAGTGGAGTTTAGCTCTGCCCAGAGAACTCTTCTTTCTGGGTAAACTAAAGATATAATGAATGAATGAATAAATTGCCTCAAACAAAGAGCTGGAGGGTTGGCATCATCTCTGTGAAGTTGTGCTCTAATAGTGAACATGTCCGGGAATTCATAGATAGGTTTGCTTTGTTTTCATTAACTTGAACACCATTGAGTTGGAAGAGAAGGGGGAGAGAGAGATTGTAAGCCACTTTCAAGCATTAATTGGTGATTGAAGATTCTTTTTGTTCAACATGCAGAAAGGAACCCTGTTCTGAGGAGAATTGTTGCAAGGATCAAAACCATGCAGCACACACTCAGCTTGGATGTTTTTCGGGAGAGGGGGGAATCCATAGAGTAGCAAGCCACAGGAGTGACTCCGGGAGATATTTGGACAAGGTGACCTCCTAGAGAGCACATTAGCTGCGTTATTGGCCAATAAAGTCTCTCGCTGTTTTACATATGCATATTCCTCACATATTGAAAGGGTTGATTATCAATGGGGGGTTGTGCCAAACAATTACTTTCATTATTGAATATCCTATTAATTATTCAGGAGAGGAATCAATTATTCATATCTCATTTAAACGAAAAGGGGGGGGGAATAGCACGGCCATTTGACAAAAGTGTTTCCAATGTCTTCAGATACTGCAGGGACTGTGTCACTTCAGCAGCATAGCTAAGGGAGGGGGAAATCCCCTATTATTATTTTATTTTATTTACTATTAATATTACTATTATTTTGGTCTTCCAGTTGCCCATTATTCATAGAAGGAAATACAACCTGTGGGGTCAATGCCAAGAACATTCAACAATGAGATATTTTCCAGGGACTGAACCAATTATGTACTGCTGCCATTTAATAATTTAGTGTGCAGTTT
The DNA here is from genome assembly GCF_023053635.1 of Elgaria multicarinata webbii. Taxonomy (NCBI): domain Eukaryota; kingdom Metazoa; phylum Chordata; class Lepidosauria; order Squamata; family Anguidae; genus Elgaria; species Elgaria multicarinata. Next base: position 189,043,740 of record NC_086171.1, read on the forward strand.
ATTAGCCTTTCAGCTCAAAGCTTGTAAGTTAGTACAGGTACCAAAAAAAAAAAAAACACCCCTAAATATATGGGTGGTTAAAAGATATGTATCGAGTAACCACAATAACATCTCTGCTATGTGCTGATCCTGGCGCACGAGAGTTGACAGGCTTTGCTTCTTTGGTTCTCAAGCTGGTGACATGGCTTTCATAATTGCCAGGTTGTTTTACAATCTGTAACGTGTTCGAGACAACTGTATGAGAAAGGGCACCATTATTCCCATTCTACACATAAGGAAACAAAGAGGCCAAGAGGCAAGCCCTCTGCAGGCATTCGTCCTGCACATGTGAGGGGTAAAACTATGTAGAGGGGCGCACGTAAGCCCTGCCCCCAATAACTCTGGACATGTAGCCTCTTCTAAAGACCTTCCTATGATGGGCAGAAAGGGCTGCAAAGGGTTTCTACCATATTCAGCCAAACACCACTCAAACTTACCGTGTGGTTGGAAACCCTGATCACTGCAAACACATTGGGGGGGGGGGACATTGGGAGCAGAGCTTGTGACCAACATCACACAGAGGAAAATCATGTTTGCTTACCGTCGCTTCTCCATCTGCACATTTGTCCCTCATTACTTCCTCTTTTGAAAGAGGAAGGCCTAATCTTCACCAAGCAGGATATTGCACTATGAAAGCGGTATATAAAAGGCAAGAGCCACACTACTGCTTTATAGCGATACTGAAGTGCACTGACAACTGTTGGGGCCCATTGGCACATACCATACACTGCTTTCATTCTGCTTTCATAGTACTATATCCTGCCTGGTGTAGAATAGGCCGAAGTAAACAACCTGCATATTGCCCATTCAGTGGGCCGTTTTGATCCCGCTGCTTCTCCTGCACACAGCAGGAGATAGCAGCATTTTCAGTCTTTAAAAATAAGTCAGACTTACTGGGGTGTTGGTTTTGTGTGAAGAAGGCTAGAAGGGGCGGAAGGCTGTATTAATTGTTCCCCTGGTGATATGTCATGTAAGAGTTGGCCAGATCTGATCCCATGAGGGATTGCACTAAGTAGTCAAACTAGAGGGATACAACCAGTATGCCAGTTTATCCTCAGCTAGGGCCTTGTGAAATCTTTAAAAGCTAGACAACAGCCAGTGTGGTCTAGTGGATAGTATGGCAGCCTTGTTTATACACATGTGCAAAAGGAATCTTTAACCACAATCCAGATTATGGGGTGTTTTTTCCTGAGTCGGAATTGAAGGGATGGCAAGCATGCAAATTAATCATAAGCACATGTTTGGCCTTGGAACATGAGTGGGAGGTGAAAGAATAACACCTGACCTAGCATTTCTTGGTGGTGGCCCCCCAATTATTTAATGATCTGCCCGATGAGGCCCAGCTAGTGTCAACATTGTTATCTTTTCATTGCCAGGTTAAAACTACTGTCTTCTCTCAGGCATTTGGCAGCATTTGGAGCCAGTGTGGTGTAGTGGGAGTCGGGAGATCAGAGTTCTAGTCCCCACTTGACCATGGAAACCCACTGGGTGACTCTAGGCCAGTCACATACTTTCAGCCCAATCTATTTATTTATTACATTTTTATACCGCCCAATAGCCAAAACTATTGTTGTTGTTGTGAGGATAACATGGAGAGGAGGAGGATTATGTATGCTGCCTTGGGTTCCTTGGAGGAAAATAGGTGGAATATAATTGTAATAAATAAATAAATAAATAAATAAATAATGTTTTTAATCATGTCCTAGATTGTCCTTGGTTGTTTAAAAGCTTGTTTTTAGATATGTGTTGTCTGGCAGGGTCTTGCTATTTATTGTTTTACTCTGTACAGCACCATGTACATTGATGGTGCTATATAAATAAATAAATAAATAAATAAATAATAATAATGTGTGTGCATTATAGGTTTATATGTTTTTTTATGGTTCTGTATTTTGTATAATGTATTTTTAATGGTTTTTAATTTCTGTGAACTGCCATGTGAACCAAACCATGTACACACCAATACAGCTGCTCATCATTACTGCAGTTGCAGGAACACCAAGTTCAGCCACTGAATGGGGGCCTTTTCAGACTTTATCCAGTTCACACAGAGAGAGGGATTGTATACTCAAAATAAGCAGCTGGTTCATATGTGTGAACCAGCCAACAGTTATAAGCCACTGAAAAGGAGCAGAAGCAGGACAATTTCGAGGATGGCAACAAAGGACAGGACATTTTCAGTGGTGGTCCCCAAATTGTGAACTGCTCGCCCCAGTGAGGCACATCTGGCACCAACGTTGCCATTGCTTTGGCACTAGATTAAGATTTTTCCTCTATTCCCAGTCATTTGATGGCCTGTTTAATGAATCCATTGAATCATTTACGGCTGTCATGGATGTTTCAGTTGTTTTATGGGGTGATTGTATTTTAGTGGATAAATGTCTCAGTTGTTTTAAATTTTGTAGGTTTTGGTTTTATTGCAAATCACCTTGAGACTCTTTTGAGAAAGGCATCTATGAAATCAAAGAGGTGATGATGATTATAATTAAGAACTTCAGAGAAATCCACAATATATTCAAATCACTTTGGATTTCTAAGAATCCGGTGTGCAGATTCCACTTTTTCTGAGTCACATGGATTTTGTGGACTTGTGGACTGGTTTTTCAGTTTGGGAGGAATTTGTGCTAATTTGCATTAACGAATGTGCAATTAGCCCATTCGTGCAAGCGTGCCTCAGCACCAATGAGCATTAGTGCTGATGCAAATTAGCCCCAATGCAAATTAGCAAGTGGTAGAAAGAAACCCTGGTTTTAAAAAATCCGGTCCCATCAATGGGCAGTCGATGGAACGAAAGATGCCTGATACTCTGCGAAATACAGTCAGAAATGGATTTAACCAAATATGCACATCCCAAATCATAATACAAAATAAAAGAGGGCGGCATTAAAAATGAGGTTCAGATTGTTGGAGAGGATGTGGGGGGAAAGGAACGTATTTACACATGTGGTGGGAATGCAAATATGTACAAAAATTGTGGAAGTTGGTGTTTCTAGAGATTGAAGAAATTGTGGGAATGAAGATAGAACAAACACCAAAAGTTGCATTACTGTCACTATTGGAAGATGTAAAATGTAAAAAAGAAATTAAGGAATTAATAACGAATTTGCTGACAGCTGCAAGATTGATTGTAGCAAGGAACTGGAAGATTCAAGGGGAATATTGTATTGAAGAATGGTATAAAGAACTTTGGGATTTTATTAATGATAAACTGACTTGTAATATTAAATTGAGAAGAGGTATAGCTAAAACAAATGATTTTGAAGGAATTTGGAAACAGTTCCCAATATTTGTGTTTTTTAAGGGAAGTGGGAAGCCACCAGCAGAAGAAAGTATGAGATTTTGGAATCAGGAATGAGAACCCGAGGTGGGGGGAGCACTTATATGTTATGTTTGATTATGTTATATAGACATTATATTATTGTTATTCAACATTTATTCAACATTTATGTAGTATGTTGTTTCTGTAATTGTATTGGTGTATGTTTAAGTATTGTAGAAAAATAAAAAAAAATAAAAAATGAGGTTCAGAACAGTGATATTCCTGACAATGTGGTAAACTTGAGCACAAAATCAATAAAAGGTGTGTCTTGAATCTCTACTGTGGGCCATTCTTCTGCCAGCGTGCACTGAAATACATTTTAGACAAATCCTGAAGACAGAAATAGTATGAGCAAGCTAGAATCTGGAAGCATGTCCTGACTTGTCCAGGGAAACCTTCAGTGTGATTTGGCAGCAGCTGTTTTAAGTGTACAAGAAAAGGCAGAGAGCAATATCTCTTTTGTTCAAGGCAAAATATATCCCTGGTATACTTCTTATGGGGCGGGGATGGGGGGGGTGGATACTCCTTGCTTGCTGCTATCTCTTGGGCTCATTTGCTTTTCATGCCCCCTCAGGCCAGCCCCATGGCTGGCTCTGTTTTGCATCGGGTACAAAGAGACACCATATTGGAAACAAATTGTCAATTACTGAACGATCAAGCCCTCCATTTGTTTGTTAAACTGGCTCTCAAATAGTCCAATTAATTATAACGCAGCTAATTATTAAGATGCACTGGTAGTCATCTCCTTTTCCAGCTGCAAGAAGGAAGCCTCTCCCCTCTGTGGTGCTGTCACTATTGCAGTCCTATCCAGTCGAGCGATTTATCTCTGTCAAGCCAGTAAAATGATAATGCCAATTAAATCACACAAATAATTGCTGTTGTATCCCAGTGGAATTCCCCCTGCATATTCAGGTGGAATATGAATGAAGGATGGCCGGAGGAGAAGGGCTGAGATTGAGGGGAGCGCATTTTGTCTTGGATCTTCCTTCCTTGGCTTGCGGTGCTTCCATCCACAGAGGAATTTTTAGGGATGGAATTAAATATGCTCATTCAATAAAGGTGATGCTCATGGGTAGCATGTAGACCTGAGCCAGACAAGGCCAATGCAGGTTCTGCAGGCTATCCAACCCAAAGTTTGATCTCCATAGTTTAACTGGTTATTAGATCTGCACCCCATGCTTCCTCCAAAGAGATCAGGGCAACCTATATGGCATTATTCTGGAGATATGTTAGGCTGCCATATAATCATGAGTCTTCCAAGGTCAGCCAGTGAACTCCATGGTAGGAATGGGCAAGAATTTCATTCAGTTTTGGTTTTTGAGAAGACTTTCCCAAAACTCACACATTTCTTTTAGGCATGTGCTCCGCTCCGATTAGAACCGGAGAATCAGAAGCGAATTGGCCTGCTCCGCCTTGCCCAGAGGCGGAGTAGAAGCGGACCACGGACCCCTAGAAGCAAGGCGAAGAGAAGCGCCCATTTTTGGAGCGATCTTCTTTCCGCAGACCAATCCAATTGCCATTTTGAAACATTTCGCCCATAGGATTGCATTGCGGAAAAGAAAAGGGGATAACTGTGTTGTTTTTGAAGCTATCTTTCTGAAACTTCTTGTGCTTAGAGAGTCATGGCTGGGGGTCATTTTGAGCCTACTCTCAGCTCTCTGCGTGGTGCGGTTCGCTTGCTAGAATTTTTAAAAAAGTAGGGTAAAGGCGGGAAAAAGATTACCTTTTCGATTGCTGAGGGGCAGAGTCAACTCCCGGTCATGATCACATGATCCCAAAGTTGGAGGAGGGGATAGGCAAAACGGGTAACTTGGGATTCTGGGAACTTCTCTTAGTCTGAATGGAGTTTTCCCAGTGTTTTTTTAAAACAGTAGCTCCACCAAATGCACAAACACAACCTGAAATCATACTAACAGATAGGAAACACACAGCAGTGCTACCCACCCTAACTTTGGGGAACAACTGAATACATGTGGTGCAAGAGGATGAGCTCCCCTAGGGCATGTGGACGTGCCTTCACTCTCCTGTACTTGGAGGGCCATCAGAGCCCTCCAAAGAGTAACCCAGTGAAGCAATGCCTATCATGAGTTGAAGTGAGCGTTTGCTTCTTAAAGACTTGTACCTAGACAGGACCAGTCAAATTGGTAGATGCTTCCCACTTTGGGCATGTCCACCCCACCCCACCCTCTTACTGGTAAAAGACAAATATAGCCTTTTTAAAAAAGTTCTTGTTGTTTATTCAGCAACACTGCTGCTTTTAATTCCACCCCTCCTTTGTTTATTTATTTATTTATTTATTTATTCCATTTTATATGCATTACTGGCTTATCCTTGGCTCACTTCCTTATGCCCCCAGAAATGTCTGCTGCCTGCCTGCCTGCCTGCCTGCCTGCCTTCCCTCCCTCCTCCCCTGCTCGCCTCGCAGGGATGGTTTGTGTCTGGCTTTGAGTCAGGGGAGAAGTCCTTCCTGCGCTCAATTAGACTTTTGGAACTTCCAAATCCATTTTTCAAGTGTGGAAGAAGATTCATATTTAGGTTGATCTCTACTCCCCAATTCATGGCATCTTGGGATTTCCTTTGAAATGGCCCCATTGAGCTGTCTGCAGGTTTAAGCTCCGCCAAAAATCAGGGGATGATGGGATTGCCTTGTACCTTGGCATGATTGTGGGTCTAGATGGCATCTGTGAGTGTGCCCACTTCCCTTTTTTTTTATCTGTCCAAATGTCAGAGAACACGTCTGCAAATGGGGTGCCCGATTTTCCTAAATTCCCCAAAAATCAGGGGATGATGGGACTGCCTTGAGTCTTGGCATGCATGTGTATCCCTGGATAAGCTATCATGGTGGTGAGTTTGAGGTTTCTAACGTGCAAATTGACGGAGCTATCGAAAGGGGTATGAATGGGGTGCCTGATTTTCATAAATTCCCCAAAAATCAGGGGAAGATGGGATTGCCTTGAGTCTTGGTGTGCGTGTGTATACATCCATGAGGTGTCATGGTGCCAAACTTGAGGTTTCTAACTTTAACAGAAAAAAAGTTGTATACTTTTTTAGCTTAATGCAAGCCTATAGGGGGAGGGAAACGGAGCTCTGATCCGGATCTGGAGCTCCGCAGCGGAGCGGAGTGGACATAGGCGGAGCGGAGGCGGAGCGAAGCGGCCCGATCCACAAATCACGGATCTGGAAGAGAAGCGGAGCAGGGGGGTCCGTGCACACCCCTAATTTCTTTTACCCTGTTCAGATGACATGCTAAGCCACAGTTAAGCATAACCAATAAGATATGAAGGCAACATCCATCTCTTGTTGCTCCCCTGCAGCTGGATTTCAGTGGCCTGATCCCTCTGAATCTGAAGATTGCCTGCAACCATCATGACTAGTAGACTTATCCTCCATGAATTTGCCTAATTCCCTTTCAGAACTATCAAAGTGAGTGGTCATCACCTTACGGCAGCTAATTCTAATCAAGTCAAGCTGGTAGTTACTTGGCCATCTGTGAGTTTCACCCTTGCAATTGGCTTAGTTTTTATATTACAAAAGATTGAGAATGGGGTGGGAAGGCATGGCAATGAAGACCACAGGAAATGTTGTGGGGGGGACCTGAAAGCAGGGCTTAATCTGAATCAATCCCTGTCTTTATTGTGTCATATGTGACACAATAAAGAAGAATGTGCATTTGAACAAATATAGAGTGCTTCGTCTTACCCCTGAATAATTGTATCTGAGGCCTTTGCTAGACTTACCAGTAAATCTGTGACAGATGAGGGGGGACCCCGTGATGCAAGTATCACGGGATGTCACCCTCATTTACACATCAGGTGAGGCGACCTCACGAAGAGAGCTGTCGCGCCGCCATTTTTATTTTTTTTTAGTTTTAAAGGGGACAACATGCACAAACAATTGTGCGTCAAGGTAAGTGGGTTGTTTTTTGTTTTTGTTTTTTAAAAAAAGGGTTTCCCTGCTCCCCTAACCCTGCCCCCGATGGGCGCAGTGCTCCCGGCTCCGCACGAGTAATTGCACAGAGCTGGAAAAGCCTCAAAAACGGGCCACACGCTCATGGTCTCAGGCTCAGCCCAAGACCGTGGGGAAAAGCAGGCCCAAAGGGGTAGGCTATATCCCGAGGCCAAGGAGGGTTAATCCCTGCCTGAGCCCGGGATCCCCTGTGCATCATCTGGACAAACAGGGACAATCCTGGGTATCACCCCAGGATATAGCCTAGTCTAGCAAAGGCCAGATTCTTGAATCCCTAGGAATAGGAAGAATGGTTTCAAGGGCAGAAGACCAGCCTTATAGCAGACTTGGTTGCCAGTGCTTATTGTTTTAGAAACAGAAGGAATCAAAGGGTCTAGGACAGCATGAGAGAAGGAAGTAGTGAGCAAAGGGAAGATAGATGGAAGAGAACTAAAGTTCATGCAATAGAGTGTCCTTCCAGGGCTCCATCACACCAGTGTTTAATTGCGTTCTCATCATACCTGGTTTGCCATTTTGCAGCGCGGTACTCACATGACATCATGCCTGTCCTGCAACCACCCCACCTTCATGCGGGATTAAAGTGCCCTCCCACCACCATGTATTGCCACCATCGCACTATGTCCTTTGTTGGGGATGTGTGCTTTGGAAAGGAGGTCTTGCTGGCGAAAGAGGAGGGCGGGGCAGTTCTCCTCCTCCAGCATGCTGTGTCGAACGAACGGGCTTGTGCTGACTCACTTGAATGGACTTTTGCTGCTCCAACCTCACTCTCATTGCCTGCAGAAACGGCACCCAGCCGATGAAACGTTAAATCGGTAAAATGCTAGACAACGAAGCCAGAGCGAGGGGGAAGGCACGATCACAATGTCCATCAATGACAAGATGGACTGCAGGGGGAAGGAGAAGGGGCAGGGTGGAGTTGGGAGAGCAAACAAGTGAAAGGAGATTTCACTGGTACAGTGGTGATACCACAAACACACATGAAAGGGACCATTAACTTGACGTGTTAATGAAACCGAGGTGGAAATCGCGGAGGCAAACCAGGAAAAAAAAGTAGGTGTGATGGAGCCCCCAGCAGAGATTGATTCACTGTGGTGTCTCAAGGGGGAGGAGAGAGAATGTATTCATATATGCATATTCTGAAAGTCAAAGAAGATGCACATTGTGTGTATGCATATGTGTATATGCTTGTGTATACTTGTGTGTATGCCTATGTGCATACAAATGCACATAAATATGTACACACAGATACACTTGGCTAATATAATCAGAAACCACCTTTGGAAAACAACCATTTATATCCATACTAAGCAAAGTAAGATGTCCCCACCTCCTGCCCCTTGCCTGCCACATAATATTACAAACACATGATTTTAGATCTGGACGGACACCAGATTAAGAGGACGGAGCGGTCTAATCCAATCTTGGATCTTATTCAATTAACACCGAGGATGCAGACGTGTAACCTTGTTAATATCACGTTGGGTTGAGGCAAAGGGAAAGAAAATTAAGATATACTTGGTGTTGTTGCTAATTAGAAAAATTGAGACTTTGCATCTGCGTAATGTGGAGCAACATGTGGCACTAGCAGATGTGAACTCATTACACAGCTGCAGCAAAGTAGATTGTGCCACGGTAACGACAAAAACCTCAGAATCAGATTTCTTTAGATAGAAGTGCAGTGCTCCAGTCTCACTTTGATTTCCCCTCCAGCACCTCATTGTAAGAACAGAGGGGCTGAAAAGGGCAGAGGATCAGGCTTCACTCTGTAGATTCCACTGCAACCTCACGGAAAACAATTGCACCATCTATTTATATATTGATTTGTGCTGTTCCCAGAGATCCCTGCCTGACATAGGCGTAAGTTGTTCATAGGTTAGGGCAGCTTTCCTCAACTTGGTCCCTTCCAGGTGTTTTGGACTACAATACCCATCATCCATGATCATTGGCCATGCTGGCTGGGGCTGATGGAGGTTGTAGTCTAAAACAACTGGAGGTCACCTGGTGGGGGAATGCTGTGTTAGGGCATTATTACCCAATTAAATTGGGCAAGGGCAGCTTTTCCTCTTGACATATCACCCCAGGTGCCATTGCCAGCAAAATAAAGTACATCTTTACACAATGTATAATGAATGGATGGAGCTCACTGCCCCAAATTTTAAAACAGTTCCTCAGATACATGGAAGAAAGGTCATTCAAGAACTATTGACCATAACTGATTGAGAGAACATCCACATTCTGAGAGAGTATCAGTCCCTCTGATACCAAACTCAGGTTATGAACGCTAACAGAAATGGAACCAAAAGAAGTTTGTTTCTAAGCAGCTCTGTTTCGAGGTTTGCAAAAGTACATTTAAAACTAGGGCTATGCACCGCCTCAAATCCGAACCCCGAATCTGAAGCGGTTCGGGTGAAGGCTGAGGCGGCCCAAAGCTGAAGCCAATTGGCTCCAAAGCTTCGGCACTTCGGAGCCGCCCCCAACCCCCACCAGTCTCCTTATCTGCTGCCTCCATCGCTGCTCCCATCTTTCTTCTGGCGGCTTCTGATGCCACCGCCAGAAATGAAAGGGAGTAGGCCGCGCGATTTTAACATTTTGTGTGGCCTACTCCCTTTCATTTCTGCTTGTGGCACCGGAAGCCACCAGAAGAAAGATGGCAGCAGCAACGGAGGCAGCAGGTAAGCCCCCCTTCCCCACTTACCTGCATCCGCTGCCGCCGGTGGCCCCAGGTAAGCCCCCCTCTAACAACGCTGAAGCCCAGAAGTAGACTGCTGCCTACTTCTGGGCTTCAGCATTGGTAGCAGTGGAAGCCGCCAGACGCAAGCTGGCAGTGGATAGCAGAAGCAGGGAAGGGGGAAGGGGAGGGGGCTTACCTGGCGGACAGCAGAGGCACCAGATAAGTGGGGAGAGTTTTCTGGGTGCCAGTTGCATAGCCCGGCTGCGCAATCTGGAGTGTCATTTGGAAAAGTAAAGCAGAAAGCAAAGATGGAATGGAGTATTTTGGAGAAGGGCATAACTAGGTGCTGGCTGTTACTGGAATTCTTGTTCTTATTCTTATTTTCACTTCCCTGCTATGCAGTTCCACTATTTTTTCCACTGCTGCTTCCATCCACAGCTCATATTGTTCATTCGTTTTAGCATATAATCTACTCTATCCCTAGCCCGGTACTGTCTGCTCTGACTGGCAGTGTCTCTCAAGGGTCTCAGGCAGAGAAAATCTTTCCCACCACCTGCTATCTGATCCTTTAACTGGAGATATTGAGGATTGAACCTGGGACCTTCTCTAGGCAAAGTACGTGCTCTGTCAACTTCCTCAGGGGTTACAGGGTATGTAACGCTTCTGCAAGAGAGACCCCATGCCCCTGGATCAGCACTTCATTTCTATACTGGGAAAGTGGGAAGCCATCCTTGGAAAAGCAGGTACGCTAGCCCCATATGCAGAGATGATGTAGGGGACCACTGTAAAGGTGAGTATGAGATGCTGTGAGACCTACCAAGATCAGACACACAATCCCTTAAAAATGCCAATTCAATTGATAGACATCCAAGGAAGGAGGTCACAGAGAAAGAGTTCATTGCACAACTATCTAACTTAGAATAATTAAATTCTGGCTTCTATCCATTATTATTTAAACGATAACAGCACTCTAGTCCTCATGTTAATAGAAAAGACCTTGTTGGTGTCCTGGAAATACTTGAGAGTGTCTGGGGCATCTTTTCCAACAGTCAAGAAGTGGAGTTAAAGAGCTCTTAACTTCTCAAGCTACCTCAATGGAATTTTTGAAGGTCAGAAGAGACTTAACGCACTCTAGGAGCAGATTAGATGATGGTTGACTTGTCTCTGATGTTTTAGTTGTTTCATGGGGTGGTGGTATTTTAATGGATAATGGTTTCTAGCCACTTAAAATTTTGTACCTTTTCAATTTTGTTGTAAATCTCCTTGAGCCTTTTTAAATACTAATACTGCTGCTGCTACTACTACTACTACTACTACTACGAATAATAATAATAAAATAATAACAATAATAATAACAATTAAAAAATAGCCTCGTACCCACTTAAAACTCCTGTGCATTGGTGACATGGAATAATTATGAACATTCCAACTACTCAGTTTTTGTTTTGCTTGTTTTGTTTTCATATTGGTTCACAAACCTGGGGTAAATGGTGCTATATGTGTGGGAAAGGGCTCAGTAGAAAAGGGAGTAAAAGAATATTCAAAGGGCCTGTTCAGATGACACTTCAGAATCTGTGGTTAGCGAACTATGGTTCTTGGGGGTTAGCACTAACCATAAGCCGTGCTGTCACACACAACACTTTAAACCACGATTAGAGCTGCTAACCCTGCTGCAGATAGTCTGACTGTGATTAGTGAGTGAGCAGGATTTAGCAAAACACATCGCACAAGACACCTTAAACCCTGAATGGGTGTGTTTTTGTGTGTGTGAAGAAGAGAGATGAAGATACTAGTGTGAATATAGGACATGTGAGAGAGGGAAGGGGATATAGATTTAAAGAAGATATTACACACTGCAAAAAAATTTTACAACGTTTCACAAATCTTCAAACATGTTTTTCATATTCTGCAGCAAAATCCTGGGCAATGGTAATATAATGGATATTTCTTGCTCTAATTATTAGCTTGACCCCTGAAGACTCTTCATGTCTTAATTACTTGATTTCAAGCAGCAGGCCGAATTCAGATCAAATGCTGAGACCCTCCCGCACCTCCTCCCCAACGTATTCTGCCAGCTGCCAGGGTTAATACATGCAACAGTTCAAGCAAGAAAGGTTGTTGACTGTTCTAGGTTCAGCAAATAAAGTTTTGTTTTATTGGATCTTAAAGGAGCAGATTTGCACGGTGGTTGTAATAGGATAACAGTTGTCATTCATTCTCTATCATCTTCCAAAATATTAAGATTATTATTTCTTTCAGATAGATAGATAGATAGATGAGAGATCTTGAGAGATCTGGGAAGGAAGCAGTATGATTTTCTTTCATACAGCTCTTAATTGCACTTGTGTGGCAAATGCAAGTGAGTATAGATTTAACATAAACCATTCTGCCCAGCCACAAGTATTAATGCTCCTCAGCTTGCATCCATTAATCAAGGTTCCTTTCCTTTCCTCTCTCTCTCTCTCTCTCCTTTTCCACTCTTCCATTCTCCGAGGGCGCCCCATGCATAGTAGCAAGGCTCATAACCTCATTGGTAAGGAGTTGAGGTGGCCTTCAGTGGCTTTGCACTGCCTGTTTCATTTCATAGACTTTGGGGTCACTCTTTTTTTGCAGCCTCCGTTAAACTGCATTGCAAAAGCAATTTAAAATCACTTAAGCAAATCATGAAAGATGCAATATGGGGGGAAGGTGGTGAATAATGGTTAGCCTAAAGCATCACAACAAAGAAATTGTTTTTCCCTTCCAGCCTCTTCTTTTGAGCTGAAGCTTTCATTGTGACTTCTTTTCTATCTGACCCTCTCTTGATCTTGGTTGCTCTTTTTCTCTCCAGCTCTTTCTTTCTTTTTTCGCACACAGACTCAAACAAAAACCTCTAGCAAATCCATGCAGTCGTAAACCCTCCCATGTTTACTCAGAAGTCCAAGTGAGTAACAAATTCATTGGGACGTATTCCTGTCCCTATTAATTGTGCTACAAATTACAGCCTGTGCAATCCTAGGCACATCTCCTCAGAAGTAAATTCCAGTGAGTTCAATGGTACTTACTTCTAGGTAAGTGTGTATAGGAATTTGCAGAATTAGTGCACAATCATATTAATGTTTAGACAGAAAAAAATGTCCTATAACTCCCATGCTAGGAGTTCCCATACAACTAGGAGTTGTAGGATATTTTTCAGTCTAAACATGCGTAGGATTCCACTCTTTGTGAAGCAAGACTCCTTTAAAATCCCTTCATAGAATCATAGAATCATAGAACAGTAGGGTTGGAAGGGGCCTATAACCCCCTGCTCATTGCAGGAATCCACCTTAAAGCACCTTAAATCCACCCTTTCCTAGTAGAAGACTATTGCTACTATCTGTACATATTTACCTGGAAGTAAGATCCATTGAATCTAATGGGACTCACTTCTGAGTAGACAGCCCAGTGCTATGCTTGTTTACTCAGATGCAAGTTCCCACTGTGTTTTAGTTTAGGCAGAGAATTGTCTCCTGAGACTGCAGTCCGAACCACACTTACCTGGGCCTAAGTCCCATTGAACTCACTGGCACTTGCTTCCAAAAAGACATGCATAGGGTAGGACTATAAGTTTGAAACAGGATGAGGCTCCTTCCACATTAGCTTATCTCCAGAATTGATGATGTTAGCTTTCTAAAGTATTCTGAAAGATCCAGACAGCATTGTGGCCAAACCGTTGCATTTCAAAAGATTCCCTCTTGTCCTCACATACTTTTTGAAATAATAGCCTCCATCTATGAGCATTTTATTGCACGCTCATTACTGGGCACTCACAGATTTTTCACAGGTCCTTCACATGACGTCGTCTACCTCCCATGCACCTTCCACCCCTTCTGGCCTTCCTTGCGCCACAAGAAAAAACACAGAAAGTCCAAAATGTTTTTAAAACTGAAACTTGCTGCTCTCTCCTGCTGTGTGCTCATTGGGCCCGATGCTCATTGTTTACTTCCTGTTTTGAAACAGGAAGTAACTGAGCAACAAAATCAGGAGCGGAGAAGTGACGGTAGGGAGCATGTTTTCCCACATGTGATGGAGCTCCATGTTTGTGGCAATTAAAGAACCACAACAACAATAATAACAACAGCCAATGCAGACACATTTTCTTTAACATTAAAAACAATCTCATTTTGTTTTTGCGCATATAATGTAGATCCAAGAGAAACCCAAGTTTATAGAGAAATCGATATATTAAGAAAAGAGTCAATGTCAGAATATATTTGGGGGAAATGAAATTTTGAAGGGGAGGAGATTTAGGCCTAATCTACATCTACAGGCTTTCCAGGATAGGGGGAGGATCTCAGGCTTTCCAGCTTCCAGGATCATCCCCCAGGGTCTAAACGCCAGCACATCATCCCAGAACTGAAGAGGAAGGTTCCAGCATGGTACGTGTTTTTTTAAAGAAGAGATGTTGCACAATTGCACAGGCATGATCCTGTGTCAAAAGTAAGTATTTTTTTAAAAACTGAAAACTGAGGTGCCAGAAACCGCCAAGAGCCATCCCTGGAATGGCAAAATTGCTCCCCTCCCCAATGGGCAAGGACTTCCCCCACAGAACAACATGCCCATTTGGTAAGCCCTGCTACTCACGGGGAGGAGGGATGACCCCAGGAGCGAGCACCACACTGCCCGCGTAACTCAGTGTTGTTCCAGGACCACAGGAAAAGCCAAGAAAAATCCAGTCCCAGTTATCTCAGGACAACTGAGAGCTTGTCCCTGGTTGACCCTGGGATCACCTGTGCATCATTTGGATGCACAGGGTTGATCTCGAACCGACCCCGGGATAACTGACTGCTGTTAGACACAGCCTTAAAGGCCTGCTCCTGAACATATTCAAGATTGCATTGCTTAAAAGCTGTGTATTTTAAGAATATTTACTGTGGCCATTTTTAAAAGAGCAATGAATAAATTCCAAAATCCTTTATTTTATCTGTACCTTAATCGATAAGTGTTGATATGACATCAGTGCAAATTAAACAACCATCTTTTTAAAAAGCAAAGGAAATAGTATTTGCAGAATAAATACCTAATACATGGCCCCATTTCATTTCTTATAGCAATAATCCAGATGAAGATCCTGTGAGGTGGGCAGAAATCGAGGTGCTCCGGAAAAATAATCACACATAGTCTGAAGTTGGGGAGAAGGATGGATTCCTACCCCTGTTCCTAAACTGAACCTCTGAAATTCAGGAATTTCTTTGTGACAAAGTATTTCATTTAGCAAGTTATTTTCCATTCTTTCTCCAAAATGCCCCATGGTTTTTTTTCCTAAGCTGGAAATGTAAATGTAAAACATATGTCCCCCCCCCCACCGCAAAAAAAATATTTCCAGGTTCCCCAGCCACCCCTCACCAGTCCCGCACACAACTCCCTGGTTAAGTGTGTATAGAATTGCAACCTAAATGTGATGGCCAGCTAATTGGAAAGAGAGATGATGGTACGCAAAGAATAGGTGAAAAGTCCCTGTGCAATATTCCATTGTTATGTGGCAATGGTGTCATCACAACCTGAGATCTGAATGGAGAGATCCCCACAATTACAACAGGATTATTTTTTAAAAATGGACATAGTAGGGTAGCAAAGAATCGAGACCTTTTTGTTCTTCTCTAGAGAAGCTATTCCATATGTGCATTAAGTGTGTGTGTGTGTGTGTGAATTATATATATATATATATATATATATATATATATATTCATGTATATGACATACATACAGAATATGAACATTTACCCCCTTGGCAATTAGCCCAAGCGATCTTGTTAAAAGCTATTAATAAACCACCTTTAGCTGTAGGCCCTGCAGGCCACCTGTTCAGCTCAAGAAGACAAGGCAGCTCGGGTGGAGTGAGAACATCAGTGAAAAATTAACTGCCTGAAATTAACTTCAAGCGTCCGAGTGATTAAACCATTGTGCTGTGATTGTGTACGATACTCCCTTTCTTCAGCAATTAAGGCTCTATTGATCTGATAATGTGAGGAAAGGAACCGGCAGAGTAACACACATTCAGACTGCTATAATGAAGAGTGATCATCTATTGTTCCGGAGTGTGCAATGTTCAGCCGGAGGGATTGATTACCGACATGTTCCCTCCACACTATTTCCTCTTGCCTATTTCACTTCCCCTAGACCACTCCACCGTCAAGCCTTCCCCGCGCCCACGACTTTGGTTAAAATCATTTGCTTGAAAGAAGAAGGGGAAAAAAGGGGGTGACCTGGCATTGGATAACTGGATTTATGGTGCGTAAATCCAAATCCATTGGAGGTTTCATCCTCCAACACTGAAATCGCCAAACCTCTAACATGCAGCATTCAAGGAGAAACTTTTTCAGAAAACAGAAGCAACAAAAATATGGTTTCTGAAAATGGCAAAGCATTTGTCAGAATACCAGGGGGTTGGACCTTTTTCATCCCAAGGGCCAAATTCAATTTCAGGGAAGCTCTCAGGGCTTCATTACCTTGGCGGGTGAGGCCCATGTACAAAAAAGTACTAGAATACTTTAGCTTAAAGCTCTTACTGCAAGTAACAAGACAGCAATTCTATGGCCCCTAGACAGAGTCTGGGTGGAGTTGGGGAGGGGAGGGGGGAAGAGGATAGTTCAGATTCCTGGATCTGAGGTCAGACACAGCACTTCAGCTTTGGACCCAAGAGTCCAAGCTCCCCTCCCCCTCACAACTGGTGTGGAAAGAACTGCACCAGCTGCCTCTCCAAGGACTCAAAAGAGACTTCAGATTGAAGGCAAAGGAGGAGCCCATGGCCTTCCTACTCCCCCAGTGATCCTAACACAGATTGCTCTTTACCTGCTGCTTCTAGCAGTGAGGAAAGAGCAATTTGGATCAGAACATAAGAATTTAGCAAGAGCCACCATGCCGGATCTGACCAACGGTCCATCTAGTCCAGCATTCTGTTCACACAGTGGCCAGCTTGGTGTGCCCCTCTGTTCAGCTTGGCATCCCCTTCA
Organism: Elgaria multicarinata webbii; assembly: GCF_023053635.1. Classification (NCBI taxonomy): domain Eukaryota; kingdom Metazoa; phylum Chordata; class Lepidosauria; order Squamata; family Anguidae; genus Elgaria; species Elgaria multicarinata. The sequence continues at coordinate 189,060,706 of NC_086171.1, forward strand.
GCTCAACTTGGTGCCCTGGGCAACCACCCAGCTCTCCCACCCCTAAGTCCAGCCCTGGTGCTGAACCTCATGCTCATGCGCCAAATTCAGCCCAGCTCAAAGCCTAATCCTGCCCTCTGGGGTTCGCCTATCCTCAGACTTCCAATTGTTTGGTAGTTTACTGGCTTTTGCACATTTTTCCCCATTCTAAAAGGCTTAGGGTACACTCCTGAAGGGATGGTCATAAGCCTCTGAGCTCAGAGGCTTACAGCCATCCAATGCAGTGTGGGAGGAGTGGCAGGAAGCCCGCAATAGTATTCTCCAAGTCGTGTTTCCCAGAAACTGGTGTACATAGGCAATATATAGCCATCAGGACTAATAGCCATTGATATCCTTATCCTTCATGATTTGTCTAATCCTCTTTTAAAGCCATCACAATTGGTGGCCATCACTACATTTTGTGATATATAGACATAGATGTGTGTGTGTGTGTGTGTGTGTGTGTGTGTACGCGTGCACATATGTACGGCCACCGACCTATGGCATTCCCTTGCCCTTAGCAGTGAGCCAAACTTCGGATCTGGATTCGGAATTCCGAAGCATGGCAGCCATTTTGTGTACAATCCGCCATTTTCTGCACAGCCCTAGTGGGAAGAGGGGGGAAAGTCCTACAGTTCCAGAGAGCATTTGTAAATTGATCAGCATATAAATAAAATAAATAAATAGATGTGGATGCCCTGAAACAACTTTGCAACCAAGGCTTTTATCATCTGGGAAGGGCACAATTTGTGTGTGTGTGTGTGTTGCTAAATTTCCTTTTCTGCCTATATCCTTTCCCCCTGTGTATGTTGTCATTTCCTGCCCCATTCTGAACTCCTGTTTCTGATCTTGTCTTTTACTGTGCTTCACTCCTGCCTGCTCTGGATCTGATCCTGCCATTGCTGCAGTTGGATTCCTCTTATCCTGCAAACGTTACTTATGGGGGTCTGGTGAAGTTGTTTACCCCAGACTTACTAAATCATAGACCTGCAACCTTAAGCACATGTATTAGAAAGCTTAGCCTCATTGAACTAGGATGGCCACTCTCCAAAGAAGGATCACCAAAAAAAGAGGAAATACAAAAAAGATAAAATACAAAAACACAACGAAAGGACACCAATTTGCATAAAATTTACATATGGTGATTTATATGTATAAATGCACATTTAGAAATTATGATTATAATATAAATAGAAATGCAATGCATCCCACCATAGTGGGGAGGACTTAGACCAGGTGAACCATATGCCTCGCTCAGTCGACCATCCAGTCTGCTGCCCAGTTGCTGTAGATGAGCACCTTCAAGGCCTAGCTCTTCCTTTTGAATGCTTTTTTAAATAATAATACATCTTTGTACTGGGCTTGGCCTGGACAGCTCTTCAAACAGAAGACTGTCCTCTGTAAAAGAGGGCACACAGCCATCCTACTTGAACGTAAGATCAGTCGGCATGCTTGAACTGCTAAACCAGTTCTCTGGAAAGTAAGTTCCACTGAATTTAGTGGGATCTTACTTCCAAGTCGACGCATTATAATTATGCTCTGTAGATTATTAATTTAGCCATTACAGAGTGTTTCAGAATGAAAACAGTTGATAAGCTTATATACATTACCTTAGTAATGCTTATAAAAATCCCTGTAAGGTAGGGCGGTATTAATGCCCTCATACTGCAGACTGGATCACTGTGGCTGAAGAGTCAGAGGCTCACTTAAAGCTACAAACTAAGAAGATATTTCAGACATGGACTTCCAAGCCATAATTTACCCTCATGGAGTACAATCCTTTAGTACGGCCTGTGGGAGGGCTGTGTGAGAGGAATGCACAAGGCGCTTCCCCTCTCTCCCCTTCTATCTCTCCTCCATAACTGCAACAACAGATCCCCTGGGGTTGTTGGGGATGATGGGTGTTGAAGTAGGGGGATGTGCTGCTGCTCAACTGTAATATGTAGTTTTCTTAACTTTCTCATGAATATCTCATTTGCATACAGAAAGTGGGAGTGGCACTGCTGCTGCTCAACTATAGTACGTACCTGTAGTTTTCCTATCTTTCCCTTTCTATTCTCTCAATGACAACAAAGGCTTAATCCATTATTGCCATCACTCTCAAAATGACACAGCATCACTCAAAGGCTTAATCCATGATTACCAATGAGAAGAGAATGATACTCTCTGATTGGCTGCAATGCATTCTGGGAGCTGTAGGACTTTTTTCCCTCTTCCCCCTAGGGCTGTGCCGAAAATGGCAGATTGTACACAAAATGGCTGCCTTGCTTCAGAATTCTGAATCCAGATCCGAAGCTTGTACAGCCCTTTTTAAAAGTTTGCATCCTTTTTAAATGTTAGTATAATTCCTATAACGTTTTAATGCAAGCCATCTTGTGAGGGCTTTCCCAAAATGTTAAGCTAAAAATATATTTAAATATACATAAGCATGCACATAAAAAGCGAACAAACACAAAATCGATATGTACCCTTTCCTGGGAGTAAGCCTCATTGTACATAGAGTGCAAAGGATTATGCTGTTGGCCACTAGGCTATGCTAGCACTTTCTTTGGTAAGACTGATATTATAACCTTTGCTTGGTCTATTTCTTCCCCTAATGTTTTCCTGTATCCATCTCTCTCTCCCACTCCAAGTATCATAAAGAGTTAAGCATGAAGCCGCTGGAACAAGCAGGTCTGTTATGCCACACCACTGCCCCTTTGCCTTCTTCCTAGGCACACACATATGGTATGCTACATTCCTCTCTAGTTAACCCCATTAAGCTTTGGCCTGTGCCAGTCGTAGAAGAGCTAACTCTGGTGCACACCTGTCCGACCATAATGACCCGCCATTATCATTTTCCACCCCTCTCTTTGATTGATGGCTATTATATGCATAATGACCCCCAGGTTTTCTTTTCCCCCTTTTTGTTAGGATTTGCTAAAGCAACCTGCAAATTAATTTAATATCCTCTTTTGGTTGGTAGCTATGAAACCAGGGCTCGCGGCTGATGATGCGTAAACCATTTGTGGCATGTATTTAATCTCCGGACAATGGATAGAGATGTTAGTGCATGCTACACTAAGTTCTATTTACGCTGGCTATTAAGTGCAGTCAAGCTGAAGGCAATTGGAGCACATTACAGGGCCTAATGGGAGAGGAAGCTAAACAACAGTACATTAAAGACTGAAAATGAATTAAGAGGGAAGCATGGTAGAGAAAGCAGACAAGTAAAGGGTTTTGTCTATAGATAACTCTTATTGACAGAACAAATATTCATATACTCCAGGTTCCCCAATCTAATTTTGTGATTGGATATCACTCTGGAGGAATGGTTGAGATGTCCAATTTCATATGGATACAAAATTACTTGCAGTTTCACATAGAGATCAACATCAGTCTGTTCCCTAAAGCAGCTCAGTTAGAACTTGGCATCTACATAGAACTTAGGTCACCTCCTTTCCCCCCTCATTAGGGCACTGGCAGTGGGTGGACCCAGAACTCCTTTGGCTGCTAAGGAATTTTATGTGCATGAATAGTGGAATGTGCAATCATTAAAATGCACTCTCTGAAAGGTACTCTCTGCTCTGTGTTTCACTGGACATGTCTGAAAAACAGCACAGTACTAATAGTAGCAGTAGTAGTACTATTAGTAGTGAGTCATTTTTAGATTATACTTTTATGGTTGTTGTTTTTTTATTGTGCTAACATATTGGTTTTAGGGTTTTTTCTTTTACACTAATTCTGGATTATATTTGTGGGTGTAAGCCACTTCCAGATTATTATTATTGTTATTATTATTATAGAAGAAGAAGAAGAAGAAGAAGAAGAAGAAGAAGAAGAAGAAGAAGAAGAAGAAGAAGAAGAAGAAGAAGAAGAAGATTTTCATGAGTTATTATATTCAGATAAATCATTCTGGAAAACTCAGTAGCAAAAAACAGTGCTTACACAATTGTTCCTGAGTTTTCAGTATAAGTATTTTGCCCTGGCACTGCTGAAATCCGTTGCAATGGCCTACTGAATTGTCCCTATGCACTGAAAACACAGAGATGATGAAGCATGAAAGCAATTACAAGACCCACTGCATACCTTCATTTCTAGCAGGTTTTCAGTGTGAATTAATCCAAAGTTTCATCCCTATATGGAGCTTGCTTTCAAAGAAGGGATACATATGATTGCAGCTCGAACAACAAGGTTCAAAGAACATGTTGTACCAAATATATCATTTGTTTTGCTTTTAAAGTTTTTTCTTTTGCCTTGGGAGAAAAAGAGGTAAAGGCCGAATGATTCTTACCCAACTTCTATTATGCAGTCTCCAGATTTTGTAGTGGTACTTTATTATTATGTTTCCTTTGCGTTTTCAAAAAGCTCAGTGCAGTTCCTTATATATCTCCATAGTTGCTGCGGATTTGGTTTAATTGGAATATTCTCCTTCTATGACAAATAATAAGGTGCCCCTGGGGTTTTTGCAACTGAACACCACGCTTTATAAAAACAACAAGAAAAATCCAGTGTTTGCCTTTTAAAAAATTCAGCAATAAAACATTTCTCTCTGGAATTTTGCAAATGGCTCTTAGGCACAACTCTACCTGTGCTCAGCTGAGATTTGTCATAGGGACAAATGGAACAGAATTGTTGAAATGTGTTATCTTCTCAAAGCCTGGGGGCATTGGTTCCTTCAAATCTGTTCTTTGGTTCAATTCAAGTATTCTTTTCCCATAGGGAGGTGGTTGAAAAATCTTTGTGTGGCAGGAGTCTAACTGGCGGGGTTCTTCTTCTGGTGATCCCTGGGCTCCAGCTCAGGCCTTAGCTAGATCTAAGGATTATCCCAGGCAAATTGAGGGGTTGTCCCTGCCTGCTCCCAGGATCCCCTGTGTGTCATTTGGATGCACAGGGATGATCCTGGGATATAGGCCTGGTCTAGCTATGGCCTCAGACTCTACTGATTTAGTCCAGCCTTGTGGAATATCTCCTCTATGGATGCTGGTAAAGTTATCTGAGCTCAGGCTCAGAATCTAAATTTGGAAACTCAGAAAACCCCACCTTTACAAGACCTGAAATTCTTCTAATCAGTTTAAAAATTGAGCTAGAGAACAATTCTGGACTTCCTCCCTCTCAGCCAATCATCCCTGCCAGCCTCCCCAGTCCCCAAAAGCCCTTCTTGCCAGCCCCATCACATAAAACGCATGCTCCCTTCCCTTCCCTTGCAAGTAGGGTGGTCACTGATGCATCATCCAAAAAGAGGACATGCACATATATTAGTTAACATATATATGTATAGATGCATATTTAGAAAGAATGACTTTAGTTTAAATAGAAATACAATGCGTTCCTCCATAGTGGATCAGGGGCTAATTGCTAATGGTCAGCTTCAAGATCCCTGTCCATCCTTCTTATGGTTCTTTATCTTTAAACTTGATTTGGACTTGGCAGCCCTTCGAACAGGAGATACTTTCAAATAGAGGACTGTCCTCTGACAACTATTCAAATAGAGGACTGTCCTCTCTAAAGAAGGACACATGACCACCCCACTTGCAAGTAGCAACAAGAGCAGCAGAGTGCAAGGGAGAGAAGAGGAGGGACTGGTTTTCCTCTGGGTAATGTCATGTCAGGGTGGAAGTTCTACAGGACTATGGGAGACATAGGCCTTAGCTAGACCTAAGGTTTATCACAGGATCATCCTGGGGTCATCCCTGTTCATGTAAATGACACACAGGATATCCCGGGAGCAGGCAGGGATGACCCCGGGACGATCCCGGGATATACCTTAGGTCTAGCAAAGGCCAAAGTTTTCTTGAGGGCTGCTGCACCAGCCCTCAGGAGAACTATATGTCCTAGTCTCATTCCTGCTGCTCCTTGCAAGGGAAATGAAGAGGAAAGAGAGAGTGTGCTTTGGAGACTGGGACCTGGTGAGGAGAAGTTTGCAGGATCTTGAGACCAGATAGAGAGGAATGGGCAAACACAGCTTTTCCCGAGGACTTGGATTGGATTGGAAACATCATAAGAGGTTTCCTGGGATGTGTGTTGTGTTCCCCCAGAAGATCTTGGATAATTTCTGAATTAATCCAAGAGGTGTTTGGGAGAGCTTGCCTATGTCTCTACTCTCCATAAATGAATTGTCAATTTTATCTTGTTCCTATCAAGAGTCAGTTCTCATCATGCAACAAACCAGTTATCCAAACAATTGCCATACAGCCAGATGGCTTTGCAACCTGCTGCAAATACTATACCTAGATCAAGGATGGGCTGATGTCACTCTTGAATGCTCAACCCTTAGTCTTGTTTTATAATAGGAGCCCCATGGGCTTTCAATGGATGAAGCGATATTCAAAATCTCTTAATAGGAAACTACCTGAAGTACCATTTCCTTGGAGGAAAGGTAGGGCATAACTCATAAACAATGTACTAGGTATAATTAATCTGCATCCAGGGATCCTGAGTACCTATACTCTAGCATAAGACCATAAAAAATGCCTTGCAGGATCATAGCAAGGTTCACTTAGTGATTAGGTGTGGGAAGGAGGAGCCCAACTTTGCCAGCTCCTGCAAACCTCAATTGAGACCTTTGCTTCTCCAGGTAGGACTAGAAAAGAATCCTTCCTGAAACCTTGAAGAGCTGCTGCCAGTCAGTGTTGACAATATTGAGCTAAATGGTCCAATGGTCTGACTCAGTATAAGGCAGCTTCCTATGCTCCTAAGGCACTTCTATATGTTCATAGTCCAGAGCACTGGGCATTTTTATAATGTAGGAAGGATGTTTCCATTAAAATGAACCTGTAGAAGGTCCTCAGAGTGGGGACTCTTTCAGACCTTGGGCATATTAGGTATAAGCGATCCAACCCCACTACCATCACCTCCCTCCATTTAGTGTCTGAGGAGGGTCCACCACCATGTTTGTTTTAATATTTCCTAACTTAATTTGCAATTTCTCCTTTCTCAGATTCCTCCTAGCTAACTAAAGGAATCTTGCATGCTGAAAGAACCAATTGTTGTGACCTCTCTTCATGCTCCTCATTCATTGACCAAGAGGAGATGACATTTGCTTCTACTAAATTAGCAATGCCATAAGGTCTGTTGTAACCATTCAAGGGTCCATTTTGTTCATTTGCTGGTAGCTCCAATGTAGATGCTTTCTCTTCACCTCCAAATCCCCAGCAGTGCAACCTCTTCAATTAACAGCAAATTGGTAAACAAAAGAAAGCCTGCCAGGTGGAGCAGGGCAAAGATTTCCACATTTACAAAATGAAGCAATTATCCACTTTGAACAAATAGGACCCAGGCAACATTTGACCACAATCTAAGCAAATTAGTTAAAGAACGGATTTTTGTGCCTCCTTACTTCTCTTTTTCAAATGACTTTAGTGTCTGAGCAAATCACAGAATCTTGAAACGCTGATTATTTGCACGGCCAAAATAATAATGGATCATGAACACATATGCAAGTAAATGAAAGGAAATGTGGCAAAGAGCAATAATATTTCTCAAGTATCTGCATATCGTGTGTTCCTGCAAAGCAGGGGTGATAAATGTGTCAGGAGGACCGGCAGCCATTTTCACTCCTTACTACTGTGGGCTGCATTCTTGCTGCTGCTCTGCAGAATTTGGAAGCAGTTCGGACAGATTTGCCACTAAAACTCAGCAACAAACTGCTACGGAACCCTACAGTGGCCAAATTTAGCCTAAAAATAAGTTACATTTGGTCCTAGCTTGTTTGAACAAATGAGCATTTATTTCCTCTTTCCCCCACCACAACATTTAAGTTTAGATATAATGAGAAACTTTGATTAATTTATAACAGGAAGTAAAAGCTTCCAATCTGTGGAGGCAGAGACAAGGAGGGGCTTGTTGCTGCTAGATTCGATTGGCTATATTTGAATGTACCACTAACGTTTAGTACAATGAGATATACTCATCTCATTTTCTCACTGTTTTCCTGGGCCAGTGGAGGGTTAGTAGATTCTGGCTTCATCAGGACTATGAGAAGCTTCTCCTTGTTGCCAAATGAGTGGCACGCAGTCCAGCTGACCGATGGGCAGAATAACAACATTTTCATGCTTCACTCCGCTCTGCTGAGACTTGTGAGATGACATGTCGTCTACTCGTGTGAGCCTATCTGAAGAAATGCCGATGTGTAGTTCCTGCGTCAGCAGAGAATTCCACACGAAGGAACTGGTGAAGGATCTGTACAGGAGCACCTTGTTCTTGCAAATGCTGCCTATTCATAAAAGCATGTCAAAACTTCTTGAGCATTTCCCAACTATGACTGACTCTTGATTCCTAGGCATCACTTGCATGCATGACATACATGTGCTGTATAAATTGGGTTACTGACCTTCATTTTTCACTGAATACTGTATAGATAGCTGTATAATCTACCCAGTCCTTCTTCCATCAACATATCATTTTAAATCTATTCCAAAATAAAATGAAAGGTAAAATAAAATCAATCTGTTTTCATATATGTTCATGTGAACATATCCAAAACAATTGAAAGAGAACATAGCATATATAGACTTTATTGTCAGCTTTATAGAGTCTGTTTCAGCTTTTCATTCAATGACTTTGGAAAAGTCAGGTATTCCTGACTATATTTTGACTCCACTTTTTGCTTTGAGCCTTTCTCACATATGTGAAGATCTGTTCTCCTCCCTTTACATTGCCCAGAATGCAATTCCCAACAGGTCCAAGCATAAGGATACTATTTCTCCCTAGGTTAATTTAAGAAATGTAGTGAGGGTTAAGGATAGATAATCTGTCGATTTCAGATTCTGTTCCACATTTTTCCTACTTTAAGTTGATTGTGTCCTACTTCAGTTTGTGATTTTTTTTAAAGAAAGAAAATACATATGACTTTCCTTGAACATTTTTTCTAATGCATGCATTTTGTACACAATTTTGCCAAATATATACATGCATTTTTGTACATTAGTTTCAGTAATATGCAGTTTTTGTGCATATCTCCATGTAGTACATACAATTTTGTGATTAGAGAACTACTTAGAAAAGTTCAGAGAAGCAAAATATCAAAGAATAATTGAGTTTTGGTTCGCATATTGGTTCAGAAATTGCAAATTAGGCAGATTTGCATTTAAAAGCAAACCAAAGGCATTCCACCACCCTCCCATTCATAGTTATTGTTACCATTTTGCATTAACCTAAAGATACCCCACCTAAATCACAATATTCCTCTCTTAGGGAAAGACTTGCTCTTGCACCAGAATTTGTCCTTATTTCCAAAAGCCATCAAAGTCAAATTAATTACAGTGCTGGTTTTGATCTATAAAGGCCTACTTTTCTTAAGCTCCATGTGCCTGAAGGACTACATCTTCTTTGGTGACCTATCACAATTCCCAACAACATTTGAGAATGTCCTCTTAACATTGCTCTCCTTGCACCCAAGTTTCAACTGCAAGGGGTGTTCTAGATAGCTATTACATAGTTATGGAAACATTCCCCTTTCTGGTTAGGAATAATGCTGGTTGATAAAGCCAACATTTATTTATTTATTTATTTGCCTGTTTGGACTAAAGTTTAACAGCTGGTACAAAATAGACAATAGGTAAGTGTCCCAAGCACCATAGGATGGCTTAGAAAACCTCTTAAAAGTCCAGACACATCACTCCAACTTTTGAAGAGGGCATTGGACATCCAAGCCCTGAGCCTGAGCTCAACCCCTCGCAAATGGCACAGAAAGAACTATTGGAAAATCAAACTCAGAGCAGGGGAAAGGGGGCATTCTAGTAGCTGGGAATGGGAGGAGACCAGAGAGGCCAGGATATGATTTATCCTGAGCCTCCTCCAGCCTCCTTTACTCTCCCTCCAAAGCACCCTTGCAAGATGGCCTGAAAATCCCATATAGCAAAAATAAAGGAGATTGAATGATGGGGAGAGAAACATCACCTCTACTGCTCCTTTCGCTCTGCTGGTTTCAGCCTGGTAGGGCACAAGAATCTTGGAAGACTCTGAGTTTGGGGTTTTTTGAGCCGTGAGGGCACAGTCTGAAGGATCACACCAGTGGATTCTTTAGTATTGTTTGTTTAGTATTTAGAGTGCAGTCCTCTGGCCTCTAGGTAGCATCCAAGGGATCATGGGGTTGCTGGGGAATTCTGCTACAAGGTGATAGACAAAGCTATGTTATTGGAGGGGAAAATCTCATTTGGATTTCACCCCAGTCCAAACCCCTCCCAGACACCATTAAAAGCTCAATCATGGATCTCTATCCTGAGGTTGAAGATCTGAACTTGAAAAGAGAAGAGTAGAGAGGGATTGGGGGGGCACGCCAGTGGGTGGAAAGGGGAGAGGCCATGGATCCACCCAATACAATGGGTTTTCAATGCTGTCCCTGTCCCCCCAGCAGTGTGAGTCAGCTAGATGGGCACAGAGCCCTGTCCAGCAAAATATAAAATAAATCAAAGGGAGGTGGAGAGGCTAAAAGGCCACCATTGCTCTTCCCACCCTGCCAGCAAGAGCGTGGCAGGGCATAGGATCATCAGAAGTCTCCAATCTCTGAGGCTTCCATTGTTTGGGCATCGGTCCCATGAGATCTCAATCTTTTTTCAAACATTGGGGCCTTCATCAAACTGTGTGAATTTATGAAGTAGCCAGGGCTGTACAGCCTTGCCAAATAATCAGCAATCGTGAGGATTAGCTGATTGGCAGGGAAGGGGAGACTAAATCTATCCTGGTCTGCTCCCCGTGAAGAACAGCTGCTCTGCTCTGTCACCAGTTTTCCATCAGGGCTATATGTGTGAAAACTGATTTGAGCATATGCTCTCTAGCTGGATTGGGATGTATGCAATCCTTCAGCATAGGGCAGGGCACAAGCAGTGGAGGCTGGTGGCTACGATGTCAGTGGGGTGGTGAACCCACTCCAGGTTTCAGTCTGAACCAGTCAGAGCTTGCACCTTGGATAGCTCCTTCAGAGTTCTGACTGAAACTCGGAGTGAGTACAAGTCAAGAGAGATAGACAGATGTCTTGCGATTCTGGGTGATGTTATAATGTCAGACAGATTTTTGTTTAACCTTAGCAACAAAGACATCTAGATGAGGAAAATGAACTCACCTTTGCTCTTGAATTTCCATAACTTGATTCTAATACAGACTTTCCTGAAAGCCTTCTGAAAAGGTTTAAAAAAGAGAGAGAGAGAAAGCCTGAAACTGTACGTGATTTTAGCCTAATTGGAATGAAATGTAAGGCCCAAATCTTGGTTCTCATTGGCATTGAGACACTTGTGTACAATCATGCTATGCAAAATAGCAGAAGCCTGAATTCATAATTGGACGTTCCAAAATGTAATTATGAAAGATGAAATGCTCCTTTCAATGAGAAGGCCGTAAATAGAATAATTAATTTTGTGTTTGCTTGAACAATTCTGTATTATGGACCTTACACTGGAACTGAAATTAATTAAGTGCACCAGGATTTATGGAGGAGGTGAAGAGAGAGAGGGAAAAAAAGAATTAATCTGAAGTAAAAGATAGATGACTTTGTGAGTGTAATGATGCGTTAGTCTGGGGTATTCTTTAACAAATTTAGCAGGCATGTTCTGGGTACAAACAGCATTCACTGACAGAATTATCTCAACTAATGCAGCTTCTGGACTCGGAGCAAATTGAGATTGCAGATGAATACTTCAGATATTAAAGTGATTAACTCTATATGCTGGTGGCTCCAACTCTATTTCTTTCTTTTTTTAGGAAATTATCCCTAAATATTATTGTATTATATTAATTATGGTAGTACTGAAAAGCTTCCAGTTGGAGAGGCAGCACCAATCAAGAAATCATTGCACTAGGCCACTTTTCCCGACCTGGTGCCCTCCAGATGTGTTGGACTACATATTCCATCATCCAGCATGGTCATTGCCCATTTACCTTGGGGAAGATGGGAATTGTGGTTCAACACATCTGCAGGGCATCTGGTGGAGGATGGCTGCTCTAAGCTTATAAAGAAAACAATATTGGGTTGGATTCAGAGTTAGTCATGTATAGAGTAGATCCAGTGAAATCAATGAGACCTAGTTACCCATGAGTAACTTGTCCCATTGACTTCATTTTGTCTACCCTAAGCATAATTATATCTGAATCCAACTCACTGAGATTCTATGTCACACTCAAGATACAGAACTCAAAATGGGGCTATGGAAATAGAGGCTGGCCTGGTTCTCAGTGGCTCCCGTTCATGTCTATTGAGAGGGGACACAGTTAAAGGGACCATTCCTGTACCTCAGCACAGATAGAGGTGTCAACTGAAAATATGTTTAACCCCCACCCAGCTCATTGATTACCCCAGTACACACTTTTGCTTGTCCATTGTCTCCTAAGAAGAAAAATAAGAAGACTACACTTGGAGATTCTATTTCAGTGTGGCCAAAACTGCTCTTATATTGGATGGCTAAGCCCCAAATGCAGGGATTTGCAGGAAGATGCAGTTCACCACCATGTGCATTGCAGATTCAAGGCTCCTTGTTACATTCACATCTTTCCTCCATTCACATCCCACCCATTAAAATGATGAACTCCTGTTTATTAGGAATTTTTCAAGGTATTTGAGGATCGCTGTAGCCTCAGCTTTCTTCTAAGTTCAACTTCCCTCTGTTTCATTCTTCACAGTTTTAAAATCAAGCCCTTCTTCTCTATGTCTGCCACTGGTGATCCACAGGCAGATGTCAGAGGTGAGACAGGAGTCTAGCAAGGGAGTCAGAACTGAGGGCTTAAGCCAGTGGAGGCTAGTGGCTCCAATGTCAGTGGGGCAGTGAATCTGCTCTGAGTTTAAGTCAGAACCAGTCAGCACTCTAAAGGAACTATTCAAGGCGTGGAGCAGAGTTGAAGAACACACAGTACACCAGAGCCAGGAAGTCATTAAGCTCCAGCACACCTAGGAAGAAACACTGGCTACTGTCGCCGCTCAGTTACTTCCTGTTTAAAAACAGGAAGTAAACAAGGAGTACAAGACCCATTCAGTTGTAATCATGCTGCTTCTCCCACACACAGCAGAAGAGAGCAGCAACCGGACTTTTTCTGTTTTTTCTTGCAGCGCAAAGAAAGCCAGAAGGGGCGGAAGGCACATGAGGGGCAGACAACGTCATGAGGGACCTCCGAGAAATCCATGAGTGCCCAGTAACGAGCATGCAATAAAACGCTCATCGGATGGAGCTCATTGTTTCTTGGACGAGGCACTAGCCGAAGCTAAAACTCTACCTTGTTAAGAAAGCCAAGTGGCCAGCATGGTTGGGCAAGGCCAGTCCAGAGAATGAGAATACTTCACTGCCAGGTAAATGTTCCAAAATGCATAGCTCACCACACAAGGAAGTCATACACAGAATCAAAGGGTACTGGTTCTAGCCCAAGCAGTTCCTAAGAACAGGTCAAGTTCAGATGATCCATTTTATGCGTTTAAAAACAAAACAATACCCATTCACCCACCAATAACACATGCACCAGCCACACACCCTGCAACCCAGGTGAGTTTGAAAAGGGCCTATGCAAAGCAACGTACACACATAGGGTTAAATCCAACATCATAGTAGCAAAAGTCTCTTCTCCTATCTATAGTCCTGTGAGCCACCAGAAAATTGGCTCTGGATGACTTCAGTACTCTGGAATAGATTCTGAGGGTGCACAGGAGGCTGCAGGGAGGGGGAGTCTCACTCTGTACTTGTTCTGCTGAAGGAATTGCTTCTGTCAGTGGAATGACACTATTGGATACAAACCATAAGAAAAGCCACGTGGAACAGACTAAGGGTCCATCTAGTCCAGCACTCTGTTCATATTGTGGCCAACCAGTGGTCGACCAGGGACCCACAGCAAGACATGGTGCAACAGCATCTCCCCTCCCCCCCCCGGCCGGCCGCCATGCTCTCCAGCAGCTACCACTGTATATAGGCTTGCTGCCTCTGATAGTGGAGGTAGCACAGCACCATCAGGACTCGTAGCCTTTGCTCAACCCATAGGGAAGTATGAGAAATTTGCTTCAGTTCATTTCTGATCAGAATTTATCCAGTTTGCACCTTCCAGAATGAACACAGTCTCAGATGCAATGTGCTGTTGAAGTCCGTACTTTTCCGAGCTTGCGATGTGATGGGTGGACCAAATAAAATGTGTTTCACAGCATGTGCATATTTGAAAGATGTGCATAAAAAATGCATACTTTGGGGGGGGGATGCACACAAATAGTCTTTAAGCAATGGAAGAATCATGCATACATGTCAAAGATGAGCACAATTGATGCGTACATTTGGGGAAATATGGATGAAAATATATACAGTTTTTCATGCAAAAAAAGGGGGGAAACTAAGTTCTTAATCTTGTGCTGGAATGAGCTTCAAGATGGAATTGGTGAGTTCAGATTTTACTGATTCACACATCCCAGTTTCTTCCTATATTTTGTAAATAATAATATGCCAATTGATATTTCTTTTTGCTTAACCAAGTGAAATGCTAAATATACTTCCAATGTTCGACAAAAGTGGCATTTTCTACTTGCTGGGTTATCGCTTTTTAAGTGATCCATTATATTGTTTGCAAGGATTGTGCTCTCACTTCATTTAGCTTGTAGTACCATTCAACCAAATGGGTCTATAAAAGGTGTACTTAAAATCAGAATTACCCTGGGATTCACAAGTACTGGGTGCTATAATGCAACCCTTGATTTCCCATGGCCCTACAAATATCTCCAAATGCATTCATACCTCCTACATTGCAGCAAACAGAATCAGAGGACAGACTTGAAACATCTGTTCATTCCACTCACTTATGAAGTCTTAAGAAACTTGATTCAGGCTGTCAAATGCCTACTTCTCTATGGTGTGTATTATTTGGACATTTAGACATCTGTCATCAGGAGCTGTGACAGATGGTTTTATTAAAACAAATGTCAAAGTTTGTGACAGAGAAAGTATTTTCAAAACCTTACAAAAGTTCCTCATGCTTTTTTTTTCCTGCACAATTTTGTAGAATATAGATTGATCATTCTACATTATGGCCCGTATCATAATGCCTTTTTAGAAACTTTGGTGTGGCCACATTTGCAATACTATATGCAGTAATGTTTTATTCACTCCATCTAAAAAAGAGGGGGTAAAGCTTTTGGAGCTTTGTAGTTTGGAGAGGAGGGAGAATGCCATGAAGAAACAGGGATATTTATAGATATTTATAAACGTAAGAGTTCGATCCAGCTAAACTGAGGTCCCATTTCAAAGTATGACTTATTTATTTATTTATTTATTATGTATTGCTTTTCTATACCACCCAATAGCCAAAGCTCTCCAGGTGGTTCACAAAAAATAAAACCATCAAATACAATTCAACGTATAAAACAAATCACAATATTAAAAAAACACAATATAGAAGTACTGTATAAAAGCACAACCAGGAAATAGAATTTCTTTCACCCCACTTTTAAAACAGTAGAACAGGGGCATGAAGGCAACCAAGAACCTTCCAGATGTTTTGGACTACAACTCCAATAATCTGTGACCATTGGCCAGGGTGACTGCAGCTGATGAACGTTGTAGTCCACAACATCTGGGCAGCATATGGTTGCCTACTCTTGCACTAGAACTTGGAGCCACACAAAGAAATTGATTGGAAGTAGAACCAGGAAAGAAGTATGAAGAGTACTTCTTCATGCAACCCAACATAGGCCTTAGCTAGACCTACCTCCATGTGATGGAGGAGGGAAGACCTTGCGTTGTGTTCAACGTGAGATCTCTCCTCCATTTACACATGAGGCACAACGACCTCAGAAGGAGAGGCATCACGCCCACCATTTTTTTAAAAGCAGCAGGAGCACACGAGTGCTCAAGCGCCAAAAGGTAAGTGTTTTTTTAAAATAATTTAATTTCCCTGCTCCCCCCACCCTACCCTCGATGAGCGCAGCACTCCTGAGGAGTGGAATCACACGGAGCCGGGTCAACTCATGGCAACGGGCCACATATTCCGCGGTCTCAGGCTCAGCCCGACACTGCAGAAAAACCAGGCCCAAAGTGTAGGGCTCTATCCCGGGGCAAAGGAGGGATCATCCCTCCCTGATCCCGGGATCCCCTGTGCGTCATGTGGACGCACAGGGACGATCCCAGGGTTCAGCCCGGGATAAAGCTCCATCTAGCTAAGGCCTTGGTCAAGTTTAGAGCTGACCAATTGAAATCAATGGGGCAGGTTAGTCGTGCATAATGTAAGTCCCATTCATTTCAGTGGATCTATTTTAAGCATGTCTAAGTATGGATTCAACCCATAACTAACCTTGGGACTCGGTGCCAAAAGATATGGTAATGGCTCCAGGCATAGGATACATGGATGATGTGAATCAACAGCTATTAGTCTCTTTCTCTTTCCTAAAGCTTTTAAAACTTGATGTTGTTTGGACTTTATACTGTTAGTTTTACCCTACCCTGTGCCTGTTTGCATTCTCTTCCTCTCCTTATTGTTTTACCATGATTTAATTAGAATGTAAGCCTAAGCGGCAGGGTCTTGCTATTTACTGTTTTACTGTTTTACTCTGTACAGCACCATGTACATTGATGGTGCTATATAAATAAATAAATAAATAAATAAATAAATAAATAAATAATAATAATGATGATGATAGCCCAATTGAACCTCTGGGTCCAAAGGCATTATGCCTTGAGTATCAATTGTGGGAGGGCAGACCATACTGAGCTAGAAGGTCCAATGAAAATGTTGAAAATGTCAACCCAATGTGCAGCTGCTGTAAAAATGGCAAACTCCATGTTAGAATAATTGAGAATAAAACTACCAAAATCATACTTGCCTATATACAAACTATGGTGCAACAACATTTAGAATACTCTGTACTTTTCTGGTCACGACACCTAAAGAAAGATATTTTAGAGCTGGAATAACTGCAGAAAAAGGCAACTAAAATTATCAAGGGATGAAGGGAAGGTTACAACAGCTTGGTCTGTTTAGCTTGGGAAAATGGAGCGTAAGGGGAGACATGATATTTATGTACAAAATCAAGCATGATGTGGAGAATGTGGATAGGGAGACATTTTTCTCCCTCTCTTATAATACTAAAACCTGGGGTCATCCCATGAAGCTGATTGGTGGAAGATTCAGGACAGATGAAAGGAAGCACTTCTTCACACAGCACATAGTTAAACTATGAAATTCACTACCACAAGATATAGTGACGGCCACCAGTTTGGAGAGATTTAAAATGGGATTAGACAAATTCCTGGAGAAGGCTATCAATGGCTACTAGTCCTGTTGTCTGCACATGTCTACACCTAAGGGTGTAGCAGGAGCGAGGTGGAGGATCGCAGACTTACCTGCTTCCATGATCCTCCCACAGCATCTAGACGGCCACAAGATGTCCCGGAAGGGAAGAGGGACATTGTGGACAGGAGCCGTCAGGCAGTGAAAAAGGTAAAACAAAACAAAACATAAAAACATGCCCAACACCTCCCCCATCCCAGGGATGATGAAATTGTTGCCTGCCCCATGGGCATGGAGCTTCCCCATGGGGAAGGAGAGATGATCTGCTGTGGAACGAGCTGTGGAACGAGCTCCCTGACTGTGGAACGAGCTCCCCAGAGAGGTTTGCTTGGCGCCTACATTGTTTTCCTTTCATCGCCAGCTGAAGCCCTTTTTATTTTCTCAGTATTTTAACACCTAATTTAACTTAAATTTAAACTCTGCTGTTTTAATTTCATATTTTAGCCTATATCAATTTTTGCTGTGTGGTTTTATCCTGGCCGTGCTTTTTATATTGTATTTTGTATTTGTGTTTTTAAATTGTTGGTTGTTTTATTATGCTCCTCATGGTTTTAATTTTTGTGAACCGCCCAGAGAGCTTCGGCTATTGGGCGGTATAGAAATGAAATGAAATAAATAAATAAATGATCCAGGAGCAGCAGCCACACTGCCCGTGCTCCTCAGGATGGTCCCAGGACCATGGAAATATCAGGAAATCCACAGACCCAGATATCCCAGGGAAAGTCCCTGGCTGTCCTGGGTTTTCCCCAGGATCCCCTGTGCATCATATGGATGCACAGGGATGACCTAGAGATGACCCCCAGGATACCTGGCAGGTGTACTACTGTGTGCTACCTCCAGTATAAGCAAGACGATGTACACCAGTTGCTGTACACCATGAGTGCAGCGGGTGGGATGATGCTGTTGCACTCACGTCCTGCTTGTGATTTCCTGGTTGACAGCTGGTTGTCTACTGTGTGAACAGAGTGCTGGACTAGATGGACCCTTACTTTGATCCAGCATGGGTCTTCTTATTCTCTTATGGTATTAGTGGCCTGACTTGTTATAAGAAAGCTTCTTGTGTGACTAAAAACTTCAGAACAATTTCTGGTCACAGATCACTCTCCCTAGATCAGGGAGCCTGATAATCATCCACTATTAGGTGAGTAGTAAAGATCAAGTAAAAGAAAAAAATGAGATGATATTCTGAAAAACAGGCAGTGATATTTTTCCAAAGGGCATTGTGACCCTGGCTGCATAACATCCATAATTTTAGAATAATCCACAATAGTGATATAAATTGCAGTTTTGCAGTTGATTAGATGAGAGAAACCCCTTCAAAGCCCATGGCATTGCTTCATTAAATTAATTACCCATATTAATCAGTTAACTCTATCTGGTGAAGCATGGCTCAAATTCTTGGATCTCATTCACATTACTAATTTCTCAAAGAAAAGAATCTAATCTATGGGCACCAAATAAGCTATTTTAATATGGCAGATTAAATCTCAGGGGTTGGAACTTTATTCTTGTAATATTCCTTTAAATTAAAAGTGTCTGATTAAGACATCCTTTAAAAAGCATTAATTGGAGAGCATAAAATTTTCAAATGACGTCCATAGATTTTCTCTGATAAGTTAACATTGCATTTAGGGTAATGGATAGGAAGAGGCATGGATTTCATAGGTATAAATCAATACTGGGGGGAGGGGGGTGTCTTCTGATGAAATTGCAACCTGTGAGAATAAAGCCCCAGTGCTGTGTGATATCATCAGGGGCCCAAGATTAATTCATTAGACAATCTATCCTTTGACATTCATTATTTTAATAGCATGCACTTGGGGATAGCTCTGCATCATGCTAACCTATTTGGCAAATGTTTATATTCATGTTGCACCCAATCCTGCATTTTCTCTTGTACCCTATTTTGAAGTCAGTGAACAAATTCCAATAGGCTAAATGGTAACACTCAAGGCCTGTTCAGACAACACGCTAAGCCATGGTTAGGCCACTCACCCTTTTGCAGCAAATGGTTAGTAAGCATGTTTAAACCATGGTTACGTAGCCACCATGGTTAGGAGTGGTTCACATGACACGCTAAGCCAAAGCAGAGACCAGGGGCTTTGCTAGACCTACCAGGTGTTCCGTCGTTGAGGAGCGGTGAAAGCGGATTTTCCCATTCAGCCGTGACGCCTCATGCTCCACACCTGCCTTCGATTTGTGGCGGAAGTTTGCGCCGGTTGTGCTGCTGCCGCCGCGAGCACGGTTGCGCAACCACACCGGCCTGATTGCCGCGGCTTTTTTTTCGCTCGCTGCACGGTTTGCGCACGTCCGAAAGACCGCAAACTTGCGCAGCCGTCAGCGATGCCGCCGCCGGCCCCGGCAGCGGCAGTGGCAGCGGCAGCAGTGCCAGTGCCAGCTGAAGTGCTGCTGGTGCTGTTGAGGGTCAACATTGATGCGCTCACTTCCTGATGGGGGTCGTGGCGGGTGTCATATGACCCGAGGTCAATCGTCTGCATGGCCACTCTGTGCCTACATCTCCCATCATGCCTCTGAGGTGTCGGCGGCGATGACCGCCTCTGTGCCCTGTGCCCCATCCCAAGGAGCCAACCCACATCTGGCCGTAGCCATGGCAGCAGCCCACAAACAGCTCTGCCCTCTGCCAGCCTGGTACCCACACTAACAGGCAGCGTACAGCACCGCCATTATGCGGCCACGGTAGCTGCCCACCGCAAGGAGTCACCAGCCACTTTTCCGTTCCTCCATTCCTGCGCAAACTGTCACTGGGGAAATAAAAAAAAAAAACACTAGAACAGGCGCACATCCCCCACACACCCCAGCAGCACACTAGCCACTTTTCCGTTCCTCCGTTCCTGCGCAAACTGTCACTGGGGGAGTAAAAAAAAAAAGCCGCTCCACCGCGCTGCCCCAGCTGGCGGACTGCGCGCAAATGGCGGAGGCGGCTTGACCGAAGCCGCTGACCACTCCCCCTTAGCACGCCTTTTCCTGCCCAGTGCGGACCGCAGTGACCTCACATCCTCCCACACGTACTCCAAATTACCGCGGGACGCCAGGAAAAGGCGCACTAGAACTCACTTTTTTAAAGTCGGGAGAAAGAGGCTTCACCAAAGGATAACGGCGGATCCTCGTGAACGTCATCTGGAAGCCTCGACGTGACTGTGGAAGGTAACGCGCACTAGAGCCTCGTCTAGTAACGCCGCAGGTGTCCTATATGGGAGAAAATCTCTCAGAATTGACTGCTTCTGCTACAAACAGACAAGGCCTTGTTTCCTTTGCTTTGCTGACTTCTGCCAGAGTAGGCATTGTAGCAGAGGGCTCTGTTACTTCCACCCTCTGAGAATGCATGTACTTGTGTTCCTAAATGTGTGTGCATGCACATGCATGAGGGCCTGCATGCGGCCTTCCAGGCCCAAACGGTTGTGCACTCCCGGTTTTATCTAAGTGTGACTCAGTTGGGATCTAGCCCACAGAGCACCATATAAATGTTAAAATGTTTTGTTTTGTTTTAGCTTTTTTTAGTACACTGCATAGTGTACTAAAGAAAATCAAGAATCACTATTTTTAAGGAATTTTATCATGTTGGTGGTCTCCTTTATGGGCTCACCTTGGGTACGGAGTTGGCTGGTGTCAAAAGAAAGAGCCGTAATGACTGTCAGTCTCCTTTAGGTTTCCGTAGCCTTTTGTGGCATGCATAGCCTCGTTGGCTGTGGTTGGAGTCTATGTGTGACTCATGTCAGGCAGGATTTGGCACTAAGTCTTGAAATTTCACAGCCCATTACAGAGCAATACTGCGTGTAGGCTCTAAGCTCCATTCAGTTCCTTCATTAGGGACTATGACATGATTCTCTCCAGCTGGAGAAGCAGGTATGTCTCATCACTCAAAGAAATTAGGAATTGAATATCATCTCACTGATATATAACATATTGTCATGATTAGCAGTAGCACATGGGGAGTTTGGGGAAGTATAAATGGGTCTGATACATCCATTTGAGAATGTACAGCCATGCTCATACGTGAAAATGCATCATGCAACCTTTTGGAGTATGCTCTCCCACTCCTATTTATTCCTTCAATGGCTAGTTTTGTGGGGAATACTCTTAATGTCAAATCATTACTATGGTATCACTTCTGTAGCACTTGGTAGGGTGCCCAGTGATTTACACTCATTAAGAAGTTTGGATTAGCTCTGCTGGATTGGACCGAGGCTCCATTAAATCCAGCATTTTGTTTCCAGCAGTGGCCTCTGGGAAGCTTACTAGCAGCCCTTTCCTGTTGTTTGTACCCAGTATGATGATCTCATTCATCATCGTAAGTACAACTCTTTGAAGTAGAGTTGTACTTTGAAGTATGGCCATCACTAGACCCGGCGAAATCCCAGGGTGATACCCAGGATCATCCCTGTGCGTCCACATGACACACATGGGATCCCAGGATCAGGGAGGGATGAGCCCTTCCTTGCCCCAGGATCTCGCCCTCCCCTTTGGCCCCGGTTTTTCCATGATCCCGGGCTGAGCCCGAGACTGCGGAACGTGTGGCCAGGTGCCGCAGGTTGACCTGGCTCTGCGTGATTCCTTGTGAGGAGCCAGGAGCCATGCATGGGGCACAGAGCTCCTCAGGAGCGCTGCACCCATCAGGGGTAGAGTGGGGGGAGCAGGGAAAATTATTTAAATTTTTTTAAAAACTTACCTATAGCGCACTGCTACCGCTTTTTTTAATATTTACTGATTTAAACTTTTATAAACTGCCCAGAGAGCTTTGGCTATGGGGCGGTATATAAATGAAATAAATAAATAAAATAAATTTAAAAAATAATAATAAATTTTAAAAATGGCAGACGCAACGCCTCTCCTTCTGAGGTCATCGCACCTCACATGTAAACAAAGGAGGGATCTCGTGTTAAACACAATGTGAGATCTTCCCTCCTCTGTCGCAGGCTATCAGGTAGGTCTAGCTAAGACCTGAGATGAATTCCAAGACTTGCCCAAGACTTTATGATTAATTTATGGTTTAACAGGCATTTGAGCCCATAGTTCCTAGCCACTGAACCACAGTTTCATGTCTTCTTCAAATGGAAGGAGGAATTGACAGTGAAGGCTATGACGCCCACCCTCCACTGGGTTTACTTCTGGATCACTTTACTTCTTCCAAAGGACCCAGCTCAGGTGCACTCGTCAGGGCCAACTCTGTCCCTGTGGTGCACCTACTTCTGCTTAGGCCCCCACAGCAGCACAGATCAGCACCCTTGACCCATCCTTCTCCCATCCGCTGCCACCATATGATTACCTGTACCCTTCCCCAGGTACTCCAATGTCCACACCAGGTTTAAATGAATGTTATTTATTTAACAAGATGAATATACAGGTTCAAAGCTTATTGGTTTCTCTCAGTGACAAGCATATGGTTTCAGAGCACAAAGCGTAATGGTTTCATAGGTTACTTCACTTTAATGTTTCACAATATATAACTTCAAGTACTCCTACCTACTGTATCCCTTTCTAAACTACACTCTAATCCACCAAAATAACAAACACGCAGATCCTTCCTATCTTTGTCCCAAAGCATTCCATACCGTCTCTCCTCAGAAGCAGCCTATATATTCTCCACAGTCCTCCAACTCCTCCCCTTCTCACAGCTAATCGAGACGCTCTACACAAACATCCAATCAGCACTCTCCTCCATCCAGCACTCATTCTCATCTTTATGGTTCACACTTACCAATCTGCAACAATCATACAGTTAGTACTTACTTTAAACTCTGCAAACCTTAATAAATTCTTATACTTTATACTTAAGAACATAGTCATAAGCAGTAAAACATCACAAAGGCATGGAGGAATTAATGACAGTGAAGAGAGCTTGCTGGACAAAGAAGAGGCCTTGTAGGGCTCTCCTTCCATGGGGTACTCCTGAGCATGTTCAGGTATATCATTTCCTGATGTGATTCATGGGAATTGTAGTTTCCTGTGCCTCCTGGCTATTAATGTAGGTGAAATATGTTTGGATCCCCTTGACATAAGAACCAACTTAATTCGCACTTCCCAAACTAATATGTGAACAGGAACGCAATTATCCTTCAGTTTTTGCATTTCCCCAAATTGTGCAATGCAGTTCTCCAATCAAAAAAGTGCATGAAAAAATGCATGTATTCACAAAAACTGCATCCAAAAATGCATATGAATTTTCATGTGGACTTGAAAAAACATTTCCAAACTGGGGTAGCAAGAGAATAGAATGAATTTGCACTGGGGGTGGGGGGAAAGGTGGACATTATAGAAAGCAAAACAGACAGATTTGTGTGTCCTTATCTCCTGCCTAATTTACTGAATTTGGGGGATACAGAAAAGTCCCATCTGCCCCAGCAGAAAATGGCATACCTCTCCTGTCTTCAGCAAGCCCTCCTAATTAATGGTTTTCTGCCCTTTATTGCAAGGTTATGTTTGTTTGGTAAGGGGAAGGAAACTGACAGGAAAGTCTGGGGGTAATCTTCTCCATGGCTGATTTTTTCCTGACTTTCCATACTAACTAGGGTGACCAACTGTCAGGATTTCCCAGGACTTGTCCTGGTTTTTGTCCTTTCCATGGTGTCAGGGGGGATTTTCTATAATTTTCAATAATGTCCTGGAATGACACACCTTCCCCTTTAAGGCTGCCATTAGCATGGCAGGAGGGAATGACATGCTTTCTTGAGGCACATCATTCCCCCACCCTGAGCTCCAATTAAGGTCTTAAAGGGGAAAGTGGGTCATTCGTGGACATTATAGAAAAGGCCCCAATTGGAGTGGATGGTGGTGGTGCAGAATGAAATCCTTTCCCCTCCTCCACTCCAATCGGGTTCTTTAAGGTGGCGGGGGAATAACGTACTTTCTGCAGGACTCAGAAAGCGGCTTCCCCACACACACACTAGGTGTCCTCTTTTTTGGTTTCCCAAATATGGTCACCGTAATACTAACCCTCTGGGTTTTCCCCAAGAATTCTCCTAAAAAGAACTGAATGTATCCCAAGGTGAGCAATGGGAATGACACCCATCGCTAGTTAGCAATTATTATAGTCTCTTTCCAGAACCTAACAATCATGTCTCACGCCTTACCCAGGAAAATTAATAGCTTTTTATTAATTGGATTCTTATTAATTCATAACAATTTGAAGAGAGTTTAGTTCCCGCTTTATTCTTCCCTTGCTTCTTTCAAATGTTTTACATGGGAGATTTACACATGAGTGGCTTTCTGTACAGCTGGGGGTCAAAACCTGTCTAGGGGGCAGATTTTATTATTTATTTATTTATTTATTTATTTATTTAGTGTATTTTTATACCACCCAACAGCCGAAGCTCTCTGGGCAGTTTACAAAATTAAGACAATTCAAAGTGTAAAACAACAATATAAAACCATAATATAAAATACAGTATAGAAGCACAACCAAGATAAAAAAAAAAACAGCAGCAATGCAAAAATACAAATTTAAAATACAAATTTAGAACAGCAAAGTTAAAATTAATTTATAGATTGTTAAAATACTGGGAGAATAAAAAGGTCTTCACCTGGCATCTATTTTTTTTTAATAATTTTTATTTGTTTTCTACACTATATAAACATACAACATTACAATAGTAATAATAATAAAAAAAGAAACATCAAACAACTGCTACATACATATTGAATAAATGTTGAGTACATATATGTTGAATAACTATTACCTATACATTATCGTACTACAACATAATCATTCTTAACATAAAAGTGCACCCCCCACCTCGGGATCTATTCCTGAGTCCAAAATCTGATTGTTTCTTCTGCTGGCGGTTTCCCACTTCCCTTAGTAAACACAAATATTAGGAACTGTTTCCAGATTCCTTCAAACTCATTTATTTTAGTTACGCCTTTTCTCCACTTAATATTACATGTCAGTTTATCATTAATGGCTATATCCCATACTTCTTTGTACCATTCTTCAATAGAATATTCCCCTTGAATCTTCCAGTTCCTAGCTACCATCAATCGTGCTGCAACCAGCAAACTCGATATCAGCTCTATAGTTTCTTTTCCACACTTTATATCTTCAAATAGTGACAGCAATGCAATCTTTGGTGTTTGTTCTATTTTCATTCCCACTATTTCTTCAATTTCTGAAAACACCATCTTCCATAATCTTTGTACATATTTGCATTGCCACCACATATGTAAATACGTTCCTTTTTCCCCACAACCTCTCCAACAATTTGCTGGATGCTGATCATTTATCTTATTCAATCTAATCGGGGTTAGGTACCACCTCCATAAAATTTTAAAATAGTTCTCCTTTATTCTCACTGATAAACTTCTCAACACTCTTTGTTTCCATAGTCCCTCCCATCTCTGTCGCCCTATTTGTACCTTCAAATCTGACTCCCATACCATTTTCTCTGAGTTCTCTCTAAACTCCTTTTCTAACAATATTTTATATATTTCACTCATTAACCCTTTTAAAATTATACTACCTCCTTTACCTTTTTCCTTATTTACTATTAACTCTTCAAACTTCGTCATCTTTCTACAAACTCTATTATCTTTAATCCACTTTTTATTCCATTGTTCTAATTGCCCATATTCTAACCAAGATAATTTTTTCTCCTTTAACAATTTTTCCATATCCTCTCTTGTTTTTATATCTCTTAGCCAATCCTTTAGTTTCATTTTGCTTTTCTCTTTTAATATTTTACATAATCTACCCTTCAGATCCTCTGGGAAATTCTTTAACATTATTATCGATGTTCACCTGGCATCTAAAAGAATATAATGTAGGTGCCAAGCGAACCTCCTTAGGGAGCTCATTCCACAGCTGGGGTGCCACAGCAGAGAAGTGTAAACATCCCCAAAGGCCTCTGGGTGGTATATAAATTTAATAAATAACTAAATAAATGCACCCTTTGGACCAATTCAGCAGGATGATATCAGGACACCATCCATGAAGACCCCTCCCCTCACCAGTGTCATCTGGTCCCACCCACATGTGGTTTGATTTTCTCTGTGTAGAAGGAGCCACTGAATTAAATGCCTCTCTCTGGCCTAATCTACACCAAGCAGGATATTACACTATGAAAGCTGTATATAAAAGGCAGGGGCCACACTACTGCTTTATAGTAGTATTGAAGTGCACTGACAACTGTTGGGGCCCATTGACACATACCATATATTGCTTTCAAACCGCTTTCATAGTGCAATGTCCTGCTTGGTGTAGATTAGGCCTCTGTGCAGAGAAAAGCACCTGGACAGCACCTGGAAACAGAGCTCCACGAAGTGCCAGCTGAGTTGATGCTTCATCCATGATTTGGCATCCTCCCCAATCCAGATCTGCCCCAGTCACATCTGGCTGGGTTGCAGTAATTTGGTTTCTAGGCAAGTGATATTGAGTGCCAGATATTAGGGACGCTGAACTCTAATGATTTAAATAGCATACCCAAAGATAACAAGGCAAAGCATAGGCTGTCTAACCCAAATGAGGAAATAGTTGAGCATAAGACTACATACATTTGCACCTCATTCTCATGTTCTGTGCTTTTGTTTACTACTAAAGCAGCAATCCTAAGCACTCATCTCACAGTAAACCCCATTAAATGTGCTGGACCACCAATTTGGATGGCTTTAAAAGGGAGCTAGATAAATTCCTAGAGGAGAAGGCTATCAAATCAATGGCTACCAGTCCTGATAGCTATGTGCTACCTCCAGCAGCAGAGGCAGTAAGCCTATGTATACCACCCTTGGGAACATGGATGTGAGGGTGCTGTTTCACTCATGTCCTCTTTCTGGTTTCTTGGTCAATAGTTGATTGCCCATTGTTTGAACATGGACCCTTGGTCTGATCCAGCATGGCTTTTCTTACGTTCTTATGACATAATTCCAGGCAGAGATGCATAAGATTGTGCAACACATCATACAACTAGCAGTGCTGTTATCTATGTGCCTTACTTTGCACCATCGGAAAGTCAAAATAACCTGCAGTGCAGTCATGGTCTCCAAGCTCTCTTGTTACAGGGCCTGTTTTATAAATAATATAAGCTAGCCTAACTTTTTAATGAACCTAATTTTCATATTGTCCACATATACGTACAGTTAAGAAATTACTTTGACAGTGATAAAAAATGTTAATTTTTCTTTCCAGATGCTTGTAAAACAGCCTTAACATATGTCCTCTGTTTAATTAACAGAGCGGCTGGATGGTGGAGAGAAGCCAAGCTAATAATTTAAAGAAGCATTCTCCTACCCTTGATTTGAATCCCAAAACACATCCATCATGTGCATTTCTGAAAGTGGAAAAGATTTAATTTTCTGAACTTTCAAGAAAACATCATAAAACAAGTCAGATTGAAACCTGGAGTCAGGGCAAATGCTCAAGGAGAGGGAACAGTTTTAAAATCTGCTTGAAAAATATTTTGTTCATGAAAAACGAGACAAATCTCTTCTTTTTTGTCATTTACTTTTATTGTCATTTACACCTGAGTAGTGTTTGAGATGCTATTTTTGAAACTTTATTCATCTGTCATTTCTCCTTAACCTGGACTGCTTTCTTTTCTGAATTGTCAGGTTCAGACAGAGGTTATGGGTGGCTGTACCCAAATCTCTAGGAGTTGGATCCAGAATGCTTAGAGTAGACCCACTGAAACCAGTGAGCCTTAAGGTAGTCCTGACCTCTACCTGAGGTTCACCAATTGGAGCTAGGCACAAAATAGTGGCTCAGGAAAGCAGCCGTGCTCATCCCAGATGTTTCTATTACCACAACATTCTTCAGATTTTCACTTATACATGAAATAATGTTAACATATTATACTGCATGTATTTAGCTTGCTGGTATTTTCCATTGACTTAGGCCTTAGCTAGACCTAAGGATTATCCCAGGCAAATGGAGGGGTCATCCCTGCCCGCTCCTGGGATTCCCTGTGTGTCATTTGGATGCACAGGGATGATCCCGGGACAATCCCGCGATATAGGCCTGGTTTAGCCATGGCCTCTCAGTGTTGTCACCCCCTTCGGTGTACCCCCTCCACCTCACAGTAACATTTCTGGGCCAGATCTACACCAAGCAGGCCCCAACAGTTGTCAATACTGTTATAAACTGTTTTAAAGCAGTAGTGTAGATCCTGCCCTGGCTACAGGGCAGAGACGTTGTGGTAGCAACTCACAGGTTGACTGTACTCCTCACTCTTCTCTCCTCCCCCAAACAGAGCCACAAAGGTTTAGTTATTTATTTACATTTGTATACTGCCCATAAGCCAAAGCTCTCTGGGCAGCGTGCAAATAAAACCATAAAATATAACAAACATAGATAAATTTAAAATGTTTAAAGTTAAAAAGGCAATATATAACCAGCTAAGTTAAAACCCAGGGAAAGCCTTTTTGAAAAGGTATGTTTCCAGGAGGCATTTAAAAGATGTTACGTTTTCCACCTCCCGAACTGCACGAGGGAGGGTTTTCCAGAGGGTGGGTGCCGCTACAGAGAAGGGTTGCCACTGAGGTTCTTCATGACAGCATTCCGTTTGTTTCAGAATGGCCAGCAGATGGCTTCAGCTCTACTGGTTGACTCTTTGTTGGCCATATTACCCAGAAAGCAATTGAAACTGTGTATCTATTGCCATCTTTGAGGACTGTTACACCACCACTGTAGAAAAGTATACAATTGGTGCTACTGCCTGCTTGCTCCCTGGCACATTCTATAAAGCATGAAAGTGGTAGTAATGATGAGAAAGACAGGAGGAACAAGACCACATAGTAACAATGGAGATGAGAAGGTAGACTCACTGGGGGGGGGGGACCCATTGAGGCGTCTTGCCCAAGGCCCCTCAAAAAACCTGGAAGCATCATTGCATGGGTGCAATTACCCTCCTCCCCCTACATACATTGATAGCAAACAGGAAAGTTAGTAGCCAGAGGCAGCGATGAACACACCGGAAGCAGTGGGCTCACAAATCATAGAATCATAGAATCATAGAATAGCAGAGTTGGAAGGGGCCTACAAGGCCATCGAGTCCAACCCTCTGCTCAATGCAGGAATCCACCCTAAAGCATCCCCGACAGATGCTAGTCCAGCTGCCTCTTGAATGTCTCCAGTGTGGGAGAGCCCACAACCTCCCTAGGTAACTGATTCCATTGTCGCACTGCTCTAACAGTCAGGAAGTTTTTCCTGATGTCCAGCTGGAATCTGGCTTCCTGTAACTTGAGCCCGTTATTCCGTGTCCTGCACTCTGGGAGGATCGAGAAGAGATCCTGGCCCTCCTCTGTGTGACAACCTTTTAAGTATTTGAAGAGTGCTATCATGTCTCCCCTCAATCTTCTCTTCTACAGGCTAAACATGCCCAGTTCTTTCAATCTCTCTTCATAGGGCTTTGTTTCCAGACCCCTGATCATCCTGGTTGCCCTCCTCTGAACACGCTCCAGCTTGTCTGCGTCCTTTTTGAATTGTGGAGCCCAGAACTGGACGCAATACTCTAGATGAGGCCTAACCAGGGCCAAATAGAGAGGAACCAGTACCTCACGTGATTTGGAAGCTGTACTTCTATTAATGCATCCCAAAATAGCATTTGCCTTTCTTGCAGCCATATCTCACTGTTGGCTCATATTCAGCTTGCAATCTACAACAATTCCAAGATCCTTCTCGTTTGTAGTATTGCTGAGCCAAGTATTCCCCATCTTGTAACTGTGCCTTTGGTTTCTATTTCCTAAATGTAGAACTTGGCATTTATCCCTCTTAAATTTCATCCTGTTGTTTTCAGCCCAGCACTCCAGCCTATCAAGAACACTTTGAAGTTTGTTTCTGTCTTCCAGGGTATTAGCTATCCCACTCAATTTTCTGTCATCTGCAAATTTGATCAGCATTCCCTGCACCTCCTCGTCCAAATCATTAATAAAAATGTTGAAGAGCACTGGGCCCAGGACTGAACCCACAAATTGCCATTACAAGCAAATGGTTATGGTTGCATGTTACATTTTAATCACATTCCAGTTACTTGACACTGTGGAGTGTTAAACCAATACAACCCCCTCAATATGAATACTTTCAAATATAGTTAAGGCCCCTTTTATTTACAAATGCATTTGCTCTTGATGGGTTGATTTTGCATATTTATGTTAGATTATTATTGTTGTATTTTAAATTGTTTTATTGTGATATAGGATTTCCTGGTAGTTTTACTGGTACTTGTTTTATTAATATTGTAAGCAACTCTTATGCTCCTTTTGTTTAAACAAACAAACTTGTAATAGTGACAAATCTCTGATATTTTTCCCCATAAGGTTTGAATAGATATGGCTTAGGCTGAAATCTTATGCACACTTATCTAAGAATTAGTCCCACAGAATTTCTAATAGAACTTACTTCTGAGTAGACATGCATAGGATTATGTTGTCAACCATATTTTACTAGCCCGTTCAGACAACACGCTAAACTATGCTGTTTAACCACAAAATGGTTAATAGAATGCATTAACCTTAATGCATTCCATTAACCGTTTTGTGGTTAAGCAGCATGGTTTAGCGTGTTGTCTGAATGGGGCCAATGTCTCTTCTCACTAGTTGTTGCACTCCATTTTGTTTCTGGCCATCACCTGCTCCATTACCAACACCCGCCCCCCTTTGGAATTTCTACTAGCTTTTTATTTACTCCCCCTCCTCCTCCACCCGTATTATTCTCACTGCCTCAGCATGGCTAGTAGAGGAAGAAAATCAAGACTACATATCCCAGCATGCTCAACAAAAGCTTCCCACCCCACCCCCTGCAATAATCAGATAAGGTATTTGTTTCCATCCGCTAATAAAATGCAGCTTCAAACCAGCAGCTCTGTGCAGTTTGTTTTTATTAGCTGTGACAAAGTGCCTTGGAAAGGGGAAATGTGTATATATATTATGCCGACTTTTGGGAAGGATTTTGTCAAACTCCTGCGTGCGCATAATTTCCCAGTCTCGCGCATACACAAAGATGCAGTTCAGCTAAAACCTCAGTTTAAGTATCTGGTTTCTGCAGGGTGCTTACCAATATGAAATATTAAAATTGCTATGTCCTTTCCTGTTCATATTTCTTCATATTCCGTACGGTTGCTCAATTGATATGTAAATAAAGCGGCCCACCACTCCGTAAGCCGCAGCTACCCTGCATTATTTAAGCATTGGAGGCGATGCATCATCCGTTATGTGGCTCATTGGTGGAGTCCTGCTGAGTATTTGGCAATAAAGCCTCAGAGTGCCTCATCAGAAACAGCAGTTGGTCCAGGGGAAGTTCATTTATGCATGAAATATTCACCGAGCAACAATGCAAACCTTAAACATCAGTAATTGTTGGGTTTCTATTGCCGCTAACGAGAGTCTCTAAATTATTGTAAAAGATGGGCCAATTTACAAATTACATATATTTGTCATGCTTTTGTACCTTTAGTGAACTAACCATAATGGTGATAGCAGTTCTCTTTTGAAAATGTGCGCACATTGGCGAAGCCGACTGGCTGGGTAAGGGCAGGCGCCAGGCTGGCTTCAGGAGGAAAAGTGCTCGGAGCACATTGAATGGCTTGTTGACACCGGTGACTTAGCCTTGGAGCAGGGCTGCCACCCGGCCTCTGCTAAAATGTCAACATAGACACTCAGAGATAATAGAAGATTAATTGCCCGGCAATTTGTCTTTGCTATCATTGGTTTATTAATTATATGCACCCCTTCCCTTGGGACCCACTTCTAATCCTCCTAGATCAGGGGTCTACAACCTCAGGCCCAGAGGCTAAATCTCCTCCCCTCTGGGCTTCCCCAAAAGGCCATGTCCCCTTCCCCCACCCCTTTCCCCACAACCACTGGTTTTTGGTGCAGAACCCCCCCTTTTTTTTTAAAGGTTGAGATATCTTTCCTATGGCTGAGTTACTAGCAGTAACCATAACAGCTTTCAGCTAACATATACTGGCAGGTGTCCTCACGCCGCAGCTTTGCTGCTCCTTCCTTTTGAAAACCCACAGTTTCGCTAATGCAGATTGGGGATGGGAAATCCCCATGGTAGGAGGGAGTGCAGGATTTACGGTGGCCTTTTGGCTCATTGGACTTATCTCCTGCCCTCTGCCTGGCCTTCCAGCTCTTCCTATCAGCAGTCGACATCTGCCCCCAAATGCCACCAGCTCAACGCCAAAGCAAGGTCACATGGTGTAAGGCCTATGGTAACCTCACTTCAAAGCAAAAAGTCAGGGTAAGTCCTCAACTTTTGAAATTCACAGCTTCAGAGGGAAATGCCTCATGGTTGTTGTGAGTAAGGAACAGAGAACTTGCGGGGTGCTCACCCTGCGAGTTCGCCAAGCCCTGCTCGTCTGGCCCTTTTCTGAGGAGTCAGACCAGACAAGTGCTCAGGAGGCTCTGCAAGCCTCCCGAGCCCTTGACAAAGAACACTTTCTGGGGCCTCTGGAAAATGTGCAATTGCCCTGTCATGCCTGTCATGCCATTAGTGTGGCCTGGGGGGTTGTGTACTTTCCGGAGGCCCCGGAAAGCACACTTTGCCTTCCCCTTAAAGGCTCTGTTAACCTTGCATAAAGAGAGCCTTTACGTCCCCGATTGGCACATGGGAGGGATGGCAAAGCATACTTTCCGGGGTCTCTAGAGAGTGTGCAATTCCCCCGGCCCGTGCCGGGGGAATTGCACACTTTCTGGAGGCCCTGGAAATTGAGCTTTGCTTTCCCCACATGCACCAATCGGGGCCATAAAGGCCCTTAAGGCCCCAATTGGTACAGGGTGAGGGGATGAAATTTCCCCAAAGCTGGGGAAATTGTAGGTTTTTCCCCTCCACTATAATGTGATTCAAATAAAACATGCAACCATAACCTGGTTCGCTCAATTTGTGGGTTATTCGTGCTCCTCCTCCTTGTCACCATTTTCTAGGCCAGAGTGAGAGGCAAGTGAACAGGTTGCAGTGGAGAAAAGCAGGAGCAACTCCAGGGGCTTTTGACCACAGGCCCCTGCTGGGGTGTGCGCCTTTGGCAGCTGTCCAACCATGCCTACCTTAGACGCTGGCCCTGCACCCATGTCCTTAGGCATGTTTGGAGACTCACAGTGTGAAAGTCTGGATCCATGTGGCATTTGCTTCCTGTCATTACAGCAGGGAGGGGGATGCAGTCACTATGAAAATGCCAAAGTGATATATCAGTTTTCAGGAAGATCTTCTGTGCTAGAGCTGCAGGTCCTATGCTTACTTGGGAGGACGTCCCATGCGAATTAGTGAGTCTTAATCTCAGAGTAAACATGCATGAGAGCAGGTTGTATGATTCTCCAAGCAGAATTTCTCCAAAAATCTGGGTAGAAGTAGGAATGGCCAAAACAAGGAAATCCAATCCTTCTTGGGCTCAATGGGTTTCCCTGGAGCTCCCTGCCTTGGCTTGCATTTGTGTGCTGAGCCACAGGCTTTTCCCCATAATCTGGGGAATTTCTCAGGGCTTTCATCTTCTTCTGAGATCATCATTTACTCAAATTGCAGCTGCAATTTGCACAAGTTGTGGCTGTAAATTGCTTAATTTTGTGCAAATTTCACCTGCAATTTGCGCAAAATTTGCAATTGCCGTTGCAATCTGCGCAAACAACAGCCAAGATTTGTGCAAATTTCTGGCCACAATTTGTGTAAATAGCAATGGGGGAAATAGAAATTTGCAAGCTGGCCCCTTTCATATGGATTGAGTAGGGCCAGTTCATGGATTAGCGAGACGAGGTCTGGGTGGCTGAGCTGCTGAAATTTCAGTGAACGTCACACCCCCAGATGAATTCCGTTGACATCACTAGATGGAGGGCATGATCTGAAGGAGGAAAGGAGCAGTTGAGGGGGGATTAAGCTTCCCCTGCCCACTGCTTATCGGCAATCCCTTTCCCTCAACACTTTCATCCTGCACACACACATGCAGACTGGGGGAGGCAGTGGGTGACTGGGAGCGACTGGGAGCTGCAAGGAAAAAAGAGACAACAGTAGAAAAGTTCCATCCACTACTTCTCCAGATGCTACTTCCCTTCTTCAAAATGCTTCCTCCTCTGATGCTTCGTGATAGCTTGGGAGGGAGCATAGTTCCATGGCAGGAGGTCCCAGGTTCAATCTCTGGCATCTCTAGCTAAGCCAGGGTGTTGCAACTCTTTCAGCCTGACAACCATATTCCACTTTGGGGATGCCTTTGGGGGGGGGTGCATTCCATTGGAGGGTGGGGTCAAAGTGGAAGGGTCCCAAAGACTGAAAATACTAGTGCTGTGGTGAAAATTGGTCCCACATTTTTTTCAACCATTCCCGTTCAATTTATTTTATTATTCTTTATTTTATTACATTTTTATACTGCCCAATAGCTAAGGTTCTTTGGACAGTTCAAAATTAAAGTACAACATGACAAGACATAACATAAAACTAAAAAGTTTAAAAGTACCACATAAACCCAAAGTAAAACCCAGCAGCAGTTGCACCCCTGGGGAAAGGCTGTGAGAAAGGGGAGGGTTTCCTAGAGGTTGAGGGGCCACTGCAAAGAAGGCCCACCATTGAGGTTCATCATGGCGACATTCCGTTCATTTTAGCCATGACCAGCAAGACCTCCCCTGAAGAACTTAAATGTCATCTGGGTTTGAATAAACGAAGGCGGCCTGCTAGGTATCCTGGTCCCAAGTTGTTTAGGGCTTTATATGATAAAAGCATACCCTTGTATGTGGCTCAGAAGCTAATGATAGAAAAGACATTGCTTTCAAAAAGAAATTCAAAGGAGAAGAAAATTTCGGAGACATTCTCATGGGTGGGGTTCAGGTTTCTTGTGCTTATCTTACTTATGATGTGTCAGAGGAATGCGTCTGAGTGTGCCGTCCTTCACTGTACAATCACGTCTCCAACAGCCTGTAACCTTCTTGGCTTCCCACAATTCAGTTAAAGCCCAGGGGAAGACATCATGAGTTAACTCCTCCCCAAAGGCCTTTTTTTCAGATCAAGATGTGCAGGCAGCCTGGGAGGCTGCAGAGCAATGGAGAGACAGGTAATACAAAGAAAATATTCACACAGCACCTTCAGCCATATCAGTCGATAAGCTCAGAAACACAACCAAAATAAATTGTAAAAACCTATAAAATGCCCCAAGAATGAGGCAGGAAAAAATGGAAACCTCTTTAATGAGGGAAGGAAACCTTCAGGAAATTGAAGGACAGGTTTTGGCACAGCAGTCGCTCCACCACTATTCTTGAGCCGCATGCAACACTGCCCCCATCGCACCTGCATTGTGGGGGATACAAAATGGGGGCCAGGCTGATGCTGTTGCCACTTCTGTGTTTGAATGACTGGAGAAATTGGCACTTTGGCAGGCACTGGGGGTGCGGTGGCTGAAGTGTAGCGGGAAGGCGCATGACAGCAGAGAAAGCTGAACATGCTCTTCCATGCCTTATTGAACTGCATCCTTCATTCTAGGAGTCAAAGAGTACATTATCTTAGGGTCAAGAGCATGATGGTTTTTGAAAAGCAGAGGAAGAGGAGGCAGCCCGATCCAACAAGCAATGCCTGTGGATGCATCATAGTTCTCAGCATATTGGGGGGATTCAGTCATGCCGTCTGACTGCGCAGATCTGGAAATAAAAGAATGATGAATGTTAAACTGAGGGGGGACCTAATCCAGCGAAAGAGCCGTGTTATGAGAACGCTTCATTATTCTTTCCTTCTTTCTCACTCGTTTCATTCCCTCCACAGGGATCGTCCTGAAGTGGAGCTTTAACTGCTCAAGTTGCCTTTTCCACTGTGATAGTCAGCAGATGAAGCTCTTCACATTTAAGCATAATGGTGCCAGAGAGACCGACTGCTTCTCAGAGTTATGACCTATAAATGTCGCTCCTGTGTCAGAGGGAGACTGAGCCAAGATGCTGAAGTCTGCAGAGGGTTTCCCTGACAATTCACACAGGCCATTAAAGTTACTCTTCTCTCCCCACTACCACCACCACCACTCTTCGTCCCTGCTGCTTCCGCCTGAGCCCTTACGCATCGCCCTTTATGCCAAGATTATTTGTTTCACTTTGGATGCTCTCCGAATGATTTCGCAAATTACGGGCATTGAATTCTCTACTGCTGTTATGTGCCGCTGCTATGGGGTAGCGTATGCAGCTTCTCTGCAGATTCCCATTCTATTGGCCAGCAGTAGCCTCCAAAAGACTCATATATCTACAATTATTGTCCCTTGCCATGTATATATGACATTTGACATTTCCAAGTCACTTCACAATACTTATCACTCTCACCTTCACAACAACGTCGTTGGTAAGTCTAGACTGATTATGTGTCCTACTTTACAGAAAACAGTCCTCTGTTTGAGGCACTGGCAGAAGGCAGCCATCTTTTTGAAAGCATCCTCAGTTTGAAGAACTGTCCAGGTGGGAATCTACGCTGGTGTTATTGTAACGTTTTGAATGGGTTACTGTGACGCACAGCATCACGTGACCCTGGGTCTCCAACGTTGTAAATGAGTTCTACTTAGCGGGTCTATTTCTTAGTTCCAGCGTGGCTGCAGATTCATGTGCCTCGTCGTACCGGTAATTCTCCTCTCCCTTTCTCAGAGCTGCTGGGTTTGCTCTGCCCACTTCCTGTTCTCCTTCCTTCGCCCCGTTTGCTATCTTATCTGCTACAGCAGATAAATCACACCAGCATTATACTGTGCAGTCACTGACAATTGCATGCAAAGGACTCAGAAGTTTTCCACCTTAGAATCTGCTTTTATTGTGAAGTACTCCCATGCATCCTGCCTTAAAATTTGAATCAAATTGGGTCATCAGTTGATTTTTTATGATTTTTTTTAACATTTCCCCCCCCCCTTTGCAAAAGAGCTGAGGAGTGCTCAAAGGATTGCTGTAGCTCCGTGCAGGAAAATTAACAAGGGTCTCTTGCTCCCAGTCCAAAACTCATGACCAGCGGGGCTTAAATAGGGCTGCTGCTAAAACGTTTCAATTTGGTCTCCTATCCCAACCCTAACCAGACCCAACCCTGCTTAGCTTCAACAAAGTGGCTGGCTCCTATGCACTCAGGCTATTCCCTGGGACCTGCATCAAGATGTTTTGGGAGGGGGTTTGTGTGTGTGCTTATGACTATTGCCCTGCACTGCTGGCTAGGAATGAGGCAGGCAGTGGGCGGAGCAAACCCAGCAGCTCAGAGCAACCCAGAACAACGGAAAGGATTTAACCATGTGCCCTGCAGTAACGTTACAGCTAAACGTAAGTCACGCTAGTGTGACCCGTGATTCAGAGAACCGATACAGAGAACCACGTTAGAAAGGGACACTAGCAACGTTATAAGACTAGTGTAGAACCCCCCTAGGTCAAGTCTGATTTAAAGATAAAGAACCATATGAAGGGAGAGTCCAGGAGCTTTGAAACTGCCCATAAACAGTAAGTACCTGGAGTGCAGACTGAGCAGGCAGGCACACAGGACACCTGTGCCTCAGCTAGACCTAGCGGTCTAGCAGGATGGAGGGGTGAAGATCCCACAATATTTTTATCGTGAGATCTCCCCCTCTGTTACACGTGGAGCGCGATGACCTCAGAGGGAGAGCAGCACATGAGCACTCATGCGAAAAAGGTAACTCCTTTTTTAAAATGAATATTTTCCCCACTCCCCCCACCCCAACCCTGATGGGTGCAGAGCTCCTGAGGAGCTCTGTGCCCCATGTGCAGGTCCCAGCTCCTCCCGAGGAACCGCGAGGAGCTGGGGCGAACCACAATGCCAGGCCACATGTTCCACGGTCTCGGGCTCAGCTCATGAGCATGGAAAAACCGGGCCTAAAGCAGAGGCCGAGATCCCGGGGCAAGGGAGGGATCATCCCTCCCTGATCCCAGGATCCCCTGTGTATCATGTGGACACACAGGGATGATCCCAGGGATCACCCCGGAATAAAGCCCCGTCTAGCTAATGCCCAGGTTACACTCTTCCCCACTGGATATATTGTATTTCTATTAAGTAATCATTTCAAAATATGCATCATATGCAAATTGTACACAAATCTATATCCTCTTTTGGGTTGGTTGTTGTTGTTGTTTTGATGATGCATTTCCTCTTTTTTGGTGATAAGTACATAGGTCTCTTGTCAAGAGAGTTCTCCCTGGTTTATTTGATACAGGGCCTATTCATATGACATGCTAAGCCATGGTTAGTAAGCACGTTTAAACTGTGGTTATGTAGCCGCCATGGTTAGGAATGTGTCACACAACACACTAAGCCATAATGTTTACCTCAAAATGCTTAACCACCATGGCTTAGCTTGTCAGCTGACCAGAGTCAATGGCTTTTTGCCGTACAATGCAAAAATATTTATTTTCCATAAATATTTACAAGTGGTCCAGTAAGATATAATTCTGTTTACACCATGCTCTTTGCTGTGTTATATTTCTGTATTTTTGTTTTGCTTGGATTTATTTTTGATACTTTCCCATAAACTCTGTGTTTGGGTGGGGAATCTTCTTTCAGATGTAAAAGCAGAACATAATTATTTTTATTAATGGATATATAAAAAATGTTCCCAGTTTAGGAATGGAGGCTGCAACAAAATGGCTTGTCCAAGGCTGCACAATGAGCATGGAGGGTGGCAAACGTGTCTTGAGATGACCCTAAACTGAGCGCCCTCTGAAGGAACTCACATCCTGCTCCTGGATTTCCTGTCGACAGCTGGTTGGCTGCTGTGTGAACTCTTGGTCTGATCCAGCATGGCTGTTCTTACATTCTTTTGTTCTTAATTCTAAAACTGCACTTCTTTCATAAACAGAATTTGAACAGTTTAAAAACAATACAGAGTAAAATCAAAATGATAAGATACATTAAATTACAGAGACCTACAAGCAATACAGAAGAACTAAAATGGAGCAACATCCACACATTGGCAGGAGAAAGAACTAAAATAAGTAAGGCAGGCCAAAAACCTTGAAAAATAGAATCGTCTTTACTGGCAAAAAGAGAGGAAGATAGCCAAGTTTCCCTAATTTTAGCTCTCCTCCTGAGAAAGCCCGCTCTGATGTCCCAGCCTATCTTTCCCCTGAAGGCAAATAAACACTAAACAAGTCCTCCAACAAAAAATGTAGTGGCTCCTAGGAAAGAAGACCAGGATGACACATTGCCAAAAAGAGGAAATGCATCACCTCCCAAAAACAAAACAGAGATTTGAATAAAATTCACATGTGCTAATTCATATAAATAAATGCAAATTTAGAAATAATTAATATATCTTAAATATAAATACAATAAATCTCACCGTCATGTGGAGGAAGATGACCTGGTATCTGTATTATTTGCCTTTTGTCTTGGTGCTGTTGTTGGACAACTTCAAGACCCCTGTTCTCCCTTCTTATTCTTGCTTATCTTTAAACCAGTCTTGGGTTGGACAGCCCTTCCAAGGGAAGATGCCTTCAAAGAGATGCGCATTCTCTGGAAGCCTTTCAAATAGAAGTTTGTCTTTTGTAAAGTAGGACTCAGCATCACCCTAGAGAATATAGTCTTTCAAGTAGCCTGGTCCCAACCCATGTACAGTATAGGTAATAATCAATATGCTAGGCCAGCTCTACCATTAGGCAAAGTGAGGCAGCCGCTACCTCAGGCAGCTTATTTGAAGTGTGGTGAAAGAGCAACAAATTGTTAATTATTTAATTTGTTGTTGTTGTATTTGTTACTCCCAGGGGGAGGCGCTTGTGGGATTTTCTGACTCAGGTGCCAAAATAACATGAAAGTGGAGGTGTCTGTAGCCTTAAATAATATGCACCTTGATTAGGGATGTTCAAGAAATCCTCAACAGAATCAAACAAGTTCAAATTTCTATGAATCTGACCTGTGAATTCCACAGTGGTTTTTTAGGGGTGTGGGGAAATGCTGTGAAAATTCGCGTTTGTCGGATGAAATTCTTATAGATCTCTAAGAAAAGGTATGATTTTTTAAGGATATTTTTAACAATGTTTATTATGTTTTAATTGAGTATTATGTGTTTTATTTTTTATTGTTGTTCCCTGCCTCGATCAAAATGGAAAGGCGGGCAAGAAATAAAATTATTATTATTATTATTATTATTATTATTATTATTATTAAACAAAAGACACTTGACAAACTACGAGACACAGAATGGATTTAATAAAATCTGTATATCTCTAACCTCGAATATCACAAGGGCGGGTAGGTGGTGGATTTGCTGATCCACCTGAGGTAACAAAGTATCTTGGTCCAGCCCAGAGTCCAGGGACAGATCTACACTAAGCTGGATATACCACTTATAAACGTTTTTTATTGTGTATTGAGTCTTATCTCACCCCATGACGCTTGCCTTGTAACATTGTATCACTTACCCTTTCTGTCGTTTTATTTTCTGATCTTATCCATATAAGTCGTCGCATTTTCTCTTATGTGGCCGATTGCATCGTAAGAAACCTTCCTTTTTTTTCATATGCTTTCTTTTAGCCAATCACCTTCTTCTGGGCATGTTTCCGCCCAAAGTAGCAGCAGTTTTTCCTCTTTCTTGCCTCATTTCTTCTTTGCAGCCACATCCTCCCTCCCCCCTTCCACGATTTGCATGTTTATGGGCATTGTTCTATATGTGTTTACTCAGAAGTAAGACTCCCTCTGTTCAATGGGCTTTCCTCAAAGGTAAGCCAGCATGTGATGTTAGCAGTTGAAATCAATGGGATTTACTTTGGAGTAAGGGAACCAGCACACCTGTAGTTCATGAACATGAAGATGCTGGCAAGCAGGGAGGGAGACTCCAGGCAGGGTTAGTGGATTTACTTTACTCAAAAGTAAATCCCATTGATTTCAACTGCTAACATCACATGCTGCCCCTTGGTCTGTGCTTAGGAAAAGGGTGCAGAAAGAGGGAAAATCTTTCCAGCCACCCCCCTTCTCTCCCTTTCTCTCCCCTCCAAGCACAGTCCAAGGGACAGCAGGTCATGTTAGCAGTTGAAATCAATAGGATTTACTTCTGAGTAAAGTAAATCCCCTAACCCTGCCTGGAGGCTGGAAAAAGGGAAATCTTTCCATCACCACCCTTCACCATTTCTCCGAGGAGGAGGAGGGACAATGGAAGAAAAGAGGAAGTGGGAGGAACAAATAGCAGATGGGGACTTGAGAAAATAACGTTTAAAAATACATTATGTGGCCCAGATCAGCGCATATCTACCAGATAAGACAATGGTAAGAAACGTATTAATAAATACATGTGCCCAGGGACGTTTAAAATTGTTATGAAACAATACGTTTACTGACTCAAAATAAGACGTAACATATACCTGTGTAGATCCGCTCCAGGAAGTTAAAGTCCTGGACTCAGAAAGCCAGGAGCAGTTCTTCTCCCCCAACCTTAATCCATTCTCCTTTGGTGGTCTAACTTCCTGTTTCCCTTCAGAGTCATTGTCATTCGCACAGTTCTTGGTGTTATGCTGGCAGATCTGGCCGTGGTAGGGGACATTCCCTGTTACATCTTGGCTCCAAAGCTCTTCTGCCAAGCAGCCTCACCTTCCCTGGAGGCTGGGAGGGGGGAGGGTCCTTCCAGAGCAGACAACTGCCACTTTGCCAATCTTTCGGAGTCACATGGCTGACAAAGGGCTTGAGGCCATTCTATGCAGGCATTTGGCTCAGGGGGACGCAGTCCATTTTTCAACCCCTTGACTGGGGGATGTGTTGAGGAGGAAGGGGGGCAGTGAGACAGGGCTGGTGTTCTATTTGTGACGGCCACCCAGGACTGCCAGCACTTCTGCTAATGCACACTGAACAGCTAAATCATACATTATTGATTTGTCAGACGTATTTGCATATAAATAAGCATGATCATTCATACAAACGGTAATGTTGTTGTTCTCCCTTTAGTGTTGTGATCACAGATGAATAGCTCCAGTTAGACACAATGCAAGGCCGACTTGTACCAATGGCGACACAGTAAGCCGCTGATTTAAAACTACATTTATTGGAGAATGTAAGTGTGACAGCCTACTGGTGGATTCAGGGATAATTAGTCTAAAAGACAAGATAAATGAATCCTGAAAGTGGTATTGTGATGAAGAAATGATCCCCCTCCATGCTAGTAAAGCTTTGATGGCAGACATGCCACAAATGATAATT
This sequence comes from Elgaria multicarinata webbii, assembly GCF_023053635.1. Taxonomy (NCBI): domain Eukaryota; kingdom Metazoa; phylum Chordata; class Lepidosauria; order Squamata; family Anguidae; genus Elgaria; species Elgaria multicarinata. The sequence goes on from NC_086171.1 coordinate 189,102,992, forward strand.
AAGTGGAACACACAGGGAGCTTCGGCTATTTGGCGGTATAAAAATGCAATAAATAAATAAATAATGTTTCAATTGTATTTTCAAAAGGAACAAAAAAATACTCTCTCTCTCTCTCTCTCTCTCTCTCACACACACACACACACACACACACAGAGAGAGAGAGAGAGAGAGAGTTTGTTAAATAATTTGCCTCCTACCCAGCCCAGGAATTATGAAAGATGATCTAATTTACAACACAAACCGTGAAGCATGTGACAAATTTCTTGCTTCCATTTATATATTTCTTTTGTCCATTTCACCCTCAAGGCATCTGCTTGTTGTTTTAAAGCTGAGCCAATACAGGTACTTTTTTTTCAATTAGCTTTTCTCAGGGCCTAATCTAGACAAATCTATAGGCCAGCACAGAACACTGACCCATGAAAATTATCTCTGCTGTATTAATTCCTTAAACTCCCCAGATCATGCTGTAAGATCGCTTCCCAAGCATCAGCACTATGTAGTGAGTAAATCTCGAAGCTCCCCCCTTTGGCGTGTGTGTGTGTGTGTGTGTGTGTGTGGTGGTGGTGGTGGAAGACACATTATAGCCTGTGCAATGCAAGGGAAAAATTGCTCACTAACACTTCATTTTAATTGTCCCAAATTAGAGCTGAAGACTTACAGAAGTGTGTGTGACAGGCAATGAATACCAAATGAATTCATTAGGATCAGTGCAGTTAAAACGAATAACTAACAAAACTGTAACAATGGGGACTCCGCGCCTTTGCCTGTGTGCTAAAGTACAAAGCGCTGAACACAGTGCTTGTATTCTTTTCTTCAGTGGATTCTAATGCATTCATACACACACTATTTTTAAAAGAGGCATCTTCCCTAAATTGCTCTACGTCTGGTCCTGTGCAAGAGTGCAATAATGTAAAAATTGAAGACTTCACATGGCATACAAATCCTGTTCTGAGTTTTAAATGGTTTGGCGCAACCCAGAAACTGGGGGGGGGGGGGGGGGAGTGGTTCATAAATGTAAGGATAATAACATATACTAGATTGGATAACATACTACATAAAAATGCAGAGGTAAATGAGAGAAGGGTTCTCCAGGCAAAAGTGATAGGCAAACACCAAGTATAACAGGAAGTGATTCAACGAACTGATATTTCCTCTTATGTGACTTCCTGTTATAGGAGCTTTCAGATACCATTGCTTTTTAGGCAGCTTACCCATCACTGTCAATCATGCTTGTCCATTTGTACAAGAAGTTATCATAATGAGAATGGGAATATTTGTAGAATTCACTAGCAATATTCTTCTCCCTGGATTTTTCCAGGATTCGTTATGTATAGGAGAGTTACTACACCAATGAAAAGACATTAACTTTCCATGATTTTATGTGAAATATCTGGACAAATGTCAAGCTGTGGTGATCCCAAGAAACCTCACGATAAAAGACAACTGTCTTCTGAAGAACGACTATGAATTTGTCCAAATTCCATAGAAACAGCCACTTCACTTGACACAAACTGTAAAAGGCTCTAAACTGTGACACTTGAGTGCCAAGTCACACATTACTGCAATGTATCCATGGGCTTACATTTTCCTGCATACTGGCTTGGAAATGGAGAATCATAAACAGGGCTGCCTTCGATTTATGGCGGAAGTTTGCGCCGGTTGTGCTGCTGCCGCCGCGAGCACGGTTGCGCAGCCACACCGGCCTGATTGCCGCGGCTTTTTTTTTCGCTCGCTGCACGGTTTGCGCACGTCCGAAAGACCGCAAACTTGCGCAGCCGTCAGCGATGCCGCCGCCGGCCCTGGCGGCGGCAGCGGCGGCAGTGCCAGTGCCAGCTGAAGTGCTGCTGGTGCTGTTGAGGGTCAACATTGATGCGCTCACTTCCTGATGGGGGTCGTGGCGGGTGTCATATGACCCGAGGTCAATCGTCTGCATGGCCACTCTGTGCCTACATCTCCCATCATGCCTCTGAGGTGTCGGCGGCGATGACCGCCTCTGTGCCCTGTGCCCCATCCCAAGGAGCCAACCCACATCTGGCCGTAGCCATGGCAGCAGCCCACAAACAGCTCTGCCCTCTGCCAGCCTGGTACCCACACTAACAGGCAGCGTACAGCACCGCCATTATGCGGCCACGGTAGCTGCCCACCGCAAGGAGTCACCAGCCACTTTTGCGGTCCTCCGTTCCTGCGCAAACTGTCACTGGGGAAATAAAAAAAAAAAGCCGCTCCGCCGCGCTGCCCCAGCTGGCGGACTGCGCGCAAATGGCGGAGGCGGCTTGACCGAAGCCGCTGACCACTCCCCCTTAGCACGCCTTTTCCTGACCAGTGCCGACCGCAGTGACCTCACATCCTCCCACACGTACTCCGAATTACCGCGGGACAGCAGGAAAAGGCGCACTACAACTCACTTTTTTAAAGTCGGGAGAAAGAGGCTTCACCGCGGGATAACGGCGGATCCTCGTGAACGTCATCTGGAAGCCTCGACGTGGCTGCGGAAGGTAACGCGCGCTAGAGCCTCGTCTAGTAACGCCCCTAGTGAATGCTCTCCAAATGGTTCAAGATGAGGAACTGCAACTCTGCCCATCTGCCAACTTCCTAGGAACCCAGGAAACTCCCTTATACCAAATCAGACCTAGATGGACCCATCCAGCTCAGTATTATCTACTGAGAGGCAGCATACCCCCCAGGATTTCAGACAGGAGTCTTTTTCCAGCCCTACTCAGAAATGCCATGGATTGAACCTGAAGTCTTCTGCAGGCAAAGCAGGTGCTCTACCACTGAATCACAGAATCATAGAATAGCAGAGTTGGAAGGGGCCTACAAGGCTATCGAGTCCAACCCCCTGCTCAATGCAGGAATCCACCCTAAAGCATCCCTGAAAGATGCTTGTCCAGCTGCCTCTTGAAGGCCTCCAGTGTGGGAGAGCCCACAACCTCCCTAGGTAACTGATTCCATTGTCGTACTGCTCTAACAGTCAGGAAGTTTTTCCTGATGTCCAGCTGGAATCTGGCTTCCTTTAACTTGAGCCCGTTATTCCGTGTCCTGCACTCTGGGAGGATCGAGAAGAGATCCTGGCCCTCCTGTGTGTGACAACCTTTTAAGTATTTGAAGAGTGCTATCATGTCTCCCCTCAATCTTCTCTTCTCCAGGCTAAACATGCCCAGTTCTTTCAGTCTCTCTTCATAGGGCTTTGTTTCCAGACCCCTGATCATCCTGGTTGCCCTCTTCTGAACACGCTCCAGCTTGTCTGTATCCTTCTTGAATTGTGGAGCCCAGAACTGGACGCAATACTCTAGATGAGGCCTAACCAGGGCCGAATAAAGAGGAACCAGTACCTCACGTGATTTGGAAGCTATACTTCTATTAATGCAGCCCAAAATAGCATTTGCCTTTCTTGCAGCCATATCGCACTGTTGGCTCATATTCAGCTTGCAATCTACAACAATTCCAAGATCCTTCTCGTTTGTTGTATTGCTGAGCCAAGTATCCCCCCATCTCAAAAAAGGAGCTGTTGTATGGCGTACCACAAGGTGCCATCCTATCCCCAATGCTGTTTAACATCTACATGAAACCGCTGGGAGAGATCATCCAGAGGCATGGGGCGGGGTGCTATCAGTATGCTGATGACACCCAAATATATTTCTCTATGCCTTCAATAACAGCATCAGCTAAGGATAGTGTGTCTCCTCTGAATGAATGCTTGGAGGCAGTAATGGGCTGGATGAGGAAAAACAAACTGAAGCTGAATCCAGACAAAACAGAGGTGCTTGCTGTCAAGGGCTCTGACCTAGGTTTGGAGGTGTGTCAGCCAGTTCTGGATGGGGCTACACTCCCCCTGAAAGACTGTGTTCGCAGTTTGGAGGTGCTCCTGGATCCGTCACTCCAAATGACAGCCCAGATAGATGCGACGGCCAGGAGTGCCTACTATCAGCTTCGGCTGATACACCAGCTGCGCCCCTTCTTAGAGTCAGAAGACCTAAAGACAGTAGTGCACGCGCTGGTAACCTCAAGGCTTGACTTCTGCAATGCGCTCTACATAGGGCTACCATTGTACCTAGTTCGGAAACTTCAACTAGTTCAAAATATGGCAGCCAGGTTGGTCACCGGTACACCTAGGGATGACCACATTACACCAACATTAAAATCACTCCACTGGCTGCCAATTAGTTTCCGGGCAAAGTACAAAGTGTTGGTCATTACCTTTAAAGCCCTAAATGGTTTGGGTCCAGGTTACTTGCGGGATCGCCTTCTCCCATATAGTCCGCCCCGCACACTCAGGTCCTCTGGGGTGAACTTACTTCAGTCAGCTAAATCTAGGCTGACATCAGTTTCCCAGAGGACCTTTTCTTCTGTCGCCCCCAGATTGTGGAATGGCCTGCCGGAGGAGATTTGTAAAATTAACTCTATGTGTGATTTTAAGGCAGCTTTAAAGACTAGCCTTTTCCGGCAGGCCTATCCAGATCAATGTTAAATCATGAATTTTTAAGATGTATTGATTCCTGTTCTAATGTTGTTCCCCGCCTCGATCTAAAAGGAGAGGCGGGTAAGAAATAATTTTTTTTTTATTATTATTATTATTATTATTATTATTATTATTATTATTATTATTGTAACTGAGCTATGGTCCTTCACTCAGGGCAAGGCAGGAAAAAAATCACGTAGACCTATGGTCCGATTGGAGTCCACCAGGAGAAGAGCCTTCAGTGTGGTGGCCCCTTTCCTATGGAATTCCCTGCCATTTGAGGTCAGGCGGGCACCAACATTGTGTTGCTTCCAGCACCTCCTGAAAATGCCAGGAAGCTTTCGTAGAGTAACTGGCCACGGTTATACCAGAACTCAGGTTTTATCAGAATTCTCTTCTTTTAAAAATAGTAATTTTGATATTGTGTTTTTATGCTTTTATTTTATCTGTTGTTCACAGCTCCAGAAACTTCTGGATATGCAGCAGTGTATAGATATTGTCAAGAGCAGAGACACCACACTGACAACAAAGGTCCGCATAGTTAAAGCAATGGTATTCCCCGTAGTAACCTATGGCTGCGAGAGCTGGACCATAAGGAAAGCTGAGCGAAGGAAGATAGATGCTTTTGAACTGTGGTGTTGGAGGAAAATTCTGAGAGTGCCTTGGACTGCAAGAAGATCAAACCAGTCCATACTCCAGGAAATAAAGCCAGACTGCTCACTTGAGGGAATGGTATTAAAGGCAAAACGGAAGTACTTTGGCCACATAATGAGAAGACAGGATACCCTGGAGAAGAGGCTGATGCTAGGGAAAGTGGAAGGCAAAAGGAAGAGGGGCCGACCAAGGGCAAGATGGAGGGATGATATTCTGGAGGTGACAGACTTGACCTTGGGGGAGGTAGGGGTGGCAACGGCCAACAGAAAGCTCTGGCGTGGGCTGGTCCATGAAGTCACGAAAAGTCGGAAGCGACTGAACAAATAAACAACAAACAATAGATATTGTCAATCAATTGAATGAGAACCAATGTGGTGTAGTGGCTAAAGTGTTGGACTGGGAGTCGGGAGATCTGGCTTCTAGTCCCCACTCGGCCATGAAAACCCACTGGGTGACTTTGGGCCAGTCACAGACTCTCAGCCCAACCTACCTCACAGGGTTGTTATTGCAAGGATAAAATGAGGAGGATTATGTACACTGCCTTGGGTTCCTTAGAGGAAAAAAGGCAGGATATAAATGCATAAATAAATAAATAAATAAATAAATAAATAAATAAATAAAGAAGTCTTATTTTGTGTGAGTTAACAGAGAGACAAAGAACCCATGGCTTGGCACTGAAAAGTAATTCCACAGCTGAGCCTTGGGAAGGCCCAGCTAAAAATGTAAGCATTACCCAAAGTCCTTGGCCTGTGTCTTCAAAATACAGGCTTTTTGATGGAAGGCTGTGAAATTAAGCACTTCCTGGAAAAATAGTGGCCTTAGCCAGACCTAGCGGTCTAGCTGGATGGAGGGGTGAAGGTCTTGTGAATTTTTCATCGCGAGATCTCCCCATCAATTCACACGTGGCACACGACAACTTCAGAGGGAGGGGTGTCACGCCTGCCATTTGGAGGGGGGTTAAAGGGCCAGCAGCACACGAACGCTCATGCGCAAAGGGTAAGTGATATTTTTTTAAAAAAAATAATTACTTTCCCCGCTCCCCCCATCCCAGCCCCAATGGGCACAGAGCTCCTGAGGAGCGCTGCACCCCATGCACGGGTCCCAGCTCCTCAGGAGGAATCGTGAGGAACTGGGACAAACTGCAACACCTAGCCACACGTTCCATGGTCTCGGGCTCCGCCCAAAACCATGGAAAAACCAGGCCTAAAGGCTAGGGCAAGATCCCAGGGCAAGGGAGGGATCACCCCTCCCTAATCCTGGGATCCCCTATGTGTCATGTGGATGCACAGGGACAATCCTGGGGATCACCGCGGGATTTCACCCCGTCTAGCTATGGCCAGTGTCTGGAAAAAGAAGAGGTAGAGTCTGTGTATGCCAGCAAGGAGATAGTTCTTTTTAGATATGCACATTGAATAAGAACATGTACAGTCAGAAACTATATTTGAGGGAAGGGGAGAATGTATCACACAAAGTATAGCAAAAGCTTCAAAGTACAGCAAAAGCTACAAAAGTAGGAGTAATAAGTGAAGTTAATTTCAGATACATTGAATGTCTCACTTGTTCTTTATTTCAGTGATTTTAACATTAAGATGTTATGTAGAACAGATTTGTCTTAATTGTGTGCTGTACAATCAGATATGTGACCAAGGCTATGTTCAGGTGGGCACACCCCCTTGGTGCTCAACACGACCTCTTGGGGGCCGCCCATGTTGTCCTCCTTCATGGTTTCTAAAATATGGTCACCCTAGATAAGGGAGCAGCTGGGGAAACGATCCACTGAGCAAGAGCTGCCCATTTCCGGCCTATTTTCTTCTTTGTCCTCCAGTAAGAGTGCAGTTCTCCCTCATCATTCCAGCATTAATGAAATCCTTTGTGTTGCCAGCTTTTCTCTTAACGATCTGCTTTTGGGAAAGTGATACCATCCTGGAAAGGTCAAGTAAAACATACTCAGTGTGAAGATCATGTTTAGCGGGCAGCCTCTGCGTCCACTCTTGTCTGTTTGCAAACTCTCCGCACTGCATATCATCATGTAATTGAAATAATGCCTATTGACAGAGACTTGAAAACAACTGCTCAATTTTCCTCTAAATTCAATTAAACTTCGTTTATTCTGGGGATCGATCCAATTAAAAGGGGGGACATTTCAGCCAGTCCAGGCCACACTATCCATCTTAACACACTGTGTCTATCACGGCAATGCAATAATTTCTCCAATCAATGCTTTAAAAGCATTTAGCAGTCTCGATAATGAACTTTTGTCAAAATAGCCTTACAAAGCAATAAATGAGCAGATTAATATGTCATCATAAAGCTATGAATGGTTTAACACTTTGAAAGGGTAGCCTAGTAAATTATAGACAACCTTTTTTTAAAAAAAAATATTTATTATCAGAAAGAATATTTATTATGATAATTTTGCATCATGGTATTGGCATTCAGGCATCTAAGAAGTCAGAAAGCGTTAGAATGACACTATTGTTTATTTAGCACCAGAGTACACAGTGTTCTGTGAAATGCAGAGTGACACAATCAGAGATAAAACATGAGACCTTTGCCAGATTTGGGCCTTGCTCCGCTGCCAGTGGGGCAGTGAATCTACTCCAGGTTTCAGTCAGAACCAGCCAGAACTCTAAAGGAGCTATCCAAGGGATATATTCTTTTAAAATCATAATCATAATAGGTATCTAGATATGTGAAGAAGTTGATGGGAAGGTATGATGTTCTGTTGAACTATGAGAGCATTGCTAGTGGAAGAGGGACTCTTTACTTGCTTTTGGAGGGGGCTGTTTGCTTTTAAGAGAGCTCAAAGGTGATAGCAAGGTAGAGGTGTCTATTATTATTATTATTATTATTATTATTATTATTATTATTATTTGCATTTGTATACTGCCCCATAGCCGAAGCTCTCTGGGCGGTTCACATAAGATAAAAACACTTAAAAACAATATACAAAGATTAAAAACCACAAAAACAAGCAAAATACACATACATTTAAAACCACTATAACAACTTTAAAAACAATGAGTGAAAAAACAGACCCACAGCCATTACATATTGCTAAATGCCTGGGAGAAGAGAAGAGTCTTTACCTGGCACAGAAAAGATGACAATGTCTGCGCCAAGCAGGCCTCATCAGGGAGATTGTTCCACAGTTGGGGGGCCACCACAGAGAAGGCCCTCTCTCTTGTCGCCACCCTCCGAGCTTCCCAGGATACACTTGGCTATTTGATTCTGAACTCTTCAAAACTTGAGAACACTTATGATTATGGGATGAGTGTGTATACCACACCAGTGGTGAAACCTTGATCATACCACCTTGGACACTCTGGGTGAAAAAGCCCCACCCTATTTCATCCATCTATAGCAAGCTATTGAAAATATCATTGTGGACTGCACTAACCCCACCCCCTTCCCAAATGTGTACAGCTAAGCCAAGGTCCATCTCTGTGAGCTACCACTATAGGTCCAAATAACTAACTATTTGTATTTGTCTAATTGACATGGCCGTCTTTTCTTTACCATTTTTTTCATAGCAAAGCTGTCAGGATATGTATTTCAGCATGAGGGTGCATCTAATGTATGTCACAACACTGGTTAAGTCAGAAACATTCCACCTCTTGGCTCAACTTGCATTTTGTTCCAGGACATGCTGAGCTTCCAACCCCAAATGGTCCCTTTGAACAAATTAGGGACACCTGAAAAGTAGGACTGGACCTTTGACTCTTGCTTGGTTTCAAAACTTATGGTCACTTCTAGAGATGGGTAATACACAGCCCACGAGCCACATGGGGGTGATTGATTGATTTTGGGAGCCCAGTGCCCTGCTGTGGCACCGTGATAAGATGCAGTGCCCGATGGGTTGGCCCCAAAACCCTTTGAAGGTATCCACACCTCTTCTAAATGAAGAGCTGATCTGCTTGATGGACAAAATCAAAGTGGACATAGCATTTCTCATCACTTCTATATCCACAGTAGCCTAATGGACAGAAATGTGGCACAGGAATCACCTTTGTTTCTGCATCCAATGTGCTCTTCCACAGACAGAGTTTCTAATTCTAGTTTGTGCTTCACATATGGAGGTTACTTTTGAGGTAATCCATCTCTTTTGCTTTCTCCCCCCTCCCTCTCTTGTCTCCTGTGCTGTTCTTTTGAAATTAAAAAAGAATGCTACCCAAACAAGTGAAGGAAGTATTAAAGAATTCAAGCTAAATCCTGATAAATACATTTTAAAAGACATTACCGTCGGAACCATTACAGGGTAATATTAAACTCATTCCTTTTGCACACATCACACACGCACAAAAAAATATATGCTATTACATCTCCTTGCTTCCTTGCTTGTGTCCACCACCCATAAAAAGACGTGTTTGATGCTAAAGGTATTGCTTCAGCTTTAAGGAACTGACACATCAAACATCATTTGGAAAATTTCAAAGGGTTGTTTCAACAGTATCACTTTCTGCCAGTTCCCCTCCTTTTTTCTTTTTCTTTTTTTCTTCCCTTCCTGATGAAGTTTTTAGCCGCTCCTGAAGCCGGCCCTTGTGTTCTTAGCTATCAAAGAGCAATGCAACATCAGCGTCAGAGTTAAACTTAAGGAAAAAAGGATCCCTTTTACTTTGGACATCAGAAAGTCAAATAAAAAGGATGCTGATTTGTGGAATAAAGGGGTGGGATTCCCTGCTGAGTCGATAGGAATCTTCTAACTTAACTCAGTTACGATTTGAATACGTTTGGACCAGATTGGGGAGGGGGAAAGGGAAGGGAGGAAAAATCCATTACTGTTTAGAAAAGCCTCATACAGATTCAAAAGGAAATATGTTAATACCTCCCCACCCCCTAAAAAAGAAGGCACATTTCTGTGTGCATTTCAGAGGCCAGTCGTTAAACCGCCAGCCAGAAGCAAATCAAGAAATTAAATTATGACGACGACGCGTTCTAATTTTGAGCGGTCACTAGGATGTACTCTGGCAAAGCTAAAATACTCGTAATAGCTGTGCCAAATGAGTGGCGTTTCTTTTCTGAACTAAAAAAGTATATCAACAACCTCATTATTATTATTATTATTTATTTATATAGCACCATCAATGTACATGGTGCTGTACAGATTACACAGTAAATAGCAAGACCCTGCCGCATAGGCTTACAATCTAATAAAGTTGTAGTAAACAATAAGGAGGGAAAGAGAATGCAAACAGGCACAGGGTAGGGTAAACAGGCACCGGGTAGGGTGAAGCTAACAGTATAGAGTCAGAACAAACTCAATGTTTAAAAGCTATAGGGAAAAGAAAAGTTTTTAGCTGAGTTTTAAAAGCTGTGATTGAGTTTGTAGTTCTCAAGTGTTCTGGAAGAGCGTTCCAGGCGTAAGGGGCAGCAGAAGAAAAAGGACGAAGCCGAGTAAGGGAAGTGGAGGTCCTTGGGCAGGCGAGAAGCATGGCATCAGAGGAGCGGAGAGCACGAGCGGGGCAATAGTGTGAGATGAGAGAGGAGAGATAGGAAGGAGCTAGGCAGTGAAAAGCTTTGTAGGTCAACAGGAGAAGTTTATATTGGATTCTGAAGTGAATTGGAAGCTAATGAAGAGATTTCAGAAGTGGAGTTACATGGTCAGAGCGGTGGGCCAAGAAGATGATCTTAGCGGCAGAGTGGTGGACAGAGACCAGCGGTCTGATGTGAGACGAAGGAAGGCCAGAGAGAAGAAGGTTGCAGGAGTCCAACCGAGAGATAACCAGTGCGTGAACGAGAGTCTTGGCAGAAGAGACAGACAAAAATGGTCGAATCCTGGCAATATTATACAGGAAGAAACGACAGGATTTAGCTACTGCCTCGATATGAGGAATAAAGGAGAGCGAGGAATCAAATATAAAGCCAAGACTACGAGCTTCCTTGACCGGAGTAAGCGTGACATTGTTGACAGTAAGAGAGAATGAGAGGTGAGGAGAAGGTTAGGAAGAACAAAATCATCTTTCACAGATCAGTAGGGTTCATAATTCAGCGTAGATCAGTTTTTAGAAATGAAGATTCATTCTAAGAAACAGCTTGTGACCCATCAAGCCAAACACAGCCCACTGATCCTCTTGCAGCTCAAGAAAGCACCTATTTTTGCTGCCTTTTTTGAAAGGGGAGGGGGCATCAAACAACTAAAAAAAAAAGTCACAGTAAATTGGAAGTGAGTTGTTCAGCTTGATGGGTCACAAATGGTTCTAGATCTGCAGAATCGATTTCCTGTTCAATGGATAAACTGAGGACTGAGTTGCTGTATCAACAATACTATTACAAATTACAGCCCCCATGGGTCCACTCTGCATGCCTAACAAAGGGTTGAATCCAGATTTGATCATACTCAGAGTATGCTCGTCAATGGGACTTTGATTAGTCATGCATTTGGACATAGGTTATGGCCCAATTCTTCTAGGCTAGTTTTGTGATGTTCATTCTAGGCTGGGAGTGGGGAGAGATTTTGTGTATTTGTGGATGAACAATTTTCATATTGTATTGTTTTTAGTTTACATTTTCATAGTATTTATTTTTATCAGTTTTATTGTGCTGATTATGGTTTATATTGAGTCCCAGCCCCCTGTTATATTAATCAGTGATATCTGTATTATGTGTATGCTTCAGGATTGCTTTTTGCAGTGGGAAGTGACAAATAATAATAATAATAATAATAATAATAATAATATCTGGATCTAACCTTTAATGTACAATTTTAGTATTGCAGAATTGCAAAAGGTTAATCAATAAATAGGAGTTTTCCCAAGCAACCATCTAAACACCAGTGGATTGATAAAGAATGGGAGACTATGATTATGTACCAACTTTACTCAACAAGTGCAACAAGCAAGCACTCCCAATTTTACTTATTTATTATTTATTAATTAAAATATTTGTACGCCACCTTTTAGCCAATAGATTCTCAAGGCAATATACAGTGCAAAGTTTTAAACAATTTAACAGCAATGTTAGAAACATAGGACAGAATCCAATGGAGTGCTTTTGCCCCTACCAATTCTCTTACACCCTCACCAATTTTGTTGCTCAACACTTGCACAATGTTGAGTTAACACTTCCAGGGCAACCTGAAACTAATGGAAATAGTAGTTTCTGGAAGGAGGCAAGTTGGTGGAGCATGTATAAGGGAGCTCCACCAAACTGCCTCCTTCTAGAAACAAGCGTTTCTGCTCATTTCAGGTCTTCATGTCGGAAGCATTAAATCTCCCTTGCATAGGTGTGGGTTGATGGAACGCACTGCTTGCTGAAGGGAATTGGCAAAGCAGAAAGGGGTCAGCAGGTATTCATGCACCCCACCGGATTCTGCCCAAAACAACGAACAATACATAAAAATGGAACCAGTCAGGTTCTCATTAACAAATCATTAAATGTTAAGCAAAACAAACACTTAACTGCTTGCAGAAAGGCAAACACTGTAGGAACTTTTTTAAAAAAACATATTATGGTTTACATTTATCTCCTGTGTGGAAGCCCTTCTAGCTTTTGATAACATTCTGCCCAGAGAGCTTCAGCTATGGGGCGGTATATAAATGTAAATAATAATAATAATAATAATAATAATAATAATAATAATAATAATAATTCCAGTCAAGTGTATTGATCATATATTTCTGACTATGACTCAATGACATAACGTTAACTTAAACATCTGAACCCATACTTAGTGAGATTCTAGTTAGGCTATTTTACTTAAATTGTCCTATAAAATTACCAATTATATACTAAGGATTCCAAGCAGAGAGATTCTTAAATAGTGATTGTATTGTATTATTATTAACCTAAGAACAAAGCATGAGTTAAAACTCTGGGTTGTTTCTCCCTAGGCAATGCAGAGTTCATAGCAAACAATCCAGGAAGAAGACATTCTTGGGTTGTTTTGTAAATTAGAAACAAGGCAGAAGCAGTGAGTGGTCAAAAGGCACTCCAGCATGGCCTGAACAACCCATGGGTTGTTTTTATGTGCAAACCAGGTCAGTTCCTACCCTTAGGAAGTTTCTCTTAACCTTTAGCCAAAATTTGCTTCCTCACAATTTCCACGCAGTAGTTCTGCAACAACAGAGAAAATGTTGGCTTCAACATTCAGTGGGATGAAACTTCAGGGATTCATCAATCCACTGAGCTTTTAGAGTATCAATATAAACATTTACTGGAGATCGCTTAGTCCCACCTCTACCCCCAAACCCCACAACCTTTAATCCATGATCATTACTGGTCACAACTTGCTGAGTTGGTTCAAAACATTTTGCCCAATATATAAAAGTTAATCATGTTGTCTACCACCGAGATGCAGCCACTGCTTAATACAGAGCCTGGGAGCTTTTTTTAAGAAGTACATAGTGATACCACACAGGATTATAGAATGGAATGTGAAGAGCACAAGAATATCCAGCTGAGAGCTCAGAGGCAATAACTGAATTAATTTCCCAAGTGGGCATTTGGCCAGGGCATAAGAGCTAACGTCCCCCTAATCTCACACACACACAAAAAGCACCAGGGGCTCTTAAACAACAACTGCAGGCCTCAGTGGAAATGCTTATTTTAATGTTTCCTCTAAATGCTTCATCCTTTTTTTCCATTTTCCCATTCGTTTCTTTTCCAAACTTTATCCATTGTATGGAGAAGCCAGCGAGATGTAGTGGGAAGGGTTGGAACTGGATAAACATAGGTGCACATTCATTTTTATAACGGAAAATGAAACAAATGTGTCCCGTTCTTTGGATGCATTTTAGTTATAAAAATTAGTAGGAATTCAAACAAATCAGTTCTGAATGAAAACCATTTCTTCTTTTTTGATTCACTTCATTTGATCCATTGCAGCCCCCCCACCCCACCCCATTTCTATTGGGATGAAAAAGTGAAACAATCTGAAAGAGACAGCACAGGGTCCAGAAAAGTTACAGGGAGTGCGGAGACCTTGGGCCCCAGCTAGACAGGGTGATATCCCAGAGATCACCCCGAGATCATCCCTGTACATCCATATGATGCACAGGGCATCCTGGGAGCATGGAGGGATGATTCCTCCCTTTCCCTGGGATATTGCCCTACCCTTTAATCCCACTTTTTCCGCAGTCCCAGGATGATCCCGAGACCGTGGAATGTGTGGGTGGGAATCGCGGTTTGTCCCGGCTCCTTGTGAGTAACTACGAGGAGCCAGGAGCTAGGCAAGGGGCACAGAGCTCTGTGCCCAGCAGGGGTAGGGTGGGGGGAGCGGGAAAATTTATTTTATTTAAAAAAACACTGACCTTTTACGTACAAGTGCTCGTGCACTCCATCTCCTTTAAAAAACAAAAACAAAATGGTGGTCGTGATGTCGTGCATCGCATGTGAACCAGGGCAATGATCTCGCAATCATAAAATCGCGAGATCGTCACCCTTTTACCCCCTCATCTAGCCATGGCCTTGGTCTACCCTGGTTTGCAGGGTTGCTGTGAGGGGGGAGATTAAGAAAGCCCCCAATGTGCAAGTCTCTTATCATAAAAGGTGACAATGTTGGGGGCTCTTCAGCTTAGGAAAAAAGCAAGTAAGGAGGGCACGACAGAGGGGTATAAATTATTTATGGTGTGAAAACAAAATAGGAAGAAATTTTTCTCCCTTCAAATACTTCAGGTACTTGAAAGATTGTTACACAGAGGGGGGGTGGGATCTCTTCTCGATCATCCCAGAGTGCAGGACATGGGCTAATGGGCTCAAGTTACAGGAAGCCAGATTCCAGCTGGACATACGGAAAAACTTCCTGACCGTTAGAGCAGTATGACAATGGAACCATTACCTAGGGAGGTCGTGGGCTCTCCCACACTTGAGGTATTCAAGATAGAGCTGGACAGCCAACTGTCAGGTATGCTTTAAAATGGATTCCTGCATTGAACAGGGGTTTGGACTCAATGGCTTTATACGTCCCTTCCAGCTCAACTATTCTATGATTCTATGATAATACTAGAACCCAGGGTCAACCAATGAAGCTGAATAGTGAGAGATTCAGGACAGATAAATGGAAGTACTTCTTCACACAGTACACAGTGAAAGTATGGAATTCACTACCACAAGTCATAAAGATGGCCACCAACTTTGATGGTTTTAAAAGGGGATTAGGCAAATTCATGGAGGATAAGGCTATCAATGGCTACTAGTCATGATGGCTATATGCTACCTCCATTAACAGTATGCCTCTCAGTACCAGTTGCTGAGTAACATGAGTTGGAGGCTGCCAATGTGTTCATGTCCTCCTTGTGGGCTTCTCATAGGCTTCTGGTTGGGCCCTATGGGAACAGAATGCTGGACTAGCTAGGCCTTTGATCTGATCTAGCAGGGCTTTCCTTGTCATTAATAGATTTGAATTAATATAAATTAGTGGTAAGGAGGAGATGTACCTCCATTCAGACAGAGAAAAGGAGGACAGTTTTTAAGGCAACAGCAACAAACCATTTCACCTCACTTTGCTTCTTCCATCAAACGATCCTGATGACTTCACCCCAGCTTCATTGTTTTTCAGTAGACCAGGGAGTGCACTCACCAGGGAGTCTAGCTGCCAGTGTGTGTATGTTTTAAAGGATTCTCTGATATTCCAGTAATATGGCCCATTTCATTTTTGAGGTGGCAAAGTATGCTCACAGTTACTTTATCACTCCATTTTCATATGAAGATGTCTTTGTGTGAAATAGACCCCTGGGATCTAGCTTCTTCTTTTAGTTTTTTTTTCGGGAGGGAGCATTTTCACACAACAAAATCTCCCCATGTAAAAATGAAATGGTAATGATGATGTGGTTTTCCATATGAACGGTATCTGATGTTTGGAATGTTCAATTACTATGTTATTATCAAGGATCCGGATGATGATGATGATGATGATGATGATGATGATGATGATGATGTTAAAAATGGTTCTGAAAAAAAGATGTTTCATCAGCCAAATGGACACTGTTAAGTTACGTTGCTCAGAACATGGAATGTTCTTTTCAAGGTAGTGCTTTTGTGACAGTTGTGAATGTAGTTTGGCCAGTGGCTCAAGAGCTGTCACTCACGAGCACCTATTACCCGGACCTTAAGATCATCTACAGGGGCCCTTCTCCGTGAGCCCCTGCCAAAGGAAGTGAGGCAGGTGGCTACTAGGAGGAGGGCTTTCTCCGCTGTGGCACCCCGGTTGTGGAATGAGCTCCCCAGAGAGGTCCGCCTGGCGCCTACACTGTACTCCTTTCGTCGCCAGCTGAAGACCTTTTTATTCACTCAGTATTTTAACACTTAATTTTAACTTAAATTTAAATTATACTGTTTTAACTCTGTATTTTAACCTTATATCAATTTTGCTGCGTGGTTTTATCCTGGTTGTGCTTTTTATATTGTATTTTGTATTTGTATTTTTAACTTGTTGGTTGTTTTATGATGATTTTAATTTTTGTGAACCGCCCAGAGAGCTTCGGCTATTGGGCGGTATAAAAATGTAATAAATAAATAAATAAATAAAATAATAAAATAATAAATTATCCAGTGCGCTTAATATCAGTCACTGCAAGCTACCTAACCAGCCCTATTCCACCCATCATCTAGTAAACCATTTTTGTTAATCTTAAAAATGACTGTGTGCTGCCTCCCTCCTTTGCTGAAGTATACATGTGTAAGTATGTGCATGTGCACATGTGTGCATGCATGTATTAGTTGGGGGAGGGTAAGATCAAGAACAGTTAATACTTCCACAAAACCCAAGTAGGCAATCAGCTACCTCACCCTCTTTTCCCCACAGTTTATGGATGGATTTGCTCCATTTTGGCTCCACTTTTTGTGAATTGTCCAGAGAGCTTCAGCAATGTGGCAGTATAGAAATATAATAAATGAAAGGAAATGAAGAAAGATTAAGAACAGAAGGCGCAAATGTAGCAGTGGTAGCAGGAGTTGCGGGGAAAGAATGATCCATCACATCTCCTATCCCAGTAGTATTACCACATGTCCTTGAGTATACATATATCTTACTACGCAAATGTTGGGATCTTTAACCTAGAATTACACACTGTTTACAGTAATCTAAACAGGAAGTGATTAAGGGTGCAATCCTATGCATATTTAGACAGGAAAAAGTCCCACAACTCCCAGCATGCTCCAGACAGCCATGATGACTGGGGCTTGCTGGGAGTTGTAGGACTTTCTGTCTAAACATGCATAGGATTGCACCCTAAGACAAGGATCTCTGTTCTGTAGCCAGATCCACCTTCTCCAGGAAGGGACACAATTAGTGTGTACCAGCCAAAGCTATGTCTCCCCAGGTTATAGTCAATGTAACAGTAAGAGGAAGCCTTTCCTCAAAGTGCAGTCAGACCACTAGGATTTTTTCATCTCCTTTTCTTTGTTCCTGACTTTTCTTCCATCTCTTTGATCTGCGTGGATTGCTTTATTCTTTCTCTATCTCCAACCACATCTGTTTTGCAGAAATGGAAGAACAAAAGTCTGACATTTGTCATACTTTCATTTCAAAATTTTGAATTTCTGGAAAAGCAAGGTTTGAATTAACGAGAATTAACAAGCCCTGCCCTCTTTTGTATCTGTTCACTCTAGTATAGCTCCTGCAGCTTTAGCTGTTGCAATGAAGAGGGAATTTCACCAGGTGCTGCATGCATACTAATGACACCTGCTGAAATTCCCTTTTCAATACAACTGTTAAAGATACAGGAGCCCTGTCCTCCTTTCCATGTGGTCACCCTAGTAACCAAAATGAACATTTGGGTTGGAATATGCCATAAATAAGTGATGCAGAATGTGTCTTTCAGAATGTATATTTATTTAAATTTCTAGTCCACTCTTTCCTGAAGCCTCAGAAAGTCTAACTATGGCCACAGCTAGACCTAAGGTTTATCCTGGGATCATCCAGGGTTCGCCCCTGCCTTAGAACTGGATCCCCTGTGTGTCACCTAGATGAACAGGTCTGACCCCTGGACGATCCAGGGACAAACCTTAGGTCTAGCTATGGCTCAAGCCTTAAAATGAATGGCATAACTATTAAAACAAAACTGAAATTACTATTATTAATATTTTTTTATAAAGCACCAACAATATACTTGGTGCTGTACATATGTACAAATAAAACAGCCACAATATCCTGCCAGAGGCTTACAATCTAAAATCACATTAAAACATATGAGGGGGAGAGGTTACACAAAGACAGAATAAAGGAATAATCGAAGCATTGTGAACATTAAATCAGGCTAGTGTCCCAAAAGCTATGGAAAAGAGATAAGTTTTCAAACGCTTTTTAAAATCTCGGATAGAACTCGTAGTTCATAGATGTTCTGGGAGAGCAGTGGTAGCAGGTGGGAAGGGTAGAAGTGGGCTTGCATAAATGAGTTAAAATCGTTAGTTTTGTTTAAATATATTTTAACTTATAATTATTATTTGTGTTTATATTATTTATTGAGAGGGGTTACCCTTAAAGGGGATAACTCAGGCCTTAGCTAGACGTACCTGTTGTTCTGGGGGAGAGGAGGGGAGACCTCGTGTTATGAATAACGCAAGATCTCGCCTTCATTTACACGTAAGGCGTGACGGCCTCAAGAAGAGAGGCGTCGTGTCCACCATTTTTTTTATTCTTAAAGAGGCAGGAGCGGTCCACCGATCCTGCACAGAGGTAAGTGGTGTGTTTTTTTAATTTTACCTACTTTCCCCACTCCCCCCAGGATTTGGATCAAGCCCTGTTCAGGTACTATGCTGAACCTGCAGAAGAGGCTTTGGTAACTTCATAAAACCCTACTCCTTGCTGTCATGTCCCAGTGTGGTATACACACATATTCCGAATAGCCACTGAAAAGTAAATGTTCAAGCACAACCCTGAACCTATTTCTTCTGCTGGCATTTATTCGCTTGCCATCAGATGCTCTCTCTGAGCCACCCAAAGGTCATGAAAAAGGGAGAGAATGAGTGAAATTCCACATAGCTGAAGAACAGGCTTGGTTTTGAAATCGGAATGCATTCTCCTGAACAGGGCCAGCAGAGGGGGAGACGGTGCATTTGCAATGCTTCTGTCAAAGCAAATGAGGTCATTAACAGACGAGTTCAATGATGGAATTGTCTCTCGACGTATTTATTATATGGTCCTTTCCCTGACACCTCCCACTGAGAGAATATTAAATATTTAATGCAAACCAAGGCTCTGCTCATTTTTCATCCCCACTTCAGCCGTTCCAGTCGGATCCAATCTGCTGCCAGCTACAAAGTCGACTGGACAATGGACCATAATGAATTAACCCTTTGGAGGCCATGCTAGCATTTACGGCACTGCAGAAAGACCCAGCGCTTTATCACATCTGACTCTTGGTATGCGCTCTAGAATTCAATTCATTAGAAAGCCAGGGAATGTGGAAAGAGGCAAAAGGAGGGAGAAGAGGGAATATGTTTGGTAAAACCAAAAAGCATGAAGGAAAGGACTTGTTGGTTTGATGTGATACCTGATGTGTGATTTCTCATTATTTCTAGGCACTCCTCGCTCTCCAGAAATGAGGGTTGCTACTTTGCCAAATAAGAGCAGGGCTTAAAATCCAGATGACAATGGAGAGAACTGGAACCACCAGACCCCCAAGGGCAAAATCCAGCCCATGTTAAGCACTTTTAATTCCACTTCATTCAATAGAATAGGCTTCAACCACAGAAATCAAAGTGACTTCAGTGTGCCTAACCTTAGCTGAACCATGTGTCCAAGAACACGAATGACAGAGGAAGCTAGTTTACCCTGCCCACCATAGTGCTGGATGATTTCATTTCCATACTGCCCAACAGCCAAAGTTATTGGGTAGTTTGTGAAGAAACACTAACCTATTAAAGCTTTAAAATTAAAAACATCTTAAGGTAGCTAAAACAGTTACAATAACTCCCATTCAGTTTTTACCACTCAGACAAGATCTACACTACTGCTTTAAAACGGTATACAACAGTAGTGACAATTGTTGGGGCCCAGGAAACACTCAATATACAGTTTTCAAATTGTTTTCAAAGTGTCATATCTTGCTTGGTGTAGATCTGGACACAATTATCTAAACCCAGGGGGAATCCACACGTCGTACTGAGGCCGCTTCCATGCGGCCCCAGTGCACCCTGAAAACGATCGTGTAGCTTGCCTGTAAAAGAGACGAGGAAGAGGCGTCCTTGCCGCCTCCGCCACCCACCTACCTCCTCGCTGGCTGGCTCGGAGAGCTCGGCGGAAGAAGGCGGGGTCTCCAACCTGCCTTCTTCCGCCGAGCTCTCCTCGCCGACCGGCGAGGAGGTAGGTGGGTGGCGGCGGCGGCAAGGACGCCTCTTCCTCGTCTCTTTTACAGGCAAGCTACACGATCGTTTTCGGGGTGCACTGGGGCCGCATAGAAGCGGCCTCAGTATGACGTGTGGATCCCCCCCGAGTGGGGGAGTGGCCAGCATACATTGGGATGTAGTGGCGTGGATAAAAAATACTTCAAATAAACAAAACTCTACTATTCTATGATTCTAAGATGCATAGTACCAAAGGCCAGTCAACTTATTTTTGCACCTGAGGAGAAGACACCACAAGGGCATCTCTCCTAGCAGTGGAAGCACTACATCGGAGAAGGATTTGGGGGTGATCGTCGACAGCAAGCTGAACATGAGTCAGCAGTACAAGATAACTGCCAGAAGGGCTAACGTAGTTCTGGGCTGCATTAGAAGAAGCATTGTATCAAAAGACACATGAAGTGTGATGCTTGCCCTGTCCTGGACGGGGTTGCACTCTCCCTAAAGGATCGGGTCCGTAGTTTGGGGGTGCTCTTGGATCCAGAACTGTCACTTGAGGTACAGGTGAACTTAGTGGCAAAGAGCACCTTTTATCAGCTTAGGTTGATATACCAACTACGCCTTTATCTGGACAGAGATAGCCTAGCTACAGTTAGCCATGCTCTGATAACCTCTCGTTTGGATTACTGCAATGCGTTATACGTGGGGCTGCCTTTGAAAACGGTCCGGAAGCTTCAGCTGGTACAAAACAGGGCAACACAGTTACTAACAGGGACTGGCCTGCGAGATCACATTACGCCAGTCCTTTTCCAGCTTCATTGGCTGCCAGTCCAGGTTCAGGCCCGATTCAAAGTGCTGGTATTGACATTTAAAGCCCTAAACGGTTTGGGGCCAGGTTATTTGAAGGAAGGCCTCCTCCCATATGTACCTGCCCGGACCTTAAGATCATCTACAGGAGCCCTTCTCCGTGAGCCCCTGCCAAAGGAAGTGAGGCAGGTGGCTACTAGGAGGAGGGCTTTCTCCGCTGTGGCACCCCAGTTGTGGAATGAGCTCCCCAGAGAGGTCCGCCTGGTGCCTACACTGTACTCCTTTTGTTGCTAGCTGAAGACCTTTTTATTCTCTCAGCATTTTAACAATTTTAACTTAAATTCAAATTTTACTGTTCTAACTCTGTATTTTAACCTTATAACAACTTCGCTGTGTGGTTTTATCCTGGTTGTGCCTTTTATACTGTAATTTGTAATTGTGCTTTTAACATGTTGGTTGTTTTATTATGGTTTTAATTTTTGTGAACCGCCCAGAGAGCTTTGGCTATTGGGCGGTATAAAAATGTAATAAATAAATAAATAAATAAATCCACCACCACCAGTGGCGCCAATAGCAATTAGATTCACCTGAAGGCATTTCTGATTCAGATAAACCCCAAACCTGACCCCATTAGCCCAATTCATATGGGGGATTCAGGATTTGCCTGACTCTGATCCTGATCCCTAATATTTAGTGGCAGAGTGTCCTTGAACCTGGAGGTGGCATATAGCCATCATGACTTGTAGCCACTGATAAACGTATCCTCAATGGATTTTTGAAATTTCCTTTTAAGGAGATTAGCAGTTAGTGACTGGCTGCAAAGGAAATCAGGGTTTCTATGCCTATATGATTTGGGCCAAAGTGTGCATTTTGTTAGGTGTAGCTAACCATGCTGGGGTGAAAAAGGTTGCATGTGCTAAAATGCTCACTTCTACCTAATTATGTATGGTACAGGAGAGACCTGATTTTCTATGGTACAGCGGAGGCCTGCTTTTCTATGCTTTTATTTAAAAGTGTTATACAAATAGGTGATCATAATGGGAAAAAGCAAGGAAATCCTTCTGAATAGCAAGATATAAAACCCACATAATCCTAGGAGCTGAACAGGTCACAGTCCATTACTCCACTCTTTACTCTTTATGTAAAGATCCCAGTGAAATGGGACATGCAGCCGAGAAGAATTTTTCTGCCATAGAGTAGTTCCTGCTGTGACAAAGGCAGGGGCTTAATGTTGGATTTGGGGTGAACAATGCAACCCCTGCTTCCGCCACTCACAAGAGGAAGCAGTTGCTCAATGTTTGCTCTGTTCTTTGTGATCCCAGCAGAAAGCACATTTATTTTTACTTCCCATCAGTAAACCTGTCTCTGCAGATTGATCCCTCATTACTACCGGAAGGTGTTAGATAGGCCCTCAGCAAGTTCATGTTTTCAAATATTTATTGTTTTCAACATCTTGTTTTTTCCCCCTCACTGCCCCAGGACATCAGTTCTCTGTAACCTGACAATCTTAAAAAGATGATCACATCACATCAAGGGTAGGCAATGTGGTATTGGTGGCACCAGTGCACCCTTGGACACCTTTCCTAGTGTCCCAAGGTGCCCTACCCTTCCCACTTTCGTTCAGTTTACATTTTAATGCAAATGTACCTAATTTTGCATTTTTTTAAACCACTTGGAAATTTGCACTTTTCTGAATTTTGCAGTGGAGTTCTCCAATTAAAAAAAGCATACAAAAAGCCATATATTAGGGGAAATAATATTAAAATATATTAGATTTGGAAATTTGCTAGCAAAAAAATAGATATATTAGGTAAAAATGCATACAGCCATACATGCATTTGGCTAAATGTGCGCAAAAATGCTTATGGGTTTTCTTAAAAATTCTAAGCATTTTCTTAAATTTCTTTAAAATTCTCAGTGGTCAAGATGAACTGAATGTAAGGTGGAGACAAACTGAATGTAAGCCTGAAAAAATTAGAAACTGCAATAGATCATTTCAACCATTCCTAGATCTGATGCATAGTAGAGATGGCCGAGATGCGTGTCCATGTAAAGCACAAGCTCTCCTCTCATGCGTGGTTTGAACTGGTACTAGAGCCATGGGCACAGGTACAGGACCATCATGGGCAGAAGTCCCCAATACATGTGGAATTCCATTGGAATTCCATTATTACTATTATTATTAATATTAATTGTTTAATAGCATTTAACAATGCTAAGGTTTTTTTAACGGGCTCCAGAACTGTTGTTTAAATGGATACTGTTGTTTTTATACTATTGTTTTTGATGGTTTTAAATGTTTTCTATTTTTAATGTTTACTGTTTTTAACTTTTGTAAATTGCCCAGAGAGCTTTGGCTATGGGGCGGTATATAAATGTAATAAATAAATAAATAAATAAATTATCTCATCTTTTCCCTCAAGGCAGCATCACAAAATTGAAAACATATACATCAATCACTCAATCAGTTTACCTTTATTGGCATAAAACAACCACAAACCATACAAAAACATCTTGACATCCTCCAGACAAACTAGTACTCTTACATTGTGCAATTCAGCCTGCTAGTATAGTAGACAGTACTAATCTCCCTGCTGACTATTCCACCATGCCTCTGGGTGTAGCTCCCATGTTAAGTATATGAAAAGAAATACTTGCTTAGTCATTAAAATTGTGTGTGTATGGCTATCTCAGGGTTAAACAGAGAAAGTCTATCTGTGGGCAATTACCTTGAGATAGAGGCTGTTCTGGGAACCTTGCCAAGATTCTAAGTTAGCCTCATCACAGCTGTATGTAATGTAGATAAGAATTGTGTAAGATGTGTATATAGTTTCTCACTTGTGTAAAATGTCACTGATCACTGCTCTATGATCACTGCTCTCTGTGTATGCTTCAGTGTGCTGATCTGAACTGATCTGAATTGGACTGCACAGAAGCCTGAAGGAAATAAACCAGCTCTGCTGTATAAGACCTGCGTGATGTGTGTTTGTTTTCTGAGCACAAACAGAGTTCCAGAGAGATAAAAGTTCTGGCAATAACCCAACAAAGGTTATGGGCCCAGCCCAGCCCAGTCCAGTCCAGGCAAGTCTACGCCAGCCTAACCCAGGCAGAAGAACCAGAACTTGGTGGGAACGGTGCAGTATCAGAACCCGAACCAGGAGTCTGCTAAAACAGAAGACTGTTGATGGAGGAAGACATCAAGCTAAAGCCAGTGCTGCAAAGTGAGGAATAATCTCAGTCGGCTGACTCTGAGGAGGACTCTGAGCAGGAGGACGGTGAGATACCAATTCCTAAAGCAGAGGAAATGGCAGGAGCTAATATGTCTGGTTTGCATCAATTGTTAGAAAAGCTGAATGACTCTAACTATGCATTATGGTCTTACAAAATGCAAATGTATCTGATTCAGGCTGAACTGTGGTATGTAGTCACAGAGGATCCACCAGATAGAGCAGATCCACAGAATGCTAAATGGTTTAAGGACGATGCAAAAGCAATGGCAGTTATTGCATTAGCTGTGGAAGACTCTCAAATTTCCTTCATTCAGTTTTTGAATACATCAAAAGAGTGCTGGAATGCGCTACAAGCTGTATATCAAAAAGAAACAGCGGGCAGTAAAATAATTCTAACCCGGAAGCTGTATGGAATGAAGCTGAAACCAGGGGAGTCTATGTCAAACCATTTGAAAAGCATGAGAGAACTCTTCAATCAACTCAGGGCACGAGGGATGGAGTTTACAACTATACACCAAGTCTATGTGATTTTGTCAAGTCTTGATTCATCGTACGACGCGGTTGTCACCATGATGGAAAGTCAAGAGGAGAAAAATTTAACCCTCGAGTATGTAGCTGGAAAACTACTGGAAACCTATGAAAGAAGACAAGCTTCAAAACAACAGAGTTTTAAACATCCTGTGGCTGAATTTCAACAAAGCCATAAATCTTCTGATGTGGTGGCTGCATTAAAGGCAAGGAAATGCTTTAATTGTGGTTCCACAGAACACTTAAGGCGGGATTGCAACAAGAAGAAGAAAAAGCAGTCGACAGCAAAGTGGAGAGAAGAAAACAACATGAATGAAGCTGAATCAACAAAGAAGTGTCTTCTAGCAAGAGTCAAAGAGACAATGAATCCTTGGTTTTTGGACTCTGGGGCTTCAATAAGTATGGCAAAAGACAAACTTTCATTTGTAACCTTGGAAACTTCTACTTCAGAGCAAAAGTGTGTTACCCTTGCAAATGGAACAAAAATCCAGATTTGTGGTGTGGGTAATGTATATTTTGTTTGTCTGGGAGTTGAACTACAAAGTGTTTTATATGTACCAGAATTAGAAACAAACCTTCTAAGTGTGTTTCAGTTAACAGAAATGGGGTATGAGGTTTGTTTTACTGAAGAAAATTGTACTATAAAACAGGGAAACAAGGTGTGTGTGCAGGGAATAATGAAAGAATCTTTGTATGTGATTAATACTTGTGCAGAAAATGAAGTTGTAGCCAGCAAAGTCACAACAAAAACAATAGCCAATTGCAAACCACACCAAGAGTGCATCCATTTAACTCATAAAAGGTTTGGTCATGCTAACTATAAAACAATTTCTAAGATTCCAGAATTGTGTGAAGGGGTGAAAATCAAACCATGTTCTAACTATGTAGAATGTAATGTATGCAGTGAAACCAAGTGTCATAAGTCAAACATTCCAAAACATAGTGAGAGAACAACAAAAAGAATTTTTGAATTAATACATGCAGATCTTGCAGGTCCTTTTGAGACAAGTCAAGGAGGAAACAGATTTTTCTTGTCTATTGTTGATGATTACAGTAGATTTGGATTTGTGTATGTGTTAAAACAGAAGAGTGAAACTTTTGGAAAGTTTAAAGCCTTTGTTAAGTGGAGTAAAAATAGATTTAAAGAACCTATAGCTAATCTAAGAACGGACCGGGGAGGTGAATTTCTTAGCAACCAATTTAAAAAATTCCTCAGTGATGAGGGTATACAACATAACCTTACTGCTCCATATTCACCATTTCAAAATGGAGTTGCAGAAAGGAAAAACAGAACCTTGCAGAACATGTTAAGAGCTCTATTGAAAGAGTCAGGATTGTCTAATCTGTTCTGGGCAGAAGCTTTGTCCACCTCAAATTATTTGTTAAACAGGCTTTACCACTCTGTACATGAAAAAACTCCATATGAAATGTTTTACAAAAGAGAACCTAGAGTGTCACATATAAGGGTTTTTGGAAGTAAATGTTTTGCTCATATTCAGAAAGAAAACAGACCAGGAAAACTAGCTCAAAGAGGTTTGGAATGTAAACTGTTGGGATATGAAACACAAACAAAAGGCTATCGTTTGTGGTCTCCATATCACAAAAGTGTAATTGTGAGCAGAGATGTAGTTTTTCATGAACAAATGCAGGAAACAAAACAGTATGTAAGTTTGCCTGTAGAACAGAAAGCTGTAGAAACAGAAGAAATTCCTGAACAATCTCAGCAAGAGAGGGAGGGGGAAGAAACTGTAGAGGAGGAAACTATGCCTGTAACTATGCCAAGACGATCAGAAAGGGAACGCAAAGCTCCAATTCGTTACTCAGATGAATACCAAAGCAAACAGGTTTCTCATAGAGCTTTACTAATAGCCTATGAACCTACTTCATTTGAGGAAATTCAGGAAATGGAACCTACAGAAGCTCAGGGCTGGCATGAAGCAATGTCAGAGGAAATCAGAGCAATGGAAAAAAATGAAACGTGGGAGCTGGTACCTTTACCTGAAGGTCGTAAAGCCATTACCTGTAAATGGGTATTCAAAGTAAAACAAAATGAGAAAGGACAGGTGGAACGTTACAGAGCAAGATTGGTAGCAAGAGGATTTGCTCAAAAATATCTAATAGATTTTGAAGAAGTTTATGCACCTACAACAAAATACTCAAGTGTAAAACTTTTGTTAAAAATTGCAGCAGAAAAACAATTGAATGTATTTCATTTTGACATCAAAACAGCTTTCTTATATGGAGATTTAACTGAGGAAATTTACATGACTCAACCAAAAGGTTTTGTTAAAAATCCAGGGTTAGTTTGTAAATTGAAAAAATCCATATATGGTTTGAGGCAAGCAGCAAGGTGTTGGAATAAGAAACTGGACAATGTATTGATCAAAATGGGTTTTAAACAAAGCAAAGCTGATCATTGTTTGTACACAAAACAGGATGGTTCAAATGTAGTGTATTTGCTGATTTATGTAGATGATTTGTTACTGGTTTTTAATGAAGAAGAACAGAAAAACACATTTGTAAACCAGCTGCAAAGACATTTTGAGTTAAAAGACCTTGGTTCAGTGAAAAGTTATTTGGGAATGCAAATTTCAAAAGATTCTAACACAGGGTCATTTCTGATTGAACAAAGTGGCAAAATTAAAAAATTGCTGGAAGAACACAGCATGGAGAATTGTAAAATTGTTGCCACTCCTATGGTCACTGATTTTCAAAATCAGACAGACAGTACTGAAATGGAAGACATACAGAAATATCAGAGTGTGATTGGAAGTTTACTTTATCTAGCAAACCTAAGTAGACCAGATATTACATTTGCTGTAAATCTTTTAAGCAGAAAAATGACAAAACCTTCTGTAACTGATTGGACAGCTGTAAAACGTGTATTGAGATATCTAAAAGGTACAATCAATCACAAATTGGAAATATCTACACACAAAGATGGAAATTTCTGTGTTTATGCAGATGCTGACTGGGCTAACGCAATTGATAGAAAGTCTACCAGTGGAGCAGCATTCTTTTACAATCAATCTTTGATTGATTGGTATACAAGAAAACAAAATTGTGTAGCAACCTCTAGTGCAGAAGCAGAATATATCAGTTTATCTCTGGCTTGTAATGAGATTGAGTGGTATAAACAATTATTTGCTGATCTAAGGTTGGAAATTGAGACACCAGTAACCATATTTGAGGATAATCAGGCATGTATTAGTATGGCTACATCTGAAAAGTGTAAACCAAGAACTAAACATGTGGATGTTCGTTATTCTCATGTGAAAGATATAATTCAGAAGGGCTGGATTAAGCTTGAATATTGTCCATCTGAAATGATGTTGGCTGATTTATTCACAAAACCAGTATCAATGGTAAAACACAAAGAGATGCTTTTAAAGCTGGGTCTCAGATTGTAACACAATTTAAACAACATGCGCAAGAGGAGGACTGTTAAGTATATGAAAAGAAATACTTGCTTAGTCATTAAAATTGTGTGTGTATGGCTATCTCAGGGTTAAACAGAGAAAGTCTATCTGTGGGCAATTACCTTGAGATAGAGGCTGTTCTGGGAACCTTGCCAAGATTCTAAGTTAGCCTCATCACAGCTGTATGTAATGTAGATAAGAATTGTGTAAGATGTGTATATAGTTTCTCACTTGTGTAAAATGTCACTGATCACTGCTCTATGATCACTGCTCTCTGTGTATGCTTCAGTGTGCTGATCTGAACTGATCTGAATTGGACTGCACAGAAGCCTGAAGGAAATAAACCAGCTCTGCTGTATAAGACCTGCGTGATGTGTGTTTGTTTTCTGAGCACAAACAGAGTTCCAGAGAGATAAAA
This sequence comes from Elgaria multicarinata webbii, assembly GCF_023053635.1. Lineage (NCBI taxonomy): Eukaryota > Metazoa > Chordata > Lepidosauria > Squamata > Anguidae > Elgaria > Elgaria multicarinata. Next base: position 189,131,726 of record NC_086171.1, read on the forward strand.
GTTCTGGCACAATAACCCAACATCCCAGTCTTTGATAGGTCATTACATAATGGGCAAATAATGCAACATTTTCAAGCATTTCTCCCCCCCCCCCCTGCAGATAATAGGGTCCGTAGAGAGTCAGACCCCACGGATCCTTGACAATTTAATAAGGTCTTTTCCAGATATCTCTGCCATTGGGATACGTGGAGAGGGCAGTGTAAAAATATATGTTCATGGGTCTCAATACAACCCCCACTACGTAAACATAACCTGGCTGAATTAAAACATAAAAAACCTATAAATAGAGAGATATAAAAGTTAAAAGTGTATTAAACATATTCCAATATTAAAACATTTAAACATTTAAAAAGACAATTTTAAAACATCCTTGTCATAGACGGAGGTCCAGTTCATTCACCAAAGGCCTGCCAGAACAGAAAAGTCTTTGCCTGGCTCCTGAAACACATCAGGGAGGGAGCCAGTCTAGCTTCCTTGGGAAGAGAGTTCCAGAGTATGGGAGCAGCTGCCGAGAAGGCCCTTTCCCACCAGGCGTGCCTGTGATGTCATTCATTGCACGCAGTTCAAAGAAAACAAGCTCCATGCAAATTACCTGCCTTCCTTTGACATCTCCAATGCATTCAATGCTGACCAATAATTTTGCAACTCAAATGCGGGGGGGGGGGGGGTGTTGTCAGAAAACTGACCAGGTCTCATTCATATCATTCTTTCATTCTGGCTCTCTGGAGCACCGATGCAAGTCCTTCAAGCAACATCAACCCTGCCTGATCTACTGTAAGTCCACTTGATTTACTGCCATCAAGAAGGTATCCTGTGCCTAGTTAAGCTCTGAGGAGGAGGTTCGATAATGTGAAGTCTTCATACTGCCTTCCCCGTAATATCTAGAGCAAAAGCTAAAGGTCATGCAGGACTTGAGATATTTGAGTAAGGGGGTAGGAATTAAAGAGCTACCTGAATAAAATGAAACTTTTTTTCAGTACATTGGTGCTTATATTAATAGAACATGTTGTTGTTGTTGTTGTTGTGGCTGCTATGGACATATCTAGAGGGGGTGATATCCCGGGGATCATCCCTGTGCATCCCTGTGCATGATGCACAGGGGATCCCAGGAGCATGGAGGGATGATCCCTGCATTTCCCTGGGATATGGTCCTACACATTTTTTGCAGTTTTTCCCGCAGTCCTGCAATGATCCCAAGAACACGGGATGTGTGGGCAGCCATTCCAGTATAGCCCCGGCTCCTCGCGAGTAAACGGGAGGAGCCAGGAACTGGGTACTGGGCATGGAGCTCTGCAAGCACTCCATGCCCCTCGGGGGTGGGAGGAGTGGGGTCGGGGCTTTTTTTTTTTTAACCAACCTTTGCGCTGGAGCCCTGGTGAGCTCCAGCTCCTGTTTCTTGTCTAGCCATATGCCCTATTACAGACTCAGAAAGGAGGGCTGACACAGCACTTGTGGTGTACTATTTGTCCTGAGGGATGACAGAGGGCCTATTCAAACATGCACAGGGAAGGGGTTATGGAACCCTGGACAGGGAAGGGGTTGTGGAACAACAACAAGCAGGCATGCCACACCATCACAGAACCACACAGCACCCCATGGTTCCTCTACCCACCCACGCTCCATGGTTAGAGTACTTACCACAGGGCAGTTTAACTGTGCATCCTGCCATCCTCTGTGTGCTTAACTGGTGGCCAGCAGCCGCTCCATCTAGAAGATTGGGGGGAAATGGCTGCTGACAATAGAGACAGCCCATGGCAAGAGCATCACCAGAAGTGGTGGTCTCTCTTGCTGGCAGACTCTGTGGTGGCCACCATATATTATTTTCTGATGAAATGGGCTGAAATGCCTATGGGGCTCCTGCTAGATGACCTGGAAACCACCGTGGATGCCCACTAGCCATCTTGCAGAAGATGGTTAATGGGTGTGGGTAGTCCACCCATCGTGGGGAGGGAATTCTGCCACCATATTGTGAGGTATAGGTTTCAGCCAGGCTGTTGAGGCCTTGCAAGTTGTAGTTAGATTTAATTAGAACTAGTTTAGAACGTCAGAATCTGTGCAAGCTTACCTCTGTCAGAGTTCTCAGAGAAAGAGTTGAAGGGAGTAGTTCAACATCCCTGCCTCGACCTTGAGGCTGCAAAACTTCTCTGGGAACCTGAAGGTGGAGGAGCTTTCCTGAACAAGTCACTCAGATTGCAGCATCATGTTGGTGGGCTGAGCAGTGCCGCCCTGTTTGGACATGGGCATGATTTACAGGCCAGAGCCCTGTCTGTCAAGTGGTTTTGAATAGGCCTACACCTGCCTTTATAAGCTGGAGCAAAGGCGACGAGCCTTTGTGAGAATCATCTTTCAACTCATGGCCTGAAAGCCCTCACTGTTTGGACCCACCACCGGTTGGGGCTTTGAAAGCACTCTGCATATGGACTCTCTTCTATTTGGACTTTGGATTACTAAGGACTCGTTTCGCAGCTCTTGGACATTTCCCCTTCATTCTAAAGATTGACATGCATCTCCTAAGGCTCAGTTACTGGCAGTAAAAGCTGTTAACTACAATATGCTGGTATCTATTTATTTGCTATGTTAGGCCCCATTCTACTTGTATTTGGTCTCACCCCTTTGCCTTTGACCCTTCCCAGCACTGGATTGTGGCCCTCAAGACCTCCTCTGAGATGCCTTCAGCTGTTGTGCTGAGAAAGGGACCCTCCACCCCACCCCACCCCTGTTGTAGGGAGTCTGGCTTCTGAGCCTGTATAGTAGGAAAATGCCTAGCTCAGAGACAAAAGGAAACTATACCAATGTGTAATTCAAAGCCAGAAACTCCCATATCCACCATCAAAGAGGGTCTTTATTTCAAACATCCAGTTATGGACCACCAATAGGCCACTTCCTCCCCAAAACTCATTGGTTGGAGATAAGAGCTGGGTTTCACCTTTCTGTAGCTCTGTGGAGTCCATTTCTCCATGCACAGAGAGGGACTCCTTGCTATAGAACAGCTGCCTTTTTCTTGAGCTTGGAGGGGGAGGAGGTCCTAGGAGGGAACCCCTGTGGACCAGATCTGACCCATGAGCTGGAGGTTCCCTATCCCTGTAATAAAGGTTTTGTTTCACTAACTTTGTTACTCTTGTTATCCTCCCTTTAGGCATTAGTATGCTTTGATTGTTGTAAGGAACAGTGGGTGGTTATGGGCATCTGTCTACAGCAAGAAACCCATTGTTGAATGTACTTAATCTGACTTACTTGCCAGGATGAGGGTCACAAGTAAATGTTGTCTCTTTTTGGCAGAGTAACTAGCAATGCATGGAATTGGAAGAGTGATTTCTGGATTACAGGATGCTAATGTTGCTTCAGGACCAGGACAGCCACCTTGGTGCTTGCTTCTATGCCTTCATAAAGTCTGTGCAAACAGTACATTTAGGGTGCAATCCTATGCATGTGTAGACAGAAAAATAAAGTCCTACAACTCTCAGTTTTCCCCAGCTTTCCCTTGCAGAAAGGAGAGCATGGAAACAATATGTTCAATATTTTGCATTCAATCTTCCTCTTTCTCAAAATCATCATAGGATGCAGACCAAATCTGACTTCATGTTATTCTTGGGGGGGAAATGTCTACCAGAAAAATCACTAAGCAGTGCTTATTACAGTAGCTGCATCCATGATGCTGAAACAAATCTTGACACTATTTATTGAGGCCATCCAAACCATTCCCCTGTCTGTGCAATTAAAGTCCTTTGGGAGCTTTGAAGCATTTAATAAAACTTTGAAAATATCCTTAAGGAATCACTTTTCATGTAGTCCATTAATTTGTCCTAATGTTCTCCGATTCATGTATTTTATAGTTTATTTTTGATTGCCTTTGTTCCTAATTGTGGTCTCTCGTTCGCTCGCTCAGACCTGAGTCTTTCAAATACTTCTATAGCCGCTCAATTGGAATCTGTGGAGATTGGCTTTTAGCTGAGTAAACATATAAAAGGTCCTTATTTGATTAATATGAGCAGAATAATGCACAGCATCTTTTTCATACTTGTGGTATCCCTGTAAAGAATAAATATAAATTAACAAGACATCATAAAGCAATTTAGGGACAAAATACACATGACATGGGAGATCTCTGATTGGGTTGATTGGTGTCTTTTACTTTATCTATAAACAACAGGGGGAAAGGCAGGCACCAAATGCAGGAATGGAAAAGGAACTTTGAGATGGTATGGAAGACAGTTTTGGTTTCTTTCTAAAAGAGCTTTTATACATGAGGCATTTATTGAGTGCTCATCATTCACTACTCACCTTTGTTTATGTGTTCTTCAGACAATGTTGTAACCCTCCAGTTTCACTTCAGTCTATAAGTAACATGTTACATGAGGGCTTTTTAGAACAGGGAAAATGGGGCATTATTTCTAATGGTGAAAGAAAGCACGATTTACTCGTGTATTTGCACTATTCTGCTATACCACAGTGCCACCTAGAGGTTATGTGGCAGCAAAGCAAGAAAGGAAATGCTCTTCGTGTAATGCTTGGATCACAATTCTGCAATGAAACTGAAAGTAGCTGCAGTGGACTAACAAACTCGTTGCTTTTGAGGAAGACTTTTCATATTTAAAACACACTGGGAAATAAATTGCCTTCTTTGCAGCTTTCCGTTCTCTTCCTCTTTAATTCCTTGGTTAAAAAGCAGGCACTGGAGGGGATTATTTGGATAGGATTGTGGTGTTAGGGAAGGGCCATTTTTATGGCTAAAATCAGCCCACCCACCTCAAAGTTGCTATTAGCCACAAAGGCTGAGCTGGGGCAAAGGGAGAAATGGGCCTCTATTGAGCCTCTTGCAGATTGCTGGGCCACACTGGGAAGGTTCCCAGGACAGCCAGGTGTCCTTATTTCTAGAGGACAGTCCTCTAATTGAGAACCACCCACTGTTTAAAGGGCTTTCCTGTCCAGTATCAGAGGCAGTATGCCTCTGTGTGCCAGTTGCTGGGGGAACATGAGCAGGAGAGTTCTGTTGCACCCATGTCCTGCTTGTGGGTTTGTCATGGGCAGCTGCTTGGCCACTGTAAGAACAGAATGCTGAACTAGATGGACAGTTGGTCTGATCCAGCATGGCCCTTATTATTTATGTGCCCTAGTTTACAAAGGAGAGTCCTCTACTTGAAGGTGTCCTCTATTTAAAGGACTATCCAGTCAAAGTCTGGTTTAAAGATAAAGAACCCTAGAAGAGCAGGGTCCTTGAATTAAATTGTGTTACACCAATGTAAGGAACCTCTAACACAACAGCAGAAGTGTTAGGTGGCATGGTGGGTTTACCAGGGAATGCCCTCATGCCAGCTAACCATATTAGCATTATAGCAGAGGCCCCTTAGGCTAGTGAGGGGCCTCTGCTAGTACTCTACCTAATGCTAGTACTCTATTGGATACTGCCTATTATTTCTAAAGCTGCAGATTAGATAGATAGATTAGCATTTATAAATGTGATGCAAATTCCATATGTTCTCTTTTTGGGTGGCACACTTCCTCATTTGTGCAACATTTAAGTAGCCAACCTAGTGGGATACCATTGGTTCTCTAGGGGCCCAACAGTAGAACAGGAGGAGACCAATGATGCTGATGAAGTGAATCCTCACCATCACACCACAGAAAAGGGCTAGGGCCATCCAGGAGCCCTTGCCAGAAGGACACTGCCCCCATGAAGTGCCTGGCTGGGCCTTGCCTGGAGTTCATGCCACAGATAACTCTAATTTCAGGTGACCATATGGAATGGAGGACAGTGCACCTGTATCTTTAACAGTTGCAGAGAAAAGAGAATTTCAGCAGGTGTCATTTGTATGCATGCAGCACCTGGTGAAAATCCCTCTTCATCACTACAGTTAAAGCTACAGGAGCCCTGTCCTCTTGACCAGATACAACAGAAGGCAGCACTCCTGCAGCTTTAACTGTTGTGATGAAGAGGGGATTTCACCAGGTGCTGCATGCATACAAATGACACCTGCTGAAATTCCCATTTTTATACAACTGTTAAAGATACAGGAGCCCTGTCCTCCTTTTCATATGGTCACCCTACTCTAATTGGCTTCATTTTTTTCTTTATTGATGTTATTTATTTATTAAAATATTTGTATCCTGCCCTACTATCACTGGGATCTCAGGGCGACGTACAGATAAAATCAGAACAATATAAACATAAATAATGTGTTTGGGGGGGGGGTTGTAATGTGTATACCATATTTCTTTAAAACAGCAGGACTTTGCTTTTCAGACTCAAAGAAGAATTAAAAGGTTAATTTTCTTAATATGATGTTCGCATTTTAAAAAGTCTGCTAGCCCTAGTCACCAGGCGGCCAGCTTTTCCTGCTGAAGAAAGAAGCACAAAGCAGAAGACGCCACACAGCGAGCATCATATCAAAGAACGATCAAGAGAAGCTCGTTAGCGGTTGGAAAGAAAGATTTCCATATGAAATCTTTTAAAAATATCTTGGTCCTATTTCAAGTCCGGCTATCTTGGCTGAACTTGAGTCACCTACTTAATAAAAATTCCATGTTCTGTCTGCAGAAATGCTTCCAGCACAATTAGATCAATTTCCTCTAAGTAGCAATAAATGTGTTTTCCTTTAAAAGGCCAACACAAGCACATTATCACAGCTCATAATCCCCATTCTCTCTATTAGCTCAAAGTACATCCTAAAGGCCAAGGGTCACAGCTAAAGACTAATCAGTCTCATTAGCTTGTCTAATTTATCTTAACTAGAGGGGACACAAACAGACTAAAACTGTTAGGAAGATCTCTTTTTGATATTTTTTTTTAAAAAAATCAGGATATGAGCATCATTCATCAGAGGCTCCCCTGCCTCTGGGGACAGGAAGGAGCAATGGTGACCAGAGACAAAGTTTCTCTATTGGGTCTTCTTAAACTTGTGATGCACCAACAGATCAAGATGGTCAACAATAGAAAAACAGGATTCCAATGGCACCATGAAACTAACAATGATGTAGTCATATCATAGATAGCAAAATTCTTGGGGTTTACAGAACATTGGTCTTTTATTATCTCAATGTTTCTTTTCCAATATTTTCACCAACACACACACACACAGAGAGAGAGAGAGAGAGAGAGAGAGAGAGAGAGAGAGAGAGAGAGAGAGAGAGAGAGAGACTAGATTGATCAGCCTTCCATATTCTGTCCATTGCCTTCTGGCTCAACTAGAGCTTGTTAATGTTTAACCACTACACAGGATACATACTCCATAGGGGCCTGTAACACAACACAGTGGCTTTCGAGGTGCCTCCCTCTTTGCAGATGCATCAACCTACATGTCAGTCCTCCTTATCCGTGTCTTTCTTCATCTTCTTCTGCTGCTGCTGTGTCAGTGAGAACTGCTCCATCAGGAGACTATAACTGCTGCAAGTGACAAGGGCGGTAGTGTCACCACCCATTCTGGTTTTATTTCATTTGTACATAAAAAGAAAATGGGAATGGGATTGTCACCGAGACACATTGCTCAGTGATTACCTGGAAAAGAATGCTTCCATCCATCTCTAAAATCATCAGTTTCTTTAGCGAGAAGGCTACACACGGAAGGGAAACGGAAGCCCAAAGCAATGTAAGTTAAGGTAAATATTGCAACAGTAAAACATCTTTCTAAAGGGACACACATTGTATGATGCCTCATAGAGCAATTTCATAGAACCATTGTAAATTACTGGTTAAATGGTGGAAGCTTGAAACCATCTAGGGTTGTCATGTATCCTAGTTTATACAGGATAATCCTCTATTGGAAGGGCTGTCGGGAGGCAGTCTTCAATTTGAAATCATTCTGTAGTTGAAGAACTGTCCAGTCCAACTCCAGTTAAAAGATAAAGAGGACTTTCAGGCAGGGAGAAATACATTTCCTTACCGTTGCTCTGCTTCCTGCTTTGCTTCCACATTTGAAATGAGCTGAAATTATATGGGGAAGAGAGCATCGACCATGGAGCCCATACAGTTCAATGGGACAGTGCCCATTGCCTGCACATGGTAGGAAATCCTAACAAATCCCAACGTATTTCAAAAGAGTCGGGTTTTCTGAAGTTTATTTTGTAACACTAAAACTGGGAAATGGAGCGGGAGACCCCCCCAGGAGGTTCACAGAGGCATCAAAATGACCCACAGACATCTGTGAGTGGCCAGTCACGAGAGTGCTATAAATCACTCATTTAAAGAATCCCAAAGAAGCCTAAGAATGGAGAACAGGGATGTTGAAGTTGCCCATCAAAAGTTAGCATCAGGGCAGCAAGCTGACCTGTAGGCACACACACGTCACCTGGTCACAAACTTCACCACTATGGTGAGATGTATTGTATTTCTACTTAAATGACAGTCATTACTTCTTAATGTGCATCTATACATCTCAATGAACATATGCAAATGTTATGCAAATCTGTCCTCTCTTGTTCATGCATTTCCTCCTTTTTGGCAATGCTGGCTACCCTAGTGGCCAGCTCAGTGCTCCCAACCTTGCATAGCTCCTTTGGAGCTCTCAGTGATTCTGACTGAAACCCAGAGCGGATTTATTGCCCCACTGACATCAGAGCCACCAGCCTCCACTGGTCCCAATTCTGTATCAGATAGCAAGCTCTTTCTTTCATTCACACAAAAATCTGTGCATATTTTGGTACACATTTTTCCAAAGGTGCACTTTGTTGTGCACCTTTTTTTGTTAAGTACACACTTTGATTAGAAAATGTTTGTGCACTTTTTTCATGCGTACTTTTCACATATATTCATTTTCGTTGGCCTGTGAATTTCATTTCAAGGTCAGGAAAATGCAGACTTCAACCACAGATTGTGTTTGAGTACACATTTGAGGTGGGGAGGTGTGAGCTGGCTAAATTCTAGTCTAAACCAAATTGAAACAAATTTCTCTTATATCCCTACTTCTAATCTCTAGTCCATTTAATAGAAAAACTGACACTAACAGCTCATTTTCTAGTGAGACAAAAGATACAAAGAAGGCTGAACAGGGGAAGCCTAGATGTATTGTAAATCACATAGGTGAAATGTCTCAGAACTCCCTGGTGGGTTAATGCAAAAGGTTAGCATGTGAGTTCCGTTTTGCCCATTTTCAGAACAAAATCATTCAGAAAGACTGCAGTTCAATATGCAATGGGCATATGGAAAAAACAAGATTTCTGCTGATCAAAATTCTGCAAACAAGGCCAAAAGAAGGCCTTTTCCCAAAACAAATCCATGTAAAATTAACAAATGGAGGATTTCCAGAGAGGTAGAGGCATGCTAGTCTGTTGCAGCAAAACCCGCTAGCCCAGCCATTGACTTCCATCCATCAAGTGGGCCTTCTCAGTAGAGCTGATGGCAGCCTTTCTCATCCTGGTACCTTCCAGATGTTTTGGACTTCAACTCCCATCAGCCCCAGCCAGAATGTCCAATGGTCAGAAATACTGGGAGTTGGGGAAGAACAGCCTATAGGCATACAAGCCCTTCTTGTACAGGCTCTATCCATATGATCTGCACTCAACATTTTTATAGCAGGTACAAATGTACACCCTGTTCAGAAGTTCCAATCAACACAGAGAGGTTGGTGGGAGAGCCAGTGGGCACAATCCCATTACCGTCACTGACACCACCTCCTCTGTAAGCACTCATCGGCCTTTCCATCAGTGCCCAGCATGTTTAATGACATGGAAGAGGGTGGCATTCCCTGACTCATGGTTCATCTCCACTTTATTAAATGGCATTGCACAAATGTAGACCTACAAGATTTCAGAATCCTAATCACAGCAATGTTGTAAATGATTTTTTTTAAAATGTTTGTGGATTTTATTGTATTTCATTATGTCCACAGAATGTCTAGAGAAAATTAGTCTATGAAGCATTTAAGAAACCTTATAAAATCAATGTCTGTGTTTCTTCCTATTTAGTTTTACAATGGATAGAATCATAATACTAACTAGGGGTGTACACTGACCACAAGATTTGGCTTGGACCCCAGTTCAGTGTTTTGGAAAAGGGCCAGATTCAGCTTGGATTGATCCAGATGTGGTGTAATGTTCTTTTAAGTCAAAGTGTGTCTCAGCACAGCTGAACTCTATTTAACTAATCAAGTGTTAGCTAGTCCTTGTATCCAGAGTGTGCTGCTGCTTGTTTGGATGCTGTTCATGCTATGGAGAAATAAACATTGTTTGTTTGCCATACAGGAGCCTCGACTGTCTTGGACTCTGCTCCATAACTCCATGTAAGAACCCGACATTACACCAGAGGCTGTCTGCAGAGTACCTGCTTCACCTCAGGAACAGAACAGGATTTGAGATTCACAGATCCAAGCCTGCATGCTTCTTATTGACCATCATGGGACATTTTAAAAATGGCCTTAACATTTTGTCCCCCCTGTTAATCAGAAGTGGATGAAATTTCCAGGCATCCTAGGCCCTTAAGAGGGGATTCTGCCTGCCAAATTCCAGAAAAGTAGGTGCAGTTGTGTTTGTGCTAGGCACCTTTATATTTTGATTTTTAAAAAAATAAAATTGCTGATAACATTTTTATTTCTCAGAACCATTCCCCCTCCCAGGTGGGCTTGCAATTAACTTAATCAAAACCAGATATGTAGCTGCATGCTATTTATTTCCAGAATGTCTGCTTTGGCCCTGCGTATATCACCTGAACCAAAGAAGACTGAAGGTTCATCTAGTCCAACATTCTGTTGCTCACTGTGGGCAGTCAGATACTTCCAGGAACCCAACTAACAAAACCTGAAAGCAATGCCACCTCTACCCTTTCTTCCCACTAGCTGGAATTCAGGGGTATACTGCCTCTGAATTTGGAGGTCCCATTTAGCTTAGGGTGACCATATGAAAAGGAGGACAGGGCTCCTGTATCTTTAACAGTACTGTAGAAAAGGGAATTGCAACAGGTGTCAATTGAAGTGGGTGAAATTCCCTCTTTATCACAACAGTTAAAGCTACACTAGCTATAGTAGAGTGGCCAGATACAAAAGAGGGCAGGGCTTCTGCAACTTTAACTGTGTTGATGAAGAGAGAATTTCACCCTCTTCAATTGACACCTGCTGAAATTCCCTTTTCTACATTACAGTTAAAGATACAGGAGCCCTGTCCTCCTTTTCATATGGTCACCCTAATTTAGCTATAATGGCTTAATAGCCATTCAGGGACCTATCCTTCATTAATTTGTCTGAACTCCTTTTCAAGCCATCTATGCTAAGGGCTACCATCACTACAACCCACAGTAGTGAATTCCGTAAATTAAATATATGTTGTGTGAAAACAAGTACTTTTAAAAAAAGTCTGCTTCAGAGGATCACCCACTATAGTTGAGCAAATCCAAACACGTTTGAATCTGGCCTCAAGTATGTGTGGTGTTCTTTTTCATCATTACAATCACCATTACTTTGCACCATAAAAGATTTCAGTCCGAATCATGGATACATTTGGGGAGCAGTAAAAGCATAAGCTTTGTAGGGCTCTGAGGGCAAATTTCAACCTCCCAGAACACCCCAGGGGTGGCGCTACCAACACATGCCACCAAATGTTGGTGGCGGCAGCAGCAAAACAATCAGCACACACCTTCTTTTAAAGGTCAATTTCGCCCTTTCAGGCCACTATTGCAGTTTGCCACCAACATTGTTTTGCCAATGCAGCAGCAGCAAATTTGGGGAGTGGGGAGGGGCAACAGGGGCCAGGCCTAAAGCCAGGGTGGACTGCATGTTGGCCACCCCTGCTATAGGAAACACCCACATGCCCAGAATCTCACATGTGTTCTACACTTGTAAACCTAACTCTCTCCTTTTAGATCTACAAAGATATACCTGATCATACATTTCTTAGTTATCATAATCATCCATCACATGGAAAATATGCTTGACTTTGCTAGAGGAGGGCTGTCTAGCCCCCAATAATGGGGGATGCTAAGAAATATCCCTCTGTTGTATTCCTCCATAATCAAATCAAAGATGCTTTGCACATATACCTGTATATATCATTGACCCAGACCAGCCATGTTAACAGCATTCAGAATTCAAGAGATGCTCACATTGCCTTCATGAGGAAGAAAAACATCCATAATTTGCCAGAATGAAAAATTAATAGTGATAAAAAAATTGCTTGACAGTGTCCATTTAAATCTTAATTCTGCACTAACCCAGTTGAAGGGCTTTGTTGCTTAGTACCTGTTCCTATATATTACCGTCTTCTTGCACATTTTCATATAACCTTGAAATAAAATAATGTCAATGTATGCACATGGAAGTTTTTTAATGGATAGCAATATCATGTAAATGAGTCGTTTTAAAGATCCGCGGATTTCTCTTTGTCTGGGATCTTCCACATCTCTCTGATAAACTACATTCTCTCAATGAGGAGGTATGATGCACAATATTTGGAGAGCATTCTAGCACTTCCTAGAAATCTTTGCTTACCTGTCATGGAAAATGTATGGCACACAAAAGGGTCACAACTACTCTACTTATGCAGCTCTTTTAATTTGGAAACTTTTTTGCAATCTTTAAGGTGCAATCCTATGTATGTTGAGACTGAAAGATGGTCTACAATTCCATGGTGGCTGGGGCATGTTGGGAATTGTAGGCCTTTTTTCTTTCTAAACATGCATACGATTGCATCTTTGGTGTTCTTCAATTAACGCCAATCTGATGAGATATATTACTGCTTCTTTCCACTGTACAGTTGGGAGACTAAGGCCTTAGCTAGACCTAAGGTTTATCCCGGGATCATCCCGGGGTCATCCCTGTTCATATAAATGACACACAGGATATCTAGGGAGTAGGCAGGGATGACCCCAGGACGACCCCGGGATAAACCTTAGGTCTAGCTAAGGCTTAAGACTCTGAGATAGTATGGCCATGGACTAATTACAACAGAAGTACACACTATGAGTGAACATCCTCATGTTGAGTTCTCTCCTTCCTCCTGTGTTCAGCAGGATGATAGTGATGTGGGGGGTCAAGGAACTTTCTATTGCCATAGATGGATCACTATGTAGTTGGGTTTAGACTTACTGGGGCAGGGGACCAATGAAGATGATCTAGCCCAGGACATTGACAGATCCAGATGGTTTTCTGATCATTCTTGGGGATTTTTCTGTCAGTTCAGCAGGCAATACTCTCGGAGCCCTGGCTGACTTCTGGAATGGGAAAATGGCCAGGGAGTTGACATGATCACTCCTGAGTATCCTGTCCCATGGAGTACAGCCAAACAAGTCACCAGGTTTTCCAGGGCATTGCAGATGACAAAACAAGTGGGACATTGACTAGAACAATATTGGTGGAAAATTCAGAACAAGTCTGATCAAATATCAGCTAGAGCTCATTTTAAAGCCTACTCTCAGACAGTGGTGGCAGCAATTAAAATACACTTCACCATCACCATTGCATCTGCACAAAATCACCCAGATGAGTTTTTTGGGTGGTCAGAGGCCTATTACACTCTGGCCCACAAGAAAAAAGATAGTCCACAAGAAAAAAAGGTGGACCACTTGATAGCCTGTTTTGACCAACTCATGTGATACTTTGCAGATTAAAGCAAGCATATCCATTCCAACTTGGTTCCCATAGTTGATACAGGTCCATTGGTTGAAACTTTGGCCTCCGCTTGTCCAGTTACAATGAATGTTTTTCAATTTGTACAACTCAAGGATATGAACAGGATCCTTGGAGAAGTGAGGCCTGCCACTTTTGTGCTGTACCCTTGCCTTTCCTGGCTTATAAAAGCAGCCAGGTGGGGATGAGGGACTGGCTGAGTGAGTAAGAGTAGTGGTGAATGCCTCTCATCTTGCCTAAAAGAGGTGGTAGTAAGACCTTTGTTTAAAAGAGAACTCCCTGAAGCCTACTCTGTTGGATCATTTTCAGCTGGTCTCCAATATTCCATTCTTGGGAAAGGTGTTGGAGTGTGTGGTGGCTTGTCAGGTCCAGGGGTTTCTGGATGAGGCAGATTATCTAGATCCATTTCAATCTGACATCAAGCTTGTTTATGGGACAAAGACTACGTTGGTTGCCTTGGTGGATTTTCTCCATGGGGAACTGGACAAGGGGAATGTGACCCTGTTGAGTCTTCTGGATTTCTCAGCAGCTTTTGATACCTTCAACCATGGTATCCTTCTGCGGTGTCTGTCTGAGATGTGGCTGGGGGACACTGATATACAGTTGCCCCCGTCCTTCTTGGAGTAGTGATTTCAGAAGGTGGTACTGGAGGATTCCTGTTTCACCCTGTGGGCATTGGCCTGTGGTGTCCCTCGGGGTTCCACCTTATCCCATATGCATATACATGAAACTGTTGGAAAACATTGTCCAGAATAGACCCCCCCCCCAAATCTGCCTTCTTTTTTAAAAATGGAATGTGCCATAATCTCCTGCTGTGTGCAGGAGGAGCATCATGATCAAAAAGGTCCCTGAATGGGCCACGTGGTCTTTGTTACTTCCTCTTTTCTGACCAGGAAGTAATGAGGGACAGAAAGGGGGATGGAGAAGTGATGGTAATGGATCACAATTTTCCCCCATGTGGTGACGCTCAGTTTTAAGTTGCTTAGTCTTATACTGAACAGCTCCACCTGTTCAGCGCAGTTAAACCAGTGGTAGTCAGGTGTTTTAGGCCTTTCTGCCTGTACTGTGCTACTGTGACATCAAAGCTGCTCAGCCTCTCACTGATGAATGATAAAACACATAGACCAAGGGCCAAACCAGACAAGACTTCAGTGATGTAGCTAGCAGCTACGTACCCACCGCCATTTTTACTATAGAGCAGGTGCAGAGGGGCTGATCCAGATTGGGACCATGACAGGGGGTAAGGGAGCTTTAACCCTTCACCCTCACTATGCACCCAATCAGGAACATATACACACATAAGAAGAAGAGCCATGCTGGTTCAGACCAAGGCTCCATCTAGTCCAGCACTCTGTTCACACAGTGGCCAACCAACACACACACACACACCATGCACCTGGAATTTCTGTTGCAAAATAATGATCTGCTCTTTCCACAGTTTCTCTCTACTCCCTCCCAGCCCACAAGCTTGGGTCCTAGTGGCTATATAGGATGTGCCAGAAAAGAGAGAATCCAAACCCAAGACCTGGTGGGAACAGGGAGGAAATACTTCCCTAACCCTAACAGAAATCTACAGTCTGAACTGTCATATTAAAGGTCATCATATACCATTCCTCATTAGCATGTCCAGCTCAGTTTTAGAAGTTCTTAGAAGAACTCTTATTGGTTATTTGCATTTTAAAAAAACAGAAGAGGAGGGAATCCAACCCATTTCCCAAGAACAGAGATGTTTTACAGCACTTAGTTCCCATGACAGATATTGATGACTTCATTCTGTCTCCTCTCTTTTCTCCCTAATACATCCACCCCCCCTTTTTTTTTTCTTCCATCAGCCAAAATGAGATGCCGCATAAATGCATTTGCTTTGTTGGAAAACATGGAAACTCCATAAAGCTAGCTGGGAGTTGAGAAATGCAGGTAGCATTAACTGTAGCATTTTCCAAAGGGGGTGGGGAAGAGAGATCTAAATACATCCAAACAGAGCTCTCTTGTATTCCTATAAGATCTTTTCCACGGCCAAAGATATTCTGCATGTAAGAAGTAAGAAGTATCCTTCCATTTCGGATCTTTTATCCAACAAGCTTTTGCTGACTGTATAACCTTCACTAACCTGAAATTCCTGAGTAGTCCCGGGAGGTCAATGCATCTTGGAATAAAATTTTTGTAATGTCATTTAAGGCTACCCCTAATCCAGAATTATTGAAGAGGCATGGGTCATGGGGATTGAATTTGACACTTGACAAATACTTGGCTTTGTGAAAATGGACAGGGCACTGAAATAACTGCCTCTGGATGTCACATGAAGAGAAATTAATTCTTTATTAACTTCCGTGAAGATAATCTAATAAACTCATTTGGTCTACTAGTTTCAGCAGTTTAAAATGCTCAGTGGATTGGATGCAAATGGGTCCCCCTCCTCACTCCCCCCCCAGATCCTCTGCCTTTGTAGTTTTAGAAAAGAGACAGGCCCAGACGCCACATTCTGAAAGACTGTGAGCCTTTTCAGATTGACTCTGCAAAATAAGACAAAAGGAAAGCAAGAAGGCTATTTTGAGTGTGATCGGGGGGGGGGGGGGTTGCACTCTGGAATGCACCAGTAAATCACATGCATATTTCAACATATATTGCTGGAGAAAGGATTTCTTACTGAATAAGAAAATTACATTGGGAGGTCCAGTCATGCAACTTCAATGTAATGTGTAGGTTTAGGGTGGCCATGTGTCCTACTTTAAAGAGAACTGTCCTTTATTTGAAAGCACCTTCTGTTTGAAGAGCTGCCCAGTCTAAGAGCTTCTCTACACTAAGCAAAACTCCCACACCCTTACCAGGGTTACTTCTTCCGTTGCCTTTCAAGGTTTATGATGGGCTTGTTTAGATGGCAAATACATGATTTGGAATTGAAAGCTTCCCTTCTTGGTAATACTCTATATGTTCAATGAAATAGTGCCATCTAGTAGCTGTATTATAGCACTACACTGCCATTACATACTGCTTATGTGGAGCCATTAACTTTTATTACAGTTTATCTTCCATCTTTTTGAAAGCAGGATAAAGAGGGGAAAGTGTTGGAGACATCCTGGAGGTTGATGAAGTCATGTAAAGGACCCACAAACTTATGTGAGTGACCAATCATGATTGTGCAATAAAGCTCCAAGTCTGGTTTAAAGATAAAGGAACAAAAGAAAGGAGAGAGGAGGGACCTTTATTTGGCCTATCAACAGTAAGCTTCTGATTCTGGACAGCAGATTGAGCAGGCACACTGGCCTCACCACAGTCTTCTCCCATTATGGTGAAATGCATGGTATTTCTATTTAAATCACAATCATTATTTCTAAGTGTGTATCTATCTATACTTATAAATAAGCATAGGCAAATTTTATGCAAATCTATCTCTTTTGTCCTCTTGTTTTGATGATGCATATTATTTATTACATTAGTAATAAAGTGCATAAATGGTCACCCAAGTGTAGTTTCTTGTTTAGTGGTTTTTTAAAAGTTGTTTTTAATGTTTTACTATGTTTTTTTATTTGATTATAGTTTTTATTTTCTGAAATCTTTGTAAACTGCCTTGGGTAGCTTCAGAAAGGGGGTCTGGAATTGATGATGATGAAGAAAAAGATAATAATAATAATAATAATAATAATAATAATAATAATAACAACAACAACAACATACCTCATTGACATAGCAATACCGAATGACAAAAATGTTGAAAAGGAAGAGGAAAAGAGAGGAAAATATACACCACTAGCCATGGAAGTCAAAGAACTAAGGCAACAGGAAAAGGTCACAATTATTCCATTAGTCACATCAGTCACTGGTATCATATCAAAAAACTATACAAAGGAACCTTCAGAAACTGTGCCTACCAAAATACATCCACACCAACATCCAGAAAGCAGTCATACTTAAAACATGCTCAATTGTCAGGAAATTCCTGAATCTGTAAAAGACAGCATGATTTGGCAATGCCTGTTATGTCCATCTAAAAAAATCACAATGAGCGAGAAAGATAATAATAATAATAATAATAATAATAATAATAATAATAATAATAATAATAATAATAATAATAGGAGAAGCCAGCTAGGCTTTGCAGAGCAAGGCAAACAAATGAGTTTTTAAAAACCACCCTTTGTTTACAAGATTTCTAAAGTGTGAGTAAGAAAATAAGAAAGATAAGGAATTTGAAGAGATCCATGTGGAACTGGAAAAGTTCCTTGCATGCTTCCTCTACAGAGAATCAATAAAAAGACAAGGACTGGGATCATGCCCCATGCCTAGGAATACATCAACATAATTCTTACCGCCAGCAGTTCATTATGATGAACATCCTGGAAGTGAAGTGAGAATTTGGCTGTGCCACTTGCAGAGCTGCTATTATCACGCTCCATGCTGCAAAGAAATTATGAACATTGTGTGTACATGGATTTAGGATACAGAAGTTCTGGGAAACCTTATCTAAAATTTCAAATGAAGGAGAAATAGGTTGAACCTGATGATGAATTCTCTTGTTTTCTGATGTAGATCCTGCAACCTTTCATCAGTTTGAGGACCCTTGATACGGTGTTGGGGAGGAAATATTCAAGGGCTATGGACAAGTTCAGTTTGGTGGGTGGGCGAGGAATGGTGCTATTGTGCTAAACCAAGAAAAACAAATTAAAGGTACAAATGTGTGTGGCCTTCCAGATTTCAATCAAAACGTAAAATGATTCAAACAATTGTAACCAAACATTTATGATATCATATTCTGATCTCTCTTCTTCTCTCTCTCCCTCTCTCTCTCTCTCTCTCACACACACACAAACACAATATTCACATGGCTAGAGATAAGCACTTCACCTGTGGATGTCAAATGATAACAGTGAAAATCTGATCTATTATGCAATGTGTTACTCACTTTTTGACTGACTCCTCTCTCCCATTTCTCTGCACCTCTTCCTTTTTCTCTATGACTCAGTTGTCTTTCCTTTCTGTCTATATTCACCACTCATTTTCCATTAACTTCACCTAATGACCGCCCCACCCCCACCCCCCAAGCTCAATGCTACCATGTTACTTTCTACTTTCAAGCATGCTTGGTTCTCTGTTCTTAAAAAAAAAAGTGAGCATCCAATTCCTGCTCTGCCAACCAGTTTATCTTCACCTCCCAGCTCCTTCAAATGTGTCCAGTTCAAATAAGACATGTACAGCGTAGTTTCTCTCCCTGCACTTCAAAAGCATTGGCGGTGTTCAGAGCCAGATCTACACCAAGCAGGATATGACATTTTAAAAACATTTTGAAAACTGTATCTGGAGTGCGTCCTGGGCGCAACAGTGGTCACTACTGTTATAAACCATTTTAAAGCAGTAGTGTAGATCCTGCCCTGATGTCACGATTAGCCATGGCTTATCATGACAAGAAGGAACTACAGTGAGCCACATCCTTCCCCCTCCATTCCTCTCCCCTCCCCTCCAGCCTCTCTTCACCTCTTGGACAAATTCTCCTTCTCCAGCAGCCATGAGGAGATTGGAAGTTTTCACTTCCATTTTTTTTATTAAGCACAGTTTAGCATTATATCCTAATCCTAACCCAAGATTAATTTTATTTATTTTATTGGCAGCATTTATACCCTGCCCTTTGGCCAAAAACGTCCCCAGAGTGGCTTACAAAGATAAGCAGCATGACAGTCCCTGCCGTCAGGCATCATATCTGAATTTAAGACATGACACCCAAGGAATAAGGGATAGGGAGGGAGAGTGGATATATATAATTAAAAATTGTAAAATAATAATTTTTTGTGTGTGTGTTAGAAATTCTGATGGTAACAGTTTACTTCTTTTCCTGCTCATGGGGCAGATGGATGGAAAGGCCTCTGTGAGGCGAGAATGGGCTCAGTCTCCATTTGATGAAGTAGCAAGAGATAGAGAAAATGTCGATGACAGTTTACCTCAGTGGCTTTCTCTTCCTCTCCTTCTCACAGGGTTGGGATGGACTCTGTGAGGGGAAGAGTCCCTGTTCATGAAGCAGCAATGGTGACTGACAGTTCACCTTGCTGGCTTCTTCTTTAAGGTTGGAGGTTTAGGCTGCAATCTGATGCCTGGTTTCCTGGGAATAAACCCCATTGAACTCAGTGGGTTTACTTTTGAGTTGAACTTATAGGATTGCACTGGTTGATACTTTATCAGAACAAACTGGCACTGGCTTCCATACTGCATAAATTCAAGCCCACTGATGTCACCTGTTTTTGTTTTACCTCCCTTCTATTAATTCTTTATGCAAAATTCAAGTTTGACCCCTACTTTTTCATTTGGGGATAATTTGACTGCAATTTGATACATAATTAGAGAAGAACAGAAGTCTTTAACTACCCATATATCCCTCTCTAATTTAAATAATTCTTAACATAGATAACCAGTCTGCTTCCTATTGCACTGATGTGTACTGAACTGGGGATAATGAAATAAAGACTGGGGGAGGGGAAGGGGAAATGCTATTTCAGAGTGAAGATCACCAATTAATGGCATGAAAAACCTTGAGGGAGCATCTATGCTCCTTTCAGGTTTACAATGAACCATAGGATTGAGCGGAGAGGGTGTCTCAGGGAGCATTACTTAGAACCACCTGCAGTTCCAAATTACAAGAAGCTTTCCCAGGATAATCAGATGCTTCACTCCAAGTTTAACAGGGGACTTAGATAAATAATAGGGAAGTAAATGAGTTCTGAATTTGTCACTGAAAGTAAACTCTAATGCTGTTACAGTAATATTCACAGGGGATTGTCACATGACAAATGTTGAGGAAGTCAGACATGATCCTATACTGGTACTCCTGGTTCAGAAGGATCTTATAAAAAGTTTCCTAGGGGGTGTCTTGATGACAACGCTTGGGCCACACGTTCCCCCAAAACCTTGCAGTATTGCAGCTGCAGGGTGGGAACGGTAAATTGGTGAGGTGTAGTGGCTAAACTGTTGGACTCAGGAGACTCGGGTTCTAGTCCTCACTCAGCCATGGAAACCCACTGGGTGACTTTGGGCCAGTCCCAGATTCTCAGCCCAACCTACCTCTCAGGGTTGTTGCTGTGAGGTTAAAATGGAGAGGAAGAGGATTATGTATGCCACCTTGGGTTCCTTGTTGGGGAAAAGGCGGGATATAAAAGCAAAAATAAATAAATTACAATGGCAGGAGGGAGTGTGGACTTTCCAGCCAAAAAAGCCACCGTGCTTCAGTGAGTCATTTGGTTCATTGAGCCTGGCCTCTGCCCAGCTTTCCTGCACTTCCTGTGCTTTCCGCAACCTATCCTGGGCCTCGATCCATTCCTGGAACCAAAACCTGAAGTGAAGTCACCGCTATCAGACAGAAGTAAGAAGATGGTGACCTCGGAGCAAAGGAAAAAGTCGTGGTAAGTCAGTGACTTTTAAAAAGCGCTTTTTTGGGGGGCAAAGCCTGTGGTGGCTGCAAGTTGGCAGCTGCATCGTATAAACAATGCAGAGCCAACTCACAGCCACAACAGGCCAAGCAGGGAGTACAGAGAAGCCCCTAGTCTCTGCAATATTCACGTGACTGACTAGTTAAGAAGGAGAAATTTTGCCAAATAGTGATCCAGTCCTGAAATTGGGACAAAATAGGTCTGATAAATGTAGACTGATAAACATAAAAGATAATTAACTATTTGAGATTTTATAGTAGTTGTAAGAAGAATGTTAAGTTCCTGCCCCACAATAATACTGATTGCTGGATCGTAGCTAGTGTTTTATTTTTCACTTTTTTAAAAAAAATATGTTTATGCTGGTTTGATTGTAGTTATATTTATGAAATAGTTTGTTATATAATTTTTCACATATGGATCGTTAGGACTTCTCTCAATCTCTTTCTGTGTGTGTATCTCTGACGAACATACACAAAAATACCTGTATAACTGAAGGAGTGCATTCTGCCCTCCACAACTAGCCATATTTCTGCCCAATATGTTTTTGAAACTCTGAAGCAGTGAAGGCTAGCGGCTCTGATGTCAAGTACTTCACAAATTGGATTGCTCCTTTAGAGTTTTGACTGGTTCTGATTGAAACCCGCAGTGGATTCACTGCCCCACTGACATTGGAGCCACCAGCCTCCACTGCTCTGAAGAGATTCGCTCCCACCCATCCATCCCCAGCAAGCCCCACTATCAGCATTCAATCAAATTCCACTTCCCTCCCACAGAATGCCAACAGCATTCCAGACAACAGGAAATATTAGCGTGTCTCCCCTCCAGCCCTCCCCGGTACCGCACACTATTTCTCCCTTCTTGTCACAGCTTCTTTCTGTCCAGAACAGATGGGTGCAAGCTGTTTGGGGACTACCGCCCTTCCTCCTCCACAGTCTTCTCCGTGGGCTCCTTCCCTCCCTCCTTAAAAGGCCCATCACAGGATTGAGTGGTCAGCTCTTCTCCACCCACCCCTTTCAAAGAGGCAGGTAAAAGTTTAACCAGCTTGCCTTTCAGCGGCAGAGAGGCTCAGAACACACACCCCACCCCCACCCCGCCATTCATGGCCATGATAAATTGCTCCTGTCAAAACTACATGAATGCTCATATTGAAAAAACGCTTCTTTCTTTCTTTTTAACTTTCAGTCTCTCTCCAGTCACACAGCATCACTTGCTTGTTAGGCTACATTTAATGCCCACTTAGTCAAAGAAATGTTTTCACTTTGCCTCGTCCTTCCGTCCTGACTTCTCCACCGCCTCAGCCCCACCTCAGGCTCAGGCAGGAGATGTCAGTAGGGAAAGTAAGAATATAATTGGTGGAGTGAAAGACAGAAGTTGGGAGTGACAACCTCTTTGTTGTTTAAAGACAATTTAGTCCACTCGCTAGTCATTGCTTCCCTGAGAAACCCATCTAGAAAACGTAAGAAAGATCAAAGCAAAATGTCTCTTCTTGGAGACTAGTAATTTATATCTTGGGGCAACATACATGGCTCTTCCATCCCCACTGCCAACTGTCTGGGTTCACAACAACCCAGTGAAGTAGGTTACAGTCACCCATGTTCAATCACAGAATTTCCTGGTTGAGCAGGATTTCGAACATAGGCCTGTCAGGCCTAAGTTCTGCATGTTGTACATGTTATGACCACCATCTTCAATGTTTGCAGTGGCATGGTGAAAATGATGCTCATGAATGACTCATGTCATGATGAGAACTTCCACATGGGCCATAGCTAGACCTAAAGTTTATCCCTGGATCATCCAGGGGTCAAACCTGTTCATCTAGGTGACACACAGGGGATCCAGTGCTCAGGCAGGGGCGAACCCTGGATGATCCCAGGATAAACCTTAGCTCTAGCTGTGGTCATAGACTGAATTAAAATAGCCTCCACATTGCAACCACTCCAGTCTTCAGTCACTCCATATCCATAACTGAGACGATAGTAAGATTTATAAGCCGGGCTACCTGCCTTTGCTTTCTTCTAGTTAAAACCTGGCAAAAAGCTCAAACAGAAAGCTGGTGTGGTGTCATAGTTAGCGTGTCCACTTACACAACGTCAAAAAAGAGTAAATGCATCACTCAAAAGGAGGGACAAAGAAGACCAAAATTTGTGTAATATTTGCATGTGTATATATGTACATTTAGAAAGAATAAGTTTAGTTTAAATAGAAATACAGTACATCTCACAATAGTGAGGACAATTGACCAGTGTGCCTGCTCAGTCTGCTGTCCAGGTACTAACTGTTGATGGGCTCTCCCTTCTGATGTTTCTTTATCTTTAAACCAGCCTTGGACAGAACAGCCCTTGAAATAGAGGACACCTTCAAACAGAGGACTGAGAGCTTTTCGAACAGAGGACACTGTAAAGGAAGTCACCTGGCCACCTGAGCATAGTTAGAAGCATTAGCGATGGGTCAAGAAGACAAGAGTTCCAATCTCAGCTCATCCATACTCTCACTGGGTGCCCTTAAGCAAGCCAAAATCTCTCGAAATCCTCCCCTCTTCATCCCCTGCTCCCACTCACATCTGTATTACAGGGATGATAATATTCGCCTATCCTCATGGGTTATTATAAGAATTACTGAGATGATATATTTAAACATTTGTGCTGTATTTTTATGCCGCATTTTATTATCTTACAAGTTGAGGTAAACCACCCAGAGAGCTTTGGCTATCAGGCGGTATAGAAATTAAATTAATTAATTAATTATGTCCAATACTTGAGGAAAGTGCTATAAGCCTTCTAAGCTATCACTGTTACCACCTCCCCAATATTACTCAAGGCCCCAAAGAAGGAGCAGCAGAAATAAATCAGTCACAGAGACTCCAGGCAAGCGATCTGTACAAAATTCTTAACTGGTACATGAGTCCTTTGGAGAATGACCACCTGTTCCCTTGGTATCCTAGAAACATTCTTCTGGGTGTCAAGCTGTTCAGAGCCTCTCCACTCAGAATGTGGTTCTTTTCTGCCATGTTCCAGAATAGCCTGAGGGAGTATCTTGACCTTCAGGGCCACAATGTAAAGGACTTGCCATTTGGAGCAGGTGCTTGAAGGAGGCAGCATTTCAAAGCTATTGTGTGAGGTTTGACGGGTGTGGAAGATTCCATTTGGCAGAGCTTTGATTCCTGACTTGTTGTTTTATGCTGTCGGACTTTGCTGTTGCAAATATTTACATGGTTCAGAGGACTGGAAAGGGGGAAAAGCATCGGCCTACCTGGAAAGGGCACAAGGAGGGGAGAGAACTGAGGAGCATGGTGTATGTGTGGGGAAAGAAATGGTGAGAGGGAAAGATGCCTCAGGCAGGACCTAGGCCTAATCTACACCAAGCAGGATATTTTACTATGAAAGCAGTATATAAAAGGCAGGAGCCACACCAAGCAGGATATAGTGGTATGAAAGCGGTGTATGGTATGTGTCAATGGGCCCCAGCAGTTGTCAGTGCACTTCAATACCGCTACAAAGCAGTAGTGTGGCTCCTGCCTTTTATATACCGCTTTCATACTGTTTTCATAGTGCAATATACTGCTTGGTGTAGATTAAGACCCTACGTTAGTGCTTTATAACAATTTATAATGGCATTGACAACTATTGGGACTCATGATTCATTCCATACACAGTTTTCAAACCGCTTTCAATGTGTTTTATCCTGTTTGGTGTAGATCTGGCCTTAGACTTGCATAGAGCTGGAAAGGGACAAAAATATTTATTTATTTATTTTTAAGAGCACACTTTCAGTCCGAACAGATTGGAATGAACATTATTTTAAAACACTCGTCCCCATCCCAAAAGCCCAGTTCTATTAACTATTCCCCCCTCCCTGCAGCCTGGTGTGTCGGTCACTCTTCTGTCCTCCCAGCTCCTATTTAAATTATCCCAGTAGCACTGCAGTTATTAATTGTTCTTGACTGACTTCTTAAGTTAATTACAATTTCACAGTGTAGTATCAAGCATGATTAAAACAATTAGATGTTCCGCACCATACAGTTCATTCCTCCCTCTCTCGATTCCTCTCCCCACCAAGAATTTAAGCAAACTTCTGCATCACTGCAACAAATTTGTCCGATAGCACAAGAAATTATTATTACCATATTAAACCTGTTTGAGCAGTTTATAATCTCAAGTTCCTTAACTACTGCCATCCTGATTATGTCCTTGGAAACTTGTGTTTTCTGCAGTGTTCTTTAGCCTCTCATTTCTCTCCAGTTGATGCTAAAACACACACAGCATAAATCACTTCAAACACAGATAGAAAAAGTTACCCAGAAATGTGATTAGGTCCGGTCTTTATTCCCTTGTCCCCTGGTCTTCACTGCAAGACCTGCAGGCCATTAGTGACTCACAATAGCTCCAAGCTTGACAGTCCCCGCCCCCCCCTGCCAAAATTGACAAAAGTATGAGGCTCCTCCCTTTGCTGCTGTTACTGCCACTGCTGCCACTCCTGTAATGTTGCTTAAAGGGACCCTTTCAGACGCCATGTCTGTAACATTACATTTACAGAAAAATCCGATCTGCCATTTTTTCACAAAATGGCAGCTCACTGAGGGGTCAGGCGGCTGCCGGGTGCTTGCTGGGCACCTGTGGACCACACAGTGGCTTGTCCAGGGCACAGAACAGGGGCAGACAGGCAATGGGGGGTTGGCGAGTGCCTGGATGTGTGGACTGAGGTGTGTCTCTCCATCCCCACTGGATAATGCACAGGGTCACTGGACTCTGTGGTTTCAGAATCATCATCAGTATCCGAAGAGTCATCCTGGCCTGGGTCAGGCATGACAGCCGGGAACCTGACACCAGGTTTGCTGGAAAACAGGAGATCATTTTCCAGTCCTGCCTTGTCCAAAGACACATTTGGTGTAGAAACCCAATTCCTAGGTGCATGGCATGATTGGCAGGGTTTCCACACTATCCATTATCTTTCTATTTATTTTCAGAATTTATATCCCACCTTCTCACTCTGGTTTTAAGGAAGCCAGCAGCAGCAACAATTTACTTACGCAATAAAATAAGCAGTCACAGACTACAGCAGTAGTATCTGGGAGATATCCCAGGAAAAACAACTTTTGTTTACTTGTTTGTTTGTTTTATGTCCTGGTGACGAACAACAATAAAAACCAACATTTAAAATAAAAACATAATTAAAGCAATCATAATTAAAGCAATCAGACACATTAAAATAAAACTGAAAAACAACAACTAGGGTGACCATATGGAAAGGAGGACAGGACTCCTGTATCTTTTAACAGTTGTATAGAAAAGGGAATTTCAGCGGGTGTCATTTGTATGCATGCAGCACATGGTGAAATTCCCTCTTCATCACAGCAGTAAAAGCTACAGGAGCCCTGTTTTCCTTTCCATATGGTCACCCTAAGCAACACAATAATACAACAGAGCACCCAGCAGAGCAGCTTACATGCCAAAGGCCTGCTTGAATAAAAGTCTCTTTGCCTGCTGGCGGAAGGACAACAGAGCAGAGGCCAACTAACTAGTATGGTCGCACTTCTACAGAGCAGTCCTCAGTGTGTTTACTCAAAAGTAAATCCCACCGAGTTCAATAGGGCATTCACTACAAAGAGTGCTTTGGATTGCAACCTTAGAGGTTAAAGAAATACCATAGATCAGCAAGTTACACTCCCCGTGCTGTGGCAGGGGATCTTAAATCCAAGTATTCTGCAATTCCACATAAGGATGGAGGAAACACACAATTTGGAACAGGAGGACAAAATTCAGCAGCCTGATCATCTCAGTTTTCATTTGAAAATATTTCTTTTGAATAAATCATGTTTCTTTTAAATAAATAATGCTTCCAACTCCTACAGCGGCAAGTTAAGCTTGTAAACGGCTTGGCCAGTGAAATCTCAGAATGAAAGTAGAAATGGAGGAATGAATCAGACCTTTACAGGACTGGGTGGCTATGTGCCGTAATTTACAGAGGACATTCCTCTATTTGAAGGGCTGTCAAAGGACAGTCTTCTATTTGAAAGCACAGTTTATTTCAAGGGCTGCCCAGTCCAAGTCCAGTTTAAAGATAAAGAACCATGAGAACGGACAACACAGATCTTTAAGTTGCCCATCAAGAGTTAGTAGCTAAGCAGTAGGCACACAGGTCACCTGGTAAGAAAACTACAAAGCTTCAGAAGGAGAGGTGCAGGGGTTAATGTGGAAGAGCAGTCCACATAAACATAAAATGGGGCAGAGTGATTTGCTTCCCATTCCCTCCCCGTGTGTGTGGGGGGGAGGGGGGCTGAGTATGAAAATGGCACACATCAAAAAAGTGTCCCCAGACAAGAAACCTACAAAGTTTTGGAAGGATAGATGCATGGACTAGGGAGTTTTGATGCTTGAAAAGCAATTTGAGTCTCTCTCTCTCTCTCTCTCTCTCTCTCTCTCTCTCTCTCTCTCTCTCTCTCGTGAAGTATGGCAGTTTTAGCAACAAAACAAAAAAAACCACCAGGAGATGTTTCAGTGCGAGGAAAGAAAAGGATTTTGGAATCACGAACAACCAGAACTTGAAACCACACCACTCCTAAGCCAACAGAGAACCTCTGCCTTCTTCCTTGCTTGCTATGGAAAAAGAAAGCTAAATGACATAGAGCCCGTCTACACTTGTCTAGATGAACCGTAACAAGTTGGCAGAGATGATGTCAGCAGTCACGTGATGCTGTTGTTGTTACGTTTCTTCTGACTTTTAAAACCGTTCCACTTTCTGTTAAAATCGTTTTAAAACTAACAATGTGCCCCAACCTTTCGTTGTATTCAATGCCGTCTTTCAAAGTCATGTCTCGTGACCATGGTCTTTGCTTCCTGATTAGGACAAGTGAGGGCTTTTCTAGGGGAGGGAGAGCTGGCACAACGCAACAAGGGGGAGGGGGAGAGGGAGGGAGGGCGGTGAAAGAGGGGACAGAGGCTTAATTTTTTTAAAAAAACGCTTATCTTTCGGGGCGCACGTGGCCCCTTTAAGACGCTGCAGGGCTTCCCTCACCCCTACGCGTCGCCCCGCCTCCCTGCCGGCTTATCCCGGCAGGTCTAGCTCAGAGTCACCGGAAGAAGGAGGTTTACTTCAGAGCTGGTATGAGCATAATGAAGAACGTTCTAAAGAAAAGTGTGCCGGGGTAAAACGATAGAAGAAAAGGTATTTCGATTGACTGGGCTCAAGTTGCATTTTGTAACGTAGCAAGGGAGGACGCAACAATGCACTTAAACAATGGTGTAATGAATAGTGTAGATCCTGCCATAGTTCTATGGAAAGGAGGACAGGGCTCCTGTATCTTTAACAGTTGTTTTAAAAAGGGAATTTCAACTAGTGTCACTTGTATGCATGCAGCACCTGGTGAAATTCCCTCTTCATCACAACAGCTAAAGCTGCTAATTGCACTCTCTCTGTCTCTTGCTCCCCTCGCTGTTTACACTGTGGCCCTTTTTGCCTATATTAAAAATAATAATAAACACTTTCAGAACTTACAGCCTTTCACCGGTTGTGCTCTCCTGCTGGCATAACTGGCTCTTGAGCCCAATGCTGTGAGAAGATGCAACACAAACAAAAGGAGAAATGTGCCCCATTAGAATGACAGTGTTTAAAAACAGTGCACATTTAAAAGCTCGACAGCTCCCCGCAGGTGGGCTGATCAATGCGCCAGCACCTAATGGCCTTTCAATAAATGTTACAGGCTAGCAAGAGGATACATTTGCATTAGTCTCGGGGGTTGCTTAGCCTGGGACAGTGGCCAAGGTTCCTCCATCACCGTACCAACAGTAAGCATGACGCTGAAGAGGCTGTTTGCTCAGACTTTAAAGCTAGTTCTCTCTTTTTGCTGCCTGAGCTATGCGTTTGGCAGGCTTGAGTCCCACAAGGCTAATCAAGGCCGGCCGTCTCAGGCTTTGTCACACTTGAGCCTCTCCGATGTGAACTTCAGATGCGTGCTTAGCATGCTGATATCTCAGAGATGTTAGAGATGCGATGCCTCCCCATGTGGACATATGTGCCAGGTACCCCTGCCAAATGCCAAACAGGAGGTTGGTTAAGATCTTATTGTTCTGGGGAGCATTTAAGGGGAAGTGCATTTTATTCCAGGCAGGAAATGATGTTTTGCTGGAATCCACTGCTAGTATAGATTTGGAAATGTTACTTTTGCAAAGTGAGTTTGCTGTTGTTTTACTTCCTGGGCAACTTACGGCAGACTGCAACTCCCATCAGCTCTAGCCAGCATAGCCAATGATGAGGCATGATGGGCATTGCAGTCCAACAACATCTGGAGGGCCACAGGTTGCCCACCTTATTTTAATCAATTTTATTGCATGGTATTGGTTGGACTTTATTTTTCCAAGTATCATTAACCACCCTGAGGCTTTTAGAAGCATGTGGCGGAATACGAAGAAGATTGTTCAACCAGAAGGAAGATGGGAAAATCAGTACTGTTTCATTCTGAACTTCCACGCTCTTACAAAGGCTGCCCTAAAGAACTGGTTTTGAATATGATATCATGAGCTTTTCTACATGAGGCTGTTAATCAGCTGTTAATCTGCATCTACTTTCGGTTTGATAATAGAAGTACATGAGTACTTCTACAATCTATGTATGTAGATTGTAGAAAATGTACTGAATGTACTGAGCAGTACATGAGGAACATTTCCTTTTCTGCTACATAAGCTCTAGGTGGCACTGTGGTATAGCAGAATAGCACAAATACACAAAAGGCTATCACTTTCTTTCACTTTCGCAACTAAATGCTACATTTCCCTGCTCTAAAAAAACGTGCCAAAAGTGCTGGTTAAACACGGAAGTGAAACTGGAGTGTCATGATGTTGTCTAAGAAATCCATGAACAACTGAGAGTAGGGAACAATGAGCCTATGATAAATGCCTTTTAGAGAAAAGCCTCATCTCTAGTACATTGCTTGGTTAACCAGGGACAGCTAACTTCAGTATTCATGGGAGCCATATATGTTTTTCACTCAAAAATTCAGGAACAAGAACATTCCAACACCATCATAAGCTGAAAAATAAACTTGGTAATGACTAGCAATAGCAATGACTAGCGACTTTTAAAAAGGAGTGAGCAGAATGTAAATCATGATCTATTGGTAGATTTCTGTGTGATTTGAGGTAGATCTGCAAGATTTTCTGACTCTCAATTGTCTAACAGCAGAAACAACTAAAAGACTTTCTCCCTCCAACACAGCACTTTAAATTAGGCTGAAATGAAGAAAGCTGGGGCGGAGAGAGAGAGAGAGAGAGAGACAGAGAGAGAGAGAAGTAGGAGTGGATTTTTGTGCAAAATGATTGCAAGCTCAGTTCTAACATCACTTTCACACCACTTTCAGAGTTCTACATACTGCTTGGTGTAGATCTGGCCTAATTCTTGGTCCAAGCCATGTGCTCAGAGGCACCCCATTCTTTAATTCTACTAATTACATGTTTGTGTCCTGAGCTACTATGTTACAACTCACTCCACATGGTGGACCTTGAGGTTCTAGTGAAAAACAAAGTAAAGCTCAGGAGACTGAAGTCTTTCCACTCCTGACATAAATCATACTTTTTTCTAGTGTCAAAGATAATTTATCAGGATTGATCTTATTGTCATTCTTCCTGCAATCTATTATGACCTGTCAGAGCCTCAATAGGGTTCAGACCATGTTGTTTATACTGTACAATGTAATGCCTTTGTTACAGTAGTCCAGCCTTCCCCAACCTGGAGCCCTCCAGAGGTATTGGACTACAGTTCCCATAATCACCCAGACAGCATTGCTACAATTATGGGAGTTGTAGTCCAATGCCTCTAGAGGGCTCCAGATTAGGGAAGGCTGCAATGGTCCATCAATATAAATACCATTCCACAATTTTTTACTGAATTTTCTAGGAAAACTCCCAGGTATTTAGGGGCAGCGGGGGGCAGGGAAGATGAGTAGTCAACAGAGCGGTTGTGGGCAGCCTATCAACTAGGTAACTGGCAACAGAGGATAATTTCCCTTTTGGGCAGTAAAATGGCTGCCTCTGTCTGAATCCACCCTTAAAGGTACGCCAAACCTGGGCACCACCTCCCTCAGTAGACATTTGACTGTGGATTCTGCTGTTGCATGTCATACAGGAAAACATTCCACCCATCCACTGAAAAGGTGCAATTGTCATTTTCTTAACCGGAATGAATGTTATGTCATAGAATGCCACGGTGACATCGCACAAAGATAAGAAAGCCAACCATCTAGACAGTGCTGGCTCCAGGATTTTGAGGAATGCCTTCAAGGACGTCTCCATGGCCCCCCTCCCTCAGTGAGTCTACCTTCTCACCAGCTCGTCCTCCTCCTCCTCTTTCCCATCATTGGTACTACTTGCTTGCTTGGCAGAGAGACAGTGAATAAGTAGTCACTTGCATCTACTGCTCCTCCTTCTCACCACCACCACTGTTGTCTAGGTCAGAACTAGAGGCAGGTGAACAAGCAGGTTGCAGTGGTGAAGAGGAGGCCCCAGTCCAAGCGGACCTTGTCAGTGGGCCCTTGCTGTGGTGCAGGCCCATGCCAGGGGCCCAATCATGCCTACCAATGAAGCTGGCTCTACATTGTTGCCAAAAGTGAACCTTTGAATTATGCTGAGAACATTACACATCAAATGTTTGAAAGGCAAGGACTTTCCCACATGGAGAGCTAAGGTGGCTAAGTGGTTAAGGATGTGAGCCCAATGTCACTACTTTGAATAACATGCCCAGGGCATTTCACTGTCTTGTGATGGTGCTTTTCCGTCACTACTCTGTCATTTTAACTTCTGTGTTGTTTTTATCTGGGTTTGTTTTATTGATTTTTTGCTTTATTTGCAGTTATGACTGTTAGCCACCTGGAAACACATGTATGGAGAGATGGGGTATAAATCTGTTAAATAAATAAACAA
Source organism: Elgaria multicarinata webbii (assembly GCF_023053635.1). Lineage (NCBI taxonomy): Eukaryota > Metazoa > Chordata > Lepidosauria > Squamata > Anguidae > Elgaria > Elgaria multicarinata. The sequence continues at coordinate 189,163,586 of NC_086171.1, forward strand.
ATATGCCCCTTGGATTTTAATCCATTTTAACCCTAAAAGCTCAGTCTGCATAATAACATTTTAAAGAGTGCCATCAAATTGCTTCAGTGTTTTAAAACACAAACACCAATTAAAGGACCTTTTGCTCATCCCTAGCCACAAAATATTTGCTTGGATAAAAAGGATGCACATGGTTTCTATAAAACATGAACTCTAAAGGTCAGCCTGCCAAGCTTCCATTTTGCTTTTCCTTGGTAAGTATCTGATGCTAAAATAGTACATTGTAAGTGTTACATAGCTGCTGCTTTAGCTCAGTAGTTAACAATATTCAATTTGCCTAATAGGATATAAAAATACATTGTTTAGCTGCGGTTCGCAAGCCGTTTGCTCCAGTGTGCTCTCTTGGTAGTGAGTGGGACTTAGGTAAATAGCTTTGCAGGATTTCATAATATTGCTAGAGCATTGCAATATAGGAAGAGCGTAGATATTGTCTGGGCATGGACGTCCTGGATTTTGTTTTAGCTGATGATGGATCACAGCACTTAACTCTTGGCCAGAATCATAGATTAACGAGAAAGTAAATAATGCTGCAATCCTCAATCCACCTATTCTGGAATAGTTTCTCAGAGGCTGCAGTCCTAAACACTTACCAGGATATACATTCCATTCAACTCAGTGGGACTTACATCTGAGCAATCATGCTTAGGATAATGCAGCTTGTCTTGTCTTGTCTGGAGTAGCTGATTAGTCTTTAAATAAATCAAGGGATTGTGATATATGGAGTGCAGGCTGGTGGCTCTGATATCAGTGGGGTGGTAAATACACTCTGGGTTTCAGTCAGAACTCTAAAGGAGCTATCCAATTTAGCTCCTTTAGAGTTCTAACTGGGTCTGACTGAAACCTGGAATGGATTCACTGACTTCAGAGCTACCAGCCTCCAGTGAAGATGGGAGAGACTGTAGCTCAGTGGTGGAACACATGCTTTGCATGGAAAAGGTTTGCATCCCTGATACCTTCAGGTAGGGCTAGAGATTGGGCCAAAAGGGATGTGGAGGCAGGGCCTGTGGGGGCAGCCCTGTTCTCCCACTCTACATGATTGTAACCATGACCTCTCTTCATTGGCTTCCAATTCACTTCAGAATCCAATATAAACTTCTCCTGTTAACCTTCAAAGCTTTTCACGGTCTAGCTCCTTCCTATCTCTCCTCTCTCATCTCACACTATTGCCCCGCTCGTGCTCTTCGCTCCTCTGATGCCATGTTTCTCACCTGCCCAAGGGCCTCTACTTCCCTTGCTCTGCTCCGTCCATTTTCTTCTGCTGCCCCTTACGCCTGGAACGCTCTTCCAGAACATTTGAGAACTACAAGTTCAATCGCAGCTTTTAAAGCTCAACTAAAAACTTTTCTTTTTCCTAAAGCTTTTAAAACTTGATGTTGTGCAGACTTTATACTGTTAGTTTTACCCTACCCTGTGCCTGCTTACCCTACCCTGTGCCTGTTTGCCTTCTCTTCCCCTCCTTATTGTTTTACTATGATTTTATTAGATTGTAAGCCTATGCGGCAGAGTCTTGCTATTTACTGTTTTACTCTGTACAGCACCATGTACATTGATGGTGCTATATAAATAATAATAATAATAATAATAATAATAATAATAATAATAAGACAATACCTTTTTTCAGGTATGTTTCATCCACCCACTCTTGCTATCTTGAACCATTCACAGGTCATTGTGTTTGTCTCTGGAACTCCACCTATCAGAAGTAACTCTGGTTGCACTTACATATTCATTTAGGGACAAACTAGACTTGACTCAATGACCTTATAGGCCCCTTCCAACTCTAGTATTCTATAATTCTATGACTTCATGGCATAGAGCCAGTGTAGCGTAGTGGCTAGAGTGTTGGACTGGAAGTTGGGAGATCCAGGTTCTAGTCCCCACTCAGTGATGGAAGTGGATTGGTGACTTTGAGCCAGTCACAGACTCTCAGACCAACCTACCTCACAGAGTTGTTGTTGTGAGGCTAAAATGGAAAGGAGGATTATGTATGCCTCCTTGGGTTCCTTGGTGGAAAAAAGTGGGATATAAATGTAAATAAATATAAAATGATGGGACATATCTACATGTTCACATAGAAAGCAGGGGCAGGAGGATGGGGTGTTACTTTTACATGAAAAGGAACACATGGAAGAGGGGAAGGAAAACTGTCCGCTCCCCTCCTTACCTTGCTGCCCTCTGCTGCTTTAAACGTGTTTTTTCCTCCCAGCCTAGTTCCAATACCAGAAGCAATCCGGTATGGGAAAAACTGCATTAAGCAACAGAGCAGAGTGAAGTAAAATGGGGTAGGGGTAGGGTCAGTTTCCTTTTGCCCACATGGTCCTTTTCATTATCATCACCATCATCTTCAGTTTATTTGTATGCAATCTTCTCATAGTAAATCATGCCTGAAGCAGCAGGCAATAACATGCAAAGAGTAGACATCTCCTGACCTCTGAACTCCACTTCTGTCCCATTGGATGAGGGGCAATGCAAAAGGATGGGCACCATGTTTCTAATGTTCAGACCCTGTTTTCACAGCATAACTGAATATGTAAACAGGTCCATATATATAAAAACGCATCCCAAATTTTGACCGGCTCTCCAAATATTTTTTTTAAAGCAGTTCTGATGAGTATAAGAAGGCAGCCAAAACATGAGCTGTCCATATGATAAGACTTGCCTGAAGCAATTCTTCCTCTAAGACCGTCGCAACCACACACACAACATGACATTTCTTTATAAGGTGTCTTTCATTCTGGGATTCAGTTAGAATATGTTATTTCCAATTACATCCTCTAAAACTACTAGCAGTTAAGAGAAAATAATCCTTGCAATTTGCAAAGCAATAAGTATTATATATTACGGCAGGAATTATGTGTGAGAGGAATGCAGTTTCATTCACATTCTACAGCACAAAGCAAGACTCTTAGCTCAGGAGTGCCACCTCCCTGTTCTCAGCAAAGTGGAGAGTTGCTACAGAGACTGTACGTTTCTCAGGACTGTTCAAACAACCAGTTTGGTTATTTCTTATGTTTGATCAAGGTGGTGCCTTGATTTTGTCAACCTGGGTTGAATACAGAGATGATAAAACAGTCATCTGAAAGTAGGTAGAGAATTAACACAGCATTTTCAGGTGATCTTTTGGGAGCATTTGCAATGGTAAGGATCAAATTGGTGGGTCTCAATTTGGTCTTTAGTTGTATGTGCAGGTGTGATCACAAGACATGCATAGTCCAATCCTATATGAGTCACCTGAGCAAATGAATGTGGCATTTAAAAAGCCATGTGCTGAGACGTGCTTTGTAGAATAAAGGCAGTATCAATACTGTCACAGCACTAGTGCTAACAGTGTTGCACTCACATAAACCAATGCTGGGGCAATGTTATGAGCACTTATTAGGCACTTGTTAGCTTTGAGAAGAGAAGACTAAGGGGAGACATGATAGCACTCTTCAAATAGGGCCAGGATCTCTTCTCGATCATCTCAGAGTGCAGGACATGGAATAATGGGCTCAAGTTACAGGAAGTCAGATTCTGGCTGGACATCAGGGGAAAATTCCTGACTGTTAGAGCAGTACAATAACGGAACCAATTACCTAGGAGTCTCTTTCACACTAGAGGCATTCAAGAGGCAGCTGGACAACCATCTGTCAGGGATGCTTTAGGGTGGATTCCTGCATTGAGCAGGGGGTTGGACTCGATGGCCTTATAGGCGCCTTCCATCTCTACTATTCTATGACTCTATGAAAGGGAAAAAGCTTTGCCCCTGAATTTCCGTGAGAAATTGGCACTTTCCACCCTTTGGCTCGCAAGTGTGAATGATGTTGCACTAGCATAGCCATATGCTAGTACAACATCATTAACACTCGCGCTGTAACAACAGTGGACACTGCCCTATGGGTCTTAAGCAAAGGTGCAGCCATTTGGGGGAGGGGCTGAACATCTCAGGCAAACGGTAGAGCATTAATGAATTTTCAGCTTTAGCACATATTTTTGAAAAGTTTCTAGTCCTTATGAAGTAGGAGTAGGGTGACCATATGAAAAGGAGGACAGGGCTCCTGTATCTTTAATAGTTGTATTGAAAAGAAATTTCAGTAGGTGTCATTTGTATATACCCTAAGTAGGAGGAATGTGGGGGGGAAGAATGTAGGGAGAATATATGCAATATTCTACCCATTCTCCAGTAAGATGGAAATCTGCTCCCATCTTCTAGTGTTTCTGGGCAATGAGTACCAATGGATCAGAATGTATGACAAATATTCATCCTTCATTTTTTAAAATATTTTATTTTAATACAAATTCAATCACTTTAATCATACTCGGCTGCTTGTATTTAGAACTCTGCTGTTGCTCATAGACTTATAGGATTGTATCAAATGTTAGTCCTACTTAGAGTAGAACTATTGAAATGTATAGGGCTTAAGTTAGGCTAACATTGGATGCAACCCACAGTGTCTTCTTGGGTCACCACAACATTTCCCCTAAGGGACTAGTCTTAAGGCTGATGTTTTCAACATCCTTCTTCCATACTTCAGCTGATTCACACCTGCTCTCCTGTCCTTTAGATCACCTTGCTAATTTCTTACTTCCTCCAGATACTCTGATTGAAAAACAAATGAAATGCTTCCATCCCCACCCACCTCCGTTCTCCCCTAATTCACCTTACACCTTTTATTTCAGGAAGGATATATCAAACACACATCAGGAGCCTGTGGGAAGAAAATGCTTCATATCTAAATGCATATATATCACTAACGTTTCACTCTAGGATTGAAATTAATGTGCTTTTTTATTATTAATTTCCAATAACACTTTATTAATTTATAGATTTGCCTAGGTTTGCAGACTCATTTAGGCCACAATCCTATGCACACAGGGCAGAAAGTAAACTGGGCTGCACTTGTAAAGTGGGCTGTATGTATCCTTCTTCAACCTTCATTTTGAGATGTTCTCACCAGCCTTTGCCCCCATCAGTTTTGCTGTGTTGTATATAGGCCCGTGGAACTTGCATTCCGGGTCAGTGAGAAATTAATTGGGTTCCCAGTTCCCAGATCTATGCGCAAATCAGAACACACTGATATGGCCCTGTGCCTTGCAGCCACCCACTTAACTTTGTTTGAAGGGGGCACTGGATGTACAAGGAGTTCCTAGGCTACAATATTTATCACTACACCACTGGGGATGAGTGAGGAGAATCTGGTGGTGACATGGTGTGAATGGGCTAGTGAGCAAGCCGGGGCAGGGTACACCTTGTTGAGGATATTACAACCTCATCTGCAAGTTAGTTAGTTCATGGGAATTTTGACCACAGGTAGCCTTAGGAACTCTACAGCCCACAATGTTGTATCTTGTGATTTCTTCCTTTTGCTCCTCCCCTTCCTTCCTTCCCCCCTCTCTCTCTGACCTCCTCCTTTGCTGGGAGCACATGTGCTTGCTCTCTCACTCCTGTCTGTGTGATGGAACACAAAATGGACTGAGTAAACTCTTTTGTAACTCTATGTTGTACCTGCATTTTAGATGCAAGATGATTTGTGAGTAAAACTATTTTACTTTTTCTGCACCAAAAAAAGGATATGGTCTCCTTTTACTGTAATAAGATAGCCTGTGTGCATGTGGGACTGGTAAATGCCCACTCCGCTCTGCCTTTTTGTTTTTCTCTGCTAATTGCCTTTCTAACAGGAGGCATCATCACTAAATAATCCCATCGTATCTCACCTTAGTCTTCCACAGCTATGTCCATGACATCAGGTTGCATGTAATAGCGATATTAGCCTTTGTGTGAGGTGGGGAGAGGGTACTATATTAGAATTAGGGAAAACCAAGGCCAGATCTACACCAAGCAAGATATGACACTTTGAAAACGGTTTGAAAACTGGATATGGAGTGTGTCCTGGGCCCCAACAGTTGTCACTACTGTTATAAACTGTTTTAAAGCAGTAGTGTAGATCCTGCCCATGTCTGGAGTATCAGGACCAGTAAAAGGCTCCTCTACCTCTGTTTTGGCAGGTAGACTTTCTTAAATAACTTCCCTACCACACCACAGAATGAACTTCTAGCTATAAGAGCCATAACATGAACTCGGGGCCAAAACAGACATTACTTTAAAGATACAACTAGAAGCTTTATGGAACATTATTTTGCAACAGAAACTGCAAGCATGGGAGAGGGGGGCGATCTAGATTGGGCCAATAGCATCAGGAAAATGGTTGAAGCCCCTCTAATTTCACACTAGGCCCTTGGTTTGTATCGGGGGCTATGTGCCACATCTATAGAAAATGATGTCAAAGTTTTGGGCCTCAGATCCAGTGGGGTCCAGGTCAGCCGCATTTGTTCTTAGGCATTTGCAATGTGAACTTCAAGTGTTTGTGATGAGAGTTATATCGGTACAGTAGATATTATTACTTTCTGTTATCTCTCCTTCCAGTGTCTCAATGACAGCAGCTCAAACTCCGCTAGACGATAGAGTATTGATTTAGAATTTTATTTCCTTCAATTAGTGCAGAAAGGCACCAGTTTCAGACTCACACGGCAGCCCTCTGCTTTCAAGAGTACTTGGCCAGGATACAGAGACTTACTTTAGGTGAACCCAAGGGCTTGGGCATGCCTGCTGGAATGTTTTGACTCTTATGCTTTTGAATGATACTACCCCCACCCCCACCCCCATGCCATATCACAAATTGCTTTTGAAATTCTCTTCAATTTCAATAACAGGTTCGCTCTGAGGCACGGGGCTCCTGTTTCAGTCTAAAGCTCCCTTGGAACTAAATGTGCAGTTCCTCAGATTCTGGCCCATGGCAAGAAATATGTTAAAAAAAATGCAGACAACTCACTAGCTCTATTCACACTGCCAGCCCTGGAACAAGCTCTACAGCCACCTGAGGCGATAAGAGCAAACACACCCCAGCCATGTTTCACACACACCTTCCCCTTTCTGAATTGTGTCTCCCACCCTCTTTCTCTTACCACGGTCACATCATGTGGCTCACCACTTCCCTTTAATGCGTTTGCACCCCACCCTGCCTTTAAGCATAGTACAGGCAATCTCCTGAGGCACCCCTCCCATAATGCCTGGCCCTGAGGAAGCCACGCCACCCCACCCCTCAGAGCCAGGCATTTTGACCTGATTTGCTTTCTGAAGAGTTGTGCTGGTTGCTTCTTTGGCCAACATGCTTTTCTAGAGAGCAGCTGCTCCAGAGAGCCCTGCTGGCCACTTTCTCACTGAGGAAAATGCCATGGTGGGAGAATGGCTGGCAGAGGTCTCTGGATCACCTGCTGTAGGAGGTGGGAGGGAGTGGCACAATTCACCACTGCTCCTGCTTTGCCACCTAGGGCTTCACCCTGCCTCATAGGAAGGCCGGCCCTGCACACTGTTACAATCATAAGAACTTAAGAAAAGCCCTTCTGGAGCAGACCAAATGCCAACCTAATCTAGCATCCTGTTTACCACAGTAGCCAACTAGATGCCTCTGGGAAGCCCACAAGCAGGATATGAGTGCTATAGTACCCTCCAGCCTCTCAACCTGAAGGCTGCATAGAACCACCATGACATCACTGATAAACAACTCTCCATGTAGCATTTTCCAGAATGGAGAGCCTGCCATGCGGAGGAAGGGGCAGGGAAGTCCACTTCCACTAGCCTAGTTTCAGGGGCCAAAATCTGGATCCAGCCCACTATTTTACAGACTTCAGTTGTTATATTTATCTTCCGTTAATGCCCTTTGCAATAGAATCACAAGATATAAGTTTTACAACACGTGCACAGATGAGAACCTTGGCACAGGCTGAAATGTCTGGGAGTCAATAGGGTCATCCTTCCCCACAGCTGTGTCCTGTGATGCGTCTCATCCAGATTCATGAACAGCTGAACTCTTCTTGGAGTCTGAAGTTCGTAGATCTGTCTCAGAGCTAGGCATGAGTAACATGAAATTTCGTGCCTTTTGTCAGTCTTACTGAGCAACAAACAGAAGTCATTCCACATAATTCAAGGTAAGGGCTCTGCAGCATGGTCCTCTACATATTTACTCAGAAGTAAGTCATATCCAGCTTGCTGGGATTTACTCTTGAGTAAATGTGGATAGGATTGTGGCCTTAGAAGTGTTTCTTGGCATTCCAGAATTCTCATTGAATTGTTTCCCGTCAAAATGTTTGGATGTGCATTTCAGAATATCATTTATCTTGAGGCATGTCAACTCTAAAAACATTAGCGCTCGTCACTGTCAATGTAAATGCCAGAAATTAGCTTTCTTTCATCTGAAAAAGGAATAATTAACTTAGCAACTGTTTCCAAAAGTGCTAATTAATGGGTTTCACCAACTTGATCTGTCAGGATATATCTTGATCTGAACAGCAGCTTGCTTTCCCTCCACCACATGAACACACAGTCCCTCCTTACCCATGAGGATTAGATTTCCTCTTAGACTTTTTTTCCTGAGACACCAGTTTACAATGAGCTTCAGAGTAATTTTGCAATGCCATAATATGAAACACGGAAATGACAAAGCAAGCAGTGCTGTGAACTAATGGTTTTGCATTTGTCTTAATTGTCTTCCCAAAAAACCCACATATATACAGTTTAATTCCAGACTTAGAGCTTCACCACACAAGGCTAAAATCCCACATCCCTACCAGGGCTTCTGGTTTCAGATTCTTTGCGGGATAAAGTTCAGCCCCTTTACATGGGCAAACACATGCTTTGAATCAAAGATGCCCTTTCTCAGTCAATTCTATATGTTTTCTATATGTTTTATTATACAGCCACTATATGACACTGCATATATTTTGGAGTATCCTTGTTTATTGGGTTATTTCTGATTTCTCTGAAATCGGGATAAGGGAGGGTAAAGTGAAGGAGATGTCCTGGAGGTTTATGACATCATGTAAAGGACCCACAAACATCTGTGAATGTCCCATCACAAGCATGCAATAAATCACTCATGGAGAAATGCTCTTACTCATTTTTAAAAGTAGACCCATGGGTCACTATTTGGCAATATGTATTGAAGGTGTGGGGGGTCTAGACTGGGGCCACAGTAGGGAGGAAAGGGTTATATTCCCCTACCCCCATGCTACAATCCCAATCCAGCTCAGGACACCGGCACTTACTCTAGAATAAAAAAGAAAAAGAATAATGTTGTAGCTACTTGCTATTCCTTTAAAGTAAGGGGTGCTTTCGTTTTTTATCTGGATCCAACGCATGACAATTCAAATCTATGTATATGTACTCAAAAATAACCTCCACTGAGTTCAGTGGTAATTACTCCCAAGTAAGCATGTTTAGGATTGCAGCCTAAATGGTCCATAGAGATCCGAGGCCTCCTCTGGGCTATGGTATGAAGTTATGTAGGTTTGCATCTGGTCAGTGCTGGGGTAGAAGACAACCTGCAGACCTGATGCATTAGATAAGACAAAAAATCGACTAGAAAGAACACATTGCACTTATTGCAGACATGTTGGAAACAGATGGCAAGATCCAGTCCAAGTTAAACAATCTTATACAGATGTACTTGGGAGTAAGTCTCATTGAACTCAATAGGACTTATATCTGAGTAGGCGTGCATAGGATTGCATTATTGGACTCTATTTACATCACAAGTGAGTTCCTGCTGCCTTCAGAGGCCACACAGGGAGTGCCCAAGGGCTGATTGCTCTCCTGCTATAGACTCTCACTTGTTTTTTCTGATGTACCAACAAACTATGGTTTAATGCTACAAGAACAGCCTTTCAAGGAGCATCATACTCACGCGCTTCCTCCTGTATGTGTGTTTCTCTCACTCCTTCATAACAGTTTCCATGATTCTTTGGAGGGAGCCATCAGTTAACACCATTTCAAACTGTACCTTAAAAAAATCAACCAAGTAATGTGTGTAATGTTAGATACAAGATGTTCAGGTTAACTGAAATGAGAGAAATGTTTGTATATAAAATACATTTTAAAAAGAATCCCACTGTGTCCATCAGAAGTGATAAGATGAATGACATAAATAAATAAAACTCCGGGACTCCATCACTTTTTGGAATAAATTGCAAAAATTGTATTTTCCCACTATTCAGCAACAGCCTTCCTGTTTCACCTCTAGATTCACTAAATCCACTAGACTGAATTTAATAATACTCATATTTTTGTCCTGCCATTGCGACTTATGTAGCTTTTCAAGGAAAAAGGTTAGAGCTGTGGCAACATGTGAATAATATTGCACCGAGCTTATTGACTCCATGGCAGTGGTCTTTAACCTTTCACCAAGTATGCAACTATCATAGAATCCCCACCCCCAAGCCACAAGTACAATAAAATAAAATAAAATAAAATAAAATAAAATATGAAATAAAAATAAAATGTGGGCGTATTTATGATAAATGTATATGGTACACAAACCACAAGAATCCATTCAAAGAGACCCTTACACCTCATGGCCATCAGCCAACTTGTTAATGTTAGGATTGCCTAATATTCCAAATGCCCATTTTCCCCCAGCGGTTCTGAATGCCTGCCGAGATGTGTAGGTTGCCCTTTGTGGGGCTGCGTGGGCCCCATTAAGAATCACTGCTCTATGTTGTTTGCCATACAAATTTGGCATCAGGAAGCACCCTTAACTTCCAGCCTCTTGGTCATGGTGGGATGATGGCAGAGAGACATTATCTCTTTAGTATATATTTGTTTCTTGCCTGAACATGAACTGATGAAGTGGCGAGTTCAATCTTTGCTACGGGAACTTGTATGCAGATGACAGCTATTGTCCCTGTTTAGTGGTGTGCATCTTATAACCGTATTCTCCAGCCAGCTTCCTGCCCCCCTCCTTCTTTCCCTACAGTTTGGGCTCATTTACTAAAAATTCATTGGAAATTGTGCAGTGAATTGAGGTGGGGGGGGGAGACTACTTTATTAGTGTTACATTATTTTTCTCCCTCCCCCTCCCCCTTCCTGCATGATGAATTGCTTCGTATCGAGATGGTAGCTTCAGCCCAGGGACTTAGCAATCTCCTCCTGGTCCCTTGCACAGACAGATGGGACGGCCCATGTCTTGACCATGATTGATTAGCTGGAGAAAGCCTGTTGAGTGGAGTTCCATGAAGATTGATGCTTTCTCCTTCTAACAGCATTTCCAAAAAGTTTCTATTACATTTTGATTATGTTTATAGAATCTCACTAGTCTCTAGGAAGATTCAATCTTTTTTTGCCCTCCGCCTCTGTGTGTGTGTGTGTGTGTGTGTGTACACTCACCTACATAGTCCAGCTGAACTTGATAAGAACGTTATGGTCTCATTCATTCAAACTGCTGTCATGTCCACCCAATCTATTTCCGTAGACTTGTTTGTAATAGCACCTATTGTGAGATAACATCTGACTCAGCTTCAGGCATGATCTACACAAGAAGTAGAATGAGGCGATGGAAGACAGTGGTGGTCGTCATATCCTCCAATGGTCTCTATTTTGTGGTTTCTGCTTCTGGGGAGCAGGGAAGAAAATTATGTGCTAGCCTAAAGCTCAGCACTTCCTCAAGATTGTCAACTCTGCTAGTAGTCAAGCGGCTTAGCATCAAACTCGTGCACATTACGATACAAGTGTGAAATTTGGTATAGTGGTATTTATTACCATGTAGATTAAAATTAGATACAGGGGCATCTCAGGAAATCATCATAATGGCCACTATCTTGGAAAATCATGTCCAAACTTCAGTTTTCGCACAATAATTCTGTTATTTGTTGTCTGACAGAAAAGATGTCTCAGTACAAAATTAAAGAGCATAAAATTTGCTACAAAAAACTCATCATCAATCTTTTCATAGGAGCAACCTTGTCGTGATATTAAGGTTTTATTCATACCCATTTGCCTGAGAAGTCAACAACATACACTATCTCACCCTCATTTCAATCTTGCACTTTGTGTTGCAAGCCTGAAACTTTCAGGGGTCATAGTTTACACCTTTTTCAATAAGAATATTGGATTTATCAATTCGAGTGGGGGAGTTAGTGAAAATAATGCAAAATTTCCATAAGAGGCTGATTTATTCTTTCTGGATCGGGGTTTCAGATCATTATAGAAATCAGTTTACTGCATAGCAAATGTATTAAATTATCTTGTGACACAAAGAAAATTACATTTAAACATTTATTTCTTTTTTAAAAAAACAGAGCTTAAAAACTTTTAGTTTTAGTGAATTATCATTTAGTCTTGACCACATTCTCCATCATACTGATACACCACAGTGCATGGTAGTCCAGCACTACTGCATTTTCATCTGTTATTAGTGTCACATTTTGAGCTCCATCACACCAGCGTTTTATTGCACTATCATCCTGCCTTGTTTACCATTTTGCCCCACTACCCTCACATGATGTCATTATTATTATTATTATTATTATTATTATTATTATTATTATTATTATTATTATTTATATAGCACCATCAATGTACATGGTGCTGTACAGAGTAAAACAATAAAATAGCAAAACCCTGCCGCATAGGCTTACATTCACCCTGTCCTGTAGTTATCTTGCCTCTTCCCCTCCATTTTCCATGGTTTTTTTGGGTAGAGAAAGTGCGGTATTTTTTCTCCACATGGGATAAAGCTGCCCTTCCATCCCCATGTATTGCCATCCTGGTGCTATTCGCAGAACATCCCTTCTTGGGGGTATCTGTGTTGAAGGGTGGTCTTGCTGACAAAAAAGGAAGGCAAGGGCAGTTCCCCTCCAGTGCGCCGAGTTGGTCAAATGGACTTTTGCTGCCCCAACCCTACTCTCATTGCCCTATCATTCATTCATTTCAACTTCCCTCTTTTTTTTACCCACTGTATGAGGTGCCCAGCCGATGAAATGCTAAATCGCTAAACTTTAGACAACAAACCCAGAGTGAGGGGGAGAAGGTGCTCACGTCCATCAGAATGTCCATCAACCAAAAGAAGCAATGGAAGGAAAATAGAAGGGTGGGGTGGGGTGGCGATACAAGGAAGTGCAGCACAAGGCAAACAAGGTGAAATAGTGCAACAACAAACACATGTGAAAGTGACCAGCGCTTGGCGTGCTAATGAAATGGAGGTGGAAATTGAGGATGCATATCAGGAAAAAAAAGTAGGAGTGATGGAGCTCTTTGTTTTACAGCTGCTAGAAACTAGAAGTGTGCTCCACTCCAATTAGAATCGGAGAATCAGAAGCGAATTGGCCTGCTCCGCCTTGCCCAGAGGCGGAGTAGAAGTGGACCACGGACCCTTAGAAGCAAGGCAAAGAGAAGCGCCCATAGGAGAAGCGCTTCTATTTTCGCGGAGCGCTCCGATCGCCATTTTGAAAAATGTCACCCATAGGATTGCATTGCGGAAAAGAAAAGGGGATAACTGTGTTGTTTTTTAAGCTATCTTTCTGAAACTTCTTGTGCTTAGAGAGTCGTGGCTGGGGGTCATTTTGAGCTTACTCTCAGCTCTCTATGTGGTGCGGTTCGCTTGCTATAATTTTTGGGAAAATCGGGTAAAAAAAAGCGGGAGTTGTACCTTTTTGAAGTGCTGAGAGGCAGATTCATGATCACATGATCCCAAAGTTGGAGGAGGGGATAGGCAAAACGGGACTTGGAATACTGGGAAACTTCTCTTTCTTAGTCTGTGAACGGACTTTTCCCAGTGTTTCTTAAAAGAGTAGCCCCACCAAATGCACAAACACAACTTGAAATCATATACTAAGCAAATAAATAACAGATGGGAAACACAGCACTGCTACCCACCCTAACCTTGGTGAACAACTGAATAGATGTGGTGCAAGGGGATGAGGTCCCCTAGGGCACGTGGACGTGCCCAGTGCACAGACACTGTGTCCTGCCCTGGAGGGTCATCAGAGCCCTCCAAAAGTTAACCAGTGGACAGACTGAAGCTAATGCCTGTCATGAGTTGAAGTGGCAGGTCATTTCTTAACACTGGCACTTACTTACGGCCAGTCAACAATTGGCACAGTTACTCCTCCCCCTGGGCACGTCCACTTTCCTCTTACTGGTAAAAGACAGACATAGCCTTTTTAAAAAAAATTCTTCTTGTTGTTTATTCAGCAACACTGCTGCTTTTAATTCCACCCCTCCTTTGTTTATTTATTTATTTATTTATTCCATTTTATATTTACACCCCATAGCCCAAGCTCTCCTGGCTTTTCTTCTTCAGTGAAGTCAGGCAGGCTTTCATTGTGGTTCAACTCCTTATTGTTGTTGTTGTTGTTGTTGTTGTTATTGCTATTAATATTAATTAGTACTGCTATTATTAAAGTTACTATTGTTGTTGTTGTTTAATAATGGCTGTGATCACAGTGCAGTCAATCAACTCTGAAGCAAGGATCACAAAGCTTTACTCTTATCCTCCTAGTAGAGATGTGCTTCACTTCTAATCGGACCGGCGAATTAGAAGCGGAGCGGGGGGCTTCGCCTGCCCTTAAGGCGGAGGCGAAGAGGATTGGGGGGCCGGCGGAGCGTGGCGAAGAGGATCGAGGTGAAGGCGGATCCTTCGCCTCGATCCGGAGCTCCGCCGGAAAGGTAAGTGGGGTTTACCGGGCCCTGCCGCTGTCGCTGTCACCCATGCGGCGACAGCGGCAAGGCCCGGTAACACACACCCCCGCCCTCCTCTCCCTTACCTGCATCCGTCCGCGGTCCATCAGCGTCTTCAATTGAGCACGTGGTTCAACCAGGAAGTCTGGCTTGTGGCCCAGGCTTCCTGGTTGAACCGCGGGCTCAATTGAAGATGCCGATGGACCGCGGACGGAGGCAGGTAAGGCCCCCCTCTCCCTTGGACCCTTACCGGGCTCTGCCACCATCGCCACACGGGCGGCGATGGCGGCAGGGCCCGGTAAACCTCCCGCCCTCCTCTCCCAGCCTTACCTGGCACCACTCCCCTTCACTGCAGAGCTCCGATTCAGAGCCGGAGCTCCGCGGCGAAGAGGAGCGGAGTATGGGCAGAGCGGCGCGGAGCGGGCCGATCCAAAATTTTCGGATCGGCCCGCAGGGCGGAGCGGGGGGTCTGTGCACACCCCTACCTCCTAGCCTCCTAGTTATGGGATGCAAAAGAAAAGGCATCTCTCTGTGCTGCTCCCACCTCACAGGGATGGTTTGCATTACTGGCTTTGAAACTATCCTTGGCTCACTTCCTTGTGCCCCCAGAAATGTCTGCTGCCTGCCTGCCTTCCCTCCCTCCTCCCCTGCCCACCTCGCAGGGATGTTTTTTGTGTGTCTTGCTTTGAAGGAGAAGTCCTTCCCGCGCTCACTTAGACTTTTGGAAGTCCCAAATCAATTTTTCAAGTGTGGAAGAAGATTCATATAGGTTTATCTACTCCCCAATTCATAGCATGTTGGGATTTCCTTTGAAATGGCCCCTGTCTGCAGCTTTAAATCCCTGAGATACTGGGGTGTCCGATTTTCAAAAATTCCCCAAAAATCAGGGGAGGCTTGGATTGGCTTGAGTCTTGGCATGCATGTGTATCCATGGATAATCTATCATGGTGCTGAGTTTGAGGTTTCTAACATGAAAATTGACATAGTTCTAGCATGGGACGATTTGGGATGAGTTAAAAGGTTTAAGCCCCGCCAAAAATCAGGGGATGGTGGGATTTGCTTGAAACTTGGCATGAATGTGGATCTAGATGGCATCTGTGAGGGTGCCCATTTCGATTTTTTTTATCTGTCAAAACGTCAGAGAACAGTCCATGTCTGAAAATGGGATGTCCGATTTTCATAAATTCCCCAAAAATCAGGGGATGATGGGATTGGTTTGAGTCTTGGCATGCATGTGTATCCATGGATAATCTATCATGGTGCTGAGTTTGAGGTTTCTAACGTGAGAATTGACGGAGATACCGAAAGGGGTGTGAATTGGGGGTATGGGTGGTGTATTAGAGGTTAAAGCCCCGCCAAAAATCAGGGGATGATGGGATTTGCTTGAAACTTGGCATGATTGTGGATCTAGATGGCATCTGTGAGGGTGCCCACTTCAAAAAAAATTATCTGTCAAATTGTCGGAGAACAGTCCATGTCTGAAAATGGGGTGTCCAATTTTCAAAAATTCCCCAAAAATCAGGGGACGCTTGAATTGGCTTGAGGCTTAGCATGCATGTGTATACGTGCATGAGGTGTCATGGTGCCAAACTTGAGATTTCTAACTTTAACATGAAAAAAGTTGTATACTTTTTTAGATTTCAATGCAAGCCTATGGGGGGGGGAGCGGAGCTCCAATCCGGATCCGGAGCTCCACAGCGGAGCGGAGCGGACTATAGGTGGAGCGGGGCAGAGTGAAGCGGCCCGATCTGCAAATTGTGGATCGGGAAGAGAAGCGGATTGGGGGGTCCATGCACACCCCTACTAGAAACTAGGGGTGTGCAAGTCCGGATCGGAGCTCCATTCCCCCCCCCATAGGCTTGCATTGAAAGCTAAAAAAGTATACAACTTTTTTTCTGTTAAAGTTAGAAACTTCAAGTTTGGCACCATGACATTTCATGGACGTATACACACGCACGCCAAGTTTCAAGCCAATCCCATCATCCCCTGATTTTGGGGGAATTTTTGAAAATCGGGCACCCCATTCACACCCCTTTCGATACCTCCGTCAATTTGCATGTTAGAAACCTCAAACTCAGCACCATGATAGCTTATCCAGGGATACACATGCATGCCAAGACTCAAGGCAATCCCATCATCCCCTGATTTTTGGCGGGGCTCAAACCTTTTAACTCACCCCAAATCAAGTCCCATTTTACAACTACGTCAATTTGCATGTCAGAAACCTCACCTTCGATCCCATGACAGCTTACCCATGTGTCCACATGGACGCCAAGTTTCAAGCCAATCCCATCATCCCCGGATTTTTGGGGAATTTATGAAAGTCGGACACCCCAGTATCTGCAGACAGCTCAATGGGGCCATTTCAAAGGAAATCCCAACATGCCATAAATTGGGGAATAGAGATAAACCTAAATATGAATCTTCTTCCACACTTGAAAAATGTATTTGGAACTTCCAAAAGTCTAAGTGAGCGCAGGAAGGACTTATCCCCTGAGTCAAAGCAAGACACACAAAAACCAAACCATCCCTGCGAGGTGGGCAGGGGAGGAGGGAGGGAAGGCAGGCAGGCAGGCAGCAGACATTTCTGGGGGCACAAGGAAGTGAGCCAAGGATAGTTTCAAAGTGAGTAATGTATATAAAATGGAATAAATAAATAAATAAACAAAGGAGGGGTGGAATTAAAAGCAGCAGTGTTGCTGAATAAACAACAAGAAGAATTTTTTTAAAAAAGGCTATATCTGTCTTTTACCAGTAAGAGGGGAGTGGACGTGCCCAAGAGGAGGGGGAATCATCTGCCAATTTGACTGGTCCTGTCTAGGTACCAGTCTTTAAGAAGCAAACGATCACTTCAACTCATGATAGGCATTCACTCCAGTGATTTACCTTTGGAGGGCTCTGATGGCCCTCCAAGGACAGGAGAGTACACAGGGCACGTCCATGCCCTAGGGGAGCTCATCCCCTTGCACCACATCTATTCAGTTGTTCCCCAAAGTTAGGGTGGTAACAGTGCTGTGCTTTTTCTATCTCTTATTATTGGCTTAGTATATGATTTCGGGTTGTGTTTGTGCATTTGGTGGGGCTACTGTTTTAAAAAACACTGGGAAAAGTCCGTTCAGACTAAGAAAGAGAAGTTCCCAGAATCCCAAGTTACCCGTTTTGCCTATCCCCTCCTCCAACTTTGGGATCATGACCGGGAGTGGACTCTGCCCTTCAGCCCTTCGAAAAAGGTACATTTTCCCACTGTTTTACCCAATTTTTCCAAAAATTCTAGCAAGCGAACCGCAGCACGCAGCGAATTGAGAGTAGGCTCAAAATAACCCCCAGCCACGACTCTCTAAGCACAAGAAGTTTCAGAAAGATAGCTTTAAAAACAACACAGTTATCCCCTATTCTTTTCCGCAATGCAATCCTATGGGCGAAATTTTTCAAAATGGCGATCGGATCGGTCCGCGAAAAGAGAAGCGCTCCGCGTATGGGCTCTTCTCTTCACCGTGCTTCTACGGGTCCCCAGTCCGCTTCTACTCCACCTCTGGGCAAGGCGGAGCAGGCCAATTCGCTTCTGATTCTCCGCTTCTAATCGGAGCGGAGGACATCCCTACTAGAAACCAACTCATATTTCACAGACCACAATCATGACACAAGAACATAAGAAGATCAGACCAAAGGTCTGTCTTGTTCATCCTTTGTACCACAATAGTCAAACCCATGCTTCTGGGATGCCCACAAGCGAGGCTGGAAGGCAATAGCCTCTCCCATTAGCACTCCCCATCAGCTTGTTTTCAGTAGCATGGTTCCTCTGAGGATCCACTTAGCTGCCATGGCTAATGGCCATTAATAGACTATCCTCCATGAATTTGCCTAACTGCGCAGTCTGACAGTATGTTCAAGCGGCAATGTTGTACAAAAGAACTCCACAGTAGCACCCTTTGCCTCAGCTCTGACATCCTCTTACTCCTATGTTTGCTTTCCAGGTGGTAGTCTTATTTTACATACATATTTACATCAAGGGCAAAATGACACCCCCTAAATGTCACCAATTTTACCTCATCTCAAGTATATTCCCAAATGCCAGTAGAATTATTTATTTATTTATTCCAGAGAATTTCTATACCTTTTTTCTTTTTATAAAAAATAAATAAATCCTTAAGAGCTTTACAAGATAAAGTCATGATCAAACACCACAAAAACAATAATTAAAACAATAAAACAATGATTGAAAATGCTCAGTGGCCCCATTCGCACAATCCGCAGGCAGTTCACAAACCATGGTGGCTTGTTGATTATGCTGCATTTGCCGGTCACATACTGGGAAATTTGCATAATTCCCCGCGGCAGCATGGCAGGGTGGCTTATTGCCATGGGTAACAAGTCCCCCAGAACCCTACAACAGCCCACGCTTAATCAGAGTTCCCAATCGGTTCTATCCATGTTCAAGCAAATTCAACTAAATGTCCCCTTCCAACCTCCCTGTGCATTGTGGGAAGGTCAGGGTCTGAACAGAGTTTATTCTGGGGAGGGTGAGACCCATGCCCCCTCCCCATATTTACTCATATTTACTGAATTCCTGCATAAGGCTGTAGAAACCAGATGGCGCTGGCTTCAGGCGGTTCGTTTGACTCCTGAGGTCCTTGTATACTCTCTTACTGCCTGCCTGTCTTTCCCATTGGAGCCTTTTCTTGAATATATAGATCCATCCAGGAATATGGGTTTTATCACCCCCCCCTTTTTTTAATTTCTGCATTTATTACACATGCAAATTACAGATGAAAGCATCAACTACACAAGCCATTACTCAGAAGAGCATCTTTCCAACTGCTGGACTTGGACTGAACAGCTTGTGGTTAATTTGCTATATAATCACTGCCTGCAACAGGAAAAGCAAGCGCTTCAACTGTGCTAATATTATGAAAGGGGAAGTTAACCATAGAGATAAATCCTGAAGAGCTGCAGCTGGGATGAAAGAGAGCAAAATAAGTGAAGTTGGAGCCAAGGCTACAGGCCTGCAAAAGTGGCCATTTGGATATTTAAAGGATAAAAGGTACCCACTAGTGTTGTTGAAACATGTTTTGAAGTTGCGGTTGGCCTCATTTTCAGAGGGGCTCAACCCTGCAGCTCTGACTGAACTGGAAATTAAAAAGAAACCCCATGGTGTGTTTATAGTTGGTGTGTTGTGTGATGACTTTGTTTTCTGCGTATTCAAGCTTTGAAATTCTTAATGCTTTCGTTTGTAAGCTACGGTGGCATCCCCTGTTTAAAGAGAGTGTCTACATCCGTATGGTACCTTGCTTTATACTGAGTCAAAGTATTGGTCCATCTAGCCCAGTATTTCCACTCTGACTAGCATTGACTCTCCAATAGGGTAAGCACTGGAAATGCATCGCCAAAATAGAGGCCAAAGAGGACACATTTTTGCAAGACATGTGCACATTCTAATGTATATGTACAGATGAAAATTTAGAAATAATTATCATAATTAAGAGGTGGTCTCAATGCCTGCTCCATCAGTGCTAACTATTACCAGTCAAGTTCAAGGTACCTCCTCTTCCTTCTTATGGCTTAAAACAGACTTGCACCAGTCACCCTTTCAAATAGAGGACTGTCCTTAGTAAAAAAATAATAATTAAAAAATAGGACACATGGCCACTCTACTCTCCAATGTCTCTTCCAAGATTTGTTTCTGGTGATCCTTTAACTGGAGATACTAGCATTTGCACACAAAGCAATTTAAAGATGCTGTTGTTGTTAAAACATTAAAATATAATATGCAAAATATTTTTAAAAAATCCTTCTTTCTAAGCAAAATGCCCACTCAATATTGATAAAAGTAACAGCCTGGAGAGCAACAGAACCAATTAGAGGAAACTTAATTAAAAATGTCCTTATGCACTGACATTGGGCTATGGGCCTTCCTTTTGATAGTCCAGAAATTGACTATCTTGTTTAGTCTCCAAGTAGGTATCTGTAAATTCACAATTAATATAATTGTAAATTAGGGACAGCTGAATCTGTCAAATTCGATTCTTATATTAAGTTTATTCTCTCATTTCCACATCACTTTGCAGATTTGTTTTTTTAGTTCGCACAAAAACTTGTACATTTATCTAAATCTATGCGTTTTTGTGAGTTCTTTTCCAAATACACACATTTTATATGCACTTTTCTAAATATACATATTTTTGCAAGGTATCTTTCCTAATATAATACTATTTTGCACACACTTTCCCCTAATATATTTATTTTTGTCCACACTCTTCCACATTATACACATTTTTGTGTACATTTCAACTTAAAATATGCATTTTGGTTGCATTTTTTTTATTAATTTATTTGGTTTGCAAACTGCATCTCATGACACAGGACAGTGTGAATATTGACGTAATACTGCATAGGTTCAAGACATGTTCATTTGCTAATGCAAACCTAACAAAATCCCCCCCTCCACTTCCAAATTAAAATTTGAAAGTCTGGCATTTATTTGTTTGTTTAGCTTTCACTACATGGACAATCGCCCTGTAGTCTCCTACTGACTTCAAGGCAGTAGATTTCAAAGGGAGGAAAGCCTGTAGAAGATGCAACTGTGATATTAAATGATCATATAAATCCATCCCAATATTTGTCTGTAGATATTTTAGAATCAAAACCAAGGATATTAAGAATTGTGACCAATTTGTCTTACACTTCTCTCCTCTCTTCCTGAGAAATACTGCAATCAGATGAATGGGAGAACTCCTGCCCTGGAAGGTGGCCAAGAAATATTTTAAATAAATAAATAAAATCATCCACCTTCTTCTATTAGGACCTCAGCTTTGAGATGAATGCAAACTTGGCTGAATTATTAGTGTTAGAATTAGTGTTAGTATTATTTCACTCTTCAATTCTCAGGCAGCTTAAAACATTTTAAATAATATATCATGCAATAGTAATAAGATAATAACAACAAATACAATGAACCAGTGAAATGGAGCTTACCTGGTGCCTAAAAAATACAAAGTGAGGAGTTCCACAGGTGAGATGCTGCTCCCGAAAATGCCCTGTCCCTCATGATAACCCACCTCACCTCAAAGGTTAGCCCCAAGTTCCAGCTAACATCTTGATAATGATGGAAGCAATGCTGTGATTATAGGTAAATCACAATATCTTGCTTTCTTTTAACAAGCTTACCCTATGCCAGCCTTCCCCTAACCTTTTGCCCACCAGATGTGTTGGACTACACCTTTCCATCACCCCCAGGCTTGGGTGATAGGGGTTGTAGTCCAACACATTTGGAGGACACTGGGTTGAGGGAAACTGTCCTATGTAATGTCCTATGGATGTTTAATAGGTGTCAGTTAGTCCTCTATTGGTTTCTTAATCATGTTTGATGTGTGCAGTTGTACTACTCGGTACTGTATCTGCTTTGGTTCCAGTTACATTGTTTTCCACTGGTTGAGATAAATAGTCCAGTCCAATAATACATTTTCCTCTTGCAACATTCCAATAAATAACGCTTTCTATTCCTCAGTGAGGCAATTATCTTTATTCATGCTTTATTTAGGGGAAGGGTTGTAGATCAGTGGTAGAGTACATGTTTTACATGCAGAAGGTCCAAGGTCCAATCCCTGGTATCTCCAGGTAGGGCATGAAAAATACCTGCCTGAAGAGCTGCTGCCAGTCAGTGCCAACAATAGTGGGCGAGTTGGATGAATGGTCTAACTCAGTATACGGTAGCTTGCTATGCTTGTGTTGTACCCCGCCTCGAACCAGAGGGAGAGGTGGGTGACAAATAAATATGTTGTTGTTGTTGTTGTTGTTCCTATGTGATTCCCATGTAGTTCCAGGTTGCATAGCGTTACATAACCATTCAAACTTTTTCACTTCTTGAAATGCTTTCCGTACACTGGCCATTGCACCCCCTGTGATTAGTGCCACCTCTTTTTGCACGTTCCAATGCTTTCCTCCTTGTCTTCTGCTGACTTGCTTTCTAAATCCCTCAGGCTGCCTCTGTATGGCATTATACACTGATGGTCTTGCTCTCCTGCCCACTTCTACTGCATTTGGTTTTTCCTGAAGGTTTGGACACCTGCTGTCCATGTGTTATTTTTGATACGGCAGATTTTGAGGTCCTTTTTGAAGGTGAGCTCAGCTTCTTAAACATGGTGTGTCTGGTATCAAGTATAACTTGGTCTCTTACCATCCATTCAGTTAGTCTGACACAGAGACAAACTCTATAGTCTCTCTCTCTCTCTCTCAATGTTTTGATGTATTTCAAGAGTGTACAATGTACACACATGCTATGAAAGGCATAGAAGGTCATTTTAGGATACTTGTAGTATGCTTTTAGGATGCTTTTGGGATGTTTTTAACAGTGTATACTATGTTTTTAATCAGAATTTTATGTATTTTATGCATGCTGTTGTTCCTCAACTCGATCCAATCAGAGAGGCGAGTAAGGAGTTATTATTATTATTATTATTATTATTATTATTATTATTTCTATACAGGAAAACCCATGTCTAAATGCATGGAGGTCCCTTCAGATGTTCTAAGGACCTTGCACTATGATGCCACCCTTCCTTACCCCCCACCCCCTCCCCTACACACACATTAATTACATTTTCTTTGAATGTCTGAAAGGGAGCCCTCTCTCTAGTTCCCCTCCTTTATATGGCAGTTATACCTCCTGCTCTCTAATCCTGTCGTGAGTACTGTGTCCAGTTCTGGGGGTTCAGAAGGACAGAGTTCAGAGGAGGGAAACAAGGATGATCAGGGGTCTGGAAACAAAGCCCTATAAAGAGAGACTGAAAGAATTGGGCATGTTTAGCCTGGAGAAGAGAGGCATGATAGCACTCTTCAAATACTTGAAAGGTTGTCACACAGAGGAGGGCCAGGATCTCTTCTCGATCCTCCCAGAGTGCAGGACACTGAATAATGGGCTCAAGTTACAGGAAGCCAGATTCTGGCTGGACATCAGGTAAAACTTCCTGACTGTTAGAGCAGTACAACAATGGAACCAATTACATAGGGAGGTAGTGGGCAATCCCACCCTAGAGGCCTTCAAGATGCAGCTGGACAGCCATCTGTCAGGTATGCTTTAAGGTGGATTCCAGCAGTGAGTAGGGGGTTGGATTCTATGGCCTTATAGGTCCCTTCTAACTCTACTATTCTATGATTTTATGAAAAGAGGCCAGGGCTCCTGCAGCTTTAACTGTTGTGATGAAAAGGAAAGTTCATCAGGCTTCATTGGTGAATGGCTTCAGGTCTTCCAGTATTTTCAATTGTTCCATTAAGTGTTCTGTTTTGTGGTACTCCCCTCCCAATACCATGTGTTATTTGGAAGTAAGTGATGCCAAACACAGGACAATCCAACTAAGAAGATTTACAGTGCAATTCTAAGCATGTCTACAGAAAAGTAAGCCCCACTGAGTTAAATGGGGTTTGCTCCCAGAAAATTGGGTCCAGGATTGAAGCCCTATTAACTTAAAATGTAAGAGGAAGGAAAGCACCATGCACCTATTTACCAATTCCACCACCGTGCTTCCAGGTCTTCCCTTTCCTCCAAACTCTTGGTTCAATGTTTCAGTTGTTATGATTTGATTAGGATGGACACACATACATATTGCCCAAAAAAGAGGACACAGATTTGCATAAAAGTTGCATATACTATTGTACAAGTCTAGCAGGAAATTTTAAAAATAATTGCTATAATTTATATAGAAATGTGATAAAACTCACTAGCCTAGCGGAAGATTGTGAACAGGCGAACCGTATGCTGCCTGCTCAGTCTGCTGTCCAGGTGCTAATTGCATCAAAGCCCCTGCTCTCTCTTCTTACTGCTCCTTATCTTTAAACCAGACTTGGACTGGACAGCTCTTCAAATAAAGTACATGTGACCACTCACAAACTTCGTAAGTTAGTTATGTGCTGTGTGGTGATGCAATATATTGTTTTGTCTGTCCTGTATCTACCCTAAAACAGCTCCATTGAATAAGTATAATATGCCCTTCCACAACAACAGAACCTCTATATCAGTCTTCCTCAGCCTAGTGCCATCTAGATGTTTTGGACTTCAACTCCCATCAGCCCCAGGCAACATAACCAATGGTTAGATATCCTGGGAGAGGGCATCATGTTGGGGAAGTATTATGTTACAGATACCGTGTTCTCATGAGGCATCCTAACTCAAGATCCTTGTTTGTTTGAAATATATATAGGCTTTATCTCTCAACATGTCATCTGGCTCTTGCCTAGCTGTAGAAGAGGCCAGGCACAAAACATCTTTCTTGTCTTAAAATGGTATTGCCTTCATGGAAAGCCTGGAGGGTCTGTCTGTCAGCAAAATGAATTCAGTGCCCACCAGTTAATAATTGAACAGACAGGATGAGGACACCTGGGGAGTGTGTTTAAAGAACAACAAGCATAAAACTCTAGAGTGGGAGGAGAATGGGAGGGGCTGGGAAGAGTCCCTTGTGCTATTCAGGAACAAGAAAGAAAACCGAAAGGAGGAGTGATGGAGCTGATAATGGTCAGATAAGGATGCTAAAATGCTGGCCTTGTGGTTTCTGTTCCTTTGTCAAAATAACAGAGAAGGGCATGAAATTTGAAATCAATCAAGTAAGAATTCCAAGACATGTGAGAGGCTATACTGGAAAACACCTTATATAATCCACTTCCTTAAACAAACTGAGAAGGTAGCATATACATCTACACACATGCACTGAAGTAGAGTAGCATCAAAATTAAGCAACCATACACATGCCAATAAAACGTTGACTATAGGTAACCAACCATATTTCATTGTTTTTGGCTATGGGACCACAGAAGGTGTGACAGATCCAAAACCAAAAGACATGTTAGCAAATTGGCATGATAGAGTGCATACTGCAATTGCACAACACAACCTGACAAAATAGGCATCATAATAACTGAGAAAACCACCTTATGGTACTAACTAAGGGTGCAGATATATGTGACATTTCCAGAATGGTGAAGCTGGTTTGATACAGCTGTAACTGTCCCTCAAATGCACATTCTATTGGTGTCTTTTGTTGGGGAAATACCCAGTTTTTCAGGTTTTCAACATGAGTTCATTTGAGGTGAAGAAAAGTTGGTTGTGATGGCATCTCTTTGCAAGTAGCCATGATATCACTAACTATTTCTACATCATTAATCCTGAGACCAGTTTTGCAAGTGTCTTTAAAACAGCTGTGTTTGAAGGGACAAGATGAAGGAGGAGCATATATACAAATAGATGTACCTATGTATCTGGAGACTCTACAAAAGAGGGCAGGGCTTCTCCAGCCTTAACTGTTGCAATGAAGCGGGAATTTCACCAGGTGCTGCATGCATACAAATGACATCTGCTGAAATTCCCTTTTCTATACAACTGTTAAAGATACAGAAGCCCTGTCTTCCTTTTCATATGGTCACCCTACCTATGCTTCTTTAATGTTTTTTAAAACAAACAAATGGCTCACAACCCACTTGATGAATGAGAGGTTGGACAACACTGAGATCAGCACACCTACATGTCAAGAGAGCGACTCATCATTGCAGGATTGTATACATAGAACATAAAATACAAAGCTGGGCTCGCACCACAGGTGTGAACCAACTGTGCCTTATTTCTACCTTCACCTATAACAAAATGAGACCTAAGGTAAGGATCACAGGACTAGAAATTGCATACAGATTAGAGGGACACGAAATAGGAAACCATTTGCTTTTGGTCATCCATCCATGCAATTCATTTGCTTAATTGCTGTGAACAACAATCACATTTGTTAACAAATTCAGTTTCAGCATTCTGACTATGGTTTTTTTTCAAAGTAACTCCATCTGTGTATATACTCTATAATGATACTTATAAGTGTAGCAATCTGCTGAGTATAGTGATTTCTCCTTATCACATTCTGCTAATGTAAGGCTTCTTTTCTGTAAAGACCACTGGGGCATTCCATTCTGAGTCCTGGATCTACATCTGGTCCTACTCAGCTACCATTGGTGTACTCCCACCTTGGAAGAGGCCTCTGTATATGGTTCCCACTGACCCACCCTACAGATCACTTAGGCCTTAGTTAGACCTAAAGTTTATCCTGGGGTCATCCCTGTTCATGTAAATGACACACAGGATATCCTGGGAGCAGGCAGGGACGACCCCGGGAAGATCCCGGGATAAGCCTTAGGTCTAGCTAAGGCCTAAGTCTCTAGTATAGGTTGCTTCAATCAGAGCTGCTGTCAAACTCGCATGCGAAACCACCTATGAGGAACTCCCCTTTTGAAGTTTAGGGACTGTGCTATCAAAGAGAAGAAAAAGTAAAAACGGCACTATAAAAACTTGGAACAGTAAGATCCTCCTGCTCCTGTCTGATGGGAGAACATTAACACCGAACTGTGTTGATAAGTTATTCACCGCTTAGTAGCTGTGGAATGCCAAGATGTTTGGGATTTTATGGAGGGTATTTTTTGGCAGATCCAGCAAGTCATTAGCCTGATATTTAAGAAATGAAGTGAGAAACTTGTAGCTAAAGAGATCATTGTGTCACATCCAGCCTCCCCCACCTCCCTCCAGGCGCTCATCATCTCACTGCATCTCCTAAAATTATGCACTGTAAAGTTATATAGCTGTCATGTCAGGAACTTTAGGATTCATGCCATCTGGCTGTGTCAGTGAAAATAGGGTGGTTTTGGGGTCAGAGCTTCCTCAAAGGGGCCTGGGGAAAATCAGTAAAACTAAGTGTTTTAATGTGTGTGCGCCCTGCCTTACAAGTAGTAAATCCCATATCACTAGGAACTCACTAGTTTCCAGGGGATTCATAGCACCCGTTTGAGATACAAGAGAGTAGAAGATAAGGTCTAATTTGAGCCAGGTCTTTCCAGGAATCAGCCCCAACGGTCAGACCCAGAACATAGGAAGAAAGTGTCTTTGAGCTTTATCAGAGAGAATTTACCTCCCTGATCATTGGCTGGAGACAGGCATAATATATTTGGGGCCAAGGGGCAAGGAAGGTTGGCACATTGACACACACCCCTGCTTAAGAAATTGACCAGGGTTAGAAAACACATCACAGCAATCTTCAGCAAAATGTCATCTCTTGCTAAGCCAGTATAAGGAAGAACATTCTGTGACAATTTCAACACACATACACCACACACACACACACACACACACACACACACACACACACCCTTTGGGCAATTTTTTTTGCAAAAACCAATAAGTTCAGTGTTCCATCAGCCTGATCCAGTCCTGTGTAGTTGACCAGTTGATGCAGAATGTGGATGGGGTGGATGACATCTGCATCTGAACGAGCCTTTGGAGGTACATTTCATCTGTTTTTACTGCATTACTTTCAGCGAGATGGTCACAGTGAAGGCAATGGAGGAGGGGCTTCATTTGCCCTCAGTGAAGTCATCACATAGCTAAATCTGACTGGCTTTAATGCAGTGTGAGATCCTCACATTAGCATGTTGACTATATTGTCCCTGATTGGCTGGGACCATGCAGTGAAGAAGCTTTTTCAAAGGAAAAAAAGTAGCTGTAAAAATGTGCAAAAATGTGCAAGGAATATCCCTTTCCCTTGCCCCTGAAAGAGCACTTTTTGCAAGAACAATCCAACCTCACAGGAACTTTCCACAGTCCTAAACAAAACTCAATACAATTAAGATAACTTCACTGTAATTAGAACCAAATGCTTTCTGTTCGGCCCCCTCAAACCTGGTGGCCTGCATTCAGTTTGGTGGGTCACAATCAGTTGAGGCATGAACTACTTCACTACACCGATCTACTACATTGATCTAAAACACTGGAATTCTATAAATGTCTACTCATAAATATACCCCATTGGGTTCAATGAGGCTTACCCCCAGGTAAGTGTGTATCAGACTGCAGCCTAAAAGAATTAATAGTAATAGAATAGGGCCAAAAGTTAGTTCACCCCTCTGTTCCTGCGGCAAAATCCTCCACTTCTTAACACACACTGATTGTACATATATGCCCGATAAACCTGCTCTTCTAGTCTCAAGTGTAGAAGATGCACTTTTTATAATCTTATGATTTGGCAGTGCTTAACTTATGGGTAGAATTATGCCACTCATTCAAACCCAGAGCCTGAGAGTTTCACTTACCAATATATTGGGAGCACAATAGAAGTTTGATGCATGATTCCTCTCTGCTAGTGCCAACAATGCACAGTGAGTGTGTCAATGACATCAAAAGCTATCAGAACTCAACAAACATCAAAGGATTCCTAGCCACCCACCCACCCACAGTCCACTGTGTCAGCAAGTAATATAGTAAAATGTAGACTTGGAAAGAGTAGCTGTTGAAGGGAAGACTTTGAACAGTTGTCCATCAGGCAATGGAGGCAGGTGGCAGTCTGGCATCTCACTGACAGAACAGACATGCATTGTTTGCTTCCTCTGTGGACTGCTTCCTGAACATGGCAACATGGGGACTTCCTACTGCAGCAGTCAGCAAACTGTACCTATTAACATTGGGTTAATTGTTAACCGTAGAGTCAAGAGGAGGAAGAGAAGGACAGAGGAAGCCATCAGCACAAGAAGCAGCTGAGAAGGACGGGTAGCGAAAGCAAGACCTTGCAAGCCTTCAAAATGTCATTCAGTCCAACGTGATGAATTGGCCTGACCACTCCACTGTTTCCATCCTACTGCTCAACTACAGGTAACTTGCTGCAGCTAGCAGTATCGCAACAAGAAACCCTATTCTAGATTAAATCAGGGAGCTTCCTCTCTTAGTAAGCATTGCCTTATGATTAACGCTGGTTTCTAAAAATATGAAAATCCATAGAGAGATCAAAAGATGAGTTACAGCTATAGTTATAACCTCACATAAACATAAATGTCAGTGTCCACACTCTTAACTGCTCCTACCAAAGAGATGAAAATGAAAAGTTAAAGATACAAATGGACCTTTACCAACACAGTGTGATGTGATGTCCTTGCATCATGCCATTCACATTATAGATGAGAGGGAGAAATTGAGATGCAGGACTGTCATTATAATTTTAGATTATACAATAATTTAAACTGTATTGTACAATAGATTATAATTAAATTGTACAATAGATTACAATTTTAGTTCTGCCCTTAGTATTGTGCTAAACCTGATCTCAATTGACTTCCATAAAGAACATCAGTTGTTGTTGTTGTTGTGTTTTCCATGGATATGTGCTCTTAATTTCTCCATGCAGATTCAGAGTTTGGTTCTTGATGCAAACTGTCTATGCAAAATGGCAACCATAAATTTAGGTTGCTTGTGAAAATCTGGCCCTGGGTAGAATGCTTGAGAATAAAACCACTGGAATGATTTAGACGACAGGGTGATCAATAACATTACAACCAACTGGCAAGGGAAAGCCCCTGCTTTTATCACTTAATGCAATATTAAATAATATCCAGCAAATACAAGTAAATTCCATAGTGATGGATTTGGCAGGTCTTTTCTTTAGGCAATAAATCAAGCTACTCTCCACTTCTTGAGCTAAGAAACTAGCAGTGAGAATGATGAGCAGTCCAAGTGAGCATGTTTAGGCAGGATCTACACTACTGTACCATCATTCCCATTTTTCTCAATATAAGTAATACCCAGATGAAAGTATCCATGCTAAATTAAGCTATGTGCTGCTTCCAGCACTTGATGGACCCATTTGTGGGAGCCTCCCTCCATTTCCAAGAATATATCCATTGCTCATAGTTATCTCACAACATATACATACAGAACTAGTCTCACTTACAAGATACAATAATTTTTTATCAATTATGGAACTCACTACCACAAGATGTAAGGATGGCCACCAATCTGGATGGCTTCAAAAGGGGGTTGGATAGATTCCTGGAGGCAAAGGCTATCAATGGCTAATAGCCCTGATGGTTGTGTGCTATCTCCAGTATTTGAGGCAATAAGCCTGTGTGCACCAGTTGCTGGGGAACATGGGTGGGAGGGTGCTGCTGCACCGTGTCCTGCTTGTTCATCCCTGGCCGATGGCTGGTTGGCCACTGTGTGAACAGAGAACTGGACTAGATGCACCCTTGGTCTGATCCAGCATGGCACTTCTTATGTTCTTGTGTTCTTAATTCTACACACTTCAGTGTATATTCTGCTGGAAAACCATTTATCCTTCTAGCTAGCTCAGTGTTCACTACACTGACTGGCAGTGGCTCTCCAAAGTTTTAGACAAGGCTCGTTTCCAGCCCTACCTAGAGATGCCAAGGATCGAACTTGGGACCTTTTGCAATATGTAGCATGCAGCTCCCTGCACGTGTGGGTTGGTGTTTTTTTTCTTTACTCAGAACTAAGTGTGGGGGCTTGATCCAAATTGGAGTAGCAGCACACAGGGAGGGGAGGTTTAATCCTACACACACACACACACACACACACACACACACACACACAGAGAGAGAGAGAGAGAGAGAGAGAGAGAGAGAGAGAGAGCTGTAATGGTCCCAGCACTTCCCCCCACAAGACCGTTAAAGGGAGTAAAACAAAACTCTCATTGGTGCCATTGATTGTGGCATGAGCTTTCATAGACCCAGTCCACTTGTATACATTTGTGAACTAGGTCCAGGAAAACTTATAGTGTTAGTCTATAAAGTACCAGAAGATTCTTGGTTGTTTTTACTGCCGCAGACTAATGGATTCTCCACATTTTGCAAAAATCCCACCACCTTACCAAGGCTTCGTCTTGGTGGGTTTAACAATTGGCATACTACACACACAGAGACACACACACACACGTTTTTGGAAGTTCCTTCCCATATGTTTCAATTATCCCTCCAGCAGATGGCTCTGTTTTATTGTGCAATTTCCATTTATTAAAGAATTCCGGGGTCTCATAAAAGGACAGATGCCCCACTTGAAAACAATGGGAGAGGCACTGGAGTGGAGGTTGACAACATCATGAAAAGGACCCACAAATGTCCATGAGTGACCAACCATGAGTATGCAATAAATTGCTTGTGTGGAGAAGCTCTAACATGGCTACCCCTCTAAAAATGGTAATCTTAGGCCATGGCTAGACCTACTGGGGAGGCAGATCTACTGCAACGGAGGATCTCATGATATGGTTATCGCAAGATCTCCCCCTGACTACATGTGGTACGCGATGTCCTAGGAGGAAGAGGATGTCACGCCTGCCATTTTGGTGTTTTTTTTCAAAGGAGGAGTGCATGAGCGCTCGAATGAAAAACATAAAGTTTTTTTGTTTTGTTTTTAAACCGATCCCCACTCCCACCCCGATGTGCCCTGAGCCTGGCTCCTGGCTCCTTGCGGTTACTCAGGAGGAGCCAGGACAACCTGTGATGTCTGGCCACACATTCTGCAGTAAAAGGGTAGGATCATCCCTCCCTGTTCCCAGGACCCCCTGTGTGTCATGTGAATGCACAGGTATGATCCCGGGGCAATCCCCGGGATATCGCCCATCTAGCCATGGCCTTAGAACCAAGAGTTGAAAGGATACCCTGGGAGGCCATTGATCTGAAATCCCAATCTTATAACATAATTCTAAACCTATTAGGCCACCTGTATTTATTTTCCGGCTCTTCTGCAATGATTCCCTGCCTCTGTACCTCATTTATAGGCCTCTGTGCAGGGCAACATGTTTTTAGAAGACAAGGGAAAAATGGTATTTTGTTGTTGCTCTAATTACCACAGAATATAGTTAGTTCTGATATAATATTAAGAGTGGGTGGGTGGACAACTACCTTTGTTGGTGGTGTTGGTGTCTGAAAGCACACACACACACACAGAGATTAATTTCACATATGCTTTAAGGGGATTTTTTTCTCACTTGTAAGCTTTAGGAGTGTTAACCCAAAGGTGGGAAATGCTACCCTCAGAGGCTGTGAACACATGCACCACAAAGCAGTCATGTGTTCTAGGTGCAGGAGGTCTTAACTACAAGGGCAGGGATGTCTCCTGGGGGGAATCCGCACGTAGTTCTCAGGGTGCTTCCATCCGCCCCCAGTGCACCCCGAAAACGAGCGTGTAACTTGCCTGTAAAAGAGCCGTGGAAGAAGCGTCCTTGCCGGCGCCGGCTCCGGCACCCAACTCCCTCCTCGCCGGCTGGGACGGAGAGCTCGGGGGAAGAAGGCAGGGTGGAGAGCTTCTTCCGCTCTCCACCCTGCCTTCTTCTGCCGAGCTCTCCGTCCCAGCCAGCGAGGAGGGAGTTAGCTGCGGACGCTTCTTCCCCGGCTCTTTTACAGGCAAGTTACACACTCGTTTTCGGGGTGCACTGGGGGCGGATGGAAGCACCCTGAGAACTACGTGCGGATTCCCCCCAGGTTTGAGAAGGGCCTCTAGGCAAAATGAACTTTGGCGGGGGCCCTCCTATACCTGGAGCTCCCCTAGGGCTTACCTGGTGGTGGCAGACAGCAGTGCTACAAGTAGCACTGGGGTTTACTTCTAAGTGACATAGAATTGTGCTGTAAGTTGCCTTTGGTAAATGCATATTTGATTAAACATCTCCTGCCACATTCCTGATGGCAATCCTGCCATCAACAGTTCCTGAAATAAGTGTTTAATTAAAAACTTTGTGGCTTGAATCAAAATATTAAAGCCATAGAAAAGCCAAAATTTACACGTTTAAATAAAATTTTCAGTCGTATACTGTGAGCCAGTCATGTGGAATTTAGATCCATCTCCCTAATACAGGCACTTTTATGTGGGACTTACATTTCTAATAATTACAATCCTATTGGGAAAAGATCACATGGTCATTTATTAGTAAAGTACCAAATCGATTTGGTGCAATCACCAAGTGGCTCATTCCACTCATCGATATTTTCTCATTGAAACCATGCTTTCCTCTGATCCATCATGAGCTACCATCTAACAATGGCTATAAATATTCCCCGACCTTGGATACATAAGCACTTCCATTTTAATGTACCACAAGATTTGTTTCATTGTATTGGAAAGTCTTCGGTGATGTCACAAGGAACCATTAAAGAAAGGAGTCAGTCTCTTCTTCTTTCTTACAGAGACCTGCAAGCATTAGCCTTCCCCCACTGGATAGAACACTTTTAAATTGTCCATTTCCAGCCAGTTTGAAAACAAGCATAGCAGATATATTGATTCCAGCAGAACAATATATTTGGGACAGTTCAGACAACACGTTAAGCCATGGCTAGGCTGCTAACCCTTTTGCAGCAAATGGTTAATGAGCGTGATTAAACATTGGTTATGTAGCCACCATAGTTAGAAATGGTTCACACAACATGCTAAGTCATGGTTCACATGACACGCTAAACCATAATGTTTAGCTCAAAGTGCTTAACCTCCGTGGCGTAGCGTGTCATCTGAACAGGGTCTTTAACTGTATGCCTGCTCTCTATGAAGGTCTTGAAGAACATGGGAGAGGCATATTACCCCAGATGAACTGCCCAGAGAGCTTCGGCTATTGGGCAGTATAAAAATGTAATCAATAAATAAAAAATAAATAAACAAGCGTCTCTTGCTTTGTGATACTGGTATGGAAATATGGGAAACAATGACCCTTGTAAAGAGCCTTTACACACCTGAATTATTTCTCCCCAAAGAGAGTTTGATGCCCATTGATTGTAACAGTAGAAGAAAGGAAGGGGGAGTGGTATTCTTGTAAACTCCCCTTGAAGCTACGTCAATTTCCATCTTATTTATGGGTGACACCACTGTTACGCTAGTGTGTCACTTTATTTGACTGATAAATAGAGTTCTCTTTTTCCCAGATGTGTATCTGAGAAATTGTGATATTACTAGACCATGGAATGAAACCAATTTATGGCGGAAAAACATTTGGTGTCTGTTTCTATATCAGTATTTCATGTTTATTTACTTTAGAAATGCATTGATCTGCTTGCTTTTAATTTTTGCATCTGTGGAACATTTGTGGAATTTCTTTCTTTAGTTCTTTGATATTGTATATATATATCCCAACTTGATTGTTGATTTGTAGTTGTTGTTGCCATTGTTGTCGGGATTCATAAGTGGGGGCTGGGGGCTCCGATGTCTGTGGGGTGATGGATCCGGTCAAGTTTTCAGTCAGATCCAGTCAGAACTCTAAAAGAGCTATCTGAGGTGCTTCACATGTTTAGAGTTCTGCTTTGCACCTTTAGGGTTCTGACTGAAACCTCAAGCAGATTCACCTCCCCGCTGACATTGGAGCTACCAGCCTCTACTGGGATTAACTTCTTTTTGTGTTTTCCAGTTGCACACCGAAGGTCCCAGGTTCAATCCCTGCCGTTTACAGAAAGGATTGTAAACTGGTGTAGACAGTCCTGGTCTGGATAGATGAAAGCCTGAGGAGGTATAAGGTGGCACCCTATGTTCCCTCCCCAAATGCTGGGAATCTTATCCAGCTGCTTCTCTAGTTTCTGAGCTTTCAGCAAGCACTGCCTGTACATTTTCAGCAAGCATATCTTCACAGCCATAATGGCTAGATACTTTATTTTGTGAACCGCCCAGAGAGCTCCGGCTATTGGGCAGTATAGAAATGTAATAAATAAATAAATAAATAAATAAATAAATATTTTTTATTATAAAAGGAAGTTGAAATTCACAGGCAGCTGAATGTTGGACCAAATACCACAAAACTAGGCTGACAACTAGGGATGTGCTCCGCTTCTAATCGGACCGGCAAATTAGAAGCGGAGCGGGGTGCTTCACCTCCCCTTAAAGCGGAGGCGAAGAGGATTGGGAAGAGGATCAAGGTGAAGGCGGATCCTTTGCCTCGATCCGGAGCTCCGCAAGAAATGTGGCAGCGGCAGGGCCCGGTAAACCCCCCTCCATCCTCTCCCTTACCTGCATCCGTCCACGGTCCCTTGGCTTCTTCAATTGAGCCCGCGGCTCAACCAGGAAGTCTAGGCTGCACTTGCGGCCTAGACTTCCTGGTTGAGCCACAGGCTCAATTGAAGAAGCCGAGGGACCGCGGACGGACGCAGGTAAGGCCCCCCCCTTGGTCCCTTACTGGGCTCTGCAGGTAAGGGAGAGGAAGGAGGGGGCCTTACCTGGCGCCACTCCCCTCCACTGCGGAGCTCCGATTCTGAGCCGGAGCTTTGCGGCGAAGAGGAGCAGACTGTGGGCGGAGCGGCGCGGAGCGGGCCGATCCAAAATTTTCGGATTGGCCTGCGGGGCAGAGC
Organism: Elgaria multicarinata webbii; assembly: GCF_023053635.1. Classification (NCBI taxonomy): domain Eukaryota; kingdom Metazoa; phylum Chordata; class Lepidosauria; order Squamata; family Anguidae; genus Elgaria; species Elgaria multicarinata. The sequence continues at coordinate 189,199,227 of NC_086171.1, forward strand.
GGGGGGTCCGTGCACACCCCTACTGACAACCATTACCCAGAGGACCTTCCATTCTGCCGCTCCCAGACTGTGGAATGGCCTGCCGGGAGAGATTCGCCAACTTGACAGTCTTTCTGAATTTAAAAAAGCTATAAAGACTGATCTCTTCCGTCAGCCCTACCCGGTCATGTTGAGGATGCCCGTGGTCTTCCTTCTGGAGCGGATGGTATCTGTGACAAAGCCAGGGCAGACGCTTCAAATGTCCTTGAGCCCAGAAACATGTGTGTGGATGTATCACCCCTTTCCGCACCCTGATGTCTTCCAAATGTGTTGGACTACAACCACCATTATCCCCAGACATTGGCTATGCTAGCTGGAGAGGATTGGAGGTGTCCATCAACACATGTGGAGGGCACCAGATTGGGCAAGGCTGATGTATATGAGAACTCCTTCTCCAACTGCCTGCCCTGCAGGGAGTGGAAAGCTCCTTCCTGTGTCATGGGAAGGACTTGGCACCCAATGGGCCTGGCAAGGTCTCCAAACCCAGGCCATAGACAGGGGCAGGGGGGAACTTCTGGGCTATGGCTTTAGTACCCTGCATAGTTCCTTATTCTTCCTCGCAATTAGCAAACCCTTAATAAATTATGAAAAATAGCAAAAGATATTGCAAGATAAATTATGCAAAATAAAGAGGAAATTATGCAAATTTGCTCAATTTACATAATGTATACAGGTCATAGGATTCTGCTTTTCTTGGCAAAGCATTTGGGTTGTCTGGGCACAGAATTTAATTGCTTTTGTTTTAGTTTAGTTCAGAGTCCACGTTCCTAGGATGAATGCTGTGTCCAGAAGTTGGGTAAATGGTCGGAAAGAGCATCAATTGCAGGGAAATCTATATTCAGAGTCATCTGGGCACAAGTGCTCTTGGAGTAAAGGTAGCAAGCAAGCATGTAAGTGAAAAATGCAATGGAAAGAGCAGAACAAGGAACGAGCCGACAGTGAAACAACAGGAGTTTTCTTACTGGAAATCTCCTGTTCTGAGAAGCATTTGAAGATCCTTCTGGATTACCCCTCCTCTCAGCAGGAGACAGGGGCTCACTTACACTTTGACTCTCCTGCTGGGGAGGAGCTCCCAACCTCCCTGACTAAAACTGGCAGAACCAGGGATTTCCTCCAAGTCAAAAATACATGTTAACCATCCAATTCTTCAGTCAACAGAGCCAAGGACTTTAAAAGTTAAAATAAGTAACTTCATGATATCAACATGCTAACATCAAAAATAGAAACCAGTTAGAAAATCCTAGCTACCACCCCATATGTAGGCTATAATCCAGAAGAAGGAGACTAAAACACCTTTTTTTAAAAAGGACGGATTAATTTTCTCACAACAGGAGATTTACAGTAAGAAAATGCCTGTTTTCTCTAGTAGAGTAAAGAGCCATCTATTTGAAGAGCCATCGGGTTATAGAAAAGCAGAAGTTGAATGTTATATGATCCTCTCAGTATGAGCTAAGGGCTCCTCTAAAGGAGCGATTTGCTGCATGCTTGTGATTGGCCACTCATAGAAGTTTGCAGGTCCATTACACCACATCAACAACAACCAGGATGTCTCCCAAGTTATCCCTTGGAAATCCTGTTATTAAAAGAACCACTTTTAATGTGGGATCTTCTGCCACTAGATGGTGCTGTCTCAATGGAAGTGAACAGAGCAGGCTTAGAGGGGAAATATTCAATTCAAACCACATGGTTGCCCCTCTCCACCCATGTAATGCAGCCCATAACAATCGTGCAAAAGAAGCAGGGATCACAAAGCCCTGGATAAGCATCGTGATTTCGCCTTAATGTAGAGAAGCTCTAATTCTTCTTTGTAGTTTTCTGAATGAATAGCTTGCCCCCATCCATTTGAATACTGGAGGCCATTAAAATCTGACTTTAAAATGCAATTAAAAATTAAGTGCAACCCCTCAAATCAAGATGCAGTGCTGGCTCCAGGTCCCATCATACCCAGTCAGCATGGCCAATGATCAAGAGTGCTGGGAGTTGTAGTCCAAAACACCTGAAGGGCATCAAGTTGGGAAAACTGTGCTAGGGATTCATGGAGGATTCACAACTCCTGGAGACTCAAATGTCCAAGCATGATGTATTGATGGTATTGTTAAAGAGACACACTTGGGAAGAAATGCAGGTGAGATTTGGACTACAGCAGCAATCACAGCAGCTGGAGATGGAGCAGATGGTGGCACCTGCATCATCAGATGTTTTTATCTGTGATTTTTTTTTCTTTCCTTTTTCTTTAAAAAAACATGCACAGAGCACTTTGAAAGTAAAACTGAAGACAGCATGGGAGCTCGAGATGGTGTGAAAATCACAGGTAACTACAGCAGTTTCATTTGGAGCTGATGCTTGGCTTGGCACCAAGTTCAAAAGCTCACATGCCAGGAGAAACACAGCTCACATTGCAAGGAGTAACCTGTAAAAAAAAATTAAAAAAAGTTGTGACAAAAGGATTTAATAATTAAAAGCTCCTTTGCAGAACTGCCTGCAAGCCACTGATCTTTGAGATTGTGTAGACAACTTCCATGTGGACATATCCAGCAGCTCTGCCTTTACATTTAAAGTCATGACTGGAGGGCATGACCTGCCAAATAGCACATGGTATTTAGCAACTACCCTTGGAGTACATATTTATGGTGAATTTAAGAGAGTCCCTAAAATCCATACACACCCACAACTCCATTCTATCCTGCTTTCCTCCCCTCATTTCCAGCCCCCATCGTTTACAACACTAGAATCATAGAATCATAGAATAGTAGAGTTGGAAGAGGCCTATAAGGCCATCAAGTCCAACCCCCTGCTCAATGCAGGAATCCACCCTAAAGCATACGTGACAGATGGCTGTCCAGCTGCCTCTTGAATGTGTCTAGTGTGGGAGAGCCCACAACCTCCCTGGGTAACTGGTTCCATTGTCGTACTGCTCTAACAGTCAGGAAGTTTTTCCTAATGTCCGGCCGGAATCTGGCTTCCTGTAACTTCAGCCCGTTATTCCGTGTCCTGCACTCTGGGAGGATCGAGAAGAGATCCTGGCCCTCCTCTGTGTGACAACCTTTTAAGTATTTGAAGAATGCTATCATGTCTCCCCTTAATCTTCTCTTCTCCAGGCTAAACATGCCCAGTTGTTTCAGTCTCTCTTCATAGGGCTTTGTTTCCAGGCCCCTGGTCATCCTGGTTGCCCTCCTCTGAACACACTCCACTAAACAACAGGCCAGAGTGGCAGTTGGGCGGCTCGCTACCACATGCAGAAGCCTCAGGTAAGATCTGCTCACCCCTCCCCTCCCAGCTGTTGCCCCCTGCCTACCCATGGGAGTTACCGCAACAGACACCACTGATTCAGATTCTGAACCAGATCCAAAGCAAGTTGGCCTGGGCCCGAGGCACCCCAAGTCTGATTTGGAAGCTCCAAATCAGCCTCCAAGTCAAATCGGGGCTGTGCACAGCCCTATTTAGACTCCATCCCCCTAGCGGGAATCTCAGAGCCTGAGAGTCTGGCTCTGCCTTGTTTCCCATCTGATTGCAGGCCTAAGGAAACTAATACCCACTATCAGCAAAACCTTCAAGACATGGGCTTGAATCAGCCCCCTGATTTACAACCTGGGAAATCTTCTGTGGAAACGAAGCATGAGGACGACCCTGCAGAGGAGGTGACTTTGGCAGTGTCAACCACATGGAGACATCAACTTAAAAGAGCAGGATAGAGGCACCCTCTTTGACATAACTCATTTATGGACCAGATTCCCCTGTCAAGAGAGATCATAGGAAGGGGAGCTTTAGCTGAAGAACAACTTCGTTACTCAAAAAAGTCCTTGCCAGGATGAACCCTGAACTCTCACACTTGTCTGCCTTGAATCTTGTACCTCTGGGGAGCTCTGACTTGGGATATATATCACTGGACCTGGAATTCTGCCTTTGACACTGTGAGGACTATTTGCCTTGGAACTTTCTCCTGACTTTTATTGCTCTTGCTTATGGGCTAACTGTTTTATTGGGGTTATAAACTCTGTGAAGAACTGTGTCATGTGCTCTGGCTGTGCAGCTGACTTGCTGCAATAAACCAGAGTCCGTTGTTTATTTAAACTCGTGTTGATCTGTTGCAGGGAGTTGGGTTGCAAGGAGCTGAGCCTGACTCAGGGCCAGATGCTGACCAGATAACCTGTGCGCCTGCTTGGTTTGCTGTCCAGATGCTAACTGTGGATGGGCAACTTCAAGGCCCCTGCTCTGCCATCTTAGGGTTCTTTAAGATAAACTGGACTTGGACTCAATAGCCCTCCAAGCAGAGGATGCCTTTAGAGGAGTGTCTTCTGTAAAGTAGACCCCCTGGCCAGCCCAGCTCCACTCATCTATTCTTGGAAGTTCTGGGCTGGGGAGGAGTCATGATGGTGCTGCCACAGAGGAGAGCTGGTGCCTCCAAGTGAGACCAAAGGTTCTGCAATCTGCACAGCAGAGTTCATGCTATAAGCCTGCTAACAAGCTTTTGGATGCTCCCTCTTTCCTTGCTTCCTGTGCTTCTAGTTACATGTATGAAGAGCAAAGGAAGTTTCATTCCCATGGCCATCATCCTGTTCTTCAAGCTGGAACTTAAGCTCAGTCGAAGTGCTTATGGCTTGACCCCGGAGTCTTCCTTCTTTATACAATGCATTGAGAAGGTGGATTGATGAAACAGAAGATTATTGAATGGTTCATAAAGAATGCTTGATAAAGCCATGGTGACAACAGAGCTGAAATTTTATAAGGTACTCTGTCATAGAGTGAATTCTGGATTTATTTTTATTTTAAACTCGAAATCTATGGGTTTTCAACATTGTTCATTTTGAACTGGGGATTAGCCTGCTCTTTGGGACATTTATTCATTAATGCCTGGGATGTCACTGACAACCCCCTTTACAACTCAAGCCCTGCAGCTGTTTATTATTTATTTATTTATTACATTTATATACCGCCCCACAGCCGAAGCTCTCTGGGCGGTTTACAACAATTAAAAATAGTAAACATTAAATGTATACAAAAATTTAAAAAACATAAAAACAGTATAAAAACTGGGGGCAGTATACAATGCTGCCTGTGCATCAGCAGGACTGACCGGTGGTGCAATGGCAAGCTAGTGCTTCCTAAAGTACTCGATTCTGGAATGGAACAGGTCAGCGGAGCTAGCAGAAGGGAAATGAGTGGAGGCATTGCTCTAGGAAGTCCTAGCTTCTTCTTCTTCTTCTTGCGCCAGTGGTGGGTCCTGCTGGCACAACATCCTCAGCAAAGGTACAGCAGCAATGTTGGATATGGCCCTATTTTTAAAATCTTTAATTTAAAAAACTATAGTGATGGATGAACATATATACTGAAATATATATATACTTTAAAAAAGAAAAAGTTGGACAGCTTGCACAAGTGATACATTCTGCTATTGCTGACATTCTGGGTTACCCATTTTAGGCATCTTCAAAAAAAACCCTACTGGATTTAGGGAGAAGCAGAGGGCAGGTCTACATGAAGGGTTTGCCCTGGGATGGCTTCACAGTAGCGGCACGTTATCTACATGACACAGCCACCATTGCGAAGCCATCCGGGGGCAAACCCCCCAAACTCTGCTGCAAAAAAGTCAGGCACTTACCCCGACTTTTTTGGCAGCAGAGCCCATGATGCCCCCTGATTGGTCGTCACGGGCAGCCCTGCGCCTGAAAAAGTTTTTAAAAATGGAGGGGAGGAATGGGGCCATTACTCTCCCCTCTTTTTTAAAAAGAAATTTATCTGTATCTCCACAGCTGCACAGATGCAGGTAATAAAAATAAAAAGAAATGGGGGGGGGAGGAATGGGCAGCCAGAAGGAGGAGAAGAGGGGTGGTTCACCCCGAGTCCCTGCCCCCTCTCCTTGCGTCCTCCCTCTGCTGCCTGTTCTTCCCCCCTCCAATATTTCTGTTTCTTATCTGTATCTCTGCCATTGTGGAGATACAGACAATAAAATTAAAAAGGGGGTAGGAATGGCCCTGTTTCTCTCTTTTCCCCCACCCATTTTTGTTTTTGTTTTTTTACTTTTAAACACTGGGAAAGTTTGCACTTGCGTTCCTTCCTGTGCAGATGTCGGGAAGGAACTCAAGTGCAGGCTCAAGGCACCTCACAGCACCAAAGTGCCGTCATAAAAATGGGGGCGGAGTTTAAAAATGTCTGGGGAGGTTAAATCATAGGAAAAAGTGTGAAATTAATAATTAAGGTATAGCTGCATGAAGAAGGAGGAGGAGGGGAGGAGCTATCTACATCTGATTTATAGTAATTTGGGTTTCCCACTTTCTAATATCCATTCTTTGATCATGAATGTCATGGCCAGATTGCACAGGGCATGAGTTTGAACAACATGTACAAAATTTACTACATAACACACAATTGTATGAGAGCTACTACAGTTGACGTTTGTGATGCTGTAGCACTACATTTGTGAATGCTACTATGAATTAATGAAGATAGTTAATTAGCCATATAAACATATGCTAATGTAGTATCTTTCCTTTATTACATTAATCAATTAATGGGGAAGTAGACCTTTTATTACAATTATTATCTCCCATATGCTTGCCACACAATGACAGCAGAGTAGACATATATAATGAAGATATGCCAAATACAATATACCACTAAAAGTGGAAGGAAGGAAAGAAGGAAGGAAGGAAGGAAGGGGCTGGGAAACATTCAGCACATAAAAATATTAGTTTTGGAAGCCACAATCCTATACCTACTTACCTGGGAGTAGGCCCCATTCAGGTAAATGGGACTTACTTCCAAATAAAGATGCATAGGATTTCTTTGATAACGTATCAGCTGATCTAAAGGCTGATGAAGTAGATGACACAATGTCCTGGTTTGCACATAACACTGCCCCATGGTATGGGTGGTTAAATGCTGGGTTGTCATGATGTGTGAACATGGCCATGCTAACAAACAACCCAGAAAGATCCATGGTTTGTTGTTTGGTTGTGAAATCTGGGTTGTTTGCACCATGGATTGTCATTACACATGAACCCAGAACCATTGGTTGTTCGTGGGATGCTTCACCAGGCTACAGAGAAGGTAGGTAAGAGCAGTTAAAAAACAACAACAGTTTGTCTGGGCCAGAGTGAAATGTGGGTGAAGAAGCAGGTTGCAATGGTGAAGAGGAGCAAATCCAGGAGAACTTGTCAGTGGATCCCTGCCGGTATGTGACACTTGGCAGGTGCCCAACCATTAGGGTGACCATATGAAAAGGAGGAAAGTGCTCCTGTATCTGTAACGGTTGTATTGAAAAGGAAATTTCAGCAGGTGTCATTTGTATATATCGGGAACCTGTTAAATTTCCTCTTCATCACAACAGTTCAAGTTGCAGGTGCCCTGCCCTATTTTAAATCTAGTCACTCTACTATAGCTCCTGCAGCTTTAACTGCTGTGATGAAGAGGGGAATTTCACCAGGTTCCCCATATATACAAATGACACCTGCTGAAATTCCCTTTTCTATGCAACTGTTAAAGATACAGGATCCCCATCCTCCTTTTCATATGGTCACCCTACCAACCATTCCCAATCTTGATGCTGGCTCTGGATCTAGACACTATGCTTAACACAAGTATCTGCAAGCCCATATGTCAAGATTCCCACCAGTCAACAAAAGGATTTAATACAAATCACTCATGGGAACATAGGATGTTGGAGATGGAGCAGATTCCATCTCCTAATATTTATTTATTTATTTATTTATTACATTTCTATACCGCCCAATAGCCGGAGCTCTCTGGGCGGTTCACAAAAATTAAAACCATTCAAAGTATAAAACAACAGTATAAAACCATAATATAAAATACAATATAAAAGCTCAACCAGATAAAAACAGCAGCAATGCAAAATTACAAATTTAAAACCATGTTATTTAAAATTTATAGATTGTTAAAATGTTGGGAGAATAAAAAGGTCTTCACCTGGCGTCTAAAACCATATAATGTAGGTGCCAAGCGAACCTCCTTAGGGAGCTCATTCCACAGCCGGGGTGCCACAGCAGAGAAGGCCCTCCTCCTGGTAGCCACCTGCCTCACTTCCTTTGGCAGGGGTTTACGGAGAAGGACCCCTGAAGATGACTTTAGGGTCCGGGCAGGTACATATGGGAGGAGGCGTTCCTTCAGATAACCTGGCCCCAAACCATTTAGGGCTTTAAATGTTAATACCAGCACTTTGAATCGGGCCCGGACCTGGACTGGCAGCTAATGAAGCTGGAAAAGGACTGGCGTAATGTGGTCTCGTCGGCCAGTCCCTGTTAGTAAGCGTGCTGCCCTGTTTTGTACCAGTTGAAGTTTCCAGACCGTTTTCAAAGGCAGCCCCACGTATAACGCATTGCAGTAATCCAAACGAGAGGTTATCAGAGCATGGATAACTGTAGCTAAGCTATCTCTGTCCAGATAAGGCCGCAGCTGGTATATCAACCTGAGCTGATAAAAGGTGCTCTTTGCCACTGAGTTCACCTGTGCCTCAAGTGACAGTTCTGGATCCAAGAGCACCCCCAAACTACAGGCCCGATCCTTTAGGGGGAGTGCAACCCCATCCAGGACAGGGCAAACATCACCTCACCGGACAGAAGAACCACCCGCTAACAGTACCTCCGTCTTGTCTGGATTGAGTTTCAGTTTATTAGCCCTCATCCAGTCCATTACCGTGCCCAGGCACTGGTTCAGAACAGCCACTGCCTCACCTGGGTTTGATGAAAAGGAAATGTAGAGCTGGGTATCATCCGCATATTGATGACACCTCAGTCCACATCTCCGGATAACCTCCCCCAGCGGCTTCATGTATATGTTAAACAGCATAGGGGATAAAATAGAGCCCTGTGGAACCCCATGGCTTAGGTGCCACGGCACAGAGCAATAATCCCCCAGCACCACCTTCTGGAATCGGCCATCCAAGTAGGAGCGGAACCACTGCAACGCAGTACCTCCAACTCCCAGCTCAGACAACCTATCCAGAAGGATACCATGGCCGATGGTATCGAAGGCCGCTGAGAGGTCCAGGAGAACCAACAGGGTCGCACTCCCCCTGTCTCTCTCCCGACAGAGGTCATCCCACAGGGCGACCAGGGCAGTTTCCATTCCAAAACCAGGCCTGAAACCCGATTGAAATGGATCTAGATAATCCGTTTCATTCAAGAGTGCCTGGAGTTGTCCTGCAACCACCCGCTCAAGCACCTTGCCCAGGAAAGGGATATTAGCCACTGGCCTGTAGTTGTTAACATCCTCCGGGTCCAGGTTAGGCTTCTTCAGGAGTGGTCTAATCGCCGCCTCTTTTAAAGAGGCCGGCACCACTCCCTCTCTCAAGGAGGCATTTACAACCTCCTGGACCCAGCCAGCGATCCCCTCCTTATTTGATGTAATGAGCCAAGAGGGGCAAGGGTCAAGCACACAGGTGGTCGACCAGACTTGGCCAAGCACCTTGTCCACATCCTCGGGCCTCAATAACTGAAACTCATCCAATAAAACTGAACCGGACGGCGCTCCGAACACCTCTACTAGTGGAGCTGCGTTAAGTGTGGTGTCCAATTCATGACGAATCTGAGCAACTTTATCTTCAAAGTGCCGTGCAAACTCATCGCAGCATGCTACCGAGGGTTCCACCATCTCTCGCCCTGGCCCAGAGTGTAACAGGCCACGAACCACACGGAAAAGCTCCGCCGGACGACACTGAGATGATGCAATGCTGGTGGAAAAGAACTGTCTCTTTGCCACCCTCACCGCCACAGAATAGGCTCGATAGTGAGCTCTATCCCGTGTTCAATCAGACTCAGCACGAGTTTTCCTCCACCTGCGTTCTAGCCGTCTCCCTTCTTGCTTCATTGCCCTCAGCTCAGGTGTATACCAAGGAGCTGACCGGGCTCTGCTCAGAGGGAGAGGGTGCCTGGGCGCGATCGTGTCAACTGCCCAAGTCATCTCTGCATTCCACAGAGCGACCTGGGCTTCGACAGGAGCACTGGCCATATCAGCAGGAAAATCCCCCAGAGCCCTCTGGAATCCATCGGAGTCCATTAGCCTCCGGGGGCGGACCATTTTAATAGGCCCCCCACCCTTGCAGAGGGGAAAGGCTGCCGAAAGTCTAAACCTCAATAGGAAGTGATCTGACCATGACAAGGGGGTAGATGTTAATTCCCCCACTTTCAGATCCCCATCCTCCTGCCCAGTTGAGAAAATCAAGTCAAGTGTGTGTCCCTTTGCATGTGTTGGGCCGATGACATGTTGAGACAGCCCCATGGTTGTCATGGCAGCCATGGAGTCCTGAGCTGCCCCGGATACAGGAGCCTCAGCATGGAAGTTGAGATCCCCCAGAACCATCATCCTGGGGGTCCTCAACACCAGATCCGAGACAACCTCCGTCAGCTCAGGCAGGGAGACTGTTGGGCAGCGGGGTGGACGGTACACCAGCAGAATCCCTAATCTGTCTCGAGTACCCAACATACAGTACAAACACTCCAGACCAGTACTCGACTGAACAGGAAGCCTAGAGAGGGAGATTGTATTTCTATAGACCATGGCAAACCCCCCTCCCCGGCCCTCAAGTCGGTGCTGGTGCTGCACCGAATACCCAGGAGGGCAAAGCTGGGTGAGAGTAACCCGTGACTTTCCATGGTTACAGAGTAATAACCAGTGACTTTCCATGGTTACAGGCAGGAGTCTTTCCTTGCCCTAACTGGAGTTGCCAGGGTTCGAAGATGGGTCCTTCTTTATGCAAAACATTGGCTCTCTCTCTGAGCTGCAGTCCCTCCCATAATGTAATGAGTTTCCCCATTGCACTCCAGCCATCCCAACTGTTGCACTTTGAACTTCAGGTGAAGGCTATCACTTTTGAATGGTCTTCAATGTGGGGGAGGGAAAACCCTGCCTGTATGTAAACCTCCATAGAATTATTATTATTATTATTATTATTATTATTATTATTATTGGACAGTATATATTTATAATGATAAACTCCCAAACAGAAAACTAGAACATCTGGGGGAAAGATTCTAGCACAGCCCTTTGGTTGCCATGCTGGTTTTCTAATGACATGCAGGTTTTAACATGGATCACATTTTTTTAATGTTCTGCTCTGAAGTCTGTTCTAGCATCTCAGCACCTTACCATTTTATTCCATTGCATATATCAAGCAATCAGTCCCCAATTCTTCCAACAATCAAGCCCCAACTCAATCAAGCCCTAATTCCCAACCATAAAACCATTACATGTGAACTCCCTCTTAAATATTAAGAAATGTCCCATATGTACCTGCTCGGACCTTAAGATCATCTACAGGGGCCCTTCTCCGTGAGCCCCTGCCAAAGGAAGTGAGGCAGGTGGCTACTAGGAGGAGGGCTTTCTCTGCTGTGGCACCCCGGCTGTGGAATGAGCTCCCCAGAGAGGTCCGCCTGGCGCCTACACTGTACTTCTTTCGTTACCAGCTGAAGACCTTTTTATTCTTTCAGTATTTTAAGATTTAATTTTAACTTAAATTTAAATTTTACTGTTCTAACTCTGTATTTTAATCTTATATCAATTTTGCTGCGTGGTTTTATCCTGGTTGTGCTTTTTATACTGTATTTTGTAATTGTGCTTTTAACCTGTTGGTTGTTTTATTATGGTTTTAATTTTTGTGAACCGCCCAGAGAGCTTCGGCTATTGGGCGGTATAAAAATGTAATAAATAAAATAAAAATAAATAAAATAAAATAAATGTTGTCCTGGCTTAATTCCTATTGGCAAATAGGCCTCATCTAGAGTATTGCGTCCAGTTCTGGGCTCCACAATTCAAGAAGGACGCAGACAAGCTGGAGCGTGTTCAGAAGAGGGCAACCAGGATGATCAGGGGTCTGGAAACAAAGCCCTATGAAGAGAGACTGAAAGAACTGGGCATGTTTAGCCTGGAGAAGAGAAGATTGAGGGGAGACATGATAGCACTCTTCAAATACTTAAAAGGTTGTCACACAGAGGAGGGCCAGGATCTCTTCTCGATCCTCCCAGAGTGCAGGACACGGAATAACGGGCTCAAGTTAAAGGAAGCCAGATTCCGGCTGGACATCAGGAAAAACTTCCTGACTGTTAGAGCAGTGCGACAATGGAATCAGCTACCTAGGGAGGTTGTGGGCTCTCCCACACTAGAGGCCTTCAAGAGGCAGCTGGACAAGCATCTGTCAGGGATGCTTTAGGGTGATTCCTGCATTGAGCAGGGTGTTGGACTCAATGGCCTTGTAGGCCCCTTCCAACTCTGCTATTCTATGATTCTATGATTCTATGAAATCATGTTGTTACTGATGTTCCCCATGATTTCTGCAGGGCAAACAAAATCAAAGAGTGAGCAAGAAGGGAGGTCCACCTTCATGTAGAATGGCTGGCAGTGCCTGTATCTGCTCGAAAAAGGCCATTTGACTTTCACCAAGTGATTTCTTACAACCATTCCTGGTCTTCCATCGTCTAAATGACTTCAACTTTGATCTTGGGGGCCTCTTTTGAAGGTTGCACGTCTCACATTCCAGGCATGCCTCTGTGCTTGTGACTCTATATTAGTCTTTATAGGAAGTCAATGAGATGGAACTCGATAGAAAAAAAGGAAGGCTTAAGGGCCATTTGAAGACAAATGGGAAGGCCCAGCACTCAATAACTTTACTGAATCATATTTTTCAAGACTGCACAGACAGATCTGCCTAGTATGAACAGGGGGGAAAGAAGGCAAGACTACTTGCTGCTAAAGGACATTCGCCTTGTCTTACTGAAGAGTAGGTGTTTTAGTCTTGTTTATTTTATTTTATTTTATTAAACCTACACTCCATTTTTAGCAGGCCATGAAGAGCAATGAATTAGCGGGCCTGAACAACACTGAAAAGAAGCAGTATATTGGATTGGACATCCTTCTAGCAGAGGATGCCTCCAAATTGAGGACTGCCCTCTCTAAAGTAGGACACATGGCAACCCTATCTCCCAGGCCCTGTTTTGAGGACAAACTTCACCCAAGGTAAGACTGTTACAGCAAGAAGCAGAACTTCACATCCATTGCCCCAAGGCTGTGGAATGAGCACAGGTTTGTAATTCCACACCCACAATTGACCTTACAGAGAGGGTGCAAAATCCATCATATTCTGTTTGGCTTTCTGTTCAGCTAACTAGTTTAGTTCTTTGTGAGACTTTTTTTTGCAACTGTTTTATTGTTTTACCTCTTTGTGTGCCACCTTGAGAGTATGGAATGGTGGTTAACAATTTTTTTAAAAAAATAAGTGAAGTGCATATTTTCTACTTGTGAGATATCAATCCCCAGTTATGTTCACTGCTAGGGTGGCTGCGAGAACTGATCACATGAAACTTGCTGGCACAGTAGCCTTTTAGGAGAGGATTATGCCTGCCAAATTTCATAAAAATGGTGCAGTGGTTTTTGAGCTATGCACCTATATATCATCATTATTATTATTATTATTATTATTATTATTATTATTATTATTATTTTAAAAAAAACAATATTGAATTGCAGGCAACTTTTTTTAATTCCTGGCAGAACTAGATGAAATTTGCAGAGCGAATTACCCCTTTTAGGAGGATAGAGCTGAGGAAACTACAGATGACTAAGTACATGGAGTTTTATGCAAGAGCCTTTATGTTTTGAAGGTATCCCACACACACAAAAAAGGATGCACATCCCTCTATGTTAGTTGCAAATTGGTTCTTCTGAAAATGACAGAGCACAGAGGTGGCTCTAAGCCAGAAACCTGCAACATTTCAGAAGGACAGGTGCAGCAGCTTATGTGGAAAAGGAGTCCTTAGATTTGAGGGTGAACATGAGTGTTTTGCTTCATTTTCTCTCTGCCTCCCTACCTGGTTGTTTTTGGGGGCAAGGTGAATGAAAATGGCACATGTCATAGAGGTGTCTCCAAGCAAGGAACCTGTAAAGATTTGGAAGGATAGGTACACAGGCTAGGGAGTGATGATGCTTGAAACACATCTTTAAGGTTTTTTCATAGGATCACTTGGAGGCATTGGTAGAATGGCCATCTCACAGTTCCATCCTTGCCCTCCCTAAAAGTACAGTGATAGGGAGTCGCTGGGAAAACACACCCTATAATTTGAAGATGGACCTGACAGTCACGCAAGCACATATTGGGAGTTACCTATGTGCCTTTTGGTTACTGTAATGGAGTAAGTTGTGCGCCTTTCCTTTAAAAAGATATACACTAACTCCATTTAACTTGCTAATGAAAGTGATCTGTCCTCCGTACATCACCCTGCATATAATTAGTTAATAATTACCAATTATTGTGTACAATTACAGCAACACTTCATTTTGAATGGTTCCCCTCAACCACATCACTGTACACAGTACTACAAGCCGTGGAAATATTAAATGGTATGTTGAGCCAAGAGGCATGTAAGAGTTTTTATATGCTCAGACAAACGGCAGAGTTTCAGCCCCTCCAGCCCAAAACATAAACCATTCTTGCAAATGATTAGTGCTGGATAAGAAATATTTCATTTAGGACAGGGTTGACCAGACATTAGATTAGGATCTACTAATAGGTTGCTGGACAATTTCAGGAGAACAGCAAGGGGTTTTGACTTTTAACCACACCACCAACAAAAAGAGATCCCCCCTCTTCAACACACCTATTAAGTTAGGCAATTAGAATGCCTGATCTGTACACACAACTGTTACTACCAAATCTGTGAGCTTTTCTACACGAGGCTGTTAATCAACTGTTAATTGGCCATACCTACTCTCCATTTCATCGCAGAACTGAGATCTGAGCATTACACGGTGTTTCCTTTCCCACTTTTCTGCTACAAAACCTCTAGGTGGCACTGTGGTATAGTGGAATAGCACAAATACACAAGAGGAAATCATGCTTCCTTTCACTTTCATCATTATTATTATTATTATTATTATTGTTATTATTATTATTGTTTACATTTATATACCGCCTCATATCAGAAGCTGAATTTTCCCTGCTCTAAAAAAGCTCACCTAACATGCCGAGTAGGCACAGAAATGAAACTGGAGGATCACAACATCATCTAAGGAAACTGTAAACCACTGTGAGGCAGGAATGACGAGCACACAACAACTGCCTCATGCAGAAAAGGCCTGTGTTTTAATTCAGGGACCACCTGAATGGGACTTGAACCTGAAGAGATGTCATATCTTAATAGATCTCATCAGAAGCAGGAGATCTGGAGAATTCAAAGTTGCTAACCAGCCTTCCCTATCCTGGCACCCTCTAGATATTTTGGGCCACAATTCCCATAAGCCCCAGCAAGCCTCCTTGGACACAGGAGGTTCTGCTTTGCAGAAAGTCAGCCTCCACGAGTAGAGGGCAATGAAGGTGACAATAGAGGGGGTGGGTCTAGCAGGCTCCCTCCCCTCACACATTCAGTTTAATCACTTGGCACTTTTCTACATGAGGCTGTTAATTGGCTATTAATCCCCTGTATCTAGTGGCAGAATTGAGGTCCAAGCACTAAACAAGAGTGTTTCCTTTCCTGCTTTCCTGCTACGTAACCTCTGTGTGATACTATGGCATAGCAGAATAATGCAAATACACAAGAAGAAATCACACTTCCTTTCCCCTTCACAATTAAATGCTGCATTTTCCTTGCTCTAAAAATGCTCACAGAGAGTGCTGGTTAAACAAAGAAGCAAAACCGGAGGGTCACAATGAGCTCCATCACACCAGCGATTTATCGTACTCTTACTATGCCTGGTATATGGTTTTGTAGCACAGCACTCGCATGATGTCGTCCCTGTCCTGTACTCATCTCGCCTCTTCCCCTCCCTTTTCCATCTTATTTTGGAGCGGATTTTTTTCCCTCTGTGTGCAATAAAGCCACTCCTCCATCCCTTCTATTGCTGTCCTTGCGCTATATTGGACCATCCCATTTTTTGTTGGGGTGTGTGTGTATCAAGGGTGGTCTTGCTGACAAAAGAGGAGGGCAGGGTGGTTCTCCATTCAACTGCTCAACCGTGAATAGGGAAGGAGAGAGGGCACCCTGAACACCCCATGGAGAAGGCGAGCAAGGCTACTACCACTCGTGCCTGGACTTGGTCCCATTCAACTCTTTGGTTCAGAGTAGGCATGTCTAGGTTTCCTGACCAGAACAATGTTGACTTCCCATTGCCAGGCCAACACTGACGACAAACTTCTCCAAAAACTAATTGTAATACTTTCTCTTCACTTGTATTGTTTAATATGATCTTAGGGGAAAGCATGGTGTGATGTTTTACTGTAATTGCACAGTTTCAGGCTGACGTACTATTGTATTTATGCAGAAATTATACACACACACACACACACACACTACAGGGGGGAAGGAGAATGTAGGGGGTGGGGGCGGAGATTTTGCCTGCACAGCAGCGATACAGATGAAAAGATACATGAGCTGAAATAGCCCAACAATGCACAGACGTGCACGTGCCCAGCACTCAACTTGCTAAGGAAACAGAGGGGGAAAAGTAGGTGTGATGGAGCTCAATGTCATCTAAAGAACCTGTAAACAACCATGAGTGGAGAATGCCTTGTGCAGAAAAGTTCTTCAAGAATGCCTGAAAAGAGCTAGAGAGAAACCGACCTATACCCGTCTGATTGCTTTTATTAAAAGAAATCATATTTTTATTTTTTTTAAAAAACTTTGGCTTCTTTTACTAGATTTCATTTTGTTAAAAAGTAAGTCAGATAAAAAGAAGAGCCCTGGGGAGCTGCCGTCTATAATCTTTCATCACAGGGACATCTGAACAGGGAAAATATAGATGCTAAGCCTGTGTGTTTTAGTTTCCATGTGCAATCAATAAACATAAGCAGATTGAAAATCTTGACTGAGGTCACAAAAACAACTTGAAACCCACACCAAAGAGATTCCTGCACCAGTTTGGAGTTTTGCATAGTTTATGCCAGCATTTGGCATGTGAAAGAATAATATTTATTATTAGCAGACACAACTTGGTGAGCTGCCACCACCTAGCTCCCGTGAGTGGCCCCTCCCTCTTCCAACTACCACCAAGTGTGCCTGAAGGGACAATTTATCCTGAGGGGATGGGAGAAGAAACAGTTTAAGCTTGAACTCAAAAGGAGAAGAGCAATTGCAGAACAGAAGAAAGAAAAGAGGAACAGGCCAGCAAAGAACAAGGACAATAAATACAATGCAAACTTGAGTACAAATGATTCCAAAATAGGATATATCCATCCATCTGGGCCACTGAATCAACTATCACCATCATGTTGTTCTTGTTTTCCTCCTCCGTCATAAGCCCTTTCCTTGTATCTTGTGTCTTTTTAGATCATAAACCTGAGGGCAGGGACCATCTAAATATTGATCCTTGAAAGCCACTCTGGGTGCCTTTGATTCCAGTGAGGGATAAAAATGCTTTGAATGAGTAAGGCTTTTATCCTGTTAGCAGAACCTTGCTTTTTGCCTTCCCTGTATTTTGTCTTTTGTGAAAAGTCTTGCAAAGTCTGTAATCCACCAGCAAATGTATTTGTATTGTGAAGCCCTAGCCACAGATGATCTAAAAGAAGCTAGCAAGCTTGAGTTTTGTATTGCTTTAAAGGGGGGAAATTGTTAGCAGAACCACCTCCATTTTTAACAGGAAACTGTAAAATCTCCATTGCACACCAAGCAAAATGTCATAATGCCCTGTATGAGAATGTCTCCTTGTGTGCGTCCTTGCATCCTTGATTACTAATATAAACAAGAGTCCTGGCTCCAGCTGTCTGTGTCGAAGTTAACTCTCTGTAACTTACTGTCAGGCCAAAGGTATTGTTTACAGGACTGTTTAGCATAATTAGCTATGCCTCAGTGTTATGTTCTGATTGGTTAATGCTGCTACTGGGCCCTGCCCCTTGAAAGCTTTAATACTGTACCATATTCCCTATGTCTTTTGTCTGATTGCTCCCTTTGAAGAGACCAGGCCTTGATTACTAATCAATAAAGCGCTTTTGAACCCTCTGTCGCTGGAATGGTGGAGTCGTGCTTAAGGGCTGTTTGGATCTCGTCCTTGGGTGAAAAGAACATTGATCTAACAATCCTGCCCTCAAACTCCCTCTCCTTTATCCTCACAACAAACCTGTGAGGTAGACAGAGCTGAGAGATTGAGGCCTTAGCTAGACGGGGCTTTATCCCGGGGCAAACCCCGGGATCGTCCCTGTGCGCCCACATGATGCCCAGGGGATCCCGGGATCAGGGAGGGATAGAACCCTACCGCGGGTTGACCTGGCTCCATGCAAGGATAGAGTGGGGGGGAGCGGGGAAATTAAATTATTTTTTTAAAAAACTTACCTTTCGGTGCTCGTGCGCTCCTGTTGCTTTAAAAAAAATTTAAATGGCGGAAGCGACCTCCTGAGGTCGTCGTGCCTCACGTGTAAACGGAGGAGGGATCTCGCGATAATCACATCGCGGGATCTTCCCTCCTCTGTCATGGAGTAAAAGATAGGTCTAGCTAAGGCCGTTGACTCATGGCTGTGGGGATTTTTGAACCCTGGTCTCCCAAGTTTTAGTTTGAGACTCTAACACTTTTCTTGGCACCAGCTAAGCTGCCCCTACCTCTCTAACATATATTTTTTTTCTTACCAGCAGCTGAGAGTGCTATGAAATAGGGATTGCTGTTGAAAACTGTGGATTCAAAGGAGCGGGTTGGGGCTCAGCACCCATCTCTGTTTTATAGTCAGTCTTTTGGGTAGGTTACTTGTGCTTTGCCTCACCTTTCATGGTAGCCATTTTATGGTGGTGCCCATGACAGTACCTCAAATTGCCGAGTGTGCCCACCCACTTACCCTGGTCTAACCCCTATACTGGCTCTCACAACAATAATTACACTTAACGACACTTAACGAGCAATCCTAGAACGGTGGCAGAGGATATTCCATGGTGGAGAAACACCACTTCTGAAGTCCTTCTGTTTGCGCTGGCCAGGACAGAAGGTGGGGATGGAGCAGATTTTCCACACGCACCTCCCCATTAGCCTTTAATTTTTAAAAAACCCTCTCATTGACACTAATCGGAGGGAAAATAAGTATGCCACTTTCTGGTTGGGCATACTTTTTTGGCTTTTCTAGGGTATGTCAGCGGAACAATGGGGCTGACACGCTCCTGAAATGCCCCATTTTGGGGCCCACTGTTGACAGAGCACCATGGGCAGTGCAACAATGGCAGTGGTGCTTTCTGCTGCAGCCCTGGGAAGACCTCCAGGGACAGACAGAGAGGTCTGGAGCATCTAACCACCCCTTGGTTGACCTCTCCAGGTGCTTAAGTTTGCTCCTTCAGTATTTATATAGTGTGTTCATAGGCATGTGCAAGGGGTGTGCAGGGTGTGCCCAATGTCTCAAGCAATAAGCAATGTCTCTCTGCCAGAAGCCATATTTCAAAGAAGCCAAGAAGAGGCTAAAGGCTAATATCGCCTTGTAAGACCCTCCTCTGGCCTCCTCATTACATTGTGTTTGGTGTTCTTCCCTCCTCGATCCAGAGGGAGAGCTGGGTAATAAATTATTATTATTGTTATTATTATCATCATCATCATCATCATTATCCTATAAACGAACTCTCCATGGACTTACTCCTTTGCGAATACTTCTTATGCTGTAGGATGGAGTGGTGCAAACCACTCCGGTGAACCCTGGGCTCAAATGAAGCCCAGCTTAAATTCCGGTGTGCAACTTCTCTAACTCGATTCCATTGCTAAATACATGATATGCGGTCTATCTCTCTCTGGTCAAAAGTACATTAATGATCTCCTTAATATTCTCCAGAGTCAGGAGTCAACTCTGCTTGCACAGTTGCACTCCGATTAGACCCAGAGTGCCGGTAACCTTACGGTCGTAAATGAGTGGCACATATATAGTTGGACAATTATATGTATTGTGACTAAATTTCCCCCTGAAGAGCTCATTCAAGATGTTAGAGTGAAAGGATCATAAAATGAATTAATAGCTGATTCACTGTATAATTTCCTAGTTCAATATACTTTAGTGTACCAGCTAAATGAGGCATACACCGCATTCAGCCTGGCCAGTTAACAGCTTTATCATTGAGATTTCAGGCATAGAAATAAAAGCGATTCTTCTGAAGTAATTGCGTCTAATTAAAAGAAACATTTAAAAAGTGTAACCAAAAGGAATTCATTTCAAATGGAAAATTAATGCTGAAAAATCGCCCTAAGCTCTCTTGTCTCTGCTAATAGCTAAGCATTCTCGGAATAATTAAACTGTTTTGAAATGTTGATACCTTCCTCGGTTACGAACGATGGCCACTGTTGCACCCATTAGGGAGGCATCAAGGAGCGCCTAGCTGTTAAGAGGGTCAAAACATGCAAGATGAGCTCCGATGGGAGAGAGCAGCAAAAGACGGAAGTGTGTGGTTGTGTATATTTTCCTATGTCAACATGTGCAACATATCACCCAAGTGGATATAGGAAGGGACACATTCTTTAAAAAATCAGTGTCCCCAAACAAACATCGAGACCTAGTGCAAGCTGCATCAGGAATATGCTTTAATCCAAATGCACCGATGTTATGCTAGAACAGTGGTCTTCAACTGGTGGGTCGTGACTCCAAAGTGGGTCGTGCTATCAGTCCAAATGGGTCACAGCAAAGCTGTTGCTGCCATGTTGGGCAATTGTGAAAGTGGCTCCTATGTTGCAGGTTGGGAGTCCAAGGTGGATCTCTGGTCTGGACCAGTTGAAGACCACTGTGCTAGAGCAACAAAGGGCCTGTTCAGATGACATGCTAAGCCTTGGTTAGTCCACTAAACCTTGGGCAGAAAATGGTTAGTGAGTGTGTTAAACCATAGTTATGTAGCCACCACGGTTAGAAATGGTTCACATGGCATGCTAAGCCATAATGTTAGCTCAAAATGCTTAACCACTGTGGCTTAGTGTGTCATCTGAACAGGGTCACCGAGTCTTGTGGCATCTTAAAGACTAACACATTTATTATGGCATA
Source organism: Elgaria multicarinata webbii (assembly GCF_023053635.1). NCBI lineage: Eukaryota > Metazoa > Chordata > Lepidosauria > Squamata > Anguidae > Elgaria > Elgaria multicarinata. The sequence continues at coordinate 189,220,189 of NC_086171.1, forward strand.
AGTCAGCTTTCCCCTTCCTAGTGTAAGTGCCCTACAACCTTCATAATTCCCAGCTAGCATGGTCATTGACCACAGGGACTGTAGCACAGTGGTAGAGCAGCTGCTCTGCATGCAGAAGGTCCCAGGTTCAATCCCCAGCATCTCCAGGTAGGGCAAGGAATCCTGCCTGAAACCCAGGAAAGCCACTGCCCATCAGTGTCGACAATACTGCCCTAGATGGACCAGTGGCCTGACTCAGTATAAGGCAGCTTCCTAGGTTCTAGTCCAAGACAACCGGAGAGCACCAAGTTGAAAAAGTTGGCATATGCTTTTGCAGACCACAACTCACTTCTTCAGATGCCTGAAACTGTATCCAGTGTTATAAGTATATATAAACACGGGGGTGGGTGGGTTTCTAAACAGTCAGTTCAGAGGCAATTGAAATGCAGAAAATACAGACAGCATGCAGTTTATGTAAAAAGAAGTCATGCTATTTAATCCATTCATTTAATTTAATGAACACATAGATGGTGCCTTTCCTGCTTTTTTGTGTGACATCAAAGCATTGGCTCGTATTTCATTAATTTCATTCATTATATTTCTATACCGCCCCATAGCTGAAGCTCTCTGGACAGTTCACCAAAATTAAAAACCATTTAAAAACACATTATACAAAGTACAAAACCATTTACATAAAAACATATAAACACATAGCACACACAGTCACCATATCTAGGGCTGTGCAGCGCACCCACTCCCCCACCCACCCCACCCCCCAATTCAACTCAGGGTGCCTCAGAAATGCCTTGGCCCACTTCAGATTTGGTTCCAAATCTGAAGCAGGTCAGCGGTTGTGGGAAAGCTGGACGTGAGGCCGACCGGGAGTCCATAGGACTGCCCTCACCTCCCTAAACCCAGAGAGCTGCTGCCACCCACCCATCTGTCCTCCAGGAGTGCTGCCATCTTTAAGGAACATGGCGGCTCTGTAACTGTTGCAGATCTATGGCTGCAAACTACAGCGGCCATCTGGGAGGCAGCAGGTGGCTTCTGCTGCTTCCCAACTCAGATTTGGATCGAGGAGGGCTAAATCAGCCCTCTTTGACTCAGGTTTGGGGTTTGAGACCAAGGTGGTTAACCCCTATATATATATCTAAAAATAATGTTTAAACAATCAACCAAATACAGTCCAGGACCTGATTAAAAACTCATCAGATGCTGCCAGATGCTTGAGAGAAGGGGGCAGTTTTAACCTGGCACCAAAATTATTACAATGTTGAAGCCTCATTGGGGTCCACCCCTGAGAAGGCCCTCTGCCTTGTTGCCACCCTCCAAACCCCCCACATAGCACTTATGACAAAGTCAGAGGAGGTACCTCATGAAAGAGCTCTTTTCCTCCTGTTCCCTGGGTTTGCCCACACTGTTTCTCTCAACCCGCTTTTACTCCAACAGTAACATTCACAGTGAAGTGCTTTATTGCCATGGGCGCTGATGTCCAAAACAGCCTTCCTCCAGATGTGTTGGACCTCAACTCCCATTGTGGCCATGCCGGTTGGGGATAATGGAAATTATAGTCCCAAACCAGCCGAGAAAAAGTTCTCAGGTGCCTGAAAAAAGCTTTATTCTGCCCAATGCGTCCAAAACATCTGAAAAGGGCCAAGTTGGCAAAGGCTGCACTCACGGGAACAGTGCTGTATTTCTAGTGCTGGCAATGCTGGGTCTGTCACTCCATTAGAGAAGTTTCTGGTCGATGCAAGTTCAAATCTATTAATTGACAGGACCAGGGTATGCATGTTTCTTTGGAAGTATATTCCACTGTGTTCAGTGAAGCGTCCTCCCAGAAAAGTGTGCTTAAGGTTGCAGCCAAAAACTGTTCACACACACACACACACGGTGCAAATTACTAAAAATTGTAATTCTAGAGAAAAAAACTTATTTTGTTTTTAGAAGATGCAGATGTATATCATAGTAGACATCATCATAGAAGAGGCTTTCCCTACAAAAGAAGGGCATGCCTCTTCTTGGATAGCACCAGCTGTCCATATATTTTGTTAGCACTTGTATTACAACTAAATGTTAAGAATTATATCTAATGGTATCATTCCACTGACGGAAGCAGTTACACCAGCGGAACCATAAGAGGGGTGATTTCCCCTACCCCCTGCAGCCCCTCCCACACACACACACACACACACAAAACCTGCTCCAGATGGCTGGGAGATTTTCAGGTGGTTCAGACGATTGCAGTGGGAGGAGAATGGAAGAAAGTCCCATTGCACTAATGGACGCCTGCTAGCACGATTTATGGTGTTAACTCCATAAATGTAATATATAATCTGCTTCCCTATTAATCAAAGATACCTTTTAAATCAATTTATCAAAAAGATTAATTTACTAACCCAGGGGTTCCCAACCTTGGGTTCCAAGATGCTGCTGGACTATAGCTCCCATCATCATCAGCCAGCATGACCAATGGTTGAGGTTGATGGGAATTGCTGTCCAACGTTGCAACCCTATTTAATAAATAAAAGGAGTACTTTGCTGCTGAAGTTAGCATTGGAATAAACTTCTGCTGTTTGTGAATGTTATGCATGTGCCACTTCCCTGCATGATGAGAGGCTGCCGAAGCCCAGGGCTTCCCCGGGTTTGATTTCCTTTAGAGGAAATCACTGGAGGCTTTATAGGTATTTACAAATCTACAGGCTGAGCACACGTGAAGCCACAGCATACAAGTGGCATCTCCGTCATGGTGCACATGGGCACCAATATGCCTGCAGAAACTTCTCTGGGAACCTGTCAGGATCCCTGTGGCTCCTGATTTGATTTGATTTTTAAATTAATTTTTAATTTTTTTAATTTAATTTTCTTTCATTTTTATTTATTTTCTAATTTAAATATGAGACTGGCATGTGCTGCCCTTCAGTGGCATCTTTATTTGGGTTCACAAAAGAGTGGTTTTGTGTTTTGGAACTCTGACCACAATTCTGACTTATACTTAGGCTGGGCTTCACAGCACCTGCAATTATGTGTAGTAATAACACACAGAAACACCAATGAAAATCAAGAGAAATCTCATTAGGATTTTTAAAAAATGGTCCATCTCAACAGCTCCTTAACATCCTGCTTGTGGGTTTTCCACGGGCAGCCACTGTGTGAACAGAATGCTGGCCTAGATGGACCATTGGTTTGATCCAGAATGGTTCTTCTTATGTGTTTAAGAAAGTAAGGGGGGAAAGTGGATTTTGAGGAAATTAAATAGTAAATGAAGAACACGTAACTGAAACTTAGAAGTCTTAAAGGGGGGATTTAACAGATCAGTAGTCTGCTTCCCCAAAATAAGAGCAATCAAAGAAAAAGAGAAGAATCAAGAAAGAGAAATGGAAAAACATGAGTTCACTAACCAAATAAGGCATCTGGTGAAGGTAAGGAACAACACAGGTACAAATCACAAGCAATTGAAATATACGCATCCTTTAAAAAGAGCACATGGCTCTACCTTCCTTTGCCACTCCAGTTTATTTAAGTGAGATTTGTTCAAGAGAAGTTCCCCGTAGATGTGCCCTATCCCTGTAGTATGTTTAAGCGTACATTTTATATCCCCTGATGGTTCTAACTGAGCTAACATTATTAGACCTTGTTTTTTCCCCCGCTCTTTTTTTTTAAAAAAAAAATAGCTTCCCAAATTCTCTTTGCATCTCAGCAGCTCCTTAATATGCAAGGCAGCAAAAGATGAGCTTGGTCTAATTATGAGTCCCAGGAGTAGCCAGTCAGAAAATGAATTGATGCCTTTTTCCTTATGAACAATGCATGTACCACAAATTAGAGGCACCATCACCAGAGATTTAATTACAAAATATCATTACTTTCACACATCATTTCAGATTTGGCTGATCAAATCAAAGTTAGGGAGAGGGGAGGGCCGGGAGAGAGGGAGGGAGCGAGAGAAAAACTGCACCACCAGCAGGGTCATTCGTTCAGGGGTACTTGGAAGCAGAAGGGAGCTGGTGTCATTGAAGGTTCCCAAAAGGCATCCCTGCAGAAAAATGCCTTCAGGGGGAGAGGAGAAAAATCCTGTGTCTTTTCAAGGGGCTCTTGCCTTGACCAAATAGTTTTTAGCTGTGTATATTTATTTTTTATATATTGTATGATTTTATCTGTATGCCTCCCTCAGATCCTAGTGATATAGGGTGGGATGCAAATATTTTAAATAAATAAATACCATGGCAAAATAAATAAGGTGATCATATACAAAGGAAGTACGAAAGTGTCAGTATGGATGTTGCAGAAATCCTCAATGGATTCAAATGAGCTTGGATTTCTATGAATCTGAAATGTGGATTTCACAGAGACAGCCTTTTTTTAACTTTCAGAGAAGATTTACATAAATGCGCAATCTAGCAAGTATCCACTTGCACGACTGCACGTTAGCGCAAGTGCGTATTTACAAACAGGGACAAAATTCTCATACATCCCTAAAATACATCTGATTCCGTCAGTGAACGGACAATGGAATGAAAGATACCTCACAACCCACGAAACACAGATGGAAAGGATTTATCAAAATACATACATCACTAGGTGTCAGTGCCTTTAAAAGAGGGAATTTCAGCAGGTGTAGCTTGTCATACAACAGTGAGAAACCCTACATCTGCTGAAATACATGGTTAGTTATACACTATTGGTTTTGCTATTATTTTAATTTCTTAGATGCCTTGGGGGGGAAGGGAGAGGGAGGGAGAGAGAGAGAGAGAGAGAGAGAGAGAGAGAGAGAGAGAGAGAGAGAGAGAGAGAGAGAGAGACTGAGACTCTAAATGACTTCCAAATTTTCAAATAAGAACATACAAAAAAATTAATAAATTTAAACCAGCTAAAACCAATTATCAATAAAATAACATGAGCCCATAAAATAGGGCGACCATATGAAAAGGAGGACAGGGCTCCTGAATCTTTAACAGTTGCATAGAAAAGGGAATTTCAGCAGGTGTCATTTGTATATATGGAGAATCTGGTGAAATTCTCTATTCATTACAACAGTTAAAGCTGCAGGAGCTATACTAGAGTGACCAGATATAAAAGTGGGCAGGGCACCTGCAGCTTTAACTGTGGTGATGAAGAGGAAATTTCACCAGGTTCTCCATATATATAAATGAAACCTGCTGAAATTCCCTTTTCTATGCAACTGTTAAAAGATACAGGAGCCCTGTCCTCCTTTTCATATGGTCACCCTACATAAAACAACTAAAATATCTGTGACAACCCTAAACAATTCAACTGATGTATTTGGTGTATTATGCCATCAAATTCCTGGGAATAGAGGAAAATTTTAACCTAATGCAAGAAAGGTGGTGATAATGGCACCAGGCAGACCTCACTGGGGAAAGCATTCCACGATTGGTGGGGCCATCACTAAAAGGGCCCTATCTTTTGCTCCTATCCCCGAAATCTCCCTCAGAGGAAACACATGCATGCAGGAAAGCAATTGTTAATTGCAGTGTACAGGTAAGTTCAGACTGGACACTCCATTAGGTATTGCAGTCCCAAGCTGTATATGGTGTTATTGGTTAAAATAAACACATTTGTTTGTTGGGTCATTTCCCCCACCCCCAGTCGTTTCAAGTTAGTGATGACCATCACAGGAAATTTTGTCCTTTTTTCAGCTTGCTGGATTTCCCTGGAGCCCTTTGGCTCAGCAAGCATTTGCAAGCTCAACTGTGGGCTTTTTCCTAGAATCCAGGAACTCTTCTCAGATATATATATTTTTTCTTAAAGCAATGTTTAAACAAATTGAAACCACAATTTGCTTAATTTGCGCAAATTGCACCTGCAATTGCAATTACGTATAGCAGTAACACACAAAGAAACACCAATAAAAATCAAGAGAAATCTTGTTGGGGTTTTAAAAAATGCCCCATCTAAGAGGCCATTTTAAAACTACCAAAGAGGAGGTCAAGCAAAGTTCTTGGGGGAAGGGAGGTTCTAAGGTTGTGGGCCCACAACTGAAGGGACCCTGTCTCTGGTATCAGATGTCTTTCTTGATGGTGGACCAGAGAGCAGGGCCTCTGAGGCCCATCAGCCTGTGCAAGGAGCAATGCCTTTGCTGACATTGCCCCAAAGCAGACTTCCCTGGAGCTGCTCTTCCCTGACTTCCATAATTTATGGGTTATGGACATTAGGGGTTGGGAGAAGGTAGACCTGGATCCACCGGTAGATTTCCAGGAGATTTGTAGCTGGTCAGCAAGGATTTCTAACTCCAAATTCCTTAACAGTCAACAAACAATTGTTTAGTAGCACCACCAAAATAACCCCACCCACCCTAAACTATATTGCTGAAATAAAGAAAGCTTGTGGTAACCAGGAGTGGGGTTTTGTGTGAAAAAGGACTGTGAGCTCTGGTCAGTTTTGGTACTCAGAAAAAGTCCTGGGCTCAGAATTCTTTAATTCTAATTGTGTGACTTTCTTACTAGGCTCTGGTTGGTGGATCTTGGGGGTGCTTGTAAAAAAAAATTAAAAATAGATGTCACAAGTCCTTGCACCCCTGTTCTATATTCCACGTGGGACTGGCTGCTGATTTATTTGTAAAGTGTTCAGATGTTTCCTTCAGTGCTCATTGTTGTTTCAATTTGTTTTGGTTCATTTGTATCATTTAAATCAAGGGTGGGCAGAAAGTAAATCTTCAGATGTTTGGGACTTCATTTCCCAGAAGCCATTGCCAGCATGGCCAATGGTAAGGAATGCTGAGAGTTAAGGTCCAAAATATCTGGAGATCTACTTTCTGCTCTCCCCTGTTTTCAATACATATATGGACATCCATCTGGTGAGGATGCTCTACTCTGGATTTCCTGCATCAAGCAGGGGGTTGGACTAGATGTCTTACAAGGTCCCTCAGTCCTGTATTGGATTTGATTACAGAAGAATGGTGAGGAGTCAGGTATGAATTTACACAGAGACATATGCAGTGTCTAGTGGCATATGTATACTAATTTGTTAGAGCAGTTGGCAATTTTTATGAAGTAGAGTTGGTTTTCATAGCTATACAGTTGAGGCCACACTTTTTGCTACTAACCAAGTTAAACAGCAGCTGCTTTGCACAGTTTGTACCTTCTAGCTCAGTCTTCTTCAACTTGTCCAGACCAAAATCCAGCTCAGACTCCCAACATGGGACCCACTTTGACAATTTTCTCCATGCCCAATATGGTGGCAAAGGTTTTGCTATGATCCATCTGGACTGATCTCACTAGCTGATAAAATGGTGTGAGAAACTTACTTTCCTTCCAAGACAGAAAGGCTTTGGTAAAGGGAGGGGGTGGGGGGTGCGCGCGTGCGCACGCGTGCACATGTGTGCTTTCTGACAATTTTCTAACTCATTGAGACATGCTCTATAAAATCCTGAGCAGATTGGCCTATTCCCTGTCCTTGTCAGAGGGAAGGTGCACCACAAGCTCAGATAAACAGCTTCAAGGGAACCGGAGTAACACCAATTATGGTGACCATGGTCTACCACTTGAAGGGGCATGCATAAGTTTCTGTGCTTTTATTTTCTGCATCTATTTTCTATCAATAAATCATCATTCTTTTACACAGGTTGACTTGAGGTCACCCATGTTTATGGGTAGTAAATATTGAATCGGTTTTGAAGTCCTGGCTGACCAGGCCCCAGATTTAAGACACAACCATAGCCTTCTGTCCGTCTAGTTCAGGACTGTCTATTCTGACTGGCAAGATCTCAGGCAGGGAGGTCTTCACTATCACATGCTATCTCATCCTAGTACCTGGAGGCGCTGAGGACTAAAGGTGTGATCTCCTGTGGACAAAGCACATGCTCAACCTCTGAGCTATGATCCCTCCCCAAAATACCATGGACCTTGACACATCTTAACCTCCATGTTCAGAGGCAGTGCTCTATGTTTATGGGTAGTATACTTCCAAATATCAGATGTTGGAAGCAAGTTGCTCTTGCCGGATGCTCTTGCCTTTATGTCCCCCTTGTAAACTGTGCAGAAGCATCTGGCTAGCCACTGTTGGCCAAGATGGCCCCTTGATCTGATTCAAGAAGAGCTCTTCTTCCATTCTTAAACCTGTCTCTTAGCTTAATTTTCTGACGGAGATGAAATCTGTGCATATAGGCACACTAACACCTGCTTGGTTGTTACACAGATGCCTGATCTTTAAATAGTGCTGCGTATCCCCATAAACTAGAGTGACAGATTGGGGGGGGGGGAGAGATGCGAGTGGCCACAAACCCTTGAGATTGATTTACAGCTGCAGCTTTCAGGGTAGGCCATGGGCTGTGATTATTCCTCCAGCGGACGTGCAAGCCAATCGTTTCAGGAAGCAAAAACGCTCTTCAAAATTGATGAGGAAAATGACAGCTTGTTGAATACACGATGTTGCGAGATGTAGTTTTACATTAACTTAAGAGGCACTTATGGGGCAATATTCATCGCCCCTATATTATGGTGAGTATAATAGCAAAGGACGCTATGTCAGCAGGATATTATACCTGACAGATACAATGTATGTGAAGAGGAATTGCAGCAGGTGTGACAGAGAACGGTATGGGAGTGCCACTTTTGTGGGCTAGTAGTAGAAAGATGTGAGTTAGGATGAAATAAAAATGGGGGCATGTTGGTGTCTTGCTAGGAGTGGCTCAGGCTTAGCTCTAGGGCCAACTCTGGGGCAAATCTAATGGCAAGCCAGCAAACATGAAAAGACCTATATATAGGTCTTGCTGGAAAAGCAGGAGAAGTCAGTAAACAGGCAGTTTATTAACAGTTCAGAAGAGTTCCAAGGGCTTCTCCACGTGGAACATTTATCCTGCAACTGAGATTAGTTACTCACAGAAGTTTGTGTGTCCCTTACATGATGTCATCAACTTCCAGTGCCTCTCCTGTGTTTTCCAAGCATTTCCATGGCTGAATTTGAAATGGAAATAATGAGCTAACGAAAAGATCCACTCTGACTCGTACATGAAAAGCGGCGAGGCACTATATATACAGTCTCTAGATGGTAATGTTGTTACTGAAACATATAGATCTTGCAGATAAACAGGAGAAAAGGTGGGGAGGGAATTTAAACTGTGTGGCAGGGAAAGGATGGATCAAGAAAGGAAAGCAACTTGGGGGAGGGGCAGAAGATGAAGACACAATCCAGTCCCCTTACGGATAAAGTGGATTTTCTCCATCAGCAGCTGGCTGTGTGAAAGTGGGCTCTGCAATCATCTGCCATTGCCAACAGGTGGCAGTAGGGCACTCATAAACATGCCATAAACATGTATTGGCTGCCATTGCTGGGCAGTGGCCCAGAAGGTGGGTGGGACAGTGTAAGCTGTCTTTGCGGATGCAGCAGGACTGTTCTTGTCCTGCATCAATCACACCTTTCCTGCCTTTGCTCCCACTGGCCAGTCCCATGTAGGTAAGAGCCCTCCTCTGTGCCTCTACTTTTCTGCAGTGGTAGATGACTACGCTACCCGGCAGGCCTCCAAAATCTTTAATAACTGCACAGCAGGCTGAAAGTCAGCAGGTTCTATTTTCTCCATCACTCATCCCCAATGCCCAGAAAAGACATGGGATGGACTGGACTGCTTCTTATCATGCAACTATAAAAGGTACAAAAGTTGAGCCAGAGAAAGGGGTAGGGGGGGAACCTAATTGTGTAAGCAGTCAATGCCCCCCCCCAAAAAAAACCACTGCTAATTCTGTTCTGTTTGTTTGTTTGTGGTTTTATTTGCTGACTTCCCTCTTAGACTGCAATCCTATATACACTTTCTTATACAGTAAAGCCCCGCCGAATTTCAATGGGTTACTTCTGAGAAAGACATGCTTAGGTTTATACAGTTAATGTGATGGGGGAGAGGTAATTGATTTTGCTGTGTTTTTAAATTATTCTATCAATCTTGCTGTGAGCACTTCGAGCATTCCATGTGGAGGCAGAAAAACAGAAGAGAAATGTTTGTTTGTTTAATGGAAATAAAACAGATGTGGCTAAATCAGGCCAATTCACCCATAGATGGTGCCAGTCGCAGATTCATTGTGAGGCATGCAAATAGCAGGGGCCAAAAAGGTGCCATTAAATGCCAACAGGGTGACGGGTAGGTGGGCAGACATGCGCTGTAAAATTCTACATCAGGAGTGCAGAACATTAGGAACTGGGGCCAAACCTAGGCAGGACCTACACTACTGCTTTAAAATGGTTTATAACAACAGTGACAACAGTTGAGGCCCAGGACACACCCCATATGCAGTTTTCAAACCGTTTTCAAAGTGTCATATCCTGCTTGGTGTAGATCTGGCACTGGCCTTCCTGGGGTCTTGATCCAGCTCTCTGGGATTCCCCAAATGGCCCTACACACTTGTCCCCACCTACTGGGTTCCCTGGCTTTTACACAATTCTGAAATGCTTCTTCTATGCCTTATTTATTTATTCTAAATAATAATAACTAATAATAATAATGAAAAGGAAGAGGAAAAGAGAGGAAAATATACACCACTGGCCATGGAAGTCAAAGAACTATGGCAACTTGAAAAGGTCACAATTATTCCGTTAGTCACATCAGTCACCGGCATCACATCAAAAAAACTATACAGAAACTGGGCCTACCAAAATACATCCACACCAGCATCCAGAAAGCAGCCATACTTAAAACATGCTCAATTGTCAGGAAATTCCTGAATCTGTAAAAGACAGCATGACTTGGCAAAGCCCATCATGTTTGTCTAGAAAAACCATCATGAGTGAGAAAGGGATAATAATAATAATAATAATAATAATAATAATAATAATAATAATAATAATAATAATATACTTGCAATCAACAGAACATTAAAACATCAATTTAAATACAAGTATAGGCGGAAACATAGGTACAGCTAAGGGCTGAGACAGTGGAGGAGTCTTTACGGCGCTGCTCCAGCCCCTCATTCCCTTAAAATACTGCAGCTGCGGGATGGGGACAGTTAATCCCCATGGCAGGAAGGAGGGAGGGCTTTCCAGCAGCGAGCCATCTCTGCCTGGCCTTCCACTCTTTCTGGCAACCTATCAGCAGTCACCATCTGCCCCCGGAATGCCCCCGGCCCAAAGCAAAGCAAAAAGTTCAGGAAAGTCCCCAATTGTTTAAATCCACAGCTTCGGGGAAAAGCCCCATTGTGGCTGCTAGTTGGCAGATGCGTCATATAACTCACGCAGTGCCACTGTGCAGCCACCATGGGCTAAAAAGGGCATATAGATTGACACAGGACCTGTAAGAAACAGTTTTAAGTTGATCTGGCAGTCGTGTGTAATTTAGTAGTATTTTGTACCTTGCCTTTCTGCCAAAAAAAAATGGCACTCAAATTATTGGCAGCGAGAGCTTTAAAGTACAATATGCTGCTATTTTTGGCATTTGGGGCCCTGCCCACCACTGGACTGTAGCCTCGGAGAACTTCTACCAAAATGAAATTTGAAAGAGATACAGCACACTCCTACTCTATGGCGATCTTCACTGGACAATCAATCACCATTTCACCCCAATGTTGCATATATAGCAGGAACCGGCCTCCTGGCTCTGCTGAATGAAACACAAGGACCAATTTGGGCTGCGTGTAAAAGAGCTCTTTCTGACAGTACCAAGGAAGACGGAAACAAAAGCTGTTGGCTGCAGACGAAGGGAGGGAGGCATGACGTATGGCGCCCATTAGACGGAGGCGAAATTAAAAGGATTGATTGATATCAATTATCGGGAACAATTTGTTGCTGTGCAATTTGACACGTTAATCACCCTCCCTCGCTGCATTTTGGCACGCTGGATTTTTTTGACCAATCTGAGAGGTTTACGGCAACAATATGATGCTGATTTATCTCCCCTTAATAAAAAAGTGATCAGCTGAAACCTGCATCCATCATTCTGTTTATCACTCATGGTGATTTATTAACTAATTATACTTACAGTGGGTCTTTTTCTATAAGTATGGATAATAGAGTGATGTAGTAGTGGTCCAAGTCATAAATAATGCCTCAGTACAGTATGTTTAATACTTAGTCAGAGGACCTGCCCATAACACGCTGCCTTGATTAAGGTAACCAGATGGTTTGGTTTGTCAGGAATTCAGAGACAGACTCGTTCCTCGCACTTTACTGTACAGTGTGTAAAAGAACTCAACCACAGGTTTCATGCAAGGCGATAAACGTAGACTTGAGTTTTTCCTCTACTGTTACATCTGGCAGGAACTATTAAATATAGATGATACGCGCCAAAAAGTTATTGTGAAAAATTTCCACTTTACTTAATATAGTAGCAGGGGGGCGGGGGAGGGGGAAACTATTTTGGGTTGTTCTGAAGAGTTGGGGGTGTTGTTGTGGGGGAGCGGCGATTGCTTTCCGAAATGTTACTGGCATTTATTCATTCCATCAATTCATTCCATTTCAATTATTTTTTAAAATAAAAGTAAATGCAAAATTAACCTTTAAAATAACCACACAATACTTTTTGTTTGGGGTGGGGGGATAAAATAAAATTCACTGGAATCTCTGTGTGTGCGCGTGTGTGTATGTGTGTGTTATATGATCCTTTAAAAAGAGAGAGAGCTTTAAGGTACCCTAGCAAATATAGGGCACATTTTTTTATTTATTATATTTTATAACCTGCATCCCTTCTAGGAATTTCAAAGCGGCATACATGACTCTCTACCCCCACCCACCCCAATCTATTTTATCCTCACAAGCACCTTGCATGTTGGGTTAGGCTGAGAGCTAGCAATTGGACCAAGCTCAGCCACTGAGCTATTTACATCCGAATAGAGATTTGAACGCATCCAGGTGCACGTTGTCCACATTATGTCACACTGGCCTTATGTCCCCCACCCCTATTAGCATGCATACATTACAGTCTTCTGCTGACAGTAATGGCTAGGCATAAGAAGAGCCATGCTGGATCAGACCAAGGGTCCATCTAGTCCCGCCTTCTGTTCACACAGCGGCCAACCAACCATCCATGGGGAAGCCACAAGCAGGACATGAGTGCAGCAGCACCTCCCTGCCTACATTCTGCAGCAACTGGTGTATATAGGCTTACTGCCTTTGATACTGGAGGTAGCACATAGCCACCAGGGCTAGTAGCCATTGATAGCCTTCTACTCCAGGAATTTGCCCAATCCCGTTTTAAAGCCATCCCAATTGGTGGCCATCACTACACCTTGTGGTAGTGAATTCCATAGTTAAATTATGCCCTGTGTGAAGAAGTCCTTCCTTTTATCTGTCTTAAATCTCCCAGCAGTCGGCTTCATGAGATAACCCTGAGTTCTAGTATTTTGCGAGAGGGAGAAAAATGTCTCCCTATCCACATTCTCCACACCATGCATAATTTTGTACACCTTTGTCCTGCCTAACCTTACTTGCCTCCCCCCCCCCACCTTCCCGTAAGCTAAGCCATGCACCCAGCACTGCATATGCCATGCAGGGGTGGGGAGGAGAATCACAGATCTCCCACCCTCTTTCTAGTTGCACCCTTAGTACAATAGTCTTGGCACAACCCAGTCAAAGTTAAGCACTTTGAACTCCCTGCCATCCCAACCTTTGTGCAGTCCCCCCCCCCCACATTCTAAATGGTTAACATGCCTCTCCTAAGTCATGAGATACTGACAGTAACAGCTTTGAGCTACAGTATTTTGGCTCCACCCCCTTTGCCTTCAGCCACACCCACCACCAGAATGCAGCTCCCCCCAAGAGCTTTTCCAAAACTGAATGCAGTCCTGGGGCTGAAGGAAGTTCCCCCACCCTTCCATTAAGGAAAGTACATGTGTCATGTTTCAAGTTTCTATAACTGAGATGAGGAGGGGAAGACTGCACGCCTGTCGGAGACAAACAGTTATTTAACAGTATTTGCTTAGCTTCAGAACATTTGGTAAATATCGATATTAAGAAAATAATTCACAGAACTATATAAATCATTTAGGGTGGCCATATGAAAAGGAGGACGGGGCTCCTGTATCTTTAACAGTTGTGATGAAGAGGGAATTTCAGCAGGTGTCATTTGAATGCATGCAGCACCTAGTTAGATTCCCTCTTCATTACAACAGTTAAAGCTGCAGGAGCCCTGTCCTCTTAACCAGATACAAAAGAGGGCAGGGCACTTACAGCTTTAACTGTTGTGATGAAAAGGGAATTTTACCAGGTGATGCATGCATAACAATGACACCTGCTGAAATCCCCATTGCAAAACAACTGTTAAGGATACAGGAGCCCTGTCATATGGTCACCCTAATGAACCAAAAATGTAAACAACTCTACCTTTAAGCCACAGCAGGGCTGTAGCTAGCCTAAACATTTGGTGGAGGGGAGGGTCTGCCAAAAAGAGTAGGGGCAGTTCATCTGGTTAGCAGGCCATTTAAAGACAACATTGTAAACTGATTTTAAATTATTTGTTTGTTTAAAAAGATAGAGGAAGCAGAGGAAATATAGGGGGGAGTCAGGCCCTTCCCCAGCCCACCCAGCCCAGCTACAGGCCTGAGCCATAGTTCACTGTCTAGTGCAGAGTTCCTGTCACTAGACCAACAGCAGTTGCTTGCCCAAGAGCACCTCTACACCAGAGAAAATCCGGTAACTTACCACAACTTTCTGCTTCCATTTTCATCCCATAATCACCATGTGCTCTTTTTACACATACTTCCCTTCCCCCCTTCCCTTTTCCCCTTTAACCAGGCATTCTATAGGTTTCATTTTTGCAGCTACAAGATGGCATTGGTCTGCCTCTTCCTATCGCATGATTTACTCTTTACTTGCTGAAATGGAAAGGTTTTGTTGTTGTTATTACTAGTTTTCCCCCAGTTCAAATTAAGGCGAGGAAATCCTTCTAAATTATGAGAGAGGCACCGGAGGTTTATAGTGTCATGTAATCAACCCAGAAACTTCTGTGAGTGGCCAGTCATGAGTGTGTTATAAATAGCTTGTTTAGAGAATCCCCGAGTTCTTTTAGTCTTTTGTTGCCTGTCTTCGTTGAGGTGTCTCACTCTTCTAGCTGAAGGCTGCTTGGTCTGTTTCTTTCTCTTCTTCACCACACTTCTAATTTCCCTGAATTTCCTTCTCAGCTCTACTCTACTCTTTTTCTGCGGCTGCCTCCTCTTCTCTGGTACCAACCACTTTCTCTTTTCAACTAGCATTTTACTGTACCCTCCTCTCCATTCCATTTTCCTCCACCTTTACTCAGCCCACATTCAAAGGCTTTTACTCTTCCATTGAAATCAGTGGGGGTTTTTAAATGCTTTACTTTTGAAATAAGGTGCATGAGTGGGTATGTAAAACCCCTTTTATTTCCTCTGAGCAACGGTGATGAATGCTATTTACATGAGGCAGCACCCTCATAATTACATGTTGCATTTTCTGTTACAGAGGGAAAGCCACCAGGAACTTCTGAGATCCCAAATCTCTCCTTAGCTTCAGCTTCATCCATCAAAATAGCTTTATAAAGTTTGTAGTACGGCAACCTGGCCTGAAAGCACGTGTAGAAGTTCCCTAGTGGCACAAAGATATGTGGTCAGTAACCTTGTCTAGCTCAAAGGCATTTTGATGTGTCTCTATTAAATAACTATGCCTAATCATGTAATTCTCAAGGAGAAAGGGACACCTCAGAAAAACTCTGCAAGGTATCTTCTAAGAACTAGACATTAACTTGGCAAACGCACATCCTAATCCTACATTTGCTAAGGTTGCTGGATTGCAGGGCTAGACGCTCTACTGAGAAGGATGGAAAAGGGGGGGGCAAATATGTCTTGTACCTACGACTTCTCCCGCCACCCCTGCAACCATTTTCCCTCTCAGATGGGTTTACTTTCTGTTTTGGAGCCTGATGTGAGAAAAAATGGATTAACTATGTGTGGCGGTGATGGTGGGGAGAGAACTGGCAGATAATTTTTGCCGGAATCACACAAGAGAGAAAAAGATGAAATCTCCCCTCCCTGCGCGTTGGCCCCATTCAGACAACACGCTAAACCATGCTGCTTAACCACAAAATGGCTAATAGGATGCATTATGCATTCCGTTAACCATTTTGTGGTTAAGCAGCATGGTTTAGCATGTTGTCTGAACGGGACCATTGTGAAAATGTGAACTGTAATGGACACACTGAAGTGTTCTGCTAAATTTAGAAAAGAAGCAACTAGATGAACTTCCAAATATAATACACTTTTAGTGTCTCATGTTGTTTGATAAGGTGACCATATGGAAAGGAAGACAGGGCTTCTGTATTCTTAACAGTTGTGTTGAAAAGGGGATTTCAGCAGGTGTCATCTGCATGCACGCAGCACCTTGTGAAATTCCCTCTTCATCACAACAGTTAAAGCTGCAGGAACCCTGTCCTCTTTTGTACTTGGTCATGCTAGGCAGGGCTCCTGCAGCTTTAACTGACTAGAGTGCCACTATTTCCTATTTTGGACTTGATGTGTGCATTTCACTGGAGAAACTTTTTATTTTTGTTTTCATTTCAAATGGTAGACCCTGGGTATGGACCTGTGTCCAAATTTAAATTATTTGGTGGATTTGTGTTCCACACTTCTTGTTAACACTCTCCACTGTTTAGATGTGAAATATATATAAATGTAAATCAGCGTATATATAAATCTAAACTGCAGGAGGTAACCTGCAGTTACCTCCAAGCAACCACTTTTTCAGGAGCGCAGTCACTAACAAAACTTATTCATTAGACAATAAGTAACAATGTGGTTTATTTAACTGAAGGGGGACGGATGCCATATGTAAGGAAAACTTCAGCAGACCCAAGAACAAGATTCCAGAACCACAATCTGTGATTCTTACAAAATACTTGAGCAGCCCATTGCGTTTCAACTCATGCGTACATAGTGGCTGAGTTCAGACGACACGCTAAACAATGGTTGTTCCCCATTCTGTTCCTATTACACACACACACACACGATTAGCATGTCGTCCGAACTCAGCCAGTCTCTCTGATTTAAAGTTGCTTCTAATAGAATGAACAAAAGACACTGTGATGCTTGATGAAAAGGGAAACTTCTGGGTCTAGAGATTCAGAACTCTTAGTCCATTGTCAGCATTATACCCGTCATTTCATCTGCTTTTTCTCCTAAGGAATTTTCATCTCCCAGCATTCCAAACTGCCACTCCTGGTATCCATTTAACAGCGCCACTACTGACAAGGGTAGAAGCAGAAATGTTTAGCTCAAAGTACATTTTTAAAAAAATACTCTGTTGTTAGTCTTTCTCTCTTTCATACATGCAGGACTCCATCACACCTATTCCCCCCCCCCCCGTTTACCTTCGTGATTTTTACCTCCGTTTCAAGCGGGTCAAGGGCTCCATCACACATGGTCCCTTTCATGTGGGTTTTTGCTTGTTTGCTCTTCCACTCCGCCCTGCCCCTTCTCCTTCCTCCTTCAGTTCATTGGTTGTGGTACTCTGATGGGTGTGGGCTCTTTCCCCCCTCACTCTGGTTTTGTTATCTAGCGATTACTGATTTAAGGTTTCATCTGTGCTCCATTTCTGCAGGCAATGGTGGAGGGGAGGGTTGGAGCACTAAAAAGTCCATTCAACCAACTAACAAGTCCCTAGAATGACGTGCCAGAGGAAGAGAACCGCCCTGCCCTCCCCTTTCGACTCCATTAGCACATGCCCCCAGACCAGGATGATGTTGTGTGAGTACCGCGCTGCAAATCCACATACCAGGCATGGCGAGTGTGTGATAAATCGCTGGTGTGATGGAGCACACACACAGAGATTTCAATGCCCAAATCGCAGCAGCTTATCATATACCAGCAGCTTATCATATACTGGGAGGAGACTATTAGCGAGAAAGCAGGAAGAGAAATTATCTTAGCAACTCAACCATTTGTTCAACTTGTTCTTAATACACAATGCTCATCACTTTGGCTGCTTGCTTTGAGACTGTTTTGAATATTTAGCCAAGAAACGGAGGCAACAGTAATCACTGTGATGATTAATAATTAAAAATGATAACAGAAAGATAGCCTAACATTTTATTTTAAAAAAAACAAGGCATGGGAAACTAATTGCAGTTCATTAGGGGAACCCTTGAAAATTGGATGCGAACGAAAATATTAAAAGGCATAATGCAATCAACAGGAAAGGAATGAGCAGACAGGCTACCCCTTTGCCTCAGGCTGTAGCTGTCGCAAAATGAGCTACCAAAAAGGAGCACCTGAGCTGTCACCAGCTGTGATTTATTGCCTATGCAGATGGGGCTGGACACATACAGCCTTACATAATAATGCCCCCTTGATGTAATCTTGTGGCTGGGAAGGTTAAAACACCTTTCCCTACAGTTCTCAACCTCCTTGTTATATGCTTGCTTGGTGTGATTACGGGCTCACTCATTTCCAGAGGAAGAGATGTGTTATTTTGTCACAGCTAAAACCAAGAAAGAGCTCTGTGGCACCTGGAAGACTAATGTTATTTATTACGACGCAAACTTTTGGGAACCAGAGTCCACTTCATCTGATGCAGCTTCATCAGGCACATCATCCAACGGCCTCAGGAACACTCGTCCTGCCGGACACTGCTTTAAAAATGGCAGTTGGTCCAGAATACTGCTGCCACAATTTTGACTGAAGCGCAGCAGTTAGCCATGCCACCTTCACAGGTTTCTGTGACCAATTCAAAGCACTGATGCTAAACTCTAATACCCTAACTGGCCTAGGAAGGCCAGAATACCTCAAGAACTGCCTCTCCCACCCCGCCCCACCTTCCAATAAATTGAATTTGCTTGTTCTCTTGGAGGCCCCTTTCTGCATGCCTCACCTCGTTGGTGGGATACATGGAGCAGGACCTTGGAAGAGGGCCTTAAAGTTCAGGTAAGTATATACAGGAGAAGGCAATCTTTCAAGGAATTTGGTCCCCAGCAGTTAAGGATTTCTGTTGTGCGAAAATTCTGATGCTGTTCATTGCCTTGCCCTCTTTTGTCATTCTAGTATAGCTGCTGCAGCTTTAGCTGTTGTAATGAAGAGGGAATTTCACCAGGTGCTGCATGCATGCAAATGATATCTGAAATTCCCTTTTCTACGGAACAGTTAAAGATACAGGATCCCTGCCCTTCTTTTCACATGGTCATTCTAGCCTGAAACAGTTAAAACAAAATTGGCTGGCACCATTTTTATGGTCTTTTCTCCAACCTCTTTATTACCCAGGACTTCAAATAACCAGCATTTTAAATAAAGAAAATCTGGACTCTCGCTGTGAAGGCTGTATTTTATCTTGCAAACTGAGATGGTTTTGATACTATATTTTACCATTTGGGGTATCCCCTCCAATATTATCTTCTCTTCTAATATTGTATTTTATTTCTTGTTCTATTCAATGTCCAAGGAACATATTATGGGCAGGCATATAAATCGAAAATAATAATTTTAAAAATAAGAAAGCACCTGAAATTTTATCAGTAGTAACCTTAAGGGTCCTCAACCCTAGTTATTTTAGGGTCAATGCCCAGAAGAGAAAGGGGAAGAACTGCAACCTCTCTGTGGGCATAAAATATCTAGTTACAGCACTAAAAATAGATAAACTTGAAGGTAAGTTGGCAGACAAGAAGATGTGTGCTTGTGGGTGTGTTTTCATTTTCAGATGCCTTGAAGGCTCCATAGAAACTAAACAAGAAAAAAAATCCTCACCAAAATCAACTTTTTTCAAACTTGAGTATTTGAGCTGAATGATCTATGTAATGAGTAAAAGTTAACTTTCCCCACTCAGCATCTGTCTATCCGATATTCAATGATGCTAGTGTGATCTGTCACTGGAAATGCAAAGCCTTAACTGTACTGAAGGCCCAATACAAAACAATGGAAATATAGAACTCCTCTTTTGTATGTATGTATATACAATCAGATATGGTCTTGATATGGAAAACAATTGAAGGATATACAGCCAGCTACAGGTCTGTGCAAAAATGAAATGGGCAAATAGTTCTGATCTATGTCTTGGGACCCAGGAATATTTCTTTTTCTTCAAATAATAATAATAATAATAATAATAATAATAATAATAACAACAACAACAACAACAACAACAATAATAATAATATAATCCATGCGAAACAGATAAAATCACTCAGAGAATTCTTCCACACTAAAAACACCCCCACTCATAAAGCCATAGTAAAAGCAGATAAAAACTACACCCCACTCAACCTGGCACTACAAAACGAAGACCAATCACGACCACTCTCACTCGCAGAGAAAAAAGAAAAATGGGCACAACAAGAACTCCACGGGAAGCACTACAACATAATACAGAACCCACAAATAAATGAAGAACAATCGTTCGAATGGCTAAGGAAGGGTGAGCTATTTCCAAAAACAGAAGGATTCCTAATAGCTATACAGGATCAAGTTATAGCAACCAAGAACTACCAAAAATACATCATAAAAGATGACAACATAACAACAAACCTATGCAGGAAATGCCATCAGTTCCAAGAAACAATAAACCATGTAACAGAAGGATGCTAAATTTTGGCAGGAATGGAATATATAGACAGACACAATACAGCTGCAAAAATAATTCACCAACAACTGGTCATCAAATTTAACCTTATCAAATAACCGACACCATACTATACATACTCACCCAAAATAAACTTGGAAAATGCAGATCATAAAATATACTGGGACAGAACAATTTATACTGACAAAACAATACCTTGCAACTGACCAGACATAACGGTCATAAACAAAAAAGAAAAACACACATACCTCATCGACATAGCAGTACCGAATGACAATGTTGTTGAAAAGGAAGAGGAAAAGAGAGGAAAATATACACCACTGGCCATGGAAGTCAAAGAACTATGGCAACAGGAAAAGGTCACTATTATTCCATTAGTCCCATCAGTCACCAGCATCACATAAAAAAACTATACAGAAAACCTTCAGAAACTGGGCCTACCAAAATACATCCACAGCACCATCCAGAAAGCAGTCATACTTAAAACATGCTCAATTGTCAGGAAATTCCTGAATCTGTAAAAGACAGCATGACTTGGCAATGCCCGTCAAGTCTGTCTAGAAAAACCGCCATGAGTGAGAAAGAGATAATAATAATAATAATAATAATAATAATAATAATAATATAAATTATACAAATTTATAAGATACAGATACATTTATATTAATATTGTTTCAGTAAATTGTTGAACTGTGACACTTCTATAAAAAATAATTAACAAAAGACAAAGTTATTATATCTCCGTCTTCTTTCTCCCACTCTAATGTAACTTGTCAATTTTGACATAATAGCATAATCCTATCATTTGTTCGCGTATTCAGCTAACGACGGGACGGCCAATATGCTCTAATTTTTCACATAGCATACGCTTGCAGCAGTAACCATGTATGAAATTAATTCACGATAGTTAGCTGGTATATCCCTTGGATAAGTTAACAAGAAGATTAATGGATCTCGACGTAATCATAAGCCCGTGATCCTCTCAATGGCTGTATTAATTTTATTCCAGAATGTTGCGGTTTCTCAGGAAAGACATTGAGAATTATTGCATGCTTGCTTCAAAATTCTATGGCCTAGTTTGGGTGTTTCAGAAGTAGACCTGTAGTTTAATTTCCTATTAAACCATTCTATCAGGATTTGAAGGTATTCAAGTACCTGTGTTTCCTAAGCAGGCTAGGAACATGTGCTTAGCACACTGTTATGTTACCATTCAATTGGTTATATTGATACCTGCCAAGCTCCTATTGTAGTGTATATGGCATCATTTATCCTTGTAAGAGGGGGTGAGACCCCAAATGTTCTAGCCTACAACTCCTATTAGCCCTAGCCACCATGGCCAATGGTGAAGGATGATGGGAGTTGTAGGCCAAAACATCTGGAAGGTCACAAGTTGACCACACCTAATTTAGGACATCTCTATCACATCTTGATTCAAAAAAGGCAGTTAAATGCCCTTTAAAGTATTTCATTTCAAGACTCCCATGGTTTACTACTGTCTTACAAAGCAGGCAGGCAAGCAGCGGAATTAGTGAAGCTTATTTATTAGAGGTCTGTGCAGCATTCTAAATCTAAATACAGCGGTGATCCTGCAGTCCCCTCAGATTTTCACATGGTCAACATACCTTGCACATGAAGCCTGTGCATGCACACCTGGACACATGTAACTCCGGAATTTTTGATTCAGAGCTTTTGAACACGAAGCTGATAATCGGCTGTTAATGCGCTGGACCTACTTTCGCTTTCATCACAGAACTGAAATCTGAGCACCATACCAAGAGCCTTTCCTTTCCAGCTTTTCCACTACATAACCTCTAGGTGGCACTGCGGAATAGCACAAATACACAAGAGGAAATTATTTCCTCACATTCACAATTAAATGTCACATTTTTCCTGTTCCTTCAAAAGACCCTCAACAATAGTGCTGGTTAGACAGAAAAGTGAAAATGGAGGGCCAGGATATCATCTAAAGAACCCATAAACAACCAGGAGCAGGGAGTGATGAACACATTACAAATGCCTCATATAGAAAAGGCCTCAGGAACTTGGGAAATGAAGGGTCTTGGATTGTTGAGCCTATATGTATAAGTTGTTGCCAGTTTTATCGTTGGTTTTATTGCTGTTTTTATTGTTGGTTCTTATTGCTGTTTTTATTGTTGGTTCTTATTGCTGTTTTTATTGTGTTTGTTTTTATCCCTTTTAATATCTTAATGATTGTTATAAGCTTCCTTGGGAGGGCTTTTGCCCTGAAAATCAGCCGAGGAAATTTTTAAATGAAATAAATAAATAAATAAATTATTATTATTATTTATTACATTTATATACCGCCCCATAGCCAAAGCTCTCTGGGCAGTTTATATATAGGCAAGCAAGCAAGCACAGGTATGATGCATGGAGGGCACAGAAGAACATCTGTCACTGCAATCCCACTCCGTTCTGCATGTGTTCATCATATCTACATTTAGAACATCTGCTTAGATGGGGAATCTGTGGCCCTCCAGATGTTGCTGTACTCAAAAGTAAAACTGCCAAGATGATACTGCTGTCATACAAATCCATGGAGCAACTACACATGGAATACTGTGTAGGTTTCTGGCTACTACACCTAAAACGAGTGCAGAAAAGGGCAACTAAAATGATTAAGGGGCTGGAGCAACTCCCCTATGAGGGAAGATTACAACAGCTGGGATTGCATAGCTGGGAAAAAGGTGAGTGAGGGGATACATGACTGAGATGTACAAAATTATGCATAGTGTGGAGAATGTGGATAGGCAGACATTGTTCTCCTTTTCTCGTAATACTAGAACCCGGGATCAGCCCATGAAGCTGATTGGTGGGAGATTCCTGACAGATAAAAAGAAGTACTCCCTCACACAGCACAAATTAAACTACAGAATTCATTTTTTTTTTCATTTTCATTTATTATTATGGCAGCCCTGAATAGGTTTTAGCCAGTTACAAGTCAAACATAAAATCAAATACAGCTAATACATCAATACATATATTACATATATTACATTGTGTTACATAGTATTATTCCACATATGGTGCCATTTGAATAATCATAGATCTTAAAGTACATCCTTGTTCAAAAAGGCTTTCCTAATTTTTGCCGCATTCACCGTAAAGTAGGCTAGATTCAACGATATAGAGTTCATTGTGAAAAGATGAACAATTTTGTCCCAGTCTGTGCTGTGGGCCATTTGGTCCAGATACCTTACTAGATATCTATTCCTGGGGGTTTCATATAATCTGCAGTGTAGGGCGTAGTGGGCTGTGCCCTCCACCACTATGGAATTCACTACTGTAAGATGTAGTGACAGCCACTAATTTGGATGGGCTGAAAAGCGGGTTGGACAAATTCCTGGAAGAGAAGGCTGTCAATGGCTACTAGTTCTGATGGCTATATACTACCTCCAGTATCAGAAGCGGTGTGCCTATGCACACTGGTTGCTGTGGAACATGGGCGCTGTTGCATTCATGCCCATCTTTTGGATTTCCTATAGGCAGCTGATCGATTACTTGTCTGGATAGAATGCTGGGCTAGATAACCTTTTGGTCTGATCCAGCATGGCTCTTAAGTTTTGAAACATGCAGGTGCCATTTGGAATGGCAGCCACATATTTACCTCACATGTATTTTGGCTTGCAATGGACACAACATGTTTTGAGGCCGTGAAACAGTACTCTGGGCGAGAATAATCCTTATTTTCTTTTGCTGCTAATAATGTCGAAGGGGAAAGCAGATTCAGATCAAGAAAGACCCAGTACATCAGAAGTGAGTACAGTAAGTAAATTAAGATGAATTTAAGGTTCTCAAATCCCAATGAAAGAAACTGTTAAGAGGAGAAGAAAATACCAAACATCCTCTTTCCCTCATTTCATAAATATATACGTTTTAAGAAAAAGAAAAAGAAACGAAATCTCCACACTTTCACTATTGGGGACCTTAAATCGCAGAACCTGACAGAACTTGGAGCAATTTATCACCACACTGAGAAGAAGCCATTTTTGAAGAGGCAAAGCCCAGCTTCTTTTTTCTGTTGTTGTTGTTGTTGTTGTTGTTTTGAAGAACAACAGTGCCACCTGCTGGGAAATTATTTTAATTTCCCCCTTCTGTACCCAGCAGACTATATACCCAGCCCATCAGGTTGGTAATTATGCATAAAGAATGCCCATTTATAGCTAGTGCTACACAAGGGAGTGATGTGACCATCACCATATCCATCAACCTTTTGATTCCCCACATGAATGGATTGCCTCATCGGCTGCTGACTGAGGGCAGCCATCTGTGAGAACAGAGATGCCATGTATCTCACTGCCCCGTCCCCAAAGAAGGTGTTCGGAGGGAGTTTTATACAACATTTTGTCCCTAAATCTCAAAGTGCTTGTAGGGCATGGATGAGGAAGCACTAGGGGGAGGCATGTCTCCTACCTCACAGAAGACAGTCCTCTCTTTTAAGATATCCTCTAGTTGAATAGCTCCCCAGCCTAAGCCTGGTTTAAGAACCACAAGAAAGGAGAGCAAGAGCCTTGAAGTTGTCCATCAACAGCGAGCACTTGGACAGTAGACTAAGCAGGTACATACGTCACCTGGTCTTCCACACTATGGTGAAACGTATTGCTGTAAAACAGGTTTCTTTTGATGATGAAAATTGTGGGCTTGAAGGACTTGTTTAGTTTGTTGAGGCTCAGACCCTACCTCTGCCTTGTACTCAGTCTTAGGTCAGGTTACAGAATCATAGAATCGTAGCATTGGAAGGGGCCTATAAGACCCCAAAATATTGCCTGCCCCTTTGCTAAGGGGGTGGGAAGTGGCAGTGAAATGCCAGAGGACAGAGCTGTATATGTCACATGGCCTGCCTTCCGTGGCCTAAGCTAGCTGGCTGTCCCCAGGTCCAGCGGAAGACGCTGTCCTGTTGCCAGTGTGGAAGTAAGCTTCAACTGCTAGGTCTGTGAACGCAGCTTCTGTATGTGGAATTGAGAGGTGGGAACACCTTGTCTGCTTCAGGTGGCAAAATGTCCTAGGCCGGCCCGGCCAAAGGAAAGCCCACAAGCAGGACATGAGCACAATAGCGCCCTCCCACTGGTGGATGTAAGCATACTGTGTCTGATACTGGAGGTAATATATGTAGCTGCCATGACTAGTACCTGTTGATAGCCTTACCCTCCATAATCCTCTTTTAAAGCATGTGGTTTAGAAATTTAATTTTAAAACAAGAAGGTGAGATATTTTAATAGGAGGGCTGAGCCAGGCTCCAAAGAGGTTTGTGCACACATGCAAATAAGGTCTGGTTTTCTGCTCCAGCTGCATTGACGCAGCCTCTTGTGGCACATCAAATGCCCTTCTGGAGGTTCCTCATCCTTCAAGAGTGAGCTTTCAGGGGAGCTGAGCTATGAAGAGGGCCAATGCTGATATTTTGCCTCCCCCCACCCCCACCACACTAGGGCCAAGCCTTTAAAAGTCCTGCTGTAACATTCAGACAATTCCTGCCTCCACCTATCCACCACCACTGCCCCTTTCATGATGCTACGAAAAGCAGGTTGCTTTACCCTGGAGTATGGCAGGGCCAACCCTGAGATGAGGCCAGAAATCTCCAGTACATGCATGGAACTAGGGTGGCCTACTTTACAATAGGCAGTCCTCTGTTTGAAGGACTATCCAGTCCATAAAACCATAAGAAGGGAGAAAGCAGGAGCCCTGAAGTTGCCTGTCAACAGTTAGCAACTGATTCTGGGCAGCACATTGAGCAGGCACACAGGTGACCTGGTCACAGTCTTCTCCATTATGGTGAAATGCATTGTATTTCTATTCAAATTATAATCATTATTTCTAAGGCCTTTGCTAGACCAGGCTATATCCCGGGATGATACCCGGGATCGTCCCTGTGCGTCCAGATGACACACAGGGGATCCCGGGATCAGGCAATCCTCCCTGGCCCCGGGATATAGCCTACCCCTTCAAGCCCGCTTTTTCCCACTGTCTCGACCGCAAACGTGTGGCCCATTTTCGGGGCTTTTCCCGGCTCCACGCAATTACTCACACAGAGCTGGGAGCCACTGTGCCCATCAGGGCTGGGGCGGGAGGGGGGCGGGGAGCAAGGAAATCATTAAAAAAAAAAAAACACCTACCTTTAGTCGCTTGTGCGCTCAAGTGCAGCTGGCCCTTTAAAACTACCAAAAAATTGGCGGGCGCAACAGCTCTCTTCTTGAGCTTGTGTAAATGAGGGCGATATCCCACAATACTCACATCATGGGATCTCCCCTCCTCCATCGTGCATTTACCGGTAGGTCTAGCAAAGGCAATGGCAAACCACCCCACTACAAATGTCTGCCAAGAAAACGTCTGCGATAGCAGGCGTCCCTCTAGGGTCACTTGAGTCACTTGAGCAATGACTCAAGTGCTTGCACAAGAGGTTCCTTTCCTTCCTTTCCTTTCCTAGCAAAGGCCTAAATGTGCAGCTCTACATATAAATTGGTATGTGCAAATCTTATGCAAATCGCTGTCCTCTTTTTTGACAATGCACCAGTGGCCAATTCTACATGGAAAATTGCATGTGACCCTTTGATCCAAGTCAAGAGCACAAGATTTTTGGGGGACCATAGAAGTTCCATTGGCTGCAAAGTGCCCACTCCTGAATTAGCACAACTGTGAGAAGCTCCACCAAACAAGAAGCTAGATCTCGGAAGGCAAAGACTTGCTACTAGGGATTCCATCTGTGTGATTCTAGATCCACTGCTGGAAAGACATTGCATTGGGCCTCTGTGATCACTGGCTCACACCACTCCATCTCTGTTTAGGAATGCTATTATTTATTCGTCATGTTTTTAATCCAATGCAGCCTCCAAAGGCCTTATGATGACATATTTGGTTTCACATTAGATCTGCACAACAGCCATACCAGGATGGAAAAGGAGGACCCAGCAGATCTCTATTACATGAACTGGAGGTGTGCAACTGCCCATTTTCAAAGTAAAGGAAAACTGATCCTCCACAGATGCAAACAGGTGGACTTTCGCAATGGTGGACTATCAGGACAATGGCTTAAAGGGGGGGGGGAATTAAAATCCTAAAAAAAATCAAGGGATGAACTGACCTGATTCAAACATGGCATGGCTAAACTCCTACTTGTCCCATCACTCTACCAAGTGCCATCTCTTTATCTTTAATAATTATGCAGATGTAAGCATTTGGGTTAATTTCCATTTTTAAAAATCCTAAAAATCAAGGGATGAACTGAACTGATGCAAACTTGGCATACCTAAAGCCCTACTTAAGTGCTCTCAGGGTCCCAAGTTTCATCTCTTTATCTTTAAAAATGAGGGAGCTGTAAGCATTTTGGTTAATTCCCATAGGAGCTCCAATGAGTGAGGGGGAAGGCTCCATGACAATGTCCATCAAATGACTAGAACCAATGAACTGGAGGGGGGAGAAGAAGGGGAAGGGTGCGAGGTGGGGCAGGCACAATAGCAGTGGGAGAGCAAACAAGTGAAACGAGAGTTCACTGGTATAGCGACGATTGTGAAAGGGAGGAACATTTGCCGCACTTATGAAAAAATGCAGAGGCAAACCAGGGCAAAAAAATAGCTGTGATGGACCCCATATTGGCACCAGGCAAGCATATTGTCTTCTTGAGATGCTTTCTAGTTTCAGGACTGATGGTGGAGGGGGAGTACTCAGGGAAATAGCATTGATTTCAGAGGGGAGTTAGAGCCCCCCAAAAATCCAAGATACAAATGTCTTTAAAATATACAGAAAGTTTAAATCATAGGAAGTAAAGGTGCCATGCATACATGTGGCATTCCAGATGTTTTAGCCTACAACTCCCATCATCCCTGGTTATGCTGCCTAACTGATGATGATGACAGTTATAGGTCAAAACATCTGGAAGGCCAGAAGTTGTCCATCCCTGCGCTAAAGCAAAGCAATTATTTAGGGAGGTGCAAAACTATAGAACTATGGTGCAGAGCAGCCAAAACATTGGTCTCTTGGCTTAAAACGTGTTGCTATGACAGTGCACATGATTTTCTCCTTGCTAATAAGGAATGGTGCTGTTCCATTAACAAACCTGCTTGCACACTGTTTTGTAACTGGAAACCCAAGAGCTCCAACAGATGAGCTTTTTATTGCACGCTCGTTACTGAGCACTCACGGATTTTCATGGGTCCCTCTCACGTTGTCATCTGCCTCCCGTGCACCTCCCGCCCCTTCTAGCTTTCTTCGCGCCACAAAAAAAACACCTCAGTAAGTCCATTTTATTTTAAAGATGGAAGTTTCCACTATCTTCTGCTGTGTGCAGAAGAAGCAGCACGATCAAAATGGCCCACTGAATGATGCATATACAAGTTGTTTACTTCCTCTTTCAAAAGGGGAAGTAATAAGGGATACATGCACAGGTGGAGAAGCGACGGTAAGGAAACACAATTTCCTCCCATGTGAAGCCGCTCTAATGCAATGCAAGTGTTATACGTTACTCAAGCACATCTATCTGAGATAAAGGTAACACAATCCCTTTAATTGGAGCAACTTCTCAAGGGAAGGTGTGTGAGCTGCTGAGATTCAAAGAGCTCATCTTCCAAGAGGATTGCAGAGGGAGAGCTCTGTGAAATTCAAAAGCCCCACAAAGATCATGTCTCCCTTACAGAATTCCTCCCAGTCTCTGAGACAAACACAGAAGTAATAATTGACTGTATACCAAACATAACTGATTGGCCAATTTGTTATTTTGCCACAAGATGGTGCTCAAACTTCATTCCCGCCCCCTCTGCCTCTTTATCCCACTACACCCAAATTATTATCCCAAGAAAAGAGACCATGTGAATAAACAGCATTGCTAAAACAGAGGCTGCTTTGTGAAGAGGTATTTCTCAGCGCATTCCAGGGAAATTCCAGACTACCTTCCATTTCCTCCACCTGCTTTGCATGTTTCCATGTGCTCCAACAATTCCTATTTATCAGTAGGACAAGTCCTTGGTATAACATTGCCTTCATTTGTTTCCTAGTTTGATTTTTAGTGAAATACTGGAAATTCCATTTTAAAATGTTATTAGTATACACACATGCAGAAATTGCAGCACCTTCTTCCAGAGTCCTAGACTGGAATCTATGTGTGAAGTGGGATAGTGTGTGTGTGTTTATGTTTGTGTGCCCATCGTGACTGTAGTGCCCATGCATGTAAACGTATTCACGTTGACACAATTATGCTAGGATGCCATTACCCTTCTGTTATCCCCATAACGAAATAGTAAATGTTGCCGATTGTGAAATCCAGCATGTGCTTTAATTACAGATATTTCATAATAAGGAATATCAGGTCCATTGTGAGATTAAACATTCTGTTAAACTTGGAGGGGGAGAAAGGGAGGATGGGTCTCCCTCCTCTGAGTGAAAAGATTCAGAGGGAGCTTTGAAGGAAATTAGAGAGATTAAAGGTTAATAAGAGTGTAGTGTGGTGGTTAGAGTGTTGGACTGAGACTCAGGAGATCCAGGTTCTAGTTCCGTCTTGCCCATGAATCTCACTGGGTGACTTTGGGTCAGTCACTGATTCTCAGACTAACCCACCTCAAAGGGTTACTGTGAAGATAAGGTGGAGAGGAGGAGGGCTATGTAAGTTGACTTGGGTTGCTTGCAGGGGGTGAAGTGGAATAACAATGTAATAAATAGATAAATACTAAACAACTGGAAACAGAGAAGGGGAGAAGGAGGAAGCGATGAAAGAAAGTGGCAGGTTTTGGGAGGGAAGGGTACAAGTTAAGGGTGAAACAACTACGGGACAATAAATGACAGGGGAGAAGTAAAAATTAGGGATGTGCTCCGCTCCGATTAGGAGCGTAGAAGCAGTAGCGGATTGGCCTGCTCCGCCTTACCCAGAGGCGGAGTAGGAGCGGACCGCGGACCCCCTAGAAGCAAGGCGAAGAGAAGCGCCCATTTTTCGGAGCTCCGAGTTCAGGCGGAGCGCTCCGGTCGCCATCTTGAAAACATTTCGCCATAGGATTGCATTGCGGCAAATAATCGCGCATAACTACGTTGTTTTTGAAGCTATCATTCTGGAAATTCTTGTGCACAGAGAGTCGTGGATGGGGGTCATTTTGAGACCACTCTCAACTTTCTGTGTTGTCTGGGTCGCGGGCTATATTTTTGTGAAAATCGGGTCAACCGCGCGGCTCAAATCGGGGATAACTGGGGGGGGTTTAAGCTATCATTCTGGAAATTCTTGTGCACAGAGAGTCGTGGATGGGGGTCATTTTGAGACCACTCTCAACTTTCTGCGTTGTCTGGGTCGCGGGCTATATTTTTGTGAAAATCGGGTCAACCGCGCGGCTCAAACTGCGTTTTCGGCTTTTCGCCCATAGGATTGCATTGAGGGAAAGAATCGGGGATAACTGGGGGGGGGTTTAAGCTATCGTTCTGGAAATTCTTGTGCACAGAGAGTCGTGGATGGGGGTCATTTTGAGACCACTCTCAACTTTCTGCATCGTACGGGTCGCGGGCTAGACGTTTTTTAAAAATCGGCGGGAAAAATACCTTTTTCAAAGGGCTGAGGGGCAGAGTCAGCTCCCGGTCATGATGATCCCAAAGTTGGAGGAGGGCATAGGCAAAACAGGTAACTTGGGATTCTGGGAAACTTCTCTTTCTTCATCTGAACGGGCTTTTCCCCGTGTTTTTTAACACAGTAGCCCCACCAAATGCACAAACACAACCTGAAATCATATACTAAGCCAAGAATAAGAGATAGAAACACAGCACTGCTCCCCACCCTAACCTTGGGGAACAACTGAATCGATGTGGTGCAAGGGGATGAGCTCCCCTAGGGCATCTCATCGTGGACGTGCCCCCACTCTCTCCTGCACTGGAAGGCCATTAGAGCCTTCCAAAGAGAGTAAAACGGTGGAGCAATGCCTATCATGAGTTGAAGTGAATGGTCACTTTTCAGTGGTGGAGCAATGCCTGTTCTGAGTCGAAGTGAGCGTTTCACTTCTTCTCAGAGCTGTGGCTGTCAGTGTCTTGAACTGGCAGCTACTTCCCCCTCCCCCGGGCACGTCCCCCTATTGCTGGTAAAAGACAGATATAGCCTTTTAAAAAAAGTTCTTCTTGTTGTTTATTGAGCAACACTGCTGCTTTTAATTCCACCCCTCCTTTGTTTATTGATTGATTTATTCCATTTTATATGCATTACTGGCTTATCCTTGGCTCACTTCCTTATGCCCCCAGAAATGCCAGCTGCATGCCTGCCTGCCTTCCCTCCCTCCTCCCCTGCCCACCTCGCAGGGATGGTGTGTGTGGGGTGCCCGATTTTCAAAAATTCGCCAAAAATCAGGGGATGATGGGATTGCTTTGAAACTTGGCATGCGTGTGTATATCCCCATGAGGTGTCATGGTGCCAAACATGAGGTTTCTAACTTGAACAGAAAAAAAGTTGTATAATTTTTTAGCTTTCAATGAAAGCCTATGGGGGGGGAAACGGAGCTCCGGATCCGGATCCGGAGCTCCGGGCGGAGCGGAGCGGAAGTGGGCGGAGCGGGGGCGGGGCGGAGCGGCCCGATCCGGAAAATGGCGGATCTGCAAGTGAAGCGGAGCGGGGGGTCTGTGCACACCCCTAGTAAAAATATTTTTGAGGCATGTGGACATGTGGGGAGGTGGAAATGTAATGAAATATAGGGGCTGAACAGACATTATGCTCAGCCATAGTTAGGGCCACTAACTCTATTGCAATGCATGATTAATGCTGGTTAAACCGTGGTTATGTAGCCACCATGGTTAGAGAAAACGTCCTACACACACATTAAGCCATCATGATCAAACACTTAACTATCATGGCTTAGTGACAGGGCCTGCCTGGTTTCAACATTGTTATCTTTTCAGCGCCAGGTCAAGACTTCTCTCTTCTCCCAGGCATTTAGCAATATGTAATTAGCTTGGGTTTGTTTTTGTATGTTTTTTTGGTTTTGAATTGTATATTTTTGTGATTTTAAATTTTTTAATATTGTTTTTAAGTGTTTTTATTCTATGTAAACCACCCAGAGAACCTCGGCTATGGGGCAGTATACAAATGTAATAAATAATAATAATTAGTGTGACATCTGAACAGGGCCGAAGTCTTCTCCACTTAGAGCTTCTGGCACAATCTAAAATGGGAGGAGAGGCCAAGTCATGGTACAGCCAGAGCTGATGTCTGTAGTTAATATGAGGGAAGCTGAACTATGGAACTTCCTGCCACAAGGAAATTACTGTGGCAAAGAATTTTGAAATTTCCAAAGAGGGATTACATATCTATAGAAAAGGATCATTCTAAGCTCCACCTCCATCTGCCACCATCTTGTGACTGCCCCTATCCCTGCACTGCCATTTTGTGGCTGAGCAGAAAGTTTGAGAACCCCTGGGGAAGGAAAGGGAGTGTTTTAATGATTTCAGATCACAAAAGGCCAGCTGGAACTACAATACAGATGACTGGGGGGTTGGATTAATAAAGCAATGGCTGCGTCAAGCAAGTTAAGAAAAGAAAAATTCTCTCACAGTTTTTCAGGAGAACGATCATGGCTAATAACCCCATCGGCAAGATTTCTGAACCATTGGATTTTTCTCATGAGTTAGCAAAAAAAAAAAAAAAAAGCCATGCTGGTTGTTCACAATTTATGGCATTGTCATCAATTACGTTTTAAGACTAGAATTTTGTATCATCAGTAAAGACACATTTTATTTTTATATAGCATCTATAATACACACTTAAGGAGAATGATAGTGTTGTCAAGGAACATTGTGGTGATGGAAAAGGTGTGGGCAGTGTTGCCCAGAAGGAGTTTAATCTGCAGGATCTTTAGTGGCTGACAGATTTAAGGGAGGCATCCTTGTAAGGTGGCTGTTACCAAAGGGTCAGCTGGGCCAATTTTTACCTGGTGTAACAGAAATGCAAAAGACTTCAATGTACAATCCTCTCTACAAAAGACTCACATGTCTGTGACTCTGTTGGTCTATCTGAACCATTTTTCTTCCTGAGCCATTTTGTGGGCATGGTCAGGAGAAGTTCGGGAAAGGGGGGCATGGAGTGGGAGGTAATGGGCTGTCTTTGGGAAACCAATAATGTTTAAATTCATTGAAGGGTGACCTCAAAGCTGAATTGGTGCTATCTTAAGAATTATGGCATATTTTTAACATGATGATGGGTAAGTCAAAAAGAGAGAGAGAACAAAACTATCCAACATTCTATGTGCTCAGTATCTCATTTAGACTGGGCTACATCATCTGCACGGGCAGCATTATTACACTATTTATGTATTTGTTTCATTTTCTGTAAACCGCCCAGAGAGCCCTGGCTATGGGAGCGGTATATAAGTGCAATAAATAAATAAATATTCTGCCTGTTTTCTTCCATAAGGAGCCCAAGGCAGCTTACATGGTCCTCCTCCTCTCCATTTTATCCTTACAACAACAACCCTGTGAGGTAGATTGGGCGGAGAGTCAGCTTCCATGGGCAAGTGAGGACTAGAACCTGGATTTCCATGGTCTGGACATAAACAATACTGACATGCTTATATTTGATGTGTAATAGCTGATAGCCCAATTTAAATGTATTTATTTATTTATTACATTTTTATACCGCCCAATAGCCGAAGCTCTCTGGGCGGTTCACAAAAGCCAGCCACATGGTATGTAAAGCCAGCCACATGGTATGAGAGTGATGATAGCAGATGTCCGCAACTTGACACCCTCCAGATATTTTGGACTTCAACCCCCATCTGCCCCACCCTGCATGGCCATTGGTCAGGAATGCTGGGAGCTGTAGTCTAAAACATTGGCAACAGGTTGGGGAAGGCTGTGTGAAAGGGTAGTGGTTAAAGTAGGACTGAGCAAGTGTAAAGTCATACACGTTGGGGCAAAAAATTGATGGGATCTGAGTTAGCGGTGACTGATGAAGAAAGAGATCTTGGGGTTGTGGTGGGCAGGTTGGAGAAATCGTTGGCTAAAAGGTTCACAATTGTAAGGCAGATATGGGCAGATTTCAGGCCTGCAGTGTGAACATTTTTTGTTATTTCCTTCTTCCCCAATGCTGTACTGGGGACTCAACCGCCTTTGCTTTACAGGTGTGATGATGTCTCACTAGAGAGGAGGTTGTAGCATACCCACTAATCAAAGTTAGTATTGGGTATGCACTAAATAGAAGAAGGCAAGACATGTATTTATGTTACAATTGACTGTTCTTTGTTTAGAAAAACAGAGCAGATACAAAATATACAATATTTTAAGGCATACAAGAACTTGTATTTTAAAAATGCATTAGTTAGAACTCAATTACATAAGCTAATAATGTCTTGCCATAAGTATCTTGCCCACAGCCTGGAATATTGGCTTCTCTGTGGTGCATCAGAGTTGACTGGAAGCCCCTTTCCCTAAAAACTTAATAGGTTATATAGCTTTCTGAATATAATTATCTCCCGGGAACATTAAGGTACAACAATGGTTGCTCCAGGACTATTTCTGATAGCCATTTTAAAAGCGTCATCACACGGGGGAAATTGCGTTTGCTTACCGTCACTTCTCTGCCTATGCATTTGTCCCTCGTTATATACAAGAATAGGTAATATAACATTAGGTTTTTACTTATTTATTTGTGACATTTATTTGTAACATCTCTCAGCAGTTCACAATAAATATTAAAACGCTATATTAAAAACACAACATTAACACACAGCATTGAAAACACTGATATGAACTAAGATTTTTTTAATCTAATACTTCCTGGAGGCTTTTGAACAAAGGGGAAGGAGCTGGGCTGAGACGGAGTCTCCATCTTTCTCTTGGTGCCTCCAATTCTCCCCTGGATTTAAGGCAGGGGAAAGTATTTAAGAGCACAGTCCTATGCATGTTTAGACAGGAAAAAACTCCTACAACAGCACTACCCAGCTAGCCATACTGGCTAGGGAATGCTGGGAATTATCGGAACTCTTCTCTCTGAACATGCATAGGATTGTGTCTTAAGAGAATTATTCTGGGGAGTCAAGTCAGGGCCCCAAAAAGTCATGAGACTAAAATCAGTTAAGGTTATCAGACTGCTGGGTTTGGCTTCGGGGCAATCCGTGCCCTCATTTATAACCCTCTTGAAACAACCATGTAGATCAGCCTCCTCCAAAACTACCCCCCCCCCAATGTATTGGATGGGACTGCAGTTCTCATCATCCCCAGCCACACGGCCACTGTAATCAAACAAGTATGGAAATGCAACATTGGAAGAATTTTAAACTTTTTATTTGTAAAGAATTTTTAGCAATTAAAAACACACACCCTTCCCTGATGTTGAAGTTGACTGAGCCAGCTCAGTGAAGAGATAGCAAATCAGGAACTTGTGAAGTTTACGTCACCACCATGAGCTGCATTATGCTTCATGTCTCGTGCTGCCACAGCAGTGACTTGCAAGCACACTCTTCCGGTGTCATTCAAAATGTAACCTGATCAGCCAGTCTCAGAGTGACATGAATATTCACCGCAGCTCTGCAGCTTGGACTATTTGTTTCACAGCAGTTGACATGTTTGCCCACTAGATGTCTCTTGCTCCTCAAGTAAAGAAGGGATGTCATTGTATTAGTAGTCTCTTAAAGAGAAATTTGATGTATCGTTGCCTCCTTGCCTCCTTTTTGGTGTCAAATTTTACCGCAACTTTAGCAAAGGCCTTCACACCATGTACAGAGTAGCTTCTTCCTGAATGGAACAAAGACTCTGTGTGTGTGTGCACATGTGTGTGCGTTTTTAAAAAAGACCTACAGTCAAAGTGCCTGCAAGCATGTGCAAAATACTTTCTCTTTTGACAGGAAGTAGTTCTTTCAAAAATGAGAAGAGTGCTTTAGAGCATGTAGAGAGTGCCATCAGCTGAAGGAAATAAGTATCTTAGAATGCAGGAAAATAGAAAAGGAGTTAAGGGATAGCTCAGGGGAAATGGTATGGGAGACAGATTTGAAGGTACAAATAGGGCGACAGAGCTGGGAGGGACTGTGGAAACAAAGAGTGTTGAGAAGTATGTCAGTGAGAATGAAAGAGAATTACTTTAAAGTTTTGTGGAGGTGGTACCTAACCCCGATTAGATTGAATAAGATAAATGATCAGCATTCAGCAAATTGTTGGAGAGGTTGTGGGGGAAAAGGAACGTATTTACATATGTGGTGGGAATGCAAATATGTACAAAGATTATGGAAGATGGTGTTTTTTGAAATTGAAGAAATAGTGGGAATGAAAATAGAACAAACACCAAAGATTGCATTACTGTCACTATTTGAAGATATAAAATGTGGAAAAGAAACTAAAGAGTTGATATCGAGTTTGCTGACTGCAGCACGATTGATGGTAGCTAGGAACTGGAAGATTCAAGGGGAATACTCTATTGAAGAATGGTATAAAGAAGTATGGGATATAGCTATTAATGATAAACTGACTTGTAATATTAAGTGGAGAAAAGGTATAACTAAAATAAATGAGTTTGAAGGAATCTGGAAACAGTTCCTAATATTTGTGTTTACTAAGGGAAGTGGGAAACCGCCAGCAGAAGAAACGATAAGATTTTGGAATCAGGAATAGATCCCGAGGTGGGGGGAGCACTATTATGTCAAGAATGATTATGTTATGGTATAATATTTTATAGTTAATATCTATTCAATACATATGTACTCAACATTTCTTCAACATGTATGTAGTATGTAATAGTTGTTTTGATGTTTTCTTTTATTGTAATGTTGTATGTTTAATCAATGTGGAAAAGCAATACAAATTTTTTAAAAAAAAGAATGCAGGAAAATATGGAAACTGTGGTAGCAAATTTCTTCTGGGTTGACTTCCTCCCTTCTGGCAGACTTATTAAATTCCCAACTCCAATTGTGCCAGTGGTAGAGAGAGGGTGGCTATAAGTAACCACTTACCATGTGATGGTTACTTACAAGCATTCCACAGGACAGCTATAAATGGCCATGCTTGCTGGGGATTATGAGAGTTGTAGGCCAACACATCTGGGGGGCACCAGGTTGGGGAAGCTAATTTTATTATGGAGGGGGATTTTTAAAAAATCTGTCCGTGCTGGGAAACATGGGTGGGAAGGTGCTGTTGTACCTGTATCCTGCTTGTGGGTTCCTGGTCAACAACTGGTTGGCCATTGAGTGAACACAGTGCTGGACTAGATGGACCCTTGGTCTGATCCAGCAGAGCTCTTCTTACATTCTTATCCACCCTTTCTTGCTTGCAGCAGTTTTTCTAGATGAACATGATGGGCTTTGCTAAGTCATGCTGCCTTTTACTGATTCAGAAATTTCCTGACTACTGAACATGTTTTAAGTATGACTGCTTTCTGGATGTTGGTGTGGATGTATTTCGGTAGACCCAGTTTCTGAAGGGTGATGCCGGTGACTGACATAATGATGAACCACAGACTACTTTTTTTTGCAGGGGCGGGGGAGGAGAATTCTCTAGTAATCTTTGCTGGTTATCTCTAGAGCTGCATTATGAACAATCAAGCTGAGCACGAACAAGAGGAACAGCAAGGCTAGATTCTGGTAATTTGTCTTTGAGGCCATCTGTCAGCTGGTGACAATCTGTGGAGACGTGTCAATATAGAACTAGCTGAGTATCTGGCTTCAGCATACAGTTTTGAGTCCCCACGCCTCCCACTGAAAAGACAGCAAGCTGACTTGACTGATATTTCAGAACATGAGCACTACATTTCTCTCCCTCTGCTAAAAACCAACAAACTTATGGAGCATGAATGTCACTAACTGAAGAGAAATCTTCTTCCATTTCCTGGTAAGTTGGACACCTTATCTTGCCTCTGCCTTTAACAGCAGCAGACAGAAATTCAGCAGGTGAAGTTTCCCCCCCACACTGGATCTCTATTCCAGGACAAACTGCTCCTGTTGAATTTTTGGCTTATCAAGCAGTTTTTAAAGGCACAGACACTTTTAAGGGTAAAAGAAGTTGTTTTTATGCTTTTGATGGTTTAAAATTTTTGTATATTTGTTTTTATGTTCAGTGTTTTTAACTTTTGTAAACCGCCCAGAAAGCTTTGGCTGTGGGGCAGTATATAAATGAATGAATGAAAGAAAGAAAGAAAGAAAGAAAGAAAGAAAGAAAGAAAGAAAGAAAGCCCTTTTTTAACAGGCAAAGAGATATAGCTATACCTATTTAAAGAATCTGATCCATTCATACCAGTTTGTATCATAAACCCCAGCACATCTCCCTCCCTAGCTGAGTTTAAAAGTCTTCAAAGACATTATCCCAGCAATCATCACAACTGCCCTGCAAGGTTGCTTTGTAATGCTATCTGGCTGGGGTGCAGAGAATACTGACTCTCCTAATGCTACCTAGTGAGTTCACTTCTGGGAGGGGAGACATGCTCAGATCCCATTCTTGGGGCCAAACTACATATAATGAGATCTCTGACTTCTTTTAGTAAGAGCCAGCTATGGGGGGCTTCCAGTTTCTTCAAAGCAGCAGTGGTGTGGATGGGATGGTTTCCCCTTTCCCCTGAACTGTTTTCATGCTCAAAATTCCCCTGTTTGCTATTTGCCCTGTAAAGGGGGGCATTATTTTTCAAACAGCAGCGGGGGATCTAGATAATTTTAGACCCTGGTGGGGGGATGCTGAGAGTTGTAGGACTTTTGTTTTCCTGTCTAAACCTGTACGGGATTGTGCCTTTAATGAACTTATGAGGCCCTCCCTTCAGGCAGTCTTGCATATTACACAACAAACCCTGCTCTTCTATCATCTCTCTGAATTCCATTCCATGCTTTGCAATTGCTCCTGCATTCCTGGTATTTTGGAACAATAATAACAAAACTGTTTGCCAATGATGATGATGATGCAGTTTTGCATTTTAAACTCAATTCTATCAGAGCACTATCGTGGTTACAGGACTAAAATGGACTTTGCTTCTGCTGATCTGATGCTGAGGTCTCCTGCTGCTCTTGGGGTGGTCACTTGGCCCCAAAGTCCAGCCCTAACTGCCCCACTGACCCCACCAATGACTAACATCTCTGTTTAAAAACACCAAATGAAACAAGAGTCAGATATGCCATCATGGATCTCTTGCATAATGCGTCGTTTGGGCATTAGTTAGGGTGACCATATGAAAAGGAGGCCAGGGCTCCTGTATCTTTTACAGTTGTAGTGAAAGAGAAATTTCAGTAGCTGCCATTTGTATGCATGCAGCACCTAGTGAAATTCCCTCTTCATCACAACAGTTAAAGCTGCAGGAGCCCTCCCCTCTTTTGTATCACTTCACTCTAGTATACCTAGAGGGGCTCCTGCAGCTTTAACTGTTGTGATGAAGACGGAATTTCACCAGGTGCTGCATGCATACAAATGGCAGCTGTTGAAATCCCCTTTTCGATACAACTGTTAAAGATACAGGAGTCCTGTCCTCCTTTGCATATGGTCACCCTACATTAGTAACTATGATATGCCTGCTCTAAACTGATGGACTAACGAATTTCACTATCGTACCTGAAATTATGCCAATCCCTTGGGAAATGTATAGTGGGAATTTCCAGTCATTGACTTCAGGAGGCTTCTTTTTTTAAAAAAAATATTAATTCATCTAAAAAACTATTTGTGCTTGCACTGAAATACACACACACACACACACAGAGAGAGAGAGAGAGAGAGAGAGAGAGAGAGAGAGAGAGAGAGAGAGAGAGAGAGAGAGAGATTTGCCTCTGACTCACCATGCAAAGAGCTGAGTTGCTTGAAAGTGAAGAAGGAAATCTCTGGAACATATCTCATTTCTTTTAGAGGATGCAAAATGTGAGCAGAGTGACAGATTGCTATGGACCAGATCCAGGGACTTTCATGTCAGTAAAAATTAGCCATGTGTGTAGAATAAAGGCTTGACTTTCTTGCTACACTTGAACACATGTTCAAATGAGAGGTTGCTTTAGCCAGGGGGGTTCAAATAGCACCCCACCTTTTAAATATTTAAATTGGATTAGGGTTAAACAGGCTGGAATTTTTTAAGAGTTCCCCCCTCCCCCCTGCGCTTAATATTGCCGTCTGTGATGTTGTCAAATTCTAAAATTTTAAGTCACTTTGAGTGCCCTTCCGGGGCTAAAAGGCAACTCAGAAATCATTGTATAACTAATAAAAAAAATAGCTGTCACACTCAGATTGTCAGGGAATTTATTGGTGGTGGCAACAGGCATGGAAAGAATCTGGGTGGGAGGCCCGACAGTTTATTTGGACTCATAAGCATGTGGTACAATGGATAGCATTTACTCACTGACATTGCCCTGGTGTGGCTGTTTAACGTGGGGGACCCTGTTCCCAATTTTCATGTGCAGGCAGGCAGGTTTAGTATTTAGATCCCTTAACCAATCCCTGGGTTTCCAGCAAAACCTGCAGGCTGGCCTTTGCACAAATGCACCTATTTATCCCAGTCCTTTTCTGCCCATTGGTCTTCAATCCTGATGAATATTAATAACCTGCCACTGCACATTCATAGACGAAGCACATTGCACACTGAAGCCTTCTCCCCACACCCCTCCCCTTTGCTCTCTGTGCACAAAGGTTAGGGGCATTTCCCCCTCCTAGCCAGTGCACAGTCTGAAGAGACACAGATGCATAAAGGGTGGAAGTGGTGGCGGTGGTGTTGTGTATAGAATGAGCTGAATGATGAAGGAGGGGGTGGGGTGTGCCGTTGACCTAATAAAAGAAACAAAGGACTGGTGGAGAAAGGTCTGGGAGCCGAGTGCTTAAATCCATGGTTCACAGAGAGGGAGAGGGAATGCCAGATCCACACGGCCCAGAAATGTGCTGAGGTTTCCTTGGGTACTCGGGAGAGCTTGGTGGTTTTTATGTTTTCATAGAATGCGCATCTCCCAAGATGGGAATAAAGGACGGGCCATAAATTCTATGGAGTGGAAAGCCCATCTTCTCAGCCCTCCTCACATCTGTATTCAAGCTAACGCTTCCATTTAACAAATCGCTGGCCACAGAGTCCTCCTCCCTTCCAGCAACAAGTCCGGGCCTTCCCCAACTACAAATTGCCAGAAGGTTGGGAATTAAATCAAGGAGGCAGTGCTGTCACCTTTAGGGACTTTTTGGGAGAGGTGGGGAGGACTGAGTTATGGCTTTAGGGAAGAAATCTGAGAGAGCAGCTTCAACATCTGCATGTTTTCTTCAGCAGGACCCTCTTAGTCCTGTCTAAATGAGACATCTGGATGCTTTATACTGACTGCATTATACTGAGTCAGATTATGCTGCAGCTTTATAGTAGGGGTGTGCTTCGCTTCAGTGCCGAAACCCGAATTCAAGTTGAAGGACGCCAATTCAGCCTGCCTCAACCGAATCCATTTCTGCACCGGATTGGGCTCCCTCAGCCTGAAGCCGTGCATGCATTTCCCCCAGATTCTGAGAAAACAGCAATATCAGGACGGGATGCCTTTGAGCATGTTCAGAGTTTGGCCTCTCAAAGTCACACTGTTATATCTAGTTATGATTTTAAAACGACGCACAGCAGGTGGGAGGAGGCACCACAAATGGAGGCAGCCCATTTATGTGCGTTGTTTCCTTTTATGTGGAATTGGCTTGACTACTTGAAGACCAACCTTAAGAATCTGGGTTGTGAAAGGCATGCAGCAGCTACCCGTCCATGCACTCACAATGGCCACCAAAGGCCAGTAAGTCTGGCCTCCCACCCAAGGCAAGCTGGGAGTTGTAGGCATAAGCCTAGATTTTTTTAAAATAAAATTGGTGCATTGTATAGACAGACCTATCAGTGTGCCAAATTTCAAGTTTCTAACTCATCTGGAAGTGAATAAACATTTCCAGACATACATCCCACACACATACTTTCAGCTTCATAGGTATAGATCTTGTGGATCTCCCTGTGAAGGGTATTCCACAAATGTGGAGCCACTACAGAGAAGGCTTTTTCCTGGTAGCCACCCATTGCAACACTCTTGGCTGCAGCATATGAATATATAAAAACATGAATATGTACTTAGTCAGATCATTGGTCTAGCTCAGTATTACCTCTGACTGGCAGTGCCTCATCAAAGTCTTAGACAGTGGTCTCACCTGGGCCAGTAGAACCACCCCAATATCCTTGTTTTATCAGGAAATACCAGGAATTAAACCTGAGGCCTTCTGCAGGCAATGTATATATGCTGAACCACTGAACAAAGGCCTCTCACATATAGGTGTGAGGCATATTACACAGTATTACCACATAATTTTAAAAAGGGGGATCAGTCTGGAGTGAGGAAGCATGTTACTATGGTAACACATGGTTATTTATCACGTTTGTAACCCAGTTTCCTCCAATTAGAGTTCCCAATTCAGATTCTGAGACAGGTGGGGCCTGGGAGAGAGAAAAAGTAGTGCCCTGCAGGACCAAGTGGGACAGGGCCATGATCTAGTAGGGCAGCCACTTACACATCACTGAAATAGAGGGAATGCATCTCTAAAGAAGAGGCTCATATCTAGATGCAGTCCTCCAGGTGAAGTCTAACCAAAGCAGAAGAGGATGGTGCCGTTACTTCTCGTAATCTGGATGCTATACTTCTGCTGATGCTGCCTGAATAGCATTAACTTTGCTGTTTTAAATTTGTATTTTAAATCCATATTAATGTCTACATTGCTGCTCAGTCTTATCCTGGTTGTGTTTTTATATTTCATTTTATACTATGTTTTTATACGATTTGTTTTATAGTTTTAATGGTTTTCATTAGGGATGTGCTCCGCTTCTAATCGGACCGACGAATTAGAAGCGGAGCGGGGTGCTTCGCCTCCCCTTAAGGCGGAGGCGAAGAGGATTGGGGGGCCGGCGGAGCGTGGTGAAGAGGATCGAGGTGAAGGCGGATCCTTCGCCTCGATCCGGAGCTCCGCCGGAAAGGTAAGTGAGGTTTACCGGGCCCTGCCGCTGTCGTTGTCGCCCATGCAGCGACAGCGGCAGGGCCCGGTAAACCCCCCCTCCTCTCCCTTACCTGCCTCCGTCCATGGTCCCTCGGCTTCTTCAATTGAGCCCACGGTTCAACCAGGAAGTCTAGTCCGCACTTGCGGCCCAGACTTCCTGGCTGAACCGCGGGCTCAATTGAAGAAGCCGACGGACCGCGGATGGAGGCAGGTAAGGCCCCCCTCCCCCTTGGTCCCTTACCGGGCTCTGCCGCCGTCACCGCACAGGCGGCGATGGCAGCAGGGCCCGGTAACCCCCCCCCCGCCGCCCTCCTCTCTCTTACCTGCCTCCGTCCGCGGTCCGTCGGTTTCTTCAATTGAGCCCGCGGTTCAACCAGGAAGTCTGGGCCGCACTTGTGGCCCAGACTTCCTGGCTGAACCGTGGGCTCAATTGAAGAAGCCGACGGACCGCGGACGGAGGCAGGTAAGGCCCCCCCTCCCCCTTGGTCTCTGCCGCCATTGCCGCATGGGCAGCGACGGCGGCAGGGCCCGGTACCCCCCCCCCCGCCCTCCTCTCCCGGCCTTACCTGGCACTACTCCCCTCCACTGCGGAGCTCCGATTCGGAGCTGGAGCTCCGCGGCGAAGAGGAGCGGAGTATGGGCAGAGCAGCGCGGGGCGGAGCGGGCTGATCCGAAATTTTCAGATTGGCCCGTGGGGCAGAGCGGGGGGTCCATGCACACCCCTACTATCCTGGCCCCCATGACTCTCTTTAAAGAAGAAGAAGACACCAACATATGTGCCTATTAGTTTTTCTTTTCTTTTTCCTGATGGAATAACTTGTCACATTGTATATTCAAAATCTGACAGCAGGTAAGGCCCCCCTCCCCCTTGGTCCCTTACCGGGCTCTGCCGCCGTCACCGCACGGGCGACAACGGCGGCATGGCCCGGTAACACCCCCCCCCCCCGCCCTCCTCTCCCAGCCTTACCTGGCACCACTCCCCTCCACTGCGGAGCTCCGCGGCGAAGAGGAGCGGAGTATGGGCGGAGTGGGCCGATCCGAAATTTTCGGATCGGCCCACGGGGCGGAGCGGGGGGTCCGTGCACACCCCTAGTTTTCATGGTTTTAATTTTTGTGAACCTCCCAGAGAGCTTCGGCTATTGGGCAGTATAAAAATGCAATAAATAAATAAATAAATAAATAAGCAAGCTTTCTTAGCTGCTGCATCACACAATGTGGAGTGCTTCTGTTTCCAGACACTTCATTCCTCCACCACAACCACACCAGTTTCCCTCCCCAAAGTCAGTTAACAGTCCATGACCTCTGAACACTATGGGCAGGATTGCACATCACAGTAAACCACCCTGCAAATAAGAGTTGGTTTTTCACTGAACAATCCATGGTACGCCCCTTCAGTCCTCCAGCCAGCTCCGGCATGAATCTCAGGAGCCTTTGTGGGAGAATCTGTCTTGCCTCCTCATCCCACCACTCTCCTCACACTAATTGCTACCCCATTTCGTTCATCAGCTTTTGTCATATTTT
This sequence comes from Elgaria multicarinata webbii, assembly GCF_023053635.1. NCBI lineage: Eukaryota > Metazoa > Chordata > Lepidosauria > Squamata > Anguidae > Elgaria > Elgaria multicarinata. Next base: position 189,265,015 of record NC_086171.1, read on the forward strand.
TCACTGCCACACTGAGAAGTGTCAGTTAAAAGCATTGCCAGTGGGAAGATACTGTGCATCCAGTCCGCTGTCCCCCGTCCTCCCAATTTTGGTGCACTTACTTTCCCCCCCATTTTCAGTGCTTCTGGATTGTGCGACTGAGTCCTTTCCTTTCTCTTACTATTATTTTCCCCATGACCTTTCACAGGAGAACTTGGTTTTCTACTGTCAGTTGGGCCTCCGTGGGGCCCGGGCCACTGAAAAAGCGATCTCCCTCGGCTATGCCAAGGCTTGCAATACTCTGGAGGCTACAAGGAGTGGTTGGGAAAAGGAGGGAAGTGAAGCATGGTGGGGGACCCAGATTATGAGCCCGGAGTGTCTGGGAAGGCTTGTCCCATCCTGAAGATAATGAGTCTGTCACTTTGCTTTTTTTCAGTTTTCTTCCCACTCCCAAAAGTGGGATGCTGATACTTCTGTTGGCCCTCGTGGCTGAGCTGCAAAGCCTCCTTAGAGCTGGGGGTCGTCTGCACTGGTTCTGCTCCCACTCGCTCCTTTCCCCAAAACCCAAAATGGATGTTTTCAGGACGAGGCATCCTTGCTGCCACGCACCCTCCGTGGACTGAAATCGCCGGGACACCGCATCGACTGCGCCTTTTAGTTTTCTTAGTTATTCACAGTTTGCGAACCACCCAGAGAGCTTTGGCTATTGGGTGGTATAGAAATGCAATAAATAAATAAGTGTACACAGATACAGCCTCATCTTGCCAATTTCCTTGCATGCTACTTACTCTGCTTCCCCTGCTCCCTTTGACAGCTGAAACATACAAGGAAATTTACCAGGTGAGCCTATACATATCAGACAGCCATAACTGCGCACTTGTGCAAGACGACAAATAATAATAATAATAATAATAATAATAATAATAATAATAATAATTTAAAAAATAAAATCCCATCTGCACAATTTTAAAGCAGTGGATTTTTTTTAAAGGTGGTGAATGGGTGATGGTCCTTCCAAAGTGCCATTTCAGCATTGGTGGAATGGTAGTCCCAGGTGAGGGAGGATCAAGGCAGCACTGACAAAATCATGAAGAGCAGTGCAGAATTTTGTTTTATTTTTCTGTTCTCACCGAGTGGCTCCTTAACTGATCCTAGCAACCCACAATGATATCGCACTCCTGGGTTTGGACAACATGACAACCTACCATGTGCATGAACCAGCCTACAACTAGCCATCAGTTCTCACCATGGCTTGTTGGCTAAAAATCTCCACCCTGCAGAGAATGCACCAGGTTTGGACAACATGTCAATGAACCATGGCTGGCTGCTCATGATGGGTTGTCATATTATGCAAATCCAGTCAACCAGATCACACTGAATTGTTTATGGGTTCTATCCTTCTCTTGAGTTGTTTCCACCATAAATCTTTTTTTCTATTTTTGCAAACCTCAGGGTTCCCCAAGCCTGCTGATATCTCTATCTTGTATGTGGATGGGGCCACTTTGACCACGTAAGGATCCACACCCACTTCTATACTTTGGAAATAGAGGGAATGGCGATCAACATACCTCCCATTTTCAACCAGAATAATTCTTACCAGAGAACAGATGAAACCTGAAACTAATTTGTTGCCAACGTATCAGCAAGGGCCCTTATTTGGACCCATTAAATGAAGCATATAACTCCAGTATTTTACGATCTCCATTGATTTCCAATTTGTTTCTGGGGCCAAAAGGGCCAGTTCTGTCTTTTAAAGCCTGAAATAGCCTAATACCACCTTCTCCAGTATGATCCTTCCCAAGCTCTTGGATCATTATCAGAGGCCCTTCGAGGAGGGGTGGGTGGCCACGGCTCAGGTTTGGGAATTCTCTCCCTTAGGAATCTGATTTGTATTCCTGTATGTTGATTTTCTGGCACAGACCAAAGATTATTTTATTCCAAAAGGCATTTGGAAAATGGTATGTTAGCTGCCTGTTATTTGCTGTGGGTAATGTGTGAGTGAGTGTGTGCAGTCAATCTGCTGCTAGTCATTGTTGTAAATCATTTTACTGTTGTTTTTTGTGTGCATTTCATGCATATGGCTTATTGCTAATGGTACAATAAATTCAATGATTTGATATGTTTTATTGCTATTGGTTTTTTTGTATTTTTAGCCGTGTTGGGTGTCTTATTGACAGAAAGTTGGGATAGAAATACTATAATAATAACGATGGTAATGATCACGGTGATGGTGATGATAATGATGGGAGCAATGATAGCAACAACAATACTGCATCCATTTTTTGCAGCACAAGAAAATCTCCAGCAAATTGTTATCCAGTAGTTTTCCTACTGGCCTAACTCAGAAGGCTAAGTGACATGCTACATTACATGTGTGGCAGGCAACTGATCATTTCCTTCCATGTAAGTAAATCTGCATTGGGACTACCACATGTGGGTCGTGGGGTGTGTGTTAAACCTCCCCACCCAGTCACTTCCCCCCTTCCCCCCTTTCCCTACTTGGGGGCTAAAAGAGAGAGAGAGAGAGAGAGAGAGAAACCTCCACTGGTGACATTGTAGGGTGGGAGTGGGCTCCTTAATCCTGCCTCGGTGGGCCCCCTACTCTTTACCTGGAACCGCCATGAGCATCCACAGCCATCATGTGGTGGGGCAGAGCATAAGCAGGAGCAGATGCTCAATGGGGCCAAGCCACACAAGCCACCTCACCTGGACCTGCCATAAGCACCCGTAGTCATACGGGCCTCTTCAAGGAAGTCACCATTTTTAAAATGGCGACTCCCATGAAGAGGCCCGTACAGCTGTGGGCACTCATGATGGGTCCAGGTAAGGGGCAGGATGCTCATGCAGCAGGGGGTCCAGATCCGTCCAAAGTGCTTCAGACCTGACCCAGCACACAAATTGGCCTGGAGCTGACCAGCATCTGTTCTAGACTGATACAGTTCAAATTGGCCTGCTTTGGCTCAGAATTTCGATCTGGAGCCAAAGTGGTGCATAGCTCTAGCTTAAACCTCCTGTTCCCACACACAGTGAGCCTGATCAAGTTTGGGAGTCCACATACTTACATGGAAATAAATCGAAGAGGAAGGATCATGTAGTTTAGCCCTCTGAGACATCCCAGATAATGTCAACCCAACTTCAGGGCCATCATAATCCCTTGCCTGCATCTTCCACATTTCCTGCTTTTGTTTGCCTCCCTTTCAACATGTCACACTCTGGCTCAGGAGCTCCCAGTGTTTTCATATTCAAAACTGAACCAATTTTTTAAGGGACTTTAACAAACTACCTGTAGCCTGCATGTAGATGCCTTTCTTATCAGTGGAGACTTACAATAGTCACAAACTCATTGAGGCCTCTTTCCAACTCCTGGCTACCTCTGCTTTACAAGTAAATCACCAGAAGAGAGAATGGAGAACTCAGTTCAGAAAACTATGTGTATAAGATTACTCAATAAAACAGAAAGAAAAGGAGAAAGTCCTCTTCCTGATATAAGTCATAGAATCATTGAAAGTAGACTTGGAAGGGGCCTATAAGGCCATCGAGTCCAACCCCTTGCTCAATGCTAATACGTATACAGTTTATATTAGTACTTGTAGTGTAAATATTAAAGTTCAAAGCAGCAGAGACAAATTCATCAATCCACTGTGGGCCTTAAAAAACAGAAGATTCCAATATAGCTGCACAAGTCTGCTGAAACTAGATTGAGATGTTAAGCTTCATCCCACATACCTGCTTCCCTCGGATTATCCCCATAGTGCTAAGCTTTTGCGGTTGTTGTTTTTGTTACTGGGCGACAGCAATCCTTTGCATACCAGGAAGTGAGTTTAAGGGGGGAGATATAAAAAATCATTAAAAAAACAACAGATGACCCAATTCAATTCAAATTTGGTATGCTTAAAGCTCTCCCTAATATCTATTACTGTGCCAATTTGGGTGTCTTTATCTTTAAAACTTACCCAGATATAAGCATTTCTTTAAAATCCTGCTCCTGGACCCCAGCGGCGTCTCAGAAGATACGCTCAAAATGTAGGGGCTAAATACGGCAAATCTTTTTGCTTTAATGCACAATTAAGGCAGGATGCATGGGAGTACTTCACAATCAAAGCAGATTATAAGGTGGAAAACTTCTGAGTCCTTTGCATGCAATTCGCAGTGATTGCACAGTATAACGCTGGTGTGATAAAGCTCTTATGTTATGTCTTCCCAAAACCCACAATGGAAATAGAACTACCCTGAGACCGTATGTTTTTCAGAATGAATTAATTACTAAATTTGCCGAGACTATTTTGAACTGTATATTTGCATGCATAGTTGATCCACAAATATAAGAATTCTATATTTATACTCCCAAGTGTGTTTGCTTTGAATGTTTGTGGTTACATGCCTTCAGTTACATTCTTTATTATATTTCTCTGTGTCTAAAATTATTGGTATAAACCCATTAAAGTACAATTTCTATATAATTACGACGAGATAACTCTGGCAGCCACAGCATGTTTTTGATTTACAAGTAGTCAGTGGCAATTTGGGGGCTTATATTCAAGTGCTATCCGATTACAAGCTCCATCACTTAAGTACTTGTTTCAAGGATATATGATAGGACTTCTTATGATGCTTAACATGCTCCTGTCACAAATGGGTAGACTTGATCTTTGCTGTCTGGTTTTATTAATTGGTTTTGTTCTTATTTTAATCTGTTGCTTTTTTGTTATGACAAACGGTTGAAAGAAATGCAATGGAACCAACGTGAAGGGTTATAATTGTGCTCCTTTGGTTCTGAACGTTTATATAGTCATTTGACTGCCTTTCTGCATGAGTTCATAGCCTGGTTAAAACCTCACATTCTCAAGAACTTGAATTTCAGCAAGCATCAGTGAACCTTCTATGCTTCATAGCAAGAGGTCTGCTGCATGCCATGATTTTGATCCATTGCCGTTTGAAGTCAGTGGGGGCCTTAACATTGTGTTCGCTGGATGTTGTTGCATGTCGCTGATAACTTGTTCAAAAGAGCCGTTTGCATCTATATTGGCATAGATCGCCTCATCAAAAATCAAGGCACATGGCCATGATGTCTGTGCTCCCTGACAAATGACTCAAAACTGCGCAGGTTGGCGATTTTCATGGCAGTAAAACACTACAGGTGAACAGTTTTGTCCTTAAATCTCAGGCACAGGGAATGGAGGACCCAGCTGAGGATTCAAGTGCCCCCCCCTTGCCACCTTTTGTTGGGGGCTGAGGAAAGGGATGCTTTTCAGTTTGGCCGGGGAATGCAAATCATTTTAGACTAAACAGAACAAATAAGAGTTTGAATCGGGATTGACTGGATAATTATATCAAGCCACAGGCTCTATTGAGAACTCTGTATCATCCAAACCTTCTCTGTGGTTTGAAACTCCTCCTAAATAAAGACCCTAAGGAAACCAACACGCTGTGAATCTGGTTTTCCTTTTATTGGTTCCTAAAACTGCTAATCAAAACTACCCAAGCTGCACTGATCAGAAGGAAATGGGACACATCCTAGCCCGATCAAAACATGAAACACATTTATCTTACTCTGCCCATGATTTCAATGCCTTACTCCCAAAATAAATGTTTGTTTTCATTTACATGGAGCTAACTCTTATTGAACACCCCATGTCTTACTTCTAAGTAAACATACCTAGGATTGTAATTCAAAACTGTTGGTATTGTGTGTCCAATGGTCTGCTTTTTGAGACTGGAAGATCTATTACACTACAACAATAAAACAATTCTAGTTCTCTTCTGTCATCTTCCGAGATCTTCCCGCAGGACAGCTTATCTGTCTCTTTGGGTGCAATCCTACTAATTCTGCCCTCGATGATGGTAAGCCTATGATCTTCACCTCCCTGTCCTCCTGTTCTGCATTTCTGAGCCAGGGTGGGGGAGGGAGGAGGCTGGGGAGGCCTCGGGATAGCTCCTATCCATGCCTCTCCAGTCTCCTCCTCTCCGTGCCCACCGGAATGCCCCCTTTATCACCTCTCTGACATTGTGTTCTCAACTTTAGAGATGCAGCCGGCGTGGTTCTTTCTGCACTGGCTGTGAGGGGGAGGGGGTTGGAGTAGATTCCCCCTCCAAGTTCAGAGCACTATCTCTGACCTTAGATCTGGGAATTCAAAATATCCTATGGCCACCAGACATTGTCTAGAGACCATAGGATTGCTCCCTTAGTCTCTAACAAATGGATTCAAGTAAATAATGTTTCTGGACAGGCTGTCAGAAGCCTAGTAGATGGGAGGGTCTGTCTTACCTGAAATGATCAAATTTCACTTGTGAGGTGCGCAAATCCATTTCCGCACCACTACATCTCCTGGATATTTCTATATCTTACTACTTCTGGGAAGCAGAGGCAGTGCCCAAAAGGAAAGTAAGAAAAGACCCCACGTTAATTTTCAAGTCATTATTTTGGGAAATATAACAAAGGGATTGGAAGCTGGACTGATTGGAATCAGAGGACTCTGCTTGGAACATGTGACATAACAGTAAAGAGGTGAAAATCCTTAAACATGTGAAAAGTGTTTTCTTTTCCTTGCCGCTAAATCACTCCAACCAGCCCATGCATATCTGCTATCAAAGTTTCTAGAATCGGTGGTTTCCAGGCAGGCGTGAGCCCCACCACCTCATTTTCAAAACTGAGCACTACCCACTTCCTGACATTGAAGCAAATAGGTTGTCCTACTCTGTGCTACTCTGTCACTTAAAGTGAGACTGACCAGAAAAGAGAAGTGAAAATGACAGCCGTTGTTTCACAGGTTCTCAAAAATTCAGGTGGTGTTCCAGGAGCATGGCACGGAAGCAATGATTCTCACAATAATTAAGGCTAGCCTTCCTAAAGAGATATAGACAGTTGCTATGGGAGGGCAGCCTCCTCCTTGGCTGTAAACGCATTCTCTTTTTGTTCATTGATAGTGGTATTGGAGGTACCTATTTTTTTATAGCATTTCTCTTCTTTAAAAAAGAATAATAATCAAACGACTCTCTATCAAGGACTTTCAAACCTATGGGCTCAAGTACTCCTCCTTTTCCCTCATAGAGCTTCTATGACTGGGTTCACACAACATGGTAACCCTCACTCAGTGGTTCAGTGTGGGTTGTTGTTGTTGGACAAACTGTGGGTGAACATGTTGTCCAAACCCAGGACAATATCTGTAATGTGGCTTATTACCCACCCTGAACAACCCAACAACAAACCATGGGTTCTCAAGGTGTCTTGTTAAAGAAAAAGAAGCATGGTTAACAAGTCACCCTGTGTTAAATACGTTGGTTCAGACAACATGCTAATCCATGGTTCAACAACAATCCACACTCAACCACTAAGTGTGAGTTAGCGTATTAAGTGAACTCAGCGTATATGTACATGTCACAATCTGTGGGTGACTGGCACTCTGAATTAGAGCGCTGATCCCCTTCAATCCTCATTGTAGACACCCCAATGTGCTTAACCTTGCTAGTCTAGATGGTAAGGTAGGCTCAGCACAAGGAAAAGAGCTGCCTTTGAGCCAAGGCAGCAACAATAGTTCTAACCCTAACCTTTCCCTAACCTGATGCCCTCTAGATGTGTTAGACAATAACTCCTAGCATCCCCCAGACACTTTGGGGAAGCCTGCTCTAAACCTTGCAACAGGAAGCACTTCTTTAATTAGGTACTTCCTATTTTGTGTCTTGTCTCGGTGCAACTGGAAGAGGCCTGCCCAACAACTGATACAAAGGGAAATGTAAAATGTATTGTTTTAATGAAGTTAGCCAAGTCCCAATGCATTTTGGTGTTTTACAGCCATTTCTCAGGGGAAGATCCCTCCTCCGAAGCGCCTCACTGGGGCCAATGGGAAATTTTCTCCCAAAGAAATGGAGGATTTTCTCCCCTTAGGAGTCCATCATGTGACGAAAAGGATTGAATTCCTTCTTCATGTCTGCGCTAATCCTGTTCATCATGTAGTCGTTAGGAGATTTGGAGCAAGGTGTCATTAGTATGCTGATGACATCCAGCTCTATTTCTCTGTGACATATGAATCGGGAGAGGCCGTTCACGTTCTGAACTTGTGCCTGAATGCAGTTATGGCTTAGATGAGGGCCAATAAAATGAAGCTGAATCCTGATAAGTCAGAGACCCTATGGGTGGGCAGTTCCCAGGTCAAGGAACTGGGCAGCTTGCCTGTTTCTGGAAGGGTTTGCACTATCACTGAAGAAGCAAGTTTGTAGTTTGGAGATGCTCCTGGATCCATGTTAGTCACTGGAAGCCCAGGTGGCCTTAGTGGCCTGGAGCAGCCATTACCAACTTAGTGCACCAACTATGTCTGTTTGTGGACAGGGACAGCCTACCCACAGTGATCCATGCATTGGTAAGTTCACAATTGGACTATTGTAATGTGCTTTGTGTGGGGCTGCCCTTGTGCCTGGACTGGAAATTGCAGCTAGTGCATAATTCAGAACTGTGATAATATCCAACATGATAATATAAGTCTTTTAGCTGTCATAAGGGCTCTGAAAATCCATTTGTGCTATGTTTTAACTTTCAAAAAGCCGATAGGTAATTTAGGAGGAGATGCGCATAATTCCTTGTTATGGATTGTTTCAGTACAAAGTTTATCCTTATTATAACCTCCTCCCAAAAGGGGGCAACTACTGGGCATTGCCAAAACATATGAATTAAAGAAGCATTAGGTGTATTTTAAATGTGATTTTATTGTTACTGCAGTTGAAATTGTTTTAATAGTGCTATTAAATGTGGTTTTAGTATTTATTTATTTTAGTTATTTATATTACATTTTTATGCCACCCAATAGCCAAAGCCCTCTGGGAGGTTTATGTGAAGTGCTTGGGGATTTTATTATATTAAGTGGTATATAAGTATTACTAATAAATAGGTAAGTATCATGTTCTGACTCTGAGAAAAGTCTTCCTAGGTGTCAACACTTAAAAGACACTTGTGAGCATTTTTTATTTATTTCATTTATATCCCACCTTTGCTCCAAGGAATTCAAGGCAGGCGCATGTTTTTCCCTGACCCTTTTTGTTCTAACAACGATCCTATGCATGTTTAGACAGAAACAAGTCCTAAAATAGTGCTCTAAGAAAGAAAGCTCTGAACTCCTTGGGATTGAGAGTGCAGCCCTGAATGTGATTAGGAAACTGCTTTTGATACACTCTGACGTACTTCCAAATAAACATGTGTACGATTGCACTGTGAATTAAGCTCCTTTTTTTGAATGAGCTCTCTAGCATAGGGAAAGGTCCTGATAAATTAAGAAATGCATTCATCATTCACAGTTTTTTTAATCAAAAGGCTTTGGCAAATAGGTTTACAAATGTTTTACTAGCTTGCTTGTTTATGTTAACCATTTGTGGCATATCAATGATCTTTGAAAGAGAGAGAGGGGTGGGGAGGAGGGAATCCCAGCCTGGTCACCAGAGGAAACATTTACTTGCTATAGGTGAATTGCCTTTGGCTATTAAATATCTGTTTCCTGTACAGTGATTGGCATATTAAGTTAGGAGAATGAACTATCCCCACTGTAGAATACTTGACTTAAGGCACAATCCTATGCATGTTTAGAAAGAAAAAAGTCCTAAAATTCCCAGCATTCCACAGCCTGCTATGGTGCATGCTGGGAACTGTAGGACATTTTTGTGTCTAAGGATTGTGCCCTAAGAAAGGCTAAGCTGACAGAGAATCACTAGCCTAAGATCACCCAGTGAATTTCACGGCTGAGCGGAGTTTGAATTTAGGTTTCCCCAGTCCTAGTCTGACACTCCACTTACACCACACTATTTACATCTACTGTTTACATCTACTACGTCCAAATCACATACATGGTAGCCAATTCATTATAATATCAGATAACTGGGTGAGATTTGCCCATATGGACAGTGTACTTCTATATGTCATAATAAAATATTACTTAAGTCAGTGAATACAAGTCAAAGTCACTTGTTTTCACCCCTCCCATGTTTTATGCCATTTCTTCTTTCTGACTCACCCCACAGAAGGGATTTTAGCTTGCTGTCACAACCTGTTTTACATAATCCAGCCAATATTATCTATTTATCTCAAATTTGTAATTACATAGGATTAATACTGCCACTCAGTAATTAAAGATGGTCTTTGACGCTTGCTATGTATGAAGTATGCGACCATCAAAGGGGTTGACCACACAGCAACCTTACTTACTACTAGTAGGAGTGTAGCATACTATAACATGTGCTTAGAATAGTTGGTGCCCAATTGGAATGAATGTAAAATGTAATCCTGAAATTATTCCAGCGTGACTGCCTGGTCTCTCCTCCCAATAAGTGCTTAATGTCTAAACACCCTATAAGACCAAATATCATTGTAACGAGACTCTTGTGATTTCAATATAGGAAACATGTCTAAGATGTTCCGTGGAAAGTGCACTGTAACACATGTTCCCTAAGGCAATCAAGTCCCCAGCTGAACTCTCACATCAGCTGGAAACTCGTTTGGTAGCTTTCGGATTCGCTTAGCCTCAGTTCTCTCTCCCTCTCCACTCATCTCCAATATGCAGATAAAATTGGCCTACTTTGCAGGGGTGTTAGAAAGATTGCTGAGAATGTTATTTTCCACCTTAAACTATTTTCATCCTGCTGTTTGATCCAGTGGGTTTACAAGGTGGCTTCGAGATCTAACTTCAAAAATACAAATTACACCAATTAGAAACAATATTACACATCTGATGAGCAATAAAAGAAATTCAAACAAGCATTTCCTCAGACAAACTTTCAGAGAATCCCTGGGAAAGAACTGCCAGAGCCAAACATCTAAGGAACATCTGGGGAAACATCTGGAGAAGATCTGGGGGGAAATTGAAACAACTCCACTGGCTTCCAGTGAAATTGTTTCAAACTTGCCATCATACATTCTCTGTGGCCACCTGTGGTTAACACCCTAACATTTTCTGAGAACTCTTCAAAGGCAACCCCACATACATCTTATTACAAATAATAACCCATTCTATAACAGAGCAGTAACCAATGTTCCCAGAACACATATCACCATGGCTAGTCTGTTCCTTTCCAGGAAAGAGCACAATAGGCCTACCAGCCAAAGCTGGTCAAAAGCACTCTTGGCCACCACCACCTTGGTATCTAGGAACAACACCAGATCCAACAGCATATCCAAAATGCAAATCTGAATCAACCCCCTTCCAAAATAGGCTGTATTACCAATTCCAGGATAAGCCAAACAATGGTGTTTCCATCTTGTCTCGATTTGTACATGAAGCACTTTGAATGTTTCAGATATACTATGGAATGCTAAGTATTATTTTGATAATTTCTAAAAAGATCAAAGATATCAGCCAAGAAGCCTTCAAAAATGCCATCTTTATCATTAACATTTATATATTTATTTATTTGAAATATGAGATGGGAATCCTAAATCTTAAGTGTAAACAAGATAACTTCTCCAGATCTAGCCTAATATTGCAATGGGTTTCTCATTTTATAAATTCACAATTTGAAATATATGAATATCAATGTTCCATGGAACTTTACAAAGAGCAGGTTGGACAAGTCCCTACGCCAAGGGGTTTAATCCAATGTTAGTCTAATATGTCTCATTCATTTCAATGGGTCTACTCTAAGTAGGCCATTGGGTACAACCCACAATCTAAAAATATATCCAAGAAAACAACAGAGAAAGAGGGGAATGGAGGCAGAGGAAACAGAGGAAGAATACGTCATCATTTCAATTACCTGCACTTTTGCTGAATTACAGTAGGGTATTGGTTGTTCCAAAGGCTTCTGGAAAATTTAAATTTTGAAGAGAAATTATAAGAAGAGCCATGCTAGATCTGACCAAGGATCCAACTAGTCCAGCATTCTGTTAACACAGCAGCCAAACAGGTGTTGACCAGGATTAGAACCCATAAGCAGAACACAAGTGCACCCTCCTGCCCATGTTCCCCAGCAACTGATGCATATAGGGTTACTGCCTCAGATACTGGAGGTAGCACATAGCCATCTGTAGCTGTCGATAGCCTTCTCCTCCAGGAATGCATCCAATCCCTTTTTAAAGCCATCCAAGTTGGTGGCCATCACTACATCTTGTGGTAGCGAATTCCATAGTTTAACTATGCACTGTGGAAAGAAGTACTTCCTTTAATCTATCCTGAATTGCCCACCAATAAGACACATATTTGTAACTTATTTCCTCACTTCTTTTCCCCAAATCCGTAACCTTGAATTGATTATACTCTGATGCCATGCTGTTTTCTTAATGAGTGAGTCAAAATAGAAAAAAAAACTACTGAAACAAGGCACATGAACTTCCTTCTTTTATCTTAACGAGGTATTGGTATTTGCAATCTCAGCACGTAAGTGGTCATAATCATGCTTTAGCATTGTCTTCTTCTCTTCTCTTCTGATCTTTGTAACTGAATAGTCAGTTTATCTGGAACATGAATATCTGAGGATGTTCATCGCAACCAAACCACACTTTTTCATACTGAAGGGAATTAAGTATAACTCTAGATTGTGATGCAACTTAACATGCTTTAATATTCTTCAGAATCATAGTTCAATGTCATCTTATTTTGCCAATGCCACACAAGCTGGGTTTATGGGATTTTATTTTTTATTCATTTCAAAACAAAACTTGTTCCAACGGAATCTGAAAATGCATTAAATACACTGATAAATATCTTTGTCCTTATACAGAATTCACAGCCAGTAGATGTGGAAATGGGCCACTAGAAGTTTTTGAAAGGAGAGGGGGCTAGAGCAGGGGCCTGATCAGATAACACACTAAGCCATGGTTAGGATGCTAACCCTTTTGCAGCAAGTGGTTTGTGAGCATGGCTAAATCATGGCTATGTAGCCACCATGGTTAGGAAAAATGCTGTTCACATATCACACAAAGCCATCATGGTTTAGCATGTTGTCTAAACAGGGCCAAAGTTACGAAGGCTAGGTCTATGAACAACAATCAGTCATCATGGCTAAACAGGACCTCCATGCTCAGAAATAGTATACCTTTGCATATATGCTGCTTGGGAACAAAAACAAGGGAGGGCTATTGGTGGCCTGCTTGTGCATTTCTCATAGGCATCTGGTTGGTCATTCATGGTAGGAAACAGGATACTGGACTAGATATGTTTGCATCAGGTCTTTTTGGGGAAGACTAGTGCCGGTTCAACACAGAACTGAAACTGGAAGGTCACAATGTCATTTAAGGAACCCGTAAACAATCGTGAGTAAGGAATGACGGGCACACGATAAATGCCTTGTGTAGAAAAGACCTCTGTGGATAAGGTCAGATGAATGTATGGAGGTTGAGGAAGCAGGGACATGATCACACTGCCTTTCTCCAGATATTCATGGCACACGTTATATGGAACTGGAATAATGGGAGAGATATATGCAATCATGGGCTGATATTTTCCTGACATCACTGCAGATAAGAAATTATTGCATACATAAGAAATCAGTGGAGTGTATGACCTTTGGCTGTCACTAAAGGTTTGTTAACATTAGAGATAGCTAGCATTAATGTGAGGCATTTCACTGCAACAAACAAACAAAAACTCACATGCTTTCTTCAGCGACAAGTTTATGGTAATTTTTCCTATAGTTCATGTTTGATCAGTGGCTCTCAGTAAGTGAGTAGCACCCACTGAACTTTGTACATGTTGATACTACCTACAGTCAGAGATGGAAAGTAGCAGAGTTTTACCATTACACATAAGCATAATTATTAAGCAAAAACATCTTCGGTTTCCTATGCATCTTGGCATGATGTAGTAACGTCATTGTGAAGGTTTGAGGCCTACTGAGGCAAGGTAATAAAGCTAGGCCTTCGATGCCTGGAGTTTTTCTGTTAGGAGAGGGTATCACTGAGAGGAGTAGTTTCTTTTCTCCAGTCAAGATTATTTATTTATTTATTATTTATTTATTTATTACATTTTTATACCGCCCAATAGCCGAAGCTCTCTGGGCGGTTCACAAAAATTAAAACCATAATAAAACAACCAGGATAAAACCACGCAGCAAAATTGATATAAGATTAAAATACAGAGTTAGAACTGTAAAATTTAAATGTAAGTTAAAATTAAGTGTTAAAATACTTTACTTTATTAAGTAAAATACTTAATAAAGATTAATTCCCTGGTTAAGTTTCATTTCTTCAGTTAAGATTTATTTCCAAGTTAAGTTTCATTTCTTCAAGATTGAAACAGTACTTTCAGTTTTGGCGGAAGAAGGTATAAAAAGGGACACCCAGCCAGAGAGAGAGAGAAAGACCAGACCATAAGGAAGGAGCAGAAAGATGCAGTTTGAAGAAGTCTAGGCGTAGCTTAGGATAAAAGTACTTGTATTTTTGCAACTTTTATTTTCTGTTAATGCCTTTGTATCACTCAGGTTTATTGACTAAATACTTTTAGTTGTAATTTCCTTGTTTTACTTTACTAATGAACTGTTGTGTTTAACCTAAAGTGTCTGGAGTATCACTCACCCCATGTCTAAAGCCTGATCCCTTTACTGGGAAGGGCAAGATAAAAAGAAGAAAGGTATTACCCTTGAGGAGGCAGAGATCCTTAAGGAGTTGCTCAGGGGGACCCAGTCATAGGAATGGCCCTGAGAACCATTATCAACAATCCAGAAGTGCAGAGTCAAAGGTGTGCTCCATGCACCAGCAAGAGATGAAAATTCTAAGGAGGTAGAATACAGGCATTCCCCTGACTAAGTGCACTATCTTTGGCTGCATACTAAACTATCCATTTAGCAAACCAGAGAAAAATCACTTTGGGTTGAAGATGTGAATTGTTGTAGAATTGAAACAGATGGTTTCAGTTTTTAGAACGAACAAACAAACACGTAGTACTTGCAACAAGCATCAGATTAAGCCAGTGCTCTTTGCTAGGGCAGAGTTCCACATAGTAGTTTTTAACAGATGCCTAAGGAAGCCGGTTGGGATCAAACAGAGCTCGCCCAAGACCTTTTGCCTTGGAAGATAGTCAGATGAATCTTATTTCAATACAATGGAGCTTGGTGGCTTTGATGTCAGTAATGCGGTGAATCCGCTCTAGGTTGCAGTCAGAACTGTGAAGGAGCTATCCAAAATGTGAAGCACTGAAATGTGGAACAGAATTACTGCCCTACTCACATCAGAGTCACTAGCCTCCACTGCTTCAATACTGCTGATGGGACAACATCCTCCAGAACCCATTGAGGGCAGCAGGCTAGCTTAGGGCACTCAGGGAAGGCTATGTGGCACACACATTGCTGACCTCCAACATCTCCCCACCTCTCCCTACCTCCTAACATCTAGGATGGCCAAAATGGAGGATATGCATCCTTAAAAAAGGTGGATGCCGATTTGCATACAAGTTGCATATGCACATTTATAAGTATAGATGCAAATTTAGAAAGAATTACAAGGAACTACAACTGAAAAGGACTAGTCACACCTGCCATTTGTGCTCAAGGATTTCCTCCCAAATGCAAAAATCACAGTTGTTGTTTATTCGTTCAGTCGCTTCCGACTCTTCCTGACTTCATGGACCAGCCCACGCCAGAGCTTTCTGTTGGCCATTGCCACCCCTAGCTCCACCAAGGTCAAGTCTGTCACCTCCAGAATATCATCCATCCATCTTGCCTTTGGTCGGCCCCTCTTCCTTTTCCCTTCCACTTTCCCTAGCATCAGCCTCTTCTCCAGGGTATCCTGTCTTCTCATTATGTGGCCAAAGTACTTCAGTTTTGCCTTTAGTATCATTCCCTTAAGTGAGCAGTCTGGCTTTATTTCTGGAGTATGGACTGGTTTGAGCTTCTTGCAGTCCACGGCACTCTCAGAATTTTCCTCCAACACCACAGTTCAAAAGCATCTATCTTCCTTCACTCAGCTTTCCTTATAGTCCAGCTCTCGCAGCCATAGGTTGCTACGGGGAATACCATTGCTTTAACTATGCGGACCTTTGTTGTCAGTGTGGTGTCTCTGCTCTTAACTATTTTATCAAGATTTGTCATTGCTCTCCTCCCAAGAAGTAAACGTCTTCTGATTTCCTGGCTGCAGTCAGCGTCTGCAGTAATCTTTGCGCCCAGAAATACAAAGTCTGTCACTGTTACTCCACGTTTTCTCCCTCTATTTGCCAGTTATCAATCAAGCTGGTTGCCATAATCTTGGTTTTTTTGAGGTTTAACTGCAACCCAGCTTTTGCACTTTCTTCTTTCACCTTTGTCATAAGGCTCCTCAGCTCCTCCTCGCTTTCAGCCATCAAAGTGGTATCATCTGCATATCTGAGATTGTTAATGTTTCATCCTGCGATTTTAACTCCAGCATTGGATTTGTCAAGCCCAGCACATAGCATGATGTGTTCTGCATACAAGCTGAATAGGTAAGGTGAGAGTATACAACCCTGCTGTACTCCTTTCCCAATCTTAAACCAGTCTGTTGCTCCATGGTCTGTTCTTACCGTTGCTACTCGTTCGTTATACAGATTCCTCAAGAGGCAGACAAGATGACTTGGTATCCCCATACCACCAAGAACTTGCCACAATTTGTTGTGATCCACACAGTCAAAAGCTTTAGAATAGTCAATAAAAAAGAAATAGATGTTTTTCTGGAACTCCCTGGCTTTCTCCATTATCCAGCGGATATTGGCAATTTGGTCTCTAGTTCCTCTGCCTTTTCTAAACCCAGCTTGTACATCTGGCAATTCTCACTCCATGAATTACTGGAGTCTACCTTGCAGGATCTTGAGCATTACCTTACTGGCATGTGAAGTAAGTGCCACTGTCCGATAGTTTGAACATTCTTTAGTGTTTCCCTTATATCCCCTGGGGATATAAGTTGATTTTTTTCCAGTCTGATGGCCATTCTTGTGTTTTCCAAATTTGCTGGCATATGGCATGCATCACCTTGACAGCATCATCTTGCAAAATTTTAAACAGTTCAGGTGGGATACCATCGTCTCCTGCTGCCTTGTTATTAGCAATGCTTCTTAAGGCCCCTTCAAACTCACTCTTCAGGATGTCTGGCTCTAACTCACTGACCACACCATCTGAACTATCCCCAATATTATTATCCTTCCTATACAGATCTTCGGTATATTCTTGCCACCTTTTCTTGATCTCTTCTGTTTCTGTTAGGTCCTTGCCATGTTTGTTTTTGATCATACCCATTTTTGCCTGGAATTTACCTCTGATGTTTCTAATTTTCTGGAAGAGGTCTCTTGTCCTTCCTATTCTATTGTCTTCTTCCACTTCCGCGCATTGCTTGTTTAAAAATAATTCCTTACCTCTTCTGGCTAACCTCTGGAATTTTGCATTTAATTGGGCATATCTCCCCCTATCACTGTTGCCTTTTGCTTTCCTTCTTTCTTGGGCTACTTCCAGTGTCTCAGCAGACAGCCATCTTGCCTTCTTGGTTTTCTTTTTCTTTGGGACGTTTTTTGTTGCTACCTCTTGGACAATGTTGCGAACTTCTGTCCATAGTTCTTCCAGGACCCTATCTACTAAATCTAGTCCCTCAAATCTATTCTTCACCTCCACTGCATATTCATTAGGAATATTAGTGAGCTCATATCTAACTAATCTGTGGGTCTTCCCTATTCTCTTTAGTTTGATTCTAAATTGTGCAATAAGAAGTTCATGATCTGAACTACAGTCAGCTCCAGGTCTTGTTTTTACCGTCTGTATAGATGTCCGCCACCTTTGGCTGCAAAGGATGTAGTCAATCTGATTTCGGTGTCGACCATCTGGTGAAGTCCATGTATAAAGCCGTCTTTTAGGTTGTTGGAAGAGCCCCCTTCTATTGTGACCCCACCTGTCATCAGCTTTGCCTATTGTAACCCTTAGCTCTGCCTGCAGTTAGCTGCCCTGCTCTCTGCCCCACCAGCCCCCTTGGGCATCAGCTGCCACTGCTAGCATTTGCACTGGGAGGAAATAATCTGCACCAGTGGCAGGTTGTGACTGGTGTGGAGAGAGGGCCCTTTTCTGTTGTGGCACGCTTTCTGCGGAACACCTTCCTTGTCCAGCACTAAGCCCGATATCTGTTTGTTTTGTTTTCCTGGCTAGACATTCTAGCTCAGCTTTTGTCAACTTAGTGCCCTCCTTCATTGAAAGCCAGCCATGCGCCAGGCAGGGGAAGGATGTTCTAGCATGTTACCTAGCTGGTTTAATCTCTCTTCTCTTTCAATCTGTTGTGGGGTTTTTTGTTTTGTTTTGCTTGCTGCTATCTTGTTTTATTTTATTATGGTTTGGTTGTGGTTATTTAGAGGCTCCCGCCCCCCATCTATACTGTTTTACAACCATTGCGAGCTACTTTGGGAGTTTTTAAACTGAAGGGCAGCACTGAAATGCTTTAAATAAATAAAGGAAAATAAAATAAATGTTCACAGTTATGAAGAATAGTTGAAACACTGACAGATGGCCCTACATGAGGAGCAAATGGTTCTGCATACCATATTGCAATGAGGAAATTACAGAGAGAAGGATGCCTCTATGTTTGACTGTGCCCATTGTGAATTTTACATCTACCTGAGCAGTGCCTTCACCTTATCATATAAACCAGGGGTGAGGAACCTGTGGTCCTCCAGATGCACTTGGACTGCAAATCCCATCAGCCCCAGCCAGCACCCTTGATATATACTAATAGTGAACACATTCTCTGAGTGCTGATTCTTATGTATCCAAATGCACAAGAGGAGATATCAGCAGGCATTGTGGGATCCCAAAGTGAAGAATTCTGTGATGCAATGTTTTGTTGCAGTTCTCATTTGTAGTTTTGTGAGCCCCAGCCATTGTAGCAATGCAGTCAGAATAGACACCCAAACCATTGCTTCTGCACTGTCTTCTCAGTCTCCCTCCCTGTTTCCTCCTGAAGGCCTACCAGCTCTCTTAAATCACAATTAGATCTACTGATCAGGCAGGCACCAAAACACTCTGTTTTTTTGCTAATAATCCTATACTAATAGTTCTCTGGGTTCCACTCCTTATGAAGCCAAAACAGCACCATCTAGGCACAAGAGGGAGTTATGGGCAGGCCCAGTTTGAAAAAGTGGAAAATAACGTAAGAAAACAACAGCAACCATCCTAAATGGCCCAATGAGGAGCCAGCATGCTCAGCAGGCATAGAATGCTGGCAGACTGTTTAGAGTGCAATCCTATCCAGACAGTCGGCAGCCTCCGAACTGGAAGTCTACCAAGTATCCAATGGAAGGTGGGAAGAGAGTGAAGGCAATCGTCACCTCCATGCTCCAGCTGCCCTGCATTTTTGCTAGACAGGCAATTTTTCCCATCTAGTGGCAGCTCCATGGAGGAGGAGTGAAGAAGGCAGGGGCAGCCATACGACACGTTGTACAGTCACCACCCCTGTCTCCTCCCCTCCCTGTCCCCCAGAATGCCCCCTTCTCCCCATTTCTGTGCTCCGGTTCCCAAGCACAGAGAAGTAGCTGATGTGGTTCTCTTTGCACTAGCTACAAGGAGTTGGGAAGGGAGTGGGGGAGTGAGGTTTCCTGGCTCCGAAGTCAGAGCTCTGTCTCCAACCTTGGAGCCAAGAAATCAAACTATTTGATGTCTTCTCAGACACTGTCTGGGGGGTCATAGGAACACTCTCCATAGGGCCAAGAAAAGAACTCTATTGGAGAGATGCAATCAAATGGAACATCCTAGAAATAGGTATGGTGATTGGCTAGAACATTTAATCGGAGCACTCCACACTGTTACACATATTTATTTATTATGTTATAAATAATTTAACCTGACAGGCTTTTGGGGGGATAGGAGGGAAGAGGAGCAAGTCATATGGATTGGAGCAATGCAGAACATCAGAATGTGGGTCACCATAGGGCTCCCATATTCATTCATTCCATGCTGGTCCTAGTGCATAAAGAATAGGCCCCAGAGGGTGATTTTGGCCATTTTGAAGCACGTTCAACCCTCCTATGAACAAATGCTTTCTTACAATGAACCTCCGATGTAAACAGTGTAGAATTTTCAAAACCATATTAACAGAAATCAGAGTAGCGCTCTCTCTCTCCTGTGTTACAATGCTTTTGCACTAAACACCGCTCAGTTGGTTTCAGTGGAGCTGTTCTGGCATAAAATCAGGGAAATGGAGAGGGGGGGGGAATCCCCAGCTTGGATTATGTGTCATAATTTGGAGAAAAGGTCTGAAAATAACACAATGGGAAGCAAGCAGTTTACAGTAGATCTGGCTATTATTTATACAATGCTATAACTGTGCCGTGAGCTTTATACAAATAGAAAGTCTATAACCCAAAGTGTTTCAAAGCTGAAACATTCAAAGAGCAAGTGAATGAATTCCGATACTGTTGCTAACTAGGTTTTTCATGAACCAGTGATCTTAGGCATGGAAGTAAGTTCATTTGAAATTAGCAAGACTTTCTTCTGTACATCACATTCTGCAATAAGGTGTAATCCTATACCTACTTAGCTGGGAGCAAGCACAACTGAACTCAGTAAGACTGACCTCTCAGTAAACACATATACGATTGCACTGCATGTTGTTGTTGTTGTTTAGAAAATCCTTATGGGATCTTTTCTCAGAATCTTAAGTATCTAATGGACAATTATCTTATTGGCGCTGATAGGCTTGCCAAGTTACATCTCAGAGAGGCATCCTTTAAAAAAAAAATCCCATCAGCACAAAGAAGGGACACAACCACAGCTTCCTCTAGCCTGCTACTTCCCCAGTCACCAGGCTTACCCTGCCTGTACTATGGCAAATTAGGGTCCTACACGCTTCATAACCTGGCAGTGGAGGGTGGGTGTGGGACCAGAGGCAGAGCAGGGCTTGCAAATCCACAGTTTCATCTCTCTTTGCGGTTCCAGGCCTGTTCAAGAGGAGGCTTCCCCAATTGCCATTTTGCATTGCTAGGCCACAGAGAAAGAAACCCATCTCTGCCTCAAGAACACAAATCCAACTCTGGATTGCCCACCCCCACCCCCACCCCCAGCAGGCAACCCAGATTGCTCCAGCTATCTTGCACTGCTAGATAAATATAGTTTTTAAATGAGTGTTCTCTCACTTCATGGGAACTTATGATTCTCTAGGCTTTCAGATGGGTGGGCAACTTGTGGCCTTCCAGATGTTTTGGCCTCCAACATCCTATCATCCATCACCATTGACTATGCTGGTTAAAGAACTTCAGTTTTCAGACAGTTTAAAAGTACACTAAGAGAGCAATCCTGTGACCCTCAGATAGAGTCGGGGGGGGGGGACATTGGAGAGTTTGGTTTCCTGGCTCAGAGGTTGGACAAAGGGCTCTGACCTCAAAGTCAGGAAACCATGCTCCTCTCCCCACCCATCCACATAGCTGGCATGGAGAGAACTGGGCCAGCTACCTCTCTGTGCGTTCCCAGGGGCAAGGAGGGGAGAAGAACAGGGTGGTGGCTATACAGCATATCTGATGGCTGCCCCAGCCTCCTTCTCTCCCCCTCCAAGGCGCTGTTGCTGTACAGGTGAAATTACCCATCTAACAGAAATGCAGGGCACTGTCCTCCCTCCCTATGTTAGATACTCGGCAGCCTCCCAGTTCAGAGGCTGCTAGCAATCCACACAGGATTATGCCCTAAATAAATAAATAAATAAAATAATAGGGCTGATGGGAGTTGTAGGCCAAAACAGAAGTTGTCTGTCCCTGTGTTAGGATGTTTAAAAAAATTGATCATGCCATTGGTATGACAGTTTATCTTTATCATATATCACATTGACTCAAATGTGATTTGAATTGATTTGAATCGTGGTTACCATCACAGCTGGCATAGAATAGTGGTTACAGGTGCAATCCGACACATGCATAGACAGAAGTCACATAACTCAAATGGTGGTTGTAGAGCTTATTTATTTATTACATTTATATCCCACATTTTCCCTCCAAGGAACCCAAGGCAGCATACATAATCCTCCTTCTCTCCATTTTTATCCTCGCAATAACAATCCTGTGAGGTAGGTTGGGCTGAGAGTCTGTGACTGGCCCAAAGTCTCCCAGTGAACTTCCATGGCTGAGTGGGGATTAGAACCCAGATCTCCTGACTCCCAGTCCAACACTCTAGCCACTACACTGCACTGGCTCTTTTTCATCTAATCAAGTGTAGGATTGCATCCTTAACCACTGTTTTTAAGTGCCTGAGCTGGGAATCACAGGCTCACTTCCTAGATCAGCCAAGAATGCACTGGGCGGCCTAAGAAAGCTCGTATAACTCAACCCTTATCAATGATATGAGAATAATACTGCGTGATATAAATACAATATACCATAATCACTGGCATTAAATGAATATTTACTAGTATTTTTTAGTAGAAGCATAGAATTTTAGAGTTCGAATAGATGATTACAGTATCCCTGAGAGATGGCCCTATAGCCTCTGCTTGATACCTTCAATAAAAGAGAAGTCACCACCACTCGTGGGGGTCTGTTCCACTGTCAAAAAGCTCTTACCATTAGGAAGCTGACATGCTTCACCTTAAACCTTCTTTTCTCCATGCTGAACATGTCCATCTCTTTCAACTGTTTCTCATAGGACTTGGTTTCCAGAGTCTGGTTTCCTGATTTCTTCGCACGTCTGCTCACCTTGGCTTGTGAGCTGAGCATCCCTTGCCTGAGCAAATATGTTCCATACTTGAAGGCTTTATTGAAGAGTTTTTTTTCCCCAGACAAGTTTTAATCTTTTACATTCTGTGACATTGGAAGGTCAATTCTTAGGAATCCCTTAAGATTATGCTCCTACAACTCTGGTGAGCATGAAATTATTTCTCATGTGTTGTTTTACTGCAGTTTCTATAAAAGAGCTAAGCAACAATTGCAGTATCCCCTTTTAACATTATTTCCTGGACACTCTGATGGATTTCTGCTTGCTTTCAATTTGGATGTCTCTAATGCCAAGATTGACATGTTTTGACCAAGTTTTAATGGTTGCCAAGTTTTTGACCACCGCTCTTAACATCAAATCTCTAATGGTAGCGAACTAAGCACTATTCACACTCTGAATATGTCTCTTTCTGTTCTTTCTTTCTTTTTTTTTGTACTACGATCAATTGACTAATAGATTTTGATTATGACTTGGTTTCCAGACCATCCTGGTCACCCTGTTCTGCATACATTCCAGTTTGTCAATGTCCTTCTTAAAGTGTGGTGCCCAAAACTGGCCATTAGGATACTAAATACTAAAAGTACTAAAATGAAAAGATAAAATATATCTAGAGAGTTGAACCCAGGATCTGCCTTGTGTGGATGGAAGGGCTCAGCTCACAGAAAATGCCTCTACCCAGTTCTGGGGATCTCTCTCCATCACAACACACCCCATTCAGCAGGGTCCCCCCAAATGCTCTGTGTAGCATTTTCAGGGGGCTGGAGGGGCTGCTGTGAGGAGGAAGGGACAGGGAAGACCGTTTCTGTCAGCCTAGTTGCAAGGGCCTAAATCTGGATCCAAGCCTGAGCCTGCAATCCTATCCACACTTACCTAGGGATGAACCGTATTGCGCATAACGGGACTTAAGTGTCAAATAAATGCACAGAGGATCCCACTGCATAGTAATGTTTTATTATGGTTTTAAATTTTGTGAACCGCCCGCCCAGAGACCTTTGGCTATTGGGCAGTATAAGAATGTTATAATAAATAAATAAATAAATAAAGTGTTCTTAACTAATCTGAGTACTCAGGCTTGGCATTTACAAGGTAATGCACATTTCTCAACGTTACTTTCCTGGATACGTTATGTGCCCAAATTGCTGAGAAATTCAAAACAAAAGCCTTGCACCACACAGCCATCATTTTTAATTGCCACTTTTGTTTGAACGAGAGTATAATAATAATGAAGTCTGAACTGTTAATAATAAATCAGTATAAATTTATGATACATTTTTTTCTTGAACTACTCATTAGGAATTGGCAGGGGGGACTGGGAAGCAGCACACTTCCAGCTCTGAACCCTCTTACTCAGAAATTAATCTTTGTATAGTGTGATCCAATGCCTGTTTCTGTGGAAGCGTGCATAAAAATTATAGCTTTGGTCTGCAAATTTCAGAAGTAGTTCCTACGCATATTTCCCTGTGAGTAAGGCCTATGGAATAGATTACTTCCAGGGAAATATGCATAGAATGTGACATTTTTGCTGCTTCATTCTAACATCTACACATTATATATAACAAGTACCAGCCACAGTTTTGTGGGTAAAGGCCCTGGTTAAATTGATGGGCCACAACTCAGAGGAAGAGACCATGCTTGGCATGCAGAAGGCCCAGATGTTGGACTTCCAGTTAAAAGGATCAGAGAGCAGTGAATAGGAAAGGCCTGTGTCCAAGATCCTACAGAGCTGCTGCTGGTCCAAGTTGATGACAGTGGATCATCTGAATCAGCCAGCTTCATATGTTGAAGCAGTCTTGCAACTTATGGAGCTTCATAACTGCTCCAAGCATATTACAAGGGCATGAGCAACTTTATACTTTCTGAGATTGTTACATTTTAGCTCACCTGCTAAGCTCCCATTTTATCCAAACACCAACCCTATGAGGTAGGTTAGTCTGGGAGCTAGTAACTAGTCAGAGGTTACTCATGGCTGAGCAGGAATCCAAATCCAGCTTTCTGTCTAATAGATCAGCCGTCCCCAGCCTGATACCTACCAGGAGTTTTGGACTACAACTCCCAGCATTCCTGACCATTTGTTATGCTGCCTGGGGCTGATGGAAGTTGGTAGAAAACATCTGGAAGGTATCAGGTTGGGGAAGGCTGCACTAGACATTAATTGAGGAGGATACTCATGTAATTACATCATTCTTTGCCACAGATAGCTAGAACCCACTCACAATTTTGAGCTCTTCCCACTTTGTTTTTTTCGCATTATTTAAGAAATAAAAAAGGAACTGACGGTGGCTAAAAGGAAACCAAATTCGTGTTCACAGCCGCAAAAGAGACAGTCCTGTATACGAAACACTGCAAATGCAGTCAGCATTGAAGCGTCTGAGAAGCGGACCGGCTCCAGCACCAACAGCCTACCTGTTGACAGGTATCCAGAATATTGCAGGTAGCGAGCGTGTGAATTTCTACACAGAGCTCCAAAGTGTGCGTTGTGGGGGTGGGGAGGGTAAGTGTGCGCACGCGTCTTGCGCCCATGCTGGGTCTTGCAGAACGTGCTGCGGAAAGTATCTTCTGGGGACAGTAGAGAGAACAAGTCCCTGTATGTAAATTTAGCTAGCCCGCCTCTCGCTGCTCATTGGCGGTGAAGTAAGAGGCGTGACCGGATATGTAAATAGAAGCCGGCGTTTTGAAGCCGGGGGTTGGGTGGGGGTGAGCAACCGGCATTTTTCGTAAATGGCGGAGAAGGAAGAGGCGTGGCTCAGCAGACACAAGTATAGCCGGGCAGGAGAGGCGGGTCCAACCAAGAGCTGGTGGGCGTGGCGCGAATGCAAATCTTAGCCTTTTCTGGCTATTGATTGAAGGAGAGACAGGGGGTGGGTTGGGCGATGCAAATACCGGCGTTCGCTCATCCGAATCTTTCGCCCCGACCCTGCCTCTTCGCTCAGCCCCGCCCCGCGGTTTAAAAGTCGCGGCGCCTGCGCAGTGAAGGGAAATGAGGACTTAGTCTGTTACACAACTGACTGTTGTGCTGTTTGAGGGGGCTGCGTTCTCCCTTCGGCCTCAAGACTTTCCTACTCCCCGGGCTTCTCGCTAGGCTTCCCCCTCCTTACACACTGCTTTATAGGCATGAGTGGGGATCAGCTGCACAACTCTTCCCAGGTAAGGGGGGCTCCCACACTCAAGGTAGTTATGGGGTGGGAAAAGAAGGTCTGGATATCAGGGCCTACAGTTCCCTCTGAGAAGCAAAATTGGGGTGTTGCGGGGAGGGACCCCTTGCCCCCGTCAGTTAGTGCCTCTCCCGGAATAGCGAAGAGCTTGTCCTTCCTCAGTTTCCTAAAAACAAGGTGCCGTCCAGTCGGATAATAAGGGGGTGGAGGGGGTGGTGGTTCTGTTCCCACTTCTTGTTCAGAGTTTTGGGGTGAGGGGCTCCTCGGGCTCTGAACGAGAGCGAGAGAGAGAAAGACCCGTCCTTGCCAGGATGATATTATCATGGGCCTTTGGTAATATTTAGGCCCCTCGAGCTATTCTTTACCTCCCCACCCTCTCGCCCGCCCGCCCCAGGACCACCTCTCATCCTGCAGACCCTCACACCTTCTATGTCTTCTAGGGCTCCCTTCAAGTTGCCTATAGACGCTGTCTATACTAACCTCCCCCCCCCCCCTTTCCCTCAGTCTTTCTAACATACTTAACATCTTCCCTTCTCCTTCCAGCATAAAGGGCCCTTGAGGTGGGGGGTGGGCAAGCTTCCCCCTCTCTTCTCGGTTTCCTCCCACCTCTTAGAGGGCATGTAGGGTACATAAAAGGGGGCTGGGAAGGGGGTGAGGGAATTTCCTGGGAACACTGCAACCACGCACGAGGAAGAAGGCAATTAAAACAGGAGGGCAAAAACTTAGGTGGGGGTGGGGAAAGAATATATATGTATTACCTCAATTTGCCCCCTCTCCTTTGATTTAGGATTATCCTTTAGTCGTTTTTAGGACCATCGGGTTTCTTTCTCCCCTCACCTTTGCTAGTGCTTTTATTTTTTTAAAAAAGAAACCCGACAACCCTATTTTCGTGAGAAAACATTCCTAGATCATGGCTTTATTTTTATTTTTTAAAATGTATTTACCCCCGTTTCCTTTCCCCCATAGATCGATCCAGATTTCCGAGCGAACGGTGAGTGTCTTATCCCCCTAACCCTCTAAAGTGGGGAGGATTTGTCCTGCATTTTCTCCTTTTCCCCCTTCTCTTGTATTGCTGAAGATGGTAAAGGACAGACATGGCGTCCCAGAGACTAAGTCCCGTCTCCTCGCTCACCGGCCCCATTGTTCCCATCGAGCTTCCTAATACTCCGAAATCTTGGGGGGCCTGGCCCATCCGACCCCATATCTCGGTAGTGAGGACAGTGGAGACCTCAGATCTGGCCTCCCTTGCTTTTTTGAGCCTTTCTTGGGCTCCGATTCCCCCCTGGAAAGTCGCCTTGTCGACGGTCGGGACTTAGTCTCTGCGCCATTTTCTTTTTCTCTCTTCCCTGTGTGTGTCTCTTTCTCCTTCTCCTCCTCCCTCGAGCTGCCCACAAGGAGCCTCCTGCAGTGAAAACATGCGAAATAACCACCATCCATGTTCCAAATATCGTTTCCGAAAAGGGAAAATCATCATTTGTTTGTGTTTTGCTTTTTTAAAAGCTTGACTTCGTCGCCTACCTGCCTTTTTAATCTTACCTCGTCCCCCTTTTCTCCTCCCCCAGTTCTGCTTCTTTCAGTCGAGCCCTTCCCCCTACAACGAAAGGTGGTTGCAACATGTTGCTCTTGAACAGATTCTCCATCCCTTTAATACACAGTGTACTTAAGATCTAGATGCAGAAACTTTAGATGGGGTGGGGTTTTATTCCTGTATTTATTTATTTATTAAAAGAAAAGCAAATAAAACGGTGTGGGCACTTCCAGAATAGAATCCAGTATCACTTTGCTAAAGTTTGATAGTTGATCTGTGTATATGTGGTTTATAAAGGCAATGGGGGATGAATTTTTTTTTGTGTTGTGGGGGGGTTATGATTCTGTTATGCATGCCTTTGTGTTGCATAGGAAGCTTTCGCTGTCCTTTTAATGCTTTCATAAACGTTTCAGTATTCTGTGTAACATGTTTGCATGTGACTTAACAGTGGATTCTATATTGCTTGAATTTCTGCTCTTGTATCAGAAACTTGAAGTTATCTAAGATAAAGAAGAATGTGTTGATTTGATACAGGTATCCTTTCTTCCTGTAGGCTGAAATATTTCTGCTTACAGATTTAGATTTATATCCTTTTGTAGTCATTATGTATTAGAACCTCTGCAACCCCAAAATGAATTCATAGAATTCTTTAAATGTAAACATGATGATTCCCCCCTACTCTCTTAAGGAAAAAGTCATCTGTTGACTAATATATGTATGAAATAGGAATATATAATCTATTTTGACCTCCAGGTTCAGTGCTAAGGCCATGCTTAAGATTGGTTTTGGACTTGGATCACAATATACTTTCAGCTATATGGACTCTTTCAGCTTCTTGTCACCTTTTTAAAATGTGTTCTGAGTCTTGTTACCCAGGCACTTAAAACTTAGTGCTGGAACTTCCACCTCAGCACAGGACTGGTACCTAAAAATCTGAATCTTTGGAATTGGAAATCTTTTCTAGCACTCTTATTGGGTATTCCATGCACAGTGAGTAAATAAACTTATGACAACGGGCATAGAGGGCTTTCCCCCCTCCAGTTATTGAGCCACAGGCTGTTTAATACTGTTCAAGGAATAGCAGTGCCAATAGTCACGTCCTTTTTGACCTTGCCACTAAGACTGAACTTGCTTTTATGTCTTTCTTCCACCATAATATATTATACAGCAGTGTTCCTGGCTTCTGAGTTGAAGTCATTGCATGCTGAAATTAGTGTCTTAAATATTTGCATTCTAGGTAAAGCAGCAGCCGACCTAGAATTATTTTTATATTTTTATTTGATTGTTTGATCTTATTTATTTATGTACTGCTGTTACTTTAATTTAATATTTTGTGTAATCTTGTAATGTTTTACTGACTGTTGTAAACTGCCTTCGGAGGATAACTTATTTTATAATCCATTATTATTATTATTTCTACAGTATACATTATCCTTAGTATAAAATATCTGAATATACAGTATTAATGGAGTTTGCCACTTCCTTCTCCCCATTTCCTCCCTCACATGTCTTGATGCCTTGTGGAAGGAAGACTTTAGGTTTAAAAAGGTGGAAAGTATTTAAACAGAAAAATAGCATGCTGGGTTTTTTTCTATTCAGTCACATTTATTCAAAGGTACTGATGAAAAACAGCAGCTACCTTTTAGTTATTGAGTATGTAATGCAGGTATAGGCAACCTGATACCCTTCAGATGTTTTGGACTATAATTCCCAGCATCCCTGAAAATTGGCCTTGCTGGGTGGGACTGATGGGAGTTACAGTCTAAAACATCTGGAGGTTGCCTACCTCTGAAGTATAACTAGGAATTCTCAAGTTGATTGAAGATGCCCAGTGAACACTTCTGATAGTTTTGTTGCCTGTGAATAGAATTAAATTTTTACATTTGTATGGGTTGAGCAACAAAGTGATGTTAGAGATGTTGTCAGGAGCAAGTTCAGCCTGCCATGGGCCATTAAGTATCAATATCTATCTTAACTGGATTGCCCAGACCAGCATCTGTATGGTAGTTTGGTAGAATGCTCTACTTCCATTCTGATACTTTATTTTTTTAAAAAAAACTTAAGATGCTTTTATTCTCCATGTTTTACAACACTGTCTAATATTTATGCTTAGAAGGGTCCTTCTCAGTGGTTTGTAAAATAATTCCTCTCCACTAGATAAATCATTTGAATAGGCTAATTCTAAGAGCCAATTCAAACATTTGGGTGAAGTACATAGGAAAGCCCTCCTATAACTGTACTGTTTCAAGACACAGATGAGGGCTTGCATATTTGTATGATCTCTCCACATCAAAGCAGCCTCCACTCATTCTGCACATAGAAAGCTAGCACTCTAAGGGTAAGGGTAGTCTACCTCAGCCTTATCCAACCTGGTGCCCTCCAGATGTTTTGGACTATAACCTCTGCCATCCCTAGCCACTACTGTTAATTGACATGGCTGGGGATGATAGAGCTTGTAGTCTAACACATGAAGAAAGCTGGTTTACATGCTTCTTCTCCTTAAAACTCTACTTTTCTACATGCAGGATGCATGTTTGACTATCCTGACATGATACAATTTAGAGAGGGCTGTTACCACATACATTTTTCTTCAAAATTTGAGTGCACTGTAAGATGTTGGAAAATAATTTTCCTGGGCACTTAAACTGTAAACATAACCAGCAGTCCTATACTGTTTTATCTCTGCTTTTATGAGGTTATGTTTAGTTTCAGCTCACATACTGTTGTTCAGATATTGAAAGGTTCATATGACATATATCTGAAAATAATTGAACCCTGTATTAATGAGAAGTATGTGTGATACGTTCTAACAGTTTGATGGATATGATTCAGTATGAATGTTTATGTCAATCAGATGAAAATGCTTAAAATCTATTTCGGTGGGGTAGTCCCCCCCCCAACTAACAACAGTGTAAGTGTTAGAATCTAAGTTGTCTTTCAATTCCTGCATTGTTTACAAAACATGGTTGTTTTCTCATTCTCCAAGTAAATATAGTTTTCAGCTATGATGTGGAGCTGCTAAGAGGCAGTAACCCTGATGCTTTACAATAACTTCTTTGTGTTGTGCAAGCCATATTTCAGTTTTTTCTTGGTATTAAGAACATAGGGGGGGAAACCATGGCAGGCTTGCTTAAAATTCCCAATGAATTGTTGCCTTGAGAGAGTTTTCCCTTTGGTTTGTTTGACTAACTATATTGATAATGAGGAAGATTAGAGGGCAGCATCTGAAACAAGAGTCAAATATATTCTGTTAGCTTGAACAGATTTGAACACCCTGGCTTTTTGGAAGCTCATATTTGAGAACTTCTCTCTGAAGCATGTCTACAGCATCATCCAAAGCATGTTTATTTACTTGTTCTATCAGTAGCTCTTAGATATGATGGCTAAATGTTGCCACAAATATTAGAGGCAGCGTGCCTCTGAGTACCAGCTGCTGGGGAACACAAGTGGGAGGATATTATTGTGCCCATGTCCTGCTGTGGGCTTCTCATAGGCATCTGGTTGGCCAGTGAGGCAAATCTGATGCTGGACTAGATAGGCCTTTGGTCTGGTCCATTATGGCTCTTATGTTCTTAGCACACAGTAGCATCTTTAAAAAAAGTTAAGTTATATAAAGACCTATCAAAAGCAGGCAGTTCTGTAGTAACCCTACAAGAACATTTATATGATGCTTGTAGTACAACTCTGTATTGCTCAGAATGTAAAAGGGGCTGACCAGAGAAGAAGAATTACTTTTTAAATATAGCTGGTATTAGACATGAATAAATGGTAAAGTCTACTTAGGTGCATGAAATGCACCTTTAGCTTTCAGTTGATTGAGCTAGGCATTATTAAACAATAACTAAATAGAAATGAGGGGACTTTAAATGTTGAAAGACCATGTGGGTAATTGCAGTTTATTAGCCTCCAAGGTCCATGGTTCTAGTAGCAAGTGTCTATCTCTTGATATTCCTGGAAATTAAGTAATTTTGGGAAATCTCATTTATTTATTGCATTTCTATACCGCCCGATAGCTGAAGCTCTCTGGGCGGTTCACAAAAGTTTGTTCTCTTTTTCTTCTATTAGCCGGTTATTTGGAAAACCACTTCTTTTTAACAAGACCTATGAATTCCACAGATGTCAAACCAAATACTGTCCGTAATAATAGGGGTTGCAGTTCTGGTCTACCCTCTTCAGGCGTGGCCTTCTTAGTTCTCTTTTATCTGGCTTTGCAGCTGAATTAGTGTGTGACCTTTGGCAAGCTGCTTAAGTTCTTTGCCTCAGTTCTTCACATTTAAATTGTGGATAAGCTTAATCTGCTGTCTAAGTGGGAGAAAATTTTGAAGATCCTTCGTTATTGTTGAGCTTCATGGGCTGAATGTTTGGCAATAATCTGAATTAGGCTGCTTGATTATTAACTCTGGCTAGTGGGGTGACTTCTGCTTAAAAAAGATCAGGATGATTTACAGAGGCGAGATGGAAGTTTACAATGTTTCCTGTTGTTTAGTAGCTTTGATATAGCTCTCTTGGTCTGATTTCAAATTGTATATACTTGTCTCCTTAGCCTTTCACAAATCAGTGATGCATTATCCACAGACTTTCTTTCATTTTCTGGAGCAAACGTCTCTGTATTATGTCCAAAAAAAACCCTAACCTTGCAGCTTCAGCAGCCTCTTGCATAGTTACATCAGTTTTAAAATGCACCATTTTGAGAATATTGGCACTTAACAAGACCACACACAACTCGCATGTCAGACAGGCGCTTCTGCAGCTGCATGTGTTGGTTTTGAAACTATATCAGATATGCCCCCCCTCCCATGTTTCTTAAACTAACCCTTTAAAAAAGACCACTGTTGATCATATGTGATTGCTTGTAGTAGCCTTACTGCAGTGGTTGTCATTACTACTGTGTGACAGTGATGTAGTTTTCTGGAAGATGTTCCTATGAAAATTGGAAAATTTCCAGTTTGGATCAGAAAACGTTCGGTTGCCCTAGAGCAGAGGTAGGCAACTTGTGGCCCACCAGATGTTTTGGCCTCCAACTCCCATTATCCTTCACCATTGACTATGCTTGCTAGAGGTGATGGGAGCCAAAGGCCAAAATGTCTCGAGTGCCGACATTAAGCAACCCTGCCCTAGAGAGATATAATATTTTACTTACATTTAATTAGCAAAGCTTTTTTTTTTAAAAAAGTGCCCCCTGTTAGTTTTGTGCTCCCCCCGGCAAAAGGAGAAATTAAAGGACACGCCAAGTGATTTAAATGTTATATTATTTAGATATTTTTACTTGAATACGTCTAAAACATTAATGTCATTGGGCAGTATCCTTCCTTGCTGCTCTGCTTATGCTATTGATGTAGCGCTAGCTTAAGCGACTTCTAGTGCAATGGCAATAGTGTATGCTACTTATGGATACTGCGAGCACTTAACTGGGTCCAGTGGTCCGGAAGACCCACCCCACATTCAGCCCCCTAGGCCCATTTAGGTGCTCCCAACATGAGTGCAGACTCCTGCCTACGTGGTGAAATGTGCACTTCCCCTTCCTGCATCAAAAGCAGCCAGGGGGAATTGCGCTATTTTGGGAGCCTTGGTAAATTCTGAACCCCCCTTCCATGCATTCAAGCCTTTACCCTTGCATCAATGGGGCCTTTAAGGCTGTTATTGCCGCAAAAGGAGGGGGAGTGTGCTATTTTGGCGGGTGGGCAGCTGCTGAGTGCTCGCTGGGCTAAGCTGGGCCTCAGAAGAGGCTCACGTGGCCCAACGAGGGGGGCCTGAGCACCTGCTGAGGTGAACACAGGTGAGTTCGCCCACCCCTAACTACTCTGTTAGTGTTGCACTAGCACTATATCAGTGGCATAAGCAGAGTGGTGCACAACAACATGTGCTTCCCTTACATTTAAGAAGAAAAAACAAAGTTACTGAAAACTGTTCACATACTTTAGTAACCCAAAGAACTGTGCATAGTACTCATCTGTTCATCTATTTCACCAGAGTTCAGCTCTCTTCCACTAAGGTTGTTGGGGCACCTTTGGTTTTGCTGTCACTATTTATTAGTTCTATTTCACTCTGAGTCATCTATGTATTTTAATGGCATACATGTATTCTCTCACGTAACTCCTAGGGATAATCACCTGAAAACCTTTAATTACCACTTTGAAACCGCCAGTGTTGCTTGATATTGTATTTGCATTTGGCATAAATTATTTTTTACTAATGAACTTATGAAATGGGAAATTTTCTGCAGAAAAATAAAGTACTAGGAAATACTCTGTTTTAGGGGGAAATCCTCCCCACATCACTGCTGTGCAATGGTGAACAACAGTTTTGCATCCTATGTTGGAAACAATGACATTTCTTTAGTGAACTGGTTACACTCAAATGTGGCTCAGAAATGTGTTCCTCATGCTCAATAAATCATTCTGCTGGGCAATAGGAGTACAGTTTGCTTCCAAGGGCTTCATATGAGCTGTGTAACTGTTGTTGATTTGTCATTATTAACTTTGGCCAAGCAAATATCGAATCGATTTTTAAGGTAAATTTTGATGCGTCTCCTGAAGAGAATATTTCTATTCCTGGTTAATACTATGTCTCAATTATCAAAGTCTCTCCTATCCCACATTTGCAGGAACAAAGAAACACTGTAGCCATACATGGCCAAACTTCATATAACCATTGTGCATGGGATAGCAGGTTCATACACACCCACCCTCAAGGCCATCTGTCTTTGATGTACTGTGTGTTAATGCAGGGGTACACAAATTTTCTTATCGGTGTCACCATGGTGAGTTTCCTTCCCCTTTCCTGAGTGTTACAGGAACAAATTCCTGCCATTCTCACCAGCTGGCAAGACCTCTTTCCTGCAGGACTTCTGGGCTTTGTTGGTACTCCAAACTCAGCATGGATTTCAGACTACTTCTCCACCTTTGAAGGAGAGGCAGGGGCTGAGGTGAACGCATTTGACTGGCTGCCAATATAAGCCCAAAATTTCTGGACACCCGATATACCAAAGAGGTATGCACATAATTTCACTGGAGTAGGTCCAATTACTTGCTCTCCTTACTTATATCAACAACTGCTTAAAATGGGTGAGCAGCATGTGGACAATGTGCAGCCCCCCACCCCATGGCCATTTTTGCACTCCCCCTGCCACTGCAAAATCTGTGGTGATGGCAAAAATAGTGGTGATTTAATTTTTGTGAACTGCCCAGAGATCTTTGGCTATTGGGCTGTATAGAAATTAAATAAATAAATAAAGGAAACAAGGTGAGCTGAGAGGGTGATTCTACTTGCAAACCTGGGTCTCTTTCATATGCCTTATTTCCTTGCAAATTCACTATGTTTTTTGCTGCACAGTGGCAAATTCAGTGAGGGTGAGGGTTGCTCAGTGGGTTCCAGCAGGGGCAATGCAGTTCCCCTAACCCAAAGATGTTGTGCCCATCTTTGGCTTAAGTCATACTCCAGTGTTTCATCTGTTGTTACCAATGCTTCTTTAAAAATGCTAATATGCCTGCCTAACATACCTTTCAAAATACCTCTGTAACACTTAGTAAGGAATAAGTGTTATTAAATGTTTGGGTGTGCAGGTTCGTATCTACATGTCCACAATTACATTTCCCATTTCTTCAAAAGGAAAAAGTGTTTTTTGAGTCACATGAACAGTTCTCTGCATCTCCACCCCCCCCCCCCCCAGTTTCTCTTTATAGAGAGGAAGTAGTATTTTCTTCTGTGGTGGACTGAGATTATCCAAGGAGGGGGAGGGAGCAAGTCCTTTTAGGACATTCTCATTCTGATGATTTTTTGTTTTGGTTTTGTTTTTTGCACCTTTTTGTAGAAGTGTGTGAAACTTCACTCAAGTGGTGTCGATGAAGGAAATGTATCCCAAGCAGGCTGCCGTTCTCATGCCCCAATGCAGTCATGCATAGTTGACTAGTTGGTCTACTACATAGATAGGGATGCTCATAGCTCCATCTACCAATGTGTAACTATATAAGGCCATGCTAGATCTTACTGTGCTGTGCTAGCAGGCAATGAAACTACCAGCACAGCATGGCAATAAAGAAAGTATCAGCCTGGTTACCTGGCAATCTGAATGTGTTCTCTCTTTCTCTCCCAAACCCTATTCAGAGTAAATGCAATGGGCTGCTTGGCTTTTCTCCCAGTGAAGTTGCCTTGAAGCCAAATGGTTCCAGCACCAAGTGGTCAATGTCATGTTCACTATATGATCCCTGCTTGACATGTATCACAGAGTGAAGAAGCCCTTTCATTTCCCTCCCTAAATGCTATAGGAGGAGATCAGGGAAATAGTGGGCAGTATCCAGTTCAATGCTATTTACCTTTAATGTAAATTGTATTATGCTAGCATAAGTGACCTCTAGTGCAATAGGGATAGCATTTGCTGGCTTGATGGGTTTTCCAGGGAAACACATTTTGCCAGCAAACACTACTGGTGTTGCACTAGATGTTACTTATGCTAGCGCAAGATAATTTGAATTAGTGGTAAGTGTCAGATTGGGTACTGTCCATAAGCTGAAAAAGTTATGTCCACCACAGCCCTTAAAGAAGTTTTGGCACTAGTGATAATGTCCACATTACAAGCTTTCTTTCCACTATTGACTAGTGCTTTTAGAAGATGTAAAGACTGTCTCACAGCGATTCAAGATTTGATGGAAACCTCAAATGACCAGCTAGTGGTGGGAATAATATGTCCCCTTGAATTCACATTCTGTGAGATAAGAGCAACTAAGGTTTTGTTGAACTTAATTGTTAACCCAATAAACTATTTGAAATATAATAATGTTGTGGGTTAGTAGGGAACTAACTGCACATAAATAGCTCAGTGGCTTCAATCCCACTTATTTCACAAGTGAGATTGCTCTTTGAGTATTCAATTAGAATTTACATTGTGACTCTCAATTTACAAGGGCTACTTTCAACTCAAACAAAGCCACATATAAGTGCAAGTATTTGTATAAGAGCAAAGAGTACACTTGTATCTTAAAGCATTTGTTAGATAACCCACTAGATTTTATTCATTTTCGAGTTGTACTGTCAGCAAAAAAACTGGAAATTACAATAAGTTCATGGTAATTTTTCTATTTAATTTTGGAATAATTGTGCAAGTATGACTTGGAGAATTACGGTGTTCCTGGCATCTTGACCGCTCTCCTGCTTGTTATTTTAATGAGAGCATAAGCTTAGCCTAAGAGAAGGCTTATTTGTATTTCTAAAAGGGAAGTCTTACCAAAATCAGCAGAGGCCTTTCACATTATTTTTACAACTTTGGCCTGAAACTGATTTCTAGAAAAGGCTTAACGGACTCTAAAACTGCTGTCTTAGTAGGGTATCGCACAGCCTATGTCATGAGAAATGAATCACTTAGGTTTATAGCTTTATATACCTTCTCTACTCCCCTATATGTTACACGCATATAAAAAGAGCTTTAGTTCCATATTCAATAGATGCTTTAAGTCTATTTGAATTGACAGGAAAAGCAGCATAACATTTTTGTGTATAATGATCAGGTATCTAAGTGTTGAAATGCCCCCATTAAGACACATACTGCCCAGTTCTTTTATTTGGAAGCAAGTCCCGCTGAACTCTTGAGTAAATGTGTATAGAGTTGTTGCCTTGGGGTGGGGGGCAGCTTTGTTTCTCAATGCATTTACAGAGGACATCAAGGGACTCAGACTGTCTTTGAAAATAGGTTCTATCAAAATCAGTGGTGATCAGGATTTCTGGATATCCTTAATGTTTTGTTTTAGGATTGTCTGGGTGGTTGGGTAGGTATAATTATATAAAAATTATAACCACAATTTTTTTAGATACATGGAAGGATCTGGTAGGTTCTGTCAGTGACCAAGCTGCTCGAAAGCATGTGTAACTGATGTTACACATGTGTTGCATTATAATGGTGCTGGTGCACTATTGTGACCCATGCCTGCAAAGCAAGCAGTACTCTAGAAATGACCTCTCTTACAGTTGTTATTATAATGTATGTGGTCTGATAGAGGGGATTAAAAACATCCTGATTTCTTTTTTTGCTTGTACCCCAACATTGAAATTGCCTCCTCCTGCTTATTAGCAGCTTCTAAGTATGGCAAGATCAAAAGACTGACAAGTTTGCACTTAGAACATAATAGCCTGGTTGGCTAGACCATTGTAGCCTGGTTTGCAAATAATGTTAAGCCATAGTGCAGTTTGTTGCAATCCGATTTGTTGTTGTGTCAGAACCCATCCTCGCAAATAAATCAGAGTTTGTTAACAGCTGCAAACCACAGATAGAAGCCAATAATGTATTGTTGGCTTACAAAGTCTGACTTGTTTAAACCATGGCTTATCATGTTGTCTGAACCCAGATATGTGGCTTATCCCTGTCTTGTTTGTATTGCTGTTTGCCCGGAAACAGAATTGCCCAACAAGAGCAGCCTGAGAATAAAACTGCTCTAAAGACTGGCAAAAAGTTTCTTCATTTGTTTGCAAGATGATTCATGGCTAAGGCAACAAACCATGGCTAATATAAACCATGGCTTAGTGTTAAAGGCAAACAGTCGTCGTGGTGGCAAATCATGAGTTCATTTAACCCATGACTTGCATTGCCATGTGATGCATGTAAGCTTCTAATTTCTGTAAACAACCTCCAGTTGGCCTGTTCGGAGGATGTGAGTGTGATGTGTGAACCTGGACTGCTGGGTTGTTCAGAGGCTAAGCAATCCAACGGTTAACTCATGGTTTGTTATTGGAAGCATCTTGCGATCAGCATGCTTATTTTCCCTTCCCGAGCATGCCACATAATTCTCATAATTAACCTCGCCAGGCACAGTTGTTGTGGTGTCCGAACCAGTGAGGGTGAGTGGCTAGAGTGGTTTACAAGCCACCCTGAAACCCTAGAACAAGTCATGAATTTCAGGGTGGTTTGTAAATCATCCCAGCCAGCCATTTTTGCCAGGTTCAGACATCGCAACTCATAATCGGGGACAGTACATATGCTAATTAGCTACTGCTGACCACCACGCGCAGGAAGGGGAAAATAAGCCACTGTGGCTTATTTACCCTCTATGATTATGTGAACCCAGTCTGTGTCTGATCCATTTGGAGTGCAATGTTGAGATTATGTGTTCATATTAAAATTACATCTTCTAGGTGATAATAGAACTTTGTTGTTGTAGCGGTATCCTTTGGGTAGGTCCATTTTGTACATTTATGATGGGGGTAATATTTCGTAGGGATTTAGTTATTAGTAATTCATTTGTTACATCAGTGTTAATTCAGTACTTACATCAGTGGAATTACTCAGATCTTGAAAGATCTTGCCAAGCTAAGATAGACTGTTGAAAGGCTGCTGATGGCTTTCTAAAGGTTGCTCTACATATCTTGTTTTTTATGCATATGTGTTACGGAACTTGTTTTTTCATCCACTGAAATAATGTTTCATGTGTGTACATATCAAAACAAGCTGGGGGCAATCTTGCAGCTCCCTGCAGCATGTTCTGTGTTTTCTTATTTGTCACCTTATGGTGACAATA
Source organism: Elgaria multicarinata webbii (assembly GCF_023053635.1). Lineage (NCBI taxonomy): Eukaryota > Metazoa > Chordata > Lepidosauria > Squamata > Anguidae > Elgaria > Elgaria multicarinata. The sequence continues at coordinate 189,303,756 of NC_086171.1, forward strand.
TTATGGTTTTAGTGGGCACACAAAGCGAGCCAGTATGCCACAACTGAGGAATATGCCAAATATATTTGACCAAGAAACATTAAAAAGAATATTCACTTCCAGATTTTTTAAATAAAGAAGTATCTTCCTTCCTTCTTAGTTCTATGGATCTATGAGAGTGGGAATCTTTTTCTGACTTAGATACAGCAGAGAGAAAAGCAAGCAAAAGTTTGTGTTTTTGGTAAATTTTCAGTATCAGGTTTCTGACAATGGGAATGAGAGAGCAAAGATAAGGTATGGGAAGTGCACAAGAGAGGGACAGCAAAGAGGCAATAAGCAGGCTATCTGAAACTTCTAAGAGCTTTATCACAAACACACAGTGAAAATACTTTCTGTCCTCATAATGTACCTCAGATAAAGACCACGCTATTCTCTGCTGAAGAATGTATACTCCAGCAGCCACCTACTTCTGTAAGTTCTTAGGCTGTAGTCTCAGTGTAGATTCACATCCCACTTCCTCACCCTTGGGCATTAAGCTTGGTGTATTTGAAACTGTATGTTTCAAAACATGTGCATGATACTGTAAATGTCTTTTTTTTGCCACAGATATTTGGATTGTGAGGCCTTCCTGTATATCTGCAGCTAGAAAGAAACTTGAACTACATGTACAAAATCTGTGTAGTAGCCAAAAGAATGTGGCAAGAACCCCTTATTTAGCACTACTTTATGTTCTTGCATGGCTTGATGAGAGGTGAATTATTTATTTATTTATTTATTTATTACATTTTTATACCGCCCAATAGCCGAAGCTCTCTGGGCGGTTCACAAAAATTAAAACCATAATAAAACAACCAACAGGTTAAAACACAAATACAAAATACAGTATAAAAAGCACAACCAGGATAAAACCACGCAGCAAAATTGATATAAGATTAAAATACAGAGTTAGAACAATTAAATTTAAATTTGTGTTAAAATTAAGTGTTAAAATACTGAGAGAATAAAAAGGTCTTCAGCTGGCAATGAAAAGAGTACAGTGTAGGCGCCAGGCGGACCTCTCTGGGGAGCTCATTCCACAGCGGAGAAAATTAACCTGTCAATTGCTGGCCAGCAACTTTCACCTTTTGAAAGATTTGACTAGTGCTGCTTGCTTATTTTTATTTGTGAATATGTGTGTGTGTGCATTATTTTGTGTGTTGGTTGATAGCAATGGTGTACAATCACTTAACTTGAGACATGTGAATTGCCTCTTTCAGCAATAAACCCAAAGAGCGATCTTTCTGTCCTTAAAACATTGGCTTGTATTGATACTCTAAGCAGTTATTTAAATGTTTAGAAATACTTTGCTGGGAAAAAAAGCCCTGTAATTGATTGTCAGCCTTTTTGCAGAGAAAACAAATCTGTCTAAAATTTCATGTTCTGCTGAGTTCTGGAGATTGGGAGAGAAAGCACCAGCACAGATACAGGCAACGAGCTCCCTATTACCTATCTGCATAACACTTGTTAAAGGAAAACCTGTTCACCTAGCTAAAATTATATAACCCCCCCCCTTTGAGTTTTGAAGAAGTCACTGTTGCAATCTTCTTTTTAAAAGTTGTGAACCTGTTGGTCTCTGCAGTATTAAGGAACAGCAAATTTTCAAGTCTTGATCAGTTGCTGTTGTTAGGGTCCTGTCTCACTTTCCTAGGTGTAAATCCACTGCTCTCATTTTTAGCATGTTGTTTCCAAGAGGGGATAAGTCAATTCATTTCTGTAATCTGTGCCCTTGAAAACATAATCAACCTTTCACCTCATTAGATAGCAATCTCCTAAAAAAAAAGTTGTTCATGGTGCCTTATTGAAGTGGGAGCATGTTTCTGTCATCATGACATTGAATGCTTGTTAAGGGTACAGAGCTGTTAAAAAATATTTCTCAGGTTTGCTCTGTTGCGCAGATTCAAGCTACTAGATGACTAAATATAGATCAGTTCCTGCCTCAAGGAAAAGAGACTGTACTTGCAGCCTCACTCAAAGCTTCTCACTTAGGTATATCACATGTCTTTCTAGATCACACCTGATCTCCCCTTCAGAGAAGTGCTTCTGTACTTTGATTGCTTTAGCTTAAAAAAATGTTTTTTCTTGTGTATTGTAGAGTTAGAGTGCTAGTCTTCAGCCTTCTCAGAAGTAGGATCCAACTTTAAGCATGCATTCTTAATATTTTACTATACATTTGTATGGTGGTAGTACTACTGTTATGACTTCTGATCAGGCTAATGCCTAGTAGTGGGTATCAATGAACCAGCTGAATACCAGCCTTTTAACTATTTGAGAATAAGCAAGCTCTTATATGAAGAGAATAGCTTTATACCAGATATGGTTATTCCCAGCTGAATATACATTACCTGTATTTCTCTCACTTCATTTATTTTAATGCTTAAATCCAAAAACATCCTCAATTGTGTTGACATTCAGTGCATTTAAAATCAAAGGGCTTTTGCTGTTGACCTTGGTGGGTGATAAGTTTGCATCCTTCCCCTCTTCCTCCTGTGTCATATTCCTCTTCTAAAGTTCTGAATCTTGATGTACAGTATCTTAACTGATTTCCACAGTTGCCTACCAGTGAATGTGGAAGCAGTGCATGCTGACATTGCCCCCAATTCGTCTGTACTCAACAGCTCTACCACTGACTTCTGTGTGTTTGACAAGGTGTATGTGCGTAGGATCCACCTTCAGAACTGCTGCTGGATATGTGGAACTCAGTGAGGCAAAGCTGGGATTTGTTGGTGGAGCCAACAGCATGCCCCTTCACCCCCTCTCCTTGATTGCTCACTGATTGCATGAGGGAAGAGGGCAATGAACAGCAAATCAATGAATGTCTGGGGAACATGGCAAGAGGGTGCTGTTGTACCTGTGTTCTACTTGTGGGTTTCTGGTTGACAGCTGGTTGGCCACTGTGTGAGCAGAGTCCTGGACTAGATGGACCCTTCGTCTGATCCAGCATGGCTCATATCTTCTGAAATTCAATTAGACAACTTATTTATATGTCATAGATGCAACCAGATGTATAAACCCTCTGATGTCAGGACTTGAGGGATAAAAATCACTTGTTGGAAGACACTTGCTTTAAAACATAATGTGAGAAGATTGAAAGAACTGGGCATGCTTAGCCTTGAGAAGAGAAGGCTGAGGGGAGACATGATAGCACTCTTCAAATACTTGAAAGGCTGTCACACAGAGGAGGGCCAGGATCTCTTCTCGATCATCCCAGAGCGCAGGACACAGAATAATGACCTCAAGTTACAGGAAGCCAGATTCTGGCTGGACATCATGAAAAACTTCCTGACTTTTAGAGCAGTATGACAATGGAACCAATTACCTAGGGAAATAGTGGGCTCTCCCACACCAGAGGCCTTGAAGAGGCATCTGGACAACCATTTGTCAGGTATGCTTTAAGGTGGATTCCTGCTTTGAGCAGGGGGCTGGACTCAATGGCCTTATAGGTCCCTTCCAAATCTACTATTCTATGATTCTATAGAGATGTCTTTTACTGCTACCTAACATCACTTTGCTACCTAACATTATTTCTTTTATGTAGATCAGTATGCCCCTTTAAGCTCACTTCTCTCTCTGACCCCTGCAAGTAATTGGCATGGCTTAAATTGGTCTCTTCATTAATGGATCTACATTCCTGGTCAGGGCTTATGTTTCAGTATTTGAACAAGGGCCAAAGCTTGTTGAAACAGCTGTTTGATTTCCTCTGAGGTTGCAGTTCCTTGTTCTAGAAAGATGCTATTCAGAAGTGTGCAAACCTGCATTGACGTTGGGGTTCATTTGTCTAGTAAATGTGGCTTGCATAATTTCAGTGATATTTTTTCCTTGTATAGTTCCAGAGATTTATTCATTTTTATGTGACAGCTAAAGAAATAAGTGAGTATTGCTTGTATCTTTGGAGTAAGTGTTTTATTCCTTGCATGTCTAGTAATAGTTTTACAAGTAGAATGTGACAGTGCAAAAGTACAGAATATCTTATTGCAACTCACTGTAAATATTGATGTGGAGCAAAACATTTTCACTGTTAAGATTCCCCTGCCTTAAAAAATACATTCTTTTGTACAATTAATCGATATTAAAAAGGGCAGTTTTGAAGTTATAATTAACTCCCCCCCAGGAGAGTAGCCATAGGAAGCTCATATATTAATCATTTATTATACATATGTGTTCTATTTAGTGCTAATGGGGATCAATTAAAATCAAAAGTACGTATAATGCAAACATGATAAATCAGATCTCAAATGTTTTAGACAATGGGAAAATTTTCTATGGCTTATAAGGTTGGGAATTTGCACTAGATCTACATAAAAATAGATGCAGCATTGATTGGTAGTAAAATAGTATACTTTCTTTCTCTGTCCCCTTTGTATGTGATATTAATACAAATAACAGGGCTTCTGAGAACTTGCAAAACCTGCCACCTTGACAGAGCTGCAGTCCTGCAGTTAGATGGTTTAAATCCCTAAAGGTCTATGTGTTTTAAGCAGACAGGCTAGGATCAGGACTGCAGCCTGGGACAGTAATTGAGAGCCAGTGTAGTGACAGGAGATCCAGGATCAAATCCCCATTCAGTCATGAAGCTCTCTGGTAGATCTCAAGCCCATCACTATTTTTTAGCTTCATATAGAAGATGATGGGTAGTTAGGAGAACTATTTTGCTCCCTGTATGAAAGGCAGGATGTAAATGTAATACATTAAAAACAATTGCAATAAATAAATATCATTATAATGTTTGTTGGTCAGATATGGCCTTGTAGCGCATTGCTAGGGCATGGTGGATCTGTAGCTCAGGAGTGCCAGTTAGGGAAGGCAGGAGAGTATATCAGCTTGCTTGCGATTCTTTTGGAACATACTAATCCAGGGATCGCTGACCTTTTGGTGCTGATGGACACCAAATTGTGAGTGTCATGGCTGAAGTCATAAAATAGCTGCCATGGGGCCCATGCCCATTCACAAAATCACTACTATGGGGCCCATGCCCATTCACAAAACAGCTGCTATAGGAAGCATGACCAGTTAACAAAATGCACATTTTACAGAAGGCCAGCTGGTGGTGCTTAAAGACAAGTAACTTGCCAGGAACGTGAGTACAAGCCAGAGGTGGATTCAGAGTACCAATACACAACTACTCCTTTGAACCCACAGTTTTTGGCTGAATGGATACCCAGGTCACAAAAAGCAAGCTTCCCTCAAACTTTGTTTATTTCTGCCAGCCAACTCCCACCCACCCCATGTCTCATGTCTCTCCCTTTTGGTTCCCTGTAATGTTCCACTGTTTTATGCCATTTATCTGTTTTAGACTTCATGTGATAAGGCTGGTAAGTAGTTGATTCTGTTGGGAGGGGGAGTGAGTGAATAGAATGTTGGAGTGCATGCTGATTGGCTGTTGGATTTGAGTGTGTGAAGGGGAATGACAGTTGAAGTTAGTAGTTGGGAAGAGTTGGGGTTAGTCTGCTGTAAAGGATAGATTAGTTTAGGGCCTGAGGTTTATTGTTTTGGGAATAAGAGGGAGCAGGAGGAGCTAGATTAGGAATTTAGAGGGTAGAATAGGTGAGGATACAAGACATCTTTATTGTTACAACTAAGTACTGAAACAAATGAAACTACAAGCTTGAAAAAATGTGTGAATTTCTTGGTAAATAAAAGTTGTTTTGTTTCACACTGGATTGGATTTTTTAAGTACCTGAGGTAAGGTACTGATTTATATGGTGGCAGCGGTAAAGTAGAAGGTGAATAAAAGCTGCACAAAGTGCCAAGCTAGTTGGTGTGGGACCAAAAAGGGGTCAGAGAATCACATAACCAGTGGGAGAGTAAAATGTGATGCTCAGAGGTGGTTACAGAAAGGCAAAATAATCCAGAGTGGTCAGCTGTATTCAGACTGTGTTCATGGTTGAGGTCCTTTAAAGAAAAAGGTAAAAAGGAGTCTCAAGGTGAGCGGGTCATAACATTCCCCACCCCTGTTCTCCAGCTGTGCCCTCAAACCATCCATGGAGCTCCTGTGCCGACCCTAAGTCTTCTGTTTGACCCCACTGCTTTAAAGGTCCCTCCACCTGCCCTGCAGCTTCTGTGTTCCCTCCCCACAACCATACCAAGTATCATTGTTGCCTCTCTCTTTAATTGTTTTTAACCCCAGATGGCTGCAGAGAAAAGCAAGGCATTCCAGCCACCTGCCATCTTTATTTCCTAAGAATGTTTGTTAGCCCAAATGATTATCAATCAGTTGGAGCAAAGGGTCTTGCGGGCACAAAGAGAGGTGTTCCCAGGCACAGTGGCCAACATAGGGGTTGCATTGGACTCCACCATATACCTGATTTCTGTGTGTATAGTAAAGTAATGTTCTTAATATACACTGCTTTGGGGAAATTTCAATTTTTAATACATTCAGGAATCAATCTGTGTATCTCTCCGACACCTTTTTTTTAAAAGCAATGATGCCCCTTTGAGTAATTGAGTGGAATAGCCAGAGTAAAACTTACTGGTGTTGGGCTTCAGCTCAAAGTCTTTAAGCACTTGTCCCTTATTTGAATGTTTCTGAACAATTTGGCAATGTGATTAATAATGACAGTACACTGCACATTTTGAACTATGCATGGCTCATTCAGTAATAAACCCATTAGACGGGTATAGTGGAAAAACTGGGATGGGCATGTACCAGTTTTTACATGCCTAGAAAAATCCCTTTACAAGACAGACAGGTACGTTCTCCATTTTATAAATAGTTGAAATTTTAAAGCATGAACAGCCTGGACATCTCCATGTGTTGCTGTGATTTGTTGAACATGATCAGTTGACACAAGATGGGAGACTGAATGTTTCTGCTGAAAGCGTTGAACCTTCACTGTAGATGACTCCATGATTAAATTGGATATTAATTCTTGTGATTTATATAATATTTCCTAAGTGTTCAAAATAATTTACATACATTTGGTTAGTTGCACTCAGGAACCATTGAAATAGCTTATGACTAACTTGATACACTGTTTTTGATTATTTTATTTACTTATTTATTTATTTATTTATTTATTACATTTTTATACCGCCCAATAGCTGAAGCTCTCTGGGCGGTTCACAATATTTACAATACTTATATATTTATATACCGCTCCCCATTCAGAATTTTGGAACGGTGGACAAAATAAAATAGAATAAAAACACATTAAAGGCACATTTTAAAAGAAACAAGGTGCTAAAGGAAGGCTTCCTGGAACCATAATGTTTTCAGGAGACGCCGGAAGGAATACAAAGTTGGCGTCTGTCTGACCCCAGAGGCAGGGAATTCCATTGGAGGAGGCCCACCACACTGAAGGCTCTTCCCCTGGTGGACTCCAATCGCACAATAGGTTTATGTGGAACCACCAGGAGCATGTCCTCAGATGACTTCATTGACCAGGCAGGTTGATAGGAGAGAAGACGCTCTCTCAGGTATCCTGGCCCCAAGTTGTTTAGGGCTTTGTACACTAGTACCAAGAACCTTAAACCTGGCCCGGTAGCAAATGGGGTCTGAGTGCAACTTACTTGGAGTGAGTCCAGTCCAATATCTATAACAACCCATTAAGATAGGTCTGTTCCTACCATCACAGAATGGTGGCAGCTGTGGTCTCTCCCCAAGTCTCCATCAATTCTGGGACCTGTATCAGGCAGGCTCTGGTTTGTGTTATCATGGGACATCCTGTAGGATGTCCTCCAGAAAGCCGTCTGGCACCTGCTGGACATCGGTGAATTAATCCTGGGAGGTCATGGAAAATATTTGTGTGTGGAGGACAAGGCAATGGCAAGTGGTCCTTGAGCACTTCTCTCTATTATGAGTCTTAGGAGTAGGGTGGTGGGCACCCTATCCTCATCTCATGTAATAGTCACTTCGAGTTTAAGTTTCAGGTTCTCCTTACACTGGTGTTCTAGAATTAAGACTTGGAGAATAACTATATTGAACTATTTGCAATAGTAATTAGATCTTGTAGTTAGTTCAAATAGTGAGCATCACATAAAAAATACCCTTACACCAACCATTTGGAATTACTTGCTTTGTTTTAGGTGAGACAAACCTGTTTGAAGATTTTCTTGTCTTTACTGTATGCTGATTATCAATGAACACTTTTAGTTGGTTCTTACAATGCTCTAATGTGTAGAGCAATATAAGACAGTTGCTCTATTTTTTACAGAGGTATTCTTGGATGAGTACTACTAGATTTATCAAGGAAGCATGTGGCGCTCCAGTTATCTTTAATACTGATGGTTCTCTCTGGACTTCAGAACCAAGACACGTCTTAATATCTGCATACATACAAATCTGGAGCTGATTGACTGCAGTTGCTCTGTGGAATTAACTTCCTCTGTCAATACATCTAAATGCTACAGAACTGCTTTTATCTTGCAAACCTTGCAAATCAATTTCAGAGACAGCATGAATATGCAACCTCATGCATGCTACCTTTTTTTTAATATACTGCAGACACTATCCTGTGCATGTTTAGATGGACAAGTATCCTACAACTCCCAGCATTGCCCAGCCAACCAGGATAGTGCCTTGAATGTGTTTATTCTTACCATAAAGGCAGATTCTCTGTTGCAACATCCTAATCTGCTTTGGGCTGTGTTTTGTGGAGTCTCAACCAAGGCTTCAATGCTTAATCAATTAAGCTAACAAATGAATTGATTAAAAAAAATCTTTTGTCAACAAAGCAGATGCTCTGGGTAATGAAGCAGCCGATTACTTTTTTTAATATAAATATTTTTAAATACACCCTGCAGATGGCAAATGCCATCTTAAGAGGTATTTCCACTTGTTTCTCACACAAGAGGAGTTGTCTTTTCCAAGTTGATGCCTATTATGACATAAGCATGCATCATCTAAAATAATAATATAATGAGGCCAGGAAATACACATCTTGCTTCAGAACTATTACTTTTACTAAAGTTCATATGATTAATCAACTACCAGTACAATCCTGTGCATGTTTATTCAGAAATCTAATCAGGTGATAGTCTAGAGTTAATCAGTATTGCATAAGGTTGCCAGTTCTGTGCCCTTAAGAGCCTAATTGCCCCTTTAAATGACTAGAGGGAGTGGAAGAGAATGCAGCCACTGCACCCCAATGCCCTCACAACCGACTGCCTTCTGCTGCTGTAAGGCCAAACCAGGGTCCAGCTTCTGACTGTACAGCAGGCAAGAGAAAGATGTAGGCAAAGGACCAGTGGATAACCTACACTAAGGGTGTACAGTGTACAGGCCACATGTGCACTCACCCCAAACCTTTTCATGGCTCTCACTGCTAAAGTGCCGCTGACTTTTGGCAGTGGCAAAACCCCGCATTTTCATTTTAAAACAAGGAGTATGGTGATTGCACCTTGTTTTAATGGAAATTCTTACTCCTTCTAAAGTTACTGGTATTGTGATTGCTTTAAAGCAGCAATCCAGAGTGGGGGTGGTTACAGCCTGCAGTGATTTCTGCGGCATGGGAAATTGCCCTGAGACTCTGAAGTTGTGCACCTTACATCCTTTTCCTTTGCCTTGGTACTTTTAGAACAGCCTTGTAAATAACCCCATAAAAGTTACTAGTTTGTATTGAATTCCTGGTCGCCTATGCCTACCAGGTAAACTGTTCAACTCATAGCTTGTTTTAAAGGAGGAGGGTGAATTTCCAGTCAAGGACCTGGCAGCCCTAGCGAAAAGCATTCTAAGAACTTGGCAAACTTTATATAGCATCTTTCTCAGTCTGTGCTGGAGGAGGTAATGTATCACTCAATTCATCCTTAGTACCGCTTATTCTCTTAAAATGGAAAAAAGGGATTTTGTAGTGATAATTCTTTGATCTATATATTTTTAAATAACTGATACATCTTTTTTCAAGACTTTATTCAATAATTCACATCTCTCTGTGTTATATGCATTCCCAAGAAAGATAAGAAACCAAATCATTTACTTAACTATAAAATACATTTAGGTATCTCTTTGTGCTCATATTCTTAAGCCTCAAGGGAATTTACCATAAGTTTGGAGCTCTCAAACATCAGATGACTACATTCTCAGTGCTGGGGAATTAGACTGTCTTCTTCTCTTGAGGGTGAAGAATAGCAGTTCTGTACCTGCAGGAACTGCTATTCTATTTATTGCAATGGTCCTTGCCAGTTTATGGGAGTTTTCGTGATAGACATATTTGTGACCTACAGGATATGTGTTAAGAGCCAGCCCTCTCAGCCTGCCTATTTTCTGAGCATCAGCTATCGGCTCCTTGCTGTAAACAGAAAAGTTCAAAAGTTATGATACATTTGTCCACCCAGTCACTTCTGATAATACTCTGCTTAAAAAATTGTATTGGTAAGAAAGAAAACAAAGTAGTGGAAGTATATCAGAAAGTCCTTAGTTCATATGCCATCTCAGCCATGAACTTAGTAGGGCCCATACTTCAGGGTAGAAACAAGTATGTGTGTAGCAGAGTCCCAACAGCCCTTTTGTTGAAGGAAAAGCTGCTTGAAGCGGGGGCAGTTTGGCGTTGATGAGAGATGGGGGTGCCTAACACACACCCTGCTTTCTATTTTCCTATTGTATTCCCTAAGCTATGCTTTCTTCCATGGGATTCTAGGCATGTTTACTGTAAAAGCATGGATTTCGCATGCTTTTTTGAGAAGGAATAGCTTGGAGGTTGGGGTCCTATAGGGAAGAAAGGATTAATTCTTGACTCTGCTTTTCCTTAAAAGACGACAATGTTGGCATTTCATAACATGGATTTGTGGGGTTAAACGCTATGTGGAATTTAGCAAGCAGGTAGCTCTGATAAGGATCTAAAGCAGATTTAAAAAGCAAAAATCCTAATATTCACACCGCACCCCACAACTGATCTTTAGATTCCTTCTCACATATAAAGACTCACGTTGGCAATGGTCCTATTATCTACTGATTTCACGCAAGGTTGCATTTTTAGTGGGTTGCATTATTGTCTGTGGTCTGCTAAATATGTGTGTTTTCCCCCTTCTCCCTGTGAACACAGTAATAGCAACATGATATTTGCAGGATAGAGTAGGGCCAACTGTGTCCCATGAGAGCTACATTCCATAATTAAAGGCTCCTGGGAGTGAGAAGTATTATCTGCAGTAGAAGCTGCCCGCTGCATCTCTGCATGAGAAATTGCTCTGGCCTTTCAATCTGCTTCTTCTGGATGGAGGATAATTTTGTTGCAAATCTGTGACAGGGGCGACTGGATTCTTGAATCACTCCTGAAGCACTGCTGAAATTGAATCCAACCCCCCCACCCCGGAAAAGGCTGGCTGTTGAGTGTCTGAGTCACTGCTTTAGCTTTGCTTCTCTCCACTCAGGTGTCATGTTTTGACAATTTGTACAGAAGATCCACCACATAGGGGGTGGGCTTTTTTAGAAGGTAGGTAGAAATGTAGGTAGTTTTAGCCAAAAGTTAATTTTATCAGTTGTGCTATGTAAAAATAGCAATTGAAGCCAAATTGTGTAGTATTGGCTCAGTAATTGCTTCTTTATCCCACAGTGCTAGGTGTTAACTGATACCAGCAACACCGATCAGTGACTCAATCAGTTTGCAGTCATGATTTATAAACTGACTCTATGTTGCAGACCTCATGGCCATAAGATCTGGTCTATTTTTTAAACTTCTCCTTTACTGTTTCTTCTGCCATCTCCTGCCTTTTCTACCACCTGGCCTGATTAAGAATTCTGGAATGGAAAAGCTTGCACAGAGTGTTGTAGCATTTTGGTTGGTACTAATGAAGGTATTACGTAAGTTTGGATTTGGGATTTTCCCCTCTGGATTCTGGACATTTTGGTGTGTAAGTGAAATGATTTATTTATTTATTTTATTACATTTATATACCGCCCCACAGCCAAAGCTCTCTATGCTTCAGTTTCAGTTGAATGCTTTCAGTTTCATTTCTTAAAACAATGTTCTTCATCTATCAGAGGAAAATGCTGGAGGTAGTGTAGGACAGTCGTGAGTCGAGCTTGAGTTGAACAAGTTTAAAAAATTACACCCATATGGAGGATCATAGTCAATATTGTTAAATCATAGGGTGTTGAAAGGATTACTGAAATAATGTGATGTGCTTTGAACAATCAAATGTGCTAAATAAATGCTTTGTCCTGTCAATCTTTCCTCTTCTTTTTCTGTCCACACGTTTCCATCTCTCTTAAAATTCAGTGGATTCCAAAAATCCCAAAGCTTTTTTCACAGAGTAAGGAAGATTCGTCTTCCTTCTGCTCTCCTGTGGAAAATAAAAATCTTAAAAAGCAAAGGAGAAAATGTTGCTTTGCATTCAGAAAAGATTTTTTGTTGAATTTAGTTGAGATTAACACATTATCCTTATTTAGAAAACTCATTTACTATGGCTTTGTTTCATGTCAGAGTATTTTTCTTTCTGCACTTGCCTCACTGCTTGATCTTGGCCCTAGAAATAACTACCAAGAAGCCCATTAAGGTTTCACTTTCTAATGCCTCTGAAATGATTAAGTAGCTTGTTGAAATTGCTCTTAGTAATGGTGCGATCTGCATCACAATCCACCTTGCTGCAAACTGTTGCTGATGAGCAAAATGCTTCCTTACAGTCTTCCTTTAAGACCTCTGGGACAAAACATCACGAGAGAACTTGTCTGTTGGCAAGGTTAAAATGACTGCATGCATTCTGGTGTGTACTGAAACCAAATCAGCCAGCGTGCATCTAAATCAGGAGGCAGCACTTGGCAGGATTTGGCTCTTCAGGATGATGTTTAGAATCTGTGTTGGGGGAGAAAGGAATGGCTTGTGCTTGTTGGACAAATGTGAACACTGCACCAGCTGCCAAAGCTGCATTTTTACAAGTGCTGGTTTGTGGCCTTGCCAAGCCAGCCAACTGAGGATGAGTTACATTCACAGATGAATGTTCATTACTCAGAGGCTACAACATCAAGTGATTATTTACCTGTGTGGAATGGCTGGCCCAGTTCAAATTAGGGATGCATGGATTTTGTCAAATCTGTTTCATGGATTGTCAGGTGCCTTTTTTCCATCATTGCTGGATTTGAATTTTTCCCAATTTCCCACATTTGCACAAATTTGCATTCATGCATATTTGCACTTGCAAAAATGCACAAATTCCCCTCCCAAAATGTGCAAATCCTCCCAAATTTTCATGCTTTAGCCTGAAAATTATCTAAATTTGATTAAAATTCTGGAAAGCTTTTTTTAAAAAATAAATAAATAATAGTCCACAAGTCCACAGAATTTTTGCGACTCGGGAAATGCCTGTCAGCTGCAAAATCCGCTGGTCCGAACTCATTTGATTCCATTGTGAATTTCTTTGACATCTCTAGTTCTAATACCACAGAGAAAACTGCTACCACCTGTAATGAAAAGAATTCACTTGTTTGGCTGAGAGTAGTCAAATAATAGGAGATTTTGAAGTGAGAGACTGAGTGACTGTCAGTGGCCATGCTTATTCCCAAGTAGGACTGCATGTATTAATTAGTTTTAATCAGAATGTCAATTAAAACTTTACCACACAGTCCTGTGCATGTTTTCTTCATAGCATGTTCCACTTTCAGTGGGGTTTACTCCCAGGCAAGTATGTATAGGATTGCACCCATTGATTAACTGGTGTGGATTAATTTAGATCAATTGTGCTGGCAGTTAAGGGCACACTTTTTAAAAAGTTATTTTCATCCTGCTGTATCCCTGCAATGGGGCATCTCTGTAATAGGTTATAATGTTCCTTTCTTCCAACAATAACTTTTGTTAGATTTCCTTCACTATTAAAAAAGGTGTCTATGTTGTTTTTCATAAAATGCATATATATTGCAATTGATTGGGGGTGTATTAGTTAAGAGCCCCTTTAGCAACAAATGGGGCATATTCAAGCTCTTTGTTTGGGACTTCAAGTGTGCAATAGCAGATGCAGGAACTGTTTGTAAAAGAAGCAGGTAGCTTCACCCTCCAAGCGCACCTGTATGTACACCACAAAACGAGTTATATATTTTTCGCAGCCTGCACTGGAACGGCAACTACTTCCTTAAGCTGAATAGATGGGTAGAAGACCAGTGGAAGGTATAGGCTGTGTTGAACAACTAGAGCCATTTTTTTGAAATTAACAGCAGTCGTAATGGCCCATGGTTCATTCAGACAATGAAGGTGAAAAATGATTATATTATGCTAGTCCTAACACTGGTCTCTGTTAAAACTCTTGCACAGCTGTATTTTGAATTAGCGGAAGTTTCTGAACTATCTTCAAAGACATGTTCAACACATTACAGTAATTAAAATGGGAGTTTACCAGAGCATGGATCAGTACACCAAACTGATCCAACTCCAGGTAGGATCTTAGTTGGAATTCCAGCCAAAGAGGGTAAAAGCTGCTCTGTACCTTTGAGCTTCTAATCACAGTGATCAGTCCAGGAGCATTCATAAGCTACATACCTAGTCTTTCAGGGTGTAAACCCCTCCAGAAAAGGTTCATCTTGTCTGATGAACTACTTACCAGTGCTTCCCTCCTCTTGTCAGCATGGGGATATGATGGAACTTTGTGGAACCCCAAAGAGAGGATTCTATGAACAGAAGTCTCCCAGAGCCACCTTCTGAAAACAGCTATCCAAAGTAGAATGGAACCACTGTAAAGCAGTCCCATGGCCAATGATACTGAAAGCCATTGAGAGGTCAAAGACAATTAAGAGAGTTGCACTTCCCTTATCTCTCTCCTTCAGAGGTCATCTCACAAAGTGATCAAGGTTGTTACAGTGCCTTGATCACTTTGTGGGATGACCATAACCAGTCCTAAGCTATATGATTGAAATGGACTCCTATGTCCTGTTTTGAAATCTCTCTGTGTGTGTGTATGTTAAAACTGTGAATCTTAGTTATCGGAAACAAGTTAGGGAAGTAAAATCTCTTGTTGATGGCCTTACTGGAAGCTTGAGCTATAAAGCCATTGAGGGAATAATATGAAGCTACATTATAATGAATAAGACAACTCATCCATAGCTTATTACTCTGACTGGCAATGGTTTTCCAGGACTTTCGAGAGGAATCTCTCCTATCCTTTCTTCCTTGAGATCCTTTCATCTGGAGATGCCAGGGAGTAGACCTGTGTCCTTCTGCATGCAAAACATGGTACTGGCAAGTGCAGCAAACTAGACACCAATATAGAATATAGTAGAGTTGGAAGGAGCCTATAAGGCCATCAAGGCCAACCCCCTGCTCAGTACAGGAATCCATCTTAAAGCAAACAGTAAGGAAGTTTTTCCTGATGTTCAGCCAGAATCTGGCTTCCTGTAACTTGAGTCCATTATTCCATGCCTTGCACTCTGGCCCTCCTCTGTGTGCCAACCTTTCAAGTACTTGAAGAGTGCTATCATGTCTCCCCTCAGTCTTTTCTTCTCAAGGCTAAACATGCCCAGTTGTCTTAGTCTCTCCTCATTGGGCTTTGTTTCCAGACCCTTGATCATCCTCATTGCCCTCCTCTGAACCCCCTCCAGCTTGTTTGCATCCTTTTTGAAGTGTGGTACCCAGAACTGGATGCAGTACTCAGGATGAGGCCTAACTCAAGATGACAGTACTGTTCAGGTTGGAGGGAGTTTGCTTCATTCAGCTGAAAATGTCTTCTCTTTTAATGCTTCAAACAAAGCAAAGACTTGGCAACATATTGCTGTGCTGAACAATGTCTGTTTATTGGGAAGGAAAGGGCCATTTCACACAATGCATTTTAAACACACAATAATGGCATTTGTGAATGGAACAAACATGATTTCAAAAATGGTTTATACGGATAAGCATATCCAGGAACTGTAGACCCCTGTTTGAGTGTAGAGCTGGTTTTGTCTCTACATAATTTGTGGAATGGCTATGTTAAGATAGGAAAATTGGCTATCTGTATGACACTTGCAGCATCTCAACCTCTGGATAGCATAAAATGCTTTCAATTGCCAATCACAATAATTCTGGAGAAGAGAAGCATTATGTATATAGAACCACTTGGCATTTTGTTTGTCACTTTGTTATGTGATAACTCTGAACATTGAAATACTAGAATAAAACTTGGTACATGCATTTAGAACTTCTACATTTCAAGTTCCGTTACTAACTCAGCCCCCACACCTTCTGTCTTGAAGGTGAAGATATTCGGATTAAAGTTGGTGTGCAAGTTCTGAACATTATTCTGTGTTTCAGGTTTGAATCCCCACCCTTGATTTAAAGGGAAAGATGCAAAAATTCTGCAATAACAGATACTGTAATGAAATTTGGTATCTAATTTGATGCTATAATTTTTTGTTCGATGTTTGTGCATCAGCTTCACCCTTACACCCATTGTTAAAGCAGAAGGAAAGATGTGAAATGGATGCTAACGTGATATCTGAAGTGAGTCCTCTGTCAAACACTGTAACAGTGAAACTGTTTACAAAACGAACGTGTTAAATCAGTATTTTGTTTCCTCTTTCTCCATCTTCCCACTATACAACTGTTTCAGGCAGTGATGCAACTCGCAAGATTATATTCCTTTTCTTAGCAGATCGCTAAATAATTGCGCCATAATGTTGGGTAGCTCTTGCTAAAGATGTTGTGCACTCCTTGCTAAAGATATTGAGCAGTAATCTCAGAAACTGAATCTCTTTTTTCGAACATACTTGGGTACTTGTTTCCCAGTCAAAAAGTGTTCTAATGACCCCTGTTAACTTGGAGTATTTCTCCTCCCACCTTTCTGTAAGCCGGAAAATAGGCCGTTTCTACCTCAACTGGCTCAAGTTAAACAGACAGGCTTAAGTCTCCTAGTGCAATCAGTAGTGTGGAGGCTTTCCCATGTAGAGATTTCCACAGACATCAACCAACCATTCCACTAGGGTGCAGCAGCTCATGTTATAAAACATTCAGTTATGTGCTTTTCTTCAGCGATACTTTTTCAGAAACAGAGTTCTCTTCAGCTTCGGCCAAGCCTATCCTGTTTCCAAAAGCATAGTTCCTTTGTTGATAACTATCAGCATTGAGGCTACAAACCATATCTAACAATGTGTCCTTGTAACTGTTCTGAGAATAGAATGTGAAACTTCTAATGTGGTTGTTCACTAGCTACTTAACCAAGCTGAGTTGGTGGTTGCTAACAGGCAAAGTAGCCTGAAGAACCTGCTATTAAAATTGACCTGCAACACACAGTTATGTGATACTGGGTGAATGGATGCATTGAATTTGAACTTACCTGTAACTAGTGAGATGCCAGAAAACTGATACAGATGTGCTGGGGCCCGGAGCAAGTTGGTTTATGCCTTCTCTCTGTCCCTTGGAATCTTTCTGTTGCCTTTTCTGCCATCTTAACTGAAGTGCTTCCCCTTCACTTTCAGTCCTCTTGAGCTGAAGTTGAACCCTTTGACCGTGTTGGAAAAAGAATACTTAGCTATTTTTGTTTATTTGGTTAATTTCTATCCTGCCTTTCCACCAAAAAACAAAAAGATGCTCAAAGCAATTTACAATAAGGTCCAGATGAACAACAAAATATTAATTAAAATATCACATAAAACAAATAAAGTAAAAGCACAATTGAAAATGCAGTAAAAAATAAACAGATCCAACCAATTAAAAAAAACCCTTCTACAACATGCCAAAGCTCTGCATGAATAAAATGTCTTTGCCTACCTGCAACCTAGCCTCCCTAAGTTAAGGGAGCATTATAAATCTGGGAACAGCCATCAAGAAGGCTGTCTTTGCCCCCACAGCATGTGTTATGTTGGTGAGATGAGTGAGCACTGAATCAGTGTTGGCTTAATGAGTTACTTGGATAATATTAAATAATCTAAATATAAGCATTAAAAAATCTCTAAGCTGAACATTTAAATATTTCTTGTGTTTCCTGATACCAATATGATCCAGTAGCAGTAACAAAGCTTAAAGCCATTTATGCTGCACTCCCAGGAAGTGAAAATACTTGTCTTGTTTGATGACTGGCATTAATTTTGTGTGACTGAAGTAGGATTGCAATAGGACAGGATGAGGCAATCTCTACAACTTCCATAAGCCCATCCAGCATGGTCAATGGTTGGGGTGATGGGAGTTGTAGTCCAAGTCTTCTGCAGTGCACCAGGCTGCCTACCCCTGCACTAGGAACTCCATGCTTGTCTTGTTTTTTATGGTTTGGTAATATGGAAAAGCCAGTCTGGATTAGGGCATTGGTGGGGAACCTTTTTCCTCTGAAAGGCCAATGAGCTGTGGGAAAACTGAATCGGGCTGCAGTTGTCAGTGTGTAGAGGAGGATATAATCCCCTGAATATTCTGTCTTCTCAGGAGTTCAGGATAAGCACGTGATAAATAAACATTAGATTTTTTTAAAAAAAATGCTGTTTGGAACCTGACTGTGTTTCAGAGGGGGATGTTGATACTCCAGTAACAATCCAGGCTGCCTTTGCAGTTTTTGAGATTAATCACAGTGATTCTCTGGCCAGTTCCTTGTAGTAACAGTGGAAAGTAAGTGACTGAGAAGAATAAGTAAAACCTTGCACGCCCCACAAGGTGGGAAAGTCATGGGGGAATATATATGAGAAATACCCTGGCAGAAATGGAGCATACACATTGTGTATATGAAGAACTGATACAAATTTGATGTTAATATATCTTATGCTCATGTTTATGCTTTTTGTGTTTTTCAACTTTGTATATTTGTTTTAATGATTACTGTTTTAACTTTTGTAAACTGCCCAGAGAGCTTCGGCTATGGGGTGGTATAAAAATGCAATAAATAACTGCAATAAATAAATATATGCTTCGTCCTTTTTCTTCTGCTGCCCCTTACGCCTGGAACGCTCTTCCAGAACACTTGAGAACTACAAACTCAATCACTGCTTTTAAAACTCAGCTAAAAACTTTCCTTTTCCCTATAGCCTTCAAATATTGAGTTTGTTCTGACTCTATACTGTTAGCTTCACTGTACCCGGTGCCTGTTTACACTTCCCTGTGCCTGTTTGCATTCTCCTTCCCTCTTTATTGTTTACTACAACTTATTAGATTGTAAGCCTGTGCGGCAGGGTCTTGCTATTTACTGTGTTATCTGTACAGCACCATGTACATTGATGGTGCTATATAAATAAATAAATAATAATAATAATAATAATAGTGTAGTAGTTGGAATGTTAGACACATCTAGGGAGACTTGGCTTCAAATCTCCATCTGTCAGGTATGCTTTAAGGTGGATTCCTTCATTGAGCAGCTCATTTCACTAACTACCTTTGCCAGGCATGGGTTGTTGTGACATCTGAACCTGGTGAGGGTGGGTGGCTGGGGTGGTTAACAAACCACCTAACAACCATATAACAGAGTGTGCAAACCCAGTGAGTTACTCCCATGTTATAGTTGAAGAGCTCTGGTTGAGTGAGTCTGCTATCATGAATAAACTATGGAATTGTACATTGCATCCACTCCTCATGCATACTCTAGCCACTCTATCTCCTGTTTAGTGCAGCCTTGAAGGGGGATTCCCTCTATATTCAGCATCAAAATGCATGCTACTAGCCTCTGAACACATTAGCCTCTTGTGGGTTTATTTACCAGTGCGTTATCATGATGTCTGAATCATGGAGGCTGACTAGTAATAGTTTTCCAATTTAGTCCTTACAGCAAACCAAACTGTCATCTGTTGCAGATTAGCACTTAACAGGAAATGGAGAGGTAGGCCATGTGGCAGAGAAAAGGAGGGAGTGTGTGAATAGTCTGTGGTTCATTCTCAGTTGTTTGGAGAATCATCTGAATTCAGAGTTTGCAGAATTCAGGGTTGCCATATTGAAGTCTATTATCCAAAATAAATGTTTATGTAAAACATTTATGTTCCATATGAACAGCTTGATGGAGCATATTCAACACATAACTTCTTCCCTGAATGTGCTGATTACCAGTATCTGCTCTTTTGTGATGGACGACGTGAGAGCATGCAGGCTGTTAATACAATTTGACACAGCTCCCTAAGCTATTCTTGTCTGGTTGAGATTACTCAGTGTCACAGCCATTGTCTCTGTTGTGTTCTTTGTAGGAACCTGGAGATAATATCTGGGAGAAGTAATATTATTACCCGTTTCTTTTACATTTATGTATTTGTTTTAAGTACCTCCCACATCAGCATTTCTGGGGCATTTCTCTCCTTTATGTCATCTGCATGGCAGAGCAGGAACACCAGTGACTTTGGGATCTATGGACTATTCATTGGGGAGAGCAAAGCTAAAAATTGTTAGTGTAGTCTTTTAGGACTGCCCAGCTGCTAATTTATGGTTCTATGTAATCATAGGCATTTGTTTTTATGTATGTGTGGTGGGGGGCAGGATCATAATGCTGGAAAAGGTGTCATTGGCCCAAGCCTGTCTAATGCCAGTATACTTTTATGAACTCTGAATGCTTCTGGCAGATACTGACACAGACCAGTGTCCAATGTGACATGAGCACTAATGTAAATTACATTGTGCTAGTGTAAGGACCTCTAGCACAATACCAGTAGCTTTAGATGACACAATGGGTTTTTCAGGGAATCATGTCACACCAGCTAACACTAGAGGGTCCCTTACACTAACTTAATGTAATTTATGTTAGCGCTCATTTCACATTGGGCACTACCGACAGAATCTCCCACAGAGAACAAGGTTCCATATTTTTTTTTCTGGACCCCCTGTTCTGTTGTTTAAACTATACTTCAGGTTAAAAAATATTTATGGAGTGCTACCTACATTTATAGAGAGATACTTACTTCCATTCTGCTCTCATTTTCCCCAGACTTATTCTTGAAGTGCATTTTTCTGCTGCTATTGCATACTTCCTTGTATTGTTTTAACTTAGTGCACTTCCTAGCACTTAAACTTTGTAGCTCTTAAGTGAGGACACAACCTTCGTATTATGTTGCAATCTCTGGGACCCCACAATTTCATGAATTTCTTCCCTTCCCTCATCTCTGTGCCCATGCAAATTCCTCCATCTCTCCCCGATTAGTACTGTGTTTTAGGGTTATACCTGAACACTGGCAGAACCATAGTTATCAGTTTATTTAGTGGTTTAGAGATTGAAACTGCAGCTAGGATCTTTAAATCAGAGATGATTTCAAACTATGGTTTAAAAGCTAACTATGGTTATGATAACGGGCCAGTTCAAACATAACACTTAATCGTGGCTAACATGACGGTGCACGGTGCATGGAGGGCGAAGAGTGTGTGAGCATGCAGATTTCTACAGATCACAAAACCTAGTTAAACTATGGAATTCACTGCCACAAGATGTAGTAATAGCTTCCAATTTGCATGGCTTTAGAAGGGGGTTAGACAAGTTTCATAAGTTCATTAGTAAAAATGAAGGTATGCCAGGTGCAAATACAATATTATGCAACCTTGGCAGTTTCGAAGTTGTAATTAATGTTTTACTAGGGATGCACGTGTATATCATTGAAATACATATATGCCTTAGAGTGAAATGGAACTAATAAATAGTGACACCAAAACTTAAAGTGCCCCAACAACCTTAGTGGAAGTGAGTCAAACTGTTGAAATAGATGTGTGGTTGTCAGTATATCATATACAGTTCTTTGAGTTGCAAAAATTAATTAGTGTGTCAACACCTTTGATTTTTCTTAAAATTAAACGATAAGGGAAGTACATGCTGTTGTTTTTAAATGTTTACAAGTATTCAAATAAAATGTCTATATAATATAACATTTAAATCTCATTCAGTGTGATTTAATTTTCCCTACTCATATAATGTGATGTATTTGGGATAAAGAAATAACATGGGATATTTTTATTTTAGCTTTGTTGTTTACTAAATACAAGTACAAACATGTAGAATTAGATCTCTCTAGGGCAGAGGTAGGAAATCTGTTGCCCTCCAGATGGTTTCACCTACTGCTGCCATCAATTGATGGTGCTATATAAATAAATAATAATCATCGACTGTAGCCATGGTAAGTGATGATGGAGGCCAAAACATCTGGAGATGTTGCCTACCTGTGCTCTAAGACATCAGAATATTTTCTTCTGCAAACTAAAAATGTTTCTATACAAATGCTCCTATGCAAATTAACTTAATTTGCATTAGAAAAATTTCAGGGAAAATTTCCAATTCAAAATTTTCCAGTAAAACCATATCACTGGAAGCGGTATGCTTCTGTATACCAGTTGCTGAAGACATCAAGTGATGCTGTTTGACATGTCTTGTGCTTTTCCCACTGGCTTGTGAACTGAATGCTTTACTAGATAGACTCTTGGTCTGATTCAGCATGGCTGCTGTTACGTTCTTATCACTAAGCTGTGGTTTTGCAGTTGGCTTAGCATAGCATCTTGAACCTATATGAAAATCTACACACCATTATTTCTGTTTTCATTTCAACATTTACGAATGCCAGGAAACTGCAGCTTTGTAGCTTTGGATGTTGGCTGCAGTCCTTAGATCAGTGGTTCTCAACCTTTTTTGCTCCATTCCCCCCTTTCACCATTGTTCAGAATATAATTCCCCCCTTCCCGAGATAGTCTAACTCAAAAGGTGCATTCCAAATAATATGCATATAATATTGATTTTTTTCCCCCTATATTAGTACATTCTCAGCTCCCATGCTTTGCGTTGCCCCTTTAAATGGGAAGCTTGAAACTTCTAGGATTGCGAGGGAGTGAGGGAAAAGAGAGCAAAGGCTTGGTTTTTGCAGACAACATGACACTTTTCTGGGACGTTTTTAATAACATGTGTAGGAAGACATAATCTACAGGACATCATACTTTGCTGAATAGTGGTCCCAATTCCCCCCCTGGAACCCTAAAATTCCCCCCTGGGGGGGAATTCCCCCCCTTGTTGAGAACCCATGCCTTAGCAACTTTCGGCCCTCCAGATGTTTTGGCCTACAACTGCTGTCATCCCTCACCATAGGCTATGGTGGCTAGGGCTGATGGGAGTTGTAAGCTAAAACATCTGGAGGGCTGCACGTTGTCCACCCCTGCCTTAGATGCTTCCATTGGTGGGATGTTCCAGCCACTAATTTTCTGTCCAGGAGAGCTGAGGTACATTCTTCCTATTTAAAAGAACCATGGTATTTTAACACAGATTGCCTTGAGAGTTGCTGGCTTTTCTACCCCTCAGTAGTTTTAAATGGGATTTAACATGGGGAATATCTATGACGCCTACCATGATAGCAGCAATTCCTTTCTTAGATTTCAGAGTAAAAGCCTTGCAAATGTGTACTTAAAGTTTGGAGGAAATGAAGTGTGTCCTCAGATATTGCTAGCGGCTAGCAGTTTGAGGCCTTGAAACAGTGAAGTGATATTACGAAAGGTCAAATATTTTCAGAATGCACTAGCAAAATTGAGTCTTCGTTCTGGAGAAGTAGCTATGATATTACAAAGTGCTGCAGCACAGCGTGATGTATAATTCTGGACGAATAGGTGCCCAGCTTATTTTCTGCAATAAAATAAAAAGCAACACTTTGATCTAGGGTAAAGCAGCTACCTAAAAGCCCAAGCATAGCTTGGCCCTCATAGTTCAATTCCATTCTCATAATTCCATTATTCATTAAGGTGTCTCCCCCCCCCTTTTTTTTTTTTAATCCTTTAGGATCCAACAAGATTTCAAAGTCTAGGCAATATTCCCTAATCTCAAGAGTTAAATCTTGTTTTTCTTCATAAATATGCATACATATCACTACATAGATGTTCTAATACTTTGAACTGATAAAATGAGAGGTGCCAGAAAACTGTCAAAACATTTAACAAGTGTTTCTAATAACTAATGGGGCAGTGGGCCAGTAAAACAATTGCAAGGGCTGGAAGAAGAAAAGGCTTGGCATCCCGATTATTTGCTTGGGATCACAAAAAAAGTTCTCTGAAAAGCATTCTCTGGTGGCATTTGATTTAGGTGTTGTTTTCCCTGATGCAATCTCTACAGTACTTTTCAGTATGTTAACCTTCCCTCTCATTCCATTTCCCCATATACAATCATCTGATTACTTGCAGCTTTGTGCATCAGTATCTGTCTATCTAAAACAATTAAATTAAGGTTTCTAAGGAGGCTTACCTGTTCCCACTGCTGTACTAGATATAGTGGAAGGGAAGGGCCCATTCTACTTTCCTCCAGGAATAGCAGGATTTGCTGAGATTGGGAATCAGAAATAGCAGGAGACTTTCCTGTCTCCATCTCCCCTCCCTGTTCCTTGTAGGTCCTATGTCAGTTTGATACTGTAAGAGAAGTGGTGGCCAACTGGTAACCAGTGAGCAGAATTAAGCCCTTCGCCTATATTCTTCGAGCTTCTGGAATTGATACAAAAATTTAATCCAGGTGTGGTAAAACGCCAGTGATTTTCCTTATAAGTCATAAATGTTGTCAAGTTATAAGAACTGAGATATTCCATGCTTAAGTGTGTTCTCCCTTTTCAATTTTGTATATAACATATAAATTGATATAGTTGAATGTCATTGTGGAGCACAAGCGCTCTTAGTATAACTGTGAAATTCTTAATACTAGATGAAGTCAACTCTATAATAGAGTCTGATCAGCTGTAAGAATCTCAGTTTATATAGCAAAATAAACTTCCAGCCCCATGCATCATGTGGATAAGAGCATCCTCCAGAGTACAAAAGTTGGCCATCTTTACAGTAAAGTATTGCATTTCAAATTGAAATCCAGACATTGCAAACTTTCACATGTCTTTCTTTCCCCCCATTCTATCATCTTCGTTCTTGCTTTTTCTTGACATTATTCTTTTTTGTGATGCTTATGTAGACAAATGTCTAAAGAGCTTACAATAAGAATAGGAAGAGGAATATAGGAAGCTGCCTTATATGGAGTCAGGCCATTGGTCCATTCAACCCAGTATTGTTGATGCTGACTGGCAGTGGCTCTCCAGGGTTACAGGCACGATTCTTTCCTCGTCATGCCTGGAGAAGCAGGGATCAAGTTTGGGACCTTCTGCATGTGCTCTATCACGATGAACTCTGACCTCTCACAAACAATTAACAAGACTTCAATTAAATACAGTCAGGCTCATAGTGGGTGACTTTAAAGACCTTGAGCAACTCTTATGATCTAAGTTTTCTTTCTGATGTAATTTGTGTTATGTATAACTTTCTGCTACAGTAAACCCAGTTAATATGATGCCTGTTAACACAAAGTTTGCTTGTATTTGCTTGTAGAAGTATTGCTTGTCTGAAGTGGTGCTTAGCTGCAACAGCATAAATATCCACAAGGCTCTTGTCAAAAGACAAACTTGTCCAGTAGGTTCTTTAATTCCCATAATTAACCACACCAATTGTCATGGTTGTTGGTCATAAGAAAGACCCTTTATGGGGATATTTTAAACACATTCCCTCTATAGGTCAAAAAAGAAAAGGAAAAAAACCATGCAAAATGTATACAGTATGATAAAGGGATGCAGTATGATAAAGGTCTGGTCGTAAAAGTGAAACAACAGTGTAAATAATCTATTTGGTTGTACATTAGCATGGTTTAATGGTTAGATTTGAACCATCGTTTAGGAAATATATGAGGAAGTATCAGTTGAAAACTTGATTATTTAAATCAGACATTTTTTGGCGATTTAAATCAGTGCAGCCTAGGTGGCTTGCCACAAGAATGGAAGCAAATTACAGAACAGTAACCAAATACTTCTACAAAGCCCACAGTCAAGGCAAAAGCCAATACCACCACCACCCTCCCAATGCTATAACATACCACTTCTGAACACACAGCTACAGGTGTGCTGTCATAAATAATAGCCATTGATCCTCCATGAATTGGTCAAATTCCCATCTTTAAAGCATTCAAGCTGCTGGCCATTACCACATCTTGTGAATTCCATAAATTAATTAAGCATTGTGGGAATCAGTACTTCCTCTTTCCTGAAAGAACTCTTAAACTTGCTTCCCCTTTCCATGCACCTGAAATCATTATGAATTTGTTTCTATGTGAACCGCCCAGAGAGCCTTGGCTATGGGGTGGTATACAGATGTAATTAATCATCATCATCATCATTGGTTAAAGATGATTCACTGGACATCTGCAGATATGATGGCCACCTTCAGATGATCAGTGGGGGAAACACCATGTTTTGGATTGTTTATGGCTTGTAGGATGGGTAAGAAGCCATGGGTTAGACGAAGGGGTAAGAAGCCATCCCCACCGTGCTGCATGCTGGATTCGGACGACACAGCAATCCACAACATGATGCGGGTAATTAGGGAAATGCCAATCATGTGACCCACACAAGTTGGGGTAGGGGGATGGCCCGTTTTGCATTGTTCCCTCTATTTGTTTGAACCCAGTCAATGTTTTTCTTCCCTCATCCTTTTATGAATGGTTAAGGGAACAGCTGAGGGATTGAGCGCTCCCTTTCCCCAGCTCATCCCCTCTCATAAGCAGATACTCACTTTCCCTGACAGCCATACGGATTTTATTAATGCAGATCTTGAACTCTGGTTAACTCCAACCAAGGTTCCATCAGGATTTGAAATCAGTGTTTGAAGCTATTTTCCAAGGTTTGACTAAGCTGGGACTCTGATACGGTAGGCAACCCTGGAATATAAATCATAGAATAGCAGAGTTGGAAGGGGGCCTACAAGGCCAGGAAAATAAAATGTTTCCTGCCATACACCATGGTACTGATACATTCTACTGAATCGCATTGCTCCTAGTCCAAATCTGTTCATTACTGTCCACAACCAGCTTGAAAATAAAAGGTATACAAAATGTATATCCATATAAACCACAAATAAATATCTACAAACACATATCTTCTATTTTGTCAATTGTTGGTCATAAACTGAATCCCAGTAACACTGTATTTCTTGATTGGAGGATTCTAGGATCATGTGTGGTTATTACTTCAGTGGGTTATTTCAAGTGGGTTATTACTTCAGATTTTGAAATATAAAAGATATTGCTGGTTTGTTAAACTTACAATGTTGCCAACTACTGCTTCTGTGGGAGAAGGGTGGAGCTGTGACCTTGATCCCCAGGTCTGCAGGTGGGTGGCATGTACACCCTCTACTTTTTTGAAACCATTTCCAACAGCAAACTGAGCAGTATTTCAGGCTTCTATTCACACTCATCAAAGTTTGAAAAGCAGCTTGTGATCTTCTATGGGTGAGCTGCTTATCAAAGGTTAGAAAGAAATCAGCTGCATGTGTGGAATGGCCTAACTTTAGTGAGGCCTGTGCTTGTCAACTAAAAATGCTGGTGTCAGGGAATATAAGTATATTTGACACATGCCAGTGTTCTAGCTGTCGGAGATCAAACTGCATTGTTAAATGGGTCTGGTGCAATATCATTCATCACAGTAAGCTGGTCATAAAGCACCTTTTCGATAGCACAGTGTTTTTCAACCAAGGTTCTATGGAACTCTTGAGATCCAAAAGCATTCCTCAGGGTTTCCATGAGATTTTACAATATCTTACTGTAGGTACTTCGCCAAGCTCAAGTTTCACATTAAAAAATTAATGACCTCTCAGAATTACATTTGTGAAGATTCCCTATTTTCTGTCTGACCAATTATCTTGAATAAAATTCCAAGTTATAATGATTAGTTAGTATATATTTTTGTTTTTCACATTTTGTAATTGTTAAATTAATTACTACCTGTTTTTAAATTCTATTTAAACTTGGTGGCAACAAGAAAGGATTGGGACTCCATAGGATACTCGAAGATATCATGCAGGTTCATGAACAAGAAAAGGGTTGAAAGTGAAAACCCCTGCCTTAACCTGCTCCTTGAGAACTTAAGTGTTCAATCTCTCATATTGTAAAAACAGTCATGTAAATGTAGGTCTGGGATAGTGAGTGAAAGTGCAAGATAGCTTATTTCTAGAACTAGGTGTTACAGAGCAAAATGCCTTGTGGCATTACTGCCAATGGTAACTATGAACAAAACCGTAGCTGTCTGATAGTGCTTTATTACTACTCATTTGAATTGATACGTGTCACTTCAGAATCTAGTAAACAGAGATGCAAAGCAAGCTATTGGTTGTATGAGGAATTTGCTCTGTTGTAACGTTGCAGAGTGCTCATTTCCTTTTCCTGTATCTGCCATGCTTGGCTAATATTGACACTGAGGCCTGTGTGGCCTGTTGCCGTGGTTTGATCCGGCTCCACGCACCTGGCACAGCGCTCCTCAGGAGCGCTGCACCCATCGGGGATGGGGGGAGCAGGGAAAATAAGTTAATTTTTTAAAAGAAAATCTACCTTTAGCGCATGAGTGTTTATTTCTTTAAAAATAAAAATGACAGGCGCGACGCCTCTCTTCCTGAGGTTATCGCACTTCATGTGTAAATGGAGGAGGAATCTCGTGTTAATCGCAACACGAGATCTTCCCTCTTCCGTTGCGGACTATCAGGTAGGTCTAGCTAAGGCCTGAGTGTGGTGGCTTAATTCTGAATTAAATCCGGATGTTTATTACCAAGTAAAGGTTTGGGGTGGTGGGGTGTTTGGTGAAGGAAATTGTGAAATTAGATTCAGCACAGATAATAAGTAAGCCCTCAGTAGTTTTAGGAGTAGGAGGCAGAGGCTCAGTTCACACAACACTTTTCTCAACAATGGAGTTCTTACACCACTGTTGAGAAAAGTGTTGTCTGGCGGGAAAACACACCATGGTCAAGGGTGGGGTTTTTTTTTGGGGGGGGGGTATTTTTTATTTTATTTTTATTTTTGGAAAACACTCCACCCTGAATCTCCACACTGTGCAGAGGAGAGATTCTGCAAAACTTTTGTGTTCCATATTGTCTGAAGGGCTCCGTGGAGTTTCCAATTGAGTTCAGTGGAGTTTCCCAGTGGCCATAGAGTTCTCTGGCAAGAGCGGCGAAAGGAGGGAGTGCCGCTCTACGAGAGTCACTGGGATTGTCTTTTTGCAGCAATAGCTGATGGGATACCATTGGGAGGACTGGGGGAGGAGAGCAGGCAGAGGAACTGTCAAACAAACGCTGCGTTGGCTTTTATTCCACTCTACAGGAGGCCACACCCACACAACGGTGGAGTTGGAACATGTGTGTTGAGTATTCCCTATAAACTCCACCGTTGAGTGGAGTTTTCCCACCGAGTAGAGAAAAGTGTTGTGTGAACTGAGCCAGATTCTGAATACTCAGAAGATCCAGTAAAGAGAGATGCTTTTTAAACCACTATGGAGGCAACATATATTTATTAAGAGAGGTGAAGATGTGCCTGCATATAGCAAGGTGCTTATTGAAGGGGGGCTCTGTTATAAGCAGACCTGCCCTTTCTTGAGATTTCTAGGGAATTTGTATCAGAGGTTCAGTTATTGGGTGACATAGAAATGTAATAAATAAATGTTGCTGCAGAAATATTTTCTGAACTATATGTCACTTGAGCATTCACTGTGTAAAAGGCAATGCTCTCTATTTTACCAAGTAATTGGTTAGGTCAGTAGAAAAAACTTGCAGAATAGAATGTTTGAATTCTATAGACATTTTTGCTTTTGCATTGGTATTCTTAGCAGCGCCTTTCACTCTTCTGTACTAAAACATGCTTCGTTCCAGTGTAGTCTTACTAAATATTTTTTGCACATAGCATGCTAATGTTTTTACCATTTACTTGTCAACCATGATACTGACCAGAGACGAGTGTCTTACCTAGGATGCTGTGCTGGTGTCTTTCTTATTTGATCATGGTTGCAGCTGCCTGTATCTGTCTCACCTAACAAAAAGGAAGATTTTCCTTGTGCAGAAAGCAGAGATGGAAGTATTCCATTGTTCAGTGCTTCTTGCAGGTTTTTTTGTGAGACAGACCGCCAATTATTCTCAACGTCATGTGGAGGAGGAGACATTAGAATTTCTTTAATATTTGCAAGGGTATACAGCTGGGGGCAGAGTCGTCTCGACTTGAAAGAGGAAATCCATAATTTGCCAATTCTTCTGTAGGTTGGGATATACGCCCGTGTGCTTTTTATTTTTATTCTTTTTCTTTACCTTTTTGTCACCCTTTGCTCAACAGAAATGTAACATGTCTATCCCCAGGGGGAGCGGATCATGTGTAAAACATAATAAAAATTGGTCTATTCCAGAAAGAAGCAGACAATAATACTGTTCACTATCTCTACAAGCACCTAGTCATCCAGCAGATGCTCGGTCAATAAAGTTAGATTTGACAAAGTTACTCATCAGATGGCCAGAGGGGAGTCGAGTATAGACTTCCTCTCCACCCTGATGGAGATTCTTGCTCCTAGTAGGGGGATGTAGATGGGTTTGCCTAATGAAAATGTCATGCATAAACACTGTTGTGGTGAATTGATTTGTAGCATTTCTATCGGGATATTTAGGGCATGTATCTGTAGCATCCAATACAAAGCTGCTTGTGGGAAATTGTCATAGTTTCTCAACTTTATTTTCTAATTTCTTTCTCTGCTCTTCTGTCTGCAGATTCTCACAAACATAAAGATAAACACAAAGACCGAGAACACCGACATAAAGAGCACAAGAAGGACAAAGAGAAAGACAGAGAAAAATCCAAGCACAGTAACAGGTGAGACCAGGCCGTTTTGTTGTTTGGCTTTGCAAAAACCAGAACAGGTTTATTGAGGCCATAAGATTCTGTCAGCTGAACTGGCAGTCAGATAGAAATCAGTTTAGAGAGCCTGGCCACCAATGGAAACATGCCAAGTTAAACTTCCATTACTTCTGGGAATCCTAAAGGGCTTGCCTCTGGACTACTCCAAGGCCTACCATGTTGTAGTCCAAGCTTCCCTAGAATGCCTGCTCTCTAGCAAGTTCTATTTAAATACTATACATTGCTATGAGGAAGGCAAAACTCTTTGAATGGGCTCGGAGTATCATGGGGTTAAAAGAAGCCATGGTGCCCCCCCCCCCATGCATGACATGTGCATGGTGGTTGTTTACATAATTACTCGCACTGCATGGTAGAGGTGGCTTCATGCCTGCCCTACAGCCTACAACATGCAGTGGAGGTTGTAGGGTGGGTCCGAAGCTGAACTGCATGCTGGGTTCATACAACACGGCAGCCCACTCTGCACAGCCAGAGATGATGTAAAGTGGATGCAGAGGGAGAAGCCACAGTGGCTTCTTTTCCCCCTGTGATCATTCAAACACCCCTTTGTGTGTTGGGCATCATAAGAGCCCTGCTGGATCGGTCCAACATCCTGCTTCCCACAGTGTCCAACAAGATGATTCCAGGAAGCCCACAAGCAAGGCACAAAGGGCAATACCAGTTTTTGAAACCAGGGCAGTTAGTTAGGAAAGTTTCTGAATCTGACCTTAACAGCAGCCAGCAGAACCTGCTGCAAGCCACATTTGAAGCAGCTTAGTTCCAAATTGAGAGTCGGAGAAGGGATGGCAAAGTACCTGAAATATGCCTGATTCAAAGCAATCAGAAATCTAATTGTGGGGATCTTATTCTGTGGTATATATGAGCATACACGTGCTCCCACCCTCTGCCCCTTCATTCATATAATTTTGTATTGTACCTACAGAGTTAAGGAAATCTAATGTTTGGACAGGTTTAACATCTTGATATCTTTTGTTCCATTGTCCAAACTTGAATACATTTTTAATGAGTATTTTTTATTTTATTTCTCCAATTTACGGCTGATGGGAAATATTTCTGAGCCTACATAGTTCCAGAGATTGCAACATCCATAGACCTCAGAGGCAGAGATTGTAAATGCCTTGGCTATGCTGTTGCATACTTCACTATTTGCTCAGATCTTGGCAATATGTTTCTCTTAAGTGTACAGCATGCTGGTTAGCCCACTTTGAGGGGTTATTATTATCACTTGCCTCACATTTCCAAATGTTCACAAATCCTTGTGAAATTCAGGCCGGATCTACACTATTGCTTTAAAGCGCTTTATAACAGTTTTATAGCGCTTTAAAGCAGTTAAAGCGCTTTATAACTGTTATAAAGCACTTTAAAGCAGTAGTGTAGATTCGGCCTCAGTGTTTTCAAACTGTAGTGCTTATATCCCCTTCAGAAAGGGTCTAAATAACATCACAATCTCAGCTTTCCAAACAATGCTTCATATACCTTTGGAGAGAGAAAAATATTATCTCCTAGAATGTGGTAGATAAGAAGTGAACACTGGCACAACTGAGGGGTATTATTTTTTCAGCACCTAGAAATGTTTAGTTGTGTCCAGTCAGACTTCAGTGTCCTGCTCTTAGTAACACTTATGACAATGTGCGGAACTGTTCAATAATATTTATATGCAATAAAATTTATTTTATCTACAATTTTCTGAGCATCATTGCTTAGTTATTGTCTTGATAAGACTGCTTTACATTTGATGGGATCCAATATGCCGGAAGCAATTTAAAGGAACACATTTATGTACCAATCACGTTTTGAAAATGAAGTTGCTTATTTAACTTGCATTCTTATGATTGCCTGAGCTGATAAACAGTCTAGTCCATTTACATTTGTCTGTTCCTAGTAAATGCAGATGCCCAAACTTTCTTTGTCTCACCCAAGCGTGCAATGTTTGAAGAGCACAATCTAATTCTAATACTGTAGCCAATGAAAAGGTAACAGTACAAAGCATTTAATGTCCCAGAACTTGTAGCATAAACCCACATCTCACCTCTATGCATGGTCTGGAATGAATCTAGTGTGCCTAGGCAGAGGATACTTACACAGATTGTGTGTAGTAGATTTTATTTGGTATATTGACCCTACAATCTGGGCCTGCATGAATTGCAATTGAAATTGTGCTATATGAACATTGTACCCATATGTGGAGGTCTGCTGGGTGTTGGAGGTGAGACAAGCAAGTTTGGTGGGTGGGGAGGGGAAGGCGCACAACAGTTGCTTGACAGTGAAGGAGGCAAAATGCTGAGTCACACTTAGAGTGGTTTAGAAAGTTAGTATGTCCCTACATTATCCCTGGAAGAAGCAGCCAGAGATAGAAACATAAGCCCTATATAATGTGGAAGAAATGAGGGGGAAGATCGCAGTCAAACAGCAGTATTTCTTGGGTAGTAATATTGAGGGTGTGGGTCTTGCAGCCACTGCTAGTTCTGTATAGCTCTTCTAACGGGAACACAATAAATGTTGCTGTTTGAATTTCTGAATTAATCTGGATGGTTTTTAATTCAGCACAATTGTGCACAGCTTTGGAAACAGGGTGATAAACAATTCTAATGTAGTGAAGAAAGTTACAGTGACGTTTTAGGGGAGGAGTATGAAGAAGCTGAACATAATGCTTTGTAATTCAGCTGACGCTTGGAGAAGGAAGAAATTGAGCCAGTATTTTAACTTGGTCCTATAACTATGTTAATAGCTTTGGGTATTTTGGAGAGTCATAATAGATCTGTATGATTCTGTGTTTCTTGTCCATTCCTTTCAGTGTTTTTCTTTTTGGGGTGTGTGGGCTTGCTTCCACACAATGAGACATGCAGATCAAGTGAATTTATTTGATTCAGTAAAGTACATAAATGTCAACAGCTTTTTTTTTTTAACAGGCTTTCAGACCCCAAAAGTTGACATTGACTCCTTTTGTTCTTAGGATAGAACACCAGTTAAGTGTGTTAGAAAACCTGGTGTGTGTGTGTGTTTTCAAAGCTTGCGATGATGTCAGAAGAGTAGTTGGACCAATAAAAACATACTATTATGTCATATATTAGCAACCCTTGCATGTGTAAGAATCGGACAGTGACACTGACCTATCTGTATACAGTTTGGTGGCTTTTCTTTTCTGTTACAGTCTTGTGCTAGGCAAGAGAGGGAACCTAAACATGGTTGGAAGTTGCCAGGTTGATACAGAAGATAGAACTTGAAAGCAAGAAATGCGGGCTTGCTCTGTCATATTAACTCACTTTCCTGTTTTAATTCATCTCTCAACAAGATGATATATCTTCACTCTAGTACATCTTAACTAGTAATTACTAGGAACTCTAGTAATACATCTTAACTTGGTTAATGCCACTAATGTAATGTAGTGTAGTAGTTTTCTTGCAGCAAACTTCCCAAAATTACAGTGAAGCCCATTTGAAGTGAATACTTTCTGAAGGAATAGCTATGCATCAATCTATTCATAAAGTAAAGGGCATTTTGCAGTGCTTTTCCAGGAATAAATCTCTGAGAATAGATCTTCAAAATACTTGGCCTCCTGTGAATCGAATCAAAAAGCTTTTGTGAAAAGAATGTACCTTTCTGGCCAGAAATGTTGAGAATGCAAGCGCTTAGTTGAAACACTTTATGTCAGTCTTCCTTCAACTGATGCCTCCAGGTGTGTTGGACTACAATTCTCACCATCCCCACCCAAGGTGGTGGCTATACTGACTACAGATGATGGGTGGTGTAGTCCAACACATCTAGATGAGGCCAGGTTGAAGGAAAACTGCTGTATCCTTTGCCAGGTGTTTCATGTTTGTGCAAGACCTGGCACCTGTGTCAGTAGAAAGACCTTTTCAGACTCATGAACTGAATCAAGCCAAAGAGTCCCCAGAATCAAGCTCTCTCTTAACAGATTAAAACACTAGGAAAGAAAGAGCACAAAAGAATAGCATAAAAGTCAGATGAAATAAAATAAATACAAAGCAGCAGCATAAAAGCAATTCGCAGAGATAAAACAAGTCAGTGTTTAAAAGCCGGGAAAATAAAAAGAGGATTGCTGGGTGCCAGAAAGATATCAAGGCAGGCGATGGGCAAGCCTCTCAGGGGAGAGCATCGCTAATGCTCACATTATTCTCACCATTTGTATTTGAGTTCTGTCTTTGGGGAGTCCTATGCAAAGACCCAGAAGCCCTTCTGCCACAGAGAGAGGAGCTTGCAAAGAATGGCTAACTATTTTCTTAATAAGAACATAAGAAGAGCCTTGCTGGATCAGACCAAGGGTCCATCTAGTCCAGCACTTTGTTCACACAGTGGCCAACCAGCCATCGGCCAGGGACCAACAAGGCAGGACACAGTGCGACAGCTCCCTCCCACCCATGTTCCCCAGCAACTGGTGCACACAGGCTTACTGCTTTGAATACTGGAGATAGCACACAACCATCAGGGTTGTGTGCCATTGATAGCCTTCACCTCCAGGAATTTATCCAACCCTCTTTTGAAGCCATCCAAATTGGTGGCCATCACTACATCTTGTGGGAGTGAGTTCCATAATTTAACTATGCGCTGTGTGAAGAAGTGCTTCCTCTTATTTGTTCTGGATCTCCCACCAATCAGCTTAATGGGATGACCCCGAGTTCTAGTATTTTGAGAGAGGGGGAAAATGACTCCCTATCCACATTCTCTACCCTATGCATGATTTTGTACAACCTCTATCATGCAAGCTAAATAGTCCCAGTTAATGTAACCTTCCCTCATAGGGCTCCAGCCCCTTAATCATTTTTGTTGTCCTTTTCTACACTTTTTCTAGCTCTATAA
Organism: Elgaria multicarinata webbii; assembly: GCF_023053635.1. Taxonomy (NCBI): domain Eukaryota; kingdom Metazoa; phylum Chordata; class Lepidosauria; order Squamata; family Anguidae; genus Elgaria; species Elgaria multicarinata. The sequence goes on from NC_086171.1 coordinate 189,339,060, forward strand.
TATCTTTTTTTAGGTGTGGTGTCCAGAAGTGTACACAGTGTGGTCGCACCATATATTTGTAGAAAGGCAGTATAATATTGGCAGTTTTATTCTCAATTCCTTTTCTTATAATGCCTAACATGGAGTTTGCCTTCTTTACAGCGGCTGCACACTGGGTGGCCATTTTCATTGAGCTGTCCACCACAATCGCAAGATATTTTTCTTGTTTGTTTACCGCCAGCTCAGATCCCATTAGGTTATACTTGAAATTGTTTTTGTTTTTTTTGCACCGACTTGCATCACCTTACACTTGCTTACTTTGAACTGCATCTGCCACTTGGATGCCCACTCTCCCATCTTAGAGAGATCCCTTTGGAGCTCTTCACAATCCCCTTGTGTTTTAACAACCTTAAATAATTTGGTGTCATCGGCAAACTTGGCCACTCCACTGCTCACTCCTAATTCCAGATCATTTATGAATAAATTGAAAAGAAATGGTCCCAATACTGATCCCTGTGGGACCCCATTATTTACTTCCCTCCATCAGGAGAATTGACCATTTATTCCTACTCTCTGTTTTCGGTTCTCTAATCAGTTACTGATCCATAAGAGGACCTTAATCATCTTGCCCAAAGCCGAGGAGCAAATGCAGCTCTGCACACAGTGCGTCATCCATGCCAACAGCAGAGAAATGGTAGTGATGATCTCTTAGTCTCCTTTCTGGGGATGGGGGATGGGGACTTTCAACTTACAACAAAATTAAAACATACAAAATTTAAAACAGCTGAAAATAATTATCCACTAAAATCACCCCATCAAACAACTAAAGCAAAAGTGACTACACTGAACAATTCAACTGATGCATTAATGAGCTCATCAGATGCCTGGGAATAGAGGAAAGTCTGGGAATAAAGCGTTAGTAGTATAGGATGGCTTATTCTGGGCATAGCAGGGTTTTTTTGTAGTTAAGAATGGCTGGTCTCTGAGTAAGCGAGCAGGCCTCTGTTGCTTTCCAAAAAAAAAAAAAAAAAAAGAAGTAGCCTCTGGCTGTTGGCCAGGAGGAAGATTAAGTGATGAATGCAGCAGTAGCAATTTCTTCTCGGCACATGGCGCAGCAATTAAATATGTTAGCCAGTCACTGCAAGCTTTCCTGCTTATTCTGATCCATGGCGGAAGAAGCTCGGCTCCCTTCCAGAGAATTCCAGAACATACACAGGAAGACTCTGAAGGATGTGATGAAATGGCATGTATATCACTCAGTGTGATGCGAACCCTTTTGTCAGAGCAAGCAGGGGACATTGAATGACCTCTTTAACAAGGGCCGAATAGCAGTTAAAAATCGAGTCAAATATCATGCCTGATCCTTAGTTGGCTTTGGTCGAAGTTGCTATTTCCCATCATCTATTACCTACCTGTAAAATGGTAAGACCTATGTTCTGTCTCATTAGGGTCATAATTTTTATAAAAATTGATGGATTAAATAATGCCATGCAATGGGTATTGCAAAGTGCTTTATGTATCCAAAGTGTAATACATGCTAGGTATATTTTCTTTAAGCTGAGAAAAGCCTTGCTTCTATAGTTTATTAATCTTGTTCTTAACCTTAATAATGTATTAGTTTTAAATGTTTTAATCAGTTATATGATGTTTGCATTTGTGTTGTACCCCGCCTCAATCCAGAGGGAGAGGCTGGTAACAAATAAAATTATTATTATTATTATTACGTGGGCATTATTTTAAAATGGGAGTTAGTTCTATATTGCAAGGGACACACCAAATTGTCATCTCACTTAAAAGGCCCATTTCTTCATCGTGTGCTTATTAGAGGTTCAGCTAGTAGTCCAAGGGTTGTCAGACCTTGGCTTGGGAGTGGCATACATCTCTTGAGCCAACAAAGATGTCCACATATCTTGTGGGTCCTGGCATCTTCCCAAAGATGCTGACAGACTGGGCAATCCCTGTCCAGTGCTGAAGGCACAGGAGAAGCAGCTGGTATGCATGAGAGAAAAGTAGTAATGGCAGAGGCATGGACAGCATGCAGGAGAGAGAGGGAGGAGACTGCTGAAGAAACATGGAGGAGAAGGAGGAGGAGACAGAAGCAGGTGGCTAAGAGTAATGGACAACATTTGAAGGAGGAGAAAATTGCTGGCTGCCAAGAACCGCGAGGAGGTGTGAACAGTGTGAAGAGGAGAGAGAGAGAGAGAGAGAGCAGGCTCAGCCAAATTGGAAGAAATACAAGCCCAGTGCAGACAGAGGAAACTACCAAAGCCTGGATAAGGGTGAGAGATCAGTCAGTGTTGTCCCATTTTGGAGCTAGTCCCAGGCTTTGGGGTTCCCCTCTGTCTCTTCCATCCATTCTCTGGAGGCTTTACCTAGGTAGAGTGAATAAATCTGCCTCCTCCAAGGCCTCTTCCCTTTGCATAAGGCATTGGACCAGGAGAAAGAATTAATCTCCACCTTCCCCATGGCTTTCTCCACCACCTAGGCTTTGCCTGACATGGTGGGTGGGTGAATTAATCTACCCCTTCCAAGTTAGAAGTTGTCAGGCAGCACTAATTTGTAGTATTCAAAAAGGATCTTGTGTGCTAATATTTGCAGGCCATCAGCTGGTTTGCATGATCAAATAAGCCACCATAGTTTATTTAAGCCACTGAGGGCTGTGATATGCACTAGCATGGATGTGTGGCCATTTTGACTATTCAAGCTGCAGCTTGTCATGTCATTGAATCTGGGTGGCAGGGATTCTGGGAGAGTTAAACAACCTTGCATAACCCATGCCCTGTTCTAAGGTTAGTACCCCTGCCGCCCAGGTTCAGTTGACACGACAAGCCGCAACTAGAATATTCAAAAACCGCCCAGGCTGCAGTGATCATGAGAGCTGGGTTGTAGAGTTGGATGTCTCACTACCCTACAGCGCACCCTTTCTAATTTGATCCTCGGCATTCATTATGTCATCTAATTCCACATCTAATTCATGGGAGAGTTCTGCAAAACCGTAACATCTTCCAAGTTGTAAGGAATGCAAGTATGAAGAGGAATGTCCAAGGTTTCGCCAGAATGGAAGGAAGATTTTGCATTCACTGTCAAATTTTATTTATTTATTTACTTATTTCTATATTGCCCAATAGCAAATGTCTCTTCCATTCTCTGCAATGCATTGGTCAGTCACTACAAAGCAAGCAACTTGGAACAGCACTATAAAACAAATCGCACACACAAAAATTCATCTGAATATCCTCCTAGATCAGAATTCAGGGGGGAAAATTGCTAACTAAGTTAATATTTGAGTCTAAAGGTTGTGGGCATCTTGTGGCTCTTGAATCTCTGAAGGTTGTAGCTGCGGTTCAGAGGATCTGAAATTTTCGCCACCCTTGGACTAGTCTATGACTGGGTTCCGGCAACACAATAACCAACGATGGTTTAAATAGTTGATGGTTGGTTATTTAACCCACTCTGGTTTATGTTGTGTGGCAAGAGTTTTTTAATCAACCGTTGGTTAATTGGCTGAAATAACCAACGCAAATAACCAGGGCTGCGCAGAGTTGGCTATTTGAACCACCATTGGTTATTATGTTGTATGGAGGGCACTGTTGGTTATTTCCTCAGCAAATATACAAACTATTTGTTTAAACAGAGATTTGTTTAAAAATAAATACTTTTAGCCAATTATAGATGAAGTTTACTAGGTCTCAAAATAAATGGGTTTTAAATTTTGTAATGGGTAGATCCTTGAGATAAATTATGAAGTGTATTGTTTAAAAGAGTTGAAATTTTACATCTCTACACAGAAGTAGAATTTTCTCCTAGGTAAGTGGGTTTAGGCTTGTTGCGTAAAAGTTGACTAATGCTGGCATTCTCTTTATAGGGCTAAATCATCCTTCCCCAACCTGGTGCCTCTAGATTTTTTGGATTACAACTCCTATCAGCCCAAGCCAGCATGGCCAATGGTGATGGGAGTTGTCAACCAAATCATCTGGAAATAATAAAATTGAAGGCTGGGCTAAATGAAAATCCTGGGAAGTCTAGAGAGTTTCATGAACAAACTTCTTCATTTGATGTCTGCTGCTATTCAGCCTCTAAACAAGTCTAGCTAAGGATTTTCAAAGGCATTATATATATATATATATATATATATATATATATATACACACACACACACACATACACACACACACACACACACAGGTATGTTTCCATAAAGGCTTCAGCTGATACAGGTTGCTAAGCAACAATAACGTGTAACGTCAGCTGGTACAGGTTGCTAAGCCCCTCGCCTGACTCCTCCGGGCTTTCCAAGGTAATCCAACCCCCCTTTCTGCCTTCGTGGGGGCGCTCCCCCACCACCACGAAGGGGGCAGCGCCACAGTCCAGAGCATGAGCAAGGCACGGCCAGGGCCCTTGGTGGCCGGGTGGGAGGTTGCTCACGTGCTGCGAGCCGAGGCCCTGGCCTAATCTCATGCGAGCTGGGCAGGCAGCCCAAGGCTGACAGGAACTCCGGGGAGAGGGTCCAGATCATGAGCAAGGCACGGCCGGCGCCATTGGTGGCTGGGTGGGAGGCTGCTCGCCTGCTGCGAGCCCAGGCCCTGGCCTAATCTCATGCGAGCTGGGCAGGCAGCCCAAGGCTGACAGGAACCCCAGGGACACTGCCAAACGGTGCTGTATTGGCGGCCCCCAAGCAGCCTGTGCCCCCGCGATGATATTTAATTAATAAACTACAATGGCATATGTTACGCCGGGTACAACTTGTGTGTTTGTGTGTGTGTGTGTGTGTGTGTGTCTATATATATATTCTTATCTGTAGGTTTGGGTTGCCTTCTAACATAAGAATTAATAGCGTAACTAGAAGTTTAAAAAGGAAGTATACCATGAAAAACCTGACTTACTAAACATCTTTTAACATGCCCACGTTTGCGCTAGATGGTCCTAGGAATCTATCATAACCTTCCTTTAATGCACTGGTGAAAATGGTGAACTAATTTTTAAAACAATGAGACAATTCCTGGCAACCCATCCTATTTTGTCTACTACCCAGTGCACACCTCATGCTGTGTGGTTTCTGTCTCTGAACACAAGTGCCATCCCAATTATTCACAAATCATTAACTAGATAGCAAGTAATGACAACATTTGATTAAAATTGATTTTAGTTTTGAAAAGTCTTAATTGTGTATTTCTACTTCAGAGTTTGACTTTCAGTTTCTGCACATCAGTCAATGTTTTGAACACCAAGACTGACAACATAGTTTTTAACATGATAGTTTTTCTACTATAGACTTGCAGTAAAACTCCATTAATGAAAGATAAAAATGATGGTCCACAATCCAGCCAAAATCCAGTTCTCTTGTGGTGAAGACGGATGTGATGACATAAATCCTGCTGTGAGGACCTTATGTAATTGAGTTTGTTTATCATTCAGATTAGCTATACTGTTAGGGACCTCCCTATATCAAAACTATAATGGGAACACTGACTCTTTCTCCATAGATTCTACAGAATTTGCAGCACATTAAAACCTTCTTTGATTTTTTCCTCACTACTGCTACCTAACTGTGTCTTATTCTAGCTTCAAAAGCACCTTCTTAAGTGTGCCATCCATCAGGTTGAAATATTATTGCAAGGGAAAAAATCTGTGACCTGTTTTCCTCCTGAGATATACAGCAAAGAGCAACACTGCGTAGCCATAGGTGTGCGTAGCGGATTTCATTAGGGTGTGTACCCAGTGATATTTTTTTTAAAAAAATGAAAATTTATTGAATACTCAGTTATAAAGGAAATTATTTTTATTTATTAAACACTGTAGATACTGATGCCTTACTCTGTGTTGGGCTTGCCTGACTGCAGGAGGGCCATTGCAGGTGAGGGGGAGTGGAATGAGGAGATGCATTGGTGGGGCTTTGTGGTGACCCTGGCCTTTTCATCCCTGCTGCCGGGAGCAATGATGCTCTTTCGGTGGCAGCGTTTTTTTGGAGCAGCCAGAGAGCCATTCCCACTGTGTCTGGATCTCCCTTGGATCCCTACTCACTGGCTTCCTCAATTTAGCACTTATTACTTGAGACATTAGAGGGTGCCTGGGCCCTTGTGCATGCCTATGTGCTGTAGCTTTTGGAGGCAATACAAGTTCTCTTTTTATTAGGGCAAGTGTTTCTTGACAAGGATAAGTAGTCCTTTATTTTAATACAATGTTTATGTACGTCATATGAAATTTCATCTTTTTTTTTGTATTTTGTAAGTATGCTTTATTTATACGGATATGGTTTGTGTTTATATGAGGTCCTTATTGTCCTGAATACTTGATGAAATGGGTCATAAGTCCAAATTTCATTGTTCTACATCTTTTATGATGGTACAGTCTATTTAATTTTATCAATAGTAGAAATACTATCACTGAAAGCTAATCTGTTAAAAGTATTGGACTAGATGTGTAAAAGCCCAGGTTCATAGAATCATAGGATAGCAGAGTTGGAAGGGGCCTACAAGGCCATCAAGTCCAACCCCCTGCTCAGTGCAGGAATCCCCCCTAAAGCATCCCTGACAGATGGTTGTCCAGCTGCCTCTTGAATGCCTCTAGTGTGGGAGAGCACACAACCTCCCTAGGTAACTAGGTTCAGATTCTTATGACCATGAAGTTCATTGGATCACCTTGGGCCAGTCACCATCCTTTAGTCTAGTGTGCCTCTCAAGGTTGTTATAAGATAAAAACAAACCAATGGGAGTTATATATTATGTCCTGAGCTCCTTATAGGAAGTGTATGATAAAAATGTCATTAAAATGTCACATTATTTAAGCCAAAGTGAGCCGTGATGCCACAGGACCTATCCTGAATAGTCAACTCCCGACCATGGCTTGTCCTGTCGTGTGAACTCAGCTGGCAGGGGTTACATGACGTTTAAACTGGCCATGGCTTATTGTTTGTTTAACCCTCATGTAACCCCTGCTGCCCAGGTTCACACAATACAACAACCCACGGTCAGGGTTGAATATTCAGGATGGCACCCATGGGCGCCACAGCTTGTTGTGGCTTAAATAAGCCACAGCAAGCCCAGTGAGTGTTGTGTGAACCTTGTATCAACAGCAGGGATTGAGAATCCTCCAGATGCACGAAACAGAGAATCATCTTAAAATGGATTTGTGGAAGTTAAGAATCAAACCATAATAAAAAGAATGGCACATGCTAGTAGCAAGAATGAAAAGGGAGTTCAGAGTCCTTGAACTTGCGGAGTCTGTGAGGAGAAAGGGGGTCAGGATAATAAAGTAAGGAAAGCTAATAACTAGCAGGCTGCAGTTGGATTTCTCAAAATCCAGTGTCTTAAGTTCTCTATGTGCTGCTTTATCATGTGCCTGGTTAGAGTGTAATCCTCTGCATATGAACCACACGTGAACCTTAAATCTTTCCTTAGCAGGCAGTTTTGGATATATCATGTTGTGAAGGGTTTCTCTGGCATTCATCCGTTTAATCCATAACCAGATTTCTTGCCGTGGTCTAAACAACCACTGAATAGTTAACTGGGAAATGGGCTTCTCTGTGAATCTATTTTTTTATTTTTTATTTAAAATATTTGTATGGGATTATTGAGATGTCATTTTCTTTCTGGTGTAACGGGAGCCTGTTCTATTTACCAACCCTAAGAAATGTTTCTTCCTTCTCTCACAAATGACACAGGCCACTGGTGGAAGGGGACAGGTCTTGGCAAAGGCCACCGATGCACTTCATTTATGTATTATAAGTATCTTTATACCTCTCTTCTCTTCAATTATATTCCCAGGGCAGTTTACAGAAAGAATAAAAACAATAAAATCTAAATAAAAATATATAGAATAAGCTGAAAGCCTCAAAACAATAAGAAGTCAGCAAGATTAAAATTGTATCTAAAAGAATCAAGAAAATAAAAAGGCATTTGCCTGATGCTGAAAGGGCAATAAAGTAGCCGGCAGGCAAACTCTTTGGAGAGAGAGTTCCACGACTGGTGTGCCATCACTGAGAAGGCAGTCTTTCTCTGATACCTGCCAGCCTTGCCTCATATGCCATGCTGATCATTGGTGCCAAAAATCGACTGAGGAGGGCGAGTATTTGTTAGGAAGATCATGAAACTAGCCATGCTTAAGGGATGTCTGAGCTCAATTTCTGACTTTTCTAGTGACTGATTTGGTTAAACAAAGGCTCATTGTTTAAATATTTGTGCATTTGTTTCTCTCTTTTTAAAAAACAACAAGAAGATTATTTAAAGCAGCTATGAGTCATAAAGATAGTAGTTGGTGTTATAACTACATTTTTTCTTTCTTTAAATTTACACCTGCCTCAGTGTATGGGTAGGGAACAACTGAGAATTCTAGTGAATGGCTGTTCAGCTAAAGGTGTGTTGAACAATGCACACACATCATTGACATTTCTTCAGGAGAAATCGAGGCAGTTTATGAATTTTGTTGGGAGTCCCCAAAGCAGCCTGTCTTCAACCACTATATTTTTCCCTCTCAAAAAAAAAGAAAAAAAAAAGTTCCTGGCAACTATTTGTAGGTTGTTGGGTTTTTTTGGGCTTGTTTTTAAAATGGTCACTGCATTGAATATTCTAGGGTGTTGACGCTTCAGTCTCCTTGGTCGTTGATACCGGTCATAGCCCAGCTGTCTCTTCTCTGAAACGACTCTTGTATCTTACAGTGAGCACAAAGATTCCTCGGAGAAGAAACACAAAGAGAAGGAGAAAACCAAACACAAAGATGGCAGTTCAGAAAAACACGACAAACACAAAGACAAACACAAAGATAGAGACAAGGAGAAACGAAAGGAAGAAAAGGTACATGATGGTGGCTGGGGATGTTACTGCTTGAACTGTACTTCTGTCGTGCATAAAGACACAAGAGCAGCTTCACTTTTTGAAGTTTTAATCTGTTAGCTCCTTGTCATATCGAATGCCCAGCCTTGACAAAAACTCAAGGCCATGAAAATAAGAGCCATGTCATTAGGGATTTCAGATGACATCACTGTGCATCTGTTTGAATAGCTGTCATAAACCTGTGACGATAAATGCCATGCCAAACTTCATAGCAGTGACAGACAAAAGATTGTTTCCACATGTGGAATTCTTTGGGCAACATGATGTTGTGTACGTTGCACTGATGCAGGTTCACACCTTAGCCAGCCTGACACAAGATGGAGAGACGGTAACTTCATATTTTGCTTATCCTCATCTGTTGCTATTTGGGCAAACTGCATAATTACATGGGGTTAATAGTACAAACAGAAGCCTTGAATATACAAGCTAAGGATTTGGTAATGTAGCTTGCAGTGGTGACTAGACAGAAGGGAAAAACATCATGAGCAGATCTAGCTAGGGAAGGAGCTAGAAGATGCACGTCTTCAGGCTTGGCCTGGTACATCGAGTAATGCTGAAAAGTGTTTCTACGGAATAGCTGGAAGAGCACTTGCTCCCGGTTCAAGGTCCTTCGTCAGTTGCATTTGAATGCACAGGGAAGATCTGACAATGCTTTTTTATAGCATACTGACCAGCTCTCATTTCTGTCTTTCAGAGTAAATTGTCTTCTGGTGAAGTGAAAATAAAGAAGGAAAAGGAAAATGGCTTCTCCAGGTATGCAAGTGGGAGCTTTGTGTGGGGGAAAGGTGCATCTGTTTGATCCTTAGTCTTTATTTTTGTTGATTTTGTCACTTTGCAGAAGAGGAATGGAATCTTATCTCAGTGGGAGGCACAAGAATTTAAGGGCCCTGTTCCTTGTTATGAGTAGGCTGGCATTCAGGTTTGCTGGAAGAGATGCTTACATAAAGGTGGAAAACTTGTGTTTAAGAAACATGTCCAGCTATACAAACAGGATGCTTGTTGTAAAAGATCCTCTAACATGTTTTCCCTTTTAACCAATTGTAGACATCAATACCCTTTTGGCTCTGAAGTTACAGGTGGACTAGAAAATAACATTGACGTCTAAACTAAAGCCAGTTCACCAGCAATATCAGGCTTTCAATATAAAACTGGAGAATTAGACTCATGCTAGAGTAGTTCTTTTAGTGAGGAGAAAGAATGTACTCTTTGCCATTCCATTTGAAAGGGTTATTTTCTGCTACGTGCAGTTTGCATGGAGGAGAGTGAAGGGGAAGTGATCTGAGAAGGAACCTGTATTTTTCATCTTGATTCATCATAATACGTTGGGTCCTGCTGCATTAATATATAGGCCATAAACTTTTCATTTCGCAAAGAACTTTACAGCTATTCAAACAGCAAAATGTCTCAATTCTTGGTAGAGAAAATTTAGGTCCTCTCTAGGTATCTCATGGAACTGCACTCTTAAGAATGATTGCTTATCAATAGCAGTAATGCTAATCATAAATACCTGGTTAAACTGGCACTAGCCATGCGTAGCCTTACTTTAGCCTGAGCTGTATCTAATGGCGGACTAGATGCTGCTGATGGAACAGATCTCCCTCCAACCTGTAGACCTCCCACTGCCCTCAGGTTTGGGGGACCCTCCAGAGTAGATGGGCAGGGGACGATGGGGCTGCAGGGGGAGGAGAGAAATGGAAAGCTCCATTGCGTAAGTGGAATTCTGCTCATGCCATGCTGGATGCTGACCCCTGGTCCAGCATTCTCTTGCATTCTGGGACATGATCCTGGATAGATTCAGAACATAGACTTCTTTAAAATCACATGTTTTGAAGGGGCTTAATAGCGAACTGTGATGTCTAGTGCTTTAAATACTAGCATCCTTGCATCCTTCAGTGCATTCTTGTTCAGTATTTCATTTTTGGATGACAAGGTGAGAGATGAAGGGAAATCGGACCTTATTAGATATTTGGAATAGGATGCAGAGCAAGCTACATCTTTTCAAAGAGGATTGTTAGAGCAGAAGCAAGTGACTTCAGCACTTCAGTGTTTTGGCTTTTGTGGGGTTTTGCCCATCATTGAAACATTCTAGCAGGCTGCAGGTCTGAGATGTTGCGAATTCCATAAAAAGCAATAAACAGCAAAGTAGTTGCAGAAGTTTAGCCTTTGGAGAGAATATGTTTATTGGAGGTAAGCTTGGGAAATTAGCTTTCAGTGGCTGAAAAGTAGTCTTGTGAGTGGCTTTATAAAGCGATTTCCATCAAAATGGCACCTTGTAGCTGCATGTATTTATTCCCAGTAACCCTCAAAGTGTGCATGCCATTGCTGCTGAGGGATTCCTGCTGTGAGAAAGCTAACTACATCCTGTTCTGCTTCATCAATACAGTCACCACTCAATTCCAGGTTCTAAAATGTCTCTTGCTAGGTCTGGTGTGCAAAGCAAAAAAAATGCAACTCCCTCTCCATCCAGCAGCCCGGCCTCCTCTACTTCAACAGCCCCCCGCCCCCCTTTCCTGTTGCTTATGCAGAAGGCCCTTTCCCCAGGAGCCCTGGTACCCACAACTGGCTGTTAACTAGGGATCTGAGCTTATTTGTAACTGACAAATGTGGAAGCCCAAAATTTCATCCAAAGCTGCTTAACTAAGATACATACTTCAGACAAAGTAGGCCCTAGTCCACAATAGGTTATGCCACAGTAAATCTGGCAGGCTTTAAAGTGCAACAAGATTCATAGAGTAGTGTTTTCTGCTATGCACTAACCTGGCTACCCCACAGTAGTCAAGCCACAATTGGCTATGTGTATTGGTGTTGGATATTTGCATTCTTTCTCAGCTTTAACAGGGGAATTGAGATTTTGGGGAATGTTAAAATAAATCCAGAGAAGATTATTTATTTAAATCCTATGGTTAAATTAGTTCTCATTTAGCATCCTGGATTGTTTTTACTAAAGGCAGCTAAATAACATAGTCTTTTCAGGTATTTTATTTCCTAGAATCCAAGCAATAAAAATAGGGGAATCAAACTCACTTATTCTCTCTTTCGAGTACATCTGCTAGCCAGCCAGGGACTCATAATGATGTTTCTACTTCTCTCACACTTGTGCAACTCCTTTTGTTTTGTTTTATTGTGTGATGAATTGTTTTATGTGCTATAAGCCACTTTGAACACTGCAGTTTTCAGTGGAAGGCAGGATACAAATTCTCCTACATAAATAAAAATGTTAGGGTTTTAACCATTTTGCTGTAGACAGGGTTATACAAATGCAATGCAAGCCTTTATGTAAAAAAAATAAATAGAGTTAGTAATTATATTATGCATTGTCCCAATATTTTAGGGGGAATGGATTTATTAGATCAATGTAAAATTTGAACTGCTATTGTAAATGAAAAGCAGTCAAGGATTTTGAATCGGATATATCTTTAATATCTAATACTTGCAAACACCTGCAGTTTATGTTTATGATCTGTAGTCCCCTACTCCATTGTTGTCAGATTTCATTCTCCTTTTCTGCTGTCTAGCTTTCATTTAAATCAGAGCTTTTCAATATGGGACAGCTGGGGGGAATGTGGAAATCTAATGAAATAAAGGGTATCTGTGGGGAAGAGTTCAGAGAAAATTGTTGCAGGAAGAGGAAGGCATTATATTTCAAGTTTAGGTTAATCTACCTGAATGTTGTACATCCCATTCCAATCTAGATATGGTTGGCAGGAATAATAAAAGAGTCTTAGTTGCATGTGTTGAATTGGTGGGTGGGGTCTTTAGACTGAATCAGGCTTTAGACTGAATCAAAAGTATTCATGCTTTAAATAAATACCTCTTACTTCCCTTTCCCTTTTTAGTCCACCACGTATTAAGGAAGAAATGGATGATGATGGCTACTACAAAGAAGACTACAAGCCCCTAAAGAGACCCCGAGAGGATGATGAGTGAGTAGCTTGTGTAGCTTACCCACAGTGAAAAATGGCAATAATTCAGGATTTGGATCTCTGTCCATAGAAAGCAGCTGTGGTACATGAAAGTGATTGTATTATTAATATACATTTTTTTGTTCAGTGCTTGAACTTTTTTCTGCTGACATAGAATTCCTGATTCATCCTAGCTGTCTTCTATGGACAGTTGCTCTGATCCAGCAAAGAAGATGCTGATGTGCATATAGATATGCACGCTATCTGCATCACAGTGCTAATCTGAGTCCCATTGAACTGGCTGGCTCAATCTCTTATGATGTAGATTGCAATGTAACATCTCCAGCTGGGGCCACTGGTTGTCCATCACTCAAACTAGACCAGTGCCAGTATCAACTGTCGCAGCAGCGTCAATACTTTTTTTTATGTTGCAGAGGGATTTGATACTCCCCTCCCCACCCTTCACTCCACAGAAATGCAATGCAAGTCAGAGGCCATAGGTTGTATCAGATATTTAAAACAACAGCTTAAGAGGCTTCCTAATGCTACTTAATGTACTTGGTCATCTATATTTTATAGTACCCTATTGCATGTAAAATATTATCTGTGATCGTTTGCATTTAGCAACACATATTGGGAAGTAGTGGTACTTTCTAAATGCTTGGAAGAGCCTCCAAGAAACACAACGAATTCTTCATATCACATCTTAGGTTTTATGAGAAGTTTACGTGTGGGGCAGTATTTTTGGAATGGAGGCATTCTACATTTTCAAGCATGTGTATGTGTGATTGATAAAAACTGTTTTTTAAAAGAACTGGAAAGATTGCACACACACAGATAAACGCAGTTCATGCAGACCACACCAATGTCACACCAATTCCTGGATTGTCTAACTGAGGAATTGTCAGAGCTGAGCAGTAGTAAGCAAGTGTGATGCCCCATGTATACTCGTTGCTTCTGCTTTCAATCAACAACCAAGGAACACACAATTCCTGGGTAGTTATTGTGATATCCCAACCTGGACATCTGGGATTTTTAGGTGTTAAACAACCTAGAGTTAATCCAACAACAAACCATGGGCGATTGTTGGGTTAATTTTAACCCCTAAATGTGTTCCAGGTTCAGTTGTCATGATAACCCAGGAACGGGGCATTCTTGTGTTGTTAATTGAAAGCAGAAGCTATGAGTATGCGGGAGTCAGTCCCCTCGTTCCTTTACCTACAGCCCTGACGACCTACAGTTTAAACAGCATGTGGTTTGTCGTTATGTCTGTACCAGACCACAATATGATGGCTATGCTAACATTTTCAAGCGGATAAATAGATAAAGTGTGTAAAGAATTGTAGTTAAAATATGTTTTTAAAGAACTGGAAAGAGATGATTTATTTGCAATTGTTTGGTCTGTTTCAGTGTTGACTACAAACCTAAGAAGATCAAAACTGAAGATATCAAAAAATCAAAGAAGCGGAAACAGGAAGAGGAAGAGGTGTTGTTGAATTCAGATTTTATGGAGCTATAGGGTGGAAATGGGTAATGGCACCAGATATGACTAAGACATCCTTTATTTTTCTTAGAGAACCCAATCTGGTGATCGTCTGAAAACTTGAACATAAAAATCAGACAATCGCCCTAGTCTAGAATAGCACTCAGGAAGACTAATATGGAGAGTCTGATTTTAGTTGAAAAATGTTGAATGGAAACCATACTAGTCTTTGGGGTGCTTCTCCCTTGCGAGCCTCCAAGGCAACTGAAACAATATTTTCTTCACCACAAGGTTGAAATTCGTCCTCTATCCTTGGGGCTATGTGGTTGGGAGTCGCTCCTCTGCATTTCTGTCCTCTCCATATTTCTTATATATGTGCCTTTACACATTTGAGACTATACCTTCCATTTTGATTTGTGTATGGCATGTTCCTTTCTGCTGCCCTTCTCAACGGGTAAAAGTACATCCAGGTCAACTTCTGGATGTTTTGCATTTTAGAAGAGTTAATTTAATTACAACATTTATGTACCACTCCACATCTAAGTAGATTCAGGAGCAGTGAACAACAAAAGATAAAAAGAAGAAAACACTATATTAAAAGTTTTTAGAAACAAAATACCAATAAAATCATGGCTGGTTAACCAAGAAGGTCTTCTTGAAATAAAAGATGTCTTCAGCAGGTACCTAAAAGAGTTCCACAGAAAGGGATTTACCACATTGAAGGCTCTACTCCAGGTGGGCTCCCAAGTGGGTCATAGGTCCATGCAGAACCACCAGGAGCATCCCATCTGATGATCTCAGTGACCAGGCAGGTTGGCAAGGGAGAAGGCGGTTTTTTGATGAACCATGTTGACTCAACAGTCTATTTCCGAGCCAAGTTCAAAGTATTGCTGTTGACCTTTATAACCCTAACTGGCTTGGGGCCAGAGTATCTAGAGGAATGTCTCCAGCTATATGTACCTGTTCAGAACCTTAGGCCATCCTCAGAGGTCCTTGTCCTGGTGCCCCCACTGAAAAGTTGGGTGGGTGGCTGCAAGAGATAGGCCTTCTCAGTTAAGGCACCCTGCCCTCCCCCAAAAAGTTTGCTTGGCACCACATAATAAATAAATAAATAAATAGTAGTGTTGGGCTACAACTGACACTCAGTCTGGGAAGATATTCAGATCTATTTTGTCTTGTTTGAAAAGGAGTTTATTTTACACCATGATAGAGTATATTATATTATTATTATTATTATTATTATTATTATTATTATTATTATTTATATAGCACCATCAGTGTACATGGTGCTGTACAGAGTAAAACAGTAAATAGCAAGACCCTGCCGCATAGGCTTACAATCTAATAAAATCATAGTAAAACAATAAGGAGGGGAAGAGAATGCAAACAGGTACAGGGTAGGGTAAGCAGGCACAGGGTAGGGTAAAACTAACAGTAGAAAGTAACAGTAGAAGTCTTCTAATTGCTTATGGAAACAGTCACACCATATCAGTAAGGTACAAAACTGATGAAATACATTGATTCGGACTGAGGACCCTTTTTGTGTGAGGCACATTTCAAATGTCTCTCCCGTAATTTATTTTTAAACGAAAGGGGATCATGCATAACAGCAATTTGTCTCCTTATTAACCCCTTTGCAGGACATCAAGCCCAAAAAAATAAAGAGCAAAGATAAGAAACCTTCTGTTGGAGACATGAAGAAGAAGAAAACAAAAAAAGAGGAGGAGCAGAAATGGAAATGGTAACATCCACACTTCTGATATTTCAACCAGTGTCTGGCTGCTTCTGCTTACATTTGAGAAACTGATGATTTTGGGTTGGGACAAGAGTACCCATTCTGTGAATAGAAGGGCTCTTTCCATTAATTGAAAGGACCAAGATCCGATGTAGGCATTAGCTGGTAGAAGTTGCAGGGAGTAATTTTTACCATTTCCCCCTGCACCTTCCACACTGCTATGAAGTTTGTACCAACCCTCCAGAGCAGCTTTTCAGGAGGCTGCAGGGGGAAGGAGGGATCAGTGAAAATTGCTTTCTCCCTGCCCCATGCACAGTGGGTGTGTCCAGTGAGCAGAGTTCTACTCATAGGAACTTTGGATGCAAACCCATAGAATTCTTTTGACTTGTGGTTTCAAACTACAATTGGGTTCTTGTTCTTTTAAACCTAAAGGTTGGAATAGCATTTAGTTTGATAGAGCAAAGCCTTCAAGCATGTTATGCAGCTGCCGGAGTAAAACACATTGTGCTCACCCCATCTGAGTGATGCCACGGCTACTGGCACTGCTAGGCACACCTCCTGCCATGGTGCATCTCTGAGGGACAGCTCTGCTCCTCCCATTCCCTGAGGGGAGGCACCCCACAGCAGTGGGGCGGGGCGACTGTATAATTCTGTCCCTGGGATATTCCCCCGTGGCTTCAGACTGTATCATTTGCAAAGCTATGCACTGGTTAGGGAAGTCACCTGCCTAGTGACTGCGGGCTTCAATCATAGACATGCTTAAATTAATTCCAATAATGCATTTTTTAAAAATTAAGTAACACGAAGATGCACACCCATACAGTCCCTTGTGTATGTGTGCCAACTTTCAGGTGTCTAGGTTTTATGACCTTGAAGCTATGGCCCTGACAGTCAGGCACACATTCTCTTTGATTATTATAGATTGCAGCAACACACCAGAACCAAAATAACCTTACAAAAATGAGTGTGCCTTTAACTCGCAGCCTCACTGTGCTGAATTTTATGAGGTTTCATGCTGTACTGAATTTGCAGCCATTGTTCTCCCAATTAACTGCTGTTTAGAGTGGGAGAAGAGGGAACGCTGTCCTGTTTCTGACACAACCAGACCAATGCTCCCTTGCATTGAGATGAGCATCCCAATGTGAGGAAGTGTGTTGTTACTTTCATTTAAATCCCTTTTATTGTTGATGTTGCTCAGGTCCCTCCCCTCCTCTTCCATTTCAGCTCAGTACTTACCTAAACTTGGTCTCAAGAGCTTCTCACTTAGTCCCCCTTCAAGAAGTCAACCCTCTCAGACAGTTGAGCAGCCCTTTTAGGCACATACAGAGACGTGAAGCTAGTCTTTTCAGTTACCGTTTCTGAGCCATTAGTCTGCCGCAAGCCACATTCCAAGTTGCGTGTTAAACTCAGGGGAGTTTAAAAATAAGCTTGTGATGGGATAGTTGCTCTCTAGGACTGGTTCCTCACTGCTTGCACAGCGCATCCCTCTCTGCTTCTCTGGATCAAGGCCAGTGTGATCTTGGATGTTTCTTTAAATGGCACAACAGAAACAACAATGTTGTAATGGTGTGTTGCATTGTAATCTTAATTATAGGGCTCATTTTATAGAGCACTGTGTTTGGATAACTTTGTTTTTTGTTCTTTAGTTCTGCAGCTAACCATTTCTCAGTGTATGGGGATACGCTCCTTGGAGAGAGGATGTATCAACAAACACTGATCAAGTGATAACATTCCAGCGGATATTTAAACATCCTTTAGAACATAGGAATCTTGGGAAGGTTTTCATTGCGAATGTCTCCGCTGTTTTAATAAAATGTGTTGCTGAGGAAGAAATGTGTTAGTATACCTCTTTCTTTCCTCATTTTCTTCTCTTTATACCTTGTTCTTTCTTTCATCCTGACACATACTGTCCATTAGAGTGTACAAACACTGAACCTTAAATTAATGCCCTGATCATGACTTCTGAGGGCCATTTCACACCAAGGATATGTGAAATTAAAATGTAAAATGTGGTTGTCATTGTACAAGTGCATATGTCAGGGAACCGTGATTAGCCAAAGCTTCATCTTCAGTTTATTGTTGCACCATAACTTGTGAAGTGGCCCTTTTACGATAGGTTGCTTTTTTGTATTTTGAGATGCAGTCTTTCCTCTTGCTTCTGTCTTAAACTGGGCTTTATAAAGAATAGCATTGAATGTGTTTGTATTTAATTGATATTTGGAATGTAAAAGTTGATAGATAGGAAGACATCTGAGCCATATGTTTTTTTGGCCACCTTCTCTGGACCTATGTCATTTTCTAGAATGCCACTACCATGATACCTTTCTCATAACCATTATCCTCCATTAGCCAACCTTCACGAGAATGCTCTAGCAGTGTCTCTCTTGTTCCCTTTCTTCCCTTTCCTGGGTTTGGCGGTGAAGCTCCAGTTAGCTGTGCCAGATCCCTGAAAGCCATGCTGACTAGCTGATACATTCAGAAGCATGTTATGTTCAGAACAGCAGTTGTTCAGGTTGCCAGCCTACTAATGTTTCCTGGGCTGATTTGCAGCTGAAGTTAATGCAAATTGCTTTCAGGGCTGGGCTTTACAGAATTCCAACCTGTATCTTTAAGATGCAGCACACATTGCAGGTTTTACATATAAAGTCCAATTAAGGTATTTTGTGTCCTATAGATTTCAGATAGAGAGAGTTAAGCAGGTGCTTAACTTTCCCATTGAAAGCAATGGGAGACATATGGCTGGAGCATGCTCTATGTGTACATGCAATAAATGCACCTTATCGGGTGTACCCCACAGGTCACATGCCAGGGACTCAGGATCAAATGTGTACTGTCCTTGCAGTGTGCCACTATGTAACGTGTGAAGTGGCCTTCAGAATCTATTTCTGCATAGAATTAATAGGCCAGGAGAGATTTGAAGGCCATTTAACCCAACTCTCTGTCCTAAGACAGGCTCTTCATATTCACTTCTAGTGGTTCCAGCTGTTGCTGGAAGATTGTGATCTGAAGTGTAGGGCTAGTGTGACCTGAAGATAGATGGGGATTTACAGGAGATCTCTGGGAAAAAAGCATGTTTTTTAAAATGGGCATGTACCTGCTTTTGCCTAGTGTGTACCTACACCTGATCTAACATAATGAAGTGACCCTCAGTTTCACTCTTGCAATATAGACTCAGAAAAACAAGCAAGCCAATTGTTGCATGAAAATGATATGAAATAGACTTCTTAGATGTGCATTGAGAATATCTGTACTAAGGGTATAGGATTTTTTAATGAAAATACCTGAGAATTTGTGCTTTTATGTGGTACTATTATAGCCATTTAGGATTTCAGGCCTCTTTTTAATTTGGCTCATTCACTGTAAGTGAGAATGAGTTTGATTTGTCATTTCTGTACATCAGCTAGTACTATCTTCTTCCTGTTGTCCATCTTCCTCTAGGAGAAGTAACCAACTTACTGCAAGTTACTTTTGGGATTTCTTTATTTTGTAAATTATTAAAACACATATTAAGTGTTTTAAACCGTGCTCCAAGTGCATGTACAAAAATAAGAAAGAACAACGTTGATGACATAAACACAAACTAGTTTTGCATAGAAGCAACAACGATGAAACTGGTAAACTGTCTGACTTTTATTGGTGAGGCTGTCAAAAGTACTATAAAGTGCACTATACACAAGTTGGCTGTCTAGATTAGAAATAGGAATGGATGTTGATTAACATTAATTGTATAGGTGTTTGAGTGTGTGTCTGAACGTTTATTTCTTGATTATTTTTGTGTGATTTGGAGTTTGCTGAGTTGACTAATTTTGCCATTCAAAAGAGAGTAACATAATGCTCCTTTGCAGGTCTTACATCCATGTCACAATGTCTGAATGGACACTTGTTTTCACTTCTCTCTCTCTTTTTAAAAGGTGGGAAGAAGAACGCCTTCCTGAAGGTATTAAGTGGAAGTTCTTGGAACACAAAGGTCCTGTGTTTGCACCTCCATATGAGCCTTTGCCTGAAAACGTCAAATTCTACTATGATGGTAAGCTATTAAATATGATGCTTGGTGGAAGAGTATGGCCCAGTTTGCACAATTGTCAGGCAGTTACCGAGCCAACATGGCTTGTTAACTAGATTGCACATGCCCGTCGCATGCTAGGGAGATTTGCATAACTACCCCTGGCAATGTGGCTTGTCTTTCATGCAAATCTGGCCATGAGGAACAAGCCACCCAGAACCCTACAGTTGCTCATGTGTTCTGGATAGTTTGCTACCCACAGCAACAAGCCACCCTGGTGGGTTCACATGACACAACATGTCGTGTTGCTGAGGGCAGTTATGCAACCCACCTGCTCCCGGACTGGCTAACTGCCTTCCAATCATGTAGACTCAGACTGGGTGTCTTTATAATGAGAAGAAACAGCCAAAATACTTCTAGCAGCTTGAAGTTGAACAAATTTAGAGTTGCGTGAGCTTTTATAGGCAAGAGCTCTTTGTCATTTTGCCTGAAAAAGACTAAAACGGCTACTCTACTCTGTGAGGCAGGACTCTATAAAGCCGTTACGCAAATCAGTATATTCCACAGACCTTTATATATTTTATATTGGGTCACCAAAGTTAGGGATGCCAGAGAGAAGGGCAGGCTGGTTCGCCTATTCATATTTCCCATATTTCCTAGTCCTTTTTACTGAAGTTTCTAAAATTACCAAGCTAGTCCACCTGCACGTTGGGCAGCATTTCAGCGAATATTCCTAATTGCTCTTAGTTATTGCTCACTATTAAGGCATCAGCCTTTTGTGCAATATGGTCTTTCCGCACTATAAGGCTTCCAATGCAGATTGCTCCCTCCTACAGCCCAGCTATGCTAGGTGCATTCATGCAAAGCATTAGCACAACAGTGGAAATCCACCCCCACCCCTGCAGCAAGTTGGGCATTCAGTGGGCATAGACTGACCCTTGTGTCCTTGGTTATTCCTATTGAGGTTGGACGAAGAGGTTGGGTGGGGAAGTATTTATAGGTAGTGGAAATCCAAACTTTTAGGGAAGGGGTGGGTGGCTTGTAGTTTACCTGGAATTGGCTGCATTGCCAGGACCAGTGTGGGATATATCACCCGGAGAGTAGGCCCTCTAGGTCAAGCCAACCATCCACTGGGCTGCTGTGTGGCTTTTCTGCAAGCTTGTGATATGAGAATCCCTGTTACGGGCTGAAAATCCTCTTCTCCCTCCAGGGTGGGCTTTGTGTCCCATGGGCTGGACTGGTGCAGAGACATATTGCCGTTTTTCACCTGTGTTCCCTGGTGTTGCAGGGCGGGTAATTATGTAAATGATGGGTGATGAGTGGGAGGGATAAGCCATGATGGCTTCTTTTACCCCTGTGCTCATCCGAACCTGGACTCAGCCTAACTTGCCTCCCAGGGTTGTTATGAATATAAAAATGGAGAGGAGGAGGGCAATGGATGCTGCCTTGGGTTCCTTGGAGGAAAGGTGGAATATAAATGTAATAAAAGAATGAATTAATCTTGGATTGCTTGTATTTAAACCTAGTATGAACGTAAATATACACAGCAGAGAGCCAGTTCTCATTCTACATTCTATGCATTGGTTCAGATACCTGAGTACAAATTGCATGTACCTCTAGTAAAGTCTGAAAGACACACACAAGTTTAAAAAATCAGCTCTTGTTTATTAAAACATTTAGATGCAGGTGCCCAGTCCTTTACTTTATTTTGAAGGACACGCCTCACTAAAGGTTTTGCCCATGTGCCATTCAGAGTTTGGTATTGGTAGCAGGGTACAATAAAGTAAGAATCATTCCCGTGTTGCTAATCTTTTAAAGTTGATTTGAAAGATCCTTTGGGAGCATCGCCAGAATATAAAGCATGAGATCCTCTGGTCTAACATGGAAGAATTCTTCTCAGTTGTGTTCTTCAGTGTGACTAATTTTCTTAGAGAAGGAAATTCCTCCACCACACGCAGCCTGCATATCAAGAGGACCCAATACTTTGCTTTCTCTCTCTGCCTTAACTATACCAATACAAGTAGTGGCTGGATTTCACAAGAATCCATTCTTCTAAAGTGCCAACACTTCAGGCTGCTGGCAAGTGCGAGATTTCTTCCTGCTTGCTGCTGCTGTGAAATGCTGGCCAACCCCTTCCCTGGGTGCACTGGTGTGACGTTAGCACGGTCTGGGCCTGCAGTAGGCACTTTGGGTAGCAAAGGGAAGCGTCGGGTCTGCAGCACATTGAGGCAGCAATTGCTCCCCCCTCCCCTTGAGCTGTGGGAAAAGCTGCCTTTCCAAACAGCTAGTTATTTCATGCTGAGCCTCTATTACAATTCTTCAGTCAAGGGGAAACAGGACAGTCACGAATCATTGAAATATCAAGCAGGCAGCCTTTTAACAACAACTCTTTGAATCAGTGGAG
Organism: Elgaria multicarinata webbii; assembly: GCF_023053635.1. Taxonomy (NCBI): domain Eukaryota; kingdom Metazoa; phylum Chordata; class Lepidosauria; order Squamata; family Anguidae; genus Elgaria; species Elgaria multicarinata. The sequence goes on from NC_086171.1 coordinate 189,361,394, forward strand.
TTCGAAATACCAATGTACATTCACGTGGACAAAACCAGATCAACGTGAAGGGCTCTGGTAGCACTTGTATGATGCTCAAGAACTATGCGGTGGGAGAAAGAAGAGGTTGGTGTGCCAGTGGGCTTGGTCACACCTTTGCTTTCTGGAATGAGAGAAACCACCGACCCACCCACTACCTAATCAGTACTTACTGCTTTGGGGATCAGCACCACAAGACCTTACATCAAGCTATTCCTGTGATGTGTGAGTGTACTCCAAAAGTGCCCTGATGTTCTTCATCCCTGAGAGCTCTTTGCATTGCCTCCCTTCTTCAGAAGGGCAGAAGCAAATTATCTGCATTCAGTGCATGGGCTGTGTGACATTGTGTGGAGTTGCCTTAGAAGGGCATCTGCGGAGGAAAAGTAGTATAAAATGTATATGAAGCTTTTGTCAGAAGCTTTTGTAGTACCCGGCTTAGTAACAGTATTCGGGCTATATAGATGAACCCTTTTCACAGTAAATTAGCAATTGTTCTTGCCCATAAAATACTGGCATCCCACAAGGTGGCAAAAAGGCATCTCTTCTCCAAGTGGTCTCCTTCCTTTTTAAACTGTTCCCCCCCTGCATGTCAAGTAGTAGTTACAGTAAAAATGTTCCCCTATAACATTAACATATTAATGAAGTTCAGATTTTAGAAGTTGTAATGAACTTCTGATCATGTAATGAATATTATGACAGTCTGTTTTATCAATAATCTGCCTACCCCCCTATACACACACTGTGGGTGGCAAGCTGACTTGCCATATCAGGGAGATTCCATCATTCCCTCAAGGGTGAATGTGTATCTTTATATAGTCAAAACAGCACCATCCACTCACACAAGAAAGAGAGAGATCAGCAGCCTTGGGGGAACCTCAGGATTTGCAGAAGTACTTAAAAAAAATCCAGAACAGCAAAATGAGGACTGAGCATGTTCAGTGGGCCTTGGATGCTCTCTGGCCAGCTGATAGGAAAGGAAGGGAAAACAGGTGAGGAATGGAGTGGATGGAAATCTAGACAGAAGTACGCCACAATCTGACATTTTGTTGGAGGTCCCCTTGTGTTTGAAACAAAACAAAACAACAGTTAAATGAGAGGGATGGAAGGAGAACCATCAGAGACCCATTTCCAATCTAAGACATGCAGATTCCTGGGGGTGAAGTTCGTCTGTGCAGACCCAGACACTATCTCTCCCCAAAGGAGTGAAGATCTATATTCTATCAAACTAAAATCCCAAAATTGGAATACCCACATTCAGCTGCCCCTGAAAAAAATGTTTTGAGCAGATGCAACACTATTTTTATGCTGTCTGTTTTGTTACTCACTGTAAAGATGTTATGTTAGATTAGGCAGTTTAAGGCTAAAGTACACTGTCCATATCAAAACTTGGAACAAAGTTAATGACTTTCATTATAGCACTCCTCTGGGCCCTAGCTTACCTGCAATAAACTGTAGGGTCATTATTCTGGCTGTGCGTTGTATATCCACAGAGGGCCAACGCTGGGTAGGGATGTTCCTGGATCCTTTCTAACTGGGGTAAGAGGAGTAGTCTGGTTGAGGGGTTGACCGTCCGTAGGATGCCACCTCGTTATTTTCCATTTCCTCATAGATAGTTTTTTCTTTTGCAGGTAAAGTCATGAAGCTCAGTCCCAAAGCTGAAGAAGTTGCTACATTCTTTGCAAAAATGCTTGATCATGAATACACTACTAAGGACATCTTCAGGAAAAACTTCTTTAAAGACTGGAGAAAGGTATGGATGGCCTCATGGAAGGGTAGGGTGCTCAGAGAGCTAAAGCAGGCTTCGCAGTTTGCCACTTGCCTGGTCACCTACGTAACAGTTGCTTCTAGAGGAGTAGCAGATGGCTCAATCCTTTTTTGCCTCCTTGTTGAATGCTTGAGGGTTCTGCACTAAGAATTCTGCTTGTCTCTGCACATATCAGAGCAAGCGCTTGCTTCTGGGTGCCTCTGTCTTTCCAATAGCTATTTAGTCTGTCCCATTCCCACCTTCACCCCCAACCAAATGCTGGGCAGGCTTGAATGGGTAAGGAAGAAGAAGTGATCTGGGAAGGAGGGGTGAAAAATATGTTGCAAGGTACAGGAGAGGAGAGAATAGGAAGTTGGACAAGAGAAGTAAAACCTGCTGTTTGGGGGTGGATAGTTTGTTATATGTTGCTCCCTCTTCCATTTTGTGAATAAAGAACCCCTTTTCAGTGCTTGAGCTGAAGGGTTGTCAAGCTGTTAGAGCCTTAAAGAGTGCGTCGGGGGACATCTTGTCTGGCATCCATTGTTCTTCCTCATATCTTGAAGTTGAGTGGTATGATAAGTGCTGCTGCCCATGTGAATGAGAGTCTGGTAGTGGGGTTTTTTGCCAAATTAATTGGTGATATCAGTGCTCCCTAATGCTTTGGTTAAGACAGCATGGTCTACCTCTTTCAACCCTAGCATGGTTGTGGTGCTTGTCTGTGACGTTCTCTCCTGGAATGATGACTAACAGTCAAGGCTGTCTCTGTCAGAGGCATGCTGTACTCAAACTCTGTGGACCCAGAAGCCCTTATTCATTATCCTGAATGAAATCAAAATATGGAGTGACAAAGTACATTGACTTGGCTGGCACAGGCTACCCAAATAACCAGGGATTGGCAAGCTGGCTGTGCACTCACTTCTGTTCCTGCAATGCAGAAAAATATAGTGTGTAAGAGCCTGTGTAGTATAGTGGTTAGACTATGGTCTAGAAGACTTTCCACTAGCCATGAAGCGCATAGGCTGATTTTGGCCCAGTCATTAGTTCTTTTAGGTCGTTGTGAAGATAAATGGGTGAGTGTGAGCCATATGCTGCCTTGAACTTCTTGGAGAACATCATTGCTCAGGCTAAATCAAGGTTGGGCAGAAAGTCTCCAGATATTTTGGATTTCAACTTCCGGCACTGCTGACCATTGGCTGTGCTGGCAAGGGCTTCTGGGAGTTGAAGACAAAACCATCTGGAGATCTACCTTCTGTCCACCTCTCGCCTAGCATACCTCACAGGTGTGTTAGAATAAAATGAGAAGCCTGTGCATGTCACCCTGAATTCCTAGGAGATGGGATGGAAGTGTAATAAAGTCTGCGGCGTCAATATACAGCTGCATGACTAGCATGCTGAGAACCTTGGTTTATAAATAAATATAGTCCACTGTGGGCAGTATCTATTGAAAAGCTTAATAATTAGTGAAGAGCCATGGAAGTCTTCCAGAGTTGAGGCAGGTGACATTTTACCAGCAATCTGGATTTTTCCTTCCAAACTCCCGTTCCATCCTTTTCTGCCACCCCACGTCTTGCTAGTAAGGAATCCAGAATCAGGGTTGCAAAGCATTTTGGAAATACCCTTAAACAATATGAGTGTATTTGATATGCAGAACTCTTACTTCAGAATTTGCAGCTCTTTGGTGTGGAATGTTGCTGAGATGTCGTCTCAGAACACTACGTAATGCAATGAAGCACACACCCTTATGCTGATCAAGATCCATCTATGAAACTTTATTCTCCATGTGGCCTCTTCCAGGTTTAGCCTGTACTGCAACCTGACTGTTGTTATTTATGATAACAGCATTCAAAGAGGTTTTTTAAACTGAGAATGAGTATAAAATGTTGTTTCATCTTCTAACTAATAGTGCTGCAAAGATCTAATTTTCGTCTTGCAGGAAATGACCTCTGAAGAAAAGAGTACCATCACCAGCCTCAGCAAATGTGACTTCAACCATATGAGTCAGTATTTCAAAGCTCAGTCAGAAGCCAGAAAACAAATGACCAAGGAGGAGAAACAGGTATCTTGACTTAAAATTTGTTTTTAAAGGAATTTCCAGTTGAAAACCAAAGTTATGATTGGAACGCCCTCTGGCTATACTACCCATTCCCAATCTACTGGATCGTGCAATCATCTTTACCACCATTTCACTGAGTAGAGTAACTGAAATCTCCTGATTTGGCAAAAGCATGCTTCTGTCTTAAGTCTTTGGGGGTGAAGGTGTTTGAGCCCTACTCATGCCTTTCAGAGTATTTTTTGCTTTGCTTTGGATTTTACACTTTGGGTTTTACACTTTGTTATAGAGGCATAGGTAATACTCGGCAGAAATTTCAATAAGTAACTGGCAGCTTTTCAGAATCTCTTGGATTATATAATCTTTTGATCCATTTCCCAGCTCCCCTGGGTTTCTTGGTAGAAATCACTTCATTTTGTGGGAGAGGTGCTTCATGTCTGTTGTTATGGATTTCCTTAAAAGCTATAGATGATTGGTCTCCGTTTGGTTCCTTTTAGCAATGCATTTTGAGTTTTCTACCTTGGCGGGGGAGCAGGGTGCCTATAACTAGGAGTGAATTCATTTCTAGTTAGTTTTTAAAAGCCCTATGATGCCAGACTTCAAAAGGGTACCCAGTGGTAGGCTTGCTGATTTTATATATTCATTTGGCAAGAAACAATGCTCTCTCCCCTCTCCGAGTTAATAATGGAATAGATGTGGTGTACTGCTTCTCAGTTGTAGCATCAGTGATGCTAGTAAGATATGTTTTGCATCTTGGTTGTGTATTAGTTCCTTACATACTAACCAGCCAGCAATAATTCCAGTTTTGCCACCAAGGCTCAATTCAAACACAACACTAAACTATGGCTTATTGCTGCAGGAACGAGCTCTGTGCTTTTGTGTCAGCTCTTCTCTCCCCCACCCACCCCACCCCGGCCTCTTCCACTGCTTTAATTAGTGACCTGGTTTGATCAAACCATTGCATCTGAATCCAAAGTCAGGACTCCAAAACAGCTGAAAACCAGTTTGCAGTCTTGTTTTTCAAAGGCAGGCATAAACCAGTTTCTGGTTCAGATGTAACGGTTTGATTAAACCCGGAAGTAACAAATAAAAGTACAGTCTGTGAAGGAAGGAGGGAGCTTTGAGCACAAAATCTGTTTCTGTAGTGCCAGACTAGGTGAAGGGATTACATCTGAACCAAGTCTACGTGTACAGTCAGCAGGAGTCCACAGAATGAGTCTACCCAATCTCAACTCTAAAAGTACATGTTTCATACTGGCATATTCACTTGACACCTGTTTGTCAAGTTATGGTTTACAGTTTTGTGTCCACATTTAAAAAGATCTCATGTGGACACCTAAAATGATAATGTGTGAAAAGGCACTGGTTTTTGCTAGTTTGGACTCAGTTTTGCTTCTGTGTGAATTCGTTATTTGTAGTTATTGTCCCCTTTATGTAAGGTTATAGAGTTGGCACAGTAGCACTTAGGTTATTTTCAAGGGATGAAAACACTGACCAGGTTTGCATAATCAAAACAAGCCACTGTGGCTTGTTGTGAACTATGGTGCATGCTGGCACATGCCAGGAGCAATTTGTATAATCATTGCCCAGCCGCTACATGCCATCTACAATCAGACAACACAATAAGCCATGGCCAGGCAGTGATTATGCAGGTTGTGCATGACATGCACCATGGCACGCAACAAGCCTATCTCACAATAGGAAGTGAGTGGGGGACAGTCAGCACAGCAAATTCAATAGCGGATGTAACAATAAGCCACGGTTTATCATTATGGGAATGAGCCCCATGTGCTTCCACCCTTCCCCTGGTGCAGCTAGGAAGGAGGTGTTTAGAACTCTTCTTTCCATCTGTTATGTTTGAACCCAGATGAACTGTGGTTAGTCTTAATTGCAATTTAGTTGAAACAAGCCAACTTCAAATCGTAGATCATGAAGCTGGTTTGTTTCAACTAACTAGAGTTGATATTAACCACAGTTTAGGGTCCAGGTGCAATGCTAAACTGTGCTCAAATGAAATTGGTAGCAAAAACTTTTGATCTCCTTGTGGTCTCGCTAGAGGAGGAGAAAGGAGTGGGGGGGTGACAAGACTGAGGTTCATGTACATAACTGTAAACCATTGTTTGTCGTTACATCTGAACAGGACCTGCATCTCTTCATTCCATGTGTTCCTATTGATCCTTTGTTCCTTTCTCTTTTTGGTTGATTGATAAAGCTGTACTGTAAATTAGAGATAAGCCCTGCCCACAGAGTTAACAATATGTTTAAAAAATAAAGGACTTGTTAGGGAAGCAAGGAAAAGGAGGGGGGAAGTTGAGGAGAGTCCATCGGGGTAATGAGTTTATTTATTTATTTTATTTTATTGCATTTCTATACCGCCCAATAGCCGGAGCTCTCTGGGCGGTTCACAAAAATTGAAAATTAGGTCTTCAGGAGTACTGTGCATGCATGCATACATGCACACATACCAAAATCTTGTTCATGAACAAGGAGACCTCAGACTTAACAGTGGAGCAGAACTTACAAGTCCCACTATGTCCAATTTGAACGTAGTCCTAGGAAAGTGTGTAAGGCTGCAGTCTTACACCTACTTACCTGGGAGTAAACCCAAATGAACTCAGTGGGACTTGGTTCTGCGTAAACATGTATAAGACTGCACTGTTAGTTTCCAAACGTGGATGAACATGTTATGGCCATAGAAGTCACAAATAATCATGCTGAGGGTGTTTCAAAGCCAATGTGTAGGACCATGCCTAAGTCTCTTGGGACCACGACTGCTTTCTTGCAATGTACTTGCAGTACTTGTAAAATCCCGCTCGCTGTAGAGGTCTCTGAGCACAACTTGAATGAAGCTAATTAATTTTATTGTAATTTTGATTCTGAATAATTTATGCAGCGGCTTTGGGCACGTTGTAATTTTTCCTCTCTGTGTATGTATCCTTCTAGAAAATAAAAGAAGAGAATGAGCGGTTATTAAAAGAATATGGTTTTTGCATCATGGATAATCACAAGGAAAGAATTGCCAACTTTAAGATTGAGCCTCCGGGTCTCTTCAGAGGGCGTGGCAACCATCCCAAAATGGGCATGCTGAAGAGACGGATAATGCCAGAAGACATCATCATCAATTGTAGCAAGTGAGCATGGAAGATTTCACACATACACACCAGCTAGGAGAGGGTTCTGCTTATAATGCATAGCAACTGTGTTCAAGCCCTGTGTTCAACCTCTCAGTCAAGTAGAGTCTGTCATTTCTGTCCAGGGTCTCAGCTAGTGGACATTCCTTTAACATGAGTGCAGTGCAGGAGTTTGAAAGCCAACGCATATTATCATATCTGCCAAAGGTGAACTTCAACCAGAAATTCACAAAATCCTATCATATCATCATCATTATTTATTTCATTTCTATACCGCTGAATGGCTGAAGTTCTCTTGGCAGTTAATAACAATGTATAAGGTAAAAAATACATCATTAATTTGTCACTTTTAAAACAATGCACTATGAGCTAGCAAAACCCAAATGTCTGGATCAACTTTTAATCTGTAAATAGTTGTAGGTGGTTGTTACAGTTTATGCCCTTCTCTTCCTTCAGAAAGCTCAGAGCAGCACGCGCACACACACACACACTCAAGAAGGTTCAGGGAAGATTGGGTTGGATGGTGGTTGACATAGAGCAAGAGAAGATATAAGCTATGCAGGCAGATGAGAGTTCTAAAAAAAGTGATTTCTGAAAAAGTGGCATTGGAGCTAGGGTAAAGCTTCAGAACCTGACTTTTTGACACACTCTGACCCTGCTGTTTTCAAAAATCAGCTCGTTTGGCTTCCATGATGACCACAGAGTAAGGGGTTTCGTTTGATCCACAGCCAGCATGGAAGCTGAGCAAGCTGGTAGAGGAGGCAAGGAGTGATCTACAGCTCATCCAGCCCTACTTCATTACTAGCCTCAACTTTTTACAAGCTTGCCTTTTACTCTTAAGAGGGGTTCCTTTTATGAGTAAAAAAAGGCCTGGATTGCTTTTAAACTTGAAATTTACGCATACCTAACCAGGAACCTTGAAAAAACAAAGCAAAGATTTGTACTTTCAGATTGACTACTTGCCAGCCTTGAGGCCTAGAAATATCTGGCAAATCTAAGCAGTTCATTTTGGATTTTGTTGCCAGCTTGCATTGCCTGAACCGGACTGAAGAAAAGATTTGCTATTTGTGCTTTGCTGGTTTTCTACCGTTCCTTCTGTAGTTTTTCCATTTTGAAGCATTTTCTGTGTCCTTGATTTTCCCCTGCACTAGGGATTCTAAAGTCCCTCCACCTCCCGCTGGACATAAATGGAAAGAAGTCCGGTATGATAACAAGGTGACCTGGTTGGTGTCGTGGACGGAGAACATCCAAGGGTCTATTAAGTACATCATGTTGAACCCCAGCTCTAGAATCAAGGTGATGATTTGTGTGCAAACATGGAAGCTATTTCTGTCGTGCCCAGTTTGTAGCAGAGAAGAATGTATTGCCTAAGAGTCCTCTGTTCTTTTTGACTCTGCTACCAGCTTGGTAGATCTTAAATGCTATTCTTTAACCATGCGTTACTGAAATAGGGTGTGGCAATTGAGAGCCAAATAATATCTTTACAGTGGCAAAGAGGGAGCCTTGAAAAATGCTCTATAAACAGTGCCCCCGTCTCCAAACTGGTGCCCTCATACTTTGGAGTAAGCCCTCATGTTGCTCCTTGTCATTACCTCTGCAGGGTGAAAAGGACTGGCAGAAATATGAGACGGCTCGGAGATTGAAGAAATGTGTAGATAGGATTCGAAATCAATATCGAGAAGACTGGAAATCCAAAGAGATGAAAGTGCGGCAGAGGGCTGTTGCATTGTACTTCATTGACAAAGTAAGGATCTGCTGTTTTTCCCCTTTCTTCCTTATTGAATATATAGCTGGAGCTGCTGAACTTACTTAGTGTTAGTAAGATGTGGCACTGGGAGTTGGCAGAATACTTCACAGCATTCTTCGCCAACTTGGTGCCCTCTAGAGGTATTGGACTACAACACCCATCATCACCCAGCCAGTATTGGACATGCTGACAAGATAGGTGTTGTTGTAATCTAACAAATCTGGAGGGAAGGTTGGGGAAGGCGACTTTTCTGGAGTCAAAGATTATTATTATTATTATTTATTTATATAGCACCATCAATGTACATGGTGCTGTACAGAGTAAAACAGTAAATAGCAAGACCCTGCCGCATAGGGTTACAATCTAATAAAATCATAGTAAAACAATAAGGAGGGGAAGAGAATGCAAACAGGTACAGGGTAGGGTAAGCAGGCACAGGGTAGGGTAAAACTAACAGTAGAAAGTAACAGTAGAAATAATTACTTTAACAGCAGTAGGGTCAGCAATCCTAGGCTGCACATGCCTTACCTGTGAGCCATGTTAGTTCATCAAGGCAACTGGAGGAAACATACAAATGGGCCCAAGTCAGCTAAACAAACTTAGAATGTGGCTTTCAGTAAGCTTAATGTAATCCTTTACTTGACAAATTGTAAATTAAATGGTTTATTAGTTCCGGCATCCCTGGAGGAACTTCTTGCTAACGAACAAGTGTGTTTAGAAATTCTTCTGTCTGTTTAGATCGCTGTTTGTGATGTCTCTCTGCTCTCCTTCACTGTTTTGTATCTGTAGCTCGCTCTGAGAGCTGGTAATGAGAAAGAAGAAGGGGAGACGGCTGACACAGTAGGCTGCTGCTCTCTCCGTGTGGAGCATATTAATTTGCATCCAGAATTGGATGGCCAGGAATACGTGGTAGAGTTTGACTTCCTTGGAAAAGACTCCATACGATACTATAACAAAGTCCCTGTCGAGAAAAGGGTAAGGATATTTTGTGCTGCATGACTTAAAGGAGATGGGGGTGGGGAGTTTGAGAGGTCTCTAGATTTGGGTTGCTTTATTCTGAGAACTTCTTCCACCTTCTGGGGCTCCTTCGATGTGACCTGCAGATATGTGAAGAGCTCATTTAAACATAAGAATTGCCCTCTTTGATCAGACCAGTGGTCCTTCTACTCCCAGCATACAGGGTCCAACAATGACCAGTGATTTACCTCTGGGAAGCCCTCAAACAGTTGTGAAGTCAACAGCCCTACCCCTCTTCTTTGTCCTTGTCACCTAGCATTCAAAGGCCTACTGCCACTGAGCATGGAGGTTCCATTTAGCTTTAATACATACTAGGTCTGTCAACAACTATCAGTTCTCTCTTCACTCTATATGCAGAAGTCATGGTTTTATAATTCCTTATCATGCTTCTTCTCCCCACCACGACTACCCTCTCCCCACCCCCACCCCCGCATTTTAAGCTAAAAAGCTCCAATTACTTTAACTTATTCTCATAAGGTAGGTGCTCTAACCTTTTGAATTGCCTGTTGAATTCCATTGTGAATCTGGGAAATGTGTTTCCTTTTTCACCAACAATGAATAATGGCCAGTATACTTCTGTGCACCAACACACATCTGGAAGGCCAGTAGAGCATAGTGACTGTTAAGCAATGGGTTTATATGGAATCATTTGCTCCTCTGTCAAGCCAGTATATATCATCCAGTTTCCATACTTTATTCTTGTTTCTTTCCCCTGCACTTGCTTTGCAGGTTTTTAAGAATCTGCAGCTATTCATGGAGAATAAGCAGCCTGAAGATGACCTCTTCGACCGGCTCAATGTAAGTGCATTCCATACCTCACGTCAGCATCGTATACTGCCATCATCTTGAGGCTAGTCCTAGAAATTCTTGGCTGTGAAAGCACTGCATACCATTTGCTCTGACTTGTGCAGGAGCCATCCACTTTCATCTCTGACCCCATCCAGCAGCAGCATGCAGCCCCTAACAGATCAGTCTTGAAAAAATGTGGCTTTTGACAGAAAAAAGCTTCCCCACCTCTGCCCTAAAGGAATGCTTGAAAAGGACTTAAGTCCAGTTTGAATGGGATGGGTTTGTCCCTCTTGGCATTGGATGGGAATATCTGTTTCACATGAAGAATAAATGTAGGCCTTTGTTGTACGCAACACCTCAAACTCGCTAGCAGCTGGCCCTTTCTACCTCTACCTTGGAGTGCAGCAATGTCTTCTGCTTCCGTTCTATTCCTCTGCACCAGTGTTCCCAGGTTAAATCTGTAAATGTGTGCCCACAGCATTTGCTGAAATGGGATATCTACTTACAAAGCTCTGGGGCTGAGTTGCATACCTTTTTAGATCTGTATCCTCATTCCAAAACATCAGGTAGAGGAACTTCTACCTGATGTAGAACTTCCACCTCTACAAATTGTGAGAATACAAACAGGAACTTCCACCTCGCCAAATTGTGAGAATAGGAAGAGTCAAATGCTTAGTTTGAGAAAGTCCCATAATTTAGTGCTGGAATAAATATAAGTAATCTCATTTCTTTCTCTCCTCCCCCTGCCCCCTCCAGACTAGCATCTTAAATAAACATCTTCAAGATCTTATGGAAGGGCTAACGGCCAAGGTATTCCGAACCTACAATGCCTCCATTACGCTACAGCAGCAGCTGAAGGAGCTCACAACCCGTAAGTGCCTTTGGACTAGCGCATCTCATCCTTTGTTCTTCCGGTATTGGTTGTGACCTTGATACAGATGCAGGCCTCAGAGCCTAGGCTGAAAAGTAACTTAGGGTGCAATCCTATATACGTTTAGACATAAATAAGTCCTACAACTCCCATCATGCCCCAGCCAGCAATTTGTGTTATACCCAAGGCCATGTTTGTGTCATCTGTAGCAAGCAAATGCAAAAGTGGAACCCATCAGAAGCTATGTGATAGATTCTATTATCAGAATCTATTATCCCCTCATGATAATGGGGGACACCATTATTTATTAGCAACCATGCTTCATATGGAGTCGCCATTTTGAAGCACTGTTCATATACTCAAAGGCCTTTACAACTCTTTTCAAATGCTAGCTCTTTTTTTTTAACAGAGGGAGATGGTGGAATATAGTGTCAAATAGTTATGATAGCAAAATACAAGGATGAATTTATAGAATTTTACCATGGAATAAAGAATCCCATAAAGCATCTATGGCAACTTCCCCAAACAGGTCCCCCTCCAGATGTGTTTGATTAGAACTCCCATAATCCCAAGCTAGTATGGCCATGTTGGCTGGGAATGTTGGGAGTTATAGTCAAAGACATCTGGAGGGCACCAGGTTGGAGAAGACTGTTCTTTACAAACAGAATTAGCCATAGAAATCCCTACAGAGCAAAACAGCCACAACCACACAAAAATCTTCCTCTTTCAGAATTAGAATTTCAAATAATTGTGTCTCCAATTTACCATGTTGGAGGCACATTCATAAGAACGGGTACCATGGAAGAGTTACAGAAAACTTGTGGTGGCACTTCCCTGTAGTATGGGTCAAGTAAAGTCATCCTTGGAACCAACAGGTCTGCATCACTCTCCATGAATCATGTATCATGGTTCCCCTCGATCGATGAAAGTATATTTGGCTGAAATGATTATTATTTTACTTATAAAATACTCTTCTATTTACATGTTCACTAACATTAAACTTTAGCTCCTTTTCTGTTTTATTGTAATACTTCCTTTAAAAAAAAACCTGTAAAGTAGGATGTTGTTTCTGCTCCCATATTGCATCTGTGGGGGTGAAACTAAGAGAATGGGTTGCCATGGTTCAAACCAGTGATTTGGGTTTTCTGGGAAAAATGTGGAAAAAATTCCAATGCAATCCAGGTTAATTCGCACAGGAAAATATCAACATTTGAAAATGTTGTGATGCTCTGATTTAATTTAGCAGGTTTATTATACTTGTACTTGGTAAACAACAAAACTTTTTTTTAAAAAAAACACATATCCCGTGTCATTTTTTTCTCCCAGTTCAAGTATTGGATCTGAAACATTTCATGGGGGAAATTAAAGCACACTTGATGTGATATCAACCAGTATTGGAGTATGTAGACATTTTTAATGGAATACTTGTAAAAATTGAAAGACAATAGTATGTACTTGCCTTATATTGTTTTAATTCAAGGAGAAGAAAATGCGAATATACTGAAAACTGTTGAAACTAATTAATTTTAGCAACCCAAAGAACTGTGCATGATATGCTGAAAACCACTCATCTAATTCAACAGGGTTCAACTCTCCTCCACTAAGGTTGTTGGGACAACATCAGTTTTGCTGTCTCTGTTTATTAATTCCAATTCATTCATTCATATTATATTATATTATATTATATTTGAATTACATGTATTTATTAACTCTCACACATGCTAGGGAAAATCACTTGGGAAATATTAATTTCAACTTCGTCAGTTTCAAACTTATGAAACAGAACATTTTCCACTGAAAAATCAAGCGCTGGGAACTGCGCCCCACATTGTCAGTTCAAACTGGGAACTTCCTGATTTGCAAGTCAGGTGTCCTAACCACTATACCACCCTACCACTTTTCAGCTATAGCTAACTGAGAGCCAAGATTCTAATCTTTCCTTTCCCTATGAAAAAGCGACATCATCCATGAGAGCTAGACCTTGCCTGACCAGAGTGCAAAATTCACTTGTTCATTTTGAATTCTTCCAGCGGATGATAACGTCCCAGCAAAGATCCTGTCTTATAACCGTGCCAATAGAGCTGTTGCTATTCTCTGCAATCACCAGAGGGCGCCTCCAAAGACCTTTGAGAAATCCATGATGAATTTACAGAGCAAGGTAACTGATGGCTTCACTCTCAGTTAAAAGTTAAACTGATACCACTTGCCTTTGGTTGCCCCTCTTCCCTATCTGACCTGTGTATCTAGCTACCACTAAAAATACTTCTCTACGGAAATGTATTTCTCTGATTTTTGAAATGAGTATCCTCTCTGGTGTTATTGTAGAAAATCCTTCATCGTATCCTTTCTCTTCACACTAAGCTACATTAAAACCTGTCTTTCCCACTTCTAGGTGAATTGCGCATCTGACAAATTAGCTTTAAGTCTGAAGAAATATCTATAAAGTATCTCTAGTGGCAGCAGAAAAACATGCTGTCTGGTGTTCTGCTGCAGTTTTCTATCCCAGTGTACTCTTAGGATGCTGGGCAAGATCCAGAGAACTTCATGCACAAGTAGAAGGCACTTTGGCTCGTTGCAAGGGTGTTCGCTAATTTCTCCGTCGAGACACACACACCCTGCAACACATCCCATGCCGTTCCAGAGGGACCTCCAAACATTGGGAACAGCTTGGAGGAGGGATGTAAGGGGTTGCAGCAGGAAGGGGGAAGTTGAAAATCCCCATTGTGTGATCAGAACTCGGCTCTTAATTCCCTTGAACTTGCCTAGACACTTTGTAGGAGAACAGGAACTTGAATTAAAGTACCACCAGAGGGTTGATTTAAAGGAGAAAGGCTGGTGATAATAAATGCTTGGAAGCTTTTCTGAGGCTTGCTTGGGATGTCATAAAGATCAGTTTCCCAAAAGAAGCTTAACAGATGTGTGAACACATCTTGACTAATGCACCGTAGCCACGACTTGCTGCTTGTTTAGGCAAACAGCAAATCATGTGGCAAAACTGTACTTGGACTATATCACTTAGTTCATATGAATGAATGCTGCCAAATGACAAAGGCTCCCTGCAGGTAAAACAAATGAAATGGCAAGCAGAAAAGTTCTAGCCTAGCCATTTCCAGGGTGCAAAGTTTGTTTTTGCTTCTTCTTTTTTTTAACAGAAAAACAAAGAAATATACAGCCCACATTTCTGCAGTCTGAAGTGATAAAATCCCAAAACAGATTTAGCATGCAGTGAACTGTTCATTTAGACCAGGTCTTCCTCTTTTGAGGTGTTCAATGCAGTTTTCCTTAAAGGCTGTGGTTTCTCATCTACCCCACGCCGATCACTCGAAGATTTTGTTGAAGCATAACAGAATCTGCTACAGAGACACATGGGACAACTGAATTGGTCACCTCCCCAACCCAGCCCAACAAAATTGCAAGCCTCTTATAAATTCAGCACATGTTTGTGTTTCGCTACTCTAATCCGTCCTTTTCCTTTTCAGGTTATTTCTGGCCAAACCTCTGAGGTCAATTTGGTTAGGTCGGTTTACAGCCTGAATCTGAAATAACACTCTCTCAATAAGGCATTCTGTTTTATTAATCACTGGGGTGTTCTTTTTGGCTTTCATAATACCTAACCTGGCTGCTTCAGTTGTTAGGGCTGACAGCTTTGACGAAATGATAACTACTTGGCTGCCTTCTCTTTCCCTCCCCCAAATTATTTGTACTATTATTTTCAGAGGAACTGAAGAGTCTTGCCAGTCACGACTTAGGTGAATGGAGCGGTGAACCTCCTGCTTTCACTCTTCATTCTTTTACAGCAGCCTTTCCCAACTTAGTGCCCCCCATGGGTTTTGGATTACTGATCCCATCAGCCCAAGCTAGTATGGCCACAAACATCTGGAGGTCGAGCAAGACTGCCTTAGAATGAAAAAAAACATTGCTGGACAGGCACAGGACATCTCCTAGCTTGACCTAGCACAGTAAATGTCATCCTTTAAGGCACCTTTCAGATGTTTTGGACTACAGTTGCTATCAGTCACATCCATTGGCCTACTGGGTGGGTTTATGGAAGTTGTAGTCGAAAAGTCTGGAGGGCATAAGATTTTCCACCCTTGGTTTTAAAGGGTACCAGCTATCTTGACTACAAGAAATCCTTACTCAGTTTGCCCTCATTGCCAGCTCGTACTGTACAATTTTTAACTGAGTTCTATTAGTCATATGAAGGGCAACTGGCCCCAGGTTGTGTAGTTGTATATTTGCATCATTGCATAAGTCTTCCAGTGTCCTCGATCTAGTTAAACTGCAGCCGGCAGCTTTCCTAGATGTTCTACCTATTGGTTTGAAGTTGTTCTCTCCAGCCTGCTGATGCCAGTGTTTTCTCTTGGAAAGGCAATCTCTGTGCATTTTCCCACAATAGCTGTTGGAGCATCTGGATTTGAAATCCCACTAACTGACAAAGTAGAAGAGTAGTTTGGTGGAAATGTTGCTAAGTTAGTCCTTAAAAAAACCCTGCAGATTATACTTTCATTGAAACAGTTGTGTAGGCTTGGTACGATGTGGTTGAGTTGTGCAGGACTAAATCCTCTTGAAAGGGAGTTCTGAGCATCTGGTTCTTGTTGTCTTCCCAGCACATCTGGTATTATTTTAAAAGGTAATAATATCAGGATTTCTCAGTCTGGCGGTTCACAATTGGTTTTGTGACATATCAGGTGGGTGCTGGTTAAGTTCTTGGCTCTGAGATCATGGAAAGCGAGAGTTCTTTGTCTCTACAGTCCCACTTATTTATTTATTTAAACATTTGTATCCCACCCTATATCATTAAGATCTCAGAGCGGCGTACAGATAAAAGCATACAGTATAAAACAATAAATATGCACAGTTAAAAACAAATTAAACCATGAACCAAATTAAAACAATATATAATTTAAAACAGTTAAAACAATGTGCCATCTTAGTGAATTTTACCATTAAAGGCTTTGTTAAAAAGCCATGATTTTACTTGGCGTCGAAATGAAATCAGTGCTGGCACCGGTCGGGCCTCCAAGGGGAGGGCATTCCACAGTCTGGGTGCCACAACAGAGAAAAGCCCTCTCCCTTGTCCCATCATAGCATATATGTTGCATTGGTGGGATGCAGAGAAGGGCTCCTCCAACAGATCTCAAGTCTCGGGCAGGCATATATAAGGAGAGGTGCTCCCATAGACTTATGAGGTCTGTGCCTATGTAGAGCAGCATTTCGGAAACTTCTAGAGCTCTGCAAAACCTGTGGCTCTTGCCTCAGAGCAGAGAAAACACTGTGCCCCATGGGTGTGGGTCCATGTCTGAGGTATTATTTGACCCCTGCCTGAGTGGCACAATAGGGAACTCTATTTAAAACTCCATTCAGAAATATTTCTCTTCATAACTTCTGCTTGAAAGTTATTTTATCTCAAATTTTATATCGTTTCATCTTTGCCACTTTTTAAACTTCATTGGTCAAAAACGGGAGAGGAAGAGAAAAGAAATAACAGGTGGACTGAGTTGGGGAAGGTGTTGATTAAGTCCTTATTGAGAAACTGGAGTGTGTCCAGAGGAGGGTGATGAGCATGAACCATATGCTGAGTATGTGTGGAAACCATGCCACATGTAGAACAGTGGAGCTGGGTTCGTCGAGTCTGGAGAAAAGAACATTAAGGGAAGACATGATAGCTGTCTGCAACAATCTGAAAGGCTGTTGTAGAAAAGCGAGCACTTTTTCCTTTGTTGTTCCAGAGGGCAGGACTAAAACGAAGGGGTTGAAAAGCAAGGAAGCAGATTTCTGCTGAACGTTAGGAGAAACTTCCAAATGGCCAGAGCTGTTTGACAGTGGAACAGTCATCCTCAGGGGTGGGTGGACTCGCCTTTGCTAGAATTATTTAAGCAGAGGCTTCAACGGACAACTGTCAGGAAAGCCGTCATTGAAACCCTCATTGTAGATCTTTAATTGAGCATGTGCTTAAATTATTTTAGACTGTGGTTTAAGTTTTATACCTCAAATTGTACTTCGTGGTTTTAGTTTTTGTGAACTGCCCAGAGAGCTTTGGCTATTGGGCGGTATAGAAATGCAATAAACAACTATAAAGATATAAAGAAATAAAACTAGATGACCTCAAGTCCCTTTCAGTTCTTAAAATCCTGTTATCCTATGGTATCTTAAGCTTGGAATCTATTATTTTAATTATTTGTTACATTTATGTCCTGTCTTTCCTCCAAGGAGCCCCAAAAAGTGGCAAACATGATCCTTCTCATTTTTATTGTCACAACAACCCTGTGAGGGTATGTTAGGCTAAGAGTCAGTGACTAACCTAAAGTCACCCATGGCTGAGTAGGGACTAGAATCTGGGTCTCCCTAGTGGTCCTATCCAGCACTCTAACCACTATACCACACTGGGTTTATAGAATCCTGGTAGCCATTTCTGCAAGCTTGAGTCTTGGATGCTTGTCTAAAAATGTCAATCACAGCTAGCCCTATGAAACTTCAGTGATAAGGTAGAAAAAGGTTTCTTGGATATGATCTACGCTGTTTTCTTTTGGGCAAAGGCTCCACCATTGTATGCGGAAGGCCTTTTTTAAAAAAAAACAAAAAAAATCACCCCTCTTCGTCAGCTTCACTCCTTCCCACTGTTTTTGCCTTGTCCAGATTGATGCCAAGAAGGATCAGTTGGCTGATGCCAAGAGGGAACTGAAAAGCGCCAAAGCTGATGCCAAGGTCCGGCGGGACGAAAAGTCTAAAAAGTAAGTCTGGCTGTTGTGACAGATGAGCACAACCAAGCACTTGAATGTGGCACCTGGTACAGCCTTTGGTTCCAAAGGAGATATCGGTTAAAATGGCTCTTCCTTTAAGGATTGCTCTTCTTTGAATGCACTCCCCTAGGTCTGCGGCTCAGGCTGCAATCCTATACCCACTTACCTGGGAATAAGTCTCATTGACCTCAGTGGGGCAGATTTATGAGTAGACGTGAATAGGATTGCAAAGTGAATTGCTTCCCCATGTTCTTTCTGTTTGGGTCCTACATTTGCGCTGTCAGTAAGTTTCTTGATTAGCCAGTTGAGGGAATTTTGTCATGAACTAGAGGACTGTAGCATATCCGCATGTTTTACTTGTATGCATTAATCTGTAGCACCCTCCTGGCTACAGCAGTTCTCAATGTTAGAGGGGGGCAGGCCAACAGGCACAGCTCTATTCTTCCTTTACACTATTCCAATGTGTGTGGGTGGTTAAGTGCCCACCTAGGGATGGCTAAATGAATGCTTGTATGTACAAGAGCCCATAAAATGTACATAGAACGTATATATGACTCTGGAACTGTGTTGTGCGCTGCTTCTGACCCAGCAATACTTTAGCCTTCTTTGGTATACCTCTGCTATAATGCAGAGACTTCGGGGCATCTCTCTATTGCGAAACCCTAAGGTGCTGCTGGCTCAGTCAGCAGCTCATGCCTTTCTCTTGACCTTGGCAGTGCTCCCTTGGATTCAGTCCTGTCCAGCAGTGCTGCCCAGGCTAACAGCAAATAAATACCATTTCAAAACTGGCAGGTCCCAGAAGCCAGGAGGTATCAGCCAGTGTGCCAAATTTTGCCTATGATCCATTTGTTGGCTATCCCTGCTCTACAGTCATCTTATATTTAGGTCTGTCCTGAGTGTACATAACTATCCAACAGAGAATTGTACAATAGACACTTAAAGATCAAGCTAAAGGTCAAGAACTCTGTTTTCTCTAGTCTGGACCACGCAGTATATGCATCCTGTGAAACCGTTAAGAACTTTGGCGGGATGATTGATTTGTTGGAATTGAGACAAGAAGGCCTTGGTTCAGTTTCCTACTCAGGCAAAGTCTTTGTGTACTCCTTGGACAAGTTGCTGTATCTCCTTGCTTGTCGGCATAAGGGGCACAGTAATGAAAATAGTGGTTATGAAGCCAAAGAAAATGAACCCTATAAAGCATTTCGTGCTTTTAATATGAGGACAGTATGATCATCTCTTTTCAATTCAGCACTGGAGATTTTTTTTTATAGAAGTTCCTCTAAGCTTAGCAATGTTCTTAAGGGGCTTTTTCTTCTGTACTGACTCCTAATTTCCCTAGGCAAAACAATATTCTGGAAATCCATTTA
Source organism: Elgaria multicarinata webbii (assembly GCF_023053635.1). NCBI lineage: Eukaryota > Metazoa > Chordata > Lepidosauria > Squamata > Anguidae > Elgaria > Elgaria multicarinata. The sequence continues at coordinate 189,380,868 of NC_086171.1, forward strand.
CAGTTCTCATCTGTCCTTTTTCTTTCTCCTCGCCCATCACAGGACCGTGGAAAGTAAGAAGAAAGCCGTACAAAGGGTTGAGGAGCAGCTAATGAAGTTGGAAGTCCAGGCTACAGACCGAGAGGAAAACAAGCAAATTGCCTTGGGAACCTCCAAACTAAATTATCTGGATCCTAGAATTTCAGTTGCCTGGTAAGCTCTTGACTGGGGAAGGTGGGGAGGAAATTGCAGCTCTCCTCCCTTTGTTGCCTGTCACTGGTGTTACTGGGATGTCTTTTGCGAGGTTGCTGGGCTGGCTAGCAGTAAGTTGGGTCTTGCATGCATTGAGTCGAATTCTGTACTCCCAAGCTAATTTTAAAAAAAACCAGGTACACTTTTGCATCTCTTGATTTCACATAGACCAGTCTCCAAAGCCTGGTGCAGACATGGCTCACTCTGTGTCCACCCTGCATGTAGTGAGGGGAATAGGATTGTGCCCACCTGCTTGAGGAGGTAGAGAATGGTTCCAGCTAGACAACCCATCTCTGGATGTCAGATGGGTGTGATCCCTTTCTCCCACTACGCATCAGCTTTGTGCAGATTGAGCCACACTTTTTGAGCAAGGCTCAAGAGTTCAGCTATCCAAGATTGTGAAGGGAGAGGAGGTACAAGTAAGGGGGGGGGAAGGCTTTGGAATAGGGCACACAATGGTATCTGTGGGCGTGTAGCACTGCATCTTACTAACCATTTCGTCATGCATCTGCACCTGGTGTGTTGTAAAAATCCTCTTCAGCAAGCTGTTCTGAAGTGAAAGAGCTCCTTGTTTGGTTGTCTGTAAGGGTTCAAACTCTAAGCTGAGGGCTAGAAACTTGCATGAAGAGCATAAGAGCCATGTTGGATCACATCAAGGGTTCATTTAGTCCAGCATTGTTTTCACGTAGTGGCTAACCAGCTGCCCACAGGAAACCCCACATGCAGGACCTGAGTGAAACAGTAGCCTCCTGCCCATGTAGCCAGCAACTGGTGTACATAAGCATACTGCCTCTGACACCTACTGGTAGTAGCATTCAAAGACATTACATTTATCTGCCAAATTCTTTCACATGTGCTGCAACATGGAGGGTGTCTGTGTAATTCATACAAGATAGAGGGAACAGATACTGGAGTTACTGCTGTTCCATCACATGGAAAACTGCTCTCCAACTGAAGGGAGTTTGGACTTACTTGGTTCTTCTCTCATTTGTCCACTGTGTGTACACCATGTGGAGTGGGAAGCTGGCCCACTCCTATTGGCCCAGTCTTGGCATTCTGAGTTCATGAATATTGGGGTGCTGGGCTTGGAAGGCACACAAACAGGGGAGGGGTAGGGTCCAACTCCCTCCTCCATGTCTAGAGGCATGGATGGTGGATGAGAGAACAGTCCTGCTGTGTTGAGTAAGCCCCGCTCTTAGGGTCTTCAGAGTAACCATGCATTGCTGTTAACTGATTTTGATCTCTCTCTCTCTCTCCCTCCCTCATTCTCCCCTTCAGGTGCAAGAAATTTGGAATACCTATAGAGAAGATATATAACAAAACCCAACGGGAGAAATTTGCCTGGGCAATTGACATGGCAGACGATGACTATGAATTTTAACCTGATTTTAATGGGCTGGATTTTATGGAAGAGAAGGGGAGTAGCCTGGTTTTAGGGAGATTGATAAACTGTGAGCCTTACTTGTCCTTTATATTGGGGGGGGGAGGGGGCGTCGGGAGGGGAAAGCGAGTATCTGATAAAATACCCAACATCTTTGAGAAAAGATAATGCCTGGAAATATTACAGAGGAGCTGAGCCAGTTGTCCTATGGACAACTTATTTAAATCTGTTTCAGAGACCCAAATTCTAGCTGTATGGTTTGTGTTTTATCTCTGGAGGGAGGACAAGTGGATGGGGGAATTTGTTAACCTTCTGCCAGGTAAATTCACCATTACACTGAAGAGCTTGGAAATCATTAGCTACTGTATACAGAATCCAATGAGATATTGGTGTGTTTTTACAGTTAGGGTTTTTGCAATAACTTCTATATTTTAATAGAAAATGAACTCCTTAATTTCCTGCCCCCTCCCCCTCTCATTAATTTAACACAACTGAAGCCCTCAGCGCACTGGCTCTGGCCACCATGGTCATCATGAAAACACCCAGTTGTTTTCATTTTTACTTGCCGCCATCATGGTATTGAAAACCTAAATAAAAACTCAACATCTCTTCAAAGCAAAGCATGATGGGAAGATCCTTCCTGACTTGAGTGTTTTTTTTTTTTTGTTAATGTGAATTTTTACTATTTTTAATTATTTTAAAATATTTAAACTTTCTTTCTTCTTGATCTTAAAGATCATGTAGATTTGCAGAGGGTAGGAAGGAAAGGACTTGGGGAGGGTTAATGGATTATGAGTACAAATAAATTGGTGGCAAAAAGTTTTCCCATCATACTTTGTTCTGAATACATTATATAAAATATCCACATTTGTGGGTTTTGTTTTGCTTTCTTTTGGCAGGTTTTTTTTTCTCCACCCTTTTTAAAAAACCCTCCTCCCCGCTTTTACTTGAAAAATTTTATTGTGTAAGAAGAACTTTCACAGGTCAATAAAATTTTGAGGGAAGTGAGCTTTGGTCCAAAAAAAAAGAAAAAAAAAAAAGGAAAAATAATCAAGATTTTAGGGCTTTTATTTTTTTTCTTTTGTAATTGTGTACAAAAAAATTAAAAAAATTAAAGCAGAATTTTAATGTGAACCCTTTTTTGCTATAATCCATTAGTTATTGGCATTGTTAGCTTAGTGTGGTGCAAAGACAAGTTTCCCGCAGTCTTTCCTCAACAAGTATCTTCTATTTTTATCATGAATTCCCTTTTAATCAACTGTAGGTTATTTAAAATAAATTCCTACAACTTAACGCAATGCCAGCATCCGTGTGTTCTTGTACCCAGAGGGGCTGAATGGCTGGCTGTAGGCCGATAGCTGTTAAATGAGGTGTCAAGAATGCTTGCCCGGAGTGGGGGTGGGGGTCTAGGATGAACTGCCTGAGGAACTGTGAGTGGAGGCACAGTTGAATTCCCATGGGACCTTCTAAGCCATAGGCAACGACAGCTGAATTGAAGATTGCCAGTACTGTGGGCAGTTTTGTACAGTGCCTTGTACATCGCATCTTACATAAATCTCAAAGTGCCCAGGGACAGCTTGTGTCCTCAGGTTACCCTCTAGGTTCCTATCCACAGTTAGAGCCATTTTTAATGGCTGGCTTCTCTCACTTTTCTTCTTTAGAAGCAAACAACCAAGGATGATTGTTTAAGGAGGAAGCAGAGGGCATATCCAGTGCAACAGGAACACTAACGTAAATCATGTTGCGCTAGCATAAGAGATCTCTGGCACAACCAGTACTGTCAGCTGACATGATGGGAATCCCTGGAAAACCCATCATGCTAGCTATAACCCTATGGACATTGTTCTAGAGGCCCCTTATACTAGTGCAACATAATTTATGTTAGCACTGGGGTTGCATCGGAAATTGTCCAGTGTATTGTAAGATGACTTACTTATGCTTTTTCAGGAAATTAAACCATTTGCTTTCTTGACTTAAAAAGACAAACCAAAGTTCAAAACTTGAGCTTATTTTCATGTTCTTGCTTATGTTGGTCTTGCTTCCAAGTTACCTGTGGTTTGAAAACATAAAGCTTTCTCTGCTATGTTATATCAGATGGTGTGAAAACACTCTAGTGTACCTGTTACAGTAGGGGTGAACTTCAGTTTCTTATCTTCCATGTGAGTGGGAAACAAGTGTGATAAGAACATAAGAGCCATGCTGAATCAGACCAAAGCCTATCTAGTCCTGCACTGCCAATGAGAAGCCCACAGGCAGGACGTGAGTGCAGTGGTCCCATTCTGGTCATGTTCCAACTAACTGGCATGCAGAGGCATACTGCTGTCATGATACTGGAGGTAACACATAGCTGTCATGATTGGTAGCCATTAATAGCCTTATCCTCCATGAAAAGACTGACAATGTATCTAACCCCACCTAGCTGTCAAATCTTGGGTAACTCTCAATTTCCCACATTATAGATTCTAAACAGCTTTCACCTTTGCGTATTAGAGGCAATGATCATGCTGTTGTTGACACTGTGACTTAATAAAATGAATCAGGCATGATAGCCACTAACTATTTAGGGGCTCTTTTACCTCTGTTTCAACTTCATTCATCTTAAATTTGCACATTGAAACCAGAGACTGAAGTTAATGTTTCAGTATTACTCATTCTGTGAAACAATCCTGGGGAGGAAACAATCATAAAAGTAGGCATGCAAAGTTAGGAGACTTGTATGTATTCTGTGTTTCTGCCTCACCCCCTCCTAATCCCATTTATGCAGCAAGGAAATACCAATCTTGTTGCAGGAATAAATTCTTACACAAACACTCCATAAATATATGTATGCTTGCTTAGTTTAATCATCTGCCGGGGAGAGTCAGGATTTCAGGAAAGGCATAGAACCACCTATATTCAACAGGTACAAGAGGTAGGAGGAGAAACTAGCAGCTATACACAGCGGAGGAAATCTGCACCTCTTCTCCACAGGAACTCTTGGCTCTTCTTTGATTCTTTTCGTAATGAAGATCATATAATGTTAATATAATGAATTTCAAGTGTTCAGTGCACTCACCTTATTAACCTATGCAACAATCCTGCAAGATAGTTCAGTATTACTGTATTTCTTCGATTCTAAGAAGCCATCGATTCTAAGACGCACACTAATTTCAGTACCACCAACAGGAAAAAAAGCTTTGATTCTAAGAAATAATAAATGCACCCGCGATTCTAAGACGCACCCCATTTTTAGAGATGTTTATATGGGAAAAAAAGTGTGTCTTAGAATTGAAGAAATACGGTAGTCTCATATTGCAGATAAGGGACTAATACAGTAACTTATCTAAAGCTACCAACCTAGTGAGCCAAGATTACTTTTGAACCAGCGACTTCACAGCTCACACACTTAGTGTTTCAGTGGCTAAGAGTCAGTATAGAATATGCAAAATGTATTCAGTTATGGTGGTAAACAATCACACTGAGCACTGAGCTAGCAAGTGGCATTGTATCCTCTTTCTACAATGAAAGAAACTAGTCCTTCTGTTGTGCCTTCAGACTGAATCAGAGCAGGTTCACATTGGGGCATATTTCAGATGGTGATGTCTGCCTCACTACATCAAAATGTGTGGTGGGGTCAGTTTGCAAATGTGCACTTGAAGAGGTTGTGTTGCGTTTTTGCTGAGACTGGAGCCTGTTTATCTGGCGAGCTATATTGACAAAGAAAAGGTTTAAATTTAGCTCAAATCTCTGAATTGACTCATAGATTTCATTGAGTTAATTGATTTTTAGCTTTTTACTCAAAAGCAAAGGTGACTATGTTGGTTATAAGGAAAAAAAACCTACAATCCATATTAGTATAATACTTTTATGAGACCAACTCAAAGGTCACCAGAAATGTGATCTGTAGATTTTGAATGTTTGTACATGTTTAACCTTTGTGTTGGACTAATAAAGATATTACACTAATACGATTTTAGCTTTCTACTGTGTCCAAGAGTTGGAGAGGTGCTTATCAACTCTGTGTTTCAGAAAAATGAAAATTCTGTACTATGGCATTCCAAATTCTGTGCCTAACAAGCTGGATTCTGTAAACTCTGTAAATTAAGCAAACTGAGTAAATTTGCATAATTTCTCTTGTTTTGCAAAATTTATTTTGATTCTGCTTGTCATAGAATGGGGAGGAACTATGTGAAAAACAAGTTTTCAGGAATCTTGAGTTGCTTCCCCAATGCTATGTCCTGTGCTTCATGCACATGAATTTGCTTCATGCACACAGCTTTGCTTATCAAACATGATTCAAATAAACAATGTTACACAATACAACCCAAGACTGGAATGTGTGTACACCCATTGAAAACCAATGGGTTTAAGCCTACCTAATGACAATGGATTGTGGCCAACGTATTTTATGACATGTTTCTATTTAGGATTGTAGTTGATCTAATTAAGAAGCATGTTCAGGGGCCCTTGCCTGCTGTCTGTGATTTTCATAATATGTCGCTGCTGCAGTCTACGAACAAAATGTTACTAGTTAAGGTGGCTCTTCTCAGCGGCCTGGCCTGGCGCCAGTGTTTTTCATAATGTAGTACTGGTTTTGATTATTATGCCAGTGCCTAGGACAAAAAGAACTTTGTACTGCTATTTGTAAAATCACCCAAACGTTGATTAAATGGGACTGTCAAGACCTCACCCCAGCAAGTTTGAGAAACTCTGTAGTAGACTTTCCAAAATCCATTTGCTATAAAGGAAGAAAACTCCTTGTGGACCATAGTTACCTGACTGAAATACGTTGTGAGCCTGCATGCCTCCAGGAAGGGGTGTGGGGATGTGAAAGATCCAGAACGCCTGAGCAGCTGTCATTCTCTCCAGCAGAGGGCCTCCATGTAAACTTGTGCCAGCTCTAGACAGAGTGGAGCCCTTATGGTAGATGACTGTGAATCTACAGTCTTACAAATTCCATCACCTATTATAGGTGAAAGGCAGTGTCTTCAGACCCAATGCTAAACTCTGAAGCATTTTGAGATTTCAGTTGTATGCTGCTTAATGTACTTATTTCATTTTTCTCTCACCCTTCCTCCAGTCCTAGTTTGACACTCTAACCACTACACCATGCTACTTCTCTAATACTCTTTGATTTCTCTTTAATAGGAATATTCCAAGATATCCAGCAAAATGCTCCCCAGTAATGCATGGCTAGTTTGAAAGGCCTTAAAGACCAAGCTATACAAAGCACCAACCTTTATGCTTGAATTGGGTAGCTAGGGAGCACCAATCCTGCCTTTGCCCTTCTCAGCAATTTTGGGTTGAATGGTGGCAGATCATTGCCGAGTCCATTACTCAACATTGCAACTACTGCGATGTTGAGTAATGCTCTGCAACTGTAACATAGCCATTACAGACCAAGTCCTAGAGATGGACCTGTCATACCACCTTCCCTCCCTTTTGGCACTTCTCTGACATTCTCTGGGGGCATTTCAGCTGTGATCCATGATAGGATGTATATCTATGTGTGCAGACTCAAAGAGGGTAGGCTGGTTCACATGATCAAACAAGCCATTGTGGTTTATTAAACCCCAGCATAAACTGGCTCCCTCAAACAAGTCATGCTGTCTGGTTTCGGATGACACTACAAGTTATAACTTGGCAGGTAACTAGGGAAATGGCACCTGGTTCCTCCTGGGGATTAATAAACCATGGTGGCTTATTGTTTTGATTGTGCAAACTGGGTCAGTGTGAAAATAAATGGCTTCATTAGCTTGTTATTTCCTGAAAAAAGGACAGCAAGATCTTCCCCAACTCCATCCCCACCCTTACAGTGATGTGATTTTCATACCCAGCATTTTATTTTAAATTATGGGCAGAAGAACACTGCAACATTGCCCTGGTGAGCACACCTTGACTTTAGTCGACATGATTCAGCAATGGCAGGATTGAACCATTAGGCAGAAGTATCCCATTTTGTGTGATCTTTTCATGGCAAAGGTTTGTGAACCGCCCAGAGAGCTTCGGCTGTGGGGCAGTATACAAATGTAATAAATAAAAAAATATTATATGCACCTTGGCCCATGGGAGTGCCTGCCTGTGCTTTAGAGATCCTGTATTGAACCTATTTCAACCTGAGGGCTGAATTCCATTTTGGAGAAATTCTTCTCGGCAACGTTCAGTGGTGGGCTGGGCTGAATCCAAATGGCAGGGACAAAATACCAGCCTATTTTAGTCTAAAGCTCTTACTGCCAGTAATGAAGCCTTAGAGGAACATTTCAGCACCCTTTGGAATGGAAAGAGGGAATCTTGCAAAAGCTGGGTAATCCCCGGTGTCTTCCATAAGTTTTGGACTAGTTGGGGAAAGCTGGAATAAGTGGTGGGTTTATATAATTTTGAATTTGAATCTTGGGGTCCTGCAGTGCCATGTCATCTCAAAACTTCACGTCAGGCTCACAAGTGGCAAGAGCTTTGCATTTAATCCCGAGTTAGGACATTTTCTCTCCTGCCCCCACTTCCCTCCCATAACCACTGATAATACATGTACAATGGTGCTGATAACAATGCTGTGGTAACCATCTCCCTTCACATGCACAACCAATGTTTATGTAGAGACACCACAGGATATACATAAGTTTCTACTACCAAATAGGTAAGATCACACCTTCATGCCTAATATTAATCTTATGTAACTACCCTGATACACACACGAACTAAAAGGAAGAAGAAGAAATATTTAATTAACTTTGTTGTGAATGTGATGGGGATCATTGCAGCAGATTGGGATTAAGCAATCTGTAAATGCAAAGTGAGAGACAATGGGACAAAAAACACACCCACTTTTGTACACACCATGTACCAAGCGATTACACAGTGGGGCAGGACAGGCACTTTGTACGTCATATTCTGTATTAGTCACATTTCAGAGCTGAGCCTTGCCTTTGCATAGAGTTCTGGGGCTAGAGACAGATGAGCCCTGGTTTAAATTTGAAACTGGGGACAACAATGCCCTGTGTTGAACAATTGGGCAAGTTCTGTGATTCTCAGCATGGCATTTGGGCTGCCAGGATCATGATCCAGCCAGTCCTCTGATTTCCCATGGTTGGACTTGTGAGGCTTAGCAGTGCTGGGACGCTTGGAATAGTTGTATAAAAGGCAGGGTGGCCATAGGAGTGGAAGGAATTCTCCCCTCTATGCAATTATTAAAGTCACTGGAACCCTTCTACACTTGAACCTTGAACTCTGACGCAAAGCACAACCCAGCCAAGAAGGCCCAAAGTTAAATGGAATAACATGAGCCTCATAAGGAAAGGCCCAGCTTTCCAAGTTGCCTCAGGCGGTAGATGCTGCGAAGTGGCAGCAAGGTTACGAAGGAACGAGTTGTGGGCCACACAACCTGCCCTGCACCCTCTCAGGTATTCAAAGAGAGTGCTATGTGCCATGCAGTCTTGCCTGCATCCTGAACCTAACCTGCTGCCTTCAGGTGCAGTGGAGGATATTGTCCCATCCCCAGTATCGAAGTAAGATTCAACAGCCAGTTCAGCTGGCTCTGCACATAGAATGGAAGTGGGCACCATCTTGTTCATCACCTCAGGCAGCAAAAAGTCTTGGGCCGGCCCTGTGTTAAAGGCACTGAAGCCTCTGGCTTTTTAAAAAAGCGGGAAACTAGTATTACAAGCAAGGCAAGCACTGAGAGAGAAATAATCTCATGCTGCTTCTTACAGAATCAGATGAATGCCAGGGCTTGCATTGCCTATCCTTTGTGATCCATCCCAACCATTCTTTCTGAAACTGAAATTTGTACCTATACATATTTTGCTTGTTAGTTTTGTTTCCAGTTTTGTTTGCTTGCTTGCCTGCTTGCTTTTCCTCCAACAGTATCTTAAACAGTGCTGTCCCCTCTAATGAACTACGGGCAACAAGGTCTTCTCTAAATTTCCCATGCTTCGAAAACGTAAATTTCACAGACTGACAAGGAGAGTACACAAAGCCCTGAATTTCCTTTGCTCAGTCGCTGTGATTTCCTTTTCTGTTCATTCCCGCCATGACTTGCTCAACAATCCAGAAGACCGACACAACCAAAGTTCGGGCTTTTAAGAGCCAGTGCAGGGTAGTGGTTTGAATGAACCCAGGTTCAAATGCGGCCAATTGTTAACTCTCAGCCTAACCTACCTCAGAGGGTTGTTCTGAGGATAAAATGGGGTGTGTGTGTGTGTGTGTAGAGAAGTGTGGGCTCTGTGGTGGAAAAATGGGCTCTAAATGTAATAAATGCATTTCAAAAGGAAAGTGAGCATGCGAAAAGACAATCGCCCCAGTACCCTCTTCTTAAGAAAGGATTGGGTGCAACTCCCTGTTTAAGGTTTGCAGTGTATGAGAACAAACCTGGATTCTCTGCTGCGTCAGAGGAGGCCCTTAAACATTCAAATATAGTTTGCTTTGAGAACTGCCCCCTCATGGAGCAGTTGCTAGGCTGAGCACTCGGTTGCTACCTGAAGTCATGAAACGGCTTTAGTTAAATATCATTGCTCACGTATCAAGATAAACACAGGAAATAAAGGACTATCGCACAAGCAAAAGCTCTCACACTGACTGGATGTATGGGCTACATTGCATATTGGGCTTTTCAAAACTGCAGGGGTGAGGTGATAACGAGGCATTCGTTAAAAGAGTTAAGGATATATATTTCCTGAAGGCCAATTCCACAAGACAAAGAGAAGCTGGTGGCTTGAAGGGGTGAAGGGAGAGACACCAAGGGGAAATCTAAGTCAACTAATTTGGGTCAGTTGTCCAAAACATAATTTTCTTTGAGGGCAATCCTAGGGCCCCTAGGCAGCAACTGGGCTGCCATAGGATAGTTCGGATTCCTGGATCCGAGATCAGAGGCAGCGCTCTGACCTTGGACCCAGAAGTCCCAGCTCCTTACCCCTGCCTCTTCTCTGCCGGCATGCAGGGGTGGGGGGAGAACTGGTTGCCTTTCTTATGTCGCAAAAACGACCTTGTAGAGGAGGGAAAGGGAGCAATTCTGTGGGTGGGGGCTAACACAGTGGTTGCCTGAGCCTCTTTCCCTCCTGCTCCTCAGAGCCTCAGCTAGATGAGCGGGGAAAATCCCTTGGGCAAAAATGCAGCGCAGCAGGAGTGCAGAGGCCACAATCTCCCTCCCAGGAATAGGATGCCTGTCAGCCTCTGAGTTCAAAGGTTGACTGGCATCCTGATAGAACTGGGTCCTTCCAAAGAATACACCGATGCAAAGCAGATACCAAAGAGGTGTTAAACCTCTTTCACTCTGAGGGCTGGATTCAGTTTCAGTTTCGGCGGTGGCCGGGCTGAAAGCAAAAAGGATGAGACCAAAATACCAGCATACTTTAGCTTAAAGCTTTTTACTGCCAGAGACTGAGTCTTAAGAATGGTATTTGAAAGGGGAAAAACACTGCAAAAGCCAGGAAGGAAGCTGTCAAAAGCTCTGGGGTGAGGGTGGGGGGCAGAGAAGGTAGAATAGGGGTTGTGGCCACCTGGCGAAGCCTAGATGGTTTGGGTTTGGCTCGCCAGCCTGAGATTAGGAGCATGAAGGCAAGGATGGTGGTGCATCCAAGGTATTGTAGGTGCATGGATGTTGTGGACGTCAGCAATGCACACAAGTATCATATTGTCTTGGATATATTATGTTACCCTACTGCTGCTGGTGGTATTTTAGTCACCGATTTGAGCCTTCACAGATTTCAGCAGCAAGGTGATGGTGCCTGCAAAATGGCCCCCAGTGTGCAAGTGCAAATGTTCCCTCATCCATTCCACCGCAGCTGCTAAAGCATCAGTTCACAATGGATGGTTTTGCACGCCATGTGTACCCATAGTCAGGTGCTGCTAATCTAACTTTAGAACTGAATGCTCCATCTCCCCTAGTGCAAGATTGACTGGCAGCTTCCCAAATTTGCATGAGACGTTCTGCTCACAGAGTCGGCTTTTCCTGTTGCAAACCATGGAGCCTTTTCTGCGAAATTCATGGGCCCCTGTTCTTGACAATTATCTCTCTAGCGATACCCTCCGACTTGAGTCTTTTAAGCAGCACTTTTTCCTGTGTCGTTAGATCATATCTTGCCAGCTAGTTTCACACAAATGTGCAGGCCTGACGCTGGTGAGCAGCTGTCATCTAGTATGTGTTTGGAACAAGTGCTTCTTAAATGTGCCCAGTAAGTCTGGTAATGCAATGCAGGATCCTAGCCAATGCTGTGTCAAAAAAATTGTCCACATCCCTCCCCTCTGCCATCTTTATTCAATTTGATAGGAAATAAATTGCTTTTAAAAAAAAACTCGGAGGAATTTTCACAGGTGGGATTGGGGATCCTTGTCATTCCCTTATTTATGAGGTGGTCAAGGAGGATGTGTGCCTGCATAGCCTGTCTTTCATTGTGCAACCATCTCTGACAGCCAGCAGCCTCCCTGGCTTCCCACACTTCAATGAAAACTCATGAAGTAACTCAACCCCACAGGAGACATGTTTTGATCAAGAAGCGTAGGCAGTCTGGGAGGCTGTAGAGTGATGGAAATATAAGTAATATAAAAAAGGACACACACAGCACCCTTAGCCACCTTGCAATAAGGTTAAAAAAAAAAACACCGCAAAATGGTGGCAGAGCAAAAACCAAAAACCCATAGGAAAAAAAGCAAAAAGCTGTGCTATGCTCACCGGTAATAGTCCCTATTTTAAAAAATTGGGGGGAAAATAGTTAAATGGTTTCCCACACACACACGAATTTCTCTGCCCACAAACAGGGTGGAGAATTCTAGAGGCTATTTTCACACAGCTACAATTCAGTCATTATGACGGAGCAGCTAGGTTCTGATTTTCCAACAGAAGGGCAATGATGCACAAGACAATGGGGCTGTTCATACAACGCACTACCCACACTCATTGGCAAGTTGTTGATCTGTGAGTTCATTGAACTGTGGGTTAGTGGGTTGTCTGAACCCCGGACATTTTTTTCAAGGTGGCTTGTTAACCACCCAGAACAACCCAACAACAAACCATGAGTTCTCAAGGTGGCATGTCTGAGAAAAATAAACCACACTGCATGGTCAGCAAGCCACTGTGCAGAAAATGTCCAAGGTTCAGTCAACGAACCTACAATTCAACCACAACCCACACTCAACCACTGATTGTAGGGTAGCGTGATGTGAAAAACCAGCCTCTGAGTCCAACCTGTTTCCCTGAACATGAGATGTACATCTTTGGAGTGTTCACACAGAACCTGGATACCCATATTGAGGCAAGGAAAGGGCCTAGTAATACATACAACAGTTTGCATGGCGTTTCACAGTATAGAAGAGGACAGCTTACTAACTAAAATTTGACATAGGCAACACAGAGGAGACGAGATGGGGTAAATGGAAAGAATGTGACAACCTTGCCCAATCTGGTACCCTCCAGATGTTTGGGACTACACCTCCCATCATCACTACCCATTGGCTATACTGTTTGGGGCTGTTGGCAGTTGAGTCTAAAATACCTGGAGGGCATCAAGTTGGGGAGAGTGGTAATATGCAACTGAGCCAGTTTCCCGTGGGAAGATGCGTAGTTGCCATATGCAGGGCAATTAAGGGGTTGTGCCAAAGGCTTTCATTTATTCATTTATCTATTTCACTTCTGTTCTGCCCAATAGCCAAAGCTCTCTGGGCAGTCCACAGAAATTAAAACCAGAAGTACAGCATAAAATATAATATGAAAGCTACAGAAGTACAACCAGAATAAAATTTATTTATTTATTTATTTATTTATTTATTTGTTACATTTATATACCACCCCATAGCCGAAACACTCTGGGCGGTTTACAAAAGTAAAAACAGTAAACATTAAAAGTATACAAAATTTTAAAATAACAGTATAAAAACAACTATCCATTTAAAAACAACAGTTATGGGGGTCAGTTAAAAAACAAACTTAGCATTGTTAAATGGTGTTAAATGCCTGGGAGAAGAGAAAAGTCTTGACCTGGCGCCTAAAAGATAACAGTGTTGGTGCCAGGCGAGCCTCATCGGGGAGATCATTCCACAGTCGGGGGGCCACCACTGAAAAGGCCCTCTCCCTTGTTGCCATCCTCCGAGCTTCCCTCCGAGTAGGCACTTGGAGGAGGACCTTAGATGTTGAGCGCAGTGTACAGTTAAATTCATATCAGGAGAGGTGTTCCATCAGGTATTGTGGTCCCAAGCCATGTAGAGCTTTATAGGTTAAAACGAGCACCTTGAATTGGGCTCGGAAACGTACAGGCAGCCAATGCAACCGGGCCAGAATTGGTGTTATATGTTCGAACCTCCTTGTTCCAGTTATCAATCTGGCTGCTGCATTTTGCACAAGCTGCAGCTTCTGAACCGTCTTCAAAGGCTGCCCCATGTAGAGGGCATTGCAGTAATCTAATTTGGAGGATACCAGAGTATGGACAACTGAAGCTAGTTTATCCCTGTCCAGATAGGGGCGTAGCTGGGACACCAGCTGGAGTTGGTAGAAAGCACTCCGTGCCACCGAGGCCACCTGAGCCTCAAGTGACAGAGATGGTTCTAGGAGAACCCCCAAGCTACGAACCTGCTCCTTCAGGGGGAGTGCAACCCCATCCAGAACTGGTTGAACACCCCCCATCCGGTCAGAAGAACCACGCACCAGCAGCATCTCAGTGTTGTCTGGATTGAGTTTCAGTTTATTAGCCCTCATCCAGTCCATTGTCGCAGCCAGGCACCAGTTCAGCACATCCACAGCCTCACCTGATGAAGATGAAAAGGAGAAGTAGAGCTGCGTGTCATCAGCGTACTGATGATAACGCACTCCAAAACTCCGGATGACCGCACCCAACGGTTTCATGTACATGTTAAACAGCATGGGGGACAAGACCGACCCCTGCGGAACCCCATACTGGAGAGTCCACGGGGCCGAGCAATGTCCCCCAAGCACCACCTTCTGGAGCTGTCCTGCTAAGTAGGAGCGGAACCACTGCAATGCAGTGCCTCCCACTCCCAACTCAGCCAGACGTTCCGGAAGCATACCATGGTCGATGGTATCAAAAGCCGCTGAGAGATCAAGGAGAATCAACAGAGTCACACTCCCCCTGTCTTTCTCCCGACATAGGTCACCATACAGGGCGACCAAGGCTGTTTCTGTGCCAAAACCAGGCCTGAAACCTGACTGAAATGGATCCAGATAATCAGTCTCATCCAAGAGTGTCTGGAGCTGGCCCGCAACCACCTGCTCAAGGACCTTGCCCAGGAATGGAACATTTGCCACCGGCCTGTAATTACTAAGATTTTCTGGGTCCAAGGAAGTTTTCTTCAAGAGTGGTCTCACTACCGCCTCTTTCAGACGGTCTGGGACCACTCCCTCTTGTAGAGAGGCATTAATCACTTCCTTGGCCCAGCCGGCTGTTCCATCCCTGCTAGCTTTTATTAGCCAAGAGGGGCAAGGATCCAGTACAGAGGTGGTTGCACGAAACTGTCCAAACACCTTGTCAACATCCTGAGCAGCAATGCAAATATTTAAAATGCTGATTTAAATCAGAGTTAAAAGGCTAGGATAGTAGATTGCTAAAATACTGGGGAAATAAAAAGGACTTCACCTGGCACCAGAAAGACTACAATGTAGGTGCCTGGCGAACCTCTCCAGGGAGCTTATTCCACGGCCGGGGTGCCACAGCAGAAAAGCCCCTCCTGGATCAGAAAATAGCCTTTTCTGTCCAATTCAGACCTCATAACTGCCATTCATTTCATCACTCTGAGTAGTGGTGTAGTGAGGTGGTCAGTGGTGAGGTTATACATTTTTGAAGTGCAGGCACTCATTCTAACAGCCACATCAACAAACTAGTTAAAGCAGTTTTCCTCTGCATGCGCAGGTCTTTTGTAAAGCGAATGGGATCTTCATTGCTCATTCGACCAAGACAATCCAAAATACTTGGCATCGTTCCTCACCTCCACCCCATGAGGACTGCCACTCAGCTCAAAGGAAATAGGAAAGCGTGAATGGGATGACGGATAACATCAGTGTCCCTGCTAATAAAAAATATGCTGGCACTGTGTCACTGGCTCCACTGCACCACGGGTTGTGGTTTGTACTCCTGTGGGGACATTCTAACTGCTGCGACTCCATTGGTGCCCCAGATCCTTAGACAATGGGGAAACATATTTATTATTATTATTATTATTATTATTATTATTTTATTTATTTATTTATTTATTTATATAGCACCATCAATGTACATGGTGCTGTACAGAGTAAAACAGTAAATAGCAAGACCCTGCCGCATAGGCTTACATTCTAATAAAATCATAATAAAACAATAAGGAGGGGAAGAGAATGCAAACAGGCACAGGGTAGGGTAAACAGGCACTGGGTAGGGTACAACTAACAGTAAAAAGTCAGAAGAAAATCAAGATTTAAAAGATTTAGGAAAAAGAAACGTTTTTAGCCGAGCTTTAAAAGCTGCGGTTGAACTTGTAGTTCTCAAATGTTCTGGAAGAGCGTTCCAGGCATAAGGGGCAGCAGAAGAGAAGGGACGAAGCCGAGCAAGGGAAGTAGAGACCCTTGGGCAGGCGAGAAACATGGCATCAGAGGAGCGAAGAGCACGAGCGGGGCAATAGTGTGAGATGAGAGAGGAGAGATAGGAAGGAGCTAGACCGTGAAAAGCTTTGTAGGTCAACAGGAGAAGTTTATATTGGATTCTGAAGTGAATTGGAAGCCAATGAAGAGATTTCAGAAGTGGAGTTACATGGTCAGAGCGGCGAGCCAAGATGATCTTAGCAGCAGAGTGGTGAACAGAAACCAACGGACTGATGTGAGAAGAAGGTTGCAGTAGTCCAAACGAGAAATAACCAATGCATGAACAAGAGTCTTGGCAGAAGAGACAGACGACAGACAGCTTATTTAGCTTATTTAGACAGCAGAAGAGACAGACAGCTTATTTAGAAAATAAGCAACCAGCCACATGTCCTGTCCAATTTTGAGGGATTTATTTAAAGTGCTGCTTTTAAAACTTTCATTATATTTAGGTCTCTTCTTATAGTACTAGTACCTGGGGTCATCCCATGAAGCTGATTGGTGGGAGATTCAGGACAGATAAAAGGAAAGACCATCTTCACACAGCACATATTGGACTATGGAATTCTCTACCACAGGATATAGTGATGGCCACCAATCCGGATGGCTTTAAAAGAGTTGTGCGTGGATTAATTCCTCAAGGATAAGGCTATAAGGCTGCTAGTCCTGATGGCTATGTGCTACCTCTAGTACCAGAGTATGCTTATGTACACTATTTGCTGGGGAACATGGGTGGGAGGGTGCTGTTGCACTTGTGTTTTGCTTGCAGGTTCCTGGTCGACAGCTGATTGGCCGTTGTGTGAACAGAGTGCTGGACTAGTTGGACCCTTGGTCTGATCCAGCATGGCTCTTCTTATGTTCTTCTCTATCCTCAGCAAATATGTTTGAAAAACACTACGATTAACTAATTAATTATCAAATGTAAACTGGTATGGTCACGGTGACTTGACCCTATGAGGGAGCACTGTTATTTTTGACTGCTTTTGAGGCTAGGGAACCAAAGGAAACAGGGGATTTTGGAAGAATGAGAGCCACAAAGCTGCCCCTGAAATACCCTCCCTGTCGGCCCTTTATTCCCATAAGCTTCTCTTTGTGTTGTTTGCAGTGCAGCTTTGCCACCGGCCAGGCACTTTGCAACACTACAAGAAACCTGGAGTTTCACAGGAAAACAAAACCTATCCTCTCTCGCTGAGATGCAAGTTGATTTTTTTTAACGTGAAACAGGGAGGAAACAGTTTCTGGGTTATTTTTACATCGGGTCATGAAGGCTTCTTTCAGGATGAAGAAGGATGACACTGAGGAATGCTGACTCATTTCCTTTCTCTGCCACAGATTTATTTTATGAACTCTGGCAAGTCTAATTATTGATCTGTTGGGAGCTTCTTCTGTTTGGCTGATGAGCGGAGTAAAAATTCTTTAACCAAATAAATAATATACAAAGAAAAATACATTTACGGACAGGACATCAGTTACTTTCAATGTGGGACAACAGCCACTTGATGCAAATACAACCATTGTTAGTTTAAGGTATACTTCCATTGCCCAGAAAGAAGTTATTTATGTTCTGGGCCTGTTCAGACAACACACTAAGCCGTGGTTAGGCCACTAACCGTTTTGCAGCAAGTGGTTAGTGAGTGTGTTTAAACTGTGATTATGTAGCCACCATGGTAAGAAATGGTTCAGGTGACACATTAAGTCATGGTTCACATGACATGCTAAACCATAATATTTAGCTCAAAACGCTTAACCATCATGATTTAGCATGTTGTCTGAACAAGGCCACTATTTAATTTATATCCCACCTTTCTACTACAAAGAGTGCTCAAAGAAGTGAACAATAATAATGTGCAAGATAAAATGCATAATTAGAATTAAAAACTTAAGCAAATTTATTAAAACACATCAATAAAATTAAAGAATAAACAGCACCCACTGGGTAATTCTAATTCAGCAAGCAATTCAGTTTATGGCACTGTCCTACACATGTTTACATAGAAAAGTTCTGCAATTCCCAGTAAGCTCCAGCCACCCATAGTTGGCTGGGGCATGCTGGGAGTTGCATGACTTTTTTCTGTATAAACATGCCAGGATTGCACCCTTAAAAACGTAAATAAAATAAAAACCTGTATGAAGAAAATGTATTTGCCTGCTAGTGGACAGGCAACAAAGATGGAGCTAGCCTGGCCTCCCCTTTGCAGGGAGTTCCAGAGCCTTGGAGCAACCACTGATAAGGCCCTGCTTTCCATTCCTGCCCAAGCCGCCTCCACTGGAGGCCAAAGAGAGGGAAGCTATCTTTCTCTTCACCTACCAGATTCTTTCAACTGGAGATGACAGGGTTTGA
Organism: Elgaria multicarinata webbii; assembly: GCF_023053635.1. NCBI lineage: Eukaryota > Metazoa > Chordata > Lepidosauria > Squamata > Anguidae > Elgaria > Elgaria multicarinata. The sequence goes on from NC_086171.1 coordinate 189,399,348, forward strand.
ACTTGTGACCTTCTGCATGCAAAGCATCTGCTCGACCACTTAGCTTTGGAACATCTATGAAAGCTTTATTTTTAGTGATTTATTACATCTGTTTATCCTTTCCTTCTTCCAAGTAGCTCTAAGGTGGCATACATAGGTCTCTGCCATCCGTTGTTGCCTCACAACCTTGTGGGGTAAGTTAGGCTGAGAAATAATGACTGGCCTAAAGTCACCCACTAAGTTTGCATGAGGATTTGAAGCCACATCTCCAGGCTGTAAGTCCCACTTTCTAACAACTCTCAATACATTCTTTTTTAAAAGGGGATTTGTTGTCATTGAAGAAGCTTGGCTTTTTCTGTTTTAGTTTTGGTGGCAGGTAGAGTTGGAAGATCAGGTGCACAGCTGATGTTTATTTTACCATAGTGACATATACTCAGCTTAGGGACAAACTTGTGTGGTTGATTTGTCTTTCAACAAATAGCTCTCATGGGGACCTGAGCCAGATTGGGGTGGGGGAAGACTTTAGCCCTTTGCCCCAGCTATGTTCACAATCAGCGGGTCATAGCTCAGTGGCAGAGCTCCTGCTTTGCATACAGAAGGTCCCAGGTTCAATTCCTGGCATCTCCAAGTAAGACTGGATAAACTCCTGCCTGAAACCTTGGAGACGATACTGGGCTAGATGGACTCAGTATAAGGTAGCTGCCTATGGGCACTATCCAATGTTAGTTGTACGTAGAGTAGACCCATTGAAATAAATGAAACATAAGTTAGTCATGACAAACAGAAGTTCCATTCATTTCAATGGGTCTACTGCACATAGGATACAAGCCGGTTTCCTCACCATTACCACCAATGGGAGCTTTCTTCCCATTGTGAAAAACAGCAGGTTCAAATGGAACCATAGAGTGGGTAAAGAGTTAAAACCACTGTCTTCATGCCAATGGAGGTGTCTTCACGGCGCTGGGTTGGTGCCATGTTCCCCGAAAACCCCACGCTTTCCCTCCCTGGAGTAGCGTCAGGTAATCCTGACGCTGAGGAGGAAGCGCAGGATTTCTGGGCAGCCATCCGGGGACCAGAGCTTCCCCTGCTCTCTTCTTGGTGGAAGGCGACCAATCACAGGTCGCGTTCCACTAGGCACTGCCTGGCCACGCCTCCGCTGCGACTCCTGAGACAGACAAAAGGCTATCTTGATGCCATCTTGCATGTCTGCACCTTGCTCCGTAGAAAAAGTCAGGGTAAGTCCCCGGCCTTTTTTTTCTCTGCAGCTTCGGTGGAAAGCTCTGGCTATTGGGCGGTATAGAAATGTAATAAATAAATCAAAATAAATAAATTGATACCATGCACCCACCCCAGGGCTTTACGAGCGCTTAGACTGCCTTATGGTTGTGATCTGGCTTGGGGCTTATGCCAGCTATTTGCTAAAGTTAAAAAAAAAAATCAGCCACACATGTGTAAACCATATGACAAACATCCTTATCTAATTCGGCTGTATAGAACTATTGCCTATCTGCACTGCAAATGGTAGTAGTCAAGTAATGAAAGGCCCAGGCTAGGCCTTTGCAGTCTACACAGCTTAATAAGTGATGTCACTGACATTTTAGAATTGCTTTCTGGAAGGAATTCTCCCTGAGGTTTTGGTTTGGTGCTAAAGCAACAATTTTGGAATGCAAAGAGCCCTGCTGGATCAGACCAAAGGTCTATCCAGCCCAGCGCTCTGTTCACACAGTGTCCAACCAGCTGCCTGTAAGAAATCCACAAGTAGGCACAAATGGAATAGCCACCATCAGAGCCACCATTTAAATTCATACTTCTAGCTGCAGAAAGAGAGCCAGGAAAACCTCTAAAACCAAGAGCACCATGATTGCCCCCCCCTCAAACCTGTAATCAGGGCAGTCCTAATTTCAGCCTTGATGGGCATTCCCATTCCTTCCCAATTACAGGCCTCACCCAAATTAATACCCCTCTTGCTACTGCTTGAACAATTGTCTTCCCTTGGGACATAACGGCCAAGGTGTTCCCAGGTGAGCGTCCTTTATCACGGTTCCACTCTGGCAATGAGTCAGACCCTCGTTCCGCTCAGAGGGATTACTTTCTGATGGCATCACTTCCATTCGAGAGCAAGGAGGGACACAGGTGGCAGCTGTGACGCATATCAGAATAGAAGTGCAGAAGCTCTTTAATGCTTTAGAAGAGGTGCTTCACCATGTTTTCTTCCTATGATTTTCTGAAATTAGCTTTGGGGATAGTTACGACGTCCACAAACATGTCTTGAGAACAAGAACATCAAATATGATTCATCCCTAGCTTTTAACTGCTGCCTCTTTTGTCTTTGCTCCAATTCGTGGTAGTGATCAACTTGTATAGGACTGATTATTTCATTAAAAAGTGGAGACGCTGGTGTTGTCTGAAAGCTAAGCCAGGAGGGCTGAGTTAAGCAGAAGCAAGCTAGGCCAAGGCAACCAACACGTAAGGCAGGAGTGGGCCACTCGTGGCCCCCCAGATGTTTTGGCCTACAACTCTCATCAGCTCTAGCCAGCATAATTAATAGTAAGGAATCGTGCGAGTAGACCAAAACATCTGGAAGGCCACAAACAACCCATGAAGCTCATTGGCCCTGCCCTCTTTTGTAAAGTGACCAGATTCAAAAGAGGGCAAGGCTCCTGCAGCTTTAACTGTTGTGATGAACAGGGAATTGTTGTTTTTATACTGTTTTTATGTGTGTGTGTGTGTGTGGTTTTAAATTGTATACTTTTAATGTTTACTATTTTTAAATGTTGTAAACCGCCCAGAGAGCTTCGGCTGTGGGGCGGTATATAAATGTAATTAAATAAATAATAAATAAATAAATTTCACCAGGTGCTGCATGCATGCAAATGACACCTGCTGAAATCCCCCTTTCAATATATCTTTTAAAGATACAGAAGCCCTGTCCTCCTTTCCATATGGTCACCCTAGAGGCTGCTGCTTCCTCACTCTGCCTCACCTGAGTCCCTGCCAAGCATGAGGTCATGGAAAAAGCAGATGTAATTTCTTTTGTCTGCCCTGAATTCCACCCTTTCTTCTGTCATGTGGGCTCCCAGAGAACACCTACCCAACCTTCTCCTGAGCCATCCCACCACCTCGCTCCTTTTCCTGCTTCCTGTTTTATGCACTCCCACGTGCAAAAATAAGGGTGGAACACAAAGCTGAGAAACACAAGAAACCCGTGTTCTCTAGGCCACGAGGGGGTATCATTTAGGACCCCCTAATTATGGAGCCTGATATCTCTTTAAGAGACAAACCACCCTTCCCTCCTCCTACACCCCTCGCTTCCATTGTTTTAACTCAAGGCTAGAAGAGGAGGAGGAGGAGGAGTGCTAATGTGTTTTCCTATCTTTCTGCCTCTTTCTTTTTTTGCTAAACAAACAAAACCCGAACCAAGTAGCTTTCTGAAGTCTGCCTCCCCCTCCCCACCCCCGCAGGAGGCATCTTCAAGAGGAGGCCAGAAAGAAACGAAAATCAAGCGAACCTTTTTGCCTTTTCTGCCAAAAAAAAGAGAAGGCAAATGGATCGATGTTTTGCAATAGAAATGGCAGGCGTGCTACCCCCCCCCCCCAATCCGGATCGAGCCCATAGCCGCGTGGGCAGTTTAAAGCTCCCCCCCCACGCTAAGATCCGGATCGGGCCCCATGTGGCTATAATAATGTAGAATAATAAATAATAAAAATGTCTATGTCGGCCCTCGTTGGGCCCTAACTGATGCCTCGTTCCTTGCTCCTCTGGAGAGGAATAAGGACCGATCCACCCCACTCCCGACCATGCTGCAACGTGGAAAGAACAGGGGAGGCCGGGGGGGGGGGCGGTTGTTTTGAAATCCTGCTTCGTTTCTTCCCCTTTTCCAGCCTGACCTTGTCTCCGCGTTGCTGCAAGGCTGACACAAAAGAGCCTTTAAGAATGTGAAATCGGCTCAGATTACGGGAGAGACATTTGGTGTTGTCGTGGTCTCCCCCCCCCCCCACTCCGCTCTTCCAGTCATTAGTTGCTGAGCTCTCGAGAGATCTTTATCAGCCTGTCTCCGATCGATTCCGAGAGATCTGCCTACAGAGAAGAGACGGCGCAAAAAGGGGGCTGGAGGAAAAGGAGGAGGAGAAAGTGAGCGGGGTGGGGGTGGGCGCTTGTAGGCAGGAACCGGTGCAGCAGCAGGAGGAGTGTGTGTGTGTGGAGGGGGGAGGCAGACGGCGGGGGTTGCAAGAGCCCTCCTCTCCGCCGCCGATCGTATCATAGCCAAACCTTTCAGCACCCAGAGCCAGCAGGGAAGATCGACTTGGAATGATTTCTTTTCCCCTTCTCTCCCCCCACCTCTTCTTCCCGCTCCAGCTCTTCCCTTCCTCTCGGCTTGCTGGTTGGTTTCGCTTTAGGCTCGCGAAGGTGGGGTGGAGGTAGAGGCGTGCTGGGGGGGGGGGGGGGCACGGGGGCGTGGAAAAAAAAGAAAGAAAATGGTGCATGGTCGCGCACCGGAGAGAGGCGATTTTCAGCTGCATTTTTTTTATTTGTTGGGGGACTGAAAAGTTGATGGTTTCGAAGGAGTCACCAACCATCAGCCGGGGCTAATTCTCTCCCCCTCCGCTTAAATATAAACGCTGGTTTATGGTGACTTTTTTTCCTTTTCTCGGGAGGGACAGATCTAAGATTGAAAATCGTTGGCTCTGAGTCGTGAACCAAGAAAAGAAGTAATCTTAGGAAAATGTTGATGCGGAGTTAAAAAAAAAAATCTCCCAGGTTTCCCTCCCCCACCCTCCTTTCTTCTTTTGTCCTTTTCCTCCAGTTTTGGTGTAAAAGAAGCTGAAATCCTCTTCTTTTGTTTGTAAAGTTTCCCCCCCTCTCCCCCCTCCCTTTCGGCCCAGAGTTTGCTAGAGGGGAGGGGAGGCGTTGAGAAGCCACCATGGCGTCTCTTTTTACCAATGGACCCTGCATCCAAAGTGAAGCCGAAGTCGTTCACCTCTACCGGAGCCTGGAGGTGGGCACGGTGATGACTTTATTTTACTCCAAGAAGTCCCAGAGGCCGGAAAGGAAAACGTTCCAAGTCAAGCTGGAAACCAGGCAGATCATTTGGAGCAGGGGATCGGACAAAATCGAAGGCGCGAGTAAGTTGTCTGGCTTGTTATTACTATTTTTAAGCAGATAAATAAACCCTAAAGCAACATCTGAAGGGAAAGGCAATAAAGCATATTCATATCTCTCGAGGCTTTATAAAACTATCTCCTTGGGATTGAGGGTGAAGCGCCAAACGCTTTTGATGCAGTCGGATTTACTTCCAAGTAAACATGTGTAGGATTGCGCTGTGAATTAAGCTCCTTTTTTTGGAATGAGCTCTCTAACATAGGGAAAGGTCCTGAATAATGAAGAAATATAATCACCATACACAATTTTTTAAAATGAAGATGCTTTGGCAAATAGGTTCACAAATGTTTTACTAGCTTGCTTGCTTATGCTAACCATTTTGAGGTATATCAATGATCTTTAAAAGAGAGAGAAAAAGAAAGTGTGTGTGAGAAAGAGAATCCCAGCCTGCTTGCTAGAGGAAACATTTACCATAGGTGAATTGCCTTTGGCTATTAAATGTCTGCTTTCTGTAGAGTCATTGGCATGTTGAGTTAGGAGAATAAACTATCCCCACTGTAGAATATTTGATTTAGGGCACAATCCTATGCAAGTTTAGACAGACAATTCCTACAACTCCCAGCATGCCCCAGCCAGCTGGCTGGGGCATGCTGGGAGTTGTAGGACTTTTTGTCTGCCTAAACATGCATAGGATTGTGTCCTTAAGGTTGTATCCAAATTCCTTCTGGAGCTGGTCACTATCTCCCAGCCTAGCCTGTGAAAATGCTTTTCTTCACCCAACATGTAATTGCTGCTACTAGATATGTTTAATGTTCATGGGCTTCTCTGGATTTTTGATAGGGGAATTGGACAAATTTGTGGTGGATAGGGCTGTCCATGGTGGTGCTTCGTAATGGCTAAATGAACCTTCATTATAGCCCTGAATACCACTTGTTGGGGACCACAGTGATGAAGGCTTGTAGGCTTCTGAGAAGCATCTTCTGAATTACTGAAGGAAATGGGAAGTGGGGCTAGATAAAGACCTTCAGTCTGAACCAGCAGGACTCTTCTTGCGATGTTAAAAAGGACTGTGTTGTGGGGAGCTCAGCATTAATGAATTGACAAGGCCCTGTTCGTAACTGGGTACGGTGACTTTATGTAATTGATCCTATCATTGCTGGTGAAAAGGGTATTTTAGGTTTTCAAGGTGCACAGAACTCTACCTTACTGCTCTGCCTTATGATGAGTTCTGTATTGCCCTATTAATACAAGAATTTGGCATGCATATAAGGTAAACACACTCCAATTGTAATATACCTTTGACTCAAACTATGGTACAAATCCTGAATAGATTTGGGGTTTGGCCGCTTGCCAATTCAGAAATAACTCTTGATTCATTTTATATTTTTTCTGTGCGTTATAAACATTTTCCCCAATGATGAATGTTGACCACCTAACTGCTCCATATATTCCACTTCTCCGTTTTGTTCTGTTGAGACATCAAAGCTGAAAGAGGAAAGGAGATTTCCTGTTTTTGTCATGATTTAATCTGCAACTATTTTCTATCAAGAGAACTGATTTTTGGCATCCACATTCTCAAATTTGAAAATAATCCTATACATTTTTAATTATTTTTTTTTAAAAAAAATTGCAGCCCTTTTGAATGTAAATGGTAAAATGCAGCTTTTAAAGTAGTTTTTTAAAAACTTTCTCTTAAGGGTTCAACTGCAAGAAAAATCATAATTTTTGTAGGCAAGAAAGCAGTTAACTGATCATCTGTGGTGGGTGAAATTCCCTTCCAGGTGACCAGACATGGAGTTTTTTGTAAAATGCAAAAGTTTTTCTTTTTCTATGGATATACCATAAATGAATAAAGAATTTATGAGCAGATTGACCAGTACAAAATACTTTTGGACTTATTTTCAAAGCTGAATTCCTCCATCAGAGGGGTAGGCAACACAGTGTCCATGGGCATCAATGCACTCCCGGACGTGTTTCTTGGTGCACAAGGGCATCTATCCCTCCCACTTAAAAAGAACAAAAAACAAAACATAAATGCATTTTCTTACCAGCAACATGGATTGCTGTAAAATAGGTTTTGGTTGATGCCGAAAGATGCCAGTTCAAAGGAGTTGTTTAATGAGTTCAGACCCCACCTCTGCCTTGCACTCAATCTTTTGGGCAGGTTACTTGCCCTTTGTGACTAGCCACTTATCTGATGGCAGCCATTTTGTGGTGGTGCCCAGGATAGTTTCTCAAACTGCCAAATTTGCCCACTGCCCCAGAAGATTGCCCAACCTTGCTCCATCAGATACACTATCCACCTCAGCTTGTAGGGCTGCACTAACTGACTTTTATTCATTATTATGTGAATAAAAAGTGTAGTATTCCATGAAATATAAAAAAGCTTTACTGTTCTCTGAACCTCACATTTTGACAAATAGTGTCTGCTTTATTTGCACTGGAATGTAAGGGCAAACATGACATGGGGAACTCTTCAGTCTAGTTCTTTATCTCTTTCATCCTTGCAGTGGAATCACTCACCTAACGGCTACTGTACTGGAATCTCATGCCCAATAAAGACTAGGAAATGAGCAATTAAGATAGTAACACCCCTATTGCTTTTATTTTTCTTGAGCTGGATATCCATCTGCAAAGTGAATGGTCTTGTGGCAACGTTAAGACCAGTATATATATTGTGGCATACGTTTATGTGGGCTTGAGACCACTTTTTAAATCCATGGCATCTTGTACTGTGTGTGCATATGTAGAGAAATATAAACAGTGGGATTAAAAGGATATAAAATGTAAGAACACAGTAGGTCTGTGATATTTCTGTGGAAAGGCCAAAAGTATATGATTTTATATCTCATTGTTTCTGGCCCCATTTTTTTTTGTACCTGTCTGTGTGTCTGATACACGGACAGGCACACTGTCTCTGCCAATTGGCATGACTTCACGCATCTGAGGAAGTGGTCTGTGCTATAGATCTGTTGGTCTTTCAGGTTCTTGCTTTTGTTGCAGCAGACTAGCAGGGTCACCTCTCTGGAATCTGCAGAGTGAAAAAAGAAAAGCTAATCTCTTAGATAAAACTATTAGTAACCAATTTATCAGCCTTGCAAGGAGATGTTTTCACAGCTGGATGGTGGATTGATTAGCTGTAATCCTCTTGTAAACCCTCAAGATGGGCCTTTAAACATACTAATTTAATATCTCTTATCAAAGCTTCATGCACATTAATTTTGGTGACAATAGAGCAGTTTAAACCAAGTTTCCCGGAGAAAGAGAGTTTAGTTTCTGGATGCATCTTTTGCATCACTACTTTATTGCTGTTGTAGAGTTCTTTGTGGGCATCAGTATTCAGCTGAGGACGGGGAAGGTAATTTTCCTTCTTTGCAACAGTGTGTGCTGTGATTGATGGGGTCTTTTTTCTCCTACTCATAGCTTTAAGCTAGCCATATGCTGTTACCTAATTTTCCATGCTTTGTGAGAAAATGCTGTTTAAAAATATGTGTAGTTAAGATTGTCATTGATGGGTGCTCACCTTGAGATACTTTGAGTGGGCAAGTCATAAATTAGTCCCTCAGAAGTCCATAAGGAGTCCAAGGGAATGGATTGAAATGAACTGTTTATATATCGTTTAAACAGCATCGCTACTTCCAAAATAAAGAATGCTCTTGGCCTGTGCTATCTATGCTTTGTGGCCACATTGTTTGAATAAGGGCTAAGAAGCATTGTATGGCAGCCTTGCAGAGAAGTACAAATGTTATCCATTTACCTGGGTGGGTTTAGTTATGTATCGCAGGGCACTTTTAAGTGGTGTGTCTGATTAATTGCTTCTCTTGAAAAGAATTTCAAGAGAAGCAAACCGGGAAGAATTATCTAGTGAGGCACATCTGGAAGGGGGGCTTAGAGCAGGAGTGGGGCCTGATATAGAGCTTGTTGCATCCCAATCAGGCCCCTCTGTCTCACCCTACAATTAGTTTTTTAAAAGCCTTATTCCCATTTGGGGGGGTGCATTTTCATGGGGGGTGCTGCTGCTGCTGGGTGGAGGAAGGGCTAAGACTACTCACTGTGCTGTGACCTCCCTCAAAAAATCATCCTCCCAATGCTGCATTTAGGTCAATGGAGGCTTTTTAAAAGCCTAATTGTTGTGCGACCCTGCAGGTTTGGATAGGTTAGGGATGTTTCTGGACTGGATTTTGAATATCTGTGTGAAACATTCACATTAGGCAAGTAAGCCCCCATATCCTGACATTTCAGGTGAGGCTTATGTGGGCCGGCCCTACCATTAGGCAAAGTGAGGTGGTCGCTTCAGGTGGCAGATATTGGGAAGGAGGAGCAAAGTGTTGGAGAATAGAGCTATGTGTGCCTTGTGGCCTTCTCTGCCTTCTAAGCTAGCCTGCTGCTGCCTTCAGGTGCAGTGGAAGACACTGGCCATGGCTAGACCAGGCCTATATCCCGGGATTGTCCTGGGATCATCCCTGTGCATCCAAATGACACCCAGGGGATCCCAGGAGCAGGCAGGGACGACCCCTCCATTTGCCTGGGATAATCCTTAGGTCTAGCTAAGGCCACTGTCTCATTGCCAGCGTTATAGGAAGGTTCAACTGCCAGACTAGCCAGTCTTTGTAAAGGGAAAGGGCACCACCATGTCCTTTACCTCAAGTGGTGGAATGTATTGGGCTGCAGGATTTTTGAGAAGGCCCTGAAAACATACTGCTTTTAAAGTGCTTTACTTTAGCCTTCCCCTGATATGTTTGCTGTTGTTACTATTTTCATTGTTGTTTTTATTGTTTTTGAAGACTGTATCAGTTTTTATTGTGTGTTATATTATTGTACACCACCTAGGGAGGGCTCCTGCCGTAAAAGTTGGCCAAGAAATATTTTAAATAAGTAAACTACTTATATACTGCTTGATATCATAAACTCTCTAAGTTGGTTATATAAAAATGTATAAAAGCCAATATAAAAACAATATAAAAATAAATGCGTTAAAACATTACAGAAGCAGTAAAGTAGAGCGGTGCAATTGCATGTCAGGGGAAGCTGGAGTAAACGGATGCTGTTTAATACATGTGTATTTTGTACCAGGAGACTTGGACTTGTGAAAAGTATTTCTTGGGAGAAATGGCTCGATTCACTGTCTTCAGTTGTTCTGTATCTTGCTGTACTAACAATATGTAAGAATAAAGTATTGATTCAAAATAAAGTATTTTTCAAAATGCTGTTAGTGTATGCATTGACCTGAAGACCATGTGTGTGTGTTATATACACCCTCCACACACGCATCATTGCAGTTTGCATTGGGTAACACACACCCCTCTCATTCGCTCCATTGCAAATTGCAAGTGCAGGGGTCCTTTTCAGGATCAGAACCACACCAGGGGGGAAAGGGTTAAAGCTCCCCTACTCCCCACACCAGGGTAATGATTCAGATTGGTTCTCCATCTGAAAGTTTCATGCTTTTCTGTGCTAGCTGGGGTGGAATGGAAGCCCCCTTCCCTCTTCAGCCAGCGTGGAAGGGGAGGATGAGGGGGCAGGTCAAAGAGGAGAAGCCCTGTGGGCTAGTTGGGAATGTGGGTCACATCTGACCATTGGATGGAGGCTGCCAAATCCTTTTCCAGGTGGTGCCAAGAAACCTGCAGCTGAATGCAAAGCCGGGCTTTATGTCATCATAGATATTAAGGAGCAATGTGTTTTTAAATATGCCTAACCAGTCCTCTTTTCAAGCCATAAGGCTCAGTGTACCAAATCATGACTGGGTTCGCATGTAACAACAAACCAGAGTATGGACTGTTGTTGAATCATGAGTTGTCATTACATGTTTATTATTTATTTATTTATTTCATTTCTATACCGCCCAATAGCTGAAGCTCTCTGGGCGGTTTACAAAATTAAGACAATTCAAAGTATAAAACAACAGTATAAAACCATCATATAAAATACAGTATAAAAGCACAACCAAGATAAAAACAGCACCAATGCAAAAATACAATTTTAAAATAAAAATTTAAAACAGCAAAGTTAAAGTTAATTCATCGATTGTTAAAATACTGGGAGAATAAAAAAGTCTTCACCTGCTGTCGAAAAGAATATAATGTAGGTGCCAAACGAACCTCCTTAGGGAGCTCATTCCACAGACGGGGTGCCACAGCAGAGAAGGCCCTCCTCCTGGTAGCCATGTTAACCCGGTACTGTGGGTTAACTACGGTCTATTAAACACAAACAACCCAGAGTTCACAACCCAACAACAAAACATAGGTTCTCTTCATGGGTTGTTTGTGGTTAATAACCCAGAGTTAAACCATAGTGCAGCATTCGCATATAATGACAACCCATGATTCAATAACAACCCTCAACTCAATAACAACCAATACTCAACCTATACTTTGGGTTGCTGTTATGTGCGAATCAGGCTCATGTCTAAGGGATGAAAGTTAAGCCTTGGGGTCCAGGGCACAATCTCCCCCTCCCCTTTTCCATCTAGCTTCAGGATTTGAAGAATCCTGAAGCTATACCGGCTTGATTTCATATTTTTAATGGGAATTCTTTGAGATGGCTGGTTTCAATATAAGCCTCAAAGTCTGAGAGATTTGGCATCATCCCTATTTTTACAATGTGTGGATTGTAAAGAAAAGTGTTTCATGCTTCCTAAACACTCTGATCCCTGTTTGGGAATGGTGCCTTTTAATAGCTGATTTTGACAAAGAGACAAATCCATGTACATGCTACCAACTGCTGTACCAGATCCATGAAATCAATTTGGAGCTCACTGTAGCCATCCATTTCTTGTCTTGACTAATTGTAAAATGTTCTTGTCTAATTGTAAAATTATAGGGTTTGAAGCACTCTAGAAGGTCACATTCTAATTTTCTCAATGCGCATATATAAATTCTCCACCATCACCACCACGTGTGCCGCAAATAAGAAAACAAGACAAACCAGATTGCAGAGCAGGCCTCTTCCCATGACTTGAGCAAAGGAACCAAGCCAAACTGCAAGGAGAGAAACTCGGAATTGTTCCTTATAAGCAATGGCTCACCCAGAGGATTTCCATTGTTTTCTGTGTGCAAAATATTTATGTAATATGAAAAGCAAGTTGCAAAACAAGAGCTGGGACACGATGATATAAAATTCTTTTAGCTCCTACTGTGAACAATGACTTTTGTCTCCACTGCCTTTTTGGGATACAGCAGGCTTGCAGGTCATGCGTTGGGAGCAGTGCAGCCACATCTGTCTTTGTGCCCCATCAGGCTTTGCCTCACTCCCATTATAGTTGAAGGAAGAGGCCTGCTGAGCATTCATGTTGTGTTACTAAATATATTATTAAAAACATTGCAGAAAACATTGGTAAGACAGTCAAACATACTGAACTCTAGGTATATGTTGAGACAAAGATTGTCAGAAAGTTATCTCAGATGTCAGATGACATCGTGGGACACATTCAAGGTTCTGGTTTTGACCTATAAAGCCTTACACAGCTTGGGACCACAATACCTGATGGAACACCTCTCCTGACATGAACCTACCCTCTCACTGTGCTCTACATCTAAGGTCCTCCTCCGAGTGCCTACTCCAAGGGAAGCTCGGAGGATGGCAACAAGGGAGAGGGCCTTTTCAGTGGTGGCCCCCCAATTATGGAATGAGCTCCCCGACGAGGCTCGTCTGGCGCCAACATTATCTTTTCGGTGCCAGGTTAAGACCTTTCTCTTTCCCCAGGCATTTAACAGCACTTAACAACATGAGCTGAGCTTGTTTGTTTTTAATGTACCCCAGAAGAGCTGTTTTTATAAGGTTACTGTTGATTTTATGCTTTTTTTTGTTTTTAAACTTTGTATATTTGTTTTTAATGTTTACTGTTTTTCACTTTTGTAAACCACCCAGAGAGCTTTGGCTATGGGGCGGTATGTAAATGCAATTAATAAATAAATAATTAGAGCCTAAAGCTGGTTGATTGGGTGTAATAAAATAAAGCACAAATAATAATAAAAAATGCTGCTCTTAGAATATGCCGCTAGGCCCTTTCTAGGAATCTGGAATTCCTTAAAATTAGATGGCTACAGCTATGGTACTCTGTGGTGCCCCCTTCCCTTGGTGCCTTAAGCACATGCTGATATTGCTTAAAGGTTAATCTAGGGCTGGCACTCATGTTCAGCTGTAGTTGGCTGACTTCATTTCACTAGAGGGCAATGGAGGGTTTCAGTCCTGACATGTGATGAATATTTATTTATTTATTTATTTATTACATTTTTATACTGCCCAATAGCCGAAGCTCTCTGGGCTCCCACCTTCAGTCATTTGGCAAGAGATTTTTCAGCTTTGAATTATTTGTCTAAAGGAGGAGTGGGCAACCTGGTGCCCTCCTGATGTTTTGGAGTGTAATTCCCACAATCCCTTGCCATTGGCCATGCTGACTGAGGCTGTTGGGAATTGTAATCCAAAACATCTGGAGAGCACCAAATTGGCTATCTCTGCCTGGTCTAAAGCACTTATCTTTTTTGCAGCCTGTTGGATAGAAAACAGGTTGGCTGAATTGATATGCTGGATTGGGAATGAACAACACGCCCTCCTCCCCTTCCACTGCGCATGAGGGGAGGAGATTAGGAGATTCTGCTTCTAATTTGTATGGAAACCTAGTTTTCCTTTTTGTTCTCAAACCAGGTTCAAATGTTGGGAAAAGGAGGAGGGAGCACGTGACCTTGACGCTCACATCTGCTTTGCTTCTGAGACTCCAAATCATGGTTTGGTGCCTCCAGAACTTTCATCAACCCTAGCCATCATGGCCAGTGGTCAGGAATGCTGGGAGCTAGAAGTCTAGGTTGGGGAAAGTTGGTTTGGAGGATTGTCTGAATCTGACTATTCTCCCTCTGTTACTTTACTGAACAATTCATGTCAGTAAAATGCTTCCATGGTGGTTTGAAATGTCCCATAAGTCAGCTATACCCACTTTGCTGATGCATTTAAATGGCCAAAGTTTCTGTAGCATATATAGTGTTTACCATCAGACAGGTGGAGTTGTATTTTTCCTGAATTTATGTATGTTCTAAAAGAGGGGTGGGCAACTGGGGGGAGTCCAGGGTGCATTTTTGGACTGCCCTGAAAGGGGAGAAAAACTAAAAATGACCTTACAAAATTGGCAGTTTGCTGTTGAAATTCAGCTGCATAGCTCTCAGTAGTGCTAGAAAGGCTCAATTTAGCTTACAATCAAGCTAAATTTGTCCCTTTTAGTGTTCGATAGCAGCAACAGAGGACTAAAATGGTTACATTTAGCTTGATAGCAGGGTAAATTTGTTCCTTTTAGCACTCTGTAGCAGCTGCGGAGTGCCATTTTGTTTTTAAGTAAAACTTTTTTTAAAAAAATCATGATGTGTTTGGGGCAGCAGGGGCTGCATGTTCTAAATAAATACCATTCATGATGTGGGAATTCTGTATCCTGTGTGATTACTTGGTCTGACTCACAACCTCCCGTCACTTTACTTTTTGCAAAGTCTGCCTTTTAAAAATATATATAAAAGTCCAGGTTTCCCCCAAACAACTAAATAATCAATAATGCATGCAAATAGAAAATATGTACGCAAAAAATTAAGTGATTTTCAATATTATATTGATTGGCATAATTTATTCTGTGAGAAATTTGAGTTACTTGTACTGTTCACTTCCTCAGTTTTTGATTTTTTTAAAGGGATGACCATTGCTCAAAGTAGACAAACTTAGAAAAAGTTACTGACATAAAAATTTCATAATATGATTTAATAACATAATTTTTGGATACAGAACTTGCATTTGCTTGGTGCAGTAAAATATCTGCTCTTGTCAGGAGATCTCTGTTGCTTTGCAATAGCATATTTTCTCCTCAGTTTTGAGCTGTCAGTAGACAACTCCAGCAACCATTTTTAATCACACACACCCTGCCCCCGTTCCAATCCTAAGGGTTAGAGACTTGATTTTAAAAGAATGGGAAGTGGGCATTTTGAGGCAGTTACATACTGCGTCAGTTTAAATTGTGCAGAATGCTTATGGAAATACCAGGACTTGGGAGTTTTGAGTTTGATCGATCTAGAACTGCAGAATCTACATGTCACAATCTCCTTGTACGTTTCTTCTAGAGAAATCTTATTGGTTGCATATTGTGATGTGATCATCCTAAGCTATGATTCCAAGGACAGTATAGTGAGTTTCTGTTTACAGAATGTAGACGCAGGGACACACACACTCTCTGTCCATGGGAGGGGGGGCGGGTGTCCCCTGCTACACAACAAGGCATACCAGAAATATAGAATTTCTGGAGTTGCTCTGACTGAGCACAAGAATCTGTAACCAGAACAGGAAACTGTGCAAGCTCTAATGTGTGTTGAACTGCTTGGGCGCATGTACATGCAGAGCCCTTTGGATCCTCATAGATTCATAGAGCTGGGAGAGATCTTCGAGGTCATCTAGTTCAACCCCTTGTTCCATGCAGGATCTGCAGTGCAGGATGAAACTAAAACATCCTTGACAGATGGCTGTCCAACCTCTCTGCTTAAATACCTCCAGTGAAGGAGAGCCCACCACCTCCCTAGGGAGACTGTAAGCAGCTCTTACCAATAGAAAGCTTTCAGGGCCAGCCCTACCATTACAGTGAAAGATTTGCCTCAGGCAGCAGATACTGGGTGGTGTGGAGGGGGCAGAAGTGGCAGCCTCCTGGCTGTTTCCTTCTGTGGGAGGACAGAGCTGTGTGTTCCAGGTATCCTGCCCTGCACTCTTAAACTAGCCTGCTCCCCTCAGGCGGAGTGGAAAGTGCTGTCCTGTAACCAGTGTTGAAGTAAGATACTGTGTTGAAGTAAGCCAGTCCAGTTGGCTTCAGTATTTGGGATACGGGCTCTATTTTGTCCTTTGCCTCAGGAAGCAAAATGTCTTAATGTTTAGCTAAAATTCGCTTCCTCATGATTTCCACCCATTAGTTAAAGTCTTGTTCTGTGGAGCAACAGAAAATGGTGCCTTCAGTTTTCAGTGGGATGAAATTTCAGTGAATCATCATCCCTGAGTATTAATATGACATTTACTGGAGAACTTCCACCCCTATGAAAGAAATCCCACCATCTTTAATCTGGTATCATTACTAGTCACAACTTGTTGAGTTGGTTCAAAACATTTAGGTTAACCAGAGAGCCACTGTGGTGTAGGTAAGATATAAACTAACAAATACAAATAAATGTGTTGTTTACCACTACTTAATGTAGAGTGGGGTAGCTGGTGAAGGAAACATTCTTCTGTCAAAATTTTAATAATTAATGGTACTCTGATTTTATTATTAATCTCTGGTTTTATGTGATTATAGTTTTTCCAGCTTCTCTCTCTCTCTTTGTAGATTTATCTATTTCATTCTTTTTATTGTTTTCTGAATGTCCTGCTCTGGTCCACTTGCACTGGCTGCCTGTATGTTTCCGAGCCCAATTCAAGGTGCTGGTTTTGACCTATAAAGCCTTACACGGCTTGGGACCACAATACCTGACGGAACGCCTCTCCCGACGTGAATATACCCGGTCACTACGTTCAACATCTAAGGTCCTCCTCCGGGTGCCTACTCCGAGAGAGGCTCGGAGTGTGGCAACAAGAGATAGGGCCTTTTCGGTGGTGGCCCCCAGACTCTGGAATGATCTCCCTGATAATGCTCGCCTGGCGCCAACGCTGCTATCCTTCCGGCGCCAGGTTAAGACTTTCCTCTTTGCCCAGGCATATGGCGGCACATCCTAATTACCCACATGTTTAGTTTTAAATCGGGTTTTTTAATGCTTTATGTGTGTATGTTCTGTGTTTTAGAGTTTTAAATTTTGTATACTTGTTTTTACCTCAATTTTAGAATTTCTGTAAACCGCCCAGAGAGCCCTGGCTATGGGAGCAGTGTATAAGTTTAATAAATAAATAAAAAATAAATAATAAATAATGTCTCCTCAGGCACACATTATGTGGATGGCCAATCCCAAAGTATACTAAATAAATAGACACATTCCCAACATTGTCTTGGGCATTTTTATTTGCTGCTACAAGTTGAATCGGCATTTTCTGTGAGCTGTACACCTCAACTCCAAGATCACTTTCTTGGGTAGTCACATTCAATTCTGGCCCCATCAATGTATCGAAGGTCAGGATTGTTGATGTTATTTATGTATTTATTTATTTATTTTTGCACCAATCTGTATTGCTTTGCACTTAATTACATTAACTCTCACCTGCTATTTTATTGCCCAATCACTCAGTTTGGAGAGATCTTTCTGGAGTTCTTCACAGTCTTCTTTGGATTTTACCATTCTGGTAAATTTGGTATCATTTGCAAATCTCACTTACAGGGTTCCCAATTTGACCCCTCTAGTGCATGATATCCAGGTAGTGATTGATTTCTGGAATCCAGGTTAATAATTTCAGTTGATCTTTCTGCATTTAGACTAATCCTTTTGCACTGAGATCTGTGACAGACTTGTATGTTGTAATTACTGCTCTCTAGACTATCTCCCTTTTAAAAATAGATGAGATTAAGGACTCATTCCAATCATTTGGCAACCACTCTTCCTTCCAGACTTTGTGCATTAACTCCATTTGCTTTTCCTCCCATATATAAGTAACTCTGTTATCCATTCCAGGTCACTTATCATTTTTAATGGCCTAATGCAGGAAATGAGCAACATGCAGTCCACAGGTTGCATTTGGTCCAGGCAGTACCACTTGTGAACTCTTTAGAATTCTAAGAACCTTTATAGTTTATTTGTATTATCCACAGCATGCAGTGGTAGAGAGAAATGCGACATCAACCAAGGACAGTAAATTTCTAGACCAAATCTTTTGGTCCTTTTTATTTCAGGGTAATGTATTTTAGAATACAAGTATTGTAGTGAAAGGGTTGTATCCATTCATTTTAGTGGGTGTACTCTAAGTCTCTCTAGTCTAAGTAGTCTAACATTAGATATAACCCCAACAGAATCCTCAGTCTAATGAGTATCCATCCTATAGGATTGTGGTCTCAGTGTTGTATATCCGCCATATGTTGTTTGACATCTGCCTTAGCTGTGAAAATGATCTGCAAATTATGTGAGTTGCATGACATTAAAATGACATGTTTGAGTTCCATCAGACGTGGAAAAACACGCTCCCTACCGTCGCTTCTCCGCTCCTGGTTTTGTTGCTTAGTTACTTCGTGTTTCAAAAAAGGAAGTAAACAATGAGCATGAGGCCCATTCAGTTGGGCATTCTAATCACACTGCTTCTCCTGCACACAGCAGGAGAGAGCAGCAACTTCCGGTTTTAAAAATATTTTGGACTTTCTGTGGTTTTTCTTGTGGAGCAAGGAAGGCCAGAAGGGGCAGAAGGCGCGCAGGAGGCAGATGATGTCATGTGAACGACTTGTGAAAAATCTGTGAGTGCCTAGTAATGAGTGAGCAATAAAACACTTGTCAGATGGAGCCCATTAAATGCGATGGACTGGTCTTCCCCCTCTGTTGAATAGGCTACCCACTTTTGTCTTAATGGTTTTAGTCATTTCTGGAAACATTGGTTCCGTAACCTTGAGTTCAACTTGAAGGATATCAGGATGTGTTCAACTGATGATGATGCTATTCAGGGTTTTTTAAAACAAAGTTTTGACTGGTTTTTCTAACAAATTCCATCCCCATCTATTTGCAGCCACCACAAATGCCATTTAAAAGAAGAACTCAGTAAAGCTTCTATATCTTTACATAAAATTCCTTCTCTTGCTTTTCAGTGTACTGTTTACATTTCTTAATAACCTCCTACCCCCTCCCCTGATCACTGTCTGTCGGACATCTACATGGTTATTAATACTCTTAAAAGAGCAGAAAATATCAAAATGAATACCTCTCATCTTCCCATTTTTAAGGCCACCTTTATTAATCATCCCATGGTGGGGGAGTGACACGTCATCATTTGTGTAAGAATTGCATTGGTGTGACTGAAAATCTATATTCTGAATCCTAACAAAGTTACACACCAACCCCACAAAGACAATAACTTCCAAAACTTTATCTGGCTCTTTTACACTTTGAACTATTGGCCCCAAACTAGTGGAACTGATCTCTCAGAGTGACTGGGAAACCATCAGTTTGACAGGTTGTCATGTGGCACTGAAATAAGCTTTTACAAAGTAGCAACTTCCTGCCATGATCAGTACTCCCCTGCTCCAGTTTTTGGGGACTGAAGCATTGCATTATTTTTGTACCATAAGTGTTCGTTCAATAGTTTCAGGGGGCTTGGAAATTTCACACCTGGAATTAGAGTCCCTGAATGAGATCCATCAGTCATTAGTTTATCCTCCTCCCCATGTTTCTATTCACCTGCATTGAGTAAGACACAGTAGATTTTTCTCATTAGGACTAGCAAGACCAGGATTAGTCTAACCATTATAGCACATAGCCATGCCTTTGGCTCAGTCCCAACTTTACCTTTTCCTACCCACCCAGTCACCTGCCTCAACATACATCTATGCTGCCAGGACATGTTAGCTTCCCTTGAATCAGAACATGAATGGAAATTGCATGGCAATTTCTTTGATACGATCAGGGATTTTTCCATGCTCTGTTCTTTTGATCCTACTAAAGTGTGTTTGTGTGTGTTTTTAAAAACAACCCCTGCTTAAGCTTTCCAAAGTATAAGAAATGTGTGGTTTGGGAGGGTAAAAAAGACAAGGAGCAGGTCTGCGAATCTTGCTTTCATGTCCATGAAAGATGAACACTTGGAAACAAAATGCCTGTATAAAAAATGGGTTGTGTCGTTTCTTGCCAATACAACTGGTCACCATAGTAAGTTGCAGAGGAGAAATAATTGGCCTGTTAAAGATGTACATGCATTCATAAACACATTGGGACCCGTGGGAGGGGCCATGGCTCAGTGGTAGAGCACCTGCTTTGCATGTAGAATGTCCCAGGTTTGATCCCTGTCATCTCCATGTAGGGCAGGAAAAACTCCTGCCTGAAACCATGGAGAGCTGCTGCCAGTTAGTGTTGACAACATTGGGCTCTATGGATCCATGATCTGTGTAAGGCAGCTTCTTATATTCCAGGTCACACAAGATGATTTGCTCTAATGCAAGTAGTTTTAGTCATTATTGGGTATGTGTTCTCAGTTGATCTTCTCCAGCCACCACCATCTTGGGAATTGCTGCTGGCTGTGAATCTTTGGTTGGTCTATCATGTTGCCCAAGTGAATGCGAACCCAAAGATGTTGGGCTTGCCTGTACCTAGAGCAAAAATCTCTTGCACTCCAGAATACTGTTTGCTACTAGTGAATATTGAGTAGGTGTTGTAAAGAAATCTTGGAGTGCTTATATAGAGTGTGAAGCCAAGCCCATTTTGCAAGCCTCCAGCTGAGCCTGTACAAAAGAAAGCTATTGCAAAAAGTTAAAATAAGGCAGATATGAATCCTGGTGACTGTATAATCTCATCCGTAAAACACTGCTGTAGGCAGCTGCGGATTCTGACTGCCAGAAGAATGGTCTCAAGTTGCTGTTTTCCAAATGGCATGGAAAGTGCTTAAGAAAGCAGAAACTTTCCTGTTTGTGGGACCAGCTGAAACATCCTATTAGCAGATGTTCAGTAATCAATTACAACTCAAATGAAATCTGCTCTGGGAAACTTACATTAAAGGGCTCTTATCTATTTCTTTACTATTCAGGCTTGGGGATCTGTTTTAGATGGTTTATAAAACGTGTACATAAATAAAATAATAAATATTACGTATCGTTAATGAGAAAAGTTTTAAAAAGCTAAGTCTAACGCAGGGTCCAGAACACTGGTTAGTATTAAGTGTCGTCTGCATCCTCCCCCCATTTCGGATGTTGATAATGCTGTTCCGGTAAGAATAGCTCTACTCTCTGACAACACTTGCTATAAGATATGTCAGTAATTGAATCGATTGTCTTGGCTCTTCTAGTCTATTGAACGTATTTCCTTCAGTTAATCCATCTGAACAATGATTACAGCTGAAGAACAGAAATGGCAGACTAGCTCTAAAAAGTGTTGGTTTCCCAAGTCACCATTTGTACCCCCCTTTTTGGATTCATCTTTAGGGGCTGCAGGTCACTTTTCCTGTGGCGTATTGAGTGCTTTTTCTTCCTCTTCTGTAGCCAGGGTTTCAGATCTGTACCAGAATGGGAATAATAACCCTTTCATTCCACACAGATTTATTAGGGGGTGCCAATTAAGTCATCTGCGCTCTCTGAGAAACCACCACATATGTTCTTTACATAAATGCAATACGTAAATAGTGACTCGGTTTGCACAATCGCAGCTGGGGAAATAAGCCATGGTGGTTTATTTCTCCTGCCATGCATGCTCCTTGGATTAGCATAATTACCCTCAGCAGTGCAGCTTGTCCTGTCATGCAAACCTGGCCAGGGTCACTTGTTGCTGTGGGTAACAGGCCACCCAGAACCCTATAACAGGCCATGGTTTCTGGGTGGTTTGTTAGCCATGGCAACAAGCCATCCTAGCCAGAATTGCATGACAACAAGCCACACTGCCAAGAGTAATTATGCTATTTCCCCCCACACACACACACATGACTAGCACGCAAAGGATGGTTAACAAGCCACTGTGGCTTGTTAACCACCATGCGATTGTGTGAACTGGGCCGGTATTTTGTGCCTTATATGGAAAGCGACACGGATAGTGGAGAAGCAGAAGAGAGGTAGGCTGCATCCCATTGGGAAGATGTGGGCTGAAGGCAGCTGCTGAGATGGATTTTTCCTGTTTACATGCTGGGAGAGGGGCCGGATGGTGACTGAAAGCCAAAACACATCTTTGCATTGCTTGCATGTGCGTGCATATGTGTGTTTGTTTTCCTTTAGAGAACCTGTGCCTAGTAATGTGCCTAGCTGTTTATTTTGTGCAGTTTCCCTGTCTATTGAGTGAATACTTAAACGAAACAACTCCCCATGGTGTTCCTTCTCCACTTTTTGGATAAACTACTTTTGGATTGTTGATCCCAAGTAAGCCACTTGGCTGCCTTTGTGCCAGCCTCCAGGGCGTACGTACTGCTGCCAACAGACTTGTGGGGTTTGGTAATAATGGTACCTAAATCCCACAGCTTCCACTTTCAATCGTGTTTTTTTTAAATAAATAAATAAATAAATAAATAAATAAATAAATAAATAAATGCATGGTTGCGGAAATCATTTTCCAGGCATGATTTTTGGCAGTGGTAGAACTTGATTCTGGGAAACACAGATGCACCCGACATTGTTGCATCTGTGGCTGAAAATTATTCTTTCCCTTGGGGTGACAGCAGTGGGGGTGGGATGCAAGATAAATCCACAGCAGCCAAAATTGAAACACAAGTGCATAAGATCTGATGGCTGGATGTCATTGCAAGCAGTTGGCTCATTTTCTGGTGCTCAGTTCCAGCCCTGTCCCTTCGTGCTGATGGCTAGTTCTGTGCTTGGCAACTTGGAGAGGTTCTAGATCCCTTGCAGTGTCCTGCCAAGTGTTATTTTTTTAGGGGGGTGGAGTAAGCAGAAAACAAAAGATAATTTTTTAGTTGTGTCTAGGACAGGTCTTGGTAGATCTTTCCCACTCACCCAGAGCACAGGGCATTCTTTGCTTCCTTCAGTTTTTGCATCTTGCCTTTTAAGCCAAAGGCTCAAGAAGGCAACTAGCAGCATTAAAACCGGATGCACAATGAAACAATTAAAACATATTACGATCTATTCAGCAGCAGCGACGATGTACAAAACCAGCAGCTACGTCGTGGTGGCCTGGTGTCAGAAGACTAAAAGCAAGAGGAACAAAATCTGTCCCCCCCTGCCGCCGCCACCCCTCCCGTATCAATAGATAGAACTAAGTGAGAGAGTCAGGAAATCAGATGGAAGAGAAAGTCAGTGACACCTTGATTGAGGGAATACTTGCCCAATCAGGAAGTGACTAATCACTCTCAGGAGGCATTCAGGGCAGGAGAGAAGCCAGGCAGGAGAGTATATGTTTGTTGAAGCAAAGATTTTAGCTTTTATACAATGCTGCATTCATCATTTACTACCAACCCATCTTTGAAACACCCTCCAGGAGAGAGTTCCAAAGCTTCCATGTCAGCCTTCCCTAATTGGGTGCCATCCAGATGTTTGGACTACAACTCTTATAATCCTTGTTCACTGACCATGATGGAAGGATGATGGAAGTTGTAGTCCAAAGCATCTGGGGGGCGCAAGTTGGGGGAGGCTGCTCTATGCACGGTAATATGCCCCCTATTTCTGTTTATGCTGAATTCTAGTATAACTCCCCCCCCCCCCCGGTTTTTTAAAAAATGAGGAGAACTCAAAGCCTCTGGGGAAGATCTTCAACAGGTAGGTTTATAAGTAGATTTACCAGTGGCTTCAAAGACTGGTGGCAGACAGACATGTCTGATTCCACGGAGGTGATTCTAAGGTTAAAGAAGTCACAGTATGGAGAGGGATCCCTAGGGAAGGCTTGACGTACTTTCCATTATTTGTTGCTGACTGAAATATTGTGCACATTTCCACCTTCGTCCCATTTCTGTAAAAATGGACACAAACCACACTAACTGCCCAAGCGCTGTGAACATGCTACCTTAATTATAATTTGACAGCTTGATGCTTTCTATTTTAAGTGTTGGTGGTTTCTGAATTTTATTTATTTTTTATTTCTGGGACAGTAAAGATCTAACCATTTATTAATAAAAATGGACTTGGCCATGCTGGATTGCTGCCAGTTAAGCTCTGGGATTTACTCCTGTTCTTTCTTGCCAGAGCATGGCTTCAGATCTAAAGCTTTCATTGTGAGTGTACTTAATTTGAACCTTTCATCTCCCATTTGGTAGACAGTCCAGCAGAGAGCTGGAACGTATTACAGGAAGGAGTAGAGAGGCATAGTTGAAGAATTTTAAACTTAGATTTAGACCTCTGTTTGTTTTGTTTTGTTGCATTTTAAAAGAAAGGACATGCAGTTCAAGTTCAGCATAAACAGCAATATTATCATGTAAACATTTTAACCTTATTCTGAAACATCAGAAATCCAAGCAGAGACAAAAGGTCAGAGCTGTAGAACTCCTTCTCACTACCTTTCTCTTTATTACTTTGTTCTTGGTCCAGTTGTTTAGGATTGTGCCGGTCATAAGCTTTCACTCTGTTGCATGGGCTGAAATCCTGTATGATTTCTGTAAGACTTCACCATATGCAACTGTGCACCAGATTTTGTAGCCTATATCTCCATTTCTTCTCGCTTTAAAATTAGATAGCTTCCCTTTTCTTTGAGCATTTCCTGTGTATTGATTTCATATATTACCTAAGTGGAAACCATGAGAACAAAATAAGAGCCCTGCTGCATCAGACCAAGGGTCCATCTAGTTCAACATCCTGTTTCCCAAAATGATCAACCAGATGCCTCTGAGAAGGACAGCATTAAGGCAATCATACTGTCTCTGAACATAAATGGACCATATAGCCATCATGATGAGTTGCTATTGGTAGACCAATCCTCCATGAATTTATCTTATCTCCTCTCCCCTTTTTAAAGCATCTAAGATAGTGCCTATTATTACATCTTGTAGCTGTTGATTTCATAAAGAAGTTCTTTATTTTGTTTATCCTGCCAATCAATTTGAGCTCGGTATTGTGAGAGACAGAGAAAAACCATATCTCTTTCCACATCATGCATAATTTTGTAAAACGCAGGGGTAGGCAACTTGGTGCCCTCCAGATGTTTTGGATGCAACTTTCATAAACCCCAGCCAGTACAACCATTGATCAAGGATTATGGGAGTTGTAGTCTAAAACATCTGGAGGGCACCACATTGCTTACCCCTGCCCTGTCTTATCTTTTTTTCTAAACTAAGAAGCTCTAAAAATTTACACTAGGGCAGTGTCTGGGGCCAGTTTCCATGCCCTGGACCTGTTTGGGGGCCTCACACTGCTACCACTGTACCACCCTCAGCAAAGCAACTGGTAGTTTTAAAGCTACATTTGGTCCTTTCCAGCTTCTGTCGTGTCTCACTGCTAAAATTCAGTGGCAAACAGCTTATTTGAGAGGGAAACAATCCTTCTATAACCCTACAACAGCCCGCAGTGGCTTATTTGGATCATGCAAACCTGGTCAATATGTTGTTCATTATGTCACAGCAGCTGAAAAGGGTCCAGTAAAGTAAATACACAAAGAGAGAGTGGTGCATATTTGATTCAGTAAAAAGTTACAAATTTTTCAAAACAACAACAACAAACAAACATGATTTTAAAAGGATCAAATTTAAACCTGTACGGAACACATCCATTTAAGTCTGTGATCCGGTTCTCAGGTCATGATAAGCGAGAGTTCCGGGGAAACCCTGACTTATTGTTTATGAGCAGCATACTCGTTCATGCTGTAAGTAGGAGCGGTTTAACAAACGATGGGCCTTCTGTCCATGGTTTGTTTGGGTGACATGTAAACCAGGACTTCTGGCTTGTCTCTCCAGAGAAATAATCCATGGTTTATTTGTTTTCTGATGCAAATCACCCTATTCAAACTTTTCCAGAACACCCATATTACTAGTTATTTATTCGATAGGGTGCCATCCAGTGCATGTTTAGACAGGGGGGAAATCCTACATCGCATTGGCTGCTTGTACGTTTCTGACCCCAATTCCACATGCTGGTTTTAACCTATACATGGCTTGGGACCACAATACCTGACGGACCGCCTCTCCCTACATGAACCTACCTGTACACTACGCTCTACATCTAAGGTCCTCCTCTAAGTGCCTACTCTGAGGGAAGCTTGGAGGATGGCAACAAGGGAGAGGGTCTTCTCAGTGGTGCCCCCCCCCAGTTATAGAATGATCTCCCCAATAAGGCCCGCCTGGTGCCAACATAGTTATCTTTTCAGTGCCAGGTCAAGACTTTTCTCTACTCTCAGGCATTTAACAGCATATGTTGAGTTTTTATCAACCCCAGATATAGCTTTAGGTCTGGCTGAGTGCTCAAAGTTGTTTTTAAATAGATGTTGTCTTTTTATGCTGTCTGTTTTTATGTTTCTAAATTATGTATATCGCTTTTTAATGCTTAATGTTTTAATCTTTTGTAAGCTGCCCAGAGAGCTTCGGATATGGAGCAGTATAGAAATATAATTAACAACAACATGCATAGATTTGCACCTTGAGTTGCCATCGTTTGTCCTGTTCCAATCCATAAATTATTTTGATGTGATTAAATACCGTTGGTATTGACCTTGTTCAAACGACATGCTAAGCCATGGTGGTTAAGCATTTTTAGCTATATGATTTAGCATGTTGTGTGAATCATGACTTAGTGTGTCATTTGAACCATTCCTAACCATGGTGGCTACATAACCACGGTTTAAACACACTCACCATTTGCTGCAAAAAGGTTAGCAGCCTAACCATGGCTTAGTGTACAAGCCCATAGGGTTTAGTTCTTCGTTTGCTTTTTTTCCCAAAATCATTGCATTAAATGTGTTCCTTCATTCTGTTCTATCGGCCTGAAACTTCTGATATGCTCATCACCAGATCTTTCTTCAGTTATTCTGATCTGCTGTAGAATCTCTATTGTGTATGTTTTTAAATATTACATATATCTTACCAATTAAACCCTTACTAGTGGTGGATAGAAATACTGACTTTTAGTTTTTATGTCCACTTACTGAAGTCTTACTAATAATGCAGTAATGCAATCTGTATTAAATGTCTTTGTTCTTTCCAGTAGGCTTTTAAATGTGCCTTTGTCTTTAGAATATAGAACTAGGACTTGAGCAAACTGTTTTAGGTATTTGCATCTGATTAAATTATGGGGGTGGGGTGGAATATGTACTTAAGAGCAAAATATGTTTTTCCTTGTATAGAGCTTATTGGTCCACTCAAAAGCCACCTTGCTGGCCTTTTGGCATGCAGTGCTTTGCTGCTTTGACCATATGGGCACAAAAGATTGATGATTAGAATTATATTACTAATTGCTTTTAATGACTTTTAAGTAACTTCTTAAAATTCTCTGTTGGGTTTGCTTGCACAGGGTGGGGTGGCTTGGGCTTTTTCTAGCCATCCACATGAAGCTGTGAGCCCTTTTCATCTTCACATTAATAACTTATTTTAGATGTCCCTGCCTGTCCCTGTTGCTTACGTATTCCAACCCCCCCCCCCCGGGGTTTTGTTTTAATTCATTGCCAGTGAGAGAGTGCACTGTTCATTCCTATGATTTATCCAGCCTTTTATTTATGACCCCAAATGCTGTAGTGCAAATAGCAGTCCCCCCTTTTTTTGGAAGGCTTGTGATTCTGTGTCCCATCCCCCACACCCAGTAACTGCAGCTCTTAACCTGCCTGGATGCTGAACTTAAAGAACTGTGAGAGTTTCTCAGTATTGAGCTTTGTCAGATCTGGTTAGCACCGCACATCCTCCCCAGAAAATGATATTGGGCTGCCTGGTTAGGAGGATTGGCTGTTGTGTGAGTGTCCATGGGGCATATGCAGCCAGCTAGGTGCTGTATTGCTAAATGCCTCTCTTTTGAAGCAGCAATGCATCTGTTTCTCTGCTACCGTGTTAAGCGAATGAGAAAGCAACTGAACTCACAGTACGGATTAACTCTAGTTTCATATTTCTATTATGCATCCTCTTGCAAAAACCAAATAAATCTGACAGTGCCAAGTGATATGGCTCACTTAGCCCACAAGCTGAATTTTACTCCCTTTGTTAAATAAAAATGTTATGTAGCTTTTGGAAATTAGACTTTCTCTTCTGGTGTAAATGGTTCCAGTTTGCCATTGACTTTTTTTTTTAAAAAAGGATAACAGTGTAATTAGCAGGCAGCAATTCAAGTTTATTGATGTGGCTCTAAAATTGATGGCAGAAACAGGGAGCGTTATGAGACTATAAATCTTGCTCAGTTGCTCTGTGAATAAAATAATGTAGCTCCCAAAGCAGCCCTGCAGATAAGATGACACGGTAGGTCGGGTGATGGCATGAGACTTCCTTTCAGCAAATTATTCTGCCCGTATCACAAGCTTTCAACGGAAATGATTTTTTCAGAAACAAGCAATGTGCATGTTCAGCTTAATAGCTAGCTGTTTTTTAATGCAAAAAAATGTGTGATTTCTCATAGTGACAAGAATTACATTTAAATTGGACAAAATGCAGAAATTTGGTGGTGGGAGAACTTCAAGATTACTTTGCATCAAAATCCTAAATTCACCAGAAAAAAAAATGTTCTAAGGCTGTAACTCAGTGGTGATTACTTTCTGAGTAGATGTGCTTAGGTTATGCTGTAAGTTCATTATAAGCAGAATAAAACATCTAAAATTATGCAGATCATACAGGTGTTATTTGATTTGCAATGCAGATTGCTTTACTGCATTGACAGCAAAATCACAAGTTTTTCGAGAAAGCATCATCAGTATTAAGTGAGATACAAGAAGCGGTGTTTTGTTCCTATCTATATTTCATCAGGTTCAGTTTCTGGACACTACTGTGCAATGACTTCTAAACATCATCTCACGCTGGAAACCTACAGTACAGTTTCATTTGTTGTATCCTACATCTCCTTATTCAGACTATTCCTGCTAATCATCAGTGATCTACATTGAACAATGAGTTTTGTTCTCAGAGGCTGTGAATAAATATTGACCCGGCTTACCCAGTCTGAAAAATAGCCCCTCTGTATTGCAGTCCTCATAATGAAAAGGAACGAGGGCTTAGCTCCACTTTTTGAAAATGCCGTTTGCTTTTATGTGAATGTTAAGTGAATGTTAACGCTTGGTGGGTGGCAACAGGGGACAGGGCCTTTTCAGTAGTGGCCCTCCCACTATGGCCCGCCTGGAACCAACACTGTCATCATTTTGGTGCCAGGTTAAGACAGCCCTCTGCTCCCAGGCATTTAATGTCATATGATGGGGGCATTTATGCCAGCCATCTAAACAGGTCTAGTATTCTATTGAAACTGACTTTAGCTGTCTAAATTGTTTTAAATTTTGTATGATTATATTTTTATGCTGTATATTCTGCTGTATTTTATTATCTTATGAATTGCTGTGAACCACCCAGAGAGCGTCAGCTATCAGTATAGAAATGAAATAAATAATTATATTGTTGTTGTAGTAGTATTTATTTATTTATTTATTAAATTTATATACCGCCCCATAGCTGAAGCTCTCTGGGCGGTTTACAAAAGTAATAATGATGCTGTTGATGATCTATGGACTTTTTTTGGCGGGAGGGAGCTAATAATCTATCTGAAGCCCTATTCAGGTGTTCAGCCTGAATACATGAGGGCACATGCCTCCACTCCTGACTCTGAAGGGGGGTTGTAAGAGTATTCAGCTGAACATGCTTAGAAACCTCCCCATGATCAGAATGGTTGCATTATCAGGGTTTGTTTGTTTTCTTATTTATTTTCTATCCTGCCATTCCTCCAAGGAACTAAGATGGCTTACATGGCTTTCCCACCCAGCACTTTTCCCCCACAACAACCCTGTCAGGCAGTTGAGATGGTGACTGGGCCAAGATCACCTGGTGACAGTCAAGGCAGAATAGCTGTCTGGGGACATTGAGCATACACAACACTGAGTCCCTGATTGCAGGAAGACTAATAAATGCATTCAGTTGAACATGCTTAGAATCTCTTTTCGGAGATTAAATGCATGAAGGTTGGGAGGGGAAGAGGGCAGAGCCAGCACGCTGGGGGCAGGAACACCATGCCCTCTGCGTCTACACATTTTGTGCTTGCATGCGTTCAGTCTGAACACTTAAATAGGGCTTGTGTGTGTGTGTGTGTGTGTGTGTGTGTGTGTGTGTGTGTGTTTAATAGCTATTTTAGTGTAGGATTACAAGTGTGGAAGCCTGGGGGCGGTGGGAGTCCCCCCCCATTTTTTCATTGAAGGATGTATGCCTAAATAGATCGTAAATAATATGGAGGTTCTCGCATAGCACACATCCTGTCTCAATTATTGCTCTAATTCTGGATTTTTATCCCTTTATAAGCAAATACAACAACCAAATTACAGAATAAGAAGAATTGCAATTCAAGGATTCTGGTTCCCTGTCAGTCCAGTTTGGATACTACTGTCTGCACTTCCTACTGAAGAAGAAATTGCCTGTACTTGGTTAAGTGGTATTGCAAAACTGTTTGCACAGTGGTCTTTTAGCATTATTTGCTTGTGGCTCACTCTTCTAGCCTGAGGAATATTAGGCTGAAAGGTGGGTGGGGTTTGTGGTTCTGTGGTAATTCTCATGACTGAGGCTAGATTGAGTCAGTAGCAGATGATAAAGGTCTTCGATTGGTCCCTGAGGGACAGATATGTGTCAATGGTTTTCTAAATCCAGTTAGCTATGGTTAGCCAGTTTTATTTAAGGTTTCTGCTGAATCTTTAAATACTATTGCATCATCTCCCACCACTGATTTTCTGTGTAAAAGGTATTTGAAAAGAAGGAAACACACAAACAAACCAAAAAAGGAATGTGTGTAAATTATGCCATGAGTATGGTTGCCATGGGGATCATGGCAAAGGAAATGTAGCAGTCCATAGGAACCAGCTTAAATAGTGGAAGTTGAATGAACCAAGAAGGATCTTGTCATGAACTTGTGATTCTGTCACGACTGAGCCTAGATGCTGCGAAAAGCCTGTTAAAGTAAAAACTACAAGATCTTTTCGGGCACTTTAAGACTAGCAAATTAATTGGTGCATAAACTTTTGTGGATTAGAGCCCACTTCCTCAGATGCATGATGTGGCAACCTCAGTGAGTAGGTATATAAGGGAGGTTTGTACAAAATGAGACCAAGCTGCAAGACATATTATTGCAGAGAGCATGAATAAATATGAGATCCTGTGATAGGGGTAAAACATGTACTCTGAGGCCAAAATAGACATTACGGAAATGTGTGTCGGTAGGAATTGGGCCCAGCACCTCTGCAGAGGCACCCTGAGAAGTGGGAATGGATTCAGAGGGGAAGGAGGTGGAAGAGTTGGCTAACAGTCCCAGAGTGGAGATTGTCCTGCTGCAAACTAATCATTTGGGAAGTAGCCAGCCAGGGCCATGTTCCCCTTGGGAATGCCAGAGCTGAAGGAGGAGGAGTCAGAAATACAAGGTCCCTCGGTGAAGCGTTTGACTAGGCGAGATGTCAGCTCGTGAGACTTTCTAAGAGGCTGGCAGTGCAGGGAAGGTCTCTTTGGAAAAGGGTGGGGTTTAATCAGCCACTCAGGTGGTTGAAGAGTTGGCCTGTGTCAGTTTTGTTGCAGCTATCTAACATAGTGCATTAACCCAAGGGAGTTGCTTGTAGCCTAAGTGACCCTGTGTTGAGTAAATCTGTCTAGAGACTGAGGGCCTTGCTAGATGAGGCCTTAGCACACTTTGAGGCCCGGTTTCCCTGCTGTGCGTCCACATGACACACAGGGGAATCCGGGCCCAGGCCGCACTAAAGCCTCCCCTAACGCGCCATAAGCGAATTCGCTTATGGCGCGCCTTTTCCGCAGCCCCGGCCTAAGGCCGGGGCTGCAGAATGTCTAGCAGGGTCCGTGGCTTTTTGCGGCTACTCGCTTACTCGCGAGTAGCCGGGAAAAGCCACGGACTGGGCACAGCGCTCATACGAGCGCTGTGCCCATCGGGCCGGGGGAGGGGGATCCTGGCGGGGGAAGGCTGGACCCGGCAGGAGAGATTGGGATGGTGCAGGGCGACACGGGACAGGGAGGGAGGGCGCAGGGCGACACACGGGACAGGGAGGGATGGTGCAGGGCGACACACGGGACAGGGAGGGATGGCGCAGGGTGACACACGGGACAGGGAGGGAGGGCGCAGGGCGACACACGGGACAGGGAGGGAGGGCGCAGGGCGACACACAGGACGGGGAGGGATGACGGGGAAAGAGTGGGCAGGGGGCTTAATTTAAAAAAGGGTGGGGGGCTTAAGTAAAAAAAAACCACTTACCTTCTCCGAAGTCTTCGGGGCGCACGTGGCCCTTTTAACAAACAAACAAAAATGGCCGACGCTGCAGGGCTTCCATAGTCCCTGCGCATCGGCCGTCTAGGAGGCGGGGCGGGGCACGCTAAAGTTAGCGCGCCGTTGCCCCGCTTCTCTGCCGGCTTATCCGGCAGGGTCTAGCAAGGCCCTGACTATTTCACTGCTGTTCCTGGATTCTGATTCAACCTGAAACATTGTTGAATTGGCTGACAGGCCTCAGAGGAAGTGTCTGCTCCATCTTGCAAGTTACCACCTTAGCCATCTTATAATCAGAGTGAGTAAAAATCAATGATTTTTTAAATTTAAATTGGATTTTTTAAAAATAAAAATGCTTTTTGATGGTTTTAATTTTTGTGAACCGCCCAGAGAGCTTCGGCTATTGGGCGGTATAAAAATGTAATAAATAAATAAATAAATAAATAATTTTTTGAGGAAAAATCTATTTAAAGATAGTTTTCTATTTAAAATACATAATAGTCCAAAGGTTATTCATCATGAAATAAGGATTAGTTTTAATTATGTAGCATGAGGCTGTATATTTATGCAGTGTTTAAGTTTTTTGGTAAATGAATTCCATTAATCCATTCACAATGTGAATGGATTAATCTTTCTGGAAGATTATTGGGCAGTTTTTCTATCTAGAAGATATTATCACAGATGCTTGGTTTTACAGTTCTCAAAACTGTGAATTTGTGTCTGCAGAGATCACAATCCCATTGTTCCTTTGCAAATCTATGTACACAGAATCAACCCCTTACCTCTTAAGTACTAAGTTTAAAAAAAATTCAATGAGTAGAGTGCACTTTGGGGGGGCGGGAGTCACATGATTAAATTGAGTGTTTCTGAGTAGTGATTTAAATCATGATTTAAATCAAATCCATCCTGCTTATAATACTTCAGTTGTGCTTTCTTTATACCCCATTGTCAAGATGATGATCTGTGACATTGACAGAAACAAAAACAAAATACCATCAATGGTTAAATCAGTGTTAATCCTTGTATTGATGCAAATATCCTCAAGAGGGTAACTGTTTTCTACTAGTTTGTATGGACAAGGCTTGTCTCATTCAGTGCCACATTACTGCATGTAGTTGTGATATTTTCGGAGGGAGGGCTGAGGAAATTCCCCTCCGAGTCGGATGTTGGTGAGGCACGCCACCTGCTATGTTGAGTGAGCAGGCGACTTCTTATTCCCTTAAAAGCAGGATTTGTGTAAATCTCGTAGCTGCACTCACTGGGAATAACTAAAGAAATTGTTAGAAGAGAAGTTGAGGAAAGAACTAGATATTAATAATTTGGCTAGGGAGCTATCTGCCTACTGTAGAAGCATAATATTGTGATAAGTATGAGGGCACTAATGTGGGCTCTGAAGTGTCGTTTGAGAGACAAATCCAGTCGGATAATGATGTTTAAATAACATTACAATGCGCTTTCCAACCTTGACTATGTGTCCTCCTCTCATTTTATATTTCTGGGCCTCTGTAATCTTCTCATATTACATCATCCATCTGTTGCCTTTTGAGGCCTATTTCCAAATGCACCCCCGGGCCACAGGAACAAATTGCCACTCCCAGGCTACTGTATTTTCCCTCCTGCCAGCCATCTTGTCCCAGCTGTTCAAGCCACATTCTACCCAACTATGATTGCATTGGCAGAGGGAGAATGGATGTTTTTGTAACCAAACCCCATGTGCGTGGGATCGGTAACCTCTGGCCCTGGCTAAAGTAATCATTGTTGCTAGAACAAGAGCATCGCTGTGCTCAGGACAAGAGGGAGTGCCGCAAAGCCTGGAGACTGAAGAGGAGTTCCACTCTGGAATGGCTTCCTGTTTACCTTTGGGAGGGTGGCCAGCGTTGGCTGAGGCGTTGTGTGTTCGCTTGTGACTTGCATGAACCTTGGAGGGGAAATAAGAGGTTTGCATTTATTTGATCATAACCTTTGTTTTTGCATCCAGTGGCAGACCTAGGCACATGGAAAGGGTTGCAGCACATGGGTCAGGATGGGAGGAAGTAAATAGAATCCGCCAAGGAGCATGCAGTAACTTGGGAGGAGGAAGAAGGGCAAACATAAGGTGCAATTAAGGGCGTTTTCTTATAGACAGAAAACTAAGTCCATTCATTATTTTATTCAGAAACAACGGCCTTTGGTACTGTGTACGTATGCTCTCTTCATGAAAGAAACTAACTATATGTTATGCTAATCATGTTGCTTGTAGCTCAGGCTTCTCTTATTTATTTATTTATTTATTACATTTTTATACCGCCCAATAGTCGAAGCTCTCTGGGCGGTTCACAATGTTACGTTCATGTAAGCATGCACAGCCCCAATTTGAATCGGGACCATAGTACTCTGGGAGGGGAGGGCCTTCTTCGCTGTGGCACCCTGGCTGTGGAATGAGCTCCCTAAGGAGGTTCACCTGGTACCTACACTATATTCTTTCAGACACCAAGTGGAGACCTTTTTCTTCTCTCACTATTTTAACAGTTTATAAATTTAATTTTAACTTTGCTGTTTTAACTTTGTATTTTAAAATTGTATTTCTGCATTGCTGCTGATTTTATCCTGGTTGTGTTTTTATATTGTATTTTATATCATGTTTTTATACTGTTTGTTTTATATTTTGAATGGTTTTTAATTTGTGTGAACCGCCCAGAGAGCTTCGGCTATTGGGCGGTATAAAAATGAAATAAATAAATATATTTATTATTACATTTTTATGCCGTTCCAATAGCTGAAGCTCTCTGGGTGGTTCACAACAGCTTCCCCCCCCCTATAAACCTTGCTCCACACCCATCCCCCCTTGTCCCCTCTCCTATGCACATGCTAATACGAGAGTAAAATGAAGATCAGTTTCAGCCACATATAATGGAATTAGTGTAACATCAGCTTGGCTCTAAATTTCCCACTTCCCCCCAAAAGCAGCAACTCCATCACTGTGAAGTCGAGAGTTTTTTTCTTCTTCTGCTGCTTTGTGCTTTCTAGAGCAAAAGTAGATCTCTAAAACCAAGCCAAAATGTCTCTCCCAACATCACCGCCCTTTGTATTTGTGTGCGATAACACCAGCGGCTCTGGCCCTCCCAGGACTCTGGTAGCTAGGATTGTCATGAAGCCAATGAGAGGGAAGACAATGCTTCCTGCCATGACTCTGCAGCCCATTGGGAGGATAAAAATGGCTGGCATCTGCTACCAGGACTAGGAATGTGAAGGCCCAGAAAAATTGGAAATAAACACATTTTTTTTCTCCACCCCCACCCCCCAAGGACTGCTTACGTTTTTCTTCCAAAAAATTGAACAGCTTTGGATTATTAAATGTTTTCCTTTACAATTTAAGACAAAATCTATATATATCATGCCCAGTCTTTACTCCTCTCAAAATGATTTCTAAAAACTGTAATAAGAACACTTTTATAGAAAGACTAGAGATGTAAAATGTCTGGAAATAATGAAACCATGGGGGAAATGGTTTTTGTTTTAATCCTTTCTGTAATATTCCCAGCATAGTTAGTTGTTTCATTCCTGATTAAAATTATTGATCCAAAGTATATTCTACTGCTAGACATTTGTGGTCAGATTCCCAGCAATTCTCACAATTGTGCATTCCTGACAGTAAAAGTGTGATTTTGACAGTTTGGATTTTGTTCTATAGAGTCTTGTGTTTCTGATGCTGTAGAAGTCATTTAATATTGTTCTCATCTATTCAGACAATAATTACAAATTTACTGAGTTTGCTTTAAAAAGTTTTAAAATATAATGGTAATTTTATGAGCAAATTAAGTTATACATAAAATAACTTTAGGGACAGAAGAGCTACTTTATGTTCCTAAAGCAGCCCTCCACAATCTGGTCCCCTCCAGACGTTTTCGACTACAGTGGCCAGCATTTTGGACTATAGTGCCCAGCATTTCTGACCATTGGCCATGCTACCTGAGACTGATGGAAGTTGAGTCCAAAATATCTGAAGAGCACCAGGTTGGGGATGGCTGTATTAAAGCGACAAAGTAACTGTAGATCTGTACAGAGCACTAAAAAACAAGTATTGCTTATTTTTCAACTTCTCCCCAAAATTTCAACTTTTCCGGAAAACCCCATTTCCCCCCCATGGCCTCAATATTTCCGGAAATTTTACATCTCTAACCAGGAGCATCACAACCATCAGGGACCACAAAATAGGTGGTGGTGACAGTGGGGGAAAATGGTGAGCTGAAGGGAGCGAGGAGGCATTTGAAAAATCTTTTGCCCAGACCTACCTTGGATGCCCCCAATTTTTCTGAAATTAGTTTGAGTGTGTAATTTTTGCTCACCCCTACAGTCATAGAGTTGGAAGTGGCCATTTAGGCCGTAGAGTCCAACCCTCTGCTCAGTGCAGGAATCCAGTTTAAAGCATCCCTGAATAGGAGTTGAGCAGTTCTGCCTTTTCTTTGTAACCTTTCAGGATTTTGCCATCTTCTCTGCGAGGCTGGTCTACTGTTACTTTTGTCCTCCTTTAACTTTTGACTTGCTCGAAGAAGCCTGTTTTGTTATTCTTATCATCCTCTGCTAGCCTCAGCTCGTTCTGATCTTTAGCCTTCTTGACACCATCTCTGCAATTCCAAACTATCTACCTGTACATTTCTTTAGTGACCTGTCCCTCCTATTTTTGTCCTTTTTGATTTTCAGATGAAAATCTGAAAATCATTGCTATACTTTTTATGTAGCCATATTGGCTTCTTGTGTTGTCCCCCCTCCTTTCAGATTGTTTTTGATTGCACCTTTAGTATTGCTTTTAGCTCCCATCCCTCTTGAACTCTATCTCCTTTTAGGTCTTTGTTGAGCCACTTTTATTTGACCTGAAATATTTAATGGGGAAAAAGTTAAGTATAATGCTGGCTGGGTAATGCTAGGAATTGTAGGACCTCTTTCTTCCTAAACTTGCATAGGGTTGTAGAATTTATTATTGGAATACATGTAAACATAATAGCATGTAAAGATAATAGCATGTACTGCCCTTA
This sequence comes from Elgaria multicarinata webbii, assembly GCF_023053635.1. NCBI lineage: Eukaryota > Metazoa > Chordata > Lepidosauria > Squamata > Anguidae > Elgaria > Elgaria multicarinata. The sequence goes on from NC_086171.1 coordinate 189,436,323, forward strand.
CATTGTTTAAATTTAAAGGGGGGAAACAAAGGTACTGAAAACTGTTGATAAACTAATGAATTTTAGCAACAAAAGGAATGTACATAATACACTGTCAACCGCTCATCTGTTTCACAGGGGTTCAACTTTCTTCCACTGGTTGTTGGAGCAACTTCAGTTTCGCTGTCACTATTTGTTAGTTTCATTTCACTCTGAGAGAGAGAGAGAGATACTTTAATGGCAAAAATGTATGCTAGAGAAAATCGCCTGAAAAACATTAATTGCAACTTCCAAATTACCAAGCTTATTTCATATTATATTTGCAGTTGGCATACATTCAGTTTTACTAATGAACTTATGAAATGGAAAAAACATCTACAGAAAAATAAAGCACCGGGGTTGGGGGGTGGGAGGGAATCTACCACACATCACTGGTTTGGGATGGCCAGATGCAAAAGAAGACATTTCAGTAGGTGGATCTTGCTTGATAGCTGTTGAGTTTCCCTCTTCAGTATAACTATTAAAGAAGCAGGAGCCTTGTCCCCAGTTTCATGCTGAGTCATGGTTTGTGTTAGCCATGATGTGTTGCTTTAGCCATGAATTGTCTTGCAGACAAGAAGGTGAACGCGGCTTCCGTGTGCTGCAACCTGGCAACTGTAAGAACCTGGATGTTCTTGATGGAGAAGATGAATAGTCGTGAGAGTAAATAGCTTCCCATGCATGTGAAGCTCAGTGATAAAATCTCCTACAGTACAAGAGGGAAAGTAATTGACCTGACTATGTAGTTAAATAGAACTGTTCTTAGTGTCTTTGTTTAATACCCAGAAACGCCCTACCAAACGAAGTAGGAGGAAAGGAAGCTTGAACCACAAGTGTGGCAGCTTGAACGTTTAAGTCTTCTACTAGCTCAAGACGCAGGGAAGTGGTTTCTACTAACCCCAAACAGTTGTGATGGATTCTTCTGCCATGTATATACTCAACAGCACATTTGGGAACTGGGCGTGAAGAGGTAGCAGAGAAGGAAGACGATCTGTTTGTGTCGAGAACATTGCATGGTAGATCAATAAAATGTTATTGGGCCTGTTCAGACAACACACTAAGCCATGGTTAGGCCGCTAACCCTTTTGCAAAAAATGGTTAGTGAGTGTGTTTAAACCATGGTTATGTAGCCACCAGGGTTAGGTATGGTTCACACGAAATGCTAAGTCATGGTTCACATGACACTAAGCCATAATGTTGAGCTCAAAATGCTTAACTGCTGTAGCTTAGCATGTCATCTGAACAGGTTCATATTTGTTTAACTGGCAATCAGAAGTAGAGCGCCACCCTCCTTATACCACCTCTTTCTGTGAAGCAGTCTGCCTGTCAGTTATATTTTTCTGTATCACTCTGACTTGTCCATTAAAACTATTTTATCAATGAAGGAAAAAGGGAAAGGAACCTCTCGTGCAAGCACTTGAGTCATTGCTGACTCCTAGAGGGACGCCTGCTTTCGCTGACGTTTTCTTGGCAGACTTTGTAGCGGGGTGGTTTGCCATTGCCTTCCCCAGTCGCAGTTACCTTTCCCCCAGCTAGCGGGGTACTCATTTTACTGACCTCAGAAGGATGGAAGGCTGAGTTGCCCCGAGCCGGCTGCCTGAAACTAGCTTCCGCTGGGATCGAACTCAGGCCGTGGGGAGAGTTTCGGATGGTGATATGTGTGTGTGTGTGTGTGTGTGTGTGTGTGTTTGCTTATTTTAATATCCTGATGTTCCAAAATAGAAAAGTAGGTACTAGCGTATATTTTCTGTCTGAATAAACAGTGAAAACTTTAATGTAAAGATGTTTAATGTTTCTTCACTTTACTTAATGTAAAGATGTAATGTTTAAAATCGTATAGTAGTCCCTAATCTTCAGACAATTCTCCTCCCCCTCAAAAATAAAACCATTTGGAATCGGGAAATTCTGGCTCTTCTAGAATCTGATTCTAATTAAACTAGTATTTCCCAAAATGCATTCGTAGTCATTAAGTTGTGTTATAAGGGTTCCCAGAACGACCAGGAAAGGGTCTGATTCAGCAGAATGCTTAAGGTGCTGCTGTTGCTGTGTGCATACATACTCCACCAATCAGTTGTTTGGCAGAGAGTGGAACAAAGAAGGGGGCTGAGTTTCTGAACAATAGTTGGCAGGATTTCATCTTCACTTAGCTGTTGGATCAGAAAGTGGGGTATCACATGCAGAGTATTTCCTGGCACTATTTCTACCACTCTGCCAGCTCCAATTCCATTAATCCTTTATGGAGCCTCTGGCTTTCCACCAAAGATCTCCGAAGGGACTGGGCAGGTTTGGGATCCCTTAACCAGGCCACGAGGACCTGCATTCAGCTGAAAATCATGTTACTTGGCCTCTGTAACCTTGCTCCAGCTTGCCAAGCTCCCTCTGAGAGCTTTAGGAATGATATGAAGTATTCACTTAGAAGTTCCCCAAAGGAATCTAGGAAGCTGTTTTTGGAATTACATTTGCCACACAGCTTCCTAAATCCCTCTTACAGTTTACATGTAAAGCTATAATGGGGTGATGGCAGCTTTCTTCTGACTCCCCTGTTGAAAGTCTGGGGGGAAATTGTGGGCTTCTTTACTTTTTATCTCAATATTGAATAGGTGGGCAACATGGTCCTCCAGGTGTTTTGGCCTACAACTCCCATCCGCCCTGGTCAGCATAGCCAATGGTGAATTGTAGCCCAAACATCTGGAGGGCCAAAAAGTTTCCCACCCTGCAATATTTGAATGCAGAATTTTGGGCTAGTCCTAATGGACAATCTACCCAACCGGTCAGGGATTTTGTGTGACTGGTACTGGACATATGAGCTCAGAATCACCCATAGCCACCACATGGCAAGCAAATGTGAGATTATACCTCTGTTCAACAGCAAGCCTCAGATTTTGGCCAGTTCAACTGTATGTTAAAACCTACACCTTGAGGTACGAAATCTGTTTTCTTTAGGGTTTTTTTTAATAAAGTATTTCATTCTGGTATTTGTAGTTCTGAACCTTGTCTTCTGGATTCATTTTGTGTGCCTTTAGAAGCAAAATGTTCCTTTTGGTACTAGGCTGAGTGGACTGGAGTGATTATCTTATTAAAAAGCGATGTGCAGAGTTAACTAGGAAAATGTTGGAAAGTGGTTTTTTAAAAGATACTTTTATTTTATTTATATTTAAATTATGTTTAGGCTGCCTTTAAGGGTCGAACCCTCTAAACACCATGGATAAGTTAATTTATAACCACATATCCTCACTGCTGCTGCTTCTCTTCTTTGCTGCTCATTTTCACCTTAACTGTGATTCGATCAGGGCACAGATTATTGTCTCCTGCCTCAGGTTGTGTCTTTTCCAAAGCTGCTTCTCTTTTCAGAGGCACATTTAAAAACAAAATCAACAGAACACCCTAGCCAGCTGTAAAATGCTTTTAAGGTTGTAGATTAAAAAGCCTAATGATGTATGTTATAGTAAGGGCTGAGCTACATATGTTACATCCCATGTCTGCAAAGGGTGTTATCCTGTGCTGCTCAGAAATGTCTCGTGTCTGCAAGACTGTGAGTCACCAATGCCATTAATTCATTCCACTGAGGCTTTTTAGAATCATTTTCCAGGAAGCATGTTGACCTGTTTGTTTGATTGTTTGTTTGTTAAAGGAAATTATGTGAACTTTCACTAGCAGTGAGAGGATGGCACAAATTGTCTACCTTTTTTACACCTGTATAAGCTTCCTCTTTGGTAACTGCTTGATGTGTGATTCCAAGCCCTCCCACTGAGATGTGAGACAATAAAAAGGTTGTCCTGCAATCCACAAAGCTTTATTCAGTAAAAAGATCATAGAATCATAGAATAGTAGAGTTGGAAGGGTCCTATAAGGCCATCGAGTCCAACCCCCTGCTCAATGCAGATGTCTCTTCACACCTGAAGAGAGTGTAAAAGCTGGAAACTACCCTAAATTAGCCTAACAAAGCAAGGCAGATGCCTATCAACTCAATGGACAGTTTCCCCACATTGTCAATGGACTTTTACTGAATACTCTCTCAGGGCAGGTCTTGAAGGTGAAGCCTCTGCCGAGTGGCCAACCTTGTGGACTGCCTCTTGACCACCCTGCGGTGGTCAAGAGGGGGGAGTTGAGAGGTCTGGGGTCTGTCAGCTCCGATGTTCCTTCCCCCTATGACAGAGACTCAGTTCCCGGGTTGGGAGGGTGATCGCTAAGGCTGGGTGTCCTGTGTGATAAGCTCTTTGGAAGATTCCTGCTGGACTCCTGAAGAGTCTTGGAGAATTTCCTCCCCCAGGTTCCTGGTGTACATCTACTTTTTTTTCAGCCTCCGAATCTGATTGAGGCTGCAAAACCCAATCCCTCACACTAGGGAGAATGGGCCTGATCCTGACACTCCTCTACCTTTTTAACATCTATATAAGCTTCCACTTTGGTAATTGCCATCATCTTTATCACTAAAGAGTGTTTGTGCTGATCAGTCTTTGGACTGCTTTTGAATTCAACTTGAAACAAGATATGGCGGTTCCTGGCAACGTGCCTTCTATACGCCAGTACAGAAGGTGGATTTCTGTTTCATGGGCCGTTAGAACTGAAAGTTTCTCCAGTTTGTGGCATCACTGTCAGTGGTGGAGAGTCTAAGGATGATGATTGTAAGTTCAGAAACAGTTATAGGAAATGGACTCCTCTAAGAAGGAAAAGGTGGTTCACTTGTTCCATAGCTGGCCTTTCTGTTCCTCTCTCCTTCCTGCATCTAAAAGTTTTTCTGAACTAGCCTTCAAACTCCTCCAAGCCTTTCTCCATGTGGATTAAATACAAGTTCGTTTGGGGTGGGGCACATTACATTTGACCTCACAGTTGCTGTGCCAAGTGTATGCGTATACCTCTAGGTAGCAGTAAGCAATGGCTAGAACTAAGCAAAGACCTACATGGGTGTGTAATGCAGTTACTTGAATGATCATTTACATTATTTAGTTCAAATAATAATGAGAAGCTCATTAGACTTACTGTGAAATGAAAAACTTCACTAAGGAACCAAGCCTCAAGTTCACTTTTATATTACTAAGAAAAGGTTATTTCACTACCTCACCCATTCAAATTTGCACCTAAGCAACCTTTTAATCTATTGCATTTCTCTTTTTGTGTGAAAACGTCCTTTGCTACCAGTTTGGGAATGCACCACAGTGACCTCTAGTGATTCCAGGTAGACCCACTGAGTAATCTGGAATTCATCTGAATGCAGGCACAGCTTTGTATAACTAATGTGGGACTGGATATATGGAGTAGGATAAAGTTTAGGCTACACCTTTAATTCGGGGGGGAGACACCTTTTGAAGATATTATGCACAAATATTCGGCTGTGTCTGCACTACAGTTTAACATGGTGATGATGATGATGATGTTTTTTGCCATTTCAGCTAGCACTTATGATGGATTTCCCTTGAGTTCTATGCTCTTTTGCACGTTCCCATATCTTCTCTGTTGTCTTGTATTTGCATAATTTGGGGTGTCAGAGACGAGGTTCACTCCGGAAGTGTGGGTAGAGTGTTCTTATCAGTTGCCGTCTTAGAATCCATATAGATGATCAAGTTAACTTGGGATGAGCTCTCTTGATGCTTGCAGTTGCAGCCTTAGGAGAGAAAATAGATCCATGTGCATTTAACGTTAGCATCATTACCTGATTTGAAATGCTAGAGGTTAGTCCAGGAACTTGGAAAGTACTAATAAAGGAGAGTCTCTGATCATATATAAATTGCTTCCACTAAGTAACCAGAGAGTCAGCTCTAGTGCATATAGGTTTAGGAGAAAGCGCTCTCCAAGCAGACGTTCTTTTTCTAGGTAGGCTTAAGTCCTGGTACCTCTTATTTTAGAAGTTAAGCAGTAATAAAAAGTTAGTTTTAACATTGCAATTTAGGAGCAGGCATATTCAGAGACTGCATGGTTCCAGAAGAGGTCATCTATACCATTATCTAATATAGTGTTTATCAGTCCAGGATATTGGAAATTATGTCACTGAGCATGGCACCTTCACAAGGCACCCTAATGTCAATCTTAATTCCTCATCATTCTAGTTGATCTTTCCCCCTTCTTTTGCAGTTGATATTCGTGAAATCCAAGAAATTCGTCTAGGAAGAAATTCGCGAGATTTTGACAGATATCAGGAGGATCCTTCTTTCCGGCTAGATCAGGCTCACTGTTTCGTCATCCTTTATGGCATGGAATTTAGACTGAAAACACTCAGTCTGCAAGGTGGGATCCCTTTTTCCTCCTTCCTGTTCTCTTTGGGAGGATAGATCACATAGCATCTACCATTACCTTATTTCTCTTAATGGTCCTCTGAGCTCCAACGTCGACACCACTATTCACCCTTCATTAGAACCTAGCTTGTGTTGGCAGAGAGGAACAAGTGAACAAGGAATGGCACTGGTGCTGAGTGGAGGGGTGCTGGTAGCAACTATTAGAACTCAAAGCTATTGCAAAAAATGACTGACATCTGATTCATTTTGTTGATTAAATATTAATTCATAACCATTCATTGCTACAAACGAACTTGCATTTACATATCCCCCCAGCCCATCATCTACCTACCTTCTGTCCACCTCTCCACAATGATGGTGGTTCTACAAGTGACAAGAACATAGCTTGAGTGGATCTGTGCAGAATTTGGTCCATAGAAAGCTTTGTCAATCATTATTAGCACTTCAAAACGTATTTTAGCCAGCCTGCTGGTACGCAGCTGTGAGAAGTAATTTTTGGCCTTCACGTCCATTGACTGAAAGGGATAGTTGGAGGTGACTTGGTAGGAAGAGCCAACTTCCTTCCAATTTATAGAAGTCTCGCTGTCTGGCTGCACAGGTGGTCAGGCAAGTAATTATTTCCAAGCCTGCCATAGAAGATAAAATGTAAGTTGCTTATTTATTAGAGAGGGTAACTGTTTCAGTCTTGAGTAGGGATTCTTCTCCATTAATGGCTTGTTTTATAGTGCTCTGTTATAATTTATAAGCTTTAAGCTCAATGGGATGAACTTCCTCCTGCTGCAGACCAGCTGCATCGGGACTTCCTCTTGGAAACAAGGGTCAGTGCCTGTGTCTCCTATCTTTACAAGCCCAGTTTGTTCTTTATTTTCACAGCCACATCCGAAGATGAAGTCAGCATGTGGATCAAAGGGTTGAACTGGCTCGTGGCGGATACCCTAAAGGCTGCTACCCCACTGCAGGTTGAAAGGTAACACAAAAATTGAGAGCAGGAAAACAGACTCAGGCAGGTTGGGTGTGGTGTAATATATCTCGTGACTGTGTGTGCTAAAAGAAAATTCACGTGGTCTGCTGAGGATAAATCAGATTTATGCATAATTACGTAATTTGCAGGATTGTTATGTTCCTGAGAGTGAAAAATTCTGGAATTGAATTGATTGATCGCAAAACTGCCAAATGGCACAGATCAAGAAGGCGGGCAAAAAGGCAAAATAAAACATGGAGACCAAGTTTTTAATTCTCTTGTAGTCCCCCAGATCTTTTGGCCTACAGTTCCCATCCGTCCTCACCATTGACTATGCTGGCTAAGGCTGATGGGAGTTGTAGGCCAAAATATCTAGAGGTACTCAACTTGCCCACTCCTCTATTAGAGTATTCACATTTAGAGCCTCTTACAATGCAACTCTATGCATATCTACTCAGAAGTAAGTTCCAGTGAATTCAATAGGATGTACGCCCAGGTAAGTATGCGTGGGACTGCAGCTTTAGTGTATCTTTTCCCTTCACATCCCCTTTCAAATTAATATTTAAATTTGATATTGGGTGATGTTACTGCATTCATTTATGTAAATCATAAATTTACATAAGTTACTATATAAATTATTGATGGTAATTTGTCCTCCTGGAGCCAACATATTTAAGACACTGTCTCTTCTCTTATTTCCAAAGTTGACCAAGCACTTTCTCCTTAGGTAAATATCTGTGTACTCAACTTTTGATAGCATGTAGAAAAAGTATTTTTGGTGGCTGACTTGCAGGTATGGAACAACTTCCCCCAGAGATTTGTCCAAGCCTGACCATCTTATTGCATGGTCTTTTCAGGTTGGCTTTTTGGGTGTTGGAGCAGAATTTAAAGTAAATTGCTGATTGACTGTATCAGATCCAAAACTTGTACAGTGCCACAAAAAATCCAAAGTGTGGGAGGAAACATGTTGAGTTTCCTTCTTTTCTCCCCACCCCCAATCACGCTGAATTACTATGCTTCAGATATACCTCTGTGTAGTTATTGTTTGGTGAACTGAAGATAACCTGAACTTTGAAATATCTGCATAGCAAGGTGAGTCTTAACTTTTGAAATCTATCTTGTTTTAGGTGGCTCCGAAAGCAGTTTTACTCCGTTGATCGCAACAGAGAAGACAGGTAAATTGAATGGAACTCCCTCTTGTTTGCAATGTGGTCAACCTACACTGATGTTACTATGGATACCTTTCAGCTTGTACTGCCTGAGGATTTGGATGTACTTCTTGGAAGACCACTTGTTCTCTGGACTTTTGCTCCTGACTTTTGAAATCAGCAAGGGCTGGGGCATTTGGACCTCAGACGTGATGAATGGCTTCTTGAGGGAGTGGGGTTAATTGCTACCAGCTTGAAGGAAGCAGTGGTGTGGCCACTCCTGAAGAAACCTAGTTTAGAAACAATGGTGCTGATAATTATTCCCAGTTTCCAATTAGTTACTCTTGGGGAGGGTGGAATTCATCAATTCCAAGTAGCATTGGGTGATGCTGATTATTTGGATCTACTGCAGGCCAGGTTTTAGGATGTAAACTGGCTTCGTTGCCCTAATAGATGATTTACATTGGATGGGGGGCAGAATGCAATCCTGTTGGTTTTCATTGACCTCTTGCTGGCTTTCTACATTATCCACCATAATATCCTTCTGGGTTATTTAACCTGGTTGTGTGTGGGGGGGGCACTTGTACTCTCCTCTTTCTCTTCTGCCATTTCATTGGCCAAACAGCAGTATTACTCAACGTTGATCCAGTCAAATGCTAGGCATCCTCAGCGGCTAGGCATCCTCAGCGGCATCCTCAGCAGATTGCATCCTTCAATTCTCTCCTGAAGCCTAATCCACCATCTCTCCCCGCCTCTCTGTCTGCTAATAACTTTGCCTCTTTTTTCAATGCTAAAATCCAAACTATTCGCTCTGATCTGGCCAGCTCTGCTCCTCTTCCAGTTCCTGTTCCTCATCTGTCAGTTCCTCCTGCAAATTTCTCTGCGTTTCCTTCGGTCTCAGCTGATGAACTGTCTACAATACTGCGCTCTTCGAAGCCCTCCACTTGTTCTCATGATCCGATTCCCTCTCGCGTCTTTATTAACCTTATCCCTGCTATCCTCCCTTCCTTGCTTCATATTATTAATTTTTCTCTGTCCTCTGGTTCATTTCCTTCTGCTTTTAAACAGGCTACAGTCTCTCCTATTCTCAAGAAACCTACTCTTGATAGGCTATCTCTGTCTAACTACCGACCTGTCTCTTTGTTGCCGTTTGTTTCAAAGATCCTGGAGCGTGTGGTCTACTCTCGTTGTCTTGATTTTCTTTCTAGTAACTCTGCTCTGGATCCTTTTCAAGCTGGATTCCGTCCTTTGCATTCCACTGAAACAGCCCTTACTAAGATTACCAATGATCTTCTTACTGCCAAGTCTAAAGGCCATTATTCCGTTCTTATTCTCCTTGATCTAACTGCAGCCTTTGACATGGTTGATCATGATCTTCTTTTAGATTCCCTTCATGACCTTGGATTTTGTGGCTCTGTCTATAACTGGTTTGCCTCCTATCTAGCGGGTCGCTCTTTCAGCGTGTTGGCTAATGGCAGCTCGTCTTCTTCTTTTCCCCTTTCTGTAGGGGTTCCGCAAGGCTCGGAGCTTGGTCCGCTGTTGTTTTCTTTATACATGTTGCACTTGGGTAATCTTATTCAATCTCATGGCCTCCAATATCATCTGTATGCCGATGATACACAATTATATCTTTCTTCTCCGGATCTTTCTCCTGATGTTCACGATCGTATCTCGGCATGTCTTTCAGATATCTCAGCTTGGTTGCTTCATCGTTGTTTGAAACTTAATATGGCAAAGACTGAATTGCTTGTTTTTCCTCCTAAACCTTCTCCTCATCTCTCATTCTCTCTTACTGTCAATGATGTTACACTTACTCCAGTCAAGGAAGCTCGTAGTCTTGGCTTTATATTTGATTCCTCGCTCTCCTTTATTCCTCATATTGAGGCAGTAGCTAAATCCTGTCGTTTTTTCCTGTATAATATTGCCAGGATTCGATCATTTTTGTCTGTCTCTTCTGCCAAGACGCTTGTTCATGCATTGGTTATTTCTCTGTTGGACTACTGCAACCTTCTTCTCACTGGCCTTCCTTCTTCTCACATCAGTCCGTTGGTTTCTGTCCACCACGCTGCCGCTAAGATCATCTTCTTGGCTCGCCGCTCTGACCATGTTACTCCACTGCTGAAATCTCTTCATTGGCTTCCAATTCACTTCAGAATCCAATATAAACTTCTCCTGTTGACCTACAAAGCTTTTCACTGTCTAGCTCCTTCCTATCTCTCCTCTCTCATCTCACACTATTGCCCCGCTCGTGCTCTTCGCTCCTCTGATGCCATATTTCTCGCCTGCCCAAGGGTCTCTACTTCCCTTGCTCGGCTTCGTCCATTTTCTTCTGCTGCCCCTTATGCCTGGAACGCTCTTCCAGAACATTTGAGAACTACAAGTTCAACCGCAGCTTTTAAAGCTCAGCTAAAAACTTTTCTTTTTCTTAAAGCTTTTAAAACTTGCTTTTGTTCTGACTTTATACTGTTAGTTTTACCCTACCCAGTGCCTGTTTACCCTACCCTGTGCCTGTTTGCATTCTCTTCCCCTCCTTATTGTTTTATTATGATTTTATTAGAATGTAAGCCTATGCGGCAGGGTCTTGCTATTTACTGTTTTACTCTGTACAGCACCATGTACATTGATGGTGCTATATAAATAAATAAATAATAATAATAATAATAATAATAATAATAATAACTATCTGGAGAGGACTGACCTTGTCTCGGTTATGCATGCTCTAGTGACATGCATGCTGCATTACTACAGTGTGCTTTCTATGTGGGTCTGCCTTGGAAACTTTACTTTGTTCAGAACAGGTCCACCCATATATTGATGGAAGATGTGCATTCAGTTCATGTTGCACTGATACTGGGGCAGCTGCACTGGCTGCCAGTGCATTTCTGAACCCAATTTAAAGTGGTGGTTTAAGCTTTAAAGTCTAAAATGGTTTGGGCCTGAGGATTGCCTTCACCCGTCCCAACCTGCCCTCACTTTGAGGTCATCGCTAGAGGCCTTTCTCACTTTCCCCCTGCCAAATTTATTTATTATTTATTTATTGCATTTATCTACCGCCCCATAGCCAAAGGCAGTTAGGCCTCAGCTGGATGAGGGGGTCGGAGGGAGGCTATCTCGCGATTTTATGATCATAAGATTGTCGCCCTCGTCTACACGTGGCATGTGACATCACGGCCGCCATATATTTTTTAAAGGGGATGGAGCACACGGGCGCTCATGCGCAAATGGTGAGGGTTTTTTGTTTGTTTTTAAAAACACCCCTCCCCACCACCCCACCACCAATGGTCAGTAAGAAGGAGAACACCTCTGGAATTAGCTTCCATTGGGGGTTTGTCAGGCCCCTTCTTTTCAGGCCTTCAGGAAAGTAACGAAGACCCAACTCTTTTCATTGGCTTTCTCTTGAATTGCATTTTGGTCTCAGTAATGATCATGTTTGTTGACTGGATTTTGGTTGTCTTATTTTTGACATGTATTGCTTTTATTGAGTCTAACTTTTTAATAGTTGTATGATTTCTTTTAGTATTCACCCCACCTCGGGAACGTTCCACTCTTACAGGCAGCCTAAAAATAATTTAAAATATATACATAAAAATAAAATAACTAGAGGGGCATCCAGAAATCTTTAAAAATGTTGAATCAGTGAATGTGATTCTCAAAACATGTTGAACCACCAAGGTTGGAGTAATGTTTTGTATCCTTGGAAGTGTGGAGGTGTTTCCTTATTTTCTTCATTCCTAAGAGTGATAAAACAAGACGTGCTTTTGAATGAAATAACATAGTTGAAATCTGCTTTTTAAGCAACTAGGGCTGCAATACTTAATTCATTAATCAATTAAAGACTTCTGGTTAACTAAAAATGTGCCCCTGGTGAGTTGGGCAGCAGATTTACCCCTCCCCACAGAACATGTTAATGGATTGTTAATGCAAACAGATGGCAAACACTATCTTAAGAGGTATTCTCCATTTTCTCAATACATAGGAAGAATGCCTCTTGAAAAGAGATTCCTGCAATGGCACATGTGCATAATCTAAAAACAAATATCCCTCTTGCTTAAGAAATATTTTTTACCCGTATACAAATGTATGTAAGTTTAATTGGTAGATTAAGGGTACAAACCTATGCATCTTTAGACAGAAATAACTCCTACAACTCCCAGTATTCCCCTCTCCCCTTTCATGCACTGATACTTTAACTCTGTGTAGCATGGGTAGAGGCAGAGCAGCTGTATCCCAAGGATTGTGAGGGATTACAAATCTAAATACTCTAAAATTCAGGTGCAAACATCACCAGCTTTGGTCCTATTGCCCAGAAGGCTGAGTAGGGTTGATCTGGGTGGTGCTATCTATAGAAGCAGCACTGAGGAAGAAAATGAAGAGAAAAAGATGGGGAACTGAAGGGAAGTGAGGCAGGATAATGTCGGTGGGAGAGGAAGAAGGAGACTGCAGGCAGGAGGACTTCAGATGAATGTTCAAGGCTAGATATTTCGAGGTAGGGGCTTCCATGGCTCAATGGTAGAGCACCTGCTTTGCACACCAAAGGTCCTTGGTTCGATCCCTGGCATCTCCAGGTAGGGCAGGAAAAGGTCCTTCCTGAAACCCTGGGGAGCCACTGCCAGTCAGTGTTGACATTATTGGGCTAGATGGACCAGTAGTCTGACTCAGGACATGCCTGCACCTAAGGGAGTAGAGGGAGGGAAGGGGGAGGATTGCGGACTTACCTGCTTCTGCGATTCTCCCCCAGCATCTAGACGGCCACGAGATGTCCCAGAAGGGAAGAGGGGCGTCACGACCACCATTTTTTTTTAAGAGGAGCCATGTGCAGCGAAAAAGATAACTTTTTTAAAAAATACTGTGCCGAACACACATACACCCCACCATCCCTGGGATGGCAAAATTGCTTCCCCCTACCCCCATGGGCATGGAGCCTCCCCACGCAGCTCTGTGCCCAGCCCTGCTACTCACAGAGAAGAAGGGAGAAGCTGGGAGCAGGCGCCACACCGCCCACGGTCCTCAGTATGGTCCCAGGACCGCAGGCAAAATCGGGATAACCAGGGGAAAAGGCTGGTGTAGACATGCCCTCAGTATAAGGCAGATTCCTATGTTCTTCTGTTATATAGATTTCCTAGCCAATTGGAAAGCCCTGCTGAATGACAGTCACAACCGGAGGAATGCTGAAATGACACGTGAAAGTGGTGGTGTTTCTACTGCTTTCCAAGCACCCTGATGCTGCTGAGTAGGAAATATTTTGATTGCTTGATTTGATGGACCTATAATCTGGTCCCAGCGGTGCCAACGCATGACAACCTTGCACTCCCTAGGCAATTTGTCATCACTACTTAGCAAGCTGCTCTTTATGACTGCATATGTCAGGATCTGTTGGATACCCATGCCTTTGGCAGAAAGGCTTAGATTTCACCCATGGAGAAGAAATTGTGTTGTGCATTTGCTGATGCATTTTGAAATGTGTGAGAAGCTCCCTTTTAAAAACATCTCCTCTTGGTATCAGTGTGCTTTGCCACCAGACCTTCCATCTCAGTGTCCTCTTCTGTTACCTCTAGGTTTTTCTCCCTCCTGACACAGGTCTCCTTTAATGATGTTAAGAGAGTGCATTAACCTTTCAGTATTGATGTTTTTAAAGTGCTTCCCCCCTAGAGAGATGAAATGTTTTAACCATTATCACTGAAGGCAAAAGTGGGAGAATGAGGAAGGCCACCACCACTAGGAACATAGGAAGCTGCCTTAGACAGAGTCCATCTAGACCAGTAATGTCAACACAGACCGGCAATGGCTCTCCAGGCTTTCAGGCAGGAGTGCGTCCAATCCTGCTTGGTGCTTTCTGGGTTATTAAGAAGGCCTTTTGTAGGCCAAGAGAGGAGAGGGGGTGGGGACTGGTGGCTGGGTTGTACGTAAGGGAATAATGCATCGGGAACACACAGTGCCTAAATACAACACAACCCCTCTGCAATCAAGAAAGGAGTAGCAGCTTGCTGGCAATGCCTGTGTTCGCTCCTATATCAAGAGTACAGCTTTTCAGTTCTTCTGTTCTTTAGACATGAAACGGAGCCATTTCCTGCATCATTGTTCACCTACGATGAGAAACCGCAGTAGAGTCTGTTGGTGTTGTGTCTCTGATTGCTTCTGTTTGGGAGGAAGGCTGAATAGCTGAGCCTGAGAGTGTTTGGGGAGGGGCCCTTCATGTGAGCAGACAGAAGCTAGCTACAGCTCAACACAGCCGGTCTCGTTCCATCATCAGCATCCCAATATAAGGCAAGCCAGAGACGCTGTTTGATTGCTTGAAGCAATTGTTGTGTTTGGTGTTCCAGTCACTTCTCTACCAGCTCCTTGACTTTGTTTGAACGATATCTGACCCTGGAAAGACCTCAACTATTCTTTTGCGCATTCCTGAAAGCTGTATTGTTTACCTTGGCTTTCGATGGATACTTTTGGCATACCAACCTCGGACTGTTTATTGACAATTCTAGCCTCTGCTTATCTTGCAACTTCTGTGATTTATGACAGCTGGCTGTGTTTAAGGTGTACTCATAGGGCCTGTTCAGACAATGCGCTAAACCATGGTTAGACCACTAACCCTTTTACAGCAAATGGTTAGCGAGCATGTTTAAACCGTGGTTATGTAGCCATCCAGGGTTAGGAATGGTTCACACAACACACTAAAGTATCATGCTTAGCTCAAAATGCTTAACCATCATGGCTTAGTGTGCCGTCTGAACAGGGTCACTGATTGAACCAGGGAACAGTTAAGCCCAGCAGGCCTGGTAAGCACCCTGTTTGCACCTGGCACACATGCTAGAATCTATACATTTTCTTACTGGCATCTGATATCACTTCTAAGCAAAGTGAGGGCCTTCAGCTTCTGCCAGCTTCATTTTTGATGCCTTCCCCTGCAGCATTGCCAGCCACCGAGAAACAGAAAAAGGCACTGAAACTTTGAGCAAAGAAGCTGTTTAGTGTGGAGTGGTTCAGACATCATCATGGGTTTGGGCAGGTTACTTGTCCTTTCTGACTAGCCATGCCACCCATGGTAGCCATTTTGTTGTGATGCCCATGACAGTATCTCAACTAGCTGAATGTGCTCATGGGCCCCAAAAAATTGCCTATCCCTGCCCTAGACCATATTCCAGAATTTTTTGCAGTGCCCATAGTTGATGATCAGACAAATCAGTGTGGGGGCTGTTCCTTGAGGGAAGAAGTTGGAAAGCAATTGCCCTGAAGGAGAAATTCTGCTGAGCTCAACGTCTCCTAGACTGCAATGATCATAGAATAGTAGAGTTGGAAGGGGCCTATAAGGCCATCAAGTCCAACCCCCTGCTCAATGTACGAATCCACCTTAAAGCATCCCTGACAGTTGCTCAGCTGCCTCTTGAATGCTTCTAGAGTGGGAGAGCCCACGACCTACCTAGGTAATTGGTTCCATTGTCGTGCCGCTCTAACAGTCAGGAAGTTTTTCCTGATGTCCAGCCGGAATCTGGCTTCCTGTAACTTGAGCCCATTATTCTGTGTCCTGCACTCTGGGATGATATACTGGGAGGCCCTGCACCAGAGTTATTCTGTACAACTGCCAAAGAAGCAGGACCGCTATTATGTGTTGAACCTGGCAGTGCTGGTGTTTGGTACCAGAATGGAAACCCTTTGCCTATTTCTCGCAAGCAAACAAATAAAAGCAGCCTTTCCCTTGAACTGTGTTTCCAGTGCCAAATGCTGCCTGGCACCTCTGCTCATCCCTTGTGTCCTTTCTCCATTGTGCAATCAGTCTTCCTATTTCCTGTCCTGGCAAGAGGCTTTGGCTCGATCAGTTATTTGACTAGGAACCGGCAACATACACGCAGAATGGATGTAAAGAATGAGCAACATCTGTTGAGAGAGGGCGGGGTCTTTTAGTTGCACGATTTGCATATTGATGAGCTTGTGCCATGACTTCAGAGATTATTGCCACCTGCTTTCTGAATGCTCTGCTCAGAGGGCTGGTAATGCTTGCAAGGCAGAGAAATGCTAAGTGCTCTCAATGGATATAATAAGCCAGCCTGGTGTTCTAAATGAGTCTTTGTCACTCACTTTTGTTTGCATGTGTCTTTAAAAAAATGTGACCGATTTTTTCTGCTTTCCACTGTTCCCAGTCTGAGAGGGGAAGAAACAAAGATGCAACTGGCAGGCGTGCTTATTAAAAAAGAGCCCTTGTAAGAGGAATAAATGGGCTGCTTTTTGTACGAGAGGCATGAATGGATAGATTACCAGAGTCAGGTCTCTCGGAATCTGAATGGCAGTTATCTTCTTTATGCGTGTATAAGCTGGTCCTTTGTGGAAAGTCCAGCTATGAAATCTGCTCTGGCAAATCCGGTGTAGTTTAAAAAGAGGATTTATAGATTTGGTAGATGAGAGTCATTGTGGTCTGGTGACTAAAGTACAGGACAATGACAGCCAGAAAGAAACCATAAATCAGTGGATAGCGCCAGTGGAGGCTGGTGGCTCTGATGTCAGTGGGGCAGTGAATCCGCTCCAGGTTTCAGTCAGAACCAGTCTGAACTCTAAAGGAGCTATCCAAGGAGGGGAGGGAACAGGCTCCGGGTCTTCCACACCTTGGATAGCTCATTTAGAATTCTGACTGGTTGTAACTGAAACCCGGAGCAGATTCACTGCCCCACTTACATCAGAGCTACCAGCCTCCACTGGGTAGAGGAGGCGCTTTGCATGCTGAAGGTTCCCAGTTGAGTCCCTGACATCTCTAGTTTAAAAGAACCAGCAGATCATATGAAAGACGTCTGCCTGTGGCAATGGAGAGTAAATAATGTTGGTCTAGATCGGGATTGGGCAATTTGTGACCCTCCAGATGTTTTGGCCTACAACTCCTATGACACCTCACCATTGGCTATGCTGACTAGCGCTGCTGGGATTTGTAAGGCCAAAACATTTGGAGGGCCGCAAGTCGCCCACCGCTGGTCTTGATGGAAAATAGTCTGCCGTGGTATAAAGTAGCTTTTCTATGATTGGGAAAGCTTAACCGTGATGCTCACTGGGTAAATCACTTGCTCTCTCCACAAGCTGCCTCACAGGTGTTGTATTGACGATAAATGGAAGGAAACCATGTGTTTCATCCTACTTGTTGGAAGGGTGGGCTAAAAATGCAGTAAATATAAAAAGTTGAATTCAGAGCTTTTATATACCCAACCACACCTGAGAAAGCTTCTGGCCGTTGCTAAAGGATGAGATCTTTCCCCCCTGAAAGTAGCCTCACTCTAATGTTTCTGTCTTGGTTGAGAAGGTAGAATACTTTCTCACCTGCCCCATTTCTAATCCAGCACAGCTCTTGCAGGTGTGTGCTTGCTTCCTAAATGCAGATTTGGAGTGCTAGAGACCATTTCCCATAGGGCTGCAAATGGTAAGAAATGTGAAGACTAGAGATGTCAGCAGCCTTCCCCAACTTGGTGCCCTCCAGTTGTGTTGGACTTGCAACTTCCAGCATGCCCCAGCCTGAACGGAAACATGTGCACTTCCGTTCTTTGAGAAAACGCTGGAAGGGGATGCATTTCTGATAGGTGTGCAGCAAACATCTTTCATAAACAAAGAAAAATAATAGTTTCTAAGGTGTTCTTCAGGCTGAGAACCCTGGGTGAGGACAACTGGCATCTTTGTGGTGGTCCCGGTTCCTCGTCTTCAACAGCACTTTTATTATTCATCCCTCCCACATGCACCAGATCCACACAGCCAGCTCCTGTGCTGTGACCAATGTGGCAGAGTGTGAATGTGGATTGAGTAGATCCACATACTATTGAGCCAGTGCGGTGTAGTGGCTAAAGTGTTGGACTGGGAGTTGGGAGATCTGGGTTCTAGTTCCTACTCGGCCATGGAAACCCGCTGGGTGACTTTGGGACAATCACAGACTCTCAGCCCAACCTACCTCACAGGGTTGTTGTTGTGAGGATGAAATGGAGAGGAGGAGGATTATGTACACCACCTTGGGTTCCTTGGAGGAAAAAGGCAGGCTATAAATGCAGTAAATAATAATTAATAATAATAATAGATGCTGAGATGGCTGTTTGTGCCTTCCTATGTCTCCCATCTCTCAAGCTGCAACCCACTTCTGGCATCTTAGTGAGAGTTGATTTGCAGGTATGCTGGATCCAACCATATGGCTGCTTTGCCATGAGACCAACACTGCATGGATCCATTCAAATGGCATTCAGTGCTGTCCATGGGTTGATGGAAATGCAGAAAATTCGTCAAATTCAATTTCTCTCAAAGCACTCCCTCTAGTGTAGAATTGATAGCACTGCAGGCTTTCTGCAATAGTTTCAGACATTAGATGGAACTGGGCCTAATTCGCATACTTCGGGGAACACCTTCTCCCACATGAACCCTTTCTGCTTTTTAATATTATTGGGGGTAGTTCTGCATTGGGAATTTTGGCCTTGGACATTTAGATTTCAGTGCCAGAGCCTTCTCCTTGATGGCATAGTCTGCAACTGTCTCTCTTGTGGGTCCCTCTGGTTGATAGCCTTATACATCTGCAACTGTCCAGCGACAATGTTGCCATTGGAGGGAATAATAAAATAGTAACAATAGCAATAATAAATGAATTTAAAATTTGAGTTTCAGTTGTGAGTTGGTATTCTAGCTGCTGTTTTATTTTTTTTAGCAGTGTGATTTTTAGTAATAACTGTTTGTTTACCAATTGTTATGGTTTTGGCTTTTTTATTGTTGTATACCACCTTAAGAATTGGTAATAATGGAAAGGCAGCATAGAAAGCATAAAAAGGGATATGAATCATGGTACTCTTGTTAGGTTACTAAAAGGTTGCTTGGGGTGTGGGGCTGATTTAGAAAAAAAAGGGGAGGAGCATGATAGAAGTTTATAAAATTGATCCAGCAGGGCTCTTCTTATGTTTTAATGTGCTACATGTGTTATAGACCTAATGGCCAATATGTGGTGGTCACATATGGGTAAATAGTGAGTTTAGCTTGCTAATTACCCATATGTGTATTGCACAATGTGATGTATGCATACCAGAAAACTAAATGCTGGCTTAGCTGTCAGTCCCATGCTTCAAGTGGGCTGTTTACCTTTTTAATTATATCTAAAGAAAAGTGCTGAGTTGCCATGGAGGTTTGTGAAGCAGGGAGACGTCTTGGTGATAACATGGACACAGGCCAATCAGCACCATGCATAGCTGCCTTCTGCAGCAAACTGTAGAACCATTCCACCACCCATCCCAAGAGGTCAGTTCTGAAGTGGAAATGTATGTTTGGACTGAGCTCAGTAAGCTTACTTCCAGAATAGCTCCACTTGTTCTAAAAAGGTTACGATTTGTCTTCACTCTTTGTTTTATTAATGGTCTGGAACTGTTTGCTTATATTCTATGAATTTCGTTTTACTGGCAGTTTTTTTGTTTTGTTTTAAATTGTGTGTTATGATACGATTTTGGAAACTAACACTGCCTGTCCCTTGGAAAGACCATGTGATACTTGCCATTGTACATGTAAACAACACTTGGTGTTTCGATTTGATAGCTTGAATCAAGGGGGTTGCACAAAGTAATTGAATTTGCAGTTGTTACTGGAATCCCTGTGCAATGGTGTGTGTGTGTGTGTGTGTGTATGTATGTGTGTGTGTGTGTGTGTGCGCAAGACAGAGAGAGAGAGAAGGAAGGAAGGCGAGGAGAGAAAGAGTAGATACATGGTTAACGGTGCAGAAAACTGATTAGTGGCCATTGGGCTTTTTCTGTTCCCCTTCCCCCTTTTGGAATGCAGACACTCTTTTCTCACCCACTGAGATCTGGAAGTAATAAACGGGTAGTAACAGGGTTCCATTTCCTGACCTAATGACTGGAGCTAATCCTCAGACTGCAAGGTTGTCTGTCTACAGCACGCATCTCCCAGGAGTTCAGCTGGAGAGGATTTTGTAACTGGATTAAGTCCAGCGCTTTCCTGTTCTGCTGTGAAGGGAGTTCTACAGTCTCTCTTCCTGGGGCGAAGAGATGGTAGTTTCTAGATTGCCAGGAGCACATGATTTGTTTGCCAGCAAATAATCGGAAACTGATTTGCTTGGGTTTCAATCAGTCATCGTTTGACTGACAAATTGTCGTGAGTGATTAGGCATGGGTTTCTTCCCTCAACAGCGGACTTGCTCTGCGGAAGAGAGAATCCCTGGATGAATGTAAACCACAGCTAATTAGCAACTGGGTGAGTTTAGGATGTTGAAAAGGTCCAGTTGATTTTATTTCTGTGTTCCAGTTCAGAGGATCTAGATAGTTCATCAAAGGTAAAATACAATGATATATAAAACCACTACTAGCAGTACTCCTAAACAGTGAAACTGCATGAACAGTGCAGATCAACTTCCACGGGACAACTGACTCTGTTTTGGTAATAAGGCCAGTGCACTATCTGTGCATCTATTTCATTAAGGTTTAGTTCAATCAATGTCCCTGAATCTATGACGGTTACTTGGTGGAGATGTGTAGTTGCCTGTTAGCACCGTTTGGAACCACTCTGACCAGTATTTATTTATTTATTGCATTTTTATACCGCCCAATAGCTGAAGCGCCCTGGGCGGTTCACAGGGAGGAGGAGAGTCAGCATGAGATAGGCCTACAATCCCCTATCGGATCTTGCTTTTGAGACATAAGCACTTTATGATGAATTATATCAAATGCTACTGAACGATCTAATCAAGCCAGCAAAGTAAAATGTTCTTCAATTAGCAGATAAGGGTGTTGACCAAGATGACAAGCACTATTCCCATTTCAGAACCCTGCTGGATAGCAAAACCAGTAATATTTTGATGATCCTGAAGTTAGGAACATGGGTGACTTCCTTAAGCCCCATCTAGCCCAGTAACATTGATTGGCAGCAGCTTTCCAGATTTCAGGCAGAGGTGTTTTTCCACCACTACCTAGAGACACCGAGGATTGAACCTGGGACCTTCTGCATGCAAAGCATGTGCTGTATCACTGAGCTACAGACCCTTCTTATTGTTGTTCCTGGAGTTGTTTATTAATCTTGTTTCCCCAAAACGGGAATTTTGAGATGAGATAATCACCTATTGCCAACTCAGTGTGCAGTAAATCTGATAATCACTGTATTTTTGTCCATTGGCTATTTTCTGATGTGAACCGTTTTTGCAGCTCTATGCATGTTCAGACAGAGAAAAAAAGTCTTACAACTCCCTGCATTTCCCTTGCTGGCTGGGTAGGAGTTTTCCTTCTCTAGACATGCATAGGATTGTGCCCTTAATACATGAAGAGGCCTTCAGTAAGGGATGGAGTGGTAACTTGGGTGGGAGTGATAAATCCATAAACAACTCTAGATCTTTGGCAAACAATTGTCCTTTTGAATTTTGGGAACCTTATTTAAGTCATCTTAAAAATGCTTCTGTTTGTAAACTAGAATAAAGCTGGAAAAAAGTGAGCATGGATAAACTTTAGCATAGCAATATCTTAATCATTTTCAAGCTTTTGATCTTCAGTAACCTCTTCCATGTCAACTCATTGGTTCAAGAGCCACTGTATCCTTGCTGCAAAATTCCAAAAGGTTCTAGATCATATTGCCTTCAGAGTGCTGGCTAGGCCTGCTTGGCCTTCCCACTGTCCTGCATGAATAGATGTGCAACCTAGAACACATCCAATATTCTTCTGTGACTGCATATTCTAAAGGAAGGTTAGTAATGTAGGGTAGGCTGTCTTTTAGGGATAATTGTCTACTGTTAATGAGCTTTTTACTGGAAAACCCCAATAAGCTTCCATCAAACTGCAGAGCTTCCTGCAACAAAGTTTAGAAATCATGGGCTTAAACAAACACATCTAAATGTTCAGCAGTTACCCTAGGCAAGGCTCACAAGGATATTTTTCTTAGAGAAAGAAAAAATAGATTTTACAAACACGGCTTCTCCCATTTCTCGGGGGGGGGATCCCCAAATAGTTTGAGATGCAACTTACTACAATACAGCATCGTTTTGTTTTGTTCCTTTGCCCATTGCTTCTTGAAGGGAAATCATTCCATGGACAGTTTCTGAAAACTGTCCAATAGGTTCTGGGAAAGCAAACAGACCTGTTTTCCTCAAGCTGTTTTGGGAGGAAAAATCTTCTGAAATCATTTTAGTCTGTTCTTCGGAAAAGTCCCACTGGAATTATGAAAGCGTTCTCTTCCAAGTAGTATCCTGTAGAGTTGGCAGCTTTAGTAGGTTTTCTAAGGCTTGTGAGATTGGAAGTATTTTAAGGGAACCACCTTTTCTGCTTGTCCAAAGCACTCTGATGGCTTTGCTCTATATCCTTCCGTTCACTGAATTGCCTTCTTTTGGACTCTATAGCTACCGTTGCCTGTTGTTCAGGGTTTAAAGGGAGAACTCAGCAGATGTTGAGCAACCCAGCTATAGGTGGCAGTTTGAACATCTGGGGACTGGAAAAGGAGGCTCATAAATACCTTTGCTCTTGTAGTACCTCTTGCACCTGCCACCAGCGTCAGAAGCTGCAAGAGGCAACAGCAACGCAGGCCCTGCCCTATGAGGGACTAACCTCTGGCTGGTTCAGCAGCCGTTTCTGGGCCAAGGTCATTTCAAAGCCTTTGGCCCTGAAATCCAGCAGCAGGGTGGCAGCTGAAACATCTGGGGGAAACCTGTTTACACTTTTGCCCCTTCTTAGTATCTCTTGTCTGTTTTATTGTATTTTGAATATATTGCAAGCAGCTGCAAGAACTTTTTTGAGTAGGCTGCGTATAAATATTGTAAATAAATAAGTATATACCCTTTCAAATGCATTGCCTTCCTCCTGTCCCTGATAATCTAGGATTTCTGCAAAGGATCTGAAAAACATGCTATCTCAAGTAAACTACCGTGTCCCTAACATGAGGTTTCTACGTGAGAGGCTCACAGTAAGTACTTGATCTTCTCTCCCCCGTTACATGTACAGTCCCCTGGCAGTCATTGCCTGACCTAAACAATAACATAATAGTGTAAGTGTTGATATTGCTTCTTGGTTAGATCTGGCAGATCACGCATGCCCATACTCCCAAGAGGGACCAGAATGTCTTGTTTCCCCTGCTGTGAAGATGGCCTCCCTTCCTAGTCGTTTGATTCAGTTGTCAAAACCTGTGATCATCATAGTGATGTCCACTTTTATCATCCCTTTAGAGTGTAATCCTATGCATGTTTAGGATATCCTACGATTCCCAGCATTCCTACAACTCCCAGTATTTCCCAGCCAGCTGAGGAATGCTGGGAATTGTAGAACTTTTTCCTGTCTAAATATGCATAGGATTATTTTATTTTCCTTTACAAATGTCCAAGTAAGCTTAGTGAGCCTTGTGCTGACTGGGCTTCCAAAATAATGATAACATTATATCCTTCCACTCTAAAAATTGACCTGCCATACATGTCTGAGAATAAGTACTAGTTATTAAAGGTGCAATCCTATGCATGTATAGACAGCAAAAGGTCCTGTAATGCTGGGAGTTGTAGGACTTTTTTTTTGTGTCTAAACGTGCATAGGATTGTACCCTAAGATAATTTCCCCCCTAATCTTTACTTTTAGGATGTGGAGCAGAGAAATGGGGACATCACATATGGACAGTTTGCCCAGTTGTACCAGAGCCTGATGTACAATGCACAAAAAAAAGTAAGAGGCTTCTAATCTTAATGCTGGATATTCTATAAAATTACCTCGCCTCCTTCCTCTTTTTTTCTTGCCCCTTTTCCCAGTATGTACTCTTTTGCTTCATCTAATATGTCAAATTAATAAATCCTAAATGGTAAATTGTTGCCTGATCAAGATACAGGGCAATTGTCTATGCAAGAGCAAGTTTCTGCAGTTGAATCCCCACCTAGAGAAGGAACTGGGTTCACAAATCGGTTCTGAAAGTGCAATTCGTTCTACAGTCTAGCTTTCTAGCACTACGCACATGCAGCCTTGATCAGAAAATCTGTGACCACTGTGGCCTTCATTGCTATTCCAATGCTTGCACTGTAGATGGCATCCTTTGCTGCTGCTGTGTGTGACTGGCACAGAGCCAATCTGGGCTTTTGGGATACTTGGAAAATGGACCTTAGTGTTCTATGAACAGCACAGTCAGAACGCATCTCTGTTAGCACTTGAAAAGGGATGCCTAAAATGAGCTTGTGAGCTTCCCCCACCCCCACCCCAGCTTGTCAGTGCTTGGGTAGCGCTGCTGATCTGCTAGTGCAGAAGTCAGCGAATACAGGGTAGTATCCTGTTGTGTCGGTGGGTTCACAGGACCCAATGCTCACACAACGGAACCCTGGACGCCTGTAAATAATAACCTGAAATGAACAGAAACACTTGGTTCCTGAACAGGGCAGGGCAGCAGAGCTCACAGAAGGGAGCTCCACTAATCTGTCCCGATCTGGAAACACTCATTTCCAGGGTTATCTTTAGAGGCACCAAAGCCTTTTGCACCAACAGTGGCCCTGCGAATGCAACAGAAGCAACGGAGATGAAACAGTCCTGTTGGATACCACCCAAAAAAGGAGTGTGATGAAGCTGGTATTTTTAAAAAGAGAAAAGTCTCAGATTTAGATTTGGCTATAGATGACTCATCAATGGAATGAAAGCATGTGTGTATGTGTGTGTAGACCAGCCTATGAGACTGAGAACCATGGCTGTTGCTTATCTTTATTGGTGCGTAAAGTGTGGTCTTGAGGATAGCAAGCAGGATAACTGACCTGTACGTTTCTTCTTATGCAGATGGCTGTTCCATTCTTAGAAAGGTAAACCACTGTCTTTCCTGTCTTGATGGGGAGGTTTGAGAGGGTTGGGAATTAAAATTGTTTAGCTTTTAATTATGAGCATGTGTTGACATTTGACTATGACAATTAGCTAGAGCACGATTTGCTCACTCCCTCAACAGGGCCTAGTTAGCTGGTTCTCAATATTTCTTTAATGGATAACATAAAGTGTTGGGCCGAGAAGTTTGGTGATGGAGTTTCTAAACCAGGGGTGCTCAAAATAGATTCTGGGATGAAAGCTCCCTTTCTCAGCCCTTAGCTCCCAGTCAGATAGAAATCTATCCGGTAGAAAACTGCAAAGGTAATACAAGTTAGATTGATTTTATACCAGTTGTTGTGACCACAGAGAATTACTGAGGTTTCTGGTGCAAAGCTCAGTTAAGTTTGCACATTGGGTCTCTTATTACTTTTTGCTGTCCAGAGGTATATCTGGTAATGGGGTACCTGATGGGTAGTGATCCATCTCTGTACAGTTTTATATCTCTGTCCGTTTCTAGCATCCTTAATTCTCCTTCTGATGATTCCTTTGTCTCAGGATTCCTTTGGCAAATAGGAAGGGCAGAAAAAAGGGGTAAAGGCTGTCATGTGGATAGGTGGATCTCTCTAGTTCAGCCTTCCCCAACATGGCGCCTTCCATATGTGTTGGACTGCAACTCCCATCACCCCCAGCCAGCATGACCGTTGGCTGGGGAGGGTGGCTCTAGGTATTCTCAGTAGCGCATCTCAACTCTAAGACTGTCTCAGTGTTCAGCTGGTTTAGCGTCTGTCCATAATGCAGCACGATGCTCCCTGACTAACATGTCTTGTCTGTGCTTCCTCCTCTAGTGTTGGGGAGAGACCTGAGCAAAGCAGAGTATCTCTGACAGAATTCCGGATGTTTTTGGTAGAACACCAAATGGTGAGTTCCCACGATGGAAAGGGAGTAGAGAACAAAAGGGCGCAGTTTGATGATCAAGGCATTCTTTGGGTGCCCCTGACATAGTTTGATCTCTCCTGGGCAATTCAGGATTTTGAGTGCTCTGAAAACAGGGCTTCTTGCACTAGTGCTGAGAAAGAGTTGGGATCTTTCTGCCTCAGTACTAATTACAAAAGTAGGATCAGTACTGCCTTATTTCACAGGTCTGTTGCACTTACAAATAAAAATACTTGTGCCATTGGCCTCCTTTATGTGCAGATGTATATTCCTTTAAATAAACTCCTGGGCGCTGCCCCCTCCCCATTTTGAGCTGAGGGAGGCTGAAGTTGAGTGGATGAAGGATGCAAAGCTGGAGTTGAAACCAGACAAGATGGGAGTGATGCTGGCGGGGGTGGCTTCGTGCTTTGGTGGAGTTGAGTTTGCTAGAGGTCTATGGAGAGTGCAGCTCTTATCAGAACAGTTACGGAGCTTTGGGGGGGGGGTTGTTTTCTGGACCCAACTAATACCTGTTAAGCAGGTAGCAGTTATGGCAAAGAGTGCCTTTTCTCATCTGTGCCTGATTCAATGATTGCCTTCTCTCCTTGAGGATAAAGATATAACCACAAACACACCTGCATTTGCAGCTTCTAGGATTGACTCCTGTAATTCACTCTGTGCAAGGATGTCCTTGAAAGCAGCTTAGGAACTACACAGCTGGTGTAAACATCATGCGTCATTGCCTAACAAGTACAAGGAGACAAGATAAGATAAGATACAGCCAGTATTGCAGCGGTTGCACTAGCTGCAAGTGAGTTTTTGGGCTCAGTCCAACACGCTGGAATTCCTATATAGTTAGCATTTACCCTACCATGGAGCCCTCCGAATGGCTTTCAATATGACCTTTTTAAAAAAAGTGACCTGTGATCTTAGACTATGGAAAGATTTCAGAAAGGTCATATGTCGGAGCATATGCCTCTCCCCATATTATTGCAATAACACACAAGTGCAAATTTAAATTGACCGGCACAGAAGATATACTGGAAATCATCTTTGTATTTGTCTGGGTTGTTAGCATTGCACATAGCTGCCAGCCTGCAGTGTTCCCATGTGTGCATTCTTTGCTTCCAGCATGCAATAAAAAATCCACTAAGAGGTGCAATTTTAATTTCATCCTGCTAATATTGGGACAATGAGACCAATATGCCGCTGGAGCAGAAGATAAAAAAAGGAACTAAATAAAAAGAAAGCAGTCTGTTTCTAAGAGCCAGGAGAAGACCATATATTTAAAGTTCAAAATAAGCTATCTCTTCCCCCATGTCTTCATTACTCTGGGGACAAAATGTTATGTGGCTTTTTAGGCTTGTGAAAAAGACATTTAAGGCCACTTTCATACCTGAATTGCTTCCTGTGTGAAGTTAATTTCTGTATCCGGTTTACTGAGAAAATGGTTGCAAAATAGTTTGAGCACTTTAATGAACCTTTGGAAAGATGGGAAGAATCTGGCTTCTGAAAGTTTGGTTATTTTTTTCCTTCCACGTTTGCAGGAGCTTTGGGCTACTAACCTCTCCTTGGTTCAAGATTTTATGTTCAACTTCCTGAAGGACCCACTGAGGGAAATTGAAGAGCCTTATTTTTCGCTGGATGAGGTAAAACTCCCAAGAATCTACTGACTGATAAAAAGGGGGAGGGAACATTGTATAGACAGATGGCCTGGGACACTTTACAATTCCCTTTTCGTGATTGGTTGCTTTCAGGCCACACTGGGATGTAACACTTGTACGTAAAGAAAGCGCAATATTGTCTAAGACATTAAAGCTCCAATCCTATGTACACCTACCTGAGAGTAAGGCCCACTGAATATAGTGGGACTTACTTCTGAGTAGATATGTATAGGATGAAACTGTAAGCACGACATTCCCCAAGTCAGCTGCAGTCGTGACATCTTTGGGAAGAGAAACACTTCTCATTAGCCAGGTGTTTTTTTTCCTGGTATACTTGATATTAATACTCAACAAAAAGTTAAGGATATATATACAGTGAAACCATAATATTTAATATACAAAAATAAAATAAAGATTAACAATAATATTGCATTAAAAGTGCAATAACATATTGCACAGACCAATGTATAACTAAAACAACGTAGAAAAATGTTTTTTTCTTTTAAATATTATGGTTTTACTGTATGTGTGTGTGTGTGTGTGTGTGTGTGTGTGTATATATATATATATATCTCCTTAACTTTTTGTCGAGTATTATATGGTTGTTTGTTAAGGATTTCACCTTTCCTTGCTCTTGATACTTGATATTAAGCCTAATGGAGTTAGTTTAGACTGGGCAATTGCTTAGTCTTTGAATATGTGATTAAGGGTAATTACTATATCTGAAGTGGAACATATAACTGTACAATACAATGAAATATGGAGTATATAACTTCACTTTTGCATCAAAGTGGCTGGCTCCCAGTTGGTTTCTGGGACCAATTCAAAATTTTGATATTGACCTTTTAAAAAAGGTCAGCAGGGCCTTCTCTGCTGTGGCACCCCAGCTGTGGAATGAGCTCCCTAAGGAGGTTCGCCTGGCACCTACACTGTATTCTTTTAGACACCAGGTGAAGACCTTTTTATTCTCTCAGTATTTTAACAGTCTATAAATTAATTTTAACTGCTGTTTTAAATTTGTATTTTAAATTTGTATTTCTGCACTACTGCTGATTTTATCCTGGTTGTGCTTTTATATTGTATTTTACAATACAATGGTATTGTAAAATACAATACTGGTTATCATGGTTTTATACTTCGAATGTTTTTAATTTCTGTGAACCGCCCAGAGAGCTTCGGCTATTGGGCAGTATAGAAATGCAATAAATAAATAAATAAATGATCTGGGACTGGGGTATCTGAAGGACTGTGTTCTCCCATATGGATCTACCTGCTTATTCAGGTCATTGTTGTAGGCCCTGCTCAGCTGTGCAGCAAGTGTCTAGATGAGGCAGGGCCTTCTCAGTAGTGGCACCAAGACTGTTGAGCTCCCTTCGCTTGGCTCCCTCATTATGGGGATTCAGGTGGCATGCAAACATGTTGCTGTTTCAGAAAACGTTTAGGTCAAATTGAATGCTGCCTTGGATGCTTCTGCCATGTGCTATGCTGCCTTCCATGGCTTTGTTGTGTTCTGGGTTTATTGTTTACTTACTTTTAAATCAAATATTTGTATGCCACTTTCTCCATAAAACAAGCCATCAATCCAGCTCACAACTCCCCTCTGCCAAAAAGCATTCAATAAAATAATCAGTAAAGCAGTAGTCAACCAAACAGCCAGATCAGCAAGGGCAGAATTCAGTGTACAACGGATGTTTACTTGGAAGGAATTCCTACTGTGTTCAGTGTGTAATTACTTCCTAGTATGTCCCTTTATGATTACAGTCCAAATGCTAAGGAGAAAGATTATTGTTTCAGTTTATATGAATGTTTTACTATTATTATTTTTCTGTGTGTCATTCTTGGTTTATGCTGCTGCCTTGTGGATCCTTATGGGATGAAATGGTGTCATATAAATGCTTTAGGTAAATGAAAACAACTAGACTTAAAAACCTGAGCCCTCTTTGTGTTAATGTTTTGTATTGCCGCCCCCCACCTCTTGTTTCTTTTCTCTGGGCAGTTTCTTACCTTCTTGTTTTCCAAAGAGAACAGCATCTGGAACTCAGAGCTTGATGTTGTACACCCAGAGGACATGAACAACCCTCTATCCCACTACTGGATTTCCTCCTCGCATAATACGTAAGAAAAAAGGCGGTCCCTTCTGCTGACTTTTCCCAACACACCTATTCCGTTCTACTTATGAAAGCGTGATTTGCACATTGAGTAGGGTCTGCTTTTTTCTTTTCTTTTCTTTTATTCCCAGCTGTTGCCCGTTCATACAGGCAGCTCAACCTGTCAACTAGCCATTTATGGATTTTGGGACAAAACTAAACCTGACAAGGAATATGCATAAGTGCATGTCCTTTTGTTTTATTTTTTCTCTTTTGCTAAAAGGAGCAATCAAAGAGGGGAAAGTTGTATTGGGCGTGGGGCCTTGAGAGGGTGAGGCCTAATCCTGCACCTGTGTTGTGGCCCCAATTCAGATCCCCTCTCCAACCTGAAACGGCTGTTAGCTGCTAAGGGTGAAACATACCTGTAGCTTATTCTTCGTGCAGCTCATGGCAGCTTGAGGACGGTGATTTGGATTGGGGCCACACTGCAGTGGGAAGTTAGACTCCCATGCTCCCCAATGCCTTGACCACATACCAATTCTTCCCCTCCTCCTGCAGCTGCTTTTAGTATTTGCATCACTTATACTTTTGTCCTCAGTCACAGCAAGCTCAGTGGTCTCAGAGCCTCCCAAACTTGTGGACCCTGAGCTATTGGGGCAACAGCAGGAGCGGAGGACACTTATGTGTTCCAAAATAGAAGAGAAGATACTCTCACGTGCCAAAAAACCACTTTATTATGCCCAGAGCACTTCAGAAAGGACTCTCCTTCCTTGGCGGCTGCTTATCTTTCCCCAAATACGTCACAAAAAATCTTTCCAATGCTTCGTCTGTTTTAAAATGCTGGAAAAGCTATTGACACATGCCCAGTTTCTTTGTGGAAAGGAGGTGAGTGCACAAAGATTATCTGTGAGCTGGGTCTGATATTCCCTTGTTGGGATCCTTTGTGTAGACTCTGTGGCAGCAATACACTACAGTGGCACACTTTCTGAAGTCCTCTGAATTACAATATTCCCAGTCCTCTTAGCTGCTTGATCCAGATTTACGTTCTCCTCTCAGGAATGTACGTTATGTCATTCCTTCCTGCTGCTTATTTGGAACAATATGAGCCTAACTCTATTGGATGTCAAAGGTTGTGTACCCTGGTGCTATCCCAACATGCACCGAACTGTACAGTGTACGTGAAAGATTGCTGACAAATTCTGTTGCGTTTGAGCCACTGATAGGTCTTTACGAACCTAGGCAACGTGCTGTGTTATTTGTAGCAAGCATATATGTTGTTTTTCCCCTCATGACAGATACCTCACAGGAGATCAGTTCTCAAGTGAGTCCTCGTTGGAAGCCTATGCTCGTTGCCTGCGCATGGGATGCCGATGTATTGAGCGTGAGTGCTGGCCTGCGCCATTTCCCCAACACCTCCTCTGCCTATGACCTTGTTGAGCAACTGCCAGTCAGAGTAGTCAGCACTGTGCTAGATGGACAAATAGGCCTAGCCCAGAGTTCTCTGGGTCAGAGACCTTTTGAGGAAGCCATGACTTTTCATCCCATTTATTTCCTTTAGCTTGTGAACTTAAAATGAAAGTTACTCTTTCAATGCCATGGTGCTAATAGCTTTATGAGTACATTGTGTGCTACACATCTTTGCAAAAGTGCTCTGTAATGCTCTTTGCAGCACTACTTGCACTTTTATAGTGCCATCAAAAGGGATGAGGAAGTGATCTTGTTCACTCAGATGTGTTTTAGCCGGGTTGTTGGCCATCAAACAGCTCCTCACGCTTGTCTCTAGAACAACCTTCCCTTGACCTGGTGTCTTCCAGATATGTTGGACTGCAATTTCCGTCATTCTTAGCCAGCATGGTCATTGAGGCAGGCTGCTCTAGGGGGTTCCTCATTCACTGGAGATTTCCTGCAGAGCTGTGCCTCGCCTCCTTATGGCTAATGCCCTTTGCTTGCATGTGTAGTAGTTTATTACGGTCGCAAGACCAGCAAAGTAGAATAGCACTGTGAATACAATGATATAAAAGCAGTTACAGTTGATTAAAAGTAAAAATTTAAAAAGTAGAATTGAATAAGCAGATTTAAAAAATGTACACGTCCCATTCATAAAAATATAAGATTTAGCAAGTAAAAACATTGTCAGACATTTAATAGGTGGGCTTTGGTTTAGATATTTTTTCTTGATTTACTTTCTTTTTAGTTGACTGCTGGGATGGCCCTGATGGAATGCCAGTGATTTATCATGGGCACACATTAACCACCAAAATCAAGTTTTCTGATGTCCTAGCCACTATCAAGGAGCATGCTTTTGTGACTTCGGAGTAAGTAAAACGGGTTATGATGTTCTGATCTTCAGGGAAACTTGCTTTACCCTAGGTCAGGTACTTGAATTCCGGGGTCCTCACTCACACACCCATGGCTTGATGCCTGACCATAAATGCTTGCTCCAATGTGTTTGGATGCAGTGCTGGAATGTATATATATGAACCACCATCACAATGTCGCTGTCTCAGATGTTGCATTAGAATAGTAGCATTCAGTACACCCCACCCTTAACTTCCCCGCTGTAACATGTCTTAAAATACAGATAAAAATAATTCATGCTTCAATATGCATTTGGTGCATATGTTGTATACAGGGGAGTTTTGTACTGTGTACCAAAAACTTTTCTAAAAATATTCTGCACCAAGTAAAAAAAGGTTTCTTTTTGCATAAGTTATACTTCTTCTTTTTTACCATATCACATATATTCCTTTCTTATCATGAAACTCTTCCTCCGGCTGGTGGGATTCTTACTCTGCAACTCCTTTGACATGAAATCACATTTCAGAATATTATTATTATTATTATTATTATTATTATTATTATTATCATCAACATATTTATACTGCCCAACAGCCTAATCTCTCTAGGCAGTTTACAACTAAAACCATAAAATCCAGATTAAAACTACATAAAATTTATGCTAGCATTGTCAAGACCTTTCAGATTACCCCCCCACCCCCGCACAGCTATGAGGACTAAGAACTTTCATCTTTTTTTCTTTTCTTTTTACGTTAAAGCTGAGATTCCCAAGAAGTTGAATTCTGTATCCATTTCCACATTCTGTGCTCCCACATATACACTGCCCTGACCATAGCTATGGACGGGTGACTCCTGAATCACCATGCAATCATACCTCTATTCAGGCATTGAAGAAAGGGTTAACTGCAACGCATGAGAAGAAGGAACTCTCTCACATTCTGGCTCAGAGGGACAGCACCCACGGATACAGGAGCCTCTCCTTGTCAGACAGTCAACCTCTGCAAGTACAGAGTGAAAAATGCGACGGGGGAGAGGGGTACGGCTGGAGTGCTCCTTCGACTCACACATTGCCGTTCACCCTTTTCTCGATGCCTGAACAGGGATCATGAGATTCCACTATCTGTGTATCCTGAGAACCCCAGCTTTCTCATCGAAATAAGCTTCTGGCTCTAATGACTTCAGACATGAGCTTGAGGCTGGTAGAATTTGAGGGGTCAGAATGGTAGCTGAAGGGGGACTTACAGGAGTCACGGGGTGGTTCCCTAGGGGATCATCTGGAGCTAAAGCTGGACAAGAGAAGCAACAGAGCTATGATGAACACTGGAGTTGTTTCAAGCAGAGTTGTCCGGTCCCCCCTAATTCCGCCCGATTCTGTTTCCCTCTCAGCTATCCTGTTATCCTGTCCATCGAAGATCACTGCAGCATTGCCCAGCAGCGGAACATGGCTCAGAATTTTAAGAAGGTCTTTGGGGACATGCTGCTAACCAAACCAGTAGACATCTCTGCTGATGGGCTGCCATCACCAAACCAGCTGAAGAGGAAGATCCTCATAAAGGCAAGTCCCTTTTGTGGCTGTTGCTCATGGGATGATACCTGGAACTCAAAGTGAGGGTTGGAGTCAACGGGACCACATCAGCCATGTACGTTTCTGCTGCTTCTAACCTTACTGCAAGTTTCCTCTGAGTAGTTGGCCTTATGATTTAAATGAGAACCTGGGCAGAGATGCTGCAAATCTCTATTTTTTGCCATATGTGTCTTGTGACCCACATAATGTCCACAAAATTCCCATATACATGCTGCTCACCAGTACAGCCTGGGTACACTTTAAATTCCTGGCCATTAACTAGGTAAGGATATACATGTGTATAGCTCTCTTGGTTGGGGTGGGAGAATTGTACAAAGAACACCGAATCACATTTATTACATCACAAAAGAGGTGAATAAATTTCACTATCCTGCTAAAGAAACTGAATAATGCTCTTATTCCATAGGCTGCTAATGAAATTTCAAGCGTTCTGGGCAGTGGCTTAAAGCACAAACTCTGTTGTGCTTCATGAACAATCTTATGCACTGTTGCCATGGAATTCCTTGTGGGTTCTTTAGAGACATCAGAAATGCAGATGACGCTTAACACCAGTCCAGTTCTTCTGGGCTCTCTTTCAGAGAAACTGACATACCTGCTTCTCATTGCAGCACAAGAAACTGGCAGAGGGCAGCGCTTACGAAGAAGTGCCTTCATCTGCTGTGTATTCAGAGAATGATATCAGCAACTCGATAAAGAATGGAATCCTCTACCTGGAAGACCCCATCAATCATGTGGGTTTCTTTCTACAGCTCCTTCTGACCCCTCTACAAGTTTCCTAGAATTAGTTGGTCTTTATGATCTAAAACCAATTAACCCGGCTGGGCAGGAATGCTATAAATCCCTGCTTCTGCCATAAATGCTTCTACTTCTACTGTTACTTTCTACTGTTAGTTTTACCCTACCCTGTGCCTGCTTACCCTACCCTGTACCTGTTTGCATTCTCTTCCCCTCCTTATTGTTTTACTATGATTTTATTAGATTGTAAGCCTATGCGGCAGGGTCTTGCTATTTACTGTTTTACTCTGTACAGCACCATGTACATTGATGGTGCTAAATAAATAAATAAATAAATAAATAAATAAATAAATAAATAATAATAATAATAAATGAGTAGGGACCCATCTGATGCCTGCAAAACCTCTAACTCTTCCCTTCTTCTGCCATTCCCTGTGCTGCATCTGGGTGCTGAAAGCATCCCAGATCTGGCCATAACGTAACTGTACATTAGTATGCATGCACATTAGTATGTACGTGCATTAGTATGCAAGGAGAGGAAGACCAGGCCAGCCTGTAAACACAGTTGGGTACTGGCATGTGGTGTTAACAGGATGGCTTCATAGCATAGTAAGTAAACGTGGCAGGTGGGACTGGCGTGCCAGTCGATTTGGGGAACAGTATGTGTAGTGACAGAAGGTGATGTCAGCCCAGCCAAGATGCACGCTTCCTTAAATGATCACATGGGCCTTCTTGGGACAGTGACTATAGGAACAGTATGTTGTGTAACAACAAAACAAAACACCACTGCTTATAATGCCCTAATAAGATTCAGTCCCACTGTAGTAATTTTACAAAGGAAAGCAGTTCCAACATTTAAGCTTTTGTTTAGTTGTTGTCTGTGTGAATGTGCACACACACACACACACACACACACACACAATTACCATCTATGTGCATGGTGCTTTAGAGAGTGCCAGAGGACAGTTCCCTGCCCCAAGGACCAAACAATCTTATATTTGACCCAGAGGAAGTAATAAAGGAAGGGGAAGCAGTGATAAACAGGCACAGGGTCTGGGATGATGGTCATTTACACATACTTGGGCTTGTTTGCAGGGTTTGGTACTGTAAAGATGATTGAGTAGGGCAGGGGTGGGCAACATGGGGACTGCAGGCCACATGCGGCCCCTGTACCCCACCTTTAGTGTGGCCTGCATCGTGCCTGTGCCACTGAATGATGTGATGGCAGGAAACAAGTCACAGATTTTACCTCTAAAAGGATCAAATTTAGAGTGAGAACTAGCTAAATTTGATCTTTGTAGTACGTCATAGTGGTTTGCCATCCAATTTCAGTGGTGGACCAATGTTTTGTGGGTTGGTGGGTGGGTGGGTGCCCTGCAGAGAGCACAGTGCTCCATGGGGAAGCTATGGGGGAGGCAAAAATGCCCCCCACCCAGATACCTTCTAGTTGCCTAATCCTGGCAGTTGCGCCAAAGGCTTCATGGAAAAGGTGGGATTTGGAGGAGATTTGAAGAGGCAAGAGATTCTGGTTGGAGGTTGTTCTAAGCTCAAGGGTGAAAGGGTGGGATCATATGAAGGAACAGGGTACTTTCGGATAGGCTACCCAGAGCTTTATTCTGATGGCCATTCTTAGGGCCACCTTGCCAAGTAAACATGCTTCCTCAATGCCAGACATTCTGAGTCCAGCATAGGGACTGCAACTTCTTTGCACTTGCCTAGCTTTCAGGCTAGCAAATCTCTTTCATAAAGCTGCCAAACGTGACTTTTTCTGAGCTACCGAACATCTTCATTTGCTAAACAATACTTCGTGTTAGCACCAACAAATACCTGCTTGTGTTTAAAATGCCTCCCCATTTTTAACCTTGTTGTCTCAGCAGCTGTTTTATGATAACCTCAAGGTAAGACTCTTTTCCCGACTTCTTACAATCCCTTTGCAATCCAGATAGGCAAGCCTTAACATGCTTTGGTCTCGGGAGTGTTGTTGTAGGATAAACATGTTTGCTGTGTGTTTCTCTGCAGGACTGGAACTCTCATTACTTTGTCTTGACCAGCAGCAAAATCTATTACTCGGGGGAAAGAACCAATGATATGGGAAACGAAGATGAGGAGGAGCAAAAGGAGGTATGTGAAACCATGATTTTTCCTGAGATACTGAACATCTTCAATTGTTTCAATGGTTGAAACATCTTCCGATGCAGGGAGCCTAGTTCCTAGGGTTCCATTGGAGCACAGGAAGCTGCCTTACACAGGTCATCTAGCTCAGTATTGTCTACAATATTGGCTGGCACAGGGAAGAGCTGCTCTTCTGTGTGCTGGCTGAGTCATGTGGCACCCCTGGTCTGCATTGCCTGGCAGCGGCTCTCGAAGCGTTCTGGCTATGGGTTCCCTCCCAGTCCTACGCAGAGATGCTGGGATTGAACCTACAACTGTTATCATGCGAAGTATCTGCTCTACTGAGCTGTATCACCCTGGATGGAGCTACTTTATCCAGACCCAAAACGGAGGGATTTTTCGAGCTTTCTATAGAGGTGTGCTTTGTCTTACCCAGGCTGAATGTCTCTCCTAAGAGAAGAGCTCAGGATTGTAACTAGGCTCCCACACAAGGGAAAATGGAATATTCAGGACCTTTCTTCTCCACCCTGCCCAGTGTTGAAAGCCAGGGCGAAGACTGGGGTTAGGACAAACCCACACTCGAGTTCTCTGCTTGCAGCGAGGAAAGTGTGAAGAGGAAAAGCTACGGAGCGATTGCCCTGGCTGCTATTTTAGAAGAGGGAGGGAGGGAGAGAACTGTGAGGCTCAGCACACAGAGGCCGCCACAGTCAGTTTTTGAAACAGGAGTTATAAACATTCGAAGCTGCCTCAGACGGCTGCCTGAAGTTGTTTGTGCACTGACGTAAGCACACTGTTTTTTGTCGTACTGTCACTGCCTGTCCGGGAGTTACAAGTCTCGAGCCCTTTAGCCTCATATGTCCAGTGACGCTGTGGTGTCATCGCATGTGGAGGAGGATTTGGGAGGCTCATGAGAGTATTGTCCACCTGCTAGGCTCAATCCTGGGTTTGAACGCCTGGAATCTGAAAGGAGATGTTTTCACTAGAGGGAAAGGAAGTTGGATTCCAAAACAACGTCCTGGTAGTGGCTCTGCCTTTACACGGAGCCAGTCTCATCTACAGGCAACTCACCTGTTGAGCCTACGTTTTGTTCCCATGCTAGGCAAGCAACAGCACCGAACTCCATTCCACTGAAAAGTGGTTCCATGGCAAGTTGGGCGCGGGGCGTGATGGGCGCCACATCGCAGAGCGGCTATTGACTGAGTACTGCATCGAGACTGGGGCCCCCGATGGCTCTTTCCTGGTGCGAGAGAGTGAGACCTTTGTTGGTGATTACACCCTTTCTTTCTGGTGAGCATCTCTGGGGTATGGTATTGAAGCCTCCGCCTGCTCTGTAGCTAGATCTGTAACCAAAATGCACCGTTTCACAGGCATGAACCATTCTCCTAATCCCTAGCTGTGCATCTAGGAGGCATTACATCGTCGGTATAGCATTTTCTGCACTGTTTGCAATATTTGACCCCATACCTATGAGTAATTGGTAACTTAGTCACCTAAAGGACTAGGTTAAATCATCATCATCATCCTGCCCGAAGCCATCCGGTGAGCTTCATTGCTGGGAGAGGGAATTTGACCCCATCTCTCACAATCAGTCCTGAGTCTGCTGCGCTTTAGAAACAGTCGCTGGAAGAAACTGGATTTTTTGCTGGGTGCAGGAGAGCTTTGCATTGATCCTAGGAACCATTGGATTTCTAAACCTTTCGCTGTAGTTGCCCAGGTGTTTTTAGGTTTTAATATTGAGGGATAGAAACTTGTTCTTATTGAATGCATACATATCCCACCCCCACGCCAACATTGCGCCTGGCGAACCTAACCTAGAAGAAGAAATTAAAGAAAAAACAAACTTAGGCTGCAAACCTAAACCCATTTACTAGGCTGTACGCTCCATTTAATACAGTGGGATTTTACTTTAGAGTAGGTATGCATAAGAATGCCCTGTTAATCTCCTTTTTTTTGTATGCAGGCGCAATGGGAAAGTGCAACATTGCCGGATCCATTCCCGGCAGGATGCTGGCAGCCCCAAATTCTTCCTCACTGATAACCTGGTGTTCAACAGTCTCTATGACCTCATCACCCATTATCAGCAGGTTCCGCTCAGGTGCAATGAATTTGAGATGAGGTTGACTGAACCGGTGCCACAGACCAACGCCCACGAGAGCAAGGAGTAAGCAATGGGAATGTAGTATCAACAGCTCTGCTTGTTTCCTTTTACTTGTTTGGGAACGGCCATAACATCACTGCCTTTGCAGCATTAGCACTGGGATCGATTTGGAGCAGCGTACCTGTGATTTAGCACCTTAAGTGCTGATTTTGGATATAGCTCTGTCTTCATGGCTGTGGTTTCCTTTTGGTTGATTCTGTTGCCCTTTGACATTCCACCTAAGCTAGTAAGTTTCAGAAAAGGAACTACATCTTTGTAGTTTTATGCTACTTTAACTGCTGTATCTGCCTTTCCTTCTAGCGATTGTTGCGTATTCTTGACTTGCTTTGGGGGGGGGGGTATTTTTATGCTGTTTTGTGAGCCACCTTGGGCATTTTATTGAAAAGGCGAAATGCAAATATTTTAAAGAAAATGAAATACCTCCTACAAAACTTAAATACGTCTCCTGCCTTTAGACCGTTCTCCACAACTTGGTTAACATATAAGACAAACTGGCCAGAGGTCTCCAAATAAAGACAGTTTTATATCACTTGACAATTTTGTAGAAACTTTAACTACTCTGATCCATTTAACTAGTCTGCACTGTTTCTGTGCAGCTCAAAACTTGCTGCTCTACTTAGACACGGATGATTTTAATAAAATCTATTATCTAAACCAGCTTTCCTCAACCTGCTGCTCTTCAGATGTGTTGGACTACAACTCCCATCTTCCCCAGACAGCATGGCAGGGATTGATGAGAACTGTAGTTCAACACGTCTGGAAAGTACCAGGTTGGGGTAGGCTGAAACCATTTTGGATCCTGGTTTGGAAATACAGAAAACTTGCAAAGAGCAGGTCACTTTGTTGATTATCCTCATCTAGTAAGGAGCAGTTCGCCTTGTTGATTCTTCTCATATGTGAGAGGAATATGCTGAATTTAAGTTACGAAGCTGCCTCTAATAGCATAAGAAAGGCATAACTCATAATTAAGAATTCAGGAGCAATTCATTTTCCCTCGAATAGTATGGCAATTCCCCCTGCTCTTACCCATTGTTGAGGATTATGTCTGCAATATCCTACTGTGCCAAAAATCCCCTAAGCGTGAAACCTACCTATACCTGCACTGACTGAAGCTGGATTATGCTAGCATTCACCATGGCTGAGATATGGGCAAATGTAACCTTTGCCTCTTTGTCTCTGCCAGGGTGAGGGGTGTATTTACACTTTAGAGGGCAGGGCCTTTGGGAGCCATCTGTGCCCCACTTCTGATCACTTAATCATGAGGCCCCAGTAAATGAGTAGTCTCGGCTGGTAAATGCTGCATTAGCCAGTGTGTGTGATGAAACCATAGCTTTAAATCTACAGGGAAAGCAACACGTTTTCTCTCCTTTTTGTTCTATGAAATTTAATCCTGACGTCCAAACTTTCACCAGGTATTGCTTTCCAACCGTTCGCTGACATTGCAGTATTGTTACCTCCAGGTGGTACCATGCCAATCTCACCCGGATTCAGGCTGAGCGCATGCTGATGAGGGTGCCGCGGGATGGAGCCTTCCTGGTGCGCAAGAGGATTGAGGCCAACTCCTATGCGATCTCCTTTCGGTGAGTAGTTCGTAGGCTATGGATTTATTTATTTTTTGCATGTGCACCGACTTTGTTGCAATGGAGGGGAAAATAAACTCCCTCCCACCGCCCCCACCGCCCACCCACAACACTCTCCATCCACCATCACGTTGTTGTTTGGGAAGGGGTTTCTCTGGTCACTTGTTCCGCTGGTCTTTTGTCCCCCAGGGCGGAAGGGAAGATCAAGCACTGCCGAGTGCAGCAGGATAACCAGACAGTCCTCTTGGGTAGCTCCGAGTTCGACAGCCTGGTGGATTTAGTCAGCTACTATGAGAAGCACCCACTGTACCGCAAGATGAAGTTGAGGTATTCGATTAATGAGGAAACCCTAGAGAAGTTTGGGACGGCGGTGAGTGTGGCGTTAGGCATGGACTGGATGGAGTCCAGTGTCTTCCTCTTGGGCTGGGAATGGGACGGACCTCGTTTTTCAGAATGGGGGAGTGGGGGGAAACTTCTGGTTTGCAGGATCTATTTTGCTTTTTACTGGAACTTCCAGGTACACCAACTGCAGCCTGATGCACAAAGGCATGGCACTTAGAATTAAAGGAGTCTAAGCACCGGAATTCCTTTGAGTACCATAACTGAACAGAGCTCACAGGGCTTCCACACCAAAACCCACTCCTGGTTACTCCAGGAGTATAATGCTTTCTTTCATTGCTTGTAACGCTTTCTTCATGTCAACAGTATAATTCAGAAGTGGGTGGGGGAGGGCAAAGAAAAGGCCTTTTGTTGCTGCTATTGTTAAACAGGGGTCAGAAATCTTTGGTGATCTACTGCAAATCACCCCAAAAGTGCCCAGTAGATCCAGATCTATCTTCAGCCTACCCCTGTTCTATAATATAGCTCTATGGAAATGATGCCCATTGTTGGATGGTCTCTGATACTGCCCAGCTAGGGAATAAAAATGTGTTTCTTACCTAGCCTGGACTTAGCAGTGCTTTTCTTGTTGCAGTGAGTCATGCATAGATTCTCTCCTTCTGTAACCCCCTTTTTAGCTCACCGGTTTACTCTGTCAGCTTCTCAAGCACCCTGGTGGGTTGATAAGTGGCCATAGCTACCTCTTATCTCCTGTGATCCTTGCCCAAATAACTAGCAGGGGAAGGCATACTGACAGACTCACCCTTTTTCCTTTGTTCACCAGGAGCCAGATTATGGTGCTCTCTATGGAGGACGGGATTCGGCATTTTATGTTGAGGCCAACCCTATGCCAA
The DNA here is from genome assembly GCF_023053635.1 of Elgaria multicarinata webbii. Taxonomy (NCBI): domain Eukaryota; kingdom Metazoa; phylum Chordata; class Lepidosauria; order Squamata; family Anguidae; genus Elgaria; species Elgaria multicarinata. The sequence continues at coordinate 189,477,770 of NC_086171.1, forward strand.
CTTTCAAGGTACTGTATTTCCCTAGCGTCTTAGGGTATATCTTATTACAACAGGGACTAGGCTGAGACCATCGCCTGACCAAATGGAGCCAATGTGGTGTAGTGGTTAGGATATTGGGCTGGGACTTGGGGAGATCTGGGTTTGTCACTGACTCCCAGCCTAACCTACATCACAGGGTTGCTGTGAGGATAAAATGTAGAGGAGGAGGACTGTGTAAGCTGTCTTGGGTTCCTTGCAAGAGGAAAAATGGTGAGATATAAATGTAAGATGAAATAAGAATAAATATGTTTTGCTGAATCCTTTGAGCCCCTCAGTTGGGATTGGGAAAACAAACCAACACGCAAGCTGGGTGCTTTGTGCATTGGTTTATTATCACATATTATTGATTTATTATGTTCTCAGTATCGGGGCAAATAGCAACTTTTGGGGAGGATGGGTTTCATTGGGAAAAGGGCACTGGATGGAATAGAGGTGTGGTGCTGCTCAGTTTCTCTTCTACCTGTGCACCGAGACAGGCCTGGCATTCAGGTTTTTGGTCAAGGCATGCGAGGCCTGGTCCATCAGCTTTGGAGCCAGACCCAGGCCTCCATGGGAACACTTGGCCACTAGGGATCGGATATGACATGTAATCATAAGAGGGTTCTTGCATAATTCCTTGGCAATAATTGCCTCCCTTCTTTTCATTGACGTTTTTACCCTAATACCTCCAGTGTTTGCAGTGATCATTCAGCTTCATTCTTCCGTGTTACTTTAGTGTGCTGTTAAGGCTTTGTTTGACTACAAGGCTCAGCGGGAGGACGAGCTCACTTTTACAAAAAATGCTGTCATCCAGAACGTGGAAAAACAAGAAGGAGGCTGGTGAGTATCCCCTACTCTCCAGATCCTGAGTCCTTTTTAAAGCTCTTCCCGCAATCACATTTTCAAGTAGCCGGAAATCATTTGCTGATTTCCCCAGTTCAGAGATCAGCTTTTAAAGGAGCTTTGCCCTGTTATGTGTTTTAAACGTGTAAGGTGTTAAGCTGGATCTGTGCCTCGCATTTAGAGCTGAACCTATATGTTCAGTGGCAGACTCAGGTCTGGGAACCTAGTCTATTGCCAAATAGCTGAATGGCAGCCAGCAGAGAGGGAAATTTGAAGGAAAGAAGTGCTGGGCTTCACCCTTTCCCCACCCACCACTTTTCCTTCACAACTCTTTCTCCTGCCTACTGCTTCTCCCCTCCAAATTGTACCCTTCCCCTGCTGCTTTGTAGCCATTTGGGAATAATGTGAATAATTTTTGTGAACCGCCCATAGAGCTCTGGGTGGTATAGAAATGTAATAAATAAATAAATAAATAATAAATAATGTGGGTTTCTAAGAACGTAAGAGCCGTGCTGGATCAGATCAAGGGCCCCATCTCATCCAGCCTTCTGTTCACACAGTGGCCAAATATCTGCCTGTGGGAGACCAACAAGTTGGTCATGAGTGCAATAGCACACCCCTGGTCATGTTCCCCAGCAACTGTGGTATCCTGCCACTGATCCTGTAGATAACATACAGCCATCAGGACTAGTAGCCATTCGATAAGCCTTATCCTCCATGAGTTTTTCTAATCCCCCCTTAATGCCATCCAAATTTGTGGCCATCCCTAAATCTTGTGGTAGCAAATTCCATAGTTAAACTATGCTCTGTGTGAAGAAGAACATCTCTAGGCTCAGGGTCTGTTGCTGAGCATCAAGTTTAGCCCTTAACCAGGAACACTTTTGAGTCAGAGCACTTTAGTAAAGGGTAATGTTTTTGGAAATCTCTAGTGTTTTTCCTATGAATGACAGAGCAGAGGTTTGATAACTTTATTTCCTGTTCCTCGCAACCAAAGCAGGGTACCAGTTTGCAGAGTGTATACTCCTCCCTACTCCACTCTTGATGCCCCCCCCCGCATATTGCCTAATTTAGTAAGCTCTCCAGGTCTGCTTAATGCCACACGTTAAAGGATTTTGTTTTTCTTAATACAGAATATTGGATTTTTTATTTTTGTGTTGAATATTTACATCTTTGCATGTGCACATTTTTGTTTCTCCCAGGTGGAGAGGAGACTATGAGGGTAAGAAGCAGCTGTGGTTTCCATCTAACTATGTAGAAGAAATCGTTAGCCCAACTGGCCTGGAGGCTGAGAGGGAGGTGAGCATTCGTTTTGGATGGATGGGGAAGAGGGAGCTGGAAAGGTTCGAAGTTTCTTCTAACAAAGAGTCCACCTTTAGATTGCGGGGAGAGCTCAATTTGAGCTTTGGACTTGAAATAAGGCCTTCTGAATACCTAAATGTTAAGTATATGAAAGAAATACTTGCTTAGTCATTAAAATTGTGTGTGTATGGCTATCTCAGGGTTAAACAGAGAAAGTCTATCTGTGGGCAATTACCTTGAGATAGAGGCTGTTCTGGGAACCTTGCCAAGATTCTAAGTTAGCCTCATCACAGCTGTATGTAATGTAGATAAGAATTGTGTAGATCTGTATATAGTTTCTCACTTGTGTAAAATGGATCTGATCACTGCTTACTGATCACTGCTCTATGATCACTGCTCTCTGTGTATGCCTCAGTGTGCTGATCTGAACTGATCTGAATTGAACTGCACAGAAGCCTGAAGGAAATAAACCAGCTCTGCTGTGTAAAACCTGCGTGATGTGTGTTTGTTTCTGAGCACAAACAGAGTTCCAGAAAGAAAAAAGTTCTGGCACAATAACCCAACAAAGGTTATGGGCCCAGTCCAGTCCAGGCAAGTCTACGCCAGCCTAACCCAGGCAGAAGAACCAGAACTTGATGGGAATGGTGCAGTATCAGAACCAGAACCAGGAGTCTGCTAAAACAGAAAACTGTTGATGAAGGAAGACATCAAGCTAAAGCCAGTGCTGCAAAGTGAGGAAAAATCTCAGTTGGCTGACTCTGAGGAGGACTCTGAGCAGGAGGACGGTGAGATACCAATTCCTAAAGCAGAGGAAATGGCAGGAGCTAATATGTCTGGTTTGCATCAATTGTTAGAAAAGCTGAATGACTCTAACTATGCATTATGGTCTTACAAAATGCAAATGTATCTGATTCAGGCTGAACTGTGGTATGTAGTCACAGAGGATCCACCAGATAGAGCAGATCCACAGAATGCTAAATGGTTTAAGGACGATGCAAAAGCAATGGCAGTTATTGCATTAGCTGTGGAAGACTCTCAAATTTCCTTCATTCAGTTTTTGAATACATCAAAAGAGTGCTGGAATGCGCTACAAGCTGTATATCAAAGAGAAACAGCGGGCAGTAAAGTAATTCTAACCCGGAAGCTGTATGGAATGAAGCTGAAACCAGGGGAGTCTATGTCAAACCATTTGAAAAGCATGAGAGAAATCTTCAATCAACTCAGGGCACGAGGGATGGAGTTTACAACTATACACCAAGTCTATGTGATTTTGTCAAGTCTTGATTCATCGTACGACGCGGTTGTCACCATGATGGAAAGTCAAGAGGAGAAAAATTTAACCCTCGAGTATGTAGCTGGAAAACTACTGGAAACCTATGAAAGAAGACAAGCTTCAAAACAACAGAGCCTTAAACTTCCTGTGGCTGAATTTCAACAAAGCCATAAAACTTCTGATGTGGTGGCTGCATTAAAGGCAAGGAAATGCTTTAACTGTGGTTCCACAGGACACTTAAGGCGGGATTGCAACAACAAGAAGAAAAAGCAGTCAACAGCAAAGTGGAGAGAAGAAAACAACATGAATGAAGCTGAATCAAAAAAGAAGTGTCTTCTAGCAAGAATCAAAGAGACAATGAATCCTTGGTTTTTGGACTCTGGGGCTTCAATAAGTATGGCAAAAGACAAACTTTCATTTGTAACCTTGGAAACTTCTACTTCAAAGCAAAAGTGTGTTACCCTTGCAAATGGAACAAAAATCCAGATTTGTGGTGTGGGTAATGTATATTTTGATTGTCTGGGAGTTGAACTACAAAGTGTTTTATATGTACCAGAATTAGAAACAAACCTTCTAAGTGTGTTTCAGTTAACAGAAATGGGGTATGAGGTTTGTTTTACTGAAGAAAATTGTACTATAAAACAGGGAAACAAGGTGTGTGTGCAGGGAATAATGAAAGAATCTTTGTATGTGATTAATACTTGTACAGAAAATGAAGTTGTAGCCAGCAAAGTCACAACAAAAACAATAGCCAATTGCAAACCACACCAAGAGTGCATCCATTTAACTCATAAAAGGTTTGGTCACGCTAACTATAAAACAATTTCTAAGATTCCAGAATTGTGTGAAGGGGTGAAAATCAAACCATGTTCTAACTATGTAGAATGTAATGTATGCAGTGAAACCAAGTGTCATAAGTCAAACATTCCAAAACATAGTGTGAGAACAACAAAAAGAATTTTTGAATTAATACATGCAGATCTTGCAGGTCCTTTTGAGACAAGTCAAGGAGGAAGCAGATTTTTCTTGTCTATTGTTGATGATTACAGTAGATTTGGATTTGTGTATGTGTTAAAACAGAAGAGTGAAACTTTTGGAAAGTTTAAAGCCTTTGTTAAGTGGAGTAAAAATAGATTTAAAGAACCTATAGCTAATCTAAGAACGGACCGGGGAGGTGAATTTCTCAGCAACCAATTTAAAAAATTCCTCAGTGATGAGGGTATACAACATGACCTTACTGCTCCATATTCACCATTTCAAAATGGAGTTGCAGAAAGGAAAAACAGAACCTTGCAGAACATGTTAAGAGCTCTATTGAAAGAGTCAGGATTGTCTAATCTGTTCTGGGCAGAAGCTTTGTCCACCTCAAATTATTTGTTAAACAGGCTTTACCACTCTGTACATGAAAAAACCCCATATGAAATGTTTTACAAAAGAAAACCTAGAGTGTCACATGTAAGGGTTTTTGGAAGTAAATGTTTTGCTCATATTCAGAAAGAAAACAGACCAGGAAAACTAGCTCAGAGAGGTTTGGAATGTAAACTGTTGGGATATGATACACAAACAAAAGGCTATCGTTTGTGGTCTCCATATCACAAAAGTGTAATTGTGAGCAGAGATGTAGTTTTTCATGAACAAATGCAGGAAACAAAACAGTATGTAAGTTTGCCTGTAGAACAGAAAGCTGTAGAAACAGAAGAAATTCCTGAACAATCTCAGCAAGAGAGGGAGGGGGAAGAAACTGTAAAGGAGGAAACTATGCCTGTAACTATGCCAAGACGATCAGAAAGGGAACGCAAAGCTCCAATTCGTTACTCAGATGAATACCAAAGCAAACAGGTTTCTCATAGAGCTTTACTAATAGCCTATGAACCTACTTCATTTGAGGAAATTCAGGAAATGGAACCTACAGAAGCTCAGGGCTGGCATGAAGCAATGTCAGAGGAAATCAGAGCAATGGAAAAAAATGAAACGTGGGAGCTAGTACCTTTACCTGAAGGTCGTAAAGCCATTACCTGTAAATGGGTGTTCAAAGTAAAACAAAATGAGAAAGGACAGGTGGAACGTTACAGAGCAAGATTGGTAGCAAGAGGATTTGCTCAAAAATATCTAATAGATTTTGAAGAAGTTTATGCACCTACAACAAAATACTCAAGTGTAAAACTTTTGTTAAAAATTGCAGCAGAAAAACAATTGAATGTATTTCATTTTGACATCAAAACAGCTTTCTTATATGGAGATTTAACAGAGGAAATTTACATGACTCAACCAAAAGGTTTTGTTAAAAATCCAGGGTTAGTTTGTAAATTGAAAAAATCCATATATGGTTTGAGGCAAGCAGCAAGGTGTTGGAATAAGAAACTGGACAATGTATTGATCAAAATAGGTTTTAAACAAAGCAAAGCTGATCATTGTTTGTACACAAAACAGGATGGTTCAAATGTAGTGTATCTGCTGATTTATGTAGATGATTTGTTACTGGTTTTTAATGAAGAAGAACAGAAAAACACATTTGTAAACCAGCTGCAAAGACATTTTGAGTTAAAAGACCTTGGTTCAGTGAAAAGTTATTTGGGAATGCAAATTTCAAAAGATTCTAACACAGGGTCATTTCTGATTGAACAAAGTGGCAAAATTAAAAAATTGCTGGAAGAACACAGCATGGAGAATTGTAAAATTGTTGCTACTCCTATGGTCACTGATTTTCAAAATCAGACAGACAGTACTGAAATGGAAGACATACAGAAATATCAGAGTGTGATTGGAAGTTTACTTTATCTAGCAAACCTAAGTAGACCAGATATTACATTTGCTGTAAATCTTTTAAGCAGAAAAATGACAAAACCTTCTGTAACTGATTGGACAGCTGTAAAACGTGTATTGAGATATCTAAAAGGTACAATTAATCACAAATTGGAAATATCTACACACAAAGATGGAAATTTCTGTGTTTATGCAGATGCTGACTGGGCTAACGCAATTGATAGAAAGTCTACCAGTGGAGCAGCATTCTTTTACAATCAATCCTTGATTGATTGGTATACAAGAAAACAAAATTGTGTAGCAACCTCTAGTGCAGAAGCAGAATATATCAGTTTATCTCTGGCTTGTAATGAGATTGAGTGGTATAAACAATTATTTGCTGATCTAAGGTTGGAAATTGAGACACCAGTAACCATATTTGAGGATAATCAGGCATGTATTAGTATGGCTACATCTGAAAAGTGTAAACCAAGAACTAAACATGTGGATGTTCGTTATTCTCATGTGAAAGATATAATTCAGAAGGGCTGGATTAAGCTTGAATATTGTCCATCTGAAATGATGTTGGCTGATTTATTCACAAAACCAGTATCAATGGTAAAACACAAAGAGATGCTTTTAAAGCTGGGTCTCAGATTGTAACACAATTTAAACAACATGCGCAAGAGGAGGACTGTTAAGTATATGAAAGAAATACTTGCTTAGTCATTAAAATTGTGTGTGTATGGCTATCTCAGGGTTAAACAGAGAAAGTCTATCTGTGGGCAATTACCTTGAGATAGAGGCTGTTCTGGGAACCTTGCCAAGATTCTAAGTTAGCCTCATCACAGCTGTATGTAATGTAGATAAGAATTGTGTAGATCTGTATATAGTTTCTCACTTGTGTAAAATGGATCTGATCACTGCTTACTGATCACTGCTCTATGATCACTGCTCTCTGTGTATGCCTCAGTGTGCTGATCTGAACTGATCTGAATTGAACTGCACAGAAGCCTGAAGGAAATAAACCAGCTCTGCTGTGTAAAACCTGCGTGATGTGTGTTTGTTTCTGAGCACAAACAGAGTTCCAGAAAGAAAAAAGTTCTGGCACAATAACCCAACACTAAAGGACTGCTTTCTCCCTTATGAGCCTACCTGCCCATTAAGACCTTCTGTTCAGGTTCTCCTGTATGTCCCACCAACATCTGAATTGCATTTGGCTGGGACGTGGGACAGGGCATTCTCTCTGGCCAGGCCGAGGCTCTGGAACTCCCTGCCTAGGGCGTCCTCCCTCGCCTGCTCTCTGATGGCCTCCCATCATTGTATATGGACTTTTCTGCAGGCATTTTGCCTGTCAAGTTGTTATACTTTTAACCCCTATCAGCTTAATTAATTTGTTTTAAGGTGTTTTATCTGCTGTCTGTGTTTTTATTGACCTTTTTTTTTAAAAAAAAATATTATTGTGTATATCAACAAAACAACAGAAAATGCATTGTGAGAATGAAAAAAAAACCTCTCATACATTACATATATAAAATTATTGTCATTTTCCATCATATGTACCATTCATTAAATAAGGGGGGTTATACAAAGGTTTCAAGAAAAGCAGACTAGATATCTGAATATTTATCCACTTGAAAGTTGCGTCTATATAACGCCCATTCAAAAGTTGATAATATTATTAAGTCCTCAATCCATTGCATTATGGGAGGTGTGGGTTTGTCCTGCCAATGTGATAGTATAAGTCTTTTTGCTGTCATAAGGGCTCTGAGCACCATTTTAGTGTTGTAATCTCTTCCTTGAATAGGTGTTGTGGAAAAGCAGAATAGAAATACACGATGATATTGATAATGCTGATAATGATTGGGAACATCTGCAGTTATGAGATGATATGTGTGGATAAAAGGATTTGTATGAGATGCTGGATAAATTTTATCTAGATTTTGTTTTGCTCGTCTTCAGCATCTATTTAATTCCATACAATCCTTGCCCAGAGGATGGTGACTGGCTCTACTTGGCTACTCACAAATTACATGGGACAGTGGTGGACATAGAAGCTGGAGAGCTATATCCAGTTAGTCTAACTTAAGTCCCATGCATTGCAATGGGTCTACTCTAAGAAGGACAAGCATTGGATACAACCCAGAGACAGGAGCATGGGTGTGGAAGAGGGCTCACTGGGTGGAAATGGAGAAGCAGCTAAGTCAAGGATAGGCATTTTTAGCATTTTTGTAATGATTGACTATATACAAACCAAATGCATTCATATGAATGAGTGCTATTGTCTGCCCTGAAGCTCTCAAGGCAGGCCAACTGTAGAATGTAAAGGGAATGTAGTAATATGCTGCGGTCTTGCTTCCAGGAGCAGCTAGATGAAAACAGCCCCCTGGGAGACATGCTTGGAGGTGTCCTGGATGTACCATCCTGTCAGATTGGTAAGTGGATGGAGAAGGCAGGAAGGGATCGCTAACTTTGATCTTAGGCCCTGATTAATTCCCGAGAACTCCTTTTCCTTGCTAGTGTACAACTTCTCTTGTTCCAGGGAAAAAGGCTTGTGTTGCTAAATAATCAAAGCTGCCTTCCACCCACGCAGGACTATTTTAGGTGTTAAAATTTAGCAAGAATTGCAGAGGCGGGGTTATTCTGTCCCTTTACACACCTATTGCACTCTTGGCTGCAGTCAAATCTAGGTGTGAAAATGGAAATCTGGAGTTCCATGTATCTGATTGTAGGGCAAGGTCTGCACACCGGTGATTCGCATGTGACATTCTCACACAGAAGAATAGGTAGCTCACTCATCTGCTGGTTCTGGAGACGGGTCCCAGAAAAAGCTAATCTGGTAGAAAGTGGCACAGGCTCTGCTTAATCAACAGTTCTGTTGAGCTGCTTTTTTTTCTACTAAGCACCACCTCTCAGGCAACTTATCCATGTATCTCCATGAGGCTGCATCTTGCATCTTCTATATTACCCCTGAGGACGTTGGTATAGTGAGTCATATAGTGAGTTGAGTTGATAGTGTAGCTCAGGTCTACTCAACATGGTGACCTCCAGATGTTTTGGGCTGAACTCCCGTAATTTCTGACAACTCCCATACTGGCTGGAACTGGCGTTGTAGTCCAGATTGGCTAGGTCATCAGTCAACTGAAGTGGATGGTTCCGAAAGTGCCAAAACCATAGTTCAGGGACCATAGTTCAGTGGCAGAACATACGCTTCGAATGTAGAAGGGCCCAAATCCAGTCCCTGGCATCTCCAGGTAACCTCCAGGTAGTTGTTCCTGTTTTGATGTAGATTTCACTGTTACGCTTGTATAGTTGTTTGCATTTTTAGAACTTTTTAAAAATACTTTTGAGTATTTTACGACTGTTCTGTTTATTGTTTTTGTCATACAGTTTTTAAAAATGGCTATTGTTTTAACTTGTGTCGTTAGTTATCTTGGGCTCATTGAGGAAAGGTGGGGTACAAAGGTTTTCAATCAGGAGTAGGGAGCAGGTGATGAGAAAGACCCCGGCTAGAGACCTTGGAAAACCACTGCCTGTCAGATTAGGCTGTACTGGGCCAGATGAACAGATAGTTTGACCCAAGTATAAGGCTGCTTCCTGTCTACCTTCCTAACCATCTTATGTAAGAGAGAGGGAGAAAGAAGGGTAGGAGGAATATGGACCAAAGTATACAAAGTAGAAATAGCAAAGAAAAGTAAATGTAAAGTTTTAAAATGGGCCCTAAATTGCAGAAGAGAATTAAAAGTTGGCCCTTGGTCTGGAAAGGTTGAAGATCACTGTAGTTGCCTTTAAAAATACTGTGGACAGTATCTGATATGAACAGCAAGGAACTAGGACTAAATTGACGTCTCTTTCTAATCTTCTGCATCTGTTGTTTCTCCTTACTTTCGAAAATAATGTCGGTATGATCTGTGCTACCTGCATGCTATTGAGAACTTATGGGCTGGAGGTCTCAGTTTGTCACAAATCACTTCTCCTCGCCATATTTATGGCTGCGGGGATGTGGAGGAAGGCAGTGCCCTGTGTCCCCATGACCTAATAATGAGTTGCAAATATCATTTCCCACCCCCCACAGCCATCCGCCCTGAGGGGAAGAACAACCGCATGTTTGTATTCTCTATCAGTATGGCTTCTGTCTCGCGATGGTCCCTGGACGTAGCAGCTGACACACACGAAGACCTGTTGGACTGGGTGAAGAAGATCCGTGAGGCAGCCCAGACTGCTGATGCCAGGGTAAGATGTGCTGCCGGTCCTAAAACATTGTAATTCAGAGAGGCAAAAGCCATTTTGGATGCCATTGCCCACAGAGGTCTTCTGTGGAATGCCCTTGCCAGGGAGATCTGCCTGGTGTCTTAATTGTATATACATTAAGGCCTTCCTTTTCCAGCAGGCATTCAATCTTTAATCTATTGCTCTGTTTATTAGCTTTACTGCTGGCTCCTTATTTCATATTTTTATTTATTACATTTATATCCTGCCTTTTTTCCACCAAGAAACCCAAGGGAGTGTATATAATCCTTCTCCTTTCCACTTTATCCTCACAACAACAATCCTGGGAGGAAGGTTGGGCTGAGAGTTAGTGACTGGTCCAAAGTCACCCAGTGAGCTTCCATGGCCAAGAGGGGGACTAGAACCCGGATCTCCCGACTCCCAGTCCAACACTCTAACCACTGTACCATGGCTATATGCTTCCTAACCCAGAGGCTTAAGGCCATGCAATGCAGGGTGGGAGGAGCAAAAGATGTGATCTTCACTTCCACATTCCTCCCACTTTGCATTTGGGCTAGATGGGCTTTTTCACCTGTTTCCCTGGGGAACATTGGAGCAGGAGGGAAGGAGCCTGGGGATATGGCATAAGCTGGCCTCTCCAGACCCCTCCCCACCAACCGGCACACCCCCTTTCCCTCCTCTCCGAGGTCACCAGCACGGTTCTCTCTGCGCCAGCGGAGAGAGGGAGGGGGCAGGGAGCTTAGATTCTGTGGATCCAGAAATCCGAACTATCCTATGGCCTAAAAACTCTGTCTAGGAGCCATAGGATTGCTCCCTGCCCCGTTTTAAAAATGTAAATGTTTAATACTGTGCTACTTTGATTTTTTTGTTATTGTATTTTTATTTTTATGCCTTAGCTAGACGGGGCTTTATCCCGGGGCGATCCCCGGGATCGTCCCTGTGCGTCCACTAAAGGGGATCCTGGGATCAGGGAGGGATGAGCCCTCCCTTGCCCCAGGATCTTGCCCTCCACTTTAGGCCTAATTTTTCCGTGGAACGTGTGGCCAGGCGTCTTGGTTTGTCCCGGCTCCTTGCGGTTCCTCGCGAGGAGCTGGGACCTGCCCATCGGGGCTGTGGTGGGAAGAGCAAGGAAATGTTTATTTAAAAAAAACACACAACTTGCCTTTTGCGCACAAGCGCTCGTGCGCTGCTGCATCTTTTTTTAAAAAATGGTGGACACGACCCCTTTCCCTCTGAGGTCATTGGACGCTGCATGTGATAGAGGGGGAGATCTCGCAATAAAAAAAACGCAGGATCTTCACCCCTCCGTCCCGCTAGACCGCTAGGTCTAGCTGAGGCCTTAGTTCTGGGTTGGTTATGTTGTTGTTATTCTTGTTGTTGTTCTTTTATGATTGTAAACTGCCTAGATGTGTGTTTGCCGTGTCAAATTGGAAAAGGCTGTTTGAAGGGGAGGTGGTAGATGCAGGAAAGCGGCAGGTGGAAAACTTTCAATGTCACCCCCTGCCTGCTATTTCTCACCTGCAAATTATGCCGATTCCTGCTTTGCAGAAGAAAAGAAGCAGCCTGGGTTCCCAGCCCTGTGCCTGCTGCTGAATATGTAGTTTAGGTCTTAGAAGCTGACTCCTATCAGCTGTTTAATTCCAGGCTTGCCAGAATGGTGAAAAGAAATTCTGTGTGTGTGTGTGAATATTTTACCCATGATGAACTAAGCATTAGGAATGCTTATGGAATCAACCTCTGCCAAATTCTATCTCGGATTGTGGAGATTCTGCTTTACCAGATATGTTATCAAAATGTCGGAATTCATTGTTCTTCCAGAGATATATTTTCATAATTTTGCAAGATGGTATAATTTCATAATTTTGCAAAATTTTAGAATTTCTGTAAACCGCCCAGAGAGCCCTGGCTATGGGAGCGGTGTATAAGTGTAATAAATATAAATAAATAAATAAATAAATAAATAAATAAATAAAGATGGTGAAGGGAGTGGAGGAGATTCCTTTTTTCCTTTTGAAAACTGAGAAGAACTTCTCGTATTCCCAGGACACCCTTCAAATATTCTTTCATACATACATACATTTATATACACACATATACAGTAAGCACACACACACACTGCATACATACATACATACATCCCCTCCTCTCTCTCTCTCTCTCTCTCTCTCACACACACACACACACACACAGACTGGTTTTCCACAGGAGCACCAGTGGCAGAGGAGTTTGGAAAATCTGTTGCCAAGTTCCAGAGTTCTGGCAGAATTCTAACAGACAAAATCCCAGCGTTATATGAATGCCAGAATAATAATGGATGGGAAATGCAAGGTTCAGCTCATCGCACTTACTCTATTCCTGACAGTAGTTGTTTCCCTGCTGTCTCTATGAAGGGCTCTATATATTCTTTTAAAATATTGGGGAGGGGGAAAAACCTTCCTGGGACCTTCAAGGTCTCCCTTTGTAGAAACATGGACCCAAAAAATCCCATGTATTTTCCAAACCACAGTGGAGTCCAGTTGTCTTGCTGCTCCCGATCACTGAACATTGATTTTGCAATCAGTTTTGTACCTGTTCCAGTGCTCCCACCCGTTTTATGAACCCTGCTGTCTTTTTATTTGTTTGTTTGTTTGTTTCTCCTTTGGCAGCTCTCTGAAGGAAAAATGATGGAGAGGAGAAAGAAAATCGCCCTGGAGCTTTCTGAGCTAGTCATCTACTGCCGCCCTGTTCCTTTTGATGAGGAGAGTAAGTGCAGATTCCATTGGGCAGGGATCGGGAACTTTGTTCAATAACCCATTGCGTAGCTGGAGTTGATTACCCAACATCTGGCACCAGCTCAGCCTTGTGATGTGGAAGTTAGTTGGACCAGAAGGCTTGGAGCGCTGCACCAGCTGATCTCCCAATCCAAATGTCGTGGGTGACGGCTAAAGCTCTCACCTCATAAGTCTTTTCTTGTTATTGGGTAACCATGGAGCAAAAACACAAAAGTCGATGCAGAGCTGAAATGAATTGGCCCTTTTAAATTTATTTGGGGTTTGAAGGTGGTTCAAAGCAATCGTTGCAAAGTTACATTTAAATTCAGCTTCTCAGGCCATATACACATGACTCTAGTTTAACTAAGCAGCAATTTGACTTTTTAAAATAAATAAATAAACAAACTTATTGCAGAAAAACTGAGGGTGGATCCTTGAGATTTTTATTTTCCATTTGTTCATTCAAACTTTCAATGCATGAGGGGGGGTCAGAGGATTGTGCCTTCCCAGGTCGCACTCCAGTGATGCACTGACCACTCATTCAGCGGCTGTGAGAGAGGGATTGGTTGTTGCACATGATTGGGGATCAGGCTAGTCAGTGCAAACCCATGGCCCATTCATGCATTGAAAGAACTGATGGATTTGTGCATGTTGAATTGTCGCCTTTAACGGTTCAAAGAAGTCTTGGCTGCAATTCACTATGTCCTATGAAATCATCAAAAAGCAAAGCATTGAACCATCTTCAGAACCCTGTTCAGGCATTTTCCTGAATATGGGAAGGCTAAAACTGCCGGGGGGGGGGGGGACAGGGGCACACCTGTAGGTCCCTCACCCCTCCATGTCTCAGTGCATCGGAGCTCCTATTCAAACCTTTGTGCATTGAGTGCTAAAATCTAAAGAAGAGGCCTGCACATATTGAGACGTTGAGGGGTGGGGCTTGTGTGCACCCATTTTCCCCTTACAAAGTTTTAACCCACCTATGTTCAGACAAACACCTGAATAGGGCTAAACTCCATGTACAAATTCACTGAAAACATAAACTCATGTTGATGTAAAAATTGTCCCTGGATTTCTGAAGATTTGTAAAACAACAACAACTGAGAATTGGAATATCTGCTTTGCAAAACTGACACGTTCTCTCTTCCCTGGCCCATATTGTGTTGGGAACATCCTGACCAAAGCTTGCCCTATAACAGTGTCTACCATCATGTCCTCTGCAGAGATTGGCACAGACAGGGCCTGTTACAGAGACATGTCCTCCTTCCCCGAAACCAAGGCAGAGAAGTATGTCAACAAGATTAAGGGCAAGAAGTTCCTGCAGTACAACCGGCTACAGCTTTCCCGCATCTATCCGAAGGGGCAGCGCCTTGACTCTTCCAACTATGACCCCCTGCCTATGTGGTTCTGTGGCAGCCAGTTGGTGGCACTCAACTTTCAAACACCAGGTGAGAGCCACCTTTCACTGGGGCGTTCCGTTAATAGAATAGTAACTCTCTGTGGTTACCATAGCTTAGGCCATGTCTGCACCATAGCCAAAAAGTTATTGCTTCGACATGGTCCGGCATTCTGCGGTTAGCAACAGCTCTCTTTTTGTGCTTGCTTATGATGGGGAGTGGGGCATATTTTTAAAAAAAAGATTTGTGGAAATGAGCAATTTAAAAAACGTATCCAGCTCTGTGCCTTAGTAAGATTCCCATCTGCTTCTGGGAGAAAAAGACGCACATTCTTCTCATGAAACAAATAGTTTGGCACATAAATAATTGGGGGCAGCAGAGCATTTGCCCTTGTTTCTTTATTCCAGGAGTGCAGAGACTCAGGCCCAGGGGCCCAATCCAACCCTCTGGGACTTCCCAGAGGACCATCCTTTAGCCCTGCTTCCTTTCCCACCAATGGTTTCCTGGCTCTCCCCCCCCCCCCCCGCCCACCCGCCCCCGCCCGCCCCCAAAGGCAGTTTTTGCCTATTCTAAAAGGCAAAAATGCTTCTCCTAAGACTTGGTTACTGGCAGTAAATTTTTAAAGCTAAAATATGCTGGTATTTTTTTTAGCCCTGCTCCCTTTTATTTACTTATTGCATTTTTATCCCGCCCAATAGCTGAAGCTCCCTGGGTGGTTCACAAAAATCAAAACCATTCAAAGTATAAATCAAACAGTATAAAAGCAAAATATAAAATACCATATAAAAGCACAACCGGGATAAAATCAGCAGCAGTACACCACCAAAAGCAAAAGCCCCCCCGTCCCCGTCCCCTCTCGCTGGAATGTGATTCCCAAGAGCTTCTCTGAAATGGAATTGGGTCCCCATGCTTAAAGAGGTACTGTGCCCCCTGCTTTGCTAGGATAGCGCATGTACATATCAGGGTAGGAAAGATGCTCACCTGGAGCTAATTCAAGGACCTGGAAAACATGTAAAAAACATGCCTTGAGAGCATATAGGTTGAGTGTGGACGTACTGAGAGATGGCTTCACCGTGTGATTTCTCCCCCTCCAGTTGTGATGAGCATTGTTAGTGGTAACAGACATCTACCATTAAGTCTTTTAATAGCATTAGTAGTACACTTAAATGTCTTCACGTGCTGAGAAAGTACACTGTAGTGCACGGAGAACTGTGTTCAGGGTTTTGTGAACTGGCCAGTTGACTCTGAATTTTGGTTAGGGCCTAATTCAAACATAATGCTGATGTATTCGATCGTCTTATTAATCCTGCACTGGAACTATACCTCGTCGAAATCCCTGTGCTTTTGCAGACAAGCCAATGCAGATGAATCAGGCCCTGTTCCAGTCTGGAGGCCGATGTGGCTTCATGTTGCAACCAGCCAACATGCGGGACGACCACTTTGACCCGTTTGACAAGAACACTCTGCATGGGCTGGAGCCACTTTCCATCTTCATTGAGGTTTGTGCTTTGTTCTTGCCTGCTGTATCCTTATTTTGACTTGGTTATGGATGGATATGTCTCTCCCCATGCTTTAGCTGGAGCATCAAAAGATTGTCACATCACACCCTGAAGGGTGGAATGTAAGTATGTAGTACATGTGTGTCTCTGCTGTGGAATGGAGCCTGGCTTGTTTTCACTTTGCCAAGAGCAGGAAGTATGTACGGGGGATGGCATAGGCCACTAAATTGTGTAGCCTCATGCTGTCCCAGTTCAAATGTAATGCTAAACCATAGTTTAATACCAGAGGAACAATCCTGGGCATGAAGTGGAGAGTAGAAGTATTAACTTCCTGATTTAAACAAACCACAGTTTCTTGTTACATACAAACTGGGAATTCTGTGTAGTTTAAACTATGGTTTGTTGAAACACACAAAGATCAGAAACCATGTTTTGATGCTAGCTTGTTTAAACTAACAATAACTTAGTTTAAGCTAACTGTTTAAACTAACGATAACTTATCCTTGTTGGATGTAACAGCAAACCATGGTTAGTTTAAAAATGGAAGCAGGTGCTTCCAGTTTTCTCACAGCCATCCTGAAAGAAGAGAGGGATGGATTCACCTAGGCTCATTCCTGTTATGTTGCAACAAGGCTATTCTCTATAAGTTTCAAAGATGTTCAGGTTGCAGTGTTTTTTGTGTGTAAGTGCTTCACAAGATACTACTTAGTTTGAACTGGCTCTTACTTTAATGCTTAACAACACAATCCCATGTGTACCTACTCAGAAGTTAATAGTTCAATAGTTTAATAGTTGGACTGGGAGTCAGGAGATCCAGGTTCTAGTCCCCACTTGGCCATGGAAACCCACTAAGTGACTTTGGGCCAGTCACAGACTCCCAGCCAAAACTCAAGAATCTCTTTGAAACAGATGTTAAATGAGAGAAGACACCCGCTAGAAGTGCTGTGGGAAAACCATTCTTTGAGGGAAAAGTTGCCCATAGGTGGCTCCCTCTGCTTAGAAATCCCATTTCCTGAATTTTGTGCAACATTTAGCTAGTGGTTGCTAAGTTTAAAGCATAAGTATGAGTCTGAACTGCAAAACAGGGGAGCAAAAGGCAGAGTGGTTTGATGCTCTCATCCTGATACGTATCACCACCAACGTGCTACTTTTATCCAGAACACTGAAAAAGGGCTTATGAGAGGCAAGACAAAGGGCTTTTGAATCCCCGCTAGTGTTGTTCATGCTGACTTGGAACTCAGTCATGACTAACTTTAACAGGGTCAGGGGCACGAAGCCCCATTGAAAGCATGGGGCGCGAGTTAGTCATAGCAGACTTGTTCCAATGCTTTTAATGAGACATGGAGATCTTAGGCATGTTTACTACTGGATTCAAGAGGGCTTACTCCCAGGTAAGGGTGCATAGGATTGTAATTTTAGACATGACTGACTTCAGCTAGATTGGGACCACTCACCTCATTTGAATTGGGGCCAATGGCTCTTTCATAAGATATGTTCAACTTCCCTTAAACTGCTGTTAAAAGGTTTTTATTTCAGCCAGGTTAGGCCCCACACAGACTTCAATTTTGTACCTAGTACGTGAAAGGAGTGAATCTCTGGTCATGCAACCTTCCCCAACTAGGGATGAAGTGAGGCACCCATATTCAGCAGCTGTGGTTGCCTGTTAGAGCTTTTGCACTGTATGCATCTGTCAGAGTGTTGGCTCTTGGCAAAATCATTGGCACCTTGCTAGGATAATGGTGGCCACCATATAACTCATTGCATTTAAATGGAAGGAAAAGACTAAGAAACATTTTATGGTTCCACAAATCTCATCTATGCTTGGGTTTTCTAGGAAAATAGGAAGCTGCCTGGCCCATCTAACCCAGTATTGTTGACACTGACTGGCAGCAGCTCTCCAGGATTTCAGGCAGAAGTTTTTCCTGTCTTACCTGGCGATGCTAGGCATAGAACCTGGGACCTTCTGCATTTAAAGCATGTGCTCTACCTGTTGTTGTTGTTGTTGTTGTTGTTATTTCTTATCCACCTCTCCCTTTGGATCGAGGTGGGGAATAACATTAATACAACAATACAATATACATCAAATGCATAAAACTAATCAAAAGAGCATATAAAACCAATATAATATTAAAGTAACAATCAGAGCATCTTAAAATCCTAAAGTTTAAAATTTGTGCTTAAAGTTTAAAATAGTCTTCATAGCTATTTTAAGCTCGGAAAGAGTGTTAAGTTGACGAATCTCCTCTGGCAGGCCATTCCACAGTCTGGAATGCAAAGCTGCAGCCCCTCCAATGATATGGGTGCCTTTGACAGTATATAGAAGAAGAAGAAGCTAGTTGGGAAATTATGTAAAGTAATGGTGTGTTTTGTCCCTTCTACCCTTCTGCATAGGTCCTTGGGGCACGACATCTTCCAAAAAATGGAAGGGGAATTGTTTGCCCATTTGTAGAGGTTGAGGTGTCTGGAGCAGAGTATGATAATGCAAAGCAGAAGACCGAGATGGTAGGTGAGTATCTGGACCTATTACCCAGGACTCAGACAGGATTGCAAAAGATGGCAATGTCATTTTGAACCTTCTAACTAAGGATAGTGTTTTAAAACATTCACCTCTCTCTCTCTCTCTCTCTCTCTCTCTCTCTCTCTCTCACACACACACACACACACACACACACACACACACACACACCACTTTTATAAACTAGCTTCCTTTTTATCACCCGGCTGGTGTGATCACCAATTGGTGATCCGACACTTGATGTCCTTTCGTGTTGCTCTCCTCACCCTGGCCTCTGTGCTGCTTTTCTCAGGTCTTCAGATCAATGCATAAAGATGAGGTTTGCAAAGGTTCATTGTACCACTGTCCATTTCGCCTCAAATGTGCTGTGGGTGTCTTTGATGTGGTGAGCAGTGTTTACTCTTCACTGAACAGCTACAAGCAATTCTAGGCAAAAGAGGGGCTCTGCTTTCAGTTTGGGTGCTAAATATACAGCCTGTGGCAAAGATAAGCCTTGTGGATTGCTGAAGGATGCGTTGAACTACTGAGATAGCTGGAACAGAAGTTGAGATGTAAAATTGATAAAATGGTTTCTTCTATTGGGCCCAACAGTAGATTAAAATGGATGTAGGCTTTGTGAGATTGTGGATAAAAAAAAGTTTTTTAGAAAACAAAGCATGCAGAAAATTGGCTGGATTTGTAAAGTTTGTCATCTTAGCCAATTAAGTGCCATCTTTTCTACAGCTCACCCCCTCTCCCAAGCTTAATCTCAAAACAGTTTGTTTCAGAAGGTCTGTTTATTGCAGGCACTCAGACTGTTAAGTACTAAATAGGCTGTCATATAGCTTTCCATATTAACATAGCATAAGATAACTATGGTGAGTTTTAGTCTTGCTCTTTATCAGCAAGGTTTTCAAACCTGGCTTTCATTGATTAAATCCTTTCTGCTCAACCAATGATGGGAAAAGCCTTCAATCTCATGGAAAGTTTCAGTTGGGAAGTAATATTTTTGATGTGAACAAATTGTTCCCACTGGTGTATGTGTGTTCCATCATGAGGTAGCTTCTGACTACTTCTAGCTCCTTTGTCTCCAGTCACCATATGACCATCTCCAGGGCACGCTTTGGCTGTTACTAGAAATCTGCAGGGATGTTACATTGCAATAAATTGTCAAATGAAGAGATTTTCTTGGAACCAAGTTATTTTTAACAGCCCCTGTTTGGAAATAGCCATTTAGTGAATGAAGATACCTTATACTTTTCTATTTGTTTATGCTTTTGCCATTTTTAGATATTTTTCTTTTTTAATTTTAATGCCATTTAAACTCTAATTCCCTGTAATAAAACAAACGTTTACACTTTAACTGCATTCTACACCCTGTGGCATTTCCTCTCTGTCTAGTTATGCTGTGCTGGGTCATCTTATTATGTAAGAAGACCTGCTACCCAAATAATTTGGGGGCAAGTTTTGATCTCTTTACAAGAGTATTTGAAAAAGGTTCCTCTGGGGCTTGGAAATAAGTCCAGCAGGGAAACATGGAAGGGGACTAAGGAAGAACTGCAATCCAGGTTTTCCCATACATGTCCATTTTAGTCATCTCCTGTGCTGCTTCACAAACACAAGGCAAACTTAGCTGCCAACTGGTTTTCTTTTAGGCCAGAGGTGGGTGTTACTGGCTGAAGGTTCTAAAGAGCTGATTGCACCTTTATGTGCTTGAGTGAACCAAGAGATGCTGTGATAATCTTACTTAATAATCTAATGCTTATACAACCTTACAAGAATAAGCTTGCACATATTCTGAAGAACACTGTTGGAACCCAGTAGGCATTGGCCTTCAGCAATAATGAGCCAGTTTATACAGCCCTGGCCAGTTGCTGGAGCATGTTGGCCTCTGTAAATGGACAAATAAATACTTCCAGTGATTGCTGTGTTCTAATAAGACAGAAAAATGTCCAATATCCTCATCTGAGGAGTGAAGTGAGAAAAAAAATATCAGGTTAACTATGGCAGCAGCGAATGTGCCAGCTACTTCTTGCTTGTTTAGTTAACTTCAAGAGCTGGTGTGGTTTTGGTGGGCATGGTTTCATGGGCTTCTGAAAGGGACAGGCTCCGATCCCTGCTCAGCCGTGAGCCCAACTGGACAGACTCGGCCAAGTCTGTATCTCGCAGTCTCTGTTTGTCATGCACAGGGCAAAGCCACATCTCTGGGAATGGTTTGGGAGGCAGTTTAAGGGGTGACACAGTTTGGACAGCTGTCTGAAATTTAGCTTCCTTTTATGAGCCATTTATAATGTGTACCTCTCTGCTCTTCCGTGATGACAAGTAACAGGAGACAGTATTAAGTTTGTGCTATTCGTGCATGCAGATGATGCATAGTTTCTGCAATATGCTCGTGCAGCACCATCTTAGAGGCAGCATCCCCCATCCCTGGGTGCATACTTTAATCTTTGTAAACTGCCCAGAGAGCTTCGGCTATGGGGCAGTATAGAAATGGATAATAATAATAATAATAATAATAATAATAATAATAATAATAATAATAATAATAATAAAAGGGGACATCTGAAAGATTCTGTCTCTGGCAGCTAGCTGACTAAGGAATAAAGATGCACAAAACCTCCATGTTTAGCTCAGAAACTATCTCCTTTTGCTTTGTTAGCATACCTTTTGAGTGAGTACTCAAATGCAGCACCCTCACCCTCCCAACCACCATCACCCCCCACTCAAATTGAAGAACTGCTCCTGGGAAAACTGCAGTTGGAGAGGCAAAGCCCACCCTGTGAGGGGGACCATTGGGGCATGAGGGCCCCTGCAGTGGGTGTGCTGTTGCCCCCCACCCCCAGCAGACTTCCAAATTGCACTGTCTCCATTGGTTTGCATAGGGTGCAATTTGAAGGGCTGCGTGTGGGGAAATTGCTGCTGGGGGAAAACACCGGCAGCCTTGAGGAACCCTCATGTCCCAAGGGTCCCTCATTGACGGTGGGGGTGGCTTTTGACCCAGAGCAGCAGTTCTCTTATGAGCAGCTGTTCCAGTACCTGCTTATATAGACTAACAGAGATGTCTTCTACCGGGATGACCAGCAGCACTACAGACAGGTTGCGGGATTTGAACAGAATCAAAGCAGGGGATGTGATGTGTGCTGTGTCCGGATCGGATTCTGCTCGCCACAGTGCGAGCAGAGACTCTCTCCTAATCAAACACCCTGCTGTGAATTCTGACCCCACCCCTACTAAGGATGGAGTTCGCTAACATTACATAGGAATACTGTCAATCTGTCCCTTGGAGCTGAATGAACGAGAAGAACAGTGACACACTTGGCACATTGAAAAGTGCTGCTCTGGAATATAATTTGCAAACTGATTGTTCTGTAATCATTTGCAGACCAAAGGGTCCAAGGACACCGTCAAGACTTCACAGCTTTAGTGTGGTTTAAGCTAGCTGCTGTTGAAGGTATTGCATGACTTTGTCTCCAAAACACGCACACCAGAAATGATAGCTGATTATTTTTTGCTTAATCTAGTGGACAATGGCTTGAATCCTGCCTGGCCCCAGAAGTCATTTCAATTCCATGTCAATAATCCTGAGTTTGCCTTCCTACGCTTTGTGGTGTATGAAGAGGATATGTTCAGTGACCAGAACTTCTTAGCTCAGGCGACGTTCCCAGTTAAAGGCCTGAAGACAGGTATGTGTGAGTGAGACCTCCCCCATCTTTTGGGAAGCACAGGTGTGCAGGGGCCATGTATTCACCAGTGCTAGCAAGATCAGAATAGATGAGGAATCTATAAATCCTCAAAGATGTTTATAATGTAATACATTGCCAAGTAGTTTCTACCAGACCTTCCTTGCGGAGACACAATTGGAAAAGAGCACACAGCCAGACTTCGAGGTGGTGGATTTAAACCTAAAAACAACTGCAGTTATTTACGAAAGGCTCAGAAATCCAAAGAGCCTAGATCACACTTCAGTGGTGCAGGGCTAAACCTGCCTCATTTCTCTTAAATTGCCCACCAACCCCTGCTGTCCATATAGTCCCCTGACCTGTTGCCCCCCCCCCAGTGTCCCACCAGCCTCTATTTTCCTCCTCCTATGGCTCATCTTCCCTCTGCTTTGAATAAAACACAGCAACAG
Organism: Elgaria multicarinata webbii; assembly: GCF_023053635.1. Lineage (NCBI taxonomy): Eukaryota > Metazoa > Chordata > Lepidosauria > Squamata > Anguidae > Elgaria > Elgaria multicarinata. Next base: position 189,500,441 of record NC_086171.1, read on the forward strand.
GCATCCCCAATTCAGCAAGAAACAAAAGCACCTCAATAAAGCACTAGATCAAATAATGGCATTGCATGTTACCTACATTTTAGCCCACAAAACCTGGATTCTCTCTTCTCATGTTATGGGATATTTTAGTGCATAATACTGCAGTTCAGTTGGCTCCCATCCTAACCCCTTTTGTCTTCGTCTAGGATACCGGGCTGTGCCTTTGAAGAACAACTACAGCGAAGATCTGGAATTGGCCTCCTTGCTTGTTAAAATAGATATTATCCCTGGCAAAGTAAGTCTGGTGCTCTTAAATATTGACACTGCCTGTGCAGTATATTAGAAAAGATTCCCAAGTGTCTTGCATAGAATGCAGTCTAGGCAGGACAGGGTGGGGCGGTGAGGAGCCTGCCATGCCCCTAGGAAGGGATTAGGCGGATCAGCATGAATTCAACCAATGGTGCTTGAGTTTAGAAAAGTGAAGTTACAAGTGCACTTCGGTGGCGCCACGGGCCTCTTTGAGAATCGTGCATCTTCGTACCGCCTGTTTAATTAAGGCAGGGTTGTTGTTAGCAGGGTTGGTGAGAAGATGTCTTTGCTTTGATACAGTTTAGTCCACTATAGGATCATTCGGCCAGGGTGGCTGATGCCGCAATAAGAAGTGGTTAAGCAAGATGGCATTTGGATAATTTTCTAGGATTTTTGTTCTAGGAGTCTGGCTAATTTGCTTACAAGGGCCCATAGCCACACAATGAAACAGCTTCTCTTTGCCATGAGCATGTGTAAGAGTGCAAGCCAAATAAGCTGCATGCCTACAACTGCTTTTTACAACTGTAGCTAAAGGCAAGGGAAGCCACGCTTACGGGTACACCTTGCTTTGTACCTCTGGTTCAGCATGCGTTGTTGAAGTGTCCTTGCTTTTTGAAAGCACTCCAAACTTTTCTGCAAACTCAACCACTTGAACTGTTTCATCAAAGCCTACCTTCATTTCTGAATAAAGGCACTAAGCTGGGTGGTTTCTTGCCATTTTAAATCTGATTATTAACTTGAACTGATTTCTCCTTTTTAAGTCTTAATGAAACCTGACCAATCCTTGTTTCTTTATGAGTGTGTTCACCCACAGGCCTGTTGCATTCTTTTTCTGCATTAATCTGTGATTCTCCCACCTTGTAATAAAAATATGCATTTGTAAATGCACTTTCCCCCAAAATACACATTTTAACATACTTCCCCCACCCCACTAAAGTTCATAGTCCTCAAGCATCCCTAAGACAATACTTTTTCATTCTACTGATGGGAAACTGGGGTTGCCCAAGACGATCCAATGAATTCTTGGCTGAACTGAACTTTCAGTCCAGTTCTCTTCTATGGTGGCTACCTAGCTCTCTTAGCCATCTCTGCATCTTTGTGCACATTTGGGGTGAGCCAGTCACCTGTAGAATTTTCACACCAGCACGAGCTGCCCATTACTTTGAGTGATGGGTACATCTCCACATGTGCAGTGCGGGTGGAGAGTGCACCCAAGGACTCCCTTTCTTGCTTATTCAAGAGAGTGGGACGGCCCCTGCTGGCATACAGGCTTCTTCTGTATGTGTTCCAGTGCCGGGGTGGGGTGGGGATACACTTGGCTTGAAAGATCTATTTCTGCTTCTTTGCATTCTACAGCAGGAGAACGGCGAAATTAGCCCCTTTGGGGCTTCAGCTTTCCGAGAGAGGTCAGCAGATTCCCCAAGTCAGCTCATGGCTGGCCGAGCCAGAGAAGGCTCCTTTGAAGCCCGATATCAGCAGCCGTTCGAAGACTTCCGGGTGTCACAGGAACAGTTAGCCGACCACTTCGACAATCGAGACAGAAGGCAAGTCCAGTAGGAATTTGGTGCTCTGGGGACATTTAGGACAGGGGTAGGCAATGTGGCATCCAGAGGTAACAATGCACCCCCCTGGAGACCTTTCTTGGTTGCCCACCAAGGGCCCCGACCCCTCTCACCTACACACACACTTCTTACCAGCAAATAGGATTCAGTTGGTGCTGAAAATGATGGGTTCAAAGGTATTGTTTAGTGTTTGGGGGTTCAGATCTCACCTCTGCTTTGTACTCAAGTCCTTTGAGTTGCTTATTTGTCCTTTGCTGTACCTTCCCCATAGTAGCCATTTTGTGGTGGTGCTCAGGACAGTTTCTCAAATTGCCAAATGTGCCCATTTCCCAGATAAGTTGCTTACCTCTGGTTTAGAATATTTGAACCAGTATTTCTATCAAAGTAAGAAGAGATTGAGATAATCTGTTCTCCAAGCCAGTCATTTTGGAATTGACCTTATATGGTGGTGGGCTCCTGCTCCCTTGCTAGTATGGCCCCAGATATCTTTGATGTATTGTGGAGCTAAACACCTTTCTGAGCATAAGTGTCTGTTGCCATTACATATTTTCTTCCATGGCAAGACTTGAAAAGGGGTCATGCATGCAGTGCAGCGGGGGGGGGGGGTGCTCTGGGAGTGGCTCCTGATCTTTTGCCATGCTGGCATTGCAAAAGGTCCAGTAAACATTCCATCCACATGGCTGAGATGACATTTCACTTTGATTCTGCTGGGCTGTCCATCTTCTGTGTGTTAGAGACCGCAAACCCCCTTGACGCTTGTAAGCTTCCCTAATGATGGAGCAACAGGAACATATTTGGGGGGAGGAAATCTCACACTTAACACCACCATCAGTTGATGACCAGACACATCAGATTGGGGGAAAAGGTGGTCTGCTCTCATGGTGAACCTCTTGGGACAAAACTGTTAAGGGTCCATAAGATTGCTGTCCATGGGATAGAAACAGAAGGCAGAGGCACAAAACATCCTTTCTCCGCCACCATAACATCTCTTCAGATTCAATCCAGCTCATGAAGCCCCTGCTCCTTTCCACTTTTGCACCAAACTAGTCAGTGGTTGATAGGAACACAGTGCTTCATTCATAACCCCCACAGCCCGAAGTTGTGAACTAGTAGAGTTAACTAGACTTGCATCCTCTGTCCATGAAGATAACGTAGTAGGGCAGGGTGGGTGGAGCTTTGGAAAAGCGACACACTTGGAGCAAAATAGACAAGACCTTTAAGTTAGGGCACAATTGTATGGATCGTGCCCTTGATGATCATAAGCCCCCGAATTCAGAGATCATCCTCTGCAGGGTGGGAGGAGCAGCAGAGGTGACCTTCACATCCCCATCCACCCAACCTTAATTTGTTGCGAATAGGCTTTTTTGCCCATCTACCTGGGGCATTTTGGAGGTTGAGGGAAGGAGACTGGAGAAGACTTAGGATAACTCATATCGTAGCCTTTCCAGTCTCCTTTCCTCCCTGCCCACCAAAAAGCCTCCTTTCCTCATCCTCCAAGAGTTCCCAACCTCGCAGAGGGGGAGGCCGGTTGAAGCTGCAGTTCCCCCCCTCTGAATTTGGAGCACTTGTCTCCGACTTTGGATCAGGGAATTCGAACCATCCTGTGGCCCCTCAGTTGCTGTCTAGGTGCCATAGAATTGCGACTTTAATGGATTAAGTCATAAGAAATGAAGACACTTAAGGCCCAGTTCTCAGGCTACCTTTTCTATCGGTGGTATTTTGCCACAGCAGTTTCACTTATTTTGTTTTATGTATTTAACATTTTTAAACTGCCTTTGAGGATAAATTATCTTCTCAAGGTGACTTACAACAATCGGTTACACAGAAATGATAAGATGAATATTTAAGTCAAGGGTGGGCAACATGTGGTCTTCCAGATGTCCTGGCCTACAGCTCTCATCAGCCCTAGCTAGAATAGCTAATGGTGAGAGATCATGGGAGTTGTAGGCCAAAACACCTGGAGGGCTACAATTGGCCCACTCCTGAGAACACAGCAACAGGAGTTGTGATATTTACTGTGTAAGGGTAAGCTCATAAGAGATGTGCCTTCCCCACATAAGGTAGCCATGTTCCTCCTCCAGCTCTGTTGGCATACATGCACAGGCAATGTAGTGAGCTATTATTGGGCATAGGAGGTTTGCGCGTGCCACCTATATTCTCATTGAGGCTTCGGGTTCACTGTAAGTTTCTAAAGAAAAGGAAGTCAGCACAGCTTCATGATATGTGGTGCCCCACCACAGTTGGGATTGTAACTTGCTTTTTTGTAGTCTGATGGGCAGCTGTCTTCTTTTCAGCAGTCTTCTCCCCCCCCCCTTTCTTGCAGGGTACTCCGAAAGACTCGGGTGAATGGGGATAACCGCCTCTAGCTCAGCTTGGCCTGCTGTGAAGCACCCTCCCGTGCTTGTGATTCTCACGGATTGCTGTGAACTGGTTTCTATGGAAACGTCACTGCTTTGGCCTACTTTCAGGCAGCTTTTCCAGTTTCTCTTCTGAAGGGTGTTCAAGTGCAGAATTTTTTTTAAAGGACCAACCCACCAATCAACAATTCCATTGTCTTCACCATAACATTCAACAAAATTCCCCCCCTAAAGTCCCTCAGCACCAAATCAGAGACCAGACACAACTCTCTTCTTCCCCACGCCAGTAGTTACAAAAAGGGTAATAACCTCAGAACTGTCCAACAGATCATCTTTCCTCCACTCAGTTAAGAGGACCTGAATTTTTTTAAAAATTATATTATTATAAATGTTAATAAACCCCTTAGTCAGAGCTTGTGCACAGAACGTGACTGATTTCTGTGGCAGAAGGAAAGTACAATTGTTCCCTTGGTATAAGAGCACAAGCCCGGTAGGACTTACCAGGCCCGGTCTCTGTGGCCGTATAAAACTATGCAAGGCCCTTGAGCCTGTCTTTGCAAAACAAAATGTCAGTATTAAGTGCAGCCATGGAGCTCCTTGTGGTGACTGAGGTGCAGACGACCACCTGCTGAAAACTGTCAAGCTGTCAGCTCTTTCTTGACAAGCACGAGGCAGAATTGCCCCAATACTTCGCTCCACTGTACAGAAGTGGCAACTGAGATATAAAGGGGCAGCTTTTGGGGTGGGGGGCAGGAATACTTGAGCCAAAGCCAGCTCTGCAAGAGGTAGAGCTCTTGCCACTGAACTCAACATGTGTTGCTGCTGTTGTTCCCCTTAGGTTGAATTTCAGCTGACAGTAATGGGGGAAACAACAGTTCTAGGGGTATTTGTAGTGTAGCAGCAGCAGCAGTAGACCCTGAAAAAGGATGCATTGTAATTCTGGCCAGTTTCCAAGCCAGAAAATCTACAAAGGGTTTTGTTGTTGCTTACTCTGACATCTTTCCATGCCACCTCTTATTTTGGGGAAGGAGACTTCTACGTGTGGTCAAACCACCTCTTCTTTTTTGAGGAAGCTTCTGCCCAATATTTATGGGGGTCAGGCTACTGGAAGGCAACCATCACTGCCCTGCTGTGGGCAGGCAGCCAACCAACTGCAAGAGGCCATACTGTGTCCAGTTGCCATGGCAACAGCAAAAGTTGTGCGCTGCTGCCCTTTGCCTGTTACAAAATGGATGCTACCCCACCAACAGGACTGAATACTTTTATTTAGGTTGCCGGACAGAGCGGGAGGCATACATACTTCGGTTTCCAAAGGAATACTCCACCGTACGTGGCAGTCTTGACTATATATTGTTTGACTCTCTTAAGAGGAGCATAGGCCTGCCTATCTCCTCCAGATGTATGGAATGTGGCTGTTGGCTGAGGTGGATCTGACTGCACAATAAAAGTCCTCAAGTACATTTTTAGGAGGGTCCTGCTGTGTGTGTTTTTGGGAATGGGTCAATGGCAAAGAGGAGGTGGGAGAGGAAAGCCCTATCTTTCGTCATACTTTCCTGGGAAGAAGAGTTGCTTCACAAATGACAATTTCCTGGCTGGATAACCCATCCTGGTAGAAACTGAATCAAATCTGAAGTTGCTGTAGATCCCAACTGTTTTAATGAAATTCATTTCTAAGCTAGCATGTGTGAGCCATGACAACATATGTAGCTTATTACAATTACCTGCTTCTGCTGGGCAGGGAGGTGGCCAGAATAGTGAACTGGCACCAATGCAAGTGTGGAATACAGCCAAATTGCTAAAAAAGCATAAGATAGCTGGTTTTGGATTAGGCTGGCAAGTGGGTTAATCTAACCTGACGCCACTTTAGTTTCCCCTCAGGCCAGTGAAACTAAGTCAGCCGATACTCATCATAAATGTGATCCATTTGCACTGTGTCACAGTGTTGATTATACTATGTTTATTTCTCTAAAGTTAAATAAAAGAAAAAACTGGTTGGGACACATGGGGTGGGGGACCAGATCACTTGTTGCCAAGTTTAAATTTGAAGTGTGTACACAAGGCTTCTTGCAAGCACCAGATAAAGAATACATAACAAAGGGCTTCCGTGTGTCCATATGGTGCTGGTGTTACATTTTGAGCACGTACCCCCAAATATTCCACATGACTCTACACTTTCCTCTAGGTTCACATGTTGCTGGGGCTGTTATTGTTCAAGATAAAAACAATGTAAACAAGCTAGCTATTTTTTTTCTAAACCTCTTAATAGTTAGAATTAGTAGGCCCTACGAAGTCAGTGGGCTGTGCTTCTAAATAAACATGCATAGGATTTTGCCGGAAGCCCCATTTACTTCAATGGGTGAAATTTAAGCAAATGTAACTTTTGAAAGCAATGGGATTTAAGGGTGTGTAGAATAAACTGGATTGTGCCTATAGAAAATAAATGGTGCTCTGGTGGATTACTCCAGCGACTAAGGTAATTTCCCCCTCCATCTGGTAACCATTGTCATGGACAAAGTAGGCATACTTAGATGCTTTCAAGCAATCCCTCCTCCTCTCTCTCTCCCACTACCATTAGGAACTCCTAGGACTGCAGCATCCAATACCTTGCAGTTTAAACAGCTGGATAGGCTCTTACCTAAAGGTCCCTCCGTCCTGCTGACTATATTCTTCTAGATGAGGAAGGCCCCGAAAAGTACTTCTCATAATTAGACTTTGGGATTTTGATTTAATGGATTGAGATCCATTAATGCACTGCAGTCCTAACACAATAGCAAATTTGTGGAAGGCAGCTAACTGTCCTTCAGAGGAGGAGAGTAACTTAATGCAGCACACATTTTATCCCTTCTACCACCCCCGCAAAAATTCACAAACTGCGCAAGACATTTTGCTTTCTTTTTACTCTCATTCTTTATTTAGGAACAAACCAAAAAGGTCTCATTTCACCAGACTGTACAGGCAAGCTCCTCCCACCCTCATAGCCACATATACAAAATGAAGGGAAACTTGCAGGTCACTTCGCAGAAGTGGCATTGTTGCTGAAAAAGAGAGAATGCCATCAGGCTAGGCCCAGCCGTTCTCTCTGGCGGAAAAGAGAACAGGCATTTACCCACACCGACAGCTTCAGCCTTTTCCTCTTCAAAAAGTTTTACCAAAAGTACAAAAAAGAATCCAATTTTCTTCATAGTTTGTAAGTTAACCCTACCCTAAAAATAACCATACAAAAACAGAAAGCTACCTATCAGGGGCTTGGTTTACTAGCCCACTGCTACCCTTTTATAAAAGGGCCCTTAGCAGCAACCTGGTGGCTAAATCAAAATTCTATGGTACATTAAAAGATGCCATCTACGATAGTTTCCCATTGGCTTGGAAAGTTGAAGAGCTCAGCAATCTGCACTGGGAGACATTTTTGACACAGGATGAAGAAAATCCGACAAAGCTGTGTATCCATAATGAAAGCATCCTGAAGACAACATCAAATAAACAATCCATGAGCATCTGTAGATGTTCTTCTTGCTTATCACTGGCATGTGAGTTATCTGCTGAGTCTTTCCATGAGAAAACTTTCTTGGGGGTTAAAAAAATAAAAGCCCTTTCAGCCACATAAGGTTTGGGAAGTGAGGGAGAAGCAGCTCTCATTCAATAAGTGCAACCATTCTTGCTCTGGCACAGATTGCTGCCAGATCTTTTCACTCAAGTAAAACACTTCCATAGTTTGCATGGCCTTACAGTTACGAGTTTCAGAAGAACATGCCCTTCCTGTTCATCAGCATGATCAGGATTCCTGGACTAACATCCAAGAGGATTCCTGCATTTGCTTTCTGTTGCCTTATAGCTTCAAAGGCACCGGAGAGCTGCTTTGTACCCAGTTAAAAAACCACAGGTCTGCAGTGTGGTCCTTGTGCTTTACCACTGCAAACCCCATAGCATCTGAATTGCCAAGCACATCTTTCCCTTGTTTCTCTCTCAAACATGATGGTGTGTACCATTGGAAGGTTCTGCAAACGTATCTTTTCCATACTGTATATATCATTTCAGCAATTACATTCATAAGACTTGAGACTTCATACATAATTCGGCTTACCAATACCAGGAAACCATCTTTATATGACACAAGAATCTTTCTTGTATCTAAATCAGTCCTTGACATAGGAACTTCTCCAGTTGAGGCTAATGGCTCCGATTTCAGTGGGGCTACGAATCCATCCTGGGTCTCTCAGAAGCACCCAGAACTCTAAAGGAGCTAACCAAGGTGCTGAATCCTATCCCTTAACCTTGGATAGATGTCTCGAGAGTTCTGGCTGGTTCTGACTGAAATCCAAAATGGATTCTCAGAGCCACCAATCTCCACTGAACTTCTCTGCTACCAGCGTGGAAGGAGGGTTGCATCCAGAAAGCTGCCTTATAGAAGGTCAAGCTGTTTGCCCATCTGCCCCAATATTTCTATTGTGACTGACAGCAACAGCTCCTGGCTCCATCACACCATCTGCGACTTGGTCCTTTTAATGGAAGTGCTGAGGACTGAACCAGGGAACTTTTGCATGCAAAGGCTGTGCTCTCCTGCTGAGCTATGGCCCCTCCTCTATACACATACACCCACCCTCATTAAATTCAAAGGAGAAATTCCCAGCAGCTTGTGAAGGCTGGCCTTTTTGCAAAGAGAATAAAATGTTTCCTTTGCAAACAGAATTTATTCAGTTAGTGAGCCCCACGCACTAGCCCATCATTAAGAGTTTTACAGTGTGCTATTTCCATTCCAAAGAGTGGTTCAACTGGCTCTCAATTAAAAAAAAATTCCACTAGGAAAATAAACAGATGAAATTAAGATTTCAAGTATGACTAATACATACCACATGAAGACACACTGTGTGCTTGCAGCTGAATACACTCCAACAACTTCCCCTGAACTAAAAACGTTTCGCATTATGGTTCAGAATTCCCCATATCCCAACATTTTGTCTGCCATGTGCCTGCTTATTCAGAAAAGGGAAACACGTTGGAGGAGGAGAGAGAAGAAAGTTTAAAAGGGTGGGGAAGGTTTTAAATTATGACAAGTGGCACCTTAAACCCTACACATTCTAATTCAGGAAGTCTCCTCAGTGGCACTTGCTGTAAAGCTGTGCCATCACATTAAGACTGATTTGATAAGACAGCCATATGGACTGTCATTCTCATGCCAGAGTATCTCCTGAGCACTGACTGATTTCACAGCTTGAGAAATGCTGCATAGGCCAGTATTCAAGTCCTTGGAGACACAAAAAAACAACACTAGTATTAGTCCTGTGATTTCAAACTAGTCTTAAAATTTAAGCTAGTACACAATTTAGACAACTGATTTTAATTCAAGGAAGTGCTTGTATTGTGCTATGGGTCTGTAAAATTCAGAGCTAGTGTGCTATGAGGTGGATAAAATTCTGAACTTAGACTAGGGAGGCTGGGATTCAAATTCCTGCTCAACAGTCTTAAGTGGCTTCACAGAGCTGTTGTGATGGCCGGGGGTAGGGGGGAGAGAAGCGGGTGGGGGGAGAACTCCTCAGGAGAAGAAAAGTACAAATGTAATGCAAAGGCTATAAAGAATATTCAGACTAAACTGTCACAATTTAAGTGAGATGATCCCAGGGCAATTTGTTTGCAAACTCACATGATGGGTTTAATTACTTTCATTCCTATGCCAGTACCTTCCCCTCCTACCTTGTGAAATATGGGAACAAGAGCAGAATGCAGCCTGAAGAACCAGATAAATACTTTCAGAAAATTAAATAAGTTTAGCAGCCTATAAATAAAGTATTCTTGATTCACCAATAAACCCTAACTCCTAAGTGCCTTGTCTAACCACCTTAGGTTTCTAAAACTAGCCAAGTAGCTGTATTTCTAACCAAAGTGTTCAAGTAACTTTACAGGGAGCAAAGTGGAAAACATATTCTGACTCCTAATTTTTTTAAAAAAGAAGTATCCAGCTTTAATTGAGACTACTTCATGGACAGAAATCAGTGCAAAGGGACTTGGCGCTTTCTTTGTTTTTAGCACCAAGCATTTAGGAAAGCTAACTTACACGTGGGAGTGTGGGGAAGACCTACAACACCAAACAAGGCTGAACTAAAATACCAAGCAACTTTGAATTGGGAAGCTGCTTTAGATTGAATCAGATCACTGAACTCAGTATTGTCTGCAGCCCAAGGTAGCACTGCCAGGAATTGAACCTGGGACCTTCTGCATGCAAAACATGTGCTCTTCCACTGGCTTCAAGCACAAGATTATCTTAACAGAAGACCTGTGCAAAATTGTGGTGATGCTGCCTGTGACAAGAAACACTACTGTGAAACCACTGAGGAGAGATCAATGCCCGGCCTGCAACTACATAGTTGCCCCTAATGCTTTGCTTCAAAGGCTGTGCTTTTTGCTCTACGAAGTTGGATGACACACATAACCTAGCTTGTAACTTCCCCTGTTTCAAATCAACTCTCTCTTGAACACTCCAAGCCTAATTACGGCATGGTATATTAATTAGAACTGGATGCAGAACAGAAAACAGTGTACGCACTGTACAAACCTATGAATTGTTAGAAGACCAAACTCCCCAAGTCCATATGCATTGCAATGAGTATGGAGCTTCTGGATGTGGTGGCTTCCTTTCAACTCAATAGATAAGTGTGGCTTCATGTGCACCCAAAGAGAAGCCCCCTTCCAGAGAAGTGAAGGGGATGTTTCAGAGGGTACCCCTCTGTGTGTGTGTCCATCCACTGGAACTCACATGCCTCCAAAGAATTGTTGGATCAAGCACAGATGTGCTAGCAACCACATTAAACTCTTCACTGAATTGATCCATATTAGCTAACTGCATTGCAGACAGAGGCAGTCACGCACTTGGTGTCTGCACTGTTTTAGGAGCAGAACTGGTATTGGATTTGGTTGTTGCTTACAGCAGGGGACAAATCCATTGATTATATTAATCATCTACTTTATCATGAGCTACTACAACATCCCTTGAAGCTATGCCTCTCCGTGCCTCAAGCCCTGGCTCCGGTGGATTTGTGCATGACTTTTCCAAGAACTGCTCCCGTGCCAATCAAGAAAGGATAAAACTGACCTGCAATTCCTGAACTTGCAATCCATATACACAATCTAAATGTTAAATCTGTTGCTAAGCTTGGCCAAGCTGGTTCTACAACAGTTACATGGAAGTGGGTTGTGAGCAAACCTTACTTTCCAAGTAAGGACGTTCATGCTACACCCTAAGTAATCATTTCATGCTGACACCAAGATAGCCACTTCACATATGCTGTCGGTCCTTTTAAGTAGACACAAAAACCATGTACTCCTCACAAACTGGAGTGAGGTTTCAAATTATACAGCAATCTATACATGTAAAAAAAATTAATATAGCAGCTCTGCATAAAGTAACTGCATATATGTACTGTATATGTGTATATTTCAAACAAATCTCATGTACCGAGAGACACAGGAAAGGAAGGGTATAGCCTACCAAGAACTGCTCCTGTGCCGGTTCGACTGAAGTGCTTAAGGCTGCTTTTTCCATTTGGGAGCTCTAGCTTCATCCCCATCCATTTCAATGGAATTGGCCCACAAATTCCTGAGAAGACTGTATCCCCACATCAATTACCTGCATTTGTTCTCTGAAGGCATTGCTGTAAAATGAAGTTGCACTCTTTGGGTCAAACCTCCAAACACATTGTTTTTCGACCCGTGGGTTGGGACCCACCAATGGGTCTCGGCCAACTTTCAGGTTGGTTTCAGTGCGACAGACTGCCCAGTGCTTCTGTGCATGGCCACATCAGGCATACTGCATAAGGCAGGAGATGCAGCGGAAGTTGGTAAGAGAGCAAAGCTAATATTCTTAATGATTATGATAATTTTAAAAGAACTGGGAATAAACAGGAAGGGGATAAGAGAGAGAAGCTGTTATAGGGGGCAGGGACTGTAAAAGCAGCAGGAGGGAGGGATGAAAGAAACAGGCAGTTGAGGAGGGGGCACACGTTAACCGTGAAAGAAGGGCAGAAGAAATGACAGGAGATGGTCAAGAAGGCTTGGATAGGCATGTGCGGGGAGGAGAAAAACAATACGAAATAAGCAGTCTTTTCTACTTAGAACACGGGTCTCTAACCTTTTTGAGTTAGTGGGTAGATCTGGAATTTTTAGAGTGTCAGGGCTGCCATGGTGAGGCTTGGCCAGTTATCCCAGAAGGCAAACTTGTGAGACTAACAGAAAAGTAACTAGCCCAAGAACCTACGTAAAAGCCTGAGGACTTTTGAACCCAAATATAAATGGTGCTGGAGGGCAGCACTATGCATGGCAAACTCCCAGAGATGTGATGCAAGCATCACAAGTGCCTTTTTCTTCAATATATGGATTGATGCTTAATATTAAATCAGGGTTGTGTATGTCCATGCAATCTTTTAGAGGAAAAGTTCTGTGCCAAGAGCTTTTGCACCAATGTATTTTTTCTCTTGTACAATAAAAGTGGAAAGAGAAGAGGTGAAGCACGCATGCATGTGTGCACACACACACTCACACACACACACACACAGAGCTAGTGTTCTGGTCTTTCATTTGAAATTGCACCATCAGTGGCTGCACTGTGTAATTTTTTAAAAATGCAATTAATAAGTAAATCCCAGAATTACACATAGGGTTGGATCCAGATTTAGGTGTGTGTGACTGGACTGGCAGAAGCTGACCTCCTTCTCCTCCTTCCCATGGCAGCCCCTCCAGCCCCATGAAAACAATACACTGGGGAGCAGGCCAGACCCCTTTCACCCCTGACCACTGATCTTTGGGTGGTTGTCCAGCTTTTGAATACATTTCCCCCATTCTAAAAGGTTGAAATGCTGCCCGAGGCATCATTATTGGCAGTAAGAGCATCAAATTAAATTCCACCAGTATTTTTGGTATTTCAGAACCATCCCTTTTGTCTTTGGAATGCAGCAACTGAGAACGTCTCCAAAGTTAAATTCGCCCTTGGAAGTTCCCTGCCCTTGTGCTACACACAAGTCTGGAGGACCCTGCTGAATGAGGTGAACTGTTGTGTGGGGCAGAGGGGAATCCCAAAAAATCAGGCATAGGCACCTTTCATGATCAGAGCCCATCTGCCCATCCATCCACCCATAAAAGGGAGATCCTGGATCTGACCCAATATGTGTATTTACGCCCTGAGATTCTCACAAAACTGAATTCTGTGGCCAATAATACATTGTGCATTTGTGGGCTTATGCAACACACACAGTCCTGAAATCAATGGCTTGAGAAATCCTTCTTGAGATGGACCCAAAAGGAGAAGATGCTCTAAAGCTAATTGAACTTGGATGGAACAAGAGAGGTTTCTCTCAGTTTCTCAACAAGAGTGTTACACAAACCAGTCTTCCAGACGAGACATGGGGGTGAAAACTTGAGAAAAAAATGACAGCTGGGATCTAAAACCATCTTCAGAGAAGATTCCAGAGGTGATCCTAAGGAAGAGCAGGCTTCCTTAAGTCCACCCAGTAAAACAGGTGCTCAGAGACAATCACTGACCCATTTAAATTAACATTTCCTACCATTAGAAATACACTCCAGCACATTAAATTAAAACTTTCCATACTATTAAAATAATTAAATAAAATGTTTTCAAAATAATAAGTAAGCCAAGACTCAGGTAGGTAGGACATGCCCTCCTATGAAAGTGTGTAAGATTAACTGTGTACTCCGCATAGCTCAAAGCTGCTCAGGGAGGAAAAAACAAAGAAAAAAGTGTTCTAGCTCATAAATGGCTAGAAAAACTGGGGGAAATGGCAAAAGTTACCAACAGCGCACCTCTATGAAGAAAAGTGTGGGATCTAATTAACTCATGATTTCCAGCTGTTACATGCGAACAGGCCCAGATTGTGTCTGGTCCATACATTGGGAGGGTGGGGTTGTAGGTAACATGTGGTGTTGGCAAACTAGATGCCTTCCTGGCCACAATTTACTGAAGGATTACATTTTACTCTTACAGTCTTCTTAATAAAAATAATAAATTTGTTTGCTTTTAACAATAAAGAAAAAGAACATTCTGGATTAGAATTTATCCCCCTCCTCCCAAAATTGTGTCAATTTTGTGAATGGAAGTGGGAATGTTCCTCATCAGACTTATACCTGAAACACTTTCTCTCTCTCTCTCTCTCTCTCTCTCACACACACACACACACACACACACACACACACACACCATGTCTACTTGGTAGAAATTCCTATTGGTTTCGATAGGACTTACTCCCTTGTTAGTGGGTATAGATTGCCGCCTAGACTTCCAGAACCAGACACTCAAAACATCATATATGCCGTGACTGAGCCTTCACGGAACAAGCACTGAAAGAATTCAAAATATATAGTGACAATGATAGTCCATTTCTACAAATCAAGAATGTTGAACACAATGCCCCCAGATTCATGATACTGTGTGCAGCCCAGCTTGTAGTATTAACAAGCTGATTCCATATTATAGATATGAATCTTGAAATAAATTGTCCGCTGGAAAACAAAACAGAGAATTGTAATCTAGATGAGAGAGAAAATCTTGCCAACTCTGTTCCAGACTTTGTCCATGTGCTAGATGAGGCAGCAGACTGTTTGACTGCAACCCCAAAACCAAGATCGTCTTGGTTGATCTCTTCCTCACCCCCTGCAACTTCCCAATGTGCTTTGCTTTTCCAAAAAAAAAAGAAAAAAGAAGAAGATCTTGGCATCATGGCAGTGCTTCCTTAGGACCTTTCAATGGAGATTCAGGCTGAGCCCCACAGCTGCCGAGTCCTCACAAAGTTAACAGCAGATCCTTCCGGAGAGAGGCCGCGCTGGTTCAATCTGTTTCTGAAAGCAACACACATGGGCGTCACAATTATATTTTACAATACTGGAAGAATGAGCAAGCAGAAAGGCAAAGAGTAGAGTGGAAAAAACAAAGTCACCATGACCTCAGCTGTGCTGAGAAGAGGGTGGAGGAAGGTTACAGAGAACTGAACTTTTAACATTCCTGCCGATGCTATGGGTGAGTGGCTAAGAAGTCATCTTGACCCAGCTATCTTTCTGAACCTATTGCTTGTTATATCCCTGGTCTTTGACCCCTGCTCCTTCCACTTCTCTACCCTCGAAAGGCTGAAAGTCTCCTGCCCTCATAAACTATTCAGTCCTTTCTCCCTTGTTGCTCATTATGACTGGACCTTCCCCCTATGCCACGTTGTCTCTCTCCCATTTCATCTCTCTCCTCAAAACCCACCATTTCCATGAAGGCTTCAGCTCAGTCCCCTTAATGCTTACCCATACTGAAGTTGAAGCCTAGGTAGGCATAACTGCATCTGCTCTTATTTATCCCTTGACACCCCAACATCTCTCTCCTTATCTCTCTGCGGTTTGTTTATGTTGCTTCATATAATGCCACCATACACTGTGCCATATGAATAATGGGCTAGATCCAGACTTAGGCAAATTTGGAGCAGACCCATTAAGATCAATGCAAGTTAGTCTAGTTATGCCTAAGAAGTTATGCCTAAGAAGAACTCTAATGGCTCATCTACACCAAGCAGGATATTCCACTGTGAAAGCGGCACATAAAAGGCAGGAGCCACACTACTGACTTATAGCGGAATTGAAGTACACTGACAGCTGTTGGGGCCCATTGACACAGACCATATACCTCTTTCATAGTGCGATATCCTGCTTGGTGTAGATGTGTCAATGGGCCCCAACAGTTGTCAGTGCGCTTCAGTATCACTATAAAGCAGTAGTGTAGATTATTATTATTATTATTTATATAGCAGCATCAATGTACATGGTGCTACAGTGCACTTCAATACCGCTATAAAGCAATAGTGTGGCTCATGCCTTTTATATACTGCTTTCATACCGCTTTCATAGTGGAATATCCTGCTTGGTGTTGATGAGCCCTAAGTACAGCTAAGTCGGGATAGAACCCTTTGCTTGCTGTTTCCTTTTCCTCTCTGCTTTTTAATTGAGCAATGCCACTTCATTATAGTAGAAAACATGCAGACAAAGCACATCTTATTCCAGTAACCCTCAAAACACGTTTCCACATAAGAATAAATTTCAATGGACCATGAGGGAAAAACATTACAAAATATTGTTACTATAAACCAGGAGTGCTGAACTTCAAGAGGTCTGGTGGACACCCTACCCCACTCCCTACTGTGGGTCACATTGTATCAGGTGAGTTGAAAATTATTATTTTTAAAAAATTATAATTATCATTATAGGGTTAATAATAGGATCCAGGTCACTACAGAGTGACAAAAAGGTGAAACATACCTTGTGTGCAAGCTAACTTTGTCCTTTTCAGGGCTCCTTAGCAGTTATGGAACCCTAAAAGGGCCAGCTGTAGCCTGCAAGTGAGATAAATGTGACCTTTGGGGCTGTCTGGATGCTATTTCCCCCCCCCCAAAAAAGATGTTTTAAACCCTTTTCTTTTGGGGGGCTACACTGAGGGGGATTGAAGCTAAATGTTGCCCCCCCCCCATGATATAAACCTTTCAACAGGGCCCCAAAGAAAAATAGTTATATATTAAAATAGGATATATTAAATTGTTTTTATAATGATCAATAAAAGGTTTCTTTTTTTCTTCAAAGCTGTCCCATCTCTGTCTGTTCTCTTTTGTTCTAACATTGGGCCCATTTAGAAAACACCTTAAACTATGGCTTTAACCATGGTGAATAAGGCTTTTGGCTTTATTCACTGTAGTCAAACCCACTCTCGCCGGTCCTATTTGTACTGGTTATGGAATTGTTGGCAAATGTGATAAGAGAGGATGGGATTATAGAAGGAGTAGGTTTGAAAAAGGAATTAAAATTACATATGTTTGCAGACGACACATTGTTAACTGTTAAGGATCCACTAAAGATAATGAGAAGAATTAAACAACATTTGAAAGAGTTTGAAGAAGTTACGGGATTAAGAATAAATTGGGAAAAATCAGAAATGGTGACATTTAACTATATAAAAAAAGAAGTGAAAGACTGGGAAGGAAAGGAAGGGAAAATGAGAGTTAAAGAACAAATTAAATATTTGGGAATTAAAATTACTAAAGATTTAGAGGATTTAGAAAAGGAGAATTTATATAAGTTGAAAAAAGATATTATAGATAAAATAGAAAAATACAAAAGGTTAAATTTGTCATGGTTTGGGAGAATAGCTTTAGTTAAAATGAAAATTTTATCTAAGCTTAATTTTGTATTTAGAATGTTACCAATTAGAATAACAGAAAAAGAGATAAAAAGTTGGCAGAATATGGTAAATAATTATTGTAATGGAGGCAGGAAAGCGAGAATAAACAAAAAGTGGTGGTACTTAGCACAGAAGAAAGGAGGATTGGGAATCCCCAATATAAAGGCATATTATACAGCCAATAGGTTAAGACACATAGTAGAAGGCGTTATAGGAGTAGGGGAATTAGGTTGGTTGGAGGATGAATCAAGAAAAGATAAAGAGTGGCAATTGGAAAATACGTATTTTTAGAGAAGATAGTAAAAAGAGCGGGGAAGAAATAGGAAACCTTCTATTGAAAAAGCATTGGGAAATCTGGCGATTATATAAGAAGGAGTTATTTTCGAATATATCTCCGTTAACACCTGTGATAATGTTAAGGAATTTTCCAGGGAATTTAAAAGAGAGATTGAACAAAATTTTAATAGAGAAAAAAATAATGAGGTTAAAAGATTGGTTAAGAGAGACAAAAAGAGGGAGGGAAATGGAAGAGGTGTTTAAGGGGGAGAATTTAAAATGGTTAAATTGTCGGCAGTTAGAGCAATGGACAAAAAAATGGGTAAGAGATAATGGGGAGTGTAGCAAAATGACAAAATTTGAAGATTTGATTTATAGGAAAGAAATTGAGATAGGAGAAAATAAAAGGATAAAAGGTTTAACAAGTGAAATATATAGAATATTGGCTGAAAAGGGAGAGATAGGGGAAATTGGGAAGATGGTATGGGAAACCGATTTGAGAGTGCAAATAGGACAACAGAGTTGGGAGGGAATATGGCGACAAAAAGTGTTGAGAAACATGTCTGTGAGAATAAAAGAAAATTACTACAAAATTGTTTGGAGGTGGTATCTGACCCCGGTGAGATTAAACAGAATAAATAAGACGAATTCAGCAAATTGTTGGAGAGGTTGTGGAGGGAAAGGAACGTATTTACATATGTGGTGGGAATGGGAATGCGAATGTGTGCAAAAATTGTGGAAAATGGTGTTTATTGAGATAAAAAAAATTGTGGGAATAGAGATGGAAGAGACACCTGTAGTAGCATTGCTATCACTATATGGTACTTTAAAGTATAATAAAGAGATTAAAGAATTAATAACCAATTTGTTGACAGCAGCAAGGTTAATTATAGCTAGGAACTGGAAGGTGCAGGGAAATTATTATATAGAAGAGTGGTATAAGGAAATATGGGATATAGCTATTAATGACAAATTGACATGTAATATAAGGTTAAGAAAAGGTATAACAAATGTAAATGAATTTGAGGGAATCTGGAAACAGTTCCTAGAATATGTATTCTCTAAGGGGGGTGGGAAATCACCACCAGAAGAAACAATGAGATTCTGGAAGCAAGAATAGATCCCGAAAGGTGGTGGGGAGCATTTATGATATGTTATGTGATTATGGAAACTAGATAAGTATAACTTGGAATTATAAGCGATGTAAGTTTGTGTATTTTATTTTTCTTATGTGGTAATTGTATTATGTGATTGTATTTTAAGATGTGTCTTCCGAACACAGCCCAGCTTTCTGGCTTAACCACCGTGGTTAAATGGTTGAATTCACTAAGTTGGCACATTGTTTTAACTGTTTTACTGTTTTTAAATTATATATTGTTTTAACTTGCTTTATAGTTTGTTTTTAGCTTTGTATATTTACTGTTTTATACTGTATGTTTTTATCTGTATGCTGCCCTGAGATCTTATTGATATAGGGTGGGATATAAACATTTTAAATAAATAAATAAATAAATAAAGCCATGCTTTAAGGTGTCTTCTGAATGGAGCCACTATGAGTTAATTTAGCCATCACTGCTAGGTCCCACATTTCACGTCCCCCTCCATTTCCAATCCATGCATGGGCCCGGGGCGGGGGGGGGGGGTTCTGCAGAGGGTAGTCTGGTCAAAGTGCATAATGCCCCCACTCACCAGTGATTCCTCTGCTTAATCTGCTCATAGCCCAGCACATCATTGGGGGGGAGTCTACATCCAAAGCAAGCTCTCCTCTACAGATGCCCTCCCAACACAGAGATGTTGGGATGTGGGGTTGGGCCAGTGTGCACAGGCCCACTTTTCGGCTCCATGGTGATTGTTAATTACATGAAGGGAATGCCAAAATATGGCTATAATCACCATGACTTGTGGAAGGAATGATTAAGTCAAAGATAAGAACTGCTCTTCATATTTCCATACCAGTTAGTGATCAACCCAAACAAGCATTTCAGATGATCTCAGTGACAAATGACAATGGTCCCCCATGCAGGATAGACAGAATTTCTATCTCAACACAGCATCATCGGCAACAGTCACAAGACTGGGAAGGAAAGGAAAGCATCGGGATACTTCTGTACCCCTTCCTTACTCTCTGCCCCCACCAATAAGGTGAAACAAAATTAATTCTCTAACTCTCCATTTGCTCGTCAATTTCTCAGTGTTTTGTTCAAATCCCTTTTTGATGCTCCAACCGCAAAGAGAGGGCCACGTTAGCAGAAACAGTTGTGGAAGGTATGAAATTTCTTACCAAAGTGAACTGCAGGTGGATGACTCTCTGTATCTCCAAGCTCGGAGCTGCCATCTTGACCTCCAGGCTCCCAGGATTCACTGTTTTCAGAAACTTCTGAAAAGGCATCCGTCGTCCCTTTTTGGCTGCTGGCTGGCTCGCCAACACTTGAAGACTGATCTTCGCTGCCTGTGTCCGATATTGCCTTGTTATCATCGTCTACCCTTTCAGCAAACCACAACCTGACCTGTGGAGTGGTCATTTGAGTTCTCTCACAGAGACCCGGGAGGTCATCTTCATAAAGCTCCTTGTTCTTTTGGAAATAGTCCTGGAGGATCTCCTTGCCGGCCTCATCGGAAGTTGCTAGGGCTAGGCCTTTTGGAAAGATGCCATGCTTGTAGTTCTGATACCACCTCAAATTCCCATTTTTTAAACCGTAGCGGCTATCCCCAAACCAGCGAATCACTTCAGTCCTGGGAAGGCCTGACTGAGAACATATTCGGTCATATTGTTCATTTGTAGGCCGCTGGGTCTGTACAAAGAGCTGTTTAAGCAAATGCCTCTGCTGAGCAGTCTTTTTAAAGTTTGGCTTGCGTTTTGGGGGCACAGGAGCCCTGCTAGAAGAGCTCCCTCTCTGAACATCTTTACACAAGCCTGGCAACTCACTTTTGCAATTCGACTCAGTCACCTTAAAGTTCTTGAGGTTAATTTTTATAGGGGTCACTTTGCGCTCACCTGACGTTTGAGAGCTGCTGGCTGCATCCAAGGAGCCATTTTCGCTTGAAGCTCTCAGGTCATCTGAAGAGTCTCCCTCTTCCACTGAGTCGTCTGCAGCATCTTCGTCTAGGCATTGCTCTGCTTTAATCACTTGTTTTTTCCTTCGCTCGGAGAACCAGCTGTCAATCTCTCTCCTTGTCATTTTGGTTTCAGTTCTCAAACGGTCCACTTCCTCCTGAAGAGGAAATGGGTTTTGTGCAAAGCTGCTTTCCAAAGCTCTGAGCTGTTCCGGAGCCCTCTCTTTATACTTTGTAGCGGAGAAATCAGGGGTCTGGTGCCAGGATTGTCGGCGGGTTGGGGTGTGAACAACAGGCGCAGCTGCTGATATGGAAGTTAACTCTGGGGTTGGTTTGAGGGAGGAGGTAAAGGTAATTTCAGGTACAGAATCAATGATTATTGTATTGTCTCCAAGATGGACTGCCTTGCTGGCTCTTATATTTCGACAATGGTATCTCCTATCACTAAACCATTTTCGAACATCCCTCGTATTAAGTCCTGTGATTTTTGTCAGCCGTTCAACTTCGGCATGACCAGGGAACTGATTCCTACAGAAGCTATTTTTTAGTGCAGACAGCTGTTCATAAGACTTCTTATTTTTGTAAATGTTGGGATCTAAGAACATCTGTGATGTTATGTTTGGGCAAGCAGTGAGCTGGGACTGAGCAGCACTGACCACTTTCACAGTGGATGGAGTACTAGAAACCGACATAGTGGTTGGCGGCTTAGCAATCTGGGTCTTTGGAATGGACGTTACTGCTATGGCAAGAGATGAGGTTGTTCCTTGAAGTCCATTTGTTATTATTGGTTGGGTGACCAGCACACCACTTGCTCCTTCAGGTTTTCCAACCGAATGTCCAGGCAAACTGGCATGAATGAGATGCTGAACACTACTGGGGCTTGCAACAAGAGGTGTATTCAATACTGTAATGGTGGACTGGGGCACAGATTGAATCACAGTGTTAAACATTTTCTTCCGTGCATCTTCTATCTCCTCGGGCGACCAACTAATACCCTGTTTCAACCTCTGGGCTGTAAACCAAATCTTCAGCTGTTCTTCTGGGTATTTGGTCACCACAGTCAAATAGCAAAGCTCAGCTTTGGTAGGGTAAGGGAACTTATGGAAAGAGTTTTTCAGAAAACTGTTAGAGTCCATTGCTGCATTGTAGGTTGGGATACTACTCAAGGGAATCATTACCTTGGGAAGGGATTTTGATGTGGGTAGCTGCTGGTGAACTTGTGGTTGCTGCTGCAGTTGCACAAGTTGGGTGATGCCTGCTTGCAAAACAGGCACGTTGCCTATTATTGAGCCATTGAGAACGTGTGTCGATTTGACTGTGCCTGTTGTCGACTGGCTCACTGGCACAGATCCATTGGCAAATGGCCGTTCACCACCTTTTGTCTCCAGATCCTTGACCAGTTTACTAGATACATTTTCTTTCAGCATGTGGATCTTCTTAACTTCTGGTTTTGTCTTCATTATTTTCATAATGGGGGTTTTGGTAATAATAATTTCAGCTTGACTATCTTGGCCTTCCTCAGGGAGATCCCCCAGAAGATCTTGATTGCTGTTGGTGCCAGTATTTCTAATGGTTTGCTCCACTACAATGTGATTGCCTTGCTTCACAACATTCCAGATTAAGCTGGTTTTGCCAGCATGGTGCTCTGCATTGTGACAAGACAGCTCTTTGTGGCTCTTTACCAGGAAACTGCACTGCACACACACAAAGGAGGGGCCTTTGCTAAAGTCTATGTGCTCAGAATCAATGTGAGCAAGGAACTGATTAACATCTTGAGAGCCAAAACTGCAATATGTGCATCTGTATGTATCACCATCTACAATACCATTATATCCATTGGACAACGTCCCACTGTTGTGATTGCTATTAACAACAGTATCACTAATAGGCAGACTGGCTGGAGAAACAGATTGTTGAGTTCCTTCATGAACAACATCAACAGAGGCTGACTGTGACTCCTGTAATGCCAGTGTCTTAGGCGGTATCATACAAGGCGTTGTGGATTTCCTTTTGCTGGCCATTACTGAAACCAAGGAAGATGGTCAAAGCTTAGGAGGCAAATATTACTTTTTAAGAACCCTTTGCAAAGTAAATTCCAGCAAATCCATGTTGCCCAAAAAGGTGTGTCAAGAGTTGGGACAGCCACTTAAATTTGCCATTGAATCTGAGGAAACAAAATAATAGCATATTAGCAAAACATTATGCCACAGGCTTAGTCTAGCATAACCACATACCATTTACTGCTCAACTATATATTACAGGTGTGGGCAGCTTTCAGGCTTGCAGGATCTATTTTGTTGTTGTTGTTTTTAAGTAAAGCCAGGAGCAAAGTATTGGTCAGGGTGGTGACGAGCCTAGTTCAGTGGATGGAGCAAAACCTAATCACACCCAAGAGCCATAAACGTGGATCACCTGCATATACATGCACAAATCTACATCTGAGATACTACAAATCAAGGATTCTAAAAGCCTAATTTTTTTGGGGGGGGGCATTTACTATTACTGAGGTTAAATGATTGGGAGTCAGAAACTCTTGTCAATCTACTGCAAATTAACCAGTAACCTACCAGTAGATCCCAATCTACCTTCTGTCCACAGCTGAAATACTACATACACATCATGTGATAGTTACACAAGTGACAGAATCATTTCAGTTCGAGGGATTGGGAAATAAATACTAGATTTTTTTATACATTCCATCAATAGTAAGCAAGAGAATTAAGGGGAGACTGATATGTGGGATACACTTCATGGCATAGTTGACATTTTGGAGCAAACACATATTAAAATTTTGATAATACTGTTATTGTGATAGTTATATCAATATTTTCATTAAAATGCAATACAATTTTTAATAAAAGTTAAGGACATGGTCTGCTGCTAATATATCTAATCACGTCCTCCAACCTGGGGGTGAGCTATATAAAAACTATTTTAATACCACCAGAGGGGAAATGTACCAACATATGGATTCTATTTAAACCCACCCAACTCATTAAGCTCAGAGTAGAGAACAACTAAAAAAGAAGTAATAAATCATACCAAATATATAAATGAAGCCTACAAAGTATAATGATGATGATGATGATGTTATACAAACCACACAGAAGTGTATGTTTAAAAGTGACTCTATGACTTGCTATGCCAGCAATTTTGTTCTTAGGACAGGGCCTGACAACCCTGGAACCTAAACAACTTCAAAAACTGGTGTTGTAGGGATAATGTATAGCATGATTTGTGAACCGCCCAGAGAGCTTCGGCTGTTGGGCGGTATAAAAATGTAATAAATAAATAAATAAATAAATAATAAATAAAATGATTTGTAGAAAAAAATGGGATATAAAAATAAGGATGTCAGAGAAATCCACAGTGGAATCAATTGAGTTTGGATTTTGATAAATATGATCCACAGATTCCACAGACTTTTCTCAAGTCATACTTGCGGACCATTTTTTTAAAAAATTTACCTTCCAGAATCTTATGCAAATTTAGTTGTAGGGAAAAATACTTAGTTTTAAAAAAAACACTGGCTGAAAATTCCCCCCTAGGCTAAAGCACAAAAATGTGCATTTGGAGAGTATTTGCATATTTTGCTGGGATTTGTGCATTTTCATAAGTGCAAATTAGTGCAAATGTGAATTTGTGCAAATTTGGAAAACTAGAAAATACCCAGTTCCGTCAATGAGCTGGTGATGGAACAAGAGGCATCTGACAATCCAGAAAACACAAATGGAATGGATCTGTACATCTCTATAGAAAACATACATTTGCTAAAAGAGGGGAAAACACTCTGATCTGTTTGTTACATTACAATGTTCAGCAACGGACACATTTAGATAAACTACAGCACGGGTAGAGAATCTGTAGTTCTCCAGGCATTGTTGGATCACAACTCCCATCACCCTGACCATTTGTCATGTTGGCTGGGGATTATGGGAGTTGGAGTCCATCATTATCATCATCATCATCATTGGCCAGAGGTTCTTGGAGATGTATTAGCAAAGGAATCTCATATATTCTGCGAGGACGAAAAGAGAAACTTCAGGGTGGATTTGTAGTCGAAAAACAAAAAGATGACCAAAACTGAATAATGACAAAAGACTTCATTATGCTAGTTTGCCTAGCTTTCTTTTCCAGGCTGTGTTTACATGAACATAATTGAGCACCATTAGATATAACTGCAGGAAGGAGGTCAAGAGAATTTTGCCTTGTTTTAGTACAACGCATACATCTTAAGAACAAAAAGACCCAATGTGGTTTTCCCATCACAGGGAAAGGAGTTTCAATGAAGTCAAATGGGAGCATCCCAGAATTTTACAATTGGCCTTCTACAAGATAATTAGCAATATTCCTTTTGATGGACAAAGCCACCTCAGTAAAGAGTGAGTCTTTGTGTTACCATCTGTTGTGTCCATGCTTGTTCCCTCTGGCATTCACACGTGCTGGCAAGCTGACACGAAACATTCACATCAGCGAGACTTCTTTTATTGAGGAAATCACACGGCAGACAAGCTTAATGGTTACAGAGTCTCCAAAACACACTTAAAGCTGAATGATGGTTAGAAAGCTTTAGGCTCCTTTTTCTGAAACGAACTTTAAGACAAACACTAGGAGAGGGGTGTGTGAATAGGGTACGCCAGTAACCGCTTTGAGCTTCTCCAGACGCTGCATACGCTCGCACCTCAAAGGGACGTGGCCCATCTCCTAAAATGAAGTCACAGGAAAGGTTGCTCTGAGCCACCAGAGCCGGGCAGAGAGATCTGTCATGCACTTATCAATCTCAGCCTACCACTACTGAGCTGACCCCGTTACCACGACTTCAGGAAAGGTTAAGCCTCAGGCCCAGGAGTCCCATCCTTCTGCTAAGGACTGGAAACTCCCTGCAACCTAAGTCTGGGCACAGACACAGAATCCACAGCATATGCAAGTCCAAGTCTATGAAAAGCCTCGATACTTTTCATGGCAGAGTTCTTAGATATCCAAAGTCCAAATAGCAAAGAGGCCATGTGCAGAGTGCTTTTAAAGTCCCAAGCAGAGATAGAATCCAAAGCAGGAGGGAGGTCAGGCATTGCGTCGAGAGATGAAACCTAGCAAAGCTTTTTCAGCTTTGCACCAGCATATAAGGCCTATTCAAAGCCACTTGACAGACAGGTCCTCTGACCTGTAAACCATGCCTATGTGCCAAGAGGGTGGGATGTTACAACTCACTTTGAAGAGCGGCCCCCACCTATTCCAAAACACTCTGAAGTTCCCAGAGAACCAGCAGCTTCAAGGCCGAGAACAGGGAGTGAACAAGCTACTCCCATGGGAACTTCTGACACAGATAAGCTTGCAGAGACATCTGGCATTGTCAAACCATTTCCTAATAAATCTACCCACTAGGTACAAGGATGGATCTATACCTGACACTATCACACAAAGAGAGTAGGGTATTGTTCCAGCTTTGAAAGGCTCCTTCTTCACTTCACATGAGCCAGGGTGGAGCTTGCCTTTCCATGAGAAACTCCCATGCAACTGGGACACATACAAATATATGAAGCTGCCTTATACAGAATCAGACCACTGGCCCATCTGACCCACTGTTGTCTATTTCTGGACAGTCTAACCTTTTTCAACCCAAAGGCTGGATTCAATTTCAGAGAATCTCTTGGAAGACACATTCCAAGTGGTGGGTAGGGCTGAAGGCAAATCGAGTAGGGCCGATATGCCAGCATATTTTAGCTTAAAGGTCTTACTACCAATAATTAAGCCTTAGGAGAGGCGTTTCAACCTTTTAGAATAGAGAAAAAAACTGCAAAGACCAGGAAACCACCACACTATTGGAGACTGGGAGAAAGGGGTGGGGCTATGGAAAGGGGGCGTGGCCATCTACAAAACCATGGAGGGTTGGACTGGTACTCCAGATGGTCTGTATTTGACCCACAGGCCTGAAGTTCAACAGCCCTTGTCTGGCAGCAGCTATCCCAGATTTCAAAGGAGGGTCACTCTCAGGCTTACCTCCTTGACATCTTTTGAATGGGAGATGAATCCAAACGACCCAATCGTGTAGATCAGGGCCAACTATACGGGTCTTCCCCCATCTAATTGCCACTCATTTTCTCAGCAGAGTGCTGGAAAAGCAGCTCCCAACATTGCTAGGGTAGCATTTAAAGCCCCCCCCCACCAGTACAAGAGTTAAAGAACATTATGGACGTAACGCTGTATTTGCTAAACCAGAGTTATTGTTTGACTAAGTATTCGTTAAGTGTGTTAGCATTCCCAGGAAAGCTGGATCCCAACAATTAAAAGTAATAATGAGTATGTCATTTACAACTGCAGGGGAAAACTCAGTTTTGACACAGTTAAGCCACTAGAAGAAAGAGGGGAAAGAGCCCAGTTTAATTTACAATATCGTAACAGTCTGACCTTATTCCCAGAGAAAGTTAATATTTGCTTGGCCCTCTCATGTAAAGTTAGCTTAAATTTAAGCACAGTGACAACACCCCAGACAAAATGCAATCAAAGGGACTGTTTGTACATTTCTTTCCCCACAAGAACAGTTATATAAGCACACGCAGGAGCCTGGCGCAGACGTGGATCTGCAACTTGAGTTGCTGTGTACTCCGAGAAGACCAATCTTAACAGGATGTTTTTGATTACCAGGCAGACAGAGCGTATGTACTTGTACAGTTGTAAAGGAACCAAGCCTGAAAGCAACTTTATTTGTTTCATCGCACAGCAGGCTAAGATGGTTTTTAAAATGTAGGATTGATTCATTTGAATATGAATGCATGAAGCTATCATACGTCAAGTCAGATGGTTGGTCCATCTACTGTCTATTTTTGACTGACAGCTATTCTCCAAGGTCTCTATCTGAGGTCTTTCCCCATCCCTTGCTCCATGGCAGTACCAAGGACTGAGCCTGCACCCTTCTGCATTCAAAACATGCATTCTACCAATGAGCTACAGCCCCTCCCCCCAAATATGCCACTTCTAACCCTCAGAGGCATTTGAGGTCATAAAGTTCCCAAAAAGTACAAACACAAATATGTAAAAATCACCCACACCCACACCACTTCCTATTCCATGCAATTATCTTATAATAAGGGGGTTACAATTGCTCAGTAGTATTTCAAACTTCTGCATCTCTCTCTCCCTCTCTCTCTTTTTAATTTGAAGATCTCACCAAAAATTAATTGGGATCAGGAAGTTTCAACCCGCCCCACCCCATTCCCAAATTGGGCTGGGATCTATCTAAATGACTCCAACATGGTTGGCACCTCTCATTTAGCAAATACAATAGCCTCTTTGCATCGATTCGGCAGTTATATTCAGGCAATGTTAGCCATTTGGACTTTTTAAAAGAACTTTATATATATTGGGAGGGCATAGGACATTTACATCTGTTCCACAAACACATACACACAAAACCCAGAAGTCATCTTTAAATAATATCAAAG
This sequence comes from Elgaria multicarinata webbii, assembly GCF_023053635.1. NCBI lineage: Eukaryota > Metazoa > Chordata > Lepidosauria > Squamata > Anguidae > Elgaria > Elgaria multicarinata. Next base: position 189,528,618 of record NC_086171.1, read on the forward strand.
ATTTCTGCTAGAGGCTACAAAAGTCCACAAATTATAGTCATCAGTTAAGTTGCCAGTAGTGATTTACATTTTGTCCTGGCAACATTTATCCTGGCACCATCACCCCCACAAAAAAATAAACTCGTTCCAACACCATGAGACACCTCGCATCCCCCATGCTAGTCTACTCCCAACCTTGGGCCTTCCAAATATGCTGGACAGGGACTCCCATACTCAAATACCTTGAGGTAACCCATGGTAGCATTAAGGATGTATGAGAATATCATTTCAGTTTGCAAATCACTCAAAAATATCACATTTGCAATCCCAAAAATGAAAGCAAAAAGGAGTGCATCTTTTCTGAAAATGTCCCCGAACTTCAATTCACACTTGCAAAATGGGAACTTGAAAACTGCACAACTTTATCAAAAACATGCTACTTTCTCAAATCATACAAATTTCTCAAAATGCGCAACTTTCTTAAAATGCACCATTTCCCCAAAATCATTTTAAATCACCCACGCTTTAGTCTTATGTGGGAAATTTGCACAAATTTGGTAATTCCATATTCCATGTTGCAGTTTTCCTGCTCTCACAAAATAAACAATGATCACAAACACCAGTTCAAAGGACCAGAGACAAGCAGTGAGGTGGTGTCCAGAGAATCAGGGTGAGCTCGAACATCACTGTTTCAACCACTTCCACAAAATGGGGGCTCATGCTGCTACTTAGAGACACAGGAGTAATTGGGGTCATTCACAGTGACCTGGTTTGTATGATCACTGCAGCCCTCCATAGCTGATTTAAGCCATGGTGGGTTATGGCACCCATGGGCACCAAATTGCCAATTTTATACCCATACCCATACCCAGAGAGAGAGAGAGAGAGAGAGAGAGAGAGAGAGAGAGAGAGAGAGAGCAGCTTCTCATTTTGGTCAAACCTGGTGAGTGTAGCTTGTTGGGGTGAACAAACCACCCCACAACCCTAAAAGGTCATGGGTTCTGGGTGGTTTATTAACCACTCCAACAAGCCACCCTTGCCAGGTTCAAACAACATGAGAAACCATTCCTAGCCAGGGTCATTAGGGAAATGAGCTAGCATGTGTGGGGATGGTTAATATGCTACCATGGTTTATTAACCACCCTTGTGTCATGCAAGCTGAGCCACTAGGTATATTGCTTTGTTAATGACAACAGAAGCAAGTAGCTCAAAGGTAGCAATTTGAGACTCATGTACAGTATGTTAATATTCACACATACTTTAGGCATGGGAATGAGTTACGGAAGTGATACTGTGTTTTCATAATTTGTGAATAGGTCTTGGATTCCACAACTTAGTATGAATCTGATTTTAAAGGTCATGTAAGACGTATACATATGCATACATCTTTTTATCTAGCTTCTGACACAGAGGTCATAAATAGCATTAGCTGTGAGATAGACATGTCATTTTGATGACCCCTAAGCACACTGCAGCTACCACACATTGAGGAGCACACAACTATGAAGTAAATGCAAGACAAATCTATATATTATTATAGTAACGTTTCAAGCATGCGCTGCTGAGTATCCCTGTCCTTTTCAGCTAGACTAGATGTATATAGCTTGTTTTCATGGAATTAATACGGTTAGGTTGGTAATGCAACACATTCAGCCTGGCCAATGCCAAAGTCCCCAATTAGATGAAAAGTGTAACCTTCTCCCCGACCCTTGCTTAGCCACTAAAGCTGAATATGGGGATTCTTAAGATCACTGAACACACAATAGTTTTCTTTTAACAAGCTTTCAATACCAGTCTGCCTATACCACTGTGATGGGGGGAAACCAGTTAATTGCACTCTCACTGCAATGCTAGCTACATAGAAGAATGTATGTCATGAGGGGGTCGGCCCTACCATTAGACAGAGTGAGGCAGCTGCCTCAGGCAGTAGATTGTTGGATGACCTGAAAACGTAGCAAATGGTTGGTTATTTGATTTAGTATTATTGCATTTTTACTCCCTGGGAAAGGCACTTGTGGAATTTTCTGCCTCAGATGCCAGCCTTGGGCACTAAACACCTAAGGCTTCAAAATATATAGGGCTGGGGCTAATATAATGATGATGATGATGATGATGAGATGATGTTCTTATCCACCTCTCATTCTGATCGAGGCGGGGAACAGCAGCAAATATAAAATACATGGTTAAAACATAATATACATTGTTAAAACATCCTAAAAGCATCCTAAAACACACACACACAAATAAAAGATTGGCACAGAGGCTGTTTGGAAGCAAGGGAAGGTTCTCTGAAGCTCCCAGTATGACCTGGGCTTGGCTAGCTCCGTTGCACAGATTACTCCTGTTTGGACCATGTGGGGGATTTTCCCAGAGGTGGGAGTAGATCAGCATCATCCAGCCACAGGAGAGGCAAGGAAGCTACTTTACCTGTTTTAATGCAATTTAAGTTAATTACCTTTGCTGTCACACACACAAAAATACACACACACACACACACATCTTGGATGAGCAATTCCTCTTGCTCTTAACATTTCAACAAACTATGACAAAGCACAACTTACGAACAACATCTAATTAAAGAAAGTGTGGGGACACGCACACATACACACTCCACTTGGCATTATTTGTCTGCAAATTAGTCACAGTGTAACCAAGAGTAGATATTTATTGCATTTATGAAAATGTACAAGGCACTTTATGATTAAAAAAAAGACACACGGACCAAAAATATTCACAGAATAAAACAAGGTGTGGGGGGGGAACAGCAAAAAAAAATAATAATAAATTAAACTAGGGAATCGTTTTAGGTCATACCAGCCATGTTCTTAACTAAAATTTCAAGAAACAGATGGCCTTAGCTTCTTGCCTAAATCAGGGCTGGGTTGTGGGTTCTTTTCTTTTCGTTTTTTAAAAAATAGAATCCCAAGATCCACCAATAAGAGGCAGATGCAGAAGACAGTCAGTTAGAATGGAAGAATTCTAAGTCTAGGAGTTTGCTTTGAGTACCAGAACTGAATTCCATCCTTCCACATGAAATTGTGCTCTTGGTCACCCCACCACCTGCCAGCTCTCGTCATTTCAGCAGCATAGTTTAAGGCAGTGATCGTAACTATTTTTCAGGTTTGGCTCCAGGCACTGCCAACAAGGCTGGGGGTGGGGGCTCCTCTCACCACTCCAATGAAGGGGCATTGGGCCAGTTTGCATGCAACAATAACCTAGATTTTTTTTAAATCAAATATCTGGATAATCAGGAACAAGGCAGATGTTACAGGCCAGATGTTGCAAACAGAACTGGGCAGAATCTACACTACTGCTTATAATGGTTTATAATGGTTATGACAACTGTTCAGGCCCAGGACACATTACATATACAGTTTTCATACCATTTAAAAAGTGTTATATCCTGCTTGGTGTAGATCGGCCCGTAGATAAACCTGGTTAACATGCCCTCCCATGACAAGCCAGAGAAATAACTCAAGTAGAAACCATGGATTATTTCTCGGGCTCGTCAAGGGTAAGACAAGACAGACATGCCTATGCCTGAGAACTCACATACTCGCATCCAAACAGCTGGAGATGCTTCAAATTCTGCTTCCAGCAAGCAAGTCATTCACATTTGCTTTGCATTGATAATCAGCCCTTGCCAAGCCTTTGTGAAGTCATTCCACGAGCCAGCTTAATTTACCTCTCATCCACAGAGCGAACATGTTCTGTCTGGGTGATCAGGAGATGAAGAATTGAACCCTTAATCTTGTTCCAGACCAAAGCAGGGGTGGGGGGAATGATATGCTGTGGGGCAACCTAAGGCCTATCCTAGTGTTCAGAAACACCTACAGAGGTATCTTCTTCCTTATTTAAAAAATAATTATCTTCTATCAGAAGGCCAGGAGGCCTCTGATTTGAAGAGCCCAGAAATTAGACAGCAGAGAACTGGGAAACAAAATGAGCAAATTTATTCACCTAACAGAACTGGCCAATTATTTGCCAGAAACATTGTGTAAGGTTCTATATAGCACCTTGTGAGGTTAGAAAGACTACTTTATTTTTTGAAATAAGTTATCCTTTATCTTTTACTTTCTCATTTTGTCCATCTAACAGTTTTGTCTTATTGCGCCTACATATGACAAAAGTAAGCACTACAAGAAGAGGAATAGCCTAGTCATGTCTGCAAACTAAGAGATGGGCAACCCCCGTGGTAATGGAACTTTAGCAGTGAGCTGGATTCAAGATCCAGGATTTATTTTCAGCCATCACCAACAGGGAGCACATATTTAAGAGTGACACCAAAACGTTAAGACTCGTATCAAATGAAGAGTAGTGTACTAACTAGTGATACTGCTGAATTTCGTAAATGAGCAGCTTGTTGGTTGAAACTTGGCCATTCATAATGCTCAGCTTCGTAACAAGCTTGGATTGCTGCCTTACAAATTCATTATTACTTTCAGAATAGATTATGAACTTTGGAGCATGTACAGTCCACATCTAAATTATGGCATTTCTGCATACGCACAGAGTTTGCTGTATAAGCACCCTTAACACCAGCAACACAGCTAACTGCCTTGTATCTTCTATCTTCATTGCAATGGCTCTGGCTCTGGCTCCACAAAGAGGACTCAGTGGGCCATTTGTCTCTCTCCTTCATACTGAATGGATTGGCAATGGTGAGTAAACATTATGTAGAAATGCCATATGTAAACAACCAATCAGGATGGGCTACATAACATAGGGCCTGACACTAAGCCATGGTTAGGCCGCTAACCCTTTTGCAGAAAATGGTTAGGGAGCATGCTTAAATTGTGGTTATGTAGCCACCATGGTTAGGAATGGTTCACACAACATGCTAAGCCATAATGATATTACAGCCATGCCCTGCATTTGATTACAGTCTTAAGATGAAAACTGGGAGGTAGTGTGTACAATAACATGAATGAGTTGTCAAGTCCCCTCATCTCTGCCAGAAACTCACCAAATGACTTTGGCTTCCTTAAGCTATATTGGGCTTGTTCAGACAACACACTAAGCTATGGTTAGTCTGCTAACCCTTTTGCAGCAAATGGTTAGTGAGCATGTTTAAACCGTGGTTATGTAGCCACCATGGTTAGGAATGGTTCACACAACATGCTAAGCCATCATGTTTAGCTCAACAAGCTTAACCACCATGGCTTAGCATATCATCTGAACAGGGTCAGTTTGTCTGTAATATGGGGTTAGTAAAACTGGCATAATTTACATCTATAGGGTGCTAGACTGGAGAAGGCTGTCTACAGAACTACTTTTAATGATTTATAAAATAATATGTGGAAACGGATTTGAACACTTAAGAAAAGTACTATGTAACTCGTATTAAAATCAGGGGGGCAACCCAAAACAAACAAACGAGCCATTAAAATAAGGCAAAACCAGTGTTTACATCTTATTTAGCATTATACAAACACTGAAGCTATAGTAATTTCAAGCTGTAAAACAGCACTACAGAGTTTGCATTGCTGTCAACAATGACTCTCTTATGCTCATCATTCAATTGTGCTTTGTATAGATGTTGCCCAGCTTTCAAAATGCTTGGATGGTTTACAGGCAAAGACCAGTGGAGTGAATAACAATATTCATTTTCCAGACAGGAGCAAAACAAAGTGATTTCTGTCTGGATCGATTTCACAGAACTGTTCAGGGATGTATTTTGTACTTCTGAAGCTTAGCAAGACTGGGCCAGACCACTCACCTCTATTTACTCTTGCAAACATGTTTGTTTTTGAGCCAGTTTCTAAAGCAAAATCATCTCTTTCTAGAATACAATTTGAAAGTAGTAAAATTCCTGTTATATTTCATGATTTCTTTCCATTTGTGTGGAAAGTGGGCTTCTTTAAACAAGCGATTTATAGCACGCTCGTGACTGGCCACTCATGGTAATTTCCCGATCATTTTGATTATTATTATTTATTACATTTTGATGATGTCTTGAGCATCCTGCACATCTCCCGCTCTTTCCCCAAGTTATTCTGTTTTTTAAAAATCCTTGAATATCCCGATTCTTCTGAAATATCTCAGGATTTCCTACTGTATGCAGCCAAAGTTGTGCTGCAAAACACCCACTAGAGGGTGTCATTCCATTCAAGTATTTGAGCAGGGAAGTTTTCAATTACAGACCATGTGGTCTGCCCTCTCCTCCTGTGTAATTTAGCTCATTGCAATTACAGAAGAGAAGCAGGAAGCAAAATGCCAATACGCAAACGCATTTTCCCCTTAACCTAAAGAAGCCCTGTGTCTTAACACTGATGGTCAGAACAATACAAGGGACTTGGGTGGAGAGAACATGACAACCTGTTTCTACTTGCCAGGGTTAACTGAACTGTAGGAAGGGTCGTGATGACATGTTAGGTTTGTGGTTTTATGAATGTGATTTGATTTGGCATGTAAGCCACTTTGGAAGGATTTGTATCCTGAAAGAAAGGATATATTAATTGTAATACATAAATAAATAAGTTATCCCCGTCTCAGACTTCAGATGAGCATGCAACTATGTCAGTGCAAGCGTCAGCTATAACAGAACTTGATTAGGAGTATACAAATAGGTCGTCAGGGAAATCTAACCTACAGACTATTGGCTGTGTGTCCCAGTTGGAATGAACAAGTCCTACTCAAATAAGATTTCAGAACCTAAATTCATTGCTATTATTAAAAATACAAACAGGGTGCTGAACAATTATCAGTTCCCTATCTCCTGAAGCAGGTGTAATATCCAGTAGTGCCCTATTCCAACCTCTAAAACTCCCGGTTTTAGACGTGGGAAGTTATCAGCTTCATTTCACTGATCTACTTAACCACTTACAGTCATCACAAGCATATTACATTTCATCTCCTTCAAAGCAACTGGATGCCTTTGTTTCCAGGCAGGAAGCAGTGTAAACAAGCTTAGGGACAACCCATCATCCTGAATTCAGAATTCATGACAATCCATAATTTAAACAAATCATGGTTTAAACAAGTCAGACTTCACAAGCCAACAACAAAACATGAATTTATCTATGGTTTGTAACCAGTGAACAAACCATGTATTGTTTTGCAGACACAATAACAAGAAAACACACCATAGCTTAGGTTACATATGAACCAGTGATTATGGGGTTTGTTTGTATCCAGAAATCTCTGGTTTACACTGGAGCATTGCTTTATGGCACTTCCTCCCCAAACTAGTGAATGGAGCCAGCCTTCTCTCCCTCCTCCCAATATTTAGCCCAAGGCTTAACCACTGATTGTTAAAATGTCATACCATTTGCTATTGTCCTTTTCTTCAGTAATCAACCCTCCCAAGCTATATCCAGACACAGGCTTGGTAAAATGGGATGACACACACCTCTGAGGGATGAACAAAATGTTTTTCTATGCATGATTGACTTATGCACCTGGGCCTGATTCTGATCTTAATAGTGGCAATTTGGAAGAGGGGATTTAAGCTCCCTCCTCCCAATCTGTTTTCAGCATGAAAGTCCACTCCTCCCCCTACTGGGGAGAGAGTTTTTTAAAAAAGGAAAAATGTCTCCATTGGAATCCAGAACATTTAGTTTAGCCCTGAAGCTTACAGACATGTGCTCTCTATCTCTTGTGTTAAAAAGAAATGTTGGTAATGCTTTTTCGCCATCAAGGGATTTATAACATTCAAGATAAACAATGACTAAATTCTAGGTGATTGACATGTACTATTACCACTGTTTTTTAAAGCACTGGTTAATTGAGAGAAAAATCTTGAATGCAAGTTGAATGACAACTAACCTCTTTCTGTGGCAAGCATACCCCTTAGTAAGCAAATGCTATAGATAAGAAGCTTAGCAAATTTAGAAGCTTAGGAAAAATGCACACCCATCTTTAAGACCCATCTTAAAAACCTCCCTTCTTTGGAGTCTTGATGCCAGAAATGTCCCAAGAGGCAATGAGGATGTTCATTGTCAAATCATGGAATCCACCACATCCATGGAAATTAGTCACTTTTAAAGTGCAAATGAAGCATACAAATTATTGGTGGGCATTCATGAATTGCATGCTTTGTATATATTGGACCATAGAGGTGTGAGACAGAAGCTTGGTGCACCCCAAGTTATGAAGCTTTGAATGCCCTCTGCAAAATGTTGCAATGAAGGACAGGACAGGGCAACAGGAGCCCCTGCTTCTTCTGGATGAACACACAACTTTTTTCTGATGTCCTACATGCCACTCTAAGAGAGAGAAAAATCCTTCTGCCGTTGTGTCAAATCAATGTGAAAAATGTCTCTGGTTAGAAAATGCAGATTATTTTTCTTCCCACCTTCCTTAGAGTCTTGTTTCAAGACAGCTTTAACATAGACAAATCATTTTGGGTGATTTTTAAAAAATTTGGGGTGGGTGGGTTGGTTTTTGTTTTTGTTTTGCAGCTTTCTGAAAATTCTGGTTTACTGCTCTATGTTCTTCTGCTCACTGAACTGGCTCATTCTTTTAACAGAACAAACTGTTCTACATTCAGGCAGGAGCTGGCAGTATTTTAAACAAAAGATTCCCACTTCCACTTCTGACAGCATTCTGCCAAAGACCCAGTGCATTTCTAGTGCCAAGATACAAAAGGTCAGAAGAGGTTAAGTCAGACAACGGGTAACAGCTCCTCTATGTGTCATAGACACCAAAGGAAATGAGTGGTGGGCAAAGCATAAAGACTCCAATTTCTTTTCAGAATCATGAACAAATCCGAACAAGTAAACTGCCACCTGTAGGCCTTAAAGGTCTTTCTTGGAAGACTAGTGTGGTGTAGGAAAGGTAACTTCCTTCCAGTGACAACCAAACTCACTTCTTTCTGGGGTTGGGATGTGCTGGAGAAATTTAAGGGACCAAAAGGTTTTGAAGAGATTGGTTGTGTTTTCCTGTAGGGTCAGGAGATTCTTTACCACTGCTGTGCTTTTATCTCCCACCTGAGCTATTCTCTGTGGTTATCAGCAACAAGGAAACCACACGTCACACCAATTTTACAACAAATGCACTCAGTTTTCAACATGTACAACAAGAAGTATGTTTATCAAAACCCCAAATGAAATCAACCAGGGTTATTGTACCAGTGTAAACTCAGTTCTATAAACTATACTAAAGCTGCAAGCAAGGTTAAAGCTTTAGGCAAAGGACATGTGCTACAGAGTCTGTAATAGTGATAGGTGATGAGCTGCAAAGAGCTCTGGGACATATAGTATCCAAAGCACGTAATGCCAAGTCAACACCCTAGAGAACTACAATGTCCTGGCACCTCGGACATTGATATGGCATCATTCTAGGTGCCAGAAGGGAGGGAGACACACCAAGTCAAAGAACTACTTATGCAGGAAATGACACTCCATGTAAATGAGTGAACTTAAGCAGTTTGGCTTTACGTACCTAGACTAAAACATTCCCTGAAAATGTGTTATGTGGATGGCTTCCCTGCAAAGGTGTCTTTTTTAATAAAGGAAATTTATCAGGTTGGACATGTAAAGTATCTATTTTCTTAATGGATGTATCTTTTTTAAAAGTTTTTTTTTTTAGATTTTTTTACCCCACTATGATTCAGCTCATAAAAGTAATGCGAATTTGTGAGTTGAATGTGCACCAAATGTTTGAATTTACCTGCTAACTTTATCCTCTGGGTAACAAAACAAAAACAACAAAACCTTATTTCAGACCTGAAATCATGCATATTTGCAAATTTGTATTTTTACAAAACTTCCAATTTCTAAAATATGTAGTATTTAGGAGATGTAGTATGACAAGGCTATATGGAATTATGATATCTAAATGCAAAAGTAGGTGTGCTTTAGGGGTAGGCGGGATAAAGAAACTTTGAAGTGGGTTGTAAAGGCTAGTTGTTGGTCAAAAAACAAATTTGATCTCAACTAAATTTTGAAATTAACATTAAAAACAACTCTAGACTCCACGAACGTGGTTCATTTATTTGGCTTGCTCACTATCAAATTATGAGGCCCTCGTTCACTTAGTGTGAAACTTATTTTCTTATGGGATACAAAAATGCAGCTTTTGCAAGTAAATTTAATTGCTCACTGCAGAAATTTCTGTTTTAAATCTGACTCCAAATAATCTAAATGAGAATGAAGTGTAATTTGAGGTCACTAAATTTCATTTATTTATTTATTTATAGTATTTTAACCCTTCTTTCATCCTAAGATATTAGGGCAGTACACAAAAAGTAGGGAAACCAAAATAAGCTTGGAAGAAATACCATAAACATTAAATAACAAAATGACAAAAACAAAAAACAAATCAGAAACATGACACTGTGTTTAGTTTCAGCAGAGAAACTAAACATAAGCCAGCATAACACTTTAAATTACCTGGGCACATAAGCAAATTTTAACCTGCTGCCAAGAGTTGGCACCAATTGAGTTTCAATGGAGAGGACACTCCATAGATGGGACTTCACCAAACCCTCTGCCTAGTTTCCACACAGTGGACAGCACAAAAGCCTGTAAGATAGCTTCCCTAGCAAAGGAACCCAGAGAGTAGGCACTTGCAGCTTAAGCAAGGTTCTCCCTTCCCAGGAGACAACAAGAACAGGAACACAGCCACCAAGATGTGTTAGACAGGTCTGCTGCAAAGAGACAAGAGCAGGCTGACTCACTTCAAATCTCACAAGATTTGTTGTCTTTCACTTTGGGTCCATTTTGGGGCTGTTTCACAGACAGTTATATTTGAAGACACCTTTGCATGTCTTTAAGCAGCAAAATGTTCCACAATTTGTGGATATAAGTCCCCATTGCAAAAGAGTAGCTAAGAAGTGAGCTCTCTGAACAGCTACTGAATGCTCCACCTCTTGCCTTACTGCTCTCCCTCTCCACAACAACAACAGCTTTCTAAAGTACTTCTGATGTCCACCAGCATCTCCACGTTGGGTTCTGCACTCAGTTTAACATACTACATAGGTGTGGGTAGAGCACACAGTTGAAGTCAACTAGAACTGGTTGCCTATAAATACCAGGGACAGCAGGTCAGAGGATTCCCCAAAAGCCTTGAATGGCCATGGGTGATGACAAAGCAACACAGTTGCCATTACAGAAACATCCTTCAGTCCAGGACAATAACCACAGCACCATGGTACATAATTAGTGTTTCAGACCAAGGATGGAATACCAGCAGGTTTTTCCTAGAATAATAATAGTTTTTAGCTTTATTACTGACAGAGTGAGGTTTGGGTGCAGTTGTTTAACTCACAGAACACGGAAACCACTAAACAGCAGTCAAGCAAGTGTGGCCACTTTCTTTGGTTCTTCTGAGGAAGCTGCCTTCTACCAAGTTAGAAGATTGGGGCATGTAACTACTGGCAGTCACTCTCCAAAGTTTCAGAAAGGGCACCTTTCACTGGAGATGCCAGGGACTGAACCTTGGAATTTCAGTATGTACAGCATGGTCTCTACCCACTGAACTATGGCCTAGTTTTTATTTTTTTAAAAAGTGCATGCTCTCACTGGGGTACAGACAAACTCCTCCCTGCAGCAAGGTAGAGATATTAACCTCTCAACCATGACTACCTATTTGGAAAGCAGTACCTCATTCCAGCATAGGATTATTATTTTTTAGGGAAATTTTTAATTCGGATGAGGAGAGGGGAACCAATGTCTTCAGCAATGCAGGTGGCATCTTGGAAAGATATTGTAAACAAGAGAATCATAGCTAATTTGCATAAATGAGCAGTAAACAACTTAATTTGCATAGTTTGCATATACAAAATAAGAGGAAGGGGAAAACAGGTGGAACTTCCAGTGGTGATTCCAGTTACTTCTTCCCTGGAGGTGGGTAGCAGCAGCTAGGGGGACAAGGAGAGCACAGCTTACATCTTCAGCCAGTTAAGGAAGGTTTAGCTTTGGATGCAAGGAAAGGAAAATAGCTGAAGATTCTCTAATTTTATATTGAAATGTAGCCAAAAAAACCTAACAACATATCAATATATATAATAAATGTTTACTTTCTGCAGTGTGTTATTTACATGTAGTGTATATAAGGTTTATATTACTATTTTATGGTGATGGTTTATATATGAAAGAGAAGAGTTAAATAAAAAGCCATCAATACAAAGGCCAATACATACCTGGGAAACTTCAATGTTTCCTTAGTGTATAATTTCCCAACTCGACCTCTTTCCTTTTAGGCATGATGGGATCCCTCTCATCTTGACAGCTGGAATTCAGATTCAGCCCTGGAAATAATAATGTGATTGTTTAGAAATTTACTACCATAGATTCAAAAGGAAGCTCCAACTTTTTCACTTTTATTGTAAAGGGAACCGAAATGTCAAGATTTGCATTTGAAATGAAGCACATCCTTGAAGCTACTACTCCTGCTGCCCCTTGTAATATTCATCCACAACATACTTTGAGGCAAACCAATTGCTTCTTTAGGAAAACTATATTGTCCCCTCCAGGGACTCCAACACTTCAGGTCACATTTTCTATATTTCCAAAAGTACACAATGACTCACACTGGGGCTTTGCTACCACTCCCCCCACCCCACGCCAAAAAAACCCCTTCTTTGCTATTGTTATTTAGTATAACATACAGCTTGAAGAAGTGTCCTAACAAAGTTTTCCAACTTGAAATATAAAAGATATTAGCTGATCAATGGCCCCGTTCAGACAACACACTAAACCATGCTGTTCAACCACAAAATGGTTAAAAGAATGCAATGCATTCCATTAACCATTTTGTGGTTAATTTATTTATTTATTTATTTAATTACATTTATATACCGCCCCACAGCCGAAGCTCTCTGGGCGGTTTACAACATTTTAAAATAGTAAACATTAAAAGTATACAATTTAAAAACACACACACACACACACACACATAAAAACAGTATAAAAACAACAGTATCCATTTAAAAACAACAATTGTGGGGTCCATTAAAAACAAACTTAACGTTGTTAAATGCTGTTAAAAAGCTGTTAAAAAGCTGTTAAAAAGCTGTTAAAAATGCCTGGGAGAAGAGAAAAGTCTTGACCTGGCGCCGAAAAGATAACAATGTTGGCGCCAGGCGAGCCTCATCGGGGAGATCATTCCACAGTCGGGGGGCCACCACTGAAAAGGCCCTCTCCCTTGTTGCCATCCTCCGAGCTTCCCTTGGAGTAGGCACTCGGAGGAGGACCTTAGATGTTGAGCGCAGTGTACGGGTAGGTTCATGTCGGGAGAGGCGTTCCATCAGGTATTGTGGTCCCAAGCCATGTAGGGCTTTATAGGTTAAGACCAGCACCTTGAATTGGGCTCGGAAACATATAGGCAGCCAATGCAAGCGGGCCAGAATCGGTGTTACATGCTCAAACCTCCCTGTTCCAGCTATCAATCTGGCCGCCGCATTTTGCACAAGCTGCAGCTTCCGGACCGTCTTCAAAGGCAGCCCTATGAGAGGGCATTGCAGTAATCTAATTTGGAAGTTACCAGAGTATGGACAACTGAAGCTAGGTTATCCCTGTCCAGATAGGGGCGTAGCTGGGCCACCAACCGAAGTTGGTAGAAAGCACTCCGTGCCACCGAGGCCACCTGAGCCTCAAGTGACAAAGATGGTTCTAGGAGAACCCCCAAGCTACGAACCTGCTCCTTCAGGGGGAGTGCAACCCCATCCAGAACCGGTTGAACACCCCCCATCCGATCAGAGGAACCACCCACCAGCAGCATCTCAGTCTTGTCTGGATTGAGCTTCAGTTTATTAGCCCTCATCCAGTCCATTGTCGCAGCCAAGCACCGGTTCAGCACATCCACAGCCACACCTGATGAGGATGAAAAGGAGCAGTAGAGCTGCGTGTCGTCAGCGTACTGATGACAGCGCACTCCAAAACTCCGGATGACCGCACCCAACGGTTTCATGTACATGTTAAACAGCATGGGGGACAAGACCGATCCCTGCGGAACTCCATACTGAAGAGTCCACGGGGCCGAGCAATGTCCCCCAAGCACCACCTTCTGGAGCCGTCCTGCTAAGTAGGAGCGGAACCACTGCAATGCAGTGCCCCCCACTCCCAACTCAGCCAGACGTTCCAGAAGGATACCATGGTCGATGGTATCGAAAGCCGCTGAGAGATCAAGGAGAATCAACAAAGTCACACTCCCCCTGTCCTTCTCCCGACATAGGTCATCATACAGGGCAACCAAGGCTGTTTCCGTGCCAAAGCCGGGCCTGAAACCCGACTGAAATGGATCCAGATAATCAGTCTCATCCAAGAGTGTCTGGAGCTGGCCCGCCACCACCCGCTCAAGGACCTTGCCCAAGAATGGAACATTTGCTACCGGCCTGTAGTTACTAAGATTTTCCGGGTCCAAGGAAGTTTTCTTCAGGAGTGGTCTCACTACCGCCTCTTTCAGACGGTCTGGGACCACTCCCTCTCGTAGAGAGGCATTAATCACCTCCTTGGCCCAGCCGGCTGTTCCATCCCTACTAGCTTTTATTAGCCAAGAGGGGCAAGGATCCAGTACAGAGGTGGTTGCACGGACCTGTCCAAGCACCTTGTCCACATCCTCGAGCTGTACCAACTGAAACTCATCCAAGATTACAGGACAAGACTGTACTCTGGACACCTCACTAGATTCACCTGCTATAACACTGGAGTCTAAGTCCTGGCGGATGCAAAAGATTTTATTCTGGAAGTGCCTAGCAAATTCATTACAGCGGGCCTCAGATGATTCTACCGTGTCCTTGGGACCAGCATGTAATAGCCCCCGGACAACTCTAAAAAGCTCCGCTGGGCGGCAAATTGAAGATTTAATAGTGGCAGCAAAGTATTGTTTTTTTGCTGCCCTCAGTGCCCCTGAATATGCCTTACTATAGGCACTTACCAATATTTGATTGCATCCACTAGGAGTTCGTCTCCACCTGCCCTCAAGCCTTCTCCTATTTTGTTTCATCGCTCTCAGCTCTGGGGTATACCACGGAGCCGTACGAGCTCTACTCAGGAGAGGGCGCTCGGGAGCAATCCTGTCAACCGCCCGGGTCATTTCTGCATTCCACAGATCAACCAGGGTTTCGACAGGAGAGCCAGCCCTATCAGCCGGAAAACTCCCCAGAGCCCTTTGGAAACCATCCGGATCCATTAGTCTCCGGGGGCGGACCATCTTAATAGGTCCCCCACCCTTGCAGAGGGGAAAAGCTGCTGTAAGTCTAAACCTCAGCAAGCAGTGATCCGACCATGACAAAGGGACTGATGAAAGGTCCCCCACTTCCAGATCACCATCTCCGTGTCCAGTTGTGAAAACCAGGTCAAGAGTGTGCCCCGCTACATGTGTTGGGCCGATGACATGTTGGGACAGTCCCATGGTTGTCATGGAGACCATGAAATCCTGAGCCGCCCCGGATAAGGCACCCTCGGCATGAATGTTGACATCCCCCAGAACCAACAGGTTAAGCAGCATAGTTTAATGTGTTGTCTGAAAGGGGCCAATGTTTTGCTTAATTTCTAATGGACGTATATTTTATAAGCATACTAATTCACTTTAAAGCTTTATGGGGAGGGGTTTCAATGAAAAATCATCCATTCTCTCCCAGACATGGCAGGAGTGTGTGTGTGTGTGTGTTTGCGTGCATGTGTGCATGCTATGCACGTGAAGTATATATAATGTTTATATTATAGTGCATATTTATGTTTATATTATAAAGCTGTGATGGTATATATTATGTGATACACTATCATCATACAACCTAGTCTTTACTCATGTATATTTTGCACCTGTAAATCCCACCACCAGCACTGGCTCCCAGTGTCCCTGGGATAAACATTCCTGAATATTATGATGTTTTGTTACTCCCACCAGCTGTTCCTCCCTCCTGCTTATGCTCTGAAACTCATAGTTCTTGGATCAAGCAGGTCACATAGAGAATCACAAATCTCTCTCTCTCTCTCTCTCTCTCTCTCTCACACACACACACACACACACGACAAGTAACTGCAGAAGCAAATTCTCTGTTCTAGAGTAGGGCCTGGGACTGCAATGCACTGATCAGAATGTTGCTTGTCCTGCTGTAACAAGTTCTGGGTAATAAATTCTGGGTAATAAGTTCTGTGGCCCACCAGGAATTCCTGACTCTAGTAAACTGCATCTCACCACCACCACCCATGCAGTTTAAATACACCCCACAATGCCACACATGTTCTTTAAATCACATTATATTTAACCAGGAAATATCTGAAATATCAGGAAATATCTGAAATTGCCAGCATCCCTCCAGACAGAAAATATATAGCCTTCTTTGTATGTTTAAAAAGCCAAGTGTATTGTTCAAGCCTTTGTAAATTATACACACAATCACAGTTTTCAGTTTCTGATTCAATATATTCTTGATAAATGGGCTTTTATGCTGAAATAGTTCTGTTTTTCTTTTCTGCTACAATTACCAAAGCAGTTAGTCTGCTGCAGCAAAAACAATCAAGAGTCTTGTAGCAACTTAAAGATAAACAAATGTAATATGGCATAAACTTTCATGGGCTACATAATCCACTTCATCAGATGCATGAAGTGTTATTGACAGTTTCAGAGAGATATAGTACATGTGGTTGGGGTGGGGGTGGGTTACTGTAAACAGTAAATGCAGAAAATACTGAGAGTAACTATCACGTTAACAGTGGCCATTCACAAAACAGTGGTTAGAAATATGAAATGAAAAGTTGAACGTTCAAATTAAAAAAACTCAACAAAAAAAAAATGAATAAGCATGAATTACTCAAATACTAATCAGTTGCAGCCCATCTCATTTCCTTGCTAAAGGGCCTAAATACCACAATCAACTACCCAGGAAATTGTTTACAGGATCTATCACACAACCACAGAACCAATGCTATTATAACCCATGGCTATATATAAATGTGCAGCTTTACTTTCCATTATATGCTTCCTTTCCTCTTTCAAAAATTAATTCTATCTGTTCAGAAACGATAAACGGTTAAACCAGCTTCTTCTTTTAAAAGTCTGAGGCTAAACTTAAAAATAAGCATACAACCAAATGCAAAACTCTTTCTGACAATGGAATGTGCAAAACACAGAACAAACCTTCACAATATTTCTTGCAGTAGCTCATTTACTGACATTCATTCATTCATTCATTCAGAGTTGTTTCCTAACAAGTTAGCTTACAATTCCAAACAGTAGAAATTAGAAAATCTACATCACTAGAATCCAATGCCAGTCCAAAACAGCAGTTCATGCTAAAGAGGGAATAGGGAGAAACAAACAAATGTGGGTGGAGCACAGCTCAGTGGTAGAGAGCATGTTTTATATGCAGAAGGTCCCAGTTTCAGTACCTGGCATTTCCAGTTAAAAGGATCTCAAGCAACAGGTGATGCGAAAAACCTCTGTCTATGACCCTGGAAAGTCACTGCAGATAATGCTGTGCTAAACAAACCAACAGTCTGATTTAAGGCAGTTGCTTGTATTCTGGAAAATGACTAGGCCAAAAAATGTGAGCTAAAAGATTTGACATTTGTATGTGAGAAAATGTTACAGAAAAAAACTCTACTATAAGTTCTTTCTTCCATGACTGTCCTCAATTATTTTGCCCTTGATCTGCTGCTGCTTTGGGAAGAAGGAAGGAAAGAGAGGACATACCCCACACTAGGGATGGGTGAGAAATTTGTTTGATATTCATTTCATTGAAGTCATTCAGATTGGGGGCCATCACTATTTGTGGTAGTGAGTTCCATCATTTAACTATGCACTGTGTGAAGAAGTACTTCCTTTTATTTGTCCTGAATCTCCCACCAATCAGCTTCATGGGATGACCCCATTGGGTTCTAGTATTTTGAGAGAGGGAGAAACATATCTCCCTATCCACATTCTCCACACCATGCATAATTTTGTACACCTCTATCATGTCTCCCCTCAGCCTCTTCTTCTCCAAGCTAAACTTGTCATATGATAGATCTTAATTTGCTCTCCCTTAGTAGCTAGCGGTTTACACAGACTTTGGAATGAAGAACCTCAGAATTCACATTGTACACCAAGGACCCTTGCAGGAAATGAGAGATGCTTAGTTATGTCACTAAGGGCACACGTCCAGACAATGGCTTCCCACGCTACTGGTTATGTGCCAAAGTGCACAACTGCAGGACATGCTGTGAGTAGAAACAGAGTGTGGGAAGTGGCTCAGGAAAGTAGGTACCTTTCCCCAGGGGAGGAAACCTTTGCACTCACCAAAAGAAGCTACGGCACACAGATTGTGTAGTACATGCCACCCTGTCAGCCACATGAACAACAGAGAACCAGCATGACCTGAATCAGCCAAGTTTGGCCTGGATTGCAGTAATGACATGTACTCAAACAATGCACTGAATCCCCAAATATGGAGCTGTCTGGGTCTGCTCTCTAGAGATCAATACATGCTATTATTGATGCTAGAAACTGTGAACTTACACTAACATTTCCCACAGCAAACATATAAAGTGGCTACATACCTCTGTGCAACCCTGAGCTATTCAGGCCCCCATCTATATGACAACAGGGTTGCTCCTCATTAAATATAAACCTGAATTTTCATTGATTCGAATCTAGGTAAAGAGTGTCATACTGCAGCAGCAACAGCGATTTATTTCCTGAATTTTTTTATAGTGCAGTTATAAATGCGCATATATGATGGCATGATGCTACGGAGTAGAGACTATGGAAGCTATAAATTTCATATGCGGAGCTCCACAGATTCATATAACAGACAAACCGGGAGTGGGGTGGGTGGGGAAGGAATGAGGCAGCAGAATCAGAGAATTCAAACTAAAAACGGCGCAAACGAACGAGGCAACCGATAGGTGGGAAATCGGCCAACCACACTGTCCTGCCCTCCAAGCTCCACCCTCATGTCAAAATGCAGTTTAACTTCCCCAAAGACACATAACCATAGCATGGTGCAAACTCGGACATGATCTAAAAGTCGCGGTAAATCACAAATGCTAATATGCACATTATCACATTAAAAACCCAGCGCTCCGGCGAATGGATGGCTGGAGTCATGTGTCCTGAAACGCGAATATGCACATTTAAGTCAGCGTAAACAAGCCATATAGACAAGCCCCAGGATTCCAAGAGGCATAAACACTACTGTTTAAAGATGTGCACACATGTTTGTTGCACGAAACACTGGTGTAACCCTAGCATTTCCCCCAGCAATCAAAACATATAGTGCTGCTGTTGTTAGACTCAGCGGATTTCAGTGACATTCAGTGGGGCCAAATCTATGTTTATATCATAATTATTCTTAATATAAATATTATGATTCTACTCTTTTGATGCTACAATAATTGCCAATAAGATTAATTTCAGAAACAGCTTACTAAACTGGGTAGTGATGAAAGTGGAGAGTGGGAGGACAGAAGCCAGTAAACTAATACATTGTGTAGTTCTCTGGAAACTTCTGTAAAACTCTAACGGAACACTGAAGGAACAAAAAGAATATAAGAGGATTCAGACAAACAAGTGTGACACAGTTAGCAAGTTAAAAGGCTAGTGCATAGGTCAAGATACTAGACAGTAAACATGCATATCAAGCTAATTAATTGTTAGAATATATAAATGTTAATAAAAATGAAGTTTCTCTCATGCACACAGCACTCCCCCCTATTTAAATCCAGTACTACCACCCTTACACAATTGCTGGAAAATTCAGCAAAATGGAGGTATGGAAGCAGCGGGTTTCATTAAGGCTACAGCTATTTTCACATTCACTTACTGATCTAATGTAGTATGTTTCTAAGCATTTATGCCATGTCCCCTGGTTGCCCAAATCCATTCAATACAGCACAATGGGCAAAAAGAGGCTGCTTATGCTACATGGGGGGGGGGGGGAGAAACACTTCTTCAGAAATGTGTTTCAACAGCTTACAGAATTACTCAGTCTTTACTCTTAGAAAACAAAATGTTCTCAAACATTGGACCTCTGCAGAGAGTGCATCGATACCATGGTTCCTGTGTTTTCCCCCACCTGGGAAGTCACTTTCACAATATTTAACTCTCATGCTCAAGATTCCAATACTGTTCGGTAACTATAACAGCAGAATGTTGTTTGTGATGTCACAGCAAGCTCTACGAAGGCAAATTTTCCAGACTGCAGCTGTACTCAAATGGCTTCATTATTCTCAAGGCACCCAAGCTCAAATTTCTGTATTAACTCACAGATAAGGACAGGATACATTAGAAAGTTGGGCTCCACAATACTGCAGAAACTCCTTTATACTTGAATCTAATATTCACAAGTTGTTGGTTTTTGGGGTTTTTTAAAAAAAAAAATTGGCTACGAAAAGTTACATTGTTTTTCTCGGTGGTTAAAATTTCAACATCCTTTGGAAGGAACCCAGCATTAAACGACCAAGACCTTGACCCACCAGTGACCAAGAATTTGCCAGGAAAAATTTAATGTGTAATGAGAGAGTAAGCAAAAAATGCTGAGCCAATGGCTTTTACTTTGAAAAGCCTTCATAAAAATTCTGCTACAGTATACTATGCCCTGCATTTTTTCCTAGGCTGTTTATTGTTAATTCTTGTAATGCTAGAGGGGCAATTAGACTAGAGGCCTCTAGCCAAAGATCTGGCTGGTTATTTCAAACTAGCATGTGATTCCGCAGTTCTCTTCTCTGCCCATTCTCTCCTGCCTCCATGACTCCTCCTCCCAGCTTTCAGTTCATCTCATTCCTCTGAACCACTTCCTCTCTGAAGTCCCAACCCCTGCTTTCGCATCCACTTACCCATCACATTTCCCTTGACATGCTGCCTTCTCAGGCGCTAGGCTCCTGCTATCTTAGGCTCCTGCTCCGCCTAACCTCTGATTCCTAGATCCTCCCAGCCTGGTCTGCCTCTCTACAATCAGAGCTACAATCAGACTGTGGAAATTCTAAACAATTGTGCATGTTTTAGTCCATTATGAAGCTGATTGGTTGGAGATTCAGGACAAATAAAAGGAAGTACGTCTTCACACAGTGCATAAACTACAGAATTCACCACCGCAAGATGTGGTGATGGGGAACATGGGTGGTAGGGTGCTGTTGCACCCATGTCCTGCTTGTGGATCCCTGGTCAAAAGCTGGTTGGCCACAGTGTGAACAGAGTGTTAGACTAGATGGATCCAGCATGGCTCTTCTTACGTTCTTAAATCTACAGACATTTGCATATGTCAAGAAATACTTTTGTAAGCTGCCATGAGAGCCTTTTTTGGCTGAATGGCGGCATAAAAATGCCTAAATAAATAAAATAAATAAAATATGGGTATAACAATTTACTTTGTTTCTGGATGATACACACAAGTGTCATAGCACAGTATCATCTTAGAAGAGGTATTCCTTCTTATGTGAGGAAGAAAAAAAGGCATAATGCAGGTTTCCCCCACCACCAACACACGTTGAAGAGTACAGCTCTCATCCCAATGGCCAAGCTGGCTTGGAATGATGAGAACTGCTGTCCAACACATCTGAAAATTACCAGGTCGAGCAGGGCTTTTTTTAAAAAAGATGGTGCTTGCCATCTGCAGTTTTTACAAGCATCAGCTTTATGAAAAATATTTCCTCTTTCAACAACATTCCAATTAACGGGACCATCTTTTTAGCTGATATTACCACTTCCTTTTTAGAAAACAACATATAAAAGTCAAGTTTTTAGATAATAATAACTTTGGAATATGCAGTGTTAAGATGCCAACACTCTATAAGATAAGCTGAAACAAGGAACCCCTTTTCATGAAAACTTTCAATCCACCCGCTCACTTTGCATACACTACAAAAAAGGGAATGCCTGGCTTGGTAATCTTCAGCCTTCTCCAAGCGCCCTCCAGATGAGCTGGACTACAACTCCTAGCATTTTATATAGCCACACATCTGGGGGGGACACCAGCTGGGAAAGACTGTTTGAGGGGATCAGGTTAGAACCAAACTAAAAACATGCAAGAACTGGTCATTAAAATATGGGGGGGGCATCAGAAGGATTATTTATTTACATATTTATTGCATTTATATCCCACCTTTTTACCTCCAAGGAACCCAAGGAGGTGTACACAATCCTCCTCCCTCTCTATTTTATCCTCACGACAACAACCCTGTGAGGTAGGTTGGGCTGAGAGTCTGTGACTGGCCTAAAGTCACCCAATGGGTTTCCATGGCTGAGTGAGGCCTAGAACTCAGATCTCCTAATTCCCAGTCCAACACTTTAGCCACTAAACCACACTGGCTCTCAAATGATATACTGGCTGTTTTCTTTCATTTATAGCCTCTTCCTCTCCATTTTAGCCTCACAACAACCCTGTGAGGTAGGTTAAACTGAGAGTCAATGACCAGTCCAAAGTCACCCAATGAGCTTCATGGCCAAGTGGGGATTTGGATCCAGGTCTCCCCAGTCCCAGTTCAGCACTCAAACCACTACACCACACTAGCCATGGATCAACTCTAAGCAGCTTGCTTTCAATGTGTTTCCACTTTGAATCAAACACATACCTTTCTCTTCTGACTGTACATATCAAGGTGGAAACATAATACTTTTGCAAGTTTCTGTATCTAAAAACTATGCAGCAAAAACTTTTACAGTGCACAGAAAACACACTCCCATCACAAAGGAGGTTTTTTAAGTCTGTATACATTTACTGTACATCTACAGTTGCATTGGAAGGATTAAAAGAAACATTTTTACATGAAATTGGCAAGTTAGAATGTGATACTATAACAATATATATTTTAAACAATGCTACTTTGACACAAGATAGAAATCTGGAGAATTTTTCCCCAACAGCCAAATATATTCCAGCCTGCTTTCTTGATCTCTGAAAGCTTTTTGGTTTTGAAAACAGAGCCAGCTACTCAAATCCCAGCCTGCCCTCAGCAGTATTTTTTAATCAATTCCCCCCCCCCTCCCCAGCTAGGCTCTGAAACTGGAAGTAAACCCAACAGGAGGGTGAAGAGGCATCTGCAGGGAGAATAAGGAGGTACAGGTGGAGGTAAAGAGCCCTTCCCTCTAGCTGCCTTATTTTCCCCTCCAAATGCCCTATATCTGCATTCTTGGCAAACACTAGTTTAGAAACACACCTTTGCAGAGATTATGTCCAGTTCCACCCTTTGGTTACTATTGGTTAGGAACATCTTGTTTCTTAGCTTACATGGAGGCCAATGGTTAGGGAAGGAAAGGTCAGTTCATATACACAGCAGCTTAAGTGAGTCACATTCTTTCTGTCTCAGAATTTACGTATTCTTTGTTCGCAGTGGGAAATGTAATCACTTTGCCTTCCCCTTAAACTTTTGCTCCTTCTAGTGTAGCAGAAAACTTGACCTGGATTTGATCTTTAAAACTCCAGACTTAAACTATTTTGCCTGGCAAAGAAGTGGACATTTCTTCTCTTCTCAGAAATATACAGGCCTGCTGGAAAAAAGCAAGAACTCTGGGACAATTTTCCATTTTTAAAATAATTCCTAAATGGAAAAAAAATGGAAGATTTGGGGAAAATGTGAAAAGGAAGCAGTTTGAAATATTTTATCGTAAAGAAGTAAAGTACTGATGCTTTTAAACCTGTGGTTTAAATTCCCTCCAAATTTGTTTTCTGGGGAGGAGAGGAAAAACATTTTTTTCTCCATGGTTTCAAAACATTTAGAAACTTTGTTCCATAATCCTGCCCCCTCCAAGAGATTTTTCCAGAATGTTTGCACCCAATGGTGTAATTAGACAAGCACTTGGCAATTTTCATCACTATAAAATGTTACCACAAAACAAAATACCATATTGTGCCAATAAAAACTGGGGGAAATTGGAGCGGGCGGGCAACACAAATCCAGTTGACATAAAGCAAATTTGTGTTTACTTGGATCCAAGAGAGACATTTCTGTTGTAAAAGGCATAATATATCAACACACATTTGCATAGATAACTTTGTACTATTGTATCATAGGTTTTGCGTAAACCTTCCCCAGAAAATGTGAATCGTCATTAAACCTCATTCCCCACCCACCCCAATGAACTTTTAATTCCAGGATCATTTCTCATCAAATCATTCCCCCAAGGAAAACAATCTGCAAATGAGTTATACGTGACTCTACACACAATTCAGATAAGGCAGAGAGGATGCACTTTTAAATCAAGTAAAATATAATAAAATAAAGAGCTACCTGGAATAACTGTGTCTAACTTCCAAGATAAAAGATCTATAAATCTTTTTTGCTTTGCTCTAAAGGCTATGACCCTTTGAAGCCTGACAAGTTAGTACAACAAGCAGAATCTGTCATGTGAATCTCCCTCCCAAAAGAAGATCCGCAGGCCCATCACTGGCTTCTATGTGACGTTGCTCTCACCGGTTAAGCAATGATTGACTTGCTGGTATATTGTCGATTTTGCCTTCAATGCTCATCTGATGGCTCTGTTACAATTGCTTGCAGATTTTATCAGGTTATTTGTTTATTCTTATTACATTTATATCCCACTTTTTTCCTCCTGCAAGGAAGCTAAGATAGCTTACATGGTCAACCTCCTCCTCTCCATTTTTATCCTCGCAACAACCCTGTGAGATAGGTTAGACTAAGAGTCAATGACTGGCTCAAATAAACAGCCAGTGTGCTTCATGGCCAAGTGAGGACTAGAACCCAGATCTCCTGAGTCCCAACCCAACACTCTAAGCAACACGCTACAGTGGTAGCTATTTCATTTCTGGAGCCTCCTTGCGAATCTGGCACACAGACTGGTGGGATGTAAAATATAAAGCAACATGGAATGTGGGGCAGAGGAAGCATGAATCAACTCTGGCAAAATGTCTTTCCAGCTTTTGGACAATAAGTGTGCTTTTATTGTCCTATATGTTGCACACAGATCACAACTCTTCTCCTCAGGTGGAATCCCCTACACTAAAGTATTCACATTGGCTGTCTGGCTCTAGATCAGTTTCTGACTCCCCATAAAAAACAACACTATATATTTTCCAGCTATGGATAGAGGAACATTTTTATTTGATCTAGAAACCTAAGCAACTGTAAATAATTACAGGCTTGTTACCAAAGGTGTTTGGGTTTCATGCAAGAGTGGCTACAGAAAGTGAAGGAGACTTTGCAGACAAGGCAGTTCATGGTTCTCAAACAGCTGACTTCTTATTTTGTTAATAAGAAATAGCTAGCTTGTTTACTCCCCTCAGTTGATCTTTCTTGACCACTAATATAGAAGTGTTTTAGCTCTCCTCCTCCTGGCTTTTTACTAATTTTAGAGAGCAATAGGTTTGGTCACCTGCTTCAAACTGGAATCTATCACCCGACATACACAACCAGACAGCCAGAGCTGAATTAGCTGTGCAAACACACTGACCACAGCTATTACCTTTGGTTTATCTCTTATTCCTAACCCTCATAGCGGCCATTCCTTGTGAGAACAACAGTTGAGGTGTTTTTTGTAGGCATGACCCACTTAGCTCCCATGACATTTCCGAAGAACAAACCAGGTGTCCTATTTGGTCACACCTTCAGTAGTTCAAGGTCAATTTATTCCACCTCCAAAGAAACAGACCTATATTTCTTCAAAGTTAATATACACCAAAGGTGTAGGTGTAGAATCTTGGGCATGGGGCCAAATTTGGCCCTCCCAGGATCATAGTCTGGGGATACCCAAATTTGGCCCTCTGAGATTCCCAAAACGGCTCTTCCCCCGACCCTTGTCCCACCCGCTTTCCTTCCAACCACCAAGTGTGCTGTAGTTTCCTGGCTTTTGTGCAGTCCCCGCCCCCTCATTGTAAAAAGTTGGAATGCCTCTCCTAGGCTTAGTTATTGGCAGTAAAAGCTTTAAGCTAAAATAAGGTGATCTTTTTTTGGCACTTCGTCCCTTTTTGCCTTTGGCCGTATCCACCACTGAAATGCAGCCCCCAAGAGGCAACTTGGCAGCACAAATCAGCTCTGGCAAAATGTGTGCTACTCAAGATCTTTCTCAAGATCTTGGGCTGAAAAAGATTCTGCAACCTCCTATTATACCATACCCATACTTAATAAATTAATTTTTGAAGCCCCAAAACAAGTCTTCCCCACTACAAATTTAATAATAATGTTCAAGACGCTGTGATTTGTTTGTTGTTTCTATATTTGAAAGGCAAACTATGACACAGAGAGAGAGAGATTGGTACTTTGTGTATTGAGGCAGTTCGTGATTGCTTCTGGGAGGTAGAGAGGGAAGGTAGTAGAACCTAATTATCCAACACAGTTCTCTCAAGAACAATTTGGTTTAGCTTTATAGTCCACGACAAATAGCAGGTAGCAGATATAAGCAGGTACAAGAAGATACAAGTGTTCACATTTGGTGAAGTGTCTAGTTTTATATCAGAGCCCATTGAAATTAATTGTGCCACCCACAACTTCAGAACTGCTTATTCACCAGGAGAAAACAAACAGCAGACTGTAACAAACTTTCCTAGTAGTTGGTTACAAATACTCGTTATCTTGCAAAGAAATATACTTCAGATCAACTAGACTAAATAAAATATTGTATCTTTGGCTTATATTTCTTACCACAGTTGGTGTAGTCAGAGAACCCACATCCTGTACTTCACGTTACTGTTTTGCGAGTAAAATTAATAAGTATTGCTCTAACTCATAACATTTAACATATGGGCTGCAACAATCCACATTTCAGTTGCGTACACGGGAAGCAACACCTCGCTCAGATCACTCTTTTTTCCTGGCAATGTTAGGGAATGTTTCGCATATGTGAAGTCCATTTTCTGCACAGACTACTTCCCATCAATATGGAGCACCTGTTTGCACAGATCTCTCTGAGTACACCACCACAGGGAGATGATAGCAACGATGAACCCTGGGGCCTCCAATGTGGTAGATGTAGACACTTTCCAGCACCATCTTCATTTCTAAGAATGCCTCTGGACCCCAGAGACATTCTTCGAAAATAAAAATGGTGGGTGGCTGCAGTCACTTTTGAAGTGTTTCCAGCCATCCAGGGAAAAATGGGTAAGTTGTGGGGTGAAGGTGGATGGGCTCATCCTGGAGAGCTAAACCGAGTGATGGGGAGGAGGGGAGTTACCTGAGCTGCGTGCATGTTTTGCTATGTGTGTGTGTAGGGTGGGGGGTTTACTAGAGATGCATGTGTGTGGTGTGTATCTATGAGCATCATGAGTCTGAAATAGGTATTTTCTTGTGCTTTGTGGTGGCAAATATGTGACTAGCATTTGAGGGTCAGATAATATCTCTGCCTTGTACTCAATTTCTTGGCCTAGTTACTTATTTCTCAGCAACATCAATTTGACTTCTGTGAAATGGGTGTTGGACCAGATAACTGTGGGTTCAAAACTGGTTTTATGGTTTTGGAGCTCAGATTCCCACCTCTGCCTTGTACTTAGGTTCCTGGCCAACTTACTTTTCTCATAATCTCACCATTTGCCTTTTAGGTAATGAGTGTTTTGTGACTGGCCAAGCCCACCATGGCAGCTATTTTAGGAATAGGCAAGCTTCCCCAATGGCAGTCATCTTGTGAGAATCACAACACTCTCTCAAAATTCCAAACTTGCCCACTAACTAAAAAGTTTGATGACCCCTAAACTATCCAATTCAGACAGCACTGTTAGTTTGGTGCTATAATGAATTGGGCCCCCTCTTCTTGCCATGAAAACAGAGGTGTCCAACTGTGGCTTGCAACATAATTTCTCCTTATCTCTAATTATATGAATTTTCCAAAATCATATTACCTTGTCGAGGCAGTATATATCACCTGCACAACCAACTTACTTTGGAAGCATTTCCCAAGACAAGTATCTTCCTGGCTTTCTCTCCACCATGGGGACATTCCCAGTAGCAAAAAAACAGAAACACATACCATAGAAATATGTTTAAGACTGCATATGCTGCCTTATACTGAGGCAGAGTATTGGTCCATCTAGTTCACTACTGTCTACACTGACTGGCGGTGGATGTCCAGGGTTTCAGGTAAAGCTCTTTGGCAGGACTACTGAGAGATACCTGGGATTTCTTCATATAAAACATGGTCTCTACTGCTAAGCTTAGAGCCCCCCTTCACAAGTCCATATCAAGCAATCAGAGAAGGGAATAGACCTGACAAACATAGGGAGTAGCAGGATAGGTAATATCAATAAAATGTATTCGTAACACTGGTATACTTATTTGGTGCAAAATGAATATTCATTCTGGTGAGAGAACAGTCTATCAGGAAAACTGCGACTACCGCCACAAGAATGCAGGTTACTACCAACATAAATGTTAATGCTACATTCATTCATCAAAAAGAAGTACAGAATTTGATTTTAGCAAGAAATTTGTGGATAGCTGTTGGCATATGCTCTCCAAATCCCACTTAATTATTTGAAAATAATGTCAGTAGCATCTGTCAGCAACAGAACTAACTATGGTAATGAATCTGAAATATCAGAATTAAAGTTTTGAACATAATGCATACAAGTTTCTAGCATGCTATATTCAACTTCAATGAACACAAAGCGAAACATGGATGAATTTACACTGACAGCTCATTTTTTATTTAATATTTGATCTACCATAGATTCACCCTGATCACCACTGGTAGCTTGATTTATACATCTTCTGTGGAAGTTCACCATCAAACAATGCTAACAATTAACATCTGTTTAGGGCAGCAATTCTTCTAACATTGAGCAGCTTAACTCTGCCAAGTCATTCCAGTCTGCATCTGAACTCTTGCAAATGTTATCTTAATTTAAAAACAAAACAAAAAACTAGACAGCAAATAAGATAAAGATCGTCAAAAAGCACAGAAATCTTCCTAGGAAGAAAGCAAGATTCAAGGGGGATAAAAGTCTTACTAGTTATTATTATTATTATTATTATTATTATTATTATTATTATTATTATTTATATAGCACCATCAATGTACATGGTGCTGTACAGAGTAAAACAGTAAATAGCAAGACCCTGCCGCATAGGCTTACTAGTGACATGTCTACTCCCAAAAGAGAATGGACGAATCTGGAAATGGCTAATATCTTACTTTGGAAGCTTATTGAGCCAGATGGCTCAGCATTAACACATCAAGGCTGAAGCACAGTGCTAGAACATTTGAGTCATTATTGACTCAGAAGGAAATACACTACTCTCCATGTAGTCTTTATGTTTCCCAAGATGATTTGGTTTTCTTAAGAATTCTTCAACCCAAATATTGAGCACACGCCTGTTTGAACTTAGAAGACAAGCAGCAGACAACATCACAAACACGGCCCAGGAAATAGCCATGAGCATCACTGCTAATACTGAAAGACAGTGTGGTTTAGACAGTGTACATCAAAACAGCATGCAGGAAGATTAATATCACACCAAAGCTATGTTCCTTATTCTCATAGCTAGAAAAGTGTGGTTAATCTAACTGATCAAAGTGAAATTAAACCAGAGCCTCTGAACCTATGATTAACAATGTTTGTTTCTGCTGCTGCTGCTGCTGCTGCTGCTGCTGCTGCAATAATAATAATAATAATAATAATAATAATAATAATATCATCAAAACTCCAGCAGAAGGGGAGGATGTTAAACTCAGGGTGCTTCCAGACCAACAGCTTCTACTCCACCAAACACAAGACACTGTGCAGATGTTTCGTCTTTCCTCTTTAATAGATTTTTTGTGGAAAGGAAAAAAGATAGAATAAATCATGGGAAAACACAGGAGGGTTTCAACATGCCCTGGTTATTTTGCTAACTCTCCCAAATATTAACTTCATGTTTTTTAAAACACTATATGGCATTTAAGATCCAATAGAGACACATGTAAACCAGAATTCAGAACAAAATGATCTATATCATGAAGAGGACACTAGAATATTACCGTTATATAAATATTCCCAGTTGTGTCTTTCAGGCCCACCTCTTTAGATTAAAAAATGAGTTTATATTTCTGGAAGGGAAAACCTAATGAAGTGGCCACAAGCCTGTAATATTTGTTTATTTATTTGTTACATTCATATTCTACCTTT
Source organism: Elgaria multicarinata webbii (assembly GCF_023053635.1). Classification (NCBI taxonomy): domain Eukaryota; kingdom Metazoa; phylum Chordata; class Lepidosauria; order Squamata; family Anguidae; genus Elgaria; species Elgaria multicarinata. Next base: position 189,558,511 of record NC_086171.1, read on the forward strand.
CCTCCAAGGAGCCCAAGGTGGCATATATGATCCTCCTCCTCTCCATTTTATCCTCACTCCTATCCTGTGAGGTAGGTTAGGCTGAGAATCAGCGACTTGCCCAAAGTCACCCAGTGAGCTTCATGGCAAATTGGGGAATAGTATAATAATAATAATAATAATAATAATAATAATAATAATAATAATAATTCTTACCCGCCTCTCCACTTTGATCGAGGCGGGAAACAGCAGCAAATGGTAAAATACATAAAACTGAATTAAAACATAATATACATTGTTAAAACATCATAAAAAAAACATTCTAAAAACATCTTAAAATTCCACTGGATCGAGTATTCCAGCACACTGGAGACCCAGTGTGATGTGTTTAAAGCTTAATGCAAGACATGGCTTTCATATTTCTTAGAAACTAGCATCAATTTTAGGTGACGAAAGCACAGTTTTAGATACAAGCCCTTTAGTGGGGCTGGAAAAGAAATATTTCAAATTCATTGACACATCGAGGAGGGAGAATGCACATCTTTAGAGAAAACTAGTTCCAACACAAAGAGAAAATGAACCCATGTTTCCCCACACACAAGGAAACCCTGTTGATAAGATGCTTTGCCAACAATAAAATGATCAAAGAACCAAAAGCAAGAGACATGGGTCTAATTTGCACATGCCGGGTTTGCAATGTCATAGTGAAACAGTAGCCAGAAGGCCACTTTACAAGAAGTGCTATTCCATAGGGAGCTTCCTCCTGGTGGCCATATTTTCACCACGACTCATGCTGCTGCTTGTCTGACTCAGGCCTTATGCTATGCTAGTTCATGCCTTTAATATTTCCCAGGCAATTTGAACATGCTTGTTTTTCAAACTGTTGGAGGAATACAGCGGCTTCAGATCAGCACCTTTCTCCTATTAAAAACTTTACACTTTCTACACTGGTAATCTAGTGTTAGATGCAATTGGCTTATCCCAGAGGAGGAGGATACAGTTCTGAGATTCTGTGTTTCCAATATAAATAGATGGAAATCTGATACCATATCCGGTGTATCCAGAAAGTCAAGCAGCCATGTATATGACTTGCCAGTAGTTTGATAACATCAAGAATATTAGTGCTTTCTGGATGATGCACCAACATCCATGAAACACTTTGCTTGTCGTGCCGATACCCAAGTACATCAACTTTCTAATTGCACAGACTGGTTCAGCAGGTAAAAAGATTAAGGGTGCAGTCTTATACATGTTTAGACAGAAAAAAGTCCTACAATACCCAGCATTCCCCTGCCAGCAAGGCTAGCTTTAGAACGCTGGGAGTTGCATGATTTTTTTCTGTCTGAACACTGTACCCTAATATATTCTTAGCTTTACAGAAGGATTAGTCCAATAAAATACCTCTCATTCCAAACTGTCACAGTCCTCCTAAACTCTTGCTCCTTCATGAAGTTTTAAATTCAGATTGCTTCCACCATAGCTGCTTTGGCCTTTACCTAATCAATTGGGGTTATAAAGCCAATTCAATTAAATTTATAAATGATATGGCTCCTGCAGGCAGTAAACCTAAGCTTTAGCTGCTTTAACACATAACCTATCATTCTAAAATTGTCCCAAACATAGACACACAGAGAGATGGTTTCAACCAGTCAAAGAAATCAGCAAACTCATGAAACACAATACAACCAATTCTCACTATGGAAAAATCCACAAAGATGGTGATCACTATGGAAATTTCAGGAATAACTTCTCTTCAGCAATCAATATTGCCTTGTGCAACTGTTTTCCCCACAAAATTGTTTACATGCCACAAAACTGGCTCAGAGAACTTCTCTGCAAGATGGAGGTTCCGTGGACAGAGTGTTCCCCTTCAACCAGGGTTCAAAACCCATGGGTGGCTTTTGGCAACTTACCATGGCCACCTGCAAATGGGAACTAAAAGTGACTAAGTTCATGGAATTTTTCAAAGGTTAACTGAAGTAAAGAAGTTAGTCACCCCTCCTTTCCCTTCACTTCATAACAACGTGAATGGACTAAGTGTTCATTACATGTACAGTGAGATCTACAGCATATATAGCTATCCTGGGGCTCAAGACATACTAGATGTGCCCATTTTCATCAGAAAAATGAATACTGGGCAGCCAATGTTATCCAACAGATAAATTGACTTTGGATCTTGGTTTTAATCCCAACTCCACCAGGATATGACAGGATGGTGCCTATTTCAGTTCCTCATCTGCAAAATGGGACCCCCATCATGCTGTTCCACATTAAAGCAGAGTGTTTTGATCTTTTTTTTTAAAAAAAAAAAATTGAAATGTGATTTACAAATGCTGTGATTGTATTACAGCACCAAAAGGTTTTATCAATTCCTCCCTCACTGATAGATGAGTAACAGTGTATAACAGAAGCTAGAAAGGCAGAAATGTACCATTGCACCCATGAGGTCAAATTTCAAATCCCAACTTGGCTTTGAACAAATCACTATTTCTAAGCCTGCATATTCTAGAATATGTACAATGGGAAACAAAGCCAAGAATCTTCCTAGTTCTGGAAAACTAATGAGCCCAGAGGGTCAATCCCATGCCACTGTCTCCCATATATCTCCCAGGTCTGCTGTATTCCTTCACTCAGGCCAACTCACCTGTTGGCTTGCCTACTCCATATAGATTTCAGCTATGGGATGGATCCGGCCTAAAGATAAAACACATGCATTATTCCATAACTCAGAGGTAGATCATCTGCTTTGCATGTAGAAGGTCCCAGTCTGATCCCTAATATCTCCAGTTTAAAGGACTGATTAGGAGGTAATGGGAACTAACCCTTAACAGAGACCAGTCAGTAGACAATACTAGCTAGATCGAGTAGTTCATACTTGTAGCTCATATTAGTTCAAGTATGATAATAACATTTTCAAATGTTATCACTGCACATGAACTAGAATTCCAGCCTAGGATAATCTCTTCTGCTATATTCTGACTCACTATAATGCAAATTTATACAAATTCATATACTCATACTTGGGTTCCCCACAACCAACTGAACAAGATACACTTCTGTTCCCTGCCTGTAAGTTGGATACAGTTTTGCAAAAGTATCAATATGAATGTTAATTACATACAGGAATGGCAGATAAGTTTCCTACAGTACTTCATACATTCAAGCTGCAATTCTATACCTGCTTACCTGGTGGCAGCTCTATTGGTATTTATTCCAAAGTAAGCATGCAAAGAATCATACAGTAAGAGTGCTAATATTGATAAGAGAAAGAAGGAAAATACAGGTTCAAATATCATTACACCTTAACTGGTATCCAACCCAGAACTGAGTCAACATAGCTACAATTAAACAAAACTATCTACAGTTATAAAGGCAATTCTTTTTTCAATTCATTTCCTTCCACTCCTTGTCAGTTCTCCGCTCCACTTGATTTTGTTGCTCTTTTGTTCCCCTCCATGCTCTTAAATATATATAATTCATTCACCATAAGGAGTTCCAGCTCATGAAGAAACTTTTGGCTGCTCCATATCCATAGGGATTAGCATCAAAGATTCTTAGGACACAATGATCCTGAGTTCTGGACTAATGAAATGCAAGTGCTCGCATGGAAAGAACACGGAGTAAACCAAACCTAAATTAAAATTGCAGATGAAAAAAAAGTCTGAAAGAATAAGTGGTTACACTATGTTTTCTCCCAACATCTGTGATTAGAAACTTTTTGGGTGGGGTGAAATAAAGAGAAAATGTTTAGGGGAGAGGGGGTAGATGGTTGGGTAGAATATAAAACATTCAGTTTATAAAAGGGCTTCTTCCCGTTTTAAAAATGTACAAGAGAGGTTTTTTTAAAAAACACACACATCATAATCCCAGACCAGTCATTTCCCAGAAATGTTAACCATCCTAGTGAAAGTGACGCAAGACACCAGCACATGCTCTTTCCATCTGGGATTGGCATCCCACTCAAACATTTCCAGTTCCCAAGAACCTCTGCAGTCAGCTACGTGCAAATAAGTGGTCCCTGAGTCCAGAAAGCGCTCGCCTGCCTAGACTACATAAATGTAGAAGGCCTGATTACAACACCCTTCCAATCTGTGACCTATCAGTTTTGGTTCCCAGCACTAAGGGAAGCAAAAAAACAAAACAAACAAACCACAAGATTGGGATGAAAAGATCTGGGTATTGCTTCAGGCACTTGCTACAGATTCTTCAAAAGATCTTCTTCAAAGCAATGAGTTATTACTACTGCTATTCTTCATCATTTATTCCACACCTTTAGACCGCAATCCCAAACTCACCTGGGAGTGAGACCTATTGAACTGAATAGAACATCCTTATGACAATACTACTATGACAATAACCCTATAAGGGTTATTTTTCTATGCCTTTGCAAAACAATACAAACCACTGAAAAAATATTAAAACGATACAAATACAAGGCTCTAAACAACTCAGCACCAGGTTACTCAAGAAATTGCCTGATGCACTACCTTCCTGTTCAGATGCTGCGGTCATCCAGGAACCTGGAGGTTCCTATGATTTCAGAAGTCCAGTCTATGATGGCTTAGAATAGGGACTTTAGTATGATAGCACCCACTTTCCAGAACTCCATACTACTACAAGTTAGACAGGCACCAATCCTTCTCAGTTTTTGGCACCTACTCAAACACGCTAATTCTAACAAGCGATTTCTAACAAGCAATGTCTGCTGTAATCAGTAATGTTATCCAGTATTTAATTATGATTTTACACTGTTTTGTTTTGTACTTGGCTTATAATTTCTATTAACATAAGTGATTCATAACTATAGTTAAATAAATAAATAGATCTTTCTACCATTGGTTAGAACTAAAACAGGCCTGTAAGACAAGCCATTATTATTCCTACAGTACAGGTTAAACTGCACTCTATGCACAGTTGCGCATAACTTTCCTTTGACTTTGGCTTATAAATGAGGAGCAGCCAGAACTGGAAGCAGGGGAAAGGTGGATGTGGACTTTTACCCTGTCCTGGCTAACCATTTTTCTACTGAAAGTTGCTCCTGGCTGCTTTTATTGCTGAAGGGAAACTCCTACAAATCTCTGGGGAGAAAAGCAGCTGGGGCAGAACTGTTGTTGTTGCTTAGTGGAAAAGCAAAGCAAGAGGGAAGAGGGAAGCATATTGCTGTTGGTCCATCACTCAAGACAACAGCTTCTTGCAGCTGCTTTAAAAAAAAATTTAAAGCCACATCAGGGGAAAGCCACATATATCTGTATTTATTGTGTAATGTCGCTTGCCAAAGGTCACAGAGGCAAAGATAGGATTTGAAACCTAGTTTTCCAGGTTCAACTTGAATCACTCTATATAAAACTGCACTGAAAAAATACCCTTACTTGTGCTAAAAAATATGACGTACTTAAAAAGAGGAGTGACCATGTTAGTCAGCTTCTCAGTCAGTTCTGATCGCAATATAAAACAACCCACTGACAGAATTTCTAAGCAAGTGAGACAAAAAGTATTGCGGCATGAACTTTTTTAGGCAACTACTCCAGCCAAGCAGCCATTGCCAATTGAAAGAAAACAAACCTGTTTCCTCCCCTCTCAAAACCTTCTACATTAAAAAGAAAGTTAAGTACTATGCTTAAGGAGAAAGACCCAAGAGAAAAATGCCAATGTTTATTTTAATATGCCAAATGCAGTTGTCATACTATGACCTGATGGACGCTAAGCACACCTTGCAAAATGGACTGTGTTGTCAGCTGCCTCACACTCACACACACACACACACACAGAGAGAGAGAGAGAGAGAGAGAGAGAGAGAGAGGGTTATAAACAAGACACTACCAAGTTAATCCACTGCTTACCACAAACTGGCATGCAAGGAACACAACAGTTAAGCAAACATGCACTACGGAATGATGCAACCCCCTATACTACTGTGACACATATTCCAGTAAAGTTCTGGCCTTAACCTTTAAGCACTTAACAGAAGCTGAACGATCAAGTTATTTGAAGGACTGCCTTCTTCCATACAATCCTTCCTATAAGTATGATCTGTCTGAGGGATTCTTCTCCTTTGCTAATTTCTACAATTGGTCAGGTTGGCATGCACAGGAAATAGGGCCTTCTCAGTGGTGATTCTAGAACTTTGGAACTCTCTTCTAATTGACATGTAGCTTGCTCCTTCTGCACAGACATTCAGCCAAGGCTTGAAGGCCTTCCTTTTCAAAGCTGTCTTTAATCCAAGACTGTAATTACCTTCCGTCTGACAGCAGCTTTTCAGTATATCCTGTATGGCTGTTAATGTGGCAATTTTTATCATTGTTTCTTGCCTTTCCTCTTGATTGTACTTTGCTTTGTGAAAGGGTAGCACTAAAATGCTTTAAATAAATGAACTTCTCTCAACTCCTTGTGACCCATCAACTCCACACAACCAATCAATACTTCTGGCACTCTGAGGTATCTCACCTTCCATATTTAAAATGCAAGTTTGTAGCCTTCATGGCTGAGAAGAAATATCTGGGAGAGTATATACTGTGTTTGATGAGCAAGAAGCATCCACATTTTATGAAAACCTAAAACTTGGGGAGTAAAATGATCAAGGTAATTTACATAACAAATTCTAAGTACATAATCTCTGCAAAAATTACAGATTTTTAAAAGGGTAAACACAGCTCTCCCCATAGCCTTAATCTGTAAACTGCATGAAGATTTTTCTGCTCCCGTTTTCTCTACTGGGTTGTCCAAACTAACAGTTTTTTGACAATGTCAAGAGGCATCCACAGCCATATAAACAACCAGGCGAGTCTTGCAATACTTTAAGACTAACAGATTTATTATAGCATAAACTTTCATAGATTAGTGTCATCTTCAGCAGATGCTTGACGTATTGGGTATAGAGGAAAATGGACACAGATTTTACATTTTGCATTTGAGTGTTTACAGTTTTGTTCCCTACACGTACGTGTGTGTGTGTGGAATGCACATACACGCATGTACACATGCACACACTTGTCAATTTAGGCTAACACCGCACGCATGTGATTGTGAATTCTAGTCAACAAAAGCTAAGGTGCTACAGGACTCTTGCTGTTTTCACTGCAACAGACTAACACAGTTAGCTCTCTGGAAGTTGCTCCTCACTATACGGACAGCATCCTTAGAGGCCAGGTTAAATAGCTTTCAAAAATTTCCTTTCCTCTGTCTAGCAAAGTATCACAGAAATCTTACTAGAAGCTGAAAGTCTATCTAAAAAGTCTATGGGAAGTAAAAGATGGAGCAGTAAGATCTAGGAAGGAAATAGGACATCAGCTACAGAACTCAAAAGGGAGAAGAGTGGCAATGACATGGGTGATTAAAAAAATGTATAGAGATAATGATAATGGTGATATCATTGGCGTGCGCACAGGGGATGCAGAAGGTTCCATTGAACCCCCTAATGTGCCGCCGCCGCCATGTTTGCCCCGTCCTTGCTGAACCCCCTCTGAGGCCGCTGCGGGCCGAGCCAGGCGCCGTCACTCTGGAGACGGGTCAGAGGGAAATGTGCAGTGCCGCCCGTCAGAAGCCTCCAGCGGCTGCGCCCACCCCACTCCGGTTCCTGCTCCTCCTCCGGCTCCGCGCCTCGTTGTGGCCGCAGCTGCGGTTCCTGCTGCTGGGCCTGGCGGGGGCGGGGCCTGGCTAGGTGTATGGCGGGGCCAGTAAGTGCCGTTTGGGCTTCCCTGCGGAGCGGAGACCTTTGTGGGTGCGTTTCTCCGCTGCTTTCCCCAGTTACCTCCTTCCGCCTTTCTCTTTCCCTGCGAAGGGCCAGAGCAGGGAGAGTGGCCGGCGGGCGAGGGGCTGCCGCGCTTCCCGCAATTCACTCGTCAGGCAGGCACGTTCCTTCAGGGGCAAAGACAGATGTTCGGGGAGAAGGGCTGCTCTCCTATTTCCAATTCACAGAGACCACTGGAAGAGACCTGCTGCCAGCTCTCCTCACAGAGGAGAGCTGGCAGCAGCAACGAGGAGGAAGAGAAGAGCACCACGTGCGAAGGAGGTGAGGGGGAGAAGGCCGGCCAGCGGTGGGGCTTACAGTCAGGGGCCTACACTGTTCCTAGCTCTACAATATTTATTTTTCAAGCCATTCTTTTGGTAAATATGGTATGTGTGTCTCTTGTGTCACTTTAAAACAGAGCTGCAGCACAATCCTATGTATGTCTACTCAGAAGTAAGCCCCACTGAGATCAATAAAACTTACTCTGAGGTAAATGTGCACCGGATGCAGCCTGAAAATGAAGAGAGGATGAAGAAAGGACAGGAGAAAAAGAATTGTAGAAATAGAATAGCAAGGTAACTGTGGGATATTTAACCATATTTAAAGACAGTAAGTACATCCCACACTGGGATATTTAACCATAGTTAAAGACAATAAGTACAGCAAAATTAGTGCCCTTCTACTTCAGTCCCAATCAAATAATTACAACAGTGAACCAGCCAGGTCTTCCATAGGAAAACTCTGTACCAGGTGATAGTTATTTTTAAATTTTAATTAAAAATATATTATCCTTTCCTATAACAAAATGGTACTTACTCCTAAGTAAGTGTGTCCCACTGAAGAAGGAAATCCTATTTGATTCCTGTATTCCTGTTAGTGTGACATGATAAGTTAAAGGCACAATTTTATGCATGTTTAGACAGAAAAAAGTCCTTCAACTCCTAGAATCCCCTAGCCAGCATGGCTGGCTGGGGTATGCTGAGAATTGTAGGACTTCTTATACAGTATGTGGGTATGTGGTGTGGTTTGGCTTGAATTGCTTGTGTCTGGATTTCCTTTCTGGACTGGACTTGCTGGTTACATGACCCACAAGCCCAGGTTGTGGTATAGTCCTCTTCTTCTTTTGTGTTTAAAAGCTGTAAAGTATCCTGTGAGATCTGGAAGACTCACAACTTTATTATGGCATAATAAGCTGTTGTCCACTGGCCTCAAGTGCCAAAATGACTTTACTGGCTTGGCACTGTGAGTTTAGGGGTGGGGTGGGGGGTCATGTCATTTGCTATTCCGCTTTGGGCAGCAAAATGTCTTGGACCAGCCCTGGCAAGAGCTGGCTATAATTTAGATACTGAACAATATGCATTGGGTTTCCTAGGTGTACAGGGCCCAGGTGTCTCAGGCAGGATCTACACTACTGTTTTCATAGAATCATAGAATAATAGAGTTGGAAGAGGTCTATAAGGCCATCAAGTCCTGCTCAATGCAGGAATCCACCTTAAAGCATCTCTGACAGGTGGTTGTCCAGCTGCTTCTTGAATGCCTCTAGTGTGGGAGAGCCCACAACCTTCCTAGGTAACTGGTTCTACTGTCATACTGCTCTAACAGTCAGGAGGTTTTTCCTGATGTCCAGCTGGAATCTGACTTCCTGTAACTTGAGCCCATTATTCCGTGTCCTGCACTCTGGGATGATCGAGAAGAGATCCTGGCCCTCCTGTGTGTGTCAATCTTTCAAGTATTTGAAGAGTGCTATCATGTCTCCCCTCAGGCTTCTCCTCAAGGCTAAACATTACCTCTGTTTCCTTTCCCCTCCGGGACACTCATACCTCTCCTGTCTGCACCCTCTCTCCCTCTTCTAGCCCCACACATAGGGGCATTTCTCTCTCTTCTTTCCCCAGGGCTCCCCCTACGCCAATCCTCTTCTTTTGCCCTTATTTTATTTAGAGTATTTTTATTTAGAGTATTTTTATCCCGTACCTCAGCCTAAAAGTCTCCCGGAGCGGCTTACAATTGATCAGTAAAGAAGACTGATGTGCCCTTGTGACGGTTTCCCATCCTCTCTTTTCTCCTTCATCTCCTGTCTTCTGCCAATAGCCCCTTCGCGGCCTTCCAGAGATGCCCCTAGTTCCAGATCTCCTACACTCCCCCAAGTTTTCCAAATCTTTCCAGCCAGCCCTCTCTTATGCTAGGCTCGCAGCCACCCCTCGTCCTCACTATATTCACCCCAGAAGTCTCTCTCCTGGACCTCATTCCAAATTCTTTGCTCAGCAGCACACAGGGCAATCTTTTAAAATCATTATTAGGGCATTTGATGTATGGTGTATTCTATGTATGGTGCTGGAACTTAAGATGACACTCATTGTTGTTAATGTGATAGAATCTGTTTTAAATGTGAATCTGTTTTAGTAAGTTTGGATTAGGTCATTATCTGATTAAATTTAAAGATGGTGAAAATTGACTATATCTTTATATATGCCTGGTTATCACTACAGCAAAAAACAGTATTCAGAGTCTCCATTTTAAAATGTGTATTTTTAAAGTACAGATTACTTGTTAATTAAAAAAAATACAGTTTACTTCAGTTTTCGTTTATTTTGTTTGTTTGATGAATGGAAAAAAGTCCTTTATTACTATATATTTAATCAATGTTTACCTTAAAAAAACCAACCCCTGGCTGAACCCCCTAATGAAATGTGCTGCGCACGCCTATGGGTGATATATGTAATAACAAATGTTTGCATAGCTCTTTCAAGTGTTCAAGGCACTGCACATGCATAATCTATTTGAAATCCTTACAATAACCTTGTATGATAAATCAGCATTATTATCCCCTACTTCACAGGTAGTCAGGCAATGAAAAAAAGGAGTTCTCCAGCAAGGACAAGATACAAGTACAAGATCCTGGTTGGGACAAATAAGTAAGAAATGAAGTGAACTGGAAAAGAGCAAAAAGAAATCGATGATGATGATGATAGTAATGATAATAATGGGATTAAACAACTTTCTGAAAGGACATAAAAGCCAGAAACCTAGAAAAGTTGAGCAAAGGTTATATACATTAACTCTTATTCTTGACTATTCCTCTTAAGGCAAATGACAGGCTATTAAAATCAAAGCCATCTTTAAGGGATTGAGTTAGAAATGGCTTCCTAGTGGGATGGAAGGTGTAGACATTTGGAGAATATATGTGTGTGTGTGGGAGGGAGAGAATAAGGAAGAAGGTTAGAGAAGTTATTAAAAGTCCTGGGATGAATTGTGTGCAGCTAAGGGTGGATGACAGAGAATGGCCGGGATGGGGAGATAACATAGCAAAAGTGGTAATGAGAGCCAAAGAACACAAGAGGAAAGACAGACTCAAGAAGAACACAACCTACCAAAGCATAAGTAGATGGGATGGCAATGGAGGGGAGGCACAGAGGAATTAAGAGTCCTGTGGGGTTGAGAAAGGGGTTGGTGTGGTATGGGGGGGACGGAGGGACAGTGTGTCTTTGGTAAGACAAAGGGAGATGGATGCCAGAGTGGGGGGACAGAGCCCAGAATAGCAGGGTGGGAGTGCCCGGAAGGCTGTGGGGAAGGAAAAGAAATGACAGCCAGGGAGCTCAAGTGGGTGGGAATGGGGAGAACACGGACTTGGGGAAAGGCAAGTGGGAAAGAGAGTCAAAACGCAGGGGAAGGGGGGAGGCTTTGAGAGATCGTATAGACAAGATTTACAAAGAGAAGGCGGCATATGAATGGAGATGGAGTCTTGGGGAGGGGAGGGGAAGGCATAGCTCTCTGGGTGTGTGGATGGGGGGGGGCGGACGGGCTGAGAAACGGAGGACGTGAAAATTGGGGTACGAGGAACACCGAGTCAGAAAGAGGGGCGGCTGAGCGCGAAATGTCAGGGTTTCTAGGGGGCGTGAACCCCGGGGGCTGGGAGTCAAGGAGTAGCGCAGAATAAGGTGCAGTACCCCAATACTTGGGGGATGTTTGAAGGCTCGCTAGGGTTTGGGGGGAGGAAAAGCAAGCGGGCATATCCCCACGAATTCCCAGAGACCCGGGACTCACCTCCTCCAGTCGTCGCTTCCCGGTCGACTCGCCGGTCCGAGGAAAGAGAAAGCGTGAAAGAAGCGCGTCTTGCTGTCCAGCCTCCGAGGCCGCGACTGTGGCTCAGTACTGCGTGGAGGCGGGGGTGGAACGTGGGGGTGGGGGGCTGCCGAACCGACGCCACGGCACGGACGTAAGGCTTAGGGGTGGACTCACTCCGCAAGACGCGCTGAGCTGGGAGGAGGAGAGCTGGGGGAGCGGAGCGTTGCACAGCACGGCGCGGGCGGGCGCGACAAACCGAGGAATCAGCGCTCAATCTGCAACACTGTAGGAAGAGTACGGGGGGGGGGGGGGAGAGAGAGAGGAAGAGAGCCGGGGACCAGAGGAGGGAGGGGTGACGTAACCAGAGCTGGGCCTGGTGTGTACGCATGCGCTCTGGGCGGCACGGCGTTGTTTCGCTTTGCTGGCCACCGCGGGGTGGGTGGTGCCTTGTTCTTGACTCGCTTTCGTGGCTCTGTCGTTTCAGTTTTGTTGCCTCTTCTTAACGCGGCGTTATGTTTCTTCTCAGCCGGTCTCCCCCTTCCATTATTTCTAAAATGCACGCCCCGTGTCCTCCATCCCCCCACCCCTCAACACCCCTGTTCTTACCAGAGTAGAAATATTAAATGGATGCATATGACCAGCAGTGGCAAAAAGGAAGAAGATGCTCGTCCGTCAGGTAGGACTTTAAGGCAGAGGTCCGGGGGCCCACTCAGCAGACTGGGGTCACAAACGCAGCTGGGCTGGCTGACTACATTGTGAGTAAGTGGCTGAGTTTGATCAGCCGGCGGGGGGTGATAATAGGAACAAAATGGAAAACAACCGTTGATTAGCGTGTCGTCCGAACTCCACCCCAAAGTAATGAGAGTCCCGTCCCCCGCCGACTATTAAGCCGAGTCAAATGTTACTTAACTACACCACCAATGGCGGATACCAAATATATCCAAAAGGAATTCTTGTGTAATTCATCCCTGAGCCATACAACAGCATCCCATAATTATATATCCTCTTAAGATCGGGCAGATGGGTACCTCCAAATGTGCGTCTGTGTGAAAGAGTCGTGAATGGGCTCAGTTTGGGGCTGTGACAGCTGTGTTGCCGATATACCATGTGAACCGGTGCGGGAATCAGCAACGTCCATTTGTGTTGCAGTTTGACAATTTAATCCACCCGTCAACCTGGTTATTTTAATATAACTTCTTCACACAGCGCATAGTTAAACTATGGAATTTGCTAGCACAAGATGCCCATCAATTTGGATGGCTTTGAAAGAGGGGTTAGACAAATTCCTGGAGTAGGAGGCTATCAATGACTACCAGTCCTTATGTCTGTATGCTACTGATGTCCAGCGTCAGTATGCCTATGTACACCTGTTGCTGGGGAACATGGGTGGGAGGGTACTGTTGCACTCATGTCCTGCTTATGGGTTTCCCAGAGGCAGCTGGCTGGTCACTCTGCGAACAGAACGCTGGACTAGACAGACCTTTGGTCTGATTCGGTATAGCTCTTCTTACTTTCTTATAATGATCAAGGGATACCAAATATAATAGTGAACAAGGGCAATAAACAAATTGTTTCCATGGGAAAGTCATGGCCAAAAGGTTACTGAAATACACATTTCAAAATACACATTTTGGTACGCCTCAGAATCAACATTCATATGTAAAAAAAAAAAAAAAGGCAAAGGAGGAGACAGGTGACAAAACAGAAAGAATTCCCTGCTTATCTTGCCCAGGGGGGCTGGGCCTGCATTAGCCATCTCCTATCCTATCCTGTCCCCTGAAGCTAGCTGATAAGCAACAGAAAGAGCAGATCAGGGGAAAGTGGTGGAGGTCTTGAAAAGAGCGGAGAGCTCTAAGCCGTTTCTACTAGGAAGACACTCTATGCACACCACCTTTATTCTATTATTATTATTATTGGCCTGGCCTAAAATGGGGCTGATAGAAGCTTAGTAAAATGTATCCTTTTTCATTGGTCTCTGTATTGCTTGTAATTAATGTTGCTGCTTGAAAGCTATTATGTTATTTTCTGAAACTATTACTTTTTCAGAAGTGTTTTCAAAATAGATGGCAACTGTTTGATTGTTTCTTTCTTTTTTGCTGGTATTTTGCTGAGTTAAGGAATGAAACCATGTTTACCAGATACCAATCTAGTGCCTTAAAAACAAAAAACAAAAACAGGGAACGGGATTCCACAACTTCTTTAGAAGTGCAATCCTATGCATGTCTACTCAAAAGCCAGTCCCATTCACTTCAATAAGATTTATTTACAGGTAAGTAGGTATACAATTGCAGCATAAGCAACTTGTGCTTTAGACAAAGCTATGCTTTAATTTGATAAAGTAAGACCATGCAACGCAACATGGCAATATAACCATGCAACATGGGGGAGTTACTTGTTGTTTGATCAGAATCCTAAGCATTGCTTCACAAGTTCCATTTTGGGTTTATTTATTAGTGTGTGGCATTCCTGCCATGCAGATAGGCGCAGCCTTTCTTACATCTAAGCAAACATTTGAGGTGCATACCAAAGTGAGTATGTAGAGAACAAGTTTGGTGTAGTTGGACTGGGACTCAGGAGATCTGTCTTCAAGTCTCTACTCAGCCATGACTCTCACCCTAACCTATCTTACAGGGTTGCTGGGAGGAGGATGATTATGTAAGCCCCCTTGGGTTTCTTGGAGGAAAAAAAAGACAGGATATAAATGTAATAATAAATGAATAATAAATAAAAAATAACTAAATATATTGTGCAAAAACCATGCATCTTTACTCAGAAGTAAGTCTTATTGTATTTAATGGAGCTTACTTCCAGCTAAGTGTGCACAGGACTATAGTCCTGATATAGATATAGATATTATCAACATGTTATGCTAGATTATTGAAATAAATGCAGTGGCAGCAAAAAAAAAAAAGGGGGGGGAGACTGCTTATATTGAGAACACTCTGAAAAAGGTTAATAGTTTCAGAAAATAACACACTTGGTTACATTTCTTATAAACAATGTATTCACTATTTCTTTAAAAAAGTACATTTTATGAAGCTTCTAACCATCAGTCCTACCCACCTACACAATTCGGGCCAAAAGAACATAAACTTGTTTCATGCGTGTGGGTGTGACTTTATAAATAAAGATATGTGCCAATACGCTTCCTGCATCCCTGTTATTTCCATTTCAGGATGATTTCCCAGCATGACCTGTTTAGTTAATGATGTATTTGTGCACACCCAACTATAATCTGAGTCACTAGAAAAGCTCCCATTGATTTCAATGGGACAGAAATGTTTAGCTGCCCCATCCTGAAGATCTGCTTTAGATTATGGTACAAACAGTGGCATGTACTGCCACACCTAAAGTGGCAGTCTATGCCTGATAAACCTGCAGAAAAGTGTCCAGCCTCCCCCCCACTCCCCTCTGTTTAGGAACCCCCTCCTATTTCTGTTTACTTGGGTACTATGAAAGTCCAATGAAGGGTTGTGGCCATTTTCTTTGTATCATAATACTCTTTCAGCTGCTTTGCTGCTAGGGCTCTGTCTTCTGCTCACACACGGCAGCATGGCTCAAGTGCTCCCATATAACAACCTTACATCATGCCAGGGAGGCATCTGCCAGTGCACCAATGCTGCTGCTGTACTAGTCAGACTATTTGTCCAGGATTGCCTACTTCTCAGGTCCCTAACATGGTGCACGTAGGCTCCACGGTACACACCAGGACCTCCAATGGTGCCTCTGCTTCCTGCCGCCTTCAAAAAACGATTTTGATTTTTTTAAAAAAATTGAAAAAAGTTATGGCACCAAGTTCTCCTTCCTGTTCCTAACCAGCCAACATCCAAAAATGTTGAGGATCCTTGACCTATTTTGATTGAGAGTTGCTCTCCAAGATCTTCCCATGACCCGCTCCTTATAGCTGGAGATGTGAGAGATTGCACCCGGGCCCTCTGCATGTAAAGCATGTGCTCTACTACTGAGGAAAGCTAAAATCCCTAGAGTTGGATCCAACATCAGCTCCAAAACACCAGATGTAAAATGAATTATATAAGCATTGCAACTTTTTAAAAGTACAACCCTTTCAGTTTCTTTGTCTATGCCAGCCTTCTCCAACATGGTGTCCTCCACATGCATTAGACTGCAGCTCCCATTATCCCCAGCCAGCACGGCCACTGGCTGAGAATGATGTGAGTTATAGTCTGACATCTGGATTACACCAAGTTGGGAAAGGATATGTAACCTGATTCTCAGTCATGCTTCCGAAGCAGCTTAAAAAAGGAAAATTAGAAAACAATAAAATGTTTCTTTAAAAGAATACAATATAAAACAATAAGAACAATAAGCAGATGATTTCAGAGAAGTTTAAAATGAACAGATCATGAATGTTACAATTTCAGCAGCAGATCAGGAAAGCAAAAAATTATCCTAAAAAGGATGTTTTTCACCTTGTTTTGAAGGAATGGTTGGGGAAGGCTGTTTCAAGGCAGTGAACCTATCAATGAAATTTGCACATAGGTAAAACATTTTTTTATGAATCATGAAGCATAATTTGTTTTTAAATGATGAACATATGTACTTGCCATCTGCAGGTTTTAGAAGAACGTATTAAAACATATTTTTTTAAATTACTGCCTTATTAAGTGGGGTTCTTTTTTTAGAAGTTTTAGAAAAATCAGTCTAACCAATTAAATATTGTAGGACTAGCAAATACCCTTGAAACACCCCATTAGTTGCTCATTTTCTAGGTGCATAACTTTTTCCTGATCTTTGCACATTCTCAAATACCCCATTCCAGTTCAACCTGGCCTTGCCACAATGAGAAAACAAGGCTGTTGACAAACTCATGGTGTGTGTGTGTGTTTCCTGATCCAAACCATGTGATCAAATGGCCTTAGCATTTTGAAATTAGTCACCCCCAGGGGAAAATAAAATAAAACCCACCCAGCTTGGTTAAGGTTTCATTTCGCTGCATGGAAATTTACATACTTGGAGAAAACTGACTCAGTGTTTCTGTCTTTGTTTCCCCCTTGTGCTACTATTTGCTGAATCACCTCTTTGAAAAGCCTCTTTGTTGATCTACTGAAGAAAATCAGAGTCCCTTTCAAAGAGCCAGCGGGGAGAGAAGAAGAGAGAGGAAACGGCATCCTTTGCCAGGCTTCCTCCTTCTGCCTCTCTCTGTGGTTTTAAAGGGCTCTTTATCACTCCTTCTGGGAGAAGAGCGAACTGACTAGGAAATCCCTTTTTAAAAAGTCCCTCCTCCTCCTATCATCAGGGATTCCCTCTGACCTGGAGGGGTGAGGTAAAGGAGACAGAAAGAAAGAGGATGTCACAGATGCATTTGCTAAGAGATGGCTTCTGTGCTTCCTCTTTGCCTTGCTTCAGATGATAGCAATGCAGTGCAGAAGTAGCAACAGGCAACAGGTCGTTTCAATCCAGGCCAATGTTTCACTCCCCCACAGATTTAGTTATCTTTGCCTGCTTTGTGTCTGGCAAAATAGGATTTCAGTGCTGACTGCTAGAGACTGTTAGAGAAGACCTGACAGTCTTTAACCCCTCTTCTTGTCTTACATCGGGGTGGGCAGTTCTCAGGTTTGCAGGATCTACGTTGTTGTTGTTGCTGTTGTTGTTTTTACTAGAACACTGAGATACACCAATTGGAACCTGGTGCAAAAAATTTACACTTGGAATTAAAAAAACCAAACTTAGGGCACATCTACAGGAAGGGTTTGCCCTGGTGTGGATTCACAGTAGCGGCACATCATCTACATGACGCAGCTGCCATTGCGAAGCCATCCGGGGGCAAACCCCCAAAATTCCACTGTAAAAAAGTCAGGCACTTACCCTGACTTTTTGGGTAGCGGAGGCTTGTCACAGTCCATGGCACCCCTTGATTGGTCACCATGGGCTGGACAGGGAAGGGGGGGTGGACCCGTTCCTCCCCCCCCCCGCTCCATGGTAAATTTATTTATTTATTGCATTTTTATACCGCCCAATAACCAAAGCTCCCTGGGCGGTTCACAAAAATTAAAACCATTCAGTATAAAACAAACAGTACAAAAACATGATATAAAATACAATATAAAAGTACAACCAGGATAAAATCAGGAGCCGTGCAGAAATACAAATTTAAATTTAAAAAAATGGGGGGGGAAGGGGGCGTTCCTCCCCCTGAGTTATTATACCTCTCCACCGTGCCTGGGTCCAGCTCCAGCTGAGAGCCCCCTCCCTCCTGCTACCAACTGTCTCTGCAGAGGCCACCAGTGAGGGAGGAAGCAGCAGCCAGGCACCTCTCCACCGTGCCTGGGTCCAGCTCCAGCTGAGAGCCCCCTCCCTCCTGCTGTCAACTGTAACTGCTGAACTTTCCAACTAAGATTGTAGTGCCTGAATTTGCTTTCCTTTCCCCCCCTCCTCCTCCTCCTCCTCCCTCCCAATCCCCTTTCCTTTTGTGTCATGTCTTTTAGATTGTAAGCCTGTGGGCAGGGACTGTCAAGAAATACTTTTGTAAGCCGCCATGAGAGCCTTTTTTGGCTGAATGGCGGCATAAAAATCCTTAAATAAATTAAATAAATAAATAAAAATAAATAAATTATGGTCAGAGGAAGGAGAGGTGGTTTGGGTGCCCGGCATCTCTCTCCTCGTCCTCCTCTTGCTGCCTTGTTCCTGGTCCCTTGTTCCTTTCCCCTCAGCGGGGGAAAGCTGGCACTTGCGTTCCTTCCCGTGAAGATGCCGGGAAGGAACACAAGTGCGGGAGTGAGGCGCCTCATCAAGACGGTGGCCTACATTACTGTAAAAGTTTTATTAGGCCAACCAATAGATCACAAAACAGGTGCAAGATTTTGAGATCTACTGATCTCTTCATCATGCAAGATATTATATATATAAAAAAACACAGGTGTGTGTGTGCAGATCAAGGGAAGAAATAAACCCCAGACTTGATGGTGAAGTCACATTGTCTGCATGTTCAGATCCCAAGGTGGAATGGGAGAGGAGGGGTCTGCGAACATGTGTTTTAAGCTCTGCAGGTAATGAGATTGTTACCAGAAAGACTTGCAGGTTCACCTGAGGCTGCTGGAAGCCAGAAAGGGGAAAACATTCAATCCTCAATTATGGAATTTAATTAAACAGACTTAAAGCATTCCAAACCTAAGAATTTGTTCTGAGTACCAGAAATGAACAGAGCTCACAATACATCCACACAAAATCTATTCCTGGTTACCCCAGGCTTTCTTTATTTCAGCAGTATAATTTAGGAGGTAGAATCATTTTGTGGTTGCTATTGTTAGAAGTTAGAAATCCTGGCCGATCTGTGACACATCACCCGAAGATTTACCAGAAGGCCCAGATTAACCTTCTGACAAGCCCTGTCCTAAACATCTGTCTAGAGTAGGGAATCATTGCTTCATGAAATGTATCTCCTTGGTTTCCCAGTTAAGGTCATTGCTAGATAGATATGGCCCAGAGGAACTCATCCAAATATAGCCCCCACGTCTGCAGTGCCATTTGTATTGACAATTGCCCATGCCAGCTGGGCATGATGGGAGTTGTAGTCCAACACATCTGGAAGGCACATGGTTGGGGAAGGGCTATATTTATTATTTCCCCCTCTGGCCCTTGTTCCCCATTCTGTTTTCCTCCTCCTTCTTTTCCCTCACTGCCTTTGAACTGTATTGGTTATGGTAACCCACATGATTTTATTGACGATGCCGTCTGATGTCATGACCTCAGAGATTCTCGAAAATAAGAGCATGTGGGTCACCACAGCCAATTAGATTAAATTGCTGTGTGGGCAAAAAAAGAGGAAGGAAACTGGAATGAAGAAACTACAGTGCCCAAGGAAATAAAAGGACCCAAAAGCATCGAAGTAATGCAAATGTTTAGCAAGGTGCGTACCTTTTATTTTGCTAATTGTTTGATTGTGACAAATGTGCAACATTTGGAACAGAAGTCAGATTGCAACCCTACCCAAAATGCATGTATGCAAATATTTCATACATGAACATGGGGATATTTATATGTACTTATATAATACTCCTATTCTCAAAAAAAGGATCATGCCCCCCCTCCCAACCACCACATGTTTCCACTTTATTAACGTATTGATTCCCCTGAGTCAACTTTTGAAGCTGTGTGTCTTAGCAGCAAACTGTCTTTTTACAGCTTAAAAATGTTTAATAGAATGCTTAGTCTCATGGATCTAGATCAGGGGTTGTATCCAGTGTTAATCCTATTTAGAATAGAGCCATTGAAATGAATGGAACTTACATTACTCAGGAGTCACTTTTATTGCAATAAGTCTACTTTAAGGAGGGCTAACATTGTACGCAACCTCAGCTTCCCCCCAACTTGATGCCCTCCAGATATCATGGACTGTCCCTCATCTGAACAGCACCAGGTTGTAGAAATAAGGAGCTGTGAACTGTGAGTTAGTACCCAACTCCAGTGTCATAGGCATGGCTTGGGTTGGAATGAGAAAAATGGAAATGAATGAGAAAGATGAAAGCTATTTCTATTGCAGGATGTTCTTTCCTTCTCGCCTTGCCTCTGCTCCACCCAGCTGTCACTACACCCCAGTCCTCTGCTGCTGATTGATACAGCTGACCTCAGGCAGGAAGGACGAGGAGATTTCCTGTATTGGCAATCTCTCCTACAATATTAGCCTCCTCCACATCCTTATATGCTTGAAGGGGTCTTCAGACAATGACTGAGAAGTGGGGCTGTAGGAGAGCCCACAACCCCCCTTTGTTGTTGTGGGCTCTCCTACACTAGAGGCATTCAATAATCAGTAAGTATAGTCTTTTGCCTGAAACAAGCATCAGGGCTTCTGTGCATACTACGAGTTCAGCTGCTTGTACAATTGTAGCTGGATCCATCAGTAAACAACTCGAGGTCATCATATAGGTCTGGGCGAGGTTTGGTGCCAAGTTGCAAGACTTCAAGGCATTCATGCTCTGGAACTTCTTTTCTTTGTAGTTCAGGTATCAACGTGGCAGGATTCAATGAGGCAAGCCTTGGGTCCACGAGGAGGTTGATCTCACATCTGGACTGGCAGGCAGGGTTCAGGTGTTAGCTTCTTCCACTGTATTCCACTGGTCTGTGCCACGTTTTTAGCACAGCACACTTGAGGCTGGTAGTGCAAACACAGTAATGCAAGCTGGAGTTTTTAATTGCTTTAATCATTTCACAAGTCCATTTTTAAAAAGCAATAGCTGTATTCTTCTTCTGGCTTCTAATTTCAAAGGATACTGATGCAAGAACACAGGGGTGCTTTTAGACTTCAATTGTAGTTGCATTTAGGGCTCAGGCTCAGGGCTCAAAGCATTTCAAAAGTTCTATTAGGCCAAAGTTAGAATATCTCTGCCCCCCCAAAAAAAGAACCACTGGGCAATTTTCAGAACACAACGTTCAAAACACACACAAAAATATAGCAATTCAGTATTTCCAATCTTCGTCAGCAGAGGATGCAAGATTGTCCATTCACTAACTTTTTCAAGGCAGGGCTTCTTCACCCCCCTTTTCCTTCTGGTCAAAAACCATGCCACGTACACTAACCTTCAAACACTTTCTTTTTCACTACGTTTCAACTTCTCTTTTTCTTCTATTCACATACTTTACTCTTCTTCAAATCAACTTCACTTCAAATCAACATCTTTTCAAAACAACCAAAACAACCTTTTTAAAAGTCTTTCAAACTATCTCTTCTGCACAGCCTTCTCTCTCTCTCTCTCTCTCTCTCTCTCTCTCTCTCCCCCCACTTTCAGCAACATACTTTTCTTTCTCCCATCTTGGCAAAACGGTTGGCAACAAGGACTTGAGCTTTTCAACTCAGGCAGTGAATCTTCAAAGCTATGGAAGACATTTCTTCCGTGAAAATGGGGTTCTACATTTTCTAATTATCTGAGGTTTGTGAAAGACAAAATACACAAAGTCTTCAAAATCTAAAACAAAAACTTTCACTGAAAATAAAACTGCTTATCTCTAGCTGCTAAGCATAGGAGAAGCAAAAAAACACTAGGGAGGAGAAGGAAAACAAAAACTTCAAATTTCTTTCACTTGGGCCGGGTGGAAAACACAAACTGACAATTTTTTCCTTTCACTTTAACACAACACCAACTTTTCTGTAATTCACATTCCAACACTAAAGGGCGATCCTTTGAGAGGTACATTTACTCAATTACATTTCTATGTTTGCAAATTGATTCCAATGACACAGCTGAAATTAACTTTGGATCAAGTTCAAAAAAATCCACAAGGGGCAATCTAACATAAAAAAGACATCCATTCACAGTCACAAACATTTTTAACTCATTGTTACACTGTTACAGTTTCAAAATCCCTTTTTCAATTTCACTGAAAGCTTTTCCAAAGACAACAACTTTAACCAAAGGGCTCGGGGACTCTTTTCCAATACGAACTATAAGCTTCCCATTTCTGAGGTCAATTGTGAACACCCACTCCCTCCATTTCCCGTCAGGGTCCATGGGATTAAAGGTTTCACTCACCAAATAGCCGTCTCCCGTCTTTGCCCTTTCTAATCACGTCTGATTGCAAATTGTTGTTGCCTGTTCCCTTCCATCTGTCGGGTGGAGTCGATTTTGTAACCTTGGCTCGAATGGTCCCGTCAATTCGGTCTCCATGTCTGCACAGTGCATGTTAACCTACTTGAGGCAAGAGAAATCTCTCTTGGCGATCGCTTCTCAATCTAGGCTCCACTGGCAGGCATGAATCCGTCTTGGGGTAGATCCGAGTCAGGCGCCATTTGATCTAACAGGGCTATGCCACTGGATCTTCCCCCAGAATTAGGCAAGCCACTGGTCCCATCCCAAGAGTGCCAACACTTGTTATATATTTTAATGTAAGTGAATCTGCAGTTATGTTGCACTTAGCGTCAGTTTACGTTGAATCTGCTAATTCTGTTGCATCTAAGGATGGACAAATCTGTCAGTTTTGCTTTCTCCCACATTTACATTGTTTTAATCTCAAGCTCTTTTCATCCTGTAAATGAAGACATTTGCAAGTTTTGGTCGGTTCTTATCATTGAACTGAATGAAATTCTCGACCACCTGCACTCAATACATATAGCTATTCAATATGTATAGCTATTCTCATCATGGAGAGGACCGTGTTGATTCCTGTCTTGCATGTAGTTGTTAAAGATGAGCTGTCAGAAAAAAGAGGTGCCAACCGTGGTTCAGCACCACAAATATGGCTGAATACACAGGGACTCAAATGCAGACTTTTAAGAGATAAGCACTGAAAAACTACTGCCCGAATGGGTTAATCTATCACTTTTGCTTGACCCACATTCACAATTTGGAAGTCTCTTCTTTCAATCATGTGGCACTGGTTAGGCCTCATCTTGAGTATTGTGTCCAGGTCTGAGCATCACACTTTAGTTCTGGGCTAACTTCAAGAAGGATGCAGACAAGCTGGAGGGGGTTCAGAGGAGGGCAGTGAGGATGATTAGGGGTCTGGAAAGAAAGCCCTATGAGGAGAGACTGAAAGAACTGGGTTTGCTTAGCCTTGAGAAGAGAAGATTGAGGGGGAGACATGTTAGCACTCTTCAAGTACATAAAAGGTTGTCGCACAGAAGAGGGCCAGGATCTCTTCTCAGTCATCCCACAGTGCAGGACACAGAATAATGGGTTCAAGTTACAGGAAGCCAGATTCTGGCTGAACATCAGGAAAAACTTCCTGACAGAACATACGACAATGGAATCAATTACCTAGTGAGGTTGTGGGCTCTCCCACACTAGAGGCCTTCAAGATGCAGCTGGACAGGTATCTGTCAGGTATGCTTTAAGGTGGATTCCTGCATTGAGCAGGGGGTTGGACTCAAAGGCCTTATAGGCCCCTTCCAATTCTATTCTATGATTCTATGTTTATGAAGAAATGTGCACATTTTGAAATGTTATTGTCAAGACATGAACCGAACAAATGACTTATCTTAAAATTACAACCAAAGTAGTAAAACAGGAGCAGTGTCGTTATTCTTTACAAGTCAGGGAAACCCTGACCCATGGGTGAGACACTCTTAATGGGCTCCACCACTGTCATAATCTGCTATTGCATCCTCCTTCTCATCATTAGTATCAATTGCTTACTTGATGGGCAGAGAGCCAGTGAACAAGTAAGTAGCGGCATCTACTTCTCACCACCACCATTGGGCAGAGCAAGAGGCAAGTGAACAAGCAGGTTGCAATGGTGAAGAGGAAGCACAGTTTCAGAGGCCTCTAGGCAGTGAGCCCCTGTTGGAATGTGGGCCCTGAGCAGGGGCCCAACCATGCCTAACCTTGATGCCAGTCCTGCCAAGTGATGTGCCCTCATACACTATTTGGACGTACAACCATTACTCAGTCACCCAGTCTGTCTCTATTGTTACAACCATAAATCGCAACAGAAAATGCTTTGTAAAAAAAGCAAAAATGAAAGAATAACGATCACAACAAAACAAAATAGTCACAATAACAATAAAAAAGATCTATCTCATTTGTCATATTGTTGAGAAAGTAGAAAATTGGGTCAAATTTTAGAAGCTGACATGGTGAAACCCTCTACTGCCTACAGGGTGAGCCTATTGCAAGAAGCCTGCAGGAAGTCAGTTTTCTGTAATTCAGACCAGTTAGCTTTCCCCACAAGAGTTGGACTGAAAAACTCAAAAGAAAAGTAGGGCAATAACGCAAAGAAAATAAAAATAAAAACGAGGCCCGACCTTTTACAGACCACCACAGAACGTTATTAAATTGAAATGGGACCACTCCATTGAAAAGCAGCTTTCACACTACAAAGGTGAAGGTTGAATTGGGGCTTAGATCAGAAGAGATAGAAAACAAATTGTTGGAGAAAGTGAAATAGTTGCAGTAATGGGGGTATTTTGAAGCAAAACGGGGAAGAGAGTTGGCAGGGACTGTAGGGCTGGAGTTATTTATTTCATTTCATTTCTATGCTGCCCAATAGCCAAAGCTCTCTGGTTTACAACAATTCATGAAATAATAAAATACAATATAAAGATCCAGCATAACAATGTACATATACAAAATTTAAAATAATATAGACAGCTAAATAAAATACTAGACCTGTTTAGCTGAGTGGCATATATGCCCTATCATGTGCCATTAAATGCCTGGGAGCAGAAGGCCATCTTAAACTGGCACTGAAAAGATGATAGTGTTGGCACTAGGCGGGCCTGAGTGGGGAGCTTATTCCATAGTCAGGGGGGCACCACTGAGAAGGCCCTCTCTCTTGTCACCACCCTCCAAGCCTCACTCAGAGAGGGCCCCAGATGTTGAACATTGTGTCCGGTTATGTTCAGATAAGGTACTTAAGGGAGTGGCATGGAAAGGCTTAGATATGGTATTGAGGAAGATGAAATGGTGATGTTTGAGAAAATGGGGCCCAAAACTGGCTAGTAGCTCTATCTGTTTTGCATTTTTTTTTACTTCAGAGTAGGAATAGAGGGCCCAATTCAGACTGCTCTGGCCCTTTCCCTCCCTGCTGTAGGCCCTAACTGGATTGGACCCTCTGCACCTACAATTTCTATTGCAAAATAGTGATTCAGAAAGCAAATACAAAAGGATTATTATTTTACAATTGAAATTGCAGGTGTCGCCACCCCGATCTGGATTGAGACCATAGTGGGGGTGGGGTGGGGGTTAAAGTACCCCCTCACACACAGACAGATCCCAATTTAAATTGGCTGTCAAAGACATACCGGCTAGCTACCTGCTAATGAATGTTTTGGTCCTGAGTCTTTCAAGCTTTTGGCTTCACACAGTTTGGGTCCTGTCCGTCTTAGGCAAAACTGCTCTGTGCTCAGTTCTAGGACCCACACCTATGTTGGTGAGATGGTTTGTGTGTATCATATTTCTTTGGATAATGTGTGTGCCTAGTTGACCAGAAGCAGAATTGGGAAGTAATAAATTAAAGGCTGCGATACAGCTAGGTAGAGGTAGCCTATTGCCATCTTGTGGTGAAATGAAATTCTTTTTCTTCTGTGTTAACTGAAACAAGCAAAGATAGTAAGGTTGGTCCGGGGGCAGAGTGTATGGGTGGGAATCCAAAATCCACAGCTGGGCAATGCCTTTATTGGGGCCCACCAAAAGCTTTTGGGTTCTCCAGAACCCTTTCTCAAGCTAGATGGTACAAAAAGCAGGGGATGGGGGAAGAAACAAAAATATCCAAACATTAGGCCACATTCCCCACTGTTGAATAATCAATAGGGTATTTTATGTTGTACTTACCTTGTGTTAATTTTTGTGAACTGCCCAGAGAACTTCAGCTATTGGGCGGTATAGAAATGAATTAATAAATAAATGTCCAGGCCACAAGGTCTGCATTTTAGACGCAGTTTCAAGACAGAGATTGTAGACTGAGGGCACAATCCTATGCATGTTTAGACAGAAAAATGTCCTGCAACTCCCAGTGTTCCCCAGCTAACATGGAAGTTGTATGACATTTTACTGTCTAAACATGCACAGGGTTGCACTCTGAATGAATTAGTCACTGCTAGATGCTGCAAATATCCGATTATACCTAGGATTCTAGAGGGCTATCTATATGCAGCCAAAGCCCCTCAGTGGTTGTGAATCTGTGCTGCGGCAGTTATATGATGCAGCCATAGATTTGCAGCTCCCAGGGGCTTTCCTGCAAAGCTGTGCAAAGTCAGGGACTTATTGTGACATTTTCGGTGGGACTGAGGTCACCTGGCTCTTCTGCTATCGCTCCATGGCTGATCTGGGGAGGGGCAGTCCTGGGGGAAGGTGAACAGTGGAAACCAGGAAGAGGTGGGGCAGCTCTGGTACCCGGAAGCCCTGCGCTTCTTCTTGGTGTCGGGATTACACGACACCCCCCCTGGTAAGGAAAACTGTGGGGTTTGGGGGAAGGCGCCACCAACTCAGCACTGTGAAGACTGCCCTCCTGACAAGGTATTAGACTTTTCTGGTAGGCAAAGAGCAGAACACTCATTATATTAACAGGTCACTTTTTATATTAGCAAAGATAGAGATTGTTTTTAAGTGTTGCACTAGATTAAAAAGGAAATGAAGCCAAAATGTGTAGTATTACCTAGTGGCTGGAGGAATGGACCCCTCCAAATGCAAAGTTCCTCTTCCAAGTGGCAGAAAGCAATGCTCCACTGGTGGGAGATTCCACTCTGAATAGCTAAACACAGTGTTTATCTCATGCACCACCTAAAATTAATCCCAGGCTTTGCTAATACTTTTCTCTTTGCCTTTGCTCTCCTCAGAAACCTGTGTGTTTTGCCCAAGGCAAGAGACAGTTCTCGGTTACAGCCCATCTTTATGTTTTCAGAAATGGGGATCAACCATTGCTGCTTTGTCCTAGAATCCTAGGTGTAATCTGATACCTGTAGCAACTAGCAGTGATTATAAGCTCCATCTGATGAGTGTTTTACTGCACGGTCATTACTAGGTGCTCACGGATTGCTCACATGACGTGGTCTGTTTCTCATCTTCCGCCCCTTCTGGCCTTTGTTGTGCCGCAAATCCCCCCCAGAGAAAGTCTGGTTGCTGCTCTCTCCTCCCGGACTGAATGGGCCTAATTACTTCCTGTTTGACGTCAAGTGTCAGGAGCTGCACGTTTCAACCAAGGTGTGATGGGGCTCTAATTCATCCTAGTCTACTCATTACAATTTCCATCTTGAGACCGGGTTTAAAATGCAAACTTCATGGTTCAGAACTTGCCTAATTTTAAGCATTTTTGTTTCTTCCCCAACCCCTGTTTTTTGCACCAACTATCCTGATGAAGAGTTCTGGATAACCTGAAAGCTTGCACACACTCCTCTGTGACATTTTGCTTCTGCCAAATAAAGGTATTATCCACCTGTGGGTTTTTTTTGGGGGGGGGGAATGTAAAACACACCCACCCTACAGTGCAGAGGGCTCCATGGTGCTTCTAGACTAGGGATGTCAGAGAAACCTGAACTCGCCCTGGCTCATTCACATGAACTTACAGAAGGTCCAGATGATGGTGTGATCCCTTTACAATCAGCTTGTGTTTTCCCACTGCTACATCTGTGTTTTTACTAACTGCCCTCCCTGCCGAAAATCTGTTAAGGAGGGAAGGAACAGAACAGCAGTGCAATTTCTTTCAGCAGGTGGACAGGAAAACATACAACTGAGGGTGGGTGGCAGGGAATGACATGTTGGATGGTATGACAGTGGTGTCTCTCTTTTTTCTATTGTTTGCCATGCATTTCTGGTTGCAAAAAGTCATTTCCCATCTCCCAAGGCTTCTCTGAGCTTGCCAAGCAGAGAGATGTCACATTGAACAGAGAAGCACTTACCTCTGAGCCAACATGTATAGGAACTGGCTGTAAGGCTACAACCCTCTTAGGACATAGTCCGATGCATGTTTAGACAGGGGGGGAAAGTCCTACAACTCCCAGTATCCCCCAGCCAGCCATGTTATCTGGGGAACGCTGGGAGTTGTAGGGCTTATTTTTCTATCTAAACATGCATCGGATTGTGCCCTTACTGATACTTAATTTATTTATGTGAACCGATACTTCATTTTTTGTGAACCGCCCAGAGAGCTTCGGCTATTGGGCGGTATAGAAATGTAATAAATAAATAAATAAATAAATAAATAAATAAATAAATAAATAATTTTGGCTGCATTCCTATGCACACTTTCCTGGAAGTAATCCCCATTGAAAACAATGGGAGTTACCTGTGAGTAGACATGGCTATGATTGCACTGTCATTTAATTTAAAACATTTACAGAGGAGGCACTCTGGAATTGTTCAAAGGCTGCCTATTTTTTTATTTTAAAGGCGGCCAGGAGGTGAAACTGACACAGCTTGTCAATTTTTCAACTGCTGCCTTCCCTTCTGGCTTTGAAGAAGCAGCTTTTGGAAACAATGAGCAGGATCAAGGCTTAGTTATATTTAGAGTGCTTCTAGATAGGACTCCTGGCGCTAGCAATCACCAGGAATTCTGTAGCTATTCCATCTTTTTCTCCATAATGGATTTTCTGTGTTAAGGAAAAGGTGAAAGAAGCAGTGGGAAAACGCGGGAGGGTCACAAGTAGAAGGTAATGGCATCTGGACTCTCCATAAACTTCTATGAATGAGGCACTACTGCTCAGGGGTACAGCTTGGCAGCCATGTCCCTTTCCAGTATACTTCATTACATTCCTTCTCCCCATTTCTCACAGTCAGTCAGGATGCTCCGTGAAGTGATCATTGGACTGGTTTTGGTGATTCTCCTCCTTATGTTTCCCCCTCTCTGCCAAAGATTTTTTTAATTGTTCTGTAACTTGGGGATCCCCCTATTCTTCTGATACCTTACCTCCCTCTCGTGCATGGACGGTATCATTTTTGGTACATAAAGACCCACACTTAGAGAATGAGTTTGCTGTTAGTGCACAGGATTTATTGGCTGTACATTTCTTCTTTGGCAGGGTTTTGGAGTAATTTATAAACGTGTGGCTTTTGGACACCCCATGGAACATGAAAGCCATAAGAATAGGTATGTAACAGAATAGAATGATTATCCCAACCAAAGTCTGTAGGTTTTATTTTACTGCCAGTAGACCTAGCTAGGGACATATAGAAGTAGTCTCATGTTTTTTCACAGGGGAGACAGATGGGAGAATGGAGCACAGGAGCAGAAGATGTAAATCCCACAGCGTTGCCGTCCCTTTAAAAAAAAGAAAAGAAACAAAAGCATTGGGTCTGCTGCCATGCCTTTAACACCTGCCTGCCAGGCAGAAGTTAAGAAGGTAGCTCTTTTTTCTGGGATTGAAAAAGCTTCCCTTTTTAATTTTTGGTATGGTGATGAGAAAGTTAAAAAGGTAGCAATCCCAACCTCATTTTCAGCTCCTCCATTTTGCAAGTGTGTCGGTCTAATTAGTCTTCCTCAAAAAAATATTCTCTGCTAGAAGCAATCTTTGAGGCCCTATACAGGCAGAAAGTTTTCTTTCTGTCTTTCTCAAAAATCCCAAGCCCCTTGGTTGAAACAGAGAGGTGAGTTAGCTTCTTTGGAAAATCCAGTTCCTTGAAATCACCTTGCAAAAACCCATTGCCTACAAAATAAATTATCACTCAAATAGCAGGGAGCCTCTTCTTGCAAAGTAGTGGCATCTGACAGGTGTCCATACATAAGGGGGAAAGGAGCCCAGGTTTGGGCAGGCTGGCTGAAGCGTTTAAAAGCTGTGCCTGAAATACCTATGCCTGCTCTCAGGTGTTTAATGAAAGGAAGCCCAGGAGATACGTTTCTGATGTTCCCATAGGCTCAGACGGCAGTAACCTCGTGATTCTTGTTGTACCGACTCCTCCCCTCGCTCAGGCATGAGGAAAACAGGAAGAATCTTGTAAGTGGGTGGAGCTGAGGAAAGATGTGTCTGTAGGAAGCAGTGTGCTTGGATCTGAGCCCTGTGCTTGTTTCACAGTCTAAGAATTACTGCAGCGAGATTAAAGCACTTCAGGTAATGTGAGCGACAAGTAGGGTGAGCAAAGTCTTGTTCCTGGGGTGCTGTTTGTGCGTCCACCTAGGTAGTGACTGGGGACTGATAATGGGAGAGAATGTATCTTGCTTCTTTCTTTTTAGTGATTTGCTTGGAAAATGTTTGAGGAGTCTCTTTAATGTAGCGCATAGACTGAGGTACAAGACTTCTGTATGTAGAGAACAGTTTACAGTATCTGATAATGGGGAAATAGTGCAGTTTTGGTGTCCTGTATATAATATAGGCAGGCTGGGGCCATCATGTGAGACTTTAAACTGCTTTCTCTTAGGGGCATTTGAAAAGCAGTGAAACTAAAGAGCTGTATGGTTTGTTTTTCATTGTATTAGGTCAAAAGTGGTGTTATGTGTGCAGTATTTATGGACTAACAGGTGTGTGTAGCTACCTCCACCTAACTCTGTTACTGCTCTGTATAAGTGCACTTTGTGATGCTACATGCCTGCCACCTGTTACATCTTCACAAACGCCCTGTGATTTAGGTTATGCTGAGCAACGGTGACTGGTCCGAGGTCACCTGGTAGGCTTCGGACCACTAAAGAGTGGAGAAACTAGAGCTGTTTGGCTTGTTTTTCATTTTATTATGAAAAGACAAAAGGGATGATTTGTTTGCTATTTATTGACATATAGGTTTGTGTCCACGTAACTCTGTTATGGTTCATTTGTCCACACGCACTCCAAGGAGTTCAGAGTGTCATAAATGTTTCTCCCCTAATCACATTTAATATTCACAATGGCCCTGTGAGGTAGGTTAGGCTGAGAAGCAATGGGCTTCAGAATTTGGGCCGGTCACTATTTCTCAGTCCAATCTCCCACACAGGGTGTTTGTGAGGATAAAAAGGGAGGGAGGGGGCAGAAGGACCATGCATCCATCCTGACCCTCATGGAGGAAGGATAGTATATAATGCAATTATCAATATTCTATCCATTCAGAGAATATCTTTCCTCCAACCTTTTGATTTTTCCACCTGAATTGTGAGCTGCTTTTGCTCCATCCAACCCTTTCTCTTTAATTAGTCTCTGTCTGCTGCACAGGTCTGTGAGAAGAGCTAAATGGCTGGGCGATATTAAAACCTTGTTGGGCTGTCTGACTCCGACCATCTCTTGGCAAGCAGCCTTTCTGCCTCATCTCGCTGCGTCCTCTTACATTGCACCGTACAATATTAATGCCAGCTCTAGCGATGTGTCTTTTCTGCTTCCTGGCAGAAATGCCTTGAAAAAGCCACTTCTTCTGTGCCAGCTAATAGCTTGTCTGTATAGACTGTTTTCAAATAGTGCCATTATATTATTCATTCATTCATATTCATTCATTCATTCATGACATGTCTATACAACCCAATAGCCAAAGCTCTCTGGGCAGTTTACAAAGATTAAAACCTTAAAAATTCATTATAAACCTATTTGCATACAAACATATGCATTAAACAAAAAACCTACTGTTTACAAAACAACGTTAAAGCTCAACAGTTTTCAACCAAGCACCAAAAAGCAGGGAAATTGGGAGTTAACCCTCACAAGCCTTAACGCCACATCCTCCCTAAGGAGGCAGAAAGTGCCACTGAAATCCTCATTCTCCCAAAGCAGATATAAACCATGAGGACAGGATGGAGAATATGATATGCAGAGGTGACTGTGGGGTTGTGGAAAACTGATGATGAACAGCTTAGGGCCACGTACTTCTCTTCTTCTTTTAGAGCAGCCCTTCCCCATCCTGGTGCCCTCCAAAGGTGTTGGACTACAACTCCCATCATTGCAAGTCAGTATGTCCCATTGTTTGGGGGGCTTCCCTAAGAAAGTGCTAAATCTCCCCTGTGTAAGTGGTGGGTTCCACTTGCGCCATGGAATTAGTGGGACCCACCACTTGCAGAAAGGAATCAGCAGCAGCTTAAGCACCCCCTTGGATTCTACCCTAAGTCAGACCCATTCAGCAAGTGTGAGAATCCCATTTAAAATAACCAGTTTCCTACAGATAAGGTGGGAGGGGAGGGGATTGGGAAGAGGAGACTAAATCTTATTCTCCATTTATTTATTATTAAGTTTTATATAACATACAGGTTAATAATAAATTAATATTTAACTGTATCTGCTGAAAAGCCATCAAGGCGGGGTACAACAATTTAAAACAATGGCCTGGTTCAGACAACACGCTAAACCATGCTGCTTAACCACAAAATGGTTAATAGAATGCATTAAGGTCAATGCATTCCGTTAACCGTTTTGTGGTTAAGCAGCAGCATGGTTTAGCGTGTTGTCTGAACCAGACCAATAAAACCTTGCAACAATTAAAACAAACAACAACAACAACAACAAAAACCACCACCACTGAAAACAGTAAAAACTGCACATTTTAACAGGCTAAACTGCATCAGTCTTCTCTATAAAGTATGCCATTGATTAGATGAAGGAGCCTGAGAATACAAAGTCTAGGAGTGAAATACTTGGGCGCAGAAAGGATTGTGCCCTTTTGGAAATGCTGGTGCATGTTCATAATGAAATGTGCTCTCTTTGCTAAAGCAGGGGAGAAGAGAGCTTTGTACCGAAAGTACCTTTGTGTCCTGCAGGTACCTGGTGTGTGAATAAACAAAATAAACCCTCGATGTAGCTTTCACTGCATTGACACAAAGGAGAGAAATGCGTTATCAGGATGCAAAATAGATTTATTAACACGTTTCAGCCTGTCCTTTATTTTAAGGCCTTCTTCAGGGGGTTCTTAGAAAAAAGTGCAGAATTTCTTCCAGCAAAAAAGATTGTCTTCTGTATTAATGGCACCAATAGATTAACACAATAATTTTCTGCTTCTTGTCAATAAATCCATCCTGAGAATGTATTTCTCTCCTTAGTGACCTATTTTGGATGTGCATCTCCTTCTGGTTCTTCGTCTCACTGCATTGACACTTCAGTTATATTGATAGAGTAGTTCCCCCCTTTTGGGAGGAGATTATAAGGATAAACTTTGTACTGAAGCAATCTTTAATGTGGGTTGATGTGCACGTCCTCCTAAACTACCTACCAGTTTATTGGAAGTTAACACATGGTCAAATGGATTTTCAGAGCCCTTATGACGTGTAAAAGACTTATATTATCACGTTGGAAGGACAAATGCTCACCTCCCATAATGCAATGGATTGAAGACTTAACAACGCTATCAACATTTGAATGGGCGTTATATAGCCGTGACTTCTGAGTGGATAAATTCATGGATATATGGTCTACTTTTCTTGAAACCTATGCATAACACTCTCCTTTTAAAAAAGAGAAAAAAAGAAAAAAAGAACAGTATACTTGAAAGAAAAAAATGATGATATTCCTATATATATATATAATGTTTCTTTGTTTTTCTTTTTCACAATTTGTTGACAGAGTATGAGATGAAGTTGGGATTCTTCATGTCTGCTGCTTTCTCTCTCATCCTGACAATAATACCTGGCCATTGTGGGAGGAGAGCTCAGCTCTGCTGAATCTCTCTCCATCTTGCTGCTCTTAAAGTCCCAGGGGCTCCCTCCCTTCTTTTTTAAGAGCTCCTCTTTTCTTTTCTGGCAGGGCACTCAGGCTTTTTAATTCATAAGGGCAGAACCTTTGGCCTTCCGGCGTTTCCCCAAATGGCTTTGCCTCCCTGGCCACTGATCTTTGATGGTTTGCCAGCCTTTGCACAGCATTTTCCGCATTCTAGAAGGTTGTGATGCTTCTCCTAAGGATTAGTTACAGGCAGCGAGAGAGCTTTAAGCTAAAACATGCTGTTAATGTTGGTGTTTTGGCCCCAGCGGCCACTGGAATGTGATCCCCGAGAGCCTCTCTGAAATGGAATTTGGCCCATAGGCTGAAAGAGGTTTGCATCCCTGTTTTAAATGGTAATGACAGACAGAAACAGTATATCCCCCCCTCCTCCACACACATACATGCAAAGAATGGAGATGTAGTGGTAGAGAGAGCTTTATTTGTTGGATTTCTGTTACATAGATCCCTGTTCAGAAGATACCTTAAACCATGGCTTGAACCACGGTGGTTAAGCCACAAAGCCAGGCCATGTTCAGAAGACACCTTAAACCATGGCTTTAACTATGGTGATTAAAGCAAGAAGCCTTATTCACTGTGGTTAAAGCCATTTGTTTAAGGTGTCTTCTGAATGGGCCCGCTACCTACCCTCTGTGGTTTATGAGTTGGCAATAATCCCCTTCAGACATTGGGATTAGTGGCTTCTTCTTATGCTCTTACTTTGAGACCAGGATATTACTTTAGAAAGTGTGCTTCCTATTGAATATAAATTGAGGCGCTTTCAGTGCGCTCATGTCATTTCCTAGCCTACAAAGTTTGAACATACCTGTACACTAGGCTCAACATCTAAGGTCCTCCTCTGGGTGCCTACTCCAAGGGAAGCTCAGAAGATGACAACAAGGGAGATGGCCTTCTCAGTGGTGCCCCCACCCCCCCCAATTCTGGAATGATCTCCCTGACTAGGCCTGCCTGGTGCCAACTTTGCTATCTTTTCAGTGCGGAGTCAAGACTTTTCTCAGGTGTTTAGCAGTATGTGATGAGTTTTAAATCGATGCCAGATTTGTTTTTATGATTTGGCTGATGGCACAAAGTTGTTTTTAGAAGTATGTTGTCTTTCTGTATACCGTCTGTTGAGTGTTTTTTCTGTTTTTAAATTTTGCATATTGTTTTTAATGTCTTAATCTTCGTAAACTACTCAGAGAGCTTCAGCTATGGGGTGGCATAGAAATAATAATAATAATAATAATAATAATAATAATAATAATAATGATGTGCCACAAGACTATTTGTTAATTTTGCTGCAACAGACAAGCACTGCTGCCATTCTGAAAAATATTTCTCCTAGTAACTTTCCCACAAATGGATAAGAATCCTGCTGTTCCTGCCAGTTAAAAGAATGATCTCTCTTTGATACTTACACAGCTGACTCTAGGAAGGTTCTAAAGTCCTTTCATGAAGTTCTGTGGCTTTGAAACTGGTAATTTATTAATGTGACCACACCCCTCTGGTCTGCTGGAAACATTCCTCTCCCTTTTTCTGATCTAAAGGTTGATAGAAGATACAGTCACTCATCACAGCATCATCAGCTGCCAGCATGACAAGGCAGACATACAGTAGGTTGACGTGGCTTTCTTGAAAAATTACAGAGGACTTAGGGACACCTTGCTCTGGCTCTGGCTCCTGTTTAGGAGCAATAGAAGGCATTCCACCACCACCCCCTCCTTGTATGTTCTTCTTCCCAGTGTTATGTTTTAGAGCATCCTCTCTCCCAAATGTATCTATTTGGATGGCATTCTACTATTTTTAGCTTTTGGTATTGGATCCTTAACTTCATTGACTCTGTTCAGATGACATGGTAAGCCACAGTGGTTAAACATTTTGAGCTAAACATTAGGGCTTAGCATGTTGTATGAACCTTGACTTAGCATGTTGTGTGAAATATTCCTAACCACAGTTTAAACATGCTCATTAACTATTTGCTGCGAAATGGTTAGCAGCCTAACCATGGTTTAGCATGTTGTTGGAACAGGCCCATTGTCTTTTTTTCAGCTCTGGGGCCTACTCATCACATTACCAACCTGTGGGTCATGTTGCCAACATCTCAACTGGCCTTCGTAGCTGTGTCTCTTAGAGAGCTATCCTATGGTCCCTGAGTGAGTGCCCTAAGGACCATAGGATAGCTTGGAAGACTCTCTCTGAGGTTGGAGACCGCATTCTAACCTCAGAAAGGGGAGTCAAACATCCAGCTTCCACCCCTGCTCCCATGCAGCTGGTGTGGAGGGAAGTGCACTGGCACCTTGGAGGGGGAAACAGTGGTTGGGGAGAAAGATCAGAGAAGCCAGGATATAATTTATTCCTCCTCCATCCACGACCTCTTCCCCTCTACAGTACCTTCATTAGATGGGCTGAAAAGCCTGTCTAGCAGGGGTGGGTGGGTGAGGATCAAAGGACAGGGAAGCAAAGATCACCCCCATCACTCCTTCTGCCCTGGTGGCTTCAGCCCAACAGGGCATAGGACTCTTGGAAGCT
Source organism: Elgaria multicarinata webbii (assembly GCF_023053635.1). Lineage (NCBI taxonomy): Eukaryota > Metazoa > Chordata > Lepidosauria > Squamata > Anguidae > Elgaria > Elgaria multicarinata. The sequence continues at coordinate 189,594,762 of NC_086171.1, forward strand.
TCCAAATTGGACTGCATCCTTACAGTAGTTTGACGTGTGGACATTAGCAGATGGTGGAGACCCTCACCATGGTATGAAAAGCATCCCCTCCTGAATTCAGCACATTGGGGTCAAGCCAAAACATATTTTATGGGACAAAATAATAAACTAGGTCTTGAGTGACCCTCATAATATTATTTGGGCAAAGCATCAGGTGTAAAACAAATTCTCCCCCACAGCACTTTAGCAACTGTCCATGGTTCCCTAAGTAAGTTTGCTTTGTGTTTTCCTCCTGTGTTGATGCAGCACAGCCTTTCCCCACCTGGTGCCCTGTAGATCCGTTGGACTACAACTCCCATCATCCCCAGCCAGCATGGCTACTGGGTGGGTGTGGATGCCATCGGGAGTTGTTGTCAAACATCTGCAGATTGGAGAAGGATGATCTAGAATATGGCTCTGAGATCACTTTCCTCGCTGTGTGTTGCCACAAATGCAGAATTATCATTTCCCATTTCCTCTTTGAGCGTGTTCTCTGACAGCTGCATAACAAACCCTTTGTCCGACACAGAGATGCATTGATTGGAAAAGAGTCCCCCTCTTGATGTTGGCTTCACTGCAGTTGCTTATGACCTGGAACCATTGTCCATCACAACGTAGCAACTTGCCTGAGTGTGTGTGTGTGTGTGTGTGTGTGTGTGTATATATACACACATTTATGCACACACATTCAAGTCATATATGCTACACTATTCCTAAAGCTGCCCCAAACAGGCTTAGTTGACTATAACAGTGGAGGGCAGAGAGTGGAGCTCTAACTGCTTCTGTGCTGTGGGTTGTAAGCTTGCCGGTGGAGCTGCCAATTAAACAGTGCTGAAGAATGCTCAGCTCAGCAGGGGACTGTGGCGAGGGGACTGTCTCATGACCTTCTCTCGGCTCTGCCCAGCATGGAATTGACAGAGGCGCTGAAGCTTCCAGAGCCAGCTAGGGCCTTTCACCCCAACTTTAGGAACAGCTTGATCATTGACATTCACAGGAGAGAAAAGCCAACAGCTTGGAGCTCTCCTCTCTCCTGTGCTTAGGGAGGGGAGGCATGGGCCTCATGTGACAGTTTGGGCCACTGTAGATTCCAGAGGGACTTGTGAGATGTTGGGGAGCAAGATCCGTTCCCTCAGGTGGCTCAGTAGAGGTGGGTTTCTTTCTAGGGTGGGAGGCAATGTGAAACCGCCCCAATCTTGCTGGGTAAGAAGCAGCTTTCTCTGGTGTGTGTGTTTGCGTGTGTCTAAAATACTCTACCCTTTGTTGTATTCGTTTCCATAGGTGCAAGGGTTTTGTGTGTTCACAGACAATAAATGCATAATTGTTTTTTTTGGGGGGGGGCATTCAAACATCTTTTCCCCAGAGTAGAATAGCCATTGCAGGGAAACGGCATCTTTCCAAGATACAAAAAAGCAGTATTTTGCTGCTGGATGTTGCTGTTTCTTCCTTCCAATTGATGTAACCATTGTGTTTTGAAGTGCTGTGCATACTTGTGTGAGAGTATTATGGTCCATTATGGCTGATAATTGCAAGGTGCTTTAATTTATTTTTATTTTTAACTACACAAGTTCTTTACACAACTCTTCAGCTGCAGTCGGTGCTGCATAACAACAGTTGTTTTCAATGGCAAGATTTAGTCAGCTTGGAGGAACTCCGGCATAGGCACATTCTTTCAAAATGGAGGCCAGGTTGGTTGCGTGGTTCTTGTTAATTAAGTTCTGTTATGATGATTACTCTTTCTGAATAAGAGGATGGGCCTATCTCTTTACTGAAGTTTGACTTTTGGGGGGAAATAAGGCCCAAACAGTATCCTGAGCTGTCATGGCTCTTGGAATGTGAGCTCAAACTTGGTCATATAATTGCAATATTATACACTCCAAAGGCCCTTGCATGCAGTACTGGTTCAAGATGTTTTGCTGCCTGATGTGATGGACAAGATGGAACCCTCCTCTCTTCCATATGCAAAAGCCAACTGGACTGGGAGTTGAATCTACTACAAACACTGTTGGTGGGAAAGCATCCTCCACTGCATATGAGGCCAAACAACAGGGTAGTTTAGGGTGTGCAGGGCAGGCTGCATGACACACAAAGCTCTGTCCTTCAACACTTTGCTGCCACACTCCAGCATCTGCTCCCTGAGATGGCCACCTCACTCCGCCTAATGGTAGGACCAGCCCTGCTTCTATACCAGGCTCACGCCTGACAATTTTCTGGCACTTGACCTTGGTCAATCACTGCCTCTGATTTGTTTTTTGGTTGCCCTTTGTGGAGATATGGAAAGATTCTGTGAGTTGCTCAGTCTTTAGCTTCCTCCAGGTCTCTAGAAGTTAAGGCTGCAGTTCTATGCATTCTTACTCCCAAGTAAGCCCCACTGGTTGGGCAGATTCTTGTGTGCCACTGTGCAGGGCATACATCCTGTGTTCAGAGCCTGCTTATGTGTGGGTGTGCATGTGTAGGTTCCGGTGCAAAAGTTATAATCAGATCAATGAGGTCAGGAGTGAGGCACAATTCCATTTTCTCTCCTCCTCTTTCACCACCACCATGTGTATATTTATTAGGGATGTGCATCAGATTTGGCCAAAGCCAAGGGCAAAGCCAAGGCCCTTCAAATAATTTCTAGTGCTTCCCAGAAGTGACCAGAATTGAAGCTGGACTCTGCATGAGGTTTTCTTTGCAATCCAGCTTTGAAAAGGCAGACAGCGTGTTCTCCAAGCTGGTAACTTTTGATTTTGTTTCTCTAAACACTGTTGAAGTGGGAGGGAGGGATTGAGGCTGAGTGACTGACAGGTCCACCTTCTAATCATAGGGCATTTTATCAGGGGCTCTCCAGTCACTGTGCTTTGAGTGAGGATGAGATCTTAAGATAGACGTTCTTCCAATGCTATCAGACTTTACTATGAAAAAAAACTAGACATGTTTTCAATCATATCTCCTTAGCCTCTGCATCTATTCTTCTGAAACTCTGGAGGTTTCTTGACTTGAGACACCTCTATGTCACTC